>NC_140590.1:1173724042-1174924042 GCF_964204655.1 Triturus cristatus | reverse complement strand
GAGCCAAATGATCCGAAAGTTGACGGTTTATCAGCGTCTCCATGATTTTGGAACATCCTGGGAGGAGCGAGATAGGTCTATAATTCTGCAGGTCTGCAGAGTCCAGTGATGGTTTTTTTGGTAGAGGTTTAATAAAGGCCTTCTTCCAACTAGCCGGGAAGGAGGCAGTCGTCAGTGACACATTGCAGACTTCTGTCATAGGAATAACAAGTTCCATAGCTAGATCTGACAGCACATAATGGGGGGCTATATCTAGCGGCGACCCTGACTTTAGGCCTTTCAAAACTGGTAGCACCTGTTCCTGCGTGATGGCAGAAAATGCTTCCAGGCTCACCGACGGGAAACTCCCAGTGTTCTGCATTTCCTCCCAGTTCTCTGGTAGCGGCAAAAAGGAGTCATAGATGATATCTATTTTGTTTTTAAAGTGACTTGCTAGCTTATCACAGAATTCCTGGATAGGAGGACACGAGGAGTTAATTACACTGGGTGCGGTAAAATCTTTTACTATCCTAAATAATTCTTTAGAGGAGCCCTTTGCCCCCTCTATGCGAGTGGCCAAAAAAACTCTTCTTGCCGCATTACAATTATTTAAATTACTCCTATGAGCAATGTTATAGGCCGTTCTATCTATATCAGTTTTGGTTTTTCTCCACCTTCTTTTTTTTGTTCTACATGCCGCCTTTTCAATCTTTAAATTATCTGAATACCATGGCGCTGGACACTTTTTGTCATAGATTATGACTGCTTTCCTTGGGGCAATCAAGTCAAAGGTTCTGCTGACCTCTGACTCTAGTTTATCTAGCCCAGCATTTACGTCCTGGCATTCACTGAGCATCAAAAACGAATGGGTGTTGCGGTGGAACGCCCACTGCAACACCCATTGCCACCCCTTTCACGCTAAGTGAATAAGGGCATTATTTACAAGGCGGCGTTAACCCGCATTAAGTGGCTTGATGCCTCCTTGTAAATAAGGCGAACACCACCAGAACATGGTAAAAAATGACATTCTGCTGGCGTTAACTCCTTGCAAATATGACCCTATGTTCCTTTAACTGTTTTATTAATGTGTTTTTGAGAAAGACTATCTTTAGCTGAAATATACACTCTTAGCATTTCAAGATATAGACTAATGCTTCACCTTTAAATGGGGCAATCATCTGTTGCCACCAGAAGCAACAAGCTATTGTGGAAACATCCGCACCCTCCCCTCTTGCCCAATAGAGAGCTGCCTTCTTCGCTGCCTTAAGCTGACCACAGTCCTACCGAGCTCCTGCCTAAGTAAGGTCTAAGGGGTGGATAGATGGAACTTTAGCAGGCGTCTCAGTTGTAAAATAGAAGTTGCTAAGACCCACTTTTCTACCCAATCCTTTGCACCAGTTCAGCAATGTTTGTGATTTAGAAAATTCACTGTAGGGCCATGGTTGTACAATAATATGTCAGAACTTTTAGCATCCTTTCTCTCAAATGAAAAACATAAAATTAACATCCTAACCAGAGTACTACAAAAAGGAAATTTATGTGATGCACTGCTCAGAAACAATCCTAAAACTTTTCAACACAGAAAATCAGAGATGAAAGTTTTCTCTCTGCAGAATTCCTTGCACTGAATAATCCACTCCGTGCACCTCCCCCCCCCCCCCCCCCTGTGATGCTGGCAGCGCCTCTGCTTAGGGGCTGCCCACCAAGTCCTCCAGCCTTTCCAGAACATTCAATGTTAGGTGTAATTCCATTGTACATTCCCACCATTGATTTGCTCTCAAACCTTCTCCTAGTCTGGGCTCAGGTTCTGGGATTCTCAGTGACCAGAGTCATAGTGGTCTGCTGATATTGTATTTGGTGGTCTTTTATTTTGTTTACAAGTTAGTCATATTGGTTAGTGGCCACAAACGTTGGAGTAAACTAATGAACTGTGTAGTGATGAATTATATTGGATAGTGGTCATCTTAAGTGATGTTATAGGTCTGTGAGGAGCACTATATGTATGGATTAGTGTGCCATAGGGTGTTTTCATTTGTTGCATTCTGCTGAGGTGTGTGGTTGTCCATTACACAGCCTCACGTGGTTATGTGTCGAGGACTCTTTGCCTATTGTGTCGCTATGATTGCTTTCTACGTGGGTGTGATAAATGTAAGTTCATTTCATTAGGTAAATTGTAGGATCACCACGCCCACCACCTCTAATTCTCTTTGGAACCAGAATTCCATATATAGCGAAAGTTAACAATGTGGGTGTGTTGTGGCATTCATTGACCCTATTCTCGTATGTACCCCAAATTGGTGCCATAACTATGCCAGGCCAAAACTTTGATCTCAACAGCAAAGTTCATGAAATTTGAGAACTTCGCCTTTTGTGTCAGGCGTTCACAATTTTGCATAATGTTTGACCGCACAAGATTGTTTTGAGCAGAAATTGTGTTGCAGGAGATATTTGATCCTCCTACCAGGCTCCTGCCGTTGTATCATGTGACTTTTCAGCGCAAGGTATGACCTCACGTTCAGCTTTTACAGGAAATGCCAGCAAGTGAATTTTGCAAACTTCCACATAAATGTGCATAATTTTCCAAATTTTCCGAAAAATTAGCAATTTCACACCATCTGGAAAACAAATACTGCTGTGTTCTGTACAAGTTGAACAATATGTAATTTCTGCTGCTATGATTAACACCATATTGTATAATGGCAATGCCCTCTATGGAAGTTATTCAACTGCTAGCCTAAAAAATTACAGCATAAGGAAAATGCTGCCATGCAGCTCATTTTTGCTCTTCGAAATAAAAAGATGTAAGATGTTCAAATTACTTCATAGTCTAGTGCCATCCTATCTTGCTAATAAATTCCCATGGTGCTGCCCTCCTAGATCTTTGAGATCCTCTGAGGCGGTGGTTCTTGCAGCCTTCCCAGTATCCACCTTCCACCTTCCACCTGTGTCACACTTCAGATAAAGTGCAAGTCCATGGGAGACAAGTGGTTATCTGTGCTGGAGCCTAGGCTATGGAATAGTGTCCTCCTACACATTCGGCATGGCCATTCTTTTCTGGCCATTACATAGGCAGTTATGCAGTAGCTGTTTGTCAAACAGTGCTAGATGAGATACTGGGGCAGCCTACACTGTCCCGAGGCTCACGGAGTGGCGGGAGGGGATAGAACTGTGCAGGGTCATAGAAAGGACGGTATATGAGAGCCGGGGTTGTATGCGCAAATATGAGAAAGTTTGGGGTACCTGGGCAGGAGGAGGGTCTGGGCATAGGTCCAGGGGATGGTTAGGTTGGAGGAGACTGGGGTACGGAGGAGACGGGAACTGCAAGGGGGGCCGGTTGAATGGTTGTGTCAATTATTCATATATCAGAATGGGGGTGGGGAGTGGGGGGAGGAGTCTGGGTCTGGTTGCTCTATGATGGCTGCTGAAATTGTATTGTTTTTTATTTTCTTTGCAGATATATTGTTTTGGCTTTTAAAATCAATAAACTATAAGGGGAAAATAATTGCTAGATAGTGGTCAGTGTTCTGTCCAGCATCGTCCATTAAATATGGTCTGCTTCCTTAAGCATTATATACATAAATAAACCCAAAATATACATAACAGACAAACAGATTGAATTAGTATTTGGAGTCAAAAGAGGCATTCAGTAGCAACTGAAGGAGAAATCAAGACATCCAATAGCAATTGAAAGCAAGTCAAACAATAACGTTTGTAAGGGTCAGGCCACTTCGGTTGGCAGACGTCTAAGAGAAGCTCCTAGCCTATGGAGATGCCATGTGATCTGATGATATTAGCGAGCTGTGTCATGTAGATAATAAACAGGGTTGGGCTGAGTGGTGAGCCTTGGGAGACACCACAGATAAGTTTATTGGTTTCAGAATTGTAGGGTGGTAGTCTCACTCACTGTGTTCTTCTTGAAAGGAAGGAGCGTATCCAGTTGAAAGCAGATCATTGATGCCTTTGTCATGCAGCCTTCTGACGAGCAAGTGGTGGGAGACTGTATCGAAGGCAGCGGAGAGGACGAGTAGCATTAGGGCTCTAGTTTCTCCATGGTCCAGTATATTGTGGGTTTCATTTGTGGCCATGATGAGTGCTGTTTCTGTGCTGCGGTTACTCTGGGAAACCTGACTGGGTGTGTTCCAGTAATTTGTGAAGTTCCTGGTGGTTGGTAAGTCGTTTGTTGATGGCCTTCTGCAACACTTTGGCTCGATGTGGGAGCAGAGAGATGAGTCGGAAGTTGCTCAGATCGCTGATGGTTTTTTGAGGAGGGCGTTGACTGCTCATGTTTCCAGTCTTATGGGAAGGTGGCAGATTTAATGCAGTTGTTAATGGTGTGGGTGAGGATGTTGCTGATTGGTGGCCCTCTCAGGTTGTAGATGTTGTTGTAGATGTGGTCCTTTGGGGCCCTGAGTGTACCGTTTTCATGATTGTTGTGGTGTCTTCTTTAGTTAGTATTTTCCATAAGATTAGGTATTTGTCTTAGCTGCTGATTGTCAGGTTGGCAATGATATCTATGGGGTCTAATTGTTGTTTGAAGTTGCTGTAGATCTTTTCTATTTTGCTGTGAAAGAAGTTGGATATGTTTTCACAGAGTTCCTGTGATGGTGCGATGGTGTTGTCTGTGTCCTCGGGGGTTGTGAATACTTTGCCGATTGAAAGGCTCTCCTTTCAACTGTTGAAGATCGCCTCTATACATTCGGTTAGTGCCCTTCTTTTGGTGTCTTTCAGGAGTTGGTGGTAGCACCAGACTGCCGCCTTGTAGGTCATTCTGGAATCTGCATTGTGGTTGTATCTCCATTTTCTTTCTAGCTGCTTGCAGTGGCATATAGGTTCCCGGAGGTCACCTATATACCAATATACCAGCTGGCTTGTTTGTTGGTTCTTCTATGTCTGCTGCTTTAGATGGGCGTGAGGAAGTTTTCCCATGTTCTTGATCCATTTTTTAAAATTGGTGATGTCCTTGTCGAGGTTGTTGTTGGTGTTGGGTTGGTTTGTTTTAAGGGCGTTGATCCAGTCAGCATCTGTTACTATATTCCTGTTCTGGCTGGGTATGTTGATGCTGGTGGGTGTGTTGACTTGTGGTGTGGTGATTTGAAAGTGTGTGATGGACTGGTTGGCCCATGTGAGCAATGAGGCAGAGTTATACATAATCCTGTTGCTGGTGGTGAAGATTGGCTCCAGAGTATGGACTGCGATGTGTGTAGGGTCTGTGACGTTCCTGATGTTGTTCAGGCTTTCAAAGAGGGCTGTGAAGCAAGGATCGATAGGGTCCTAGAGGTGAAAACTGAGGTAATTGAGTAGTACAACATCCTTGGAGTTGATGGTGAAGGGAGCAATGAAGTCTGTGATGAGGCTGCTGAAGTTGGTTTTTGGTCCAGGTGGACGATATGCGAGGGTGCCTTTCAGGGTGAAGCTGCCTGTGTTCCATGAAGGGGATGTGCGTGTCAGTGGATGTGGTGCATTTGGTTGTGCCTTTGTTGATGATTTTGAGTCCTCCTCATGGCTTGTGAAAGCGGTCCTGGTGTGTTATTGTGCAGCCTGCTGTGATGGCCACAGCGATGTCTATTGTCAACGGTGGGTTGAGACAGGTCTCTGTGAGGAAGAGGAGGTCAGGCACATTGCTGTTGAGTTGCTGGTATGGTGTGACGTGGGGCGTTTGCCCAAGTGGTCTGTGAGGGTGTTGGTGCCTGGGGGACGTGTGTGGGTGTGCTGCTGCAGGTGAAGTGGCAGTGGGTGCAAGTGAATGGTTCTACCATGGTGTGGGGTGCAGTGGGGCAGCATCAGTTAGATCTGCAGCCTGGGTCAGGTTAATAGAGGATCCCTGCGGTGTAGTAGTGGGGGCTAGTCACACCTGGATTCGTCACGCTGGGCGAGGTCCAGGCATGGACGGGTGCAGAAGGGCTTCAGCGCACCAGCGACGCGGTCTCACAGTGGCTTCCATTCAGTAGGTCCTGGGAGGGGAAAGGAGCATGGGCAGTGGGCGGGTCTTCTGGGAGCTGAAAAAAGAGGTGGGAAGGCAACACAGGTAAGGAGTGGGGGGGCGCAGCAGGAGGAGGGCAGAGGGAAAATGTGCGGGTGGGGGGCAGAGGGCCTGAAACTGGAGAAAGCATTGTAAAACTGCACAAAAATAGAAATGAGGCACGAAAGAGAATTTTTTTTAAAAAGAAAGCTGCACAGAAATGGAGAAAGGCCAAAGAGAGAGAAACACTCTAAGGAGAGAAGGTCACAAAGGGGAATATAGTGGTAAAAGAGAGCAAAAACACAAAAGAGGTGCAAGAGAGAGAGAGAGGCGCTTAAGAGAGGGAGGCACAAGAGAGGAAGAGAACAGAAAACGGGCACTAGAGTGAGTGTGGCAGAGAGAGAGCACAAGTGAGAGAATGAGTAGAGAGTAGGCTGCAGAGAGTGCATGACAGGAGCAATGTAGGGTCCAAAAGGGTCTGGACTGGTTGGAGGACCTGTACTAGGTAAGTAGGTGGGGGCTGGGTCTAGGCACTTGCTGACCCAGGAAGCACATAAAAGAACCTGTGCACAGCAGCCTCTCTCCACAAATGACATCTTATTGAGCCCCCATCACACCTTCTCTATATCTTGCAGTGAGCCAGGGCTCTTAACCACCATTTTTTTCTGCCTATGCATCCCATGGTACCCTGGACTTCCTATGGTCTTGACCTCTTCTGGCCAGAATTGAAATTTAGCACCAGTACCTTTTGTACCATCATAAGTATTTGCAAACAGCCACCCACAGCTTAAAAAAACACCAATGACCTCCCTTCTTGACAGCCGAGAGTAAATTCAACTTGTTTGAAATGCAGGAGGGACCCTAAGCAGGAAGGAAACCCAACTGCAATCAGTCACAGCAAAGTCGCATCCTCCTCAGGAGCCCAAGCTCTACCCATGAAGTGTCACAGGCTGACAAATGCACTCCAGTACAGAGATCTGGGCCTAAATCCATAGTTTTTTGCTCACCATGCCATTCCAGTTTGAAACCAGCCATATGCAAATCAGTCTTGACCCTGTGCCCAATGGGAACAGTCCAGCCCGAACTGCCAGGCCAGGTCCTCCCTGGACTGGAAACAAGCATCCTAGGACCGGTTTCGGGGTTTCACCCCTCACCAGCTAGGATAGCTTGACTCCAGTGGCATAGAGAGCATGGGACCCACATCTGGGCATACCCGCCCCACTCAGGGTGACAAATGCAAAAACAACAATTGATGGACAGAATGCAGAACAATGTCATACATTCACCCCAGTGCAGAGATCTGGGCCTAAATACATTGTTTTTTTGCTCATCAAGCCATTCCAGTTTGAACCCAGCCATATGCAAATCTGTCTTGACCCTGTGCCCAATGGGAACAGTCCAGCCCGAACTGCCAGGCCAGGTCCTCCCTGGACTGGAAACAAGCATCCTTGGACCGGTTTCGGGGTTTCACCCCTCATCAGCCATGATAGCTTGACTCCGGCGGCATGGAGAGCATACCCGTCCCACTCAGAGTGACAAATGCCAAAACAACAATTGATGGACAGAATGCAGAACAATGTCATATGTTCACCCCAGTACAGAGATCTGGTCCTAAATCCATTGGTTTTTTTTGCTCACCATGCCATTCCAGTTTGAAACCAACCATATGCAAATCAGTCTTGACCCTGTGCCCAATGAGAACAGTCCCATTGGCACAGGGTCCCTCTGAAACAGAAACAACACTACAGGGAGATGTTTAGATATGGGCTGTTTTGGGGATCAAATGCCTCCAACATGATTGAGAGGCCAAAAACACCAAGCACTACATGGCTACCAGAACGCAATTAACCACGACCAGCAGATTCTTTTGCATTAGAGGCGGGACAAAAAGAGGGTGACGGTAGCCAGTGCTCTACCAGTACCAATGCATCATTATTTAAAACTCTGACCCTAAAGTAATTGACAAGGAAAATGTGATAGTAAACCGCCCCCCCACGGACCATCACAGAGGCAGCGCGGACAAAGACAGCGGACCCTCAGGAAACGCACCAGCCCACAGACCTCACACCAGACAATGTCATTGCCCAATACAGGCTCAAAAGGACAACCATCCTACGCATCCTGACCATCATCACCCAACAGGCTGACGGCACCAACACAGCGGACAACCAACATCCCACTTCAGACAAAGCTGCTGGTTGTGCTGCAGCTGTTGGCCTCTGGTACCTCCCAACCAACAACCGCCAGAATCGGATGAGTCTCACAGCCAGCCCCATGCAAATCCCTTACACCTGTCCTGGATGCCAATATCAGCCTGGTACCCCAGTACCTATATGTCCCCCACAATGTGCAGGAACAGCTGGAGACCAAGCAAGGACTATTCGCCATAGCTGTATTCACGCATGTGTTGGGGGCAATCAACAGCACACATGTCCTACTTGCACCCCCGGGTGACACTGCACAAAATTACCTCAACGGAAAGCACACGCATTCCATCAATGTGCAGGCAACAGTTGACCACCGAGGAATCGCCACCAACGTCGTCCCCAACTACCCAGGCAGTGTGCATGATTCCACTTCTACCGACAGTCCATTATCAACCAGTGCTACCAGAATGGCACCCATGGAAATGCACTGCTCGTTGGGAAGTACCAAATGAACACACCACACACCTCAACTCCACAACCATGCAACTCACAACACTGGGAATGCACACGTTACAAACTCACATACAACATGCCCAACAACATGCCCACCCACCAGACATGACAGCACAACTCACTGTGGCAACCTGGGCTAGCCATGTACATGAGCCTCCAACAGCATGGCACATCAGCCACACACCAGCAGATTGTGGGGAGAGGTGGGAACCAGGCATGTGCGAAGGAGGCATGTGACCCATGAATGAGAATGTACACAATGCCAAGTGTGGCATGGATATGATGGCCAGACTGCAGTATGCAGACCACACCCATATCCATGTCGACATACACCGCTGGTTTATGGACTGTAGTGGACGCAACCATGTCACCCCGGCCAGTGGGGAAGATCGCGGGAATGTAGCTTATTACGTCCCCCCTGTAAGCATGAGCGGAGTGGGCTGCCCAGCCTACACCAGGCCAGCGTAGGGGTGTGGCTATAAAGCACGTAGCCCTGGGCATAGTTCTCTTCCGGAATGCCCAATGTCTCTGCCAGGGCGGCGCCTCTCACCCCACCACGAGGCCGATGCCGTCGTCGTGAGCGGAGCTGTCTGCGATCCTGTGTGCCTGCTGTACCCCAGGGCGCTGGTCCCCGAACCCGTCTTGCCTGCCCCTGCGCAACCAGGCCTCTCTGCTCACCTGCTGACACCGGCGTGTGTCAAGGAGGGCCCACCACGTGTCGATGCAACCTCCAAGCCTGAGGCCCGTGACCTTGGCAGCCTGCTCAGACCATCACGGTATCCTCGATCAAGGCCTGCAGTCCTCCTTTCTCGTTGACGTACTCCACCGGCATACACAGCGGACAAGTAGGTTACACATTTGGAACTGAGTCTTGATTACACAGTGGCAGAGAACATATTTATAGCTGATTTTATGTCACTATACTCCCTTCGATGTGGTGCCACCAAGACGGTGTATAGCATTCCAACCACAAGTGTCTGTGAGCCCTCGCGGACAACTGGCCTCGGCCCACACTGCGCTCGAGTAGGTCACACATTTGGAACTGTGTCTTGATTTCATCATGGCAGAGTTCATATCATTGCACGCCAGGAGAGGTGTAAGAGGAAGACGTGTTTCAGTCTGGAGGAAAAAAGGATCATCTCAACGGAGGTGACCGAGCACTACCAACAATTGCCCTGGTGTCACTAACTCTGTGCATTGCAAGCCGACGACACATGCTTGTGGGCCCCTGCTGACCGCTGCCTCCGGCCTACACTGCGTTCGAGTAGGTCACACAATTGGGACTGAGTCTTGATTATACAATGTCCGAGTACACACATTAATGCAGAGTTTAAATCACTATACTCCCTTCGATGTGGTGCCACCAAGTCTGTGCATAGCATCCCAAACACACGTGTCTGTGGGCCCTTGATGACTATTCCTTCGGCCTACACTGCGGTCCAGCAGGCCTCACACCAATGCAGTCCAGTCCGTACCAGGCAGGACATGGCATCGTCGCTGACTGAACACCCGCTCAGCTCTGGTGCTTCTACCTCCGTCAACCACAAGTCACCCCCACATGCCATTTCAATGTTGTGTGTTAGAGTTCCAGGAGGAGCTCGCTGAACAGCAGTTGGCCCGCACTGACCGCTGCCTCGGGCCTACACTGCGGTCGAGTAGGTCACACTTTCAGAACTCAGTCTTGATTCATTAATGGCAGTTTTGATATCATTGTACAGTCATCATCGCAGACTGCATCCTCTTTCAGCTCCGGTGCCACTAAGTCTGTTCACCGACATCCATGAACACTTTCTGTTTGAACTTTGGTGGCGACTGAGTTTATGGACTGGGGATTGTCGTCATCATCGGTGATACTGACTTGGTAGCAAAAATGAGGCAGTAGTATTCCACTCCTCCATTTGCCGCTTCCGGACGACTTCTACCCTCTGCATCATGCCCTGGAGGACACCTTCCACTGTCCCCCGCAACCCTCCGCCACATTCACCTTGGACATCGATGAGGACCCGCTCAGTTCGCGTGGCCCTATCTCACTGCACTGCAAGTCACCGCCCCGTGACGGTGTGCCTTTGCTGTCCGCAGTGCATTCGGGGCCACTAACTCTGTGCAGCTCAAGTCAGGGACCCTGTCTGCTGAGATATTGGATGGCCTCTGAGACGATGGCCTTGGGTCATCAACGCCATGTGTATGTGGCCCCGCGCTGTCCGCTGCCTCCGGCCTCAACTGCTGTCCTCCAGGGCTCACACATCAAATCAAGTCCTGACCAGCTCGGGCGTCGCATCACCGCAGGAGGCACACGGCACCACCGCCAGGACTACCTCCAAACGCCAACTGCCAGAGTCGAAAGTGTCTTACTGCCAGACTATCAGAGTTGCTCACACCTGTCGTGGATGCCATCATCTGTCTGATACCCTGCTCAGCACTACAGGTGCCACTAACTCAGCGCACCACAGCTCATGGACACTTCTGTTTGCTCATTGGGTGACCTCTGTACATGCTCCGGCTACCACCATGATGCTCCACAGTTGTCTCTGTAATGCTGGTGTTTTCTGTTTCCGTTTTAATGGTGTTCACTGTTGTAGTTGTTGCCAGCACCAACCACTCCTTGCGGACTGGCTTACACTCACCCCAGACACATCCAGCACAGGCATCACTGTACATGTGAGACTGCCAATAAAGGGGCTGGGCGCACGTGCCCATAGCCAGTCCCACAAACTATCTGCGTGTGTCCGTGTGGTCATTATGTATGCATGAGGGCCCCGGGCTCTACAACATTACATTGTGCTGCGTACAGCGGACGCAACCATTTCCCCGCTGGCAGCGAGTAAGACCTTGGACATGTAGCTTTGTCGTCACCCACTCTATACGTAAGAGGAGTGGACTGGGCCATCGTACGGAGGTCCGGTGTGGGTGTGTGAATGATAATTCCGAGGCTCTGGGCGTGGTTTATTACAGGACATGTGCAAATGCATGTTTCTCTGTCGCAGTGTGGGTCTGCTTTGTGGGGTGTAGGTGGTCCCTGATGGGACTTAGACACCCACGTATGTGGTCCAGTTCGGCACCCATGAGCTCTGACCCCACCGCCCCTGTTCCGCCACCTCCTTTTGGCATTCTGACCCCTGGCATTGGAATGCGATGTGTGCCTCGGTGGAGTGTTGGAACCAGCCGTGGTAGTGGGTTCTTCCTGCTGTGTGGTCTGTGCAGGGGCTGGGGTCTCCTCTATGTAGCTTGACTGCCCTGCTCCTGGGGGTGGGTTGCCTGAGATGTCCATGAGCTGTTGTAGGGCGTCAGTGTCAGAGCTGTGGTGGTCTTCTCCAGCATCATTGATGAGTTGTCTGGTCTTCTCTGTTGGAGGTGTTGTTTGTCCCTCTGCAATGTGAAGGGGAGATGCATGTTGACATTGTGTTGACATTTCAATCTCACAGTTTCCTGCTATGTTAGATGTGATTGACCTGTTTCTACGCATGGGCGGACCCATTTGTGCCCTCTGTTCTGCAGTGGCGGTGTTGCACTTTGTACCACATTGTCGTGGGATGTGCTGTGATTGCTATGTATGTGTGCTGCAGTGTGCCACGGGGATCAGGGACATAATCCAGAGTCATTGTCATTGTGGATGTGCGGTGTGCTACACATCGTTGTGCATGTGTGCCATTGTGCCCATCACCCCGCGTCCCCCCAGTCCCTGGTCGTTACTCACCCTGTTGATGTTGTGTCAGGTCCTATCGAGCTGTGTACGGACTCCAAACTCCTTGCGCCGTCTCCACCCTGATGACTGTGGCCTCCATTTGCTCCTGCTCCACCTGTGGCGCACGACTCCCACCTCCAGTTGCCGTTGCTGCCTTCCTGTTGGCAGCGGGTTTGTGCTTGATTTGGATTTTCACATCATGCCAGCGCCTCTTGTCCTCCTCCATAGACCTCCTCGACACTCCGACTGCATTCACATTTGTCATATTGACATTCAGTGGATGGTAGTGTTCTGTCACCTCCGTGACGCTGATCTGGTTTTCCTGTGGACTGCACCACGTCTGCCTCTTCCTCTTCTCCTTGGTCGTCCCCGACCATGAGGTTCCTTGCTGGTGGTCTATGGGGCTTGTGGGGTTCGCGTTGGCCTCTGCACTCGGTCCAGGTGCACCCATGGTGCTACGCAGTTTCTTTTTTTCTCCCATTTTTTTTTTATTGCCTTATAGTGCATTTTCCCACATGACGTGTGGAAATTGCAGGCCTGTCGCTGGTTTTTGTATCGCGATTGGCTTCATCACAGTTTTTTTTGCATTCGTGTTTTGCATTTTTGCGGCATAGCGTTGACTTTATCGCAGACATTTGATGCGTTATCGTGAGCCTATCGCATGGTACCGCCAGGTTGAGAATACCACGTTACCACAGTGTTATTTTCCCGCGATAGACTGCGATGTGCAAAGTTGGGTTAAGCTAATTTTGCAATGATTATCACACGTTCTTGAGAATATCTCCCTTAGTGGTTTAGTGTGCCTTCTATAGAGCATTGCTTGTAATCTGCAGGCGGTATGGTTTCTATTCTATGTAATAACACTTAGTGGGTTAATTAATGCATGTGTTTTTGAGATCCTTGTGTAATGTTCAGGTCACAGCGTCCAATACTGGTATTATTTACCTACAGAAAACAAAATCTCCTAACACATTTGAATCCTTGTAAATGTGTACTTAGTTGTTCATTTTTCTAAAGTAGATGAAATAGATTTGTTTGGGTTGGTTAGTAATAAACAAACAACAAAACACTTAAGGGCATATTTACAAGCAAGTGGCGGAGCGCAGGTGAGCTCCAAAATTGCTAACACCGTGCTCTGTCACTTTAGAAACGTAGGGATATGCCGCATTTGCAATAATACAGTGCACTCCTGCGTTTCTCCCTGCGCTGGCGCTAAAATCAGCTGCCTAGCGGCAACACAGGCACCCTTGCACCATATTGCAATGGTGCCTGCGCTGAGGGAATGATTGTTTATGTGCAGGAAGGTGTCCCTTCCTGCACATAAACAATCCAGAATGGCGATTTGTAACTCCTATGTGCTGCATTGTGCAGCTCACATAGAAATTGCAAATCGTCATTTTTTAATGATTGTTTATGTGCAGAAAGGGACACCTTCCTGAACATAAACAATTATCCATGGCGTTTTGCTGTTTCCATGTGTGCTGCACAATGCAGCACACGTAGAAACAGCAAATACGAGGAGAAAAAAAGCATTTCTCCTCATTTCTCCATGTTAAGACCAGGTTTTTCGTGGTCTTAATTTTGGCGCTGCCTCCTATTTAGACGACCCTTGTAAATAGGGGGCAGCATCAAAATCAATGGGTGTTGTGGGGGAATGCCCACCGCAACACCCATTGCCCACCCCTTTTACGCTAAGTGTAGTGTGAAAGGGGACCTTATTTACAAGGCGGCGTTAAGCCACGTTAAGTGGCTTAACACCCCTTTGTAAATAAGGTGAAGCCCCCATCGCCACAAGAAGGTCGTTAAACGTGGCATTCCTGTGACATTAGGGGCTTGTAAATATGCCCCTCATGGTTTCCCAAAAACCATTACATTTAGTTTGTGCTACATAAATGATGACTATTTGTGCAACTACACACAAAGGTCTAGATACCTCACAGGCATTCAGAGCCTGACAAAGAAACCCTCTTGGTTCATCCCTTGGCCAGCACGTGAAGCCACATACAGAGCGTATCTTGACTCTCCTTGATAGGCTACTGAATCGGGGGACCAGGTGTGAGTGTCGAGCTGGGCTCCCTTTGGCTTTCTAGGCCTACTTCCAACCAGGAAGCAACTTTGACTAAAGGAATTACTGATTGTCCTTCAATTGAGGCATTTGGAGGTTAGGGCAGTCATGGCGAACAGCCTTCACTTCACCATTTACAAGTAGGACGCATTAACAGAATGAACGCTAGAGCCGCTAGATGTGGCCCCTTGCCAGCACACTGCTCTTGAGCCCTGCTGCAGGGTATTTACAGTGAAACTGCTTCCACCAACATTGTTGGAGCAGTCTGCCAAATATTGTCGGTGCTGGCCTGGCGAGGGCAACATGATAGACTTTCTGCCATTTGTTTTTCATTTTCTGATGTCTGTCTGTGCAAGTGAGGAATCTGAATGAACAAATAATGCCCATGCAATTGGGGACATTGTCTAATGTCTTCTGTTAGGTAGCACCCTGCTGCCCAGGCTTCTTCCAAACAGAAACAAGCATTGGCAAAGCCAATTGGTCTTGCCCAGAGTCTTGCGAGATCTATTGGCTATGTCAAAGTTTTTCTGGCCACGTTGTACAGCAGCGCAGCTGCAATGCAGCTTGGCTAAAAGCAATGAGGGAGTCAGGAAGGGGGAAGAAGGATGTGGCCTATGGGCAGAGCTGCTGTCCTCAGACCTGGGGAACCAGGTTTCAGTCTTAGTGTCGGCTCAACATCCTGTGATTCTGGACAAATCATTTAATCTCCCTTTCCCTCAAAAAATAAAGGGTGTGAAGTTGTGGAGCGTAGTTAGTGTTAATTTAAAGTGCTAAAAAAAAAAAATTGTGAAGTTGTGGGATGTAACGGGTGCTCATGTAAATCACTGATACCTTTGGGTTGAGTTTGTGTTATTAAAAAAATGCCCCCCCCCAAAAAAAAAATAGTACCTCAATCACAGCACGAGAAGCGGATGAACTCTATTTAACATTAATTAATCTGAACTTGGTCCATGCGATCGCAAACAAAAGGAAGTGATGCGGTACATATTCTGCCGAATCAGAAGGCAGCAAAGAAGAGTGATAAGGATGCCAACGAATGCTAAGTAAATAAAAGCCCCTTTTATGAAGGTTTTTGTTTTTTTACACAAGAGATCATCGCCTTAGTGACAGCGCACGCACAACACCTGCATTCAAGGCTTAAAAAACACCCCAGATATGGCATTAGAAGGTCTGCCAAAGAGATGGCGATCCTTCCAACACCATGGCAGCTGCAGGATGTCTCACAAGAGGGTGTTTCTAATGGTAAACCCAGCTGCGGCTCCTCCTTCTGAGCACAGTGCTTCCTCAGACTCTAAATGGGCACAGTTCTAGCATGCAAATGGCTGATGCACTGGAATCCAGTTCACAGTGTCAGCAAGGGCTTCCTTAACCACAACCACAAGCCAAGTCACACCAGAAACGCTTGCACGCAATCACAGCCAGTCACTGAAGCCTTTAAAGGAACTTCTTTACACAGTGCTGAGTTCAAGACAACTTTGTTTTCACCCAGTGAGGAAATCTATTGCTTAAAGTAACCTTGTAACAGTTGTTGCAACATTAAAGCTACAGAACCCTGTTGATTCTACAGGACCGGAAGCTGCAGATGTGGGCCTCGTTCCTCCGGGTCTCAGACCCATTAGTAATTGAAAACCAGCATTGAAATGGCCCACTATCGGCCCTATATTCATGTTCTTAAAAACACTGGTCTATTTCTCAAGTGTGAATGCAAAAAGCGTTAAGGTAATCTATGTCAGCGATTTACTTCCAGTTTATATTTGACATGTTTTACTTAATCTCATGTTCCCCAAGAGTGTTCGTTATTTGCCAAGTATTTTTTTTTTCGTGTAGCATATTATTTTGTATAGTGCATACTTTAAAACAAGCATTGGCAATGCCAATAGGTCTTACTTTAAAGGAATAATGGATGGTGGTGTGAAGCATTACAAGTAAATAACATGGGCATAGATATGTATTTGTGTTGAAGCAACGAACTGTAGGATAATATTGGTGTAGGTTAAAGGGTCGGGTGACTGTTGCATAGTCAAGCCAAACATAAAAAACAACCATATAGGTTAATGACCGCCCTTCCCCAATCTGTGCTGCTGCCA
This sequence comes from Triturus cristatus, assembly GCF_964204655.1. Taxonomy (NCBI): domain Eukaryota; kingdom Metazoa; phylum Chordata; class Amphibia; order Caudata; family Salamandridae; genus Triturus; species Triturus cristatus. Next base: position 1,174,907,610 of record NC_140590.1, on the reverse strand, counting down.
GAGAAAAACAACATCAATTATCTAGTCATCTAAGACACTACTAGCATTCCAATGGCATGTGTGTGCCCCTGAAAGTTCAAGCTTAGGATAAATAAACAAAACTATCACAGCTGCTTGGAGGAAAAGGCAGGAAGCACGTTTTTGTGGAAGCACACAACTTCTGTCAAAACAAAACATGTGCTCCTGGCTCCCAACATGTGGGCGGAGCCAAAGCTCCTCTCTAGTGATGCTCACATAATTATCTGGCGACAGCTGTGCTGTCCAGCCATAGCATAATGAGTCACCTTCAAGTGTTTATAACGGCCACAATTGAGAGCTCTGGAGTTCAGGCTGAAGGCAGCGCAATTTCAGTGGGTTAAAAAGACATTCAGAATACATGGTCATCCGATCCTTGGCCTCTCTGAAGAAAGCACAGAGCAATGGTTATTCCAGCTTCAATTATGATTTTGTTCAAATGTCTGTGAAGGAGGTACACATTTATCAAAATGTTGACAAGGCGAAAGTAAAAGAAAATGGAGTGCTTACAGGTGAGAGCGTACGTTGTGTGTTCAGGAGGTGGTGAAGTGAAGGGGATGCAAGGAAGGGTATTCAGGACAAGGAGAAAAGAAGGTGGTAAAAAGGAAAGAGATGAGATGTAAGATATACTGATGGACGAGCTGTGGAAAGAAAAACGGTGTACAAGTCTAACATAGAATGAACATAACAAGCTTGATTGAGACATTCTGAAAACCATTACCCCTTTTGAGGCCACAGTTACCAATTTTGAAACAGCTAACAAACATTGACAAAGCCGATATATATATCAAAACAATACCCTTCCAGAGATTGAGTGACGAATAAATTATGCAAAAACGAAGCAGAGAACTCTGGGTAGTTCCCAAGTTTAGGTGGAGAGCAGCTCCTGTATAGAGCACTCTACAACACCAGTGACACTCTGAATTTGCTCACCTCAAATTTCTGTTTCTCTAGCAGAGTTTTTAAGTATAGGATTAGCAAGTGCCATCCATGGCGAGCTAGAAAAGGACAAAGTCTTTTGCCATTTCTACAGCAAAGTCCTTAAGCATAGGATTAGCACAGTGCTATCCACACAGAGCTGTAAAATGACCAAAGCCTTTTACCACTCCAGGCACAGTATTACAGATTTGGATTGGTAAATACCATCCAAGCCAACATGGAATGAATAAACCTGGAATTAATAAATGCAATATCTGACAAGTGTTTCACTGTCATTATAGGTCTACAGAGAGGTTAGCTTTGTCCAGGAGATGCTCTCCACCTAAACTTGGGGACCTTCCCAGAGTTCTCTGCTTCTTCTTTTGCATAATTTATGCTGCACTCTAACTCTGTTGAGAAGAACAAGAATTCAAAGATTAAGCCGGTAACTATAGGTTCATTTGTAAATATGATAAAGAAAGAGAATAAAAAGGAACATCAGACAGTTGCAAATCCCAGCTCTTTCTCCAACAGCCGCAGCTCCAACCACCCATGTGCAAAAGATAATCCCTCAATATTTTACAGTATCATATAGAGTGTTGCATACTAAGATCCCATCATCATCCTAGACACAGCACTACATACACCATTGTGTACCTTTTGATTTGGGTCATAACTTCTGAACAGACCGAGCTAGGGGCTGCTGTTTGCACTAGAGACTGCACTGTAACTGTTTTATCAATTTAAGTGTGTATTAAAGAAGATTTTTTAAACAAATACATCAGAGCAGGCCCAACATTTATTGATTGTGAGAGCTTTCTGTTGAGGTATATTTGTTGCTAGTCTCCCAACCACCTCAAATAAGCTAGGCTGGCGTTTCTTAACTTTTTGACTTCTGCGGACCCCCACTGAATTATTACTAGAGTCTGGGGACCTCCGCTGAGTTATTATTGGAAGCCAGGGACCCCCGAGCCTGAGCAATTTGTATTATTTGAACCTCAAAACAATGCAGCACAATACTCAAACACGTATACACCATTCAAATGCTCAAATATTGGAATATTTTGTTTAATTCACAATCAAAAATTGTGTTGTGTGTTTATTTATTGGAATGTATGTTATGTTGGAGGGGTGGGAAAGGATGCCAATGGTGATACTGTTTGTTTCTTCCAACCCTTAATTTGATCTGAACCACCACCAGAATACAGAATTCTCCCCCCAGCCAGAACCAAAAGAATTGAGACATGCCCTAATCCTTCTTGAGTGGTGCAACCCGCTTCTACACTGAACTTTTCCTACTCACTGTAAGAGTTAAACTGTTGACATAATAATTGCTAAGAATGGGATTTGTGGCATCACTGACATGCTTGTCCCTGCCATCCACTCAACTCAAGAGATCCAAGAGAACAGCCAATCGTTTCAACAGTAATAACCCTTGTGAGCGGGACAGAAGATCGAGAAACTATCGACTTCCGCTCACCTTCTCCAAATCAAATCTAACAAGATGTGACCCAAACAAACTACATTGTGCCACTAACCATTATCTTTCCTCACAATGAAGTAAAGACAGCACACCGAAGGAAACTCTTCCTGATCTTCCAGAGCCAACTGAAGGAATCTGCACTAATGAACCTGACTGAATGGAAATGAGACGTGAAAGGTCTTTATTGACCAATCGGATCAAGGCAATCCGAGGGGATATAGCCAAACCCCCCACTCATCCTTCTCCCTTGGTGCAGATAAAATCAAGATTGCTAAAAAGTGCCCTCAGCATCATGGAATGTCTTCACCTCTTTCACTTCTGGTACAAGAAATAAAGTAGCACAGAACGATTTAAAATCTCAGCTGACCTTGTCGCTCATATGTGGCCAAAGAACATTTAGTAGCATCTTCGCCCTGGTGGTTAGAAATCATCGATGCCGCCCTCGATTAGGGTCTCCTCTTGCAGCTCCAAAGGTTGGTTCTTCTCAAAAAACCGAAAGCAGACCATGAAGTGCTGCAGCGCGGAATGCAAAATCCCTCCCTTCGTCACAGATCATAGATCGCACAGACACACTCAATCACTACATTCGCTGGTGGGGCCCATAACACCAACACTCATCCTCAATTGATCTGTTTCCTAGGAGGCGATTGTTCCGTTCGCTCTGATGGAAGGAAGTACTCACTTATCCCCAATGAAACCTTTCTCTATTCATTAAGGCCTAAGCTTCACCTTTCAGTACTCCTCCCATGGATAGGCCATGGATCAGCTTAGCTGCTGGTTAAAGTGATACTCAATCTACAATTTCTTTACAGAAATACACAATTTCATAATAATGACCCAACACAGTTCTTGTAATAAATCTTAAATCTTTATCTAATAATTGAAAATCGATTGTTAATCAAGCAGCTGACCATCATATTTACCTAATCTGGCTAAAGTCGTCCTCTAAGTCAAAATCTTGGTCATCAATTCAATCTGTCAGAGTCTATGGAAACAGCTGTCCTGCAGTGTCACCGTCCTCTCCGTCAGCATAACGTCAGGAAATTCAAAGATGCGACGACGACAACCGCTACCCTCTCTAATCTAGGCTGTTTTACAGTAAAATTACATTCCAAAAGTAACGAGTAGTCTCTTTTTAATGTCTGTGATTGGCTGATGGAATCCGTACCACCACTTTCCCATATGCAAAATGTTTCTTTTAAATGTAGTTCATTAAATCCTGGGACTAAAGTATCTTATTGTTTATTCAATAAAGTTGGCATTCCTCCCAGGGTGTCCTTGGTGGGCACGGTCGGGTTAGGGTCACTGTTCGGTCTTCGCAGCTGTTGGTGACGCATGCGCAGTCCACACAGAGACCTCTTCAATGAAGTCATCTTGTCAGATAGGGATGTCAGCCATTTTGTGGACACCCGAAATGGTCAACTTAAGCAGAGACACAAAAACGTAATTAATACATAGAAATGACTAGTAAAATGTTATCCCCTTGCTAATACCCATACGTGTATGTATTTATCTAGCAGAAGCAACACTTAATGCGGGTTATACTCACATTAATAAAGCACAAATCACAAATACATCACAGAAGCAACATGTAACATGTAATATGTAATTTTCTACGTATCTATGATCAATATGCGTACACATTTTAGTTTACGTATTAGTTAGGCCATGCAAATGCAATTCCCACGTGTGATCTTTATTTTAGTAAGGTTGATTTAATTCAACAGCAAACCGGTTAATACGATTACTATTAATCAATTAATCTTATTAATATAAACATGCAAAAATGGAGAGGGTATATAAAAAAAAAAAAAACAAACAAAAACCCGCTCCAGCAAAAAAACGAAAGCAGACCATGAAGAAAATATAAAAAACACTTTAATTAGGTCTTTCTTCATGTTGTATAGCAGTCACTCATGAACTCTGCCCATTTCTTTCAGAAACGAAATAAGACTTGCATGTCCAGGCGTCATGTAAAAATTGTTTTTACACCGACACTAATATCTGAGGGGTTATTTTATTTATGGTAAGGCTCCGTTGTCCACACTCCAGCAGATCTTAATAGAGGTTTGAGCCAGAGTGGCCTACAGGGGGTGAAGTGGGGATAAAAGAAAATACAGCTGTGTCATAAGCTGGCCAGTGTTGAGAGATAGTTAGGCCTCACTGGAAACTCAGATAGTTCGAAGGAAGAATTTAATACCTTAGTTTGAGCTAGAGTGATCTAGCAGACACTGGAAAGATTGAGTCGACGCGTTGTTCATAGATGGGAGCTGATTTCCTTCAAGTAAAGATCCTAGTCCTGTTAGAGGACTTCTTGTGGATCTTGAAGTTGTAACCAATGATCCCCAGAGTGATGAGATGTTCACAAAAGAAGAAATTGTTTTGCAGGTGAGAAAATAGCCCTAAATGCAGAGTTATAATCCTCGTGTAATCTTGCATAATTATGCTGTAATTTTATGTAATTACGCTACAGCAAATTACGCGAGCTGTGCCCAGCCCAACTAGTGAATTAATATCATATGGTAGCACTGATTATATCAGACTAAGAGCAGCAGGACATTATCAAGACAGGCGATAAAATTATCGCCGCTAAAACAGCGATAATGGGCTTGATAATATGCTCTATGGAATTCCAATTGAAGCTCAGGTTAGATGTCCTTCACATCTAACATGGGCTTCAATTGGAATTCCATAGAGGATATTAGCAAGCCCATTACCGCTGTTTTAGTGGCAGTTTTCTGACGCTAAAGCGGCGATAATTTTATCGCCTGTCTTGATAATATGCCCCTAAAAGACTAAAGTTACTGTTCTGCATCTTGTTGTTAGAGGTAAGAGGTAGGGCTGGAATTGTTTGTCTGTATGATATGTGGGGGTAACTATTTTTAGATTTCTCCATCTCAATAGTCAGGAAGTGGGTCTTCAGGTGCTGAGTGGCAGCAGCTACTTCCAATATGGAGCAAAGAGGCATATTTGAGTTTTAGTTCAATGAAGTCAAAACCCTGGCCCATGGTGTCCAGCCCTGCAGGTCCCAAATAGCTCCATACTCTGAAAATGGTGAAACCTCCTAAATGTGTTGGCAATAAGAATTTTACATTTAGAAAATAAAAAAAGTAATATTATGCATTTTTAATAGAACAGGGTGGATGCTCCGAGCAGTCAAATTTACTTAGAACAGGAATAGAAACACTTTTTGGTTTTACTGCTCAAGATAAGAAAATATGATTCTTTTGGTCACAAAGAAAATATACTGCTGGTTATAAATTACATTAAACTGAAGGCATAGTTTACACATACAAGAATGACTTAAAAATAAAAAGGTCAAGGAATAGAAGAGAACACTGACAAAGGTGCTGATCACGATCCTGCAAAAACCGGGTACGAACCGTCGGACGGAGCACAATCTCCGCCCGACGCGTACCCGGTCGTCAACTTTCACAAACAAGGAATTACGATTCGCACGGGTACACCATCACCGTACGAATCGTAAAAAAGCCCGACCGAACCAAAAAACACCTACCAATGTGATCCGGGAAAGCGCCGACCTGACGTCGGGACGCTCGCAGCCAGCCATTCACGACCCAGGAATCACGATTCGCACCGACGTCACCCCGCACGGTGAATATTTTGCGGCAGCCAAAAACTGCCGGGAAATCAGGACGACGCGAACAAGGACCACCAGTACGCGACGGACAGACAGGACGACGCGAACAAGGAGGACCAGTACGTGACGGACACACAGGACGACGCCACCAAGGAGGACCCGTACGCGACAGGACGACGCGATCAAGGAGGACCCGTACGCGACAGGACGACGCGAGCAAGGAGTACCAGTACGCGACGGACAGACATGGACCCGAACCTACGAGTCATCCCTGCCCTCATAGCAGTACACCTCCTCTACAGGTTACGACGCAGACGCCGCAGAAGGTCAGAATAACTAAGGGAGGGGGGAAAGTGGGGTGGGGTGGGGGTGGCACGACCAGGGCAGGCCACAAAACAACCACATAAGTCACACACCACACATGGCCTGGACATACCTGACTCCCATGCCCTGGTCACCACGAGGGGGTGGGGGCGTGTCCTGATAAGCCAGCGACCGCCACAACGGAAGTCCGTCACCACGCGAACCGGCAACACAACCAGACAGGTACGTCCCGTACCCACGCCTGAAGAGCGTGGGTACGAGTCGGACCACGCCCACACACGTCACCCCAACAATGGCGGGACGGATCGCACCCACGTGGCAAAGGCCTGGGTACGGGCCGCACAAACATCACATAGCGTGGGGACGGATATGTACGGACCCTACCCCCAACCCGTATGCAAGGAGCGTACCCCCCAGCCCAACAGTGTAAGTACGACCCGTACCCCCACCCGCGTATGCATGGAGCGTACCCCCCAGCCCAACAGTGTAAGTACGACTCGAACCCTCACCCGCGTATGCAAGGAGCGTACCCCCCAGCCCAACAGTGTAAGTACGACCCGTACCCCCACCCACGTATGCATGGAGCGTACCCCCCAGCCCAACAGTGTAAGTACGACCCGTACCCCCACCTGCGTATGCATGGAGCGTACCCCCCATGCCAACAGTGTAAGTACGACCCGTACCCCCACCCGCGTATGCATGGAGCGTACCCCCCAGCCCAACAGTGTAAGTACGACTCGAACCCTCACCCGCGTATGCAAGGAGCGTACCCCCCAGCCCAACAGTGTAAGTACGACCCGTACCCCCACCCGCGTATGCATGGAGCGTACCCCCCAGCCCAACAGTGTAAGTACGACCCGTACCCCCACCCGCGTATGCATGGAGCGTACCCCCCCATGCCAACAGTGTAAGTACGACCCGTACCCACACCCGCGTATGCATGGAGCGTACCCCCCAGCCCAACAGTGTAAGTACGACTCGAACCCTCACCCGCGTATGCAAGGAGCGTACCCCCCAGCCCAACAGTGTAAGTACGACCCGTACCCCCACCCGCGTATGCATGGAGCGTACCCCCCAGCCCAACAGTGTAAGTACGACCCGTACCCCCACCCGCGTATGCATGGAGCGTACCCCCCATGCCAACAGTGTAAGTACGACCCGTACCCCCACCCGCGTATGCATGGAGCGTACCCCCCAGCCCAACAGTGTAAGTACGACCCGTACCCCCACCCGCGTATGCAAGGAGCGTACCCCCCAGCCCAACAGTGTAAGTACGACCCGTACCCCCACCCGCGTATGCATGGAGCGTACCCCCACCACACCAGTGTAAGTAGACTCGTACCCTCACCTCGAATGCATTGAGCGTACCCCCACCGTGTATGTTCCAAGCGTACATATCCTGAAATCGGAGGTGTGTGTGCAGAGTCCACCCAGCAGTGCCCTGAGACAGGAGGGGTGTGTGCAGAGTCCTCCCAGCAGTGCCCTGAGACAGGAGGGGTGGGTGCCTATCACTCCCAGCAGTGCCCTGAGACAGGAGGGGTGTGTGCAGAGTCCTCCCAGCAGTGCCCTGAGACAGGAGGGGTGGGTGCCTATCACTCCCAGCAGTGCCCTGAGACAGGAGGGGTGGGTGTGGAGTCCTCCCAGCAGTGCCCTGAGACAGGAGGGGTGTGTGCAGAGTCCTCCCAGCAGTGCCCTGAGACAGGAGGGGTGGGTGTGGAGTCCTCCCAGCAGTGCCCTGAGACAGGAGGGGTGTGTGCAGAGTCCTCCCAGCAGTGCCCTGAGACAGGAGGGGTGGGTGCCTATCACTCCCAGCAGTGCCCTGAGACAGGAGGGGTGGGTGTGGAGTCCTCCCAGCAGTGCCCTGAGACAGGAGGGGTGTGTGCAGAGTCCTCCCAGCAGTGCCCTGAGACAGGAGGGGTGGGTGTGGAGTCCTCCCAGCAGTGCCCTGAGACAGGAGGGGTGTGTGCAGAGTCCTCCCAGCAGTGCCCTGAGACAGGAGGGGTGGGTGCCTATCACTCCCAGCAGTGCCCTGAGACAGGAGGGGTGGGTGTGGAGTCCTCCCAGCAGTGCCCTGAGACAGGAGGGGTGTAACACATGTGTGTGAGGCCAGAATTATCCACATGCATACTGGCTACAAGGGAACATGTCCCCATGAACTCATGTCAACAGACTCCACACACAAGTACAGTGATCACCAAGGATGCCACGATTGTTGCAGGTGGACACATGGCCCTGCATGCATGGCCAAAGTAGAAGGGCTCCGTCACACACACAGCTCATGTAGACACAGCTCTGCGCTAAACATTGGGAACACCCTGCAGGGAAGAAAGCTGGGTACACAGAGGAAGGAATACACCCTGGGACAAGTGCACCATGCAGTAACTGCTTACATGAACAAAGAAAGTTAGCCAACACCTTGTGATGGCACACAGATCCCAGGGTCCCACCAATGAGCAGTACACTACTACACATCCCACACACCAAAACCCTTACACACCACCCAAAACCATGTAGCAGCCCCACCAACCCCAATACCAGCATAGCAGTAGTGTGATAATGAAAATAAAAGTAAGCTTTATTCAGCATGAGCACAATGTCCGTGGATCGCAGGCAGTTCAATCTTCACAAAGCCCATAGGGCAGTCAATGATTCTCAGCTGGATGGGGGACACAGTGGGATGCGTGTCCCCTACCTTGCCTGCACAGTCAAATGGCATCGTCTTCCACACTGGTGAGGGCATCAGGGGGGGGGGAAGCAACAGGCACCGCAGGGACATCAGGGCAAAGGGGCGGCGTTGTGGGTGCAGGGATGGAGGACTCCACCACAGGGGGTGGGGCAGGGCCAAAGGCGGAGGCCAGGATGGCACTACACACCTTTGCAAGGTCCTCCAGGGAGTCCCCTGCACCCGAAGGGACCTCAGGCCCCAAGGAGGGGGGGGGTCAGAGGGATGGGTCGCAGCGCCACTGGGGGAGGGTGGAGACAGGGGGGGAAACTCAACCACCCTGACCGGGGACCTCCTTGACCGCTTGCGTGGTGGTGTAACCGTGGGGCTCAGGGACAGAGCGGCCATGAAGGAGTCCTTGGGGGAGATGTGGCCAGGAGAGCTGAGGGGAGGGGATTTGGAGGGAGTGGACTGGGTGGAATGCGGACTCCCACTATGGCTGCGTGTCACACGTTTGCCCCCCGACCCAGTGGGTGTGCCTACCTCACCCTGTGTGTGCGTGTCAGGAGGAGTGCGGTGGACCTTCCCTGCTGGTGTGGTGCCCGTGTCCGTTGATGTGGGTGCATGCCGACGTCTGGGTGTACGTGGGACAGGCATGGGAGTGGGAAGTGTGGATGGGGCAGGGGTAGGTGGGGGGAGGTCGCGCTGCAGGAGACCCACTGCTGCAGTCAGTGTGGAGTCGATGGACCTCAGCAAGTTGCGTTGGTCAGCCTGCGATGAATGAATGCCCTCAAAGAAAGCCTCGATGTTGGTGAGGGTTTTGCCGTGGGCATGGAGGACATTAAGGATCGCAGCCTGACCAACCTGCAGTTGCCGCTGGATGTCCACAGACTCTGCATTGGCGGCAGCAGTGGAGACAGGGGCAGGGTGTGCGGTGCCTGGCAGGAAGGAGACATGCTGTGACCGGGCACGCTGGGAAGGGACACGAGCAAGTGGGAGGCGGCTGATGGAAACTGAGGGGGCGGTGCGAGGTGTTGTTCCGCTGTCAGCTGCTGGTGCAGCCTCCGCCCACTCGGAGACATCGTCCTCGGACCTGTCAGCTTCGTAGTCTGATGTGCCAGTCGACAGGTCCTCGGCCACACTCTCCTCCGCCTCTGTCCCACTCGATGTGCCAGACCCGATGTCACGGCTGGCACTGGTGCTCGGTCCCTCCGCCTGGTCTGTGTCCATGTCTCCCTCTGTGTCCCCCGACGATGCTGTGGGCAGGGTGGAGAGACAGAAATTAATCAGACACCTGTACACATCTGTCACATGAGTCCAATCTACATAGGTAACATTGCATAGCCTGAAAAGGAAGATCCCTAACATCTACTGAACAGGGTACCGATGTAGGGCATGAAACACACAGTTGGTTGAGCCACCATGCCACTGAAATACCATGGAGAGCATGAGACAATAGCTAAAGACAGGAAACGGAGTCTGACATAGCACCCAGGCCCTGGGGACAATCCAGCACTGCATCTGCACCACACAGCGTTGGCGAAAATACCGATGACCAGGGACCATATCCATGAACTTGAGACACATGCTGCATAGGTAATGCTGAAAACATGCCCAACATGACTCGGTCACTGCACATTGCGTGTGTGTCCAGACACATCACACACTGCCCAGACCCGGCAAGTGGAAATCAGGATTTGACACATAGGCATTGCCCGCCCCAACAAGACCCTACACGAGGCAAATTGTTGAGACACAGGTGGCACCAACATCTCATAGTCTGGGTGATACACACAGGGGCAGGCAAAAAGCAAGATTGGACGCCAAACAGCCAAGGTGCGCCTGTACAAATAATGAGGTACCAGTGCCCATCCTCAGATGATTATAACAAGACACACTGGCACTGGCAACTGTGAGTATGAAGAAGGACAATCAGGTCAGGCTGCACAGTGGACACCTGTACAAAATAGCACGTCTATATACATGGTGACAGGGGACAATGGCACAGAGCACAACCTACGCTGTAGACACTGAGATTGGCCACGTTTATGATGACACATACACCACTGAGGAAAAGGTGCCCCAGGGGACAGTAGTGGGCACGCAAATACATGCTACTGAATGGTAATGACTGCAACACACGTCACCATCCCTGCACTATGTGTATCGCACACTCATGCACATCATGTCACAGGCCACTACATAGGACATGCGCGCTGTAAGGCATGACACATGAGAGACCAACTCCCATGTCTGGAGTCAGCATCAGTGCCAACTGACATGGAACCCACATGCAGTGAACTTGACAGTGCACAGGCAAGGTCCCACAACCTGTTACACACCACCCCCACACATGATGCTACAGTCATTGTTCTCGTGGACAAAGCGCCACCCTACATTACCTTGTGAAGGAGTGACTACACACAGACCAGGGAGCACATTGCAAGGAGGGGAAGGGTGGCAGGGGCACAGCGCTATACTGGGGCAAACAGGATCTGCACAGCACCCTTAAACCCTGCCAGTGAATTCATGCTACTGTGCCCTTACAAATGCCGGTGACACACAACAAACACACATGTACCTACCCCCTTCCGGCTGCTGCATCGCCTGTAAGCGCCTCTCCAGGTCTGGAAAGACCACCGGCAGCACACGCCTGTGGAGGTGGCTCAGACGGCGGCGGCCGCGGTTCTTGTGGCTCTCAGGTGAGTCCCCCAGCAGGAGCCGTGCAATCCTCCGCGTCCAGCACCGGATATCCTGCCAGCGTTTCCTCACCTGGGGCAGGCTCCGCCTCCGACCATCCACACCCCTCACGGCACTGACGGCGGTCAGCCAGATCTGCTCCTTGGCAGTGGCGCCTACCTGTGAGGAGGAACAAGTGACACCACATCAATACACCAGCCACATGTCACAGAGAGACATATGGGTACAAATTAGCTGGTTACAACAAGGCATGTCATGCAGCCAACGCATTGCACCTTTGTCATAGGGACATCATCCCCTGGTGAGGGAAAAAGCAGTACGTGCCACAGTGGGTACACAGGTGGAATGATGGCAATGTCACAATCAATGATCAAGGCTCACACTGTGCATCACACCCACCCCTCCTGTCTCAGGGCACTGCTGTGAGTGATAGGCCCCCACCCCTCCTGTCTCAGGGCACTGCTGGGAGTGATAGGCCCCCACCCCTCCTGTCTCAGGGCACTGCTGGGAGTGATAGGCCCCCACCCCTCCTGTCTCAGGGCACTGCTGGGAGTGATAGGCCCCCACCCCTCCTGTCTCAGGGCACTGCTGGGAGTGATAGGCCCCCACCCCTCCTGTCTCAGGGCACTGCTGGGAGTGATAGGCCCCCACCCCTCCTGTCTCAGGGCACTGCTGGGAGTGATAGGCCCCCACCCCTCCTGTCTCAGGGCACTGCTGGGAGACATCAGGCACCCCCCCCTGGGACCCCCCCGACAGTACATGGCATGTGTGTTACACCTGGACGCAATGGCAGAAGTCACAGTCACAACATAGGGACAGTCTGTGGCAGTGGCCTATGCACTCACCTGATACCCTGGTCGCCCATACAGCATGGAGTACTGTGGGAGGATCACATCCAGCAGAGCCATGTTCTCCTCCAGGGTGAATGGCTGTGTCCTCTCCACAGCCCTTGACATGGTTCCAGGGAATCAGTCGCAGCAGCTGGGTCGACGAATGCAAAGATGTGCAGGCAAGTGCTCCCTCATGGGACCTGGCTGCCTTATATGTGCCCTTCTGCCCAGTCTCATGCACAGGAGTACAGAGTGATTGGTCACTCACATTTGCATCCTATGTTTCCACCAATCCCTTCAAACCTAGCAGTCTGTGGGTTCTCTATCGGTTTCATTCTCCTGCATGATGTCAGCCCCACAAACACATTGCAACAAAGTAGAAGAATTCCAACTGACTTCTGCTGTGCACCTTCCAGAACAATTTCGAATTTTGAACTTGGTCTCCATGACAACCAGCATGCATGTAGGCCTTAATACTTGTCCCCTATGTAATTTGGAGCATCACACACAGGTACGATGCGTTTCGGGGCCCTAGGGCACCCCAAATGCATGGCAACGGCCCGTACATGCATGCCTACGCTCTCCATCACTATGGGTCTGCACGCGTATGCGTACCCGTAGTGTTACGGACCGTACACACGCATGTACGCTCTCTATCACTATGGGTCTGCACGCGTATGCGTACCCGTAGTGTTACGGACCGTACACACGCATGTACGCTCTCTATCACTATGGGTCTGCACGCGTATGCGTACCCGTAGTGTTACGGACCGTACACACGCATGTACGCTCTCTATCACTATGGGTCTGCACGCGTATGCGTACTCCTAGTGATAGTGAGCGTAGATGCGAGTGTACGGTCCGTACCACTACGGGTACGCATACGCGTGCAGACCCATAGTGATAGTGAGCGTAGATGCGAGTGTACGGTCCGTACCACTACGGGTACGCATACGCGTGCAGACCCATAGTGATAGTGAGCGTAGATGCGAGTGTACGGTCCGTACCACTACGGGTACGCATACGCGTGCAGACCCATAGTGATAGTGAGCGTAGATGCGAGTGTACGGTCCGTACCACTACGGGTACGCATACGCGTGCAGACCCATAGTGATAGGGCCGTACACACGCATCTACGCTCACTATCACTATGGGTCTGCACGCGTATGCGTACCCGTAGTGCTACGGACCGTACAAATGCCTGTACGCTCGCCATCACGATGGGTACACATACGGCAGCACTCCCACAGTGATTTGGGAACATGCACAGGCCCTCTCAGCAGCAGTACGGCGGTTTTTACACATCACTGTGGTGATAGGCGACACACATGTAGGAATAGGGCGGACATACTTGTCCATGGATGGACATACTTGTCCAGGAATGGACATCAAGGCATCGTCTGTGCATTACTACATGTGTGGGGCACAGGTGTCACAGGCTGTGATGTGGAACATGCCTCCTGAGTGGAGAAGGCACCAGATGTATGATGAGATGTGTACATGTGTACTGTGTGAGGGTGCAATGTGTGCCAGGCATGCCCTTGACTCCTTTGACATGTGTGCATGTGGGACTGCGCACTTGGGGTGAGCGTCACTGGCATGGCACGGACACCAACACACGGAAGTGTCCCATGATGCCCGGTACAGGGGTCATGACACATGACTTGTCACTACCCACAGTGCACAATGTGACTATGTCATATATGTGTCCTGGATTTACATCAGGTTGATGTTGTAGCACCCTCAAAAGCTGCAGCCGTTGCAGCAACCAACATGTGGCTGTGTGTAGATTGTCATTGCACACTGTTCCCAACACCATGCCACATGTGTTATCGGATGTGAGGTGCACATGTATGCATGGGACACGGAGTAGCGTGACAAGGCCATGTCAGCAAACTCACAAGGAATGTGTGGTGAGTCATGACATGTGCACCTTCATGGCAAGGTGTGTGGGCTGGACTAGTGTAATGTCATGTGACCTGTGGCTCCAGTGTCCCGCTACCAGTCTCTGCAATCGGCATCACACTTCTGCTGATGTGTGGGTGTATGTCACTCCTGTCTTGCGTCGGGCAGTGCACTTGCACTGGGACACAGCTATTTCCATGGCGTGGCATGGGGAGGTTCTCAATCACCGTGTGTAGCTGGGTCTTGGAAGGAGTGTCACCTTGCATCCATACGTGTCCTGGGCATGTAGCACATGCCTGACTCCCTATGTGGCATGTGTGTATTGCCAGATTTACATGTGCTCAGTAGACATGAGTTGTTCTCGTAGTGCACTCACTCTTCCTTGTCACTTCCAAATTACTGCAGAGCGCCGCCTCTTGCCCGAAGAATTCCAGACTTGGCTACCATGCAGGAGAATGACAGGATCCGGCTCTACCGCTTCACCCAACCGTTGATTCTGGAGCTGACGGCGAGACTGGCACCACACCTGCAACCGCAGCACAGGTATCCTACGGCACTGACACCCCAGCTGAAGGTAATGGCTGCCCTACATTTTCTGGCCACGGGTACCTTCCAAAATACCATAGCTCATGTTGGTGGCATGTCCCAGAGCATGTTCAGCGGTGTGCTGCATGATTTCTTGGAGGCCATGTTGATTCACCTTGATGACTTCATCAAGTTCCCAACCCCTGAACAGATGACTGAGGTCAAGCGTGGATTCTATGCCCTGGGAGGGATGCCCCATGTCATTGGGTCCATAGATGGGACACATGTAGGTTTGGTACCACCACACGCACGGGAGGTGGCGTACCGCAATCGGAAGCACTACCACTCCATCAATGCCCTTGTGGTGTGTCTGTCCAATATGGTGATTTCACATGTCTGTGCTCGTTTCCCAGGATCAGCACACGATGCCTACATCATGAGGCGTAGCGGGATGCCTGATATGATGATGCAGCTGCGCAACGAACGGGCATGTGTTGTTGGTGGGTACAGTCTGTCTGTCCTGTATTCTGTATAGCCGACCAGCACGACCGCTACACCAGTTCTAACGATGTCCATGTGCTTCCCATGTAGGGGACGCTGGCTATCCCAACATGCCTTGGCTGCTGACACCTCTCCGCAACCCCATCACGCCGGCCCAGCTCCGCTATAACACCGCCCATGGCCGGACAAGGCGAGTGATAGAGAGGACGTTTGGCATGCTGAAGAGCCGATTCCGGTGCCTCCACAAGACCGGCGGTGCACTCCCTTATGCCCCGGCGAAGGTCTACAAGATCTTCATGGTCTGCTGCATGCTGCACAACATGGCAGTTGAAAGAGCTGTGCCACTCATCCTGAATCAACATGACGAGGACCATCCACCCGTGGAGGACGAAGGGCTTGGCAATGGGGCTAGTGATGTGGAGGATGTGGAGCCGCAAGAGGACATCCGGACTCGGCTCATACGCGACTTCTTTGCTTAGTGGTGAGTACCAGGGTCTGAGTGTGCACGCATTGGTCCCCGTGTGGCATGCGTTGTGATGTGTGTCTCCACCTGCATGTATGGCACGTGGGTCAGAGGTGTGTGTGGGTGTGTCACTGGAGTGATGGTGGCAGTGATGGTAGTATTTCCCCAGTCATAATTGTGACCTAGCATGTTGTCATCCATACATGTGTCGAGTAACTGCACATGCAAGTGGCTGTGCTTTTTGTGGCTGACTTCTTGTGTGTCTCTCTTCCCCAGGTACCTGCGCATGCCGTTTGCTGGTTGCATTGTTGTGGCACTGCTATTCCTCATGGATATGACATCGTGGGCTGACTCAGCGTTACAGGCACGGACACGTTTGGAAGTCTCCATGGGGTAAGGGATGCATCTGGGGTGTATTGGGTGTGGCAGTTGTTCACGATGTGTGCACACTGGCCCGGTTGGGGTTTGGTTCCTCTGCAGACATGTGGCATCCCCATGGGACACGACATGCAGCTGGGTACACCTGAATAGATGGGCTGCCTGGTTGTCAGTCATCAGTGATGGGATAGTGGATTGTGATGATGGCATCAATGTGTGTGACACTGCCCTCGGACATATACGGTTAACATTGTCTTGACATGGCGTGGGACTTCCACATCAGCGGATGTATGGTGTATGGCAGGCTCTCCGTGAGCAGCTGTGGGTGTTTAGCTGTTAGCCGACGCTTGTGTGCCAGTTCCCTGGCTATCACGCATTTGTGCTGCAGAAGGGGGGTGCCAGTGTTGGAGCCACATGTTACTCCACATGATGTGTTCATGTGTACTTCAAGTTGCCTCTGCAATCCCAAAAACATGACTAATAAAGGTGTCCCTATGCCTCCAAGGTGCCTCTTCTCAGTCAATGCTGGTGTGTTGGCACGGTGCATCCTGCATGTCTGGCATGGTATTCCCTGATTGTGGCTATGTGTCAATGTTTCGAGTGGCAAGATGCAAGCTGTGTGTGTGTGCTGAGACTGTGTATTGGGCATGATGTCCATGACTGTGTGGGTATTGTGACATGTGCCATCCCCATGCATCCAACGTTGTCCATGACCCCATTCTCTGCATCCACCGGACTCAAGCTTGCAGGACATGGTTCTGCCACCTGTCTACACATACCTGGGTGCCCCCCAGGACACGGGCCAGGATCCCTGACCTCTGCGCATGACTGTTGCTGTACTCAATGTGTCTGTCAGCACGGTTGTTCGGCCACCCCCTCAGCTGGTTCTGACCATCACGGGTGTGTATGGTGCTCCATGTCTGTCTTGCCTAATAAACTGTGACCCATGTGTCCTGTGCCAGACTCAGGCCCCAGGGTGTGGATGGTTGAAGTGAACAGATGACTCAGGCATGTTTCGACTGTACAAGACACATGTTAGGTAATAATGCTACCAGCAGGCATCTACTCTTAATAGTGTGATTTATTATTGGGGGGGGGGGGGGGGACAAAGTGAGGGGCTTTCCGGGATTAGGGAATCCAAAGATCAGTAGGGGAGTTGGTGTCCTTGCCATTGGAAATCCTCAGAGTCCATGCCACAGTCTTTGTCAACATTGGTCAGCCAGTGACCAGCAGGGCCATGTGGCAGAGAATGTCTCTTGATGCTGTGATGCTGTTGCTCCAGTGGGCCAGGTGCCAGGCCAGGTGTCCTGGGAGATGGTGATGTAGCAGCCACCCTCACGGTCCTTTCCGTGGACGACCCGGCCTCCTGCGGGGAACCTCAGCAGCAGGCCGTGACGACGTCTGGGATGCTCCGTCGGATGTTTCCTCCTCCTCCTCATGATCCCTCCCTGTGGGTGGTGATGTTCTCCGCCTTCTGGCACAGGGAGGGTCGGCCATGGTGTCGGCCATCCGACGGAGTTCAGCGTGAATCCCCTGGGACGCCGTCACTTGCTCAGCCTGTCTGTCCTCCATCCTCCGTTGGTGTAGCTGTAGACAGGCTATTAGCTCCGCATGTTGCTGGGCCTGCTGGACCTTGATCCCCTCGAGGACGGACACGACCTGGGCCATGCCCGTGGTGTCCTGCCGGTATGAGTCCAGGATGTTACGGACATGGGAAAATACCGGATCCCCAGCCAACTGGTCAGGCTCGCGCCTCCGCCGTCCTCCACTCCCACCACCCCTGCCCACTTGCGTCTGGCCTGCACTTGTGGGCACATCGGGTCTCCGGGACCCCTGAGGGGTGGCATTGGCGTTGTCGCCTGCCTCCTCCTGGGTGCCCGGGACACCGTGTCCCTCCTGGCGAGCCTGGCTGCATTGTGGTGTTGGGGCAGGGATCCTGGGTGTCTCCTGGGATGTGGCAGGAGTGGGGGTGGTGGTTGGCACGGTTGTACCTGACGCAGGTGCTGCAGGTGGTTGGACACCAGAGGGGCCAGGTCGGTCGGGGTCGTCCGCAGAGTGGTGAGAGTGGTCGCTGCCGGTGGGATCGGTCTCCTGCAGATCCGGGTCCTGTGAGTGTTCCCCCCCAGTGTTGGGGGGTGCAGCACGACGTTGACCTGTGTGTGAGAGAGAAAATGTTAATTTTGGTCCATGCAACATCCATGTTTCATCCGTTTCAAAGTTGGCACATTTCCTCTTGGAATTAGGATCTGTCTTGCATTCCACTCACAGTGCACTTGTGCATGGGTGTGTCCCTTGGGCACCAATTTGGCCCCTTTAACTATGTGTGGCACAGTCTTACTTGCTGCGTCAAGTGTGACTGCAGTCAGCAGTGGAGTGTGCAGGTGTGGCGAGCCATGCATTTGCGCCTTCCTTGTAGCACTGTACATGTGCACATGGAGTGGATCCACACACTCATATGATGCAGGTGGCTGTCCTTGTGCTCGTGTACAGGTTGTGACATGGCCCTGCGTTTTGCCATGATGAAGAGGGGGGGTTCTGGCACTGGCCACCCTTGTCTACATGCACGCAGTCCACCTGCTGACGAGCAGACATTCCCGCACACCAAAGGACTGATTTGCTATCCCTGTGTCTCCCTCCTTCTCTGTCCCCCTCTCCCTCCCTCTCTGTCCCCCTCTCCCTCCCTCTCTGTCCCCCTCTCCCTCCCTCTCTGTCCCCCTCTCCCTCCCTCTGTGTGTCAGCCTCCTCCCTCTGTCCGTCTTCCTGTGTCTCCCTCCCTCCCTGTCCCCCTCTCCCTCCCTCTCTGTCCCCCTCTCCCTCCCTCTCTGTCCCCCTCTCCCTCCCTCTGTGTGTCAGCCTCCTCCCTCCCTCCGTGTGTCAGCCTCCTCCCTCTGTCCGTCTCCCTCCCTCTCAGTCCCCCTCTCCCTCCCTCTGTGTCCCCCTCTCCCTCCCTCCGTGTGTCACCCTCTGTCACCTTGGCCCAGCTTCCTGGGCACACACTGTTAGCAGATCTTTGAGTGGCCCTTGGCCTGTTGATGTGAGTTTGTTTCTGATCTCCAGGCACCCATTTTGTCTGCTGTGTGTCTGTGCGCTGCTGCTGTGGTGGTGTGTGCTGCCACTCTTTCACAATGTTGGCTGTTCATTAGCTGCTGTCATGTGCAAAACAGTGCCTTCACCACCATGTGTTGATGCAAGGCGTCCGCCATTTGCTGGCAAGTCATTCCTGTGTTGGGACACAGTGTTTGTCTGGCTGTGACCTAGGCCATATGGGCAGAGGGCATTGTTGTCTGCTTTGGAGTCGCACTATGTGATTTTTGGTGCCCAGCCTCCCGCCATCCGGGTTACCATGTCATGTGTTGTTGTCTTCTGTGGCCTGTGACTTGACATTGTCCAGCTGGGTGCATGGGGCATGGTGGCAGCAGTGGCATGTGCCTGCTCATGGAGTGTGGTTGAGTCATGCGATGGCTTGTGGTGGTTGCGTGCCTGTTAGTAATTTTGGTTGTGGTTGCAGTTCCCCCCATGTGAGGTGCGTTGTTTGTGTACTCACCCGGGTCTCGGAGTCCTTCTACTCCTTCAACTGCCTCCACCGGCAGTATGGCCATCACCCTCTCCTCCCAGGGATGGTACTGTACGGCTCTGCGGGAGGGTCCTCCTCCGGTGGCGTTGGCCTGGTCGTGTTCCTCCTGCCTCTTGGCTCTGACCCTCCTCCGCAGATCGTACCACCTGTTCTGGCAATCCTGCTTGGTCCTCCTGGTGTCCGCAACAGCATTCACAGCATCGACGATGGTCTGCCACATGGCTGTTTTGGCTGCCTGGCTGGTGCTTCTGACCAATGTTCCAAAGATCTGTGGCTCGACTCTGAGGATTTGATCAACAAGGACCTCCAACTCTCGGTGACTGAACTTTGGATTCTTGGTAGTGGGCATGGTGAGGGGTGTGGGTGGGGATGGTGTGGGTGTGTGGGGTGTGTGGATGTTGGGGGGGGTGTGGATGGTTGTGTGTGTGTGTGAATGTGATGAGAGGGTGTTTGTGAGGGTGGTCGTGTGAAGGTGTGAAAGTGTAAGGTGTGGTGTAGCTTGTAGTCTGGTTCTGTGGTGTCTGGCAGCAGTGAGTCTGTTGCAAAGGCTCATGGTTTGTGTGTGTGGGCCCTTTTTATTGGTCCATGGGTGGGTGTGGCAGTTTTTGAATTTTGGGTGGGTGTGTTATAAGGAGTGGTGGTGTATTGGGCCTCTGTTTGTTTTTGGCAGTTGCAGGTCAGTGATTGTGTTATTTTAGTGGTTGTTGGCCATGTTTAGTGGCTGTGTGCCTTTCGAATGGTGTATTCTTGTGTTGTTTTATTTTGTCCTGGTTGTGTACGTGCGTTTTGAGCGTGTGTACGGTGTGTACATGGCCCATTTGGTTGTACGATTATGTCCTTGTGTGTGGCTTTGTACGACTCGTACATGCGGTTGTGATGTTGGGGCATGGGGTGCGCTCCGTACTTAGGAGGTTGTGTTGGGGGTGCGCCAGGAACTACTGGGGTGTAGGTTCACGGTGGTACGTCACGTACTGGGGTGGGGGTACGACTGGAACGTACTGGGGTGTAGGTACATGGGGGTATGACACGTACTGGGGTGGGGGTACGACTGGAAC
The DNA here is from genome assembly GCF_964204655.1 of Triturus cristatus. Taxonomy (NCBI): domain Eukaryota; kingdom Metazoa; phylum Chordata; class Amphibia; order Caudata; family Salamandridae; genus Triturus; species Triturus cristatus. The sequence goes on along the minus strand of NC_140590.1, from coordinate 1,174,886,676 downwards.
GTACTGGGGTGTACATAGACGGTGGTACGACACGTACAGGGGGGGTGTACATTGACGGTGGTACGACACGTACAGGGGGGGGTGTACATTGACGGTGGTACGACACGTACTCGGGTGGGGGTACGACTGGAACGTACTGGGGTGTAGGTACACGGGGGTTTGACACTTACTGGGGTGGGGGTGGGGCTCGAACGTACTGGGGTGTACATAGACGGTGATACGACACGTACAGGGGTGGGGGGGTGTACATTGACGGTGGTACGACACGTACAGGGGGGGGTGTACATTGACGGTGGTACGACACGTACTGGGGTGGGGGTACGACTGGAACGTACTGGGGTGTAGGTACACGGGGGTATGACACGTACTGGGGTGGGGGTACGACTGGAACGTACTGGGGTGTACATAGACGGTGGTACGACACGTACAGGGGGGGGTGTACATTGACGGTGGTACGACACGTACAGGGGGGGGTGTACATTGACGGTGGTACGACACGTACTGGGGTGGGGGTACGACTGGAACGTACTGGGGTGTAGGTACACGGGGGTTTGACACTTACTGGGGTGGGGGTGGGGCTCGAACGTACTGGGGTGTACATAGACGGTGGTACGACACGTACAGGGGTGGGGGGGTGTACATTGACGGTGGTACGACACGTACAGGGGGGGGTGTACATTGACGGTGGTACGACACGTACTGGGGTGGGGGTACGACTGGAACGTACTGGGGTGTAGGTACACGGGGGTATGACACGTACTGGGGTGGGGGTACGACTGGAACGTACTGGGGTGTACATAGACGGTGGTACGACACGTACAGGGGTGGGGGGGTGTACATTGACGGTGGTACGGCACGTACAGGGGGGGTGTACATTGACGGTGGTACGACACGTACAGGGGTGGGGGGGTGTACATTGACGGTGGTACGACACGTACAGGGGGGGTGTACATTGACGGTGGTACGACACGTACAGGGGGGGTGTACATTGACGGTGGTACGACACGTACTGGGGTGGGGGTACGACTGGAACGTACTGGGGTGTAGGTACACGGGGGTATGACACGTACTGGGGTGGGGGTACGACTGGAACGTACTGGGGTGTACATAGACGGTGGTACGACACGTACAGGGGTGGGGGGGTGTACATTGACGGTGGTACGACACGTACAGGGGTGGGGGTGTGGCTCGAACGTACTGGGGTGTAGGTACACGGGGGGTACGACACGTACTGGGGTGGGGGTGCGACTGGAACGTACTGAGGTGTACATAGACGGTGGTACGACACGTACAGGGGTGGGGGGGTGTACATTGACGGTGGTACGACACGTACAGGGGGGGGTGTACATTGACGGTGGTACGACACGTACTGGGGTGGGGGTACGACTGGAACGTACTGGGGTGTAGGTACACGGGGGTATGACACGTACTGGGGTGGGGGTGCGACTGGAACGTACTGGGGTGTACATAGACGGTGGTACGACACGTACAGGGGTGGGGGGGTGTACATTGACGGTGGTACGACACGTACAGGGGGGGTGTACATAGACGGTGGTACGACACGTACAGGGGTGGGGGGGTGTACATTGACGGTGGTACGACACGTACTGGGGTGGGGGTGTGGCTCGAACGTACTGGGGTGTAGGTACACGGGGGGTACGACACGTACTGGGGTGGGGGTGCGACTGGAACGTACTGGGGTGTACATAGACGGTGGTACGACACGTACAGGGGTGGGGGGGTGTACATTGACGGTGGTACGACACGTACTGGGGTGGGGGTACGACTGGAACGTACTGGGGTGTACCTAGACGGGTGGGGGTATACATATACGGGGGGTACGTGTCGGACGTACGGGGGCTGGGGGGAGTGTTGGGCGCGTATGCGGGCACATGTCTCCATGGTTGCTATGGGTGTTCGGTGCGGACGGTGTTTTTTCCATACGGTTGTACGCTCGGACGCACGGGATGGATCGTGATTCCTCGGTCGGACTTGGATTTTTACGTTTGTAAGGTAAATCGTCCGAGGACGTGTCGGACACATTTTCCGACCCGAGGACGTGTGGGGAATGATTCCCAGTGCGGTTCGTATGGACTTTTTACCATGCGAATCGTGATTGCCAGTTCGTACGGCACTTGTACGATTCGTACGGTAATAAGACCCGATACGAGTCGCACGGGGGAATTTTTTACCGGATCGTGATCGGCACCAAAGTGTTGTACTGACCAACCAACTCTAGCACTGAAGTACATTTCATTTTTGGCATAAATGCCCGTATGATCAGGTAAAATGCCAGTGGCTGGGACAGGCAGACCCATTGCCCCATGATGTGTGGTATGGTGGGGAGAAACAAAATGTGAATGACACTTGGACAAACCAGAGAATAAAGTGGCCTGACCCAAAGTCCCCCTATGTGTCTATGTATTTTTAATTTATTAATTATTCCAATTACGTGACAAAGCAGCTGAATGTCTCTCTAGTCTGGACCTGATGGAGAATTAATATAATGCAATTATTCCTGGAAATGCCCTTACTTGGCATCTAATTGTAATATAATAGCTGTACCAAGGTCTATCTGGGCAGATCTTCTGTTCCCCTCACCAGTGCAGTCCTAAGGACTTGTGGGGCGCTGGGCAAGAAGTATTTTGGGGGCCCCGGTTCGAGACAACTTTGATTGTTATTTTTAATTTTCTGCTAATTCAAGCCTGCCTGGAGCCAGCTAAATGAGCTTTCAGAAACTGGGCCACACAGAAACAATTGAAATGTGTATTTCAGGGGGCTTCAAAAAACCTTAAGATGGCACTGGGCAAAGAGATAAGTCAGAGGTAGTGGAAGCCGGAGAGATGGAGAGAGATTGAGATATAAAAAATAAAGGCGAGGTAGAGCGAAAGTTCACTTTAGCTGGGGCCCCTTGGAAGGTGGGAGCCCTGGCAATTGCTCACTTTGCCCATGCCTTAAAATGTCTCTGCCCCTCACTCTTTCTCTACACCTGTTCCCTTGCGCGGATCGATAAGGTGTGAGAGTGGGCACCCTCCTGCCAGAGCCAGCATAGGAAGTTAGATTCATAACATAAAATAAAAAAATACCAACACAATACAGGGACCTGCAGAGCTAATCAGAGCTGGCAGCCTAACACCAACTGCAAACATGTGCATCTATCTCTCACGCTTTCAGCGTGGTCAATGCGCGCGACATGGAAACACTTGCCAAATAGGCTCAAGGCAAAGATAGCACACTTCCAAGCACACAGCAACACGGGGTAGTGTGATATCTGTACGGCTAAGTGCTTTAGGAGCCCACATAAGTGTAGTAAGAACTATACAAATGCTACAATAAAGAAAGAATGATTCTTCAAGATAGGCCCTATGCTACTTTGGGACTGGAGCCAGAAGATTAGTGTGGTCAGAGTGGTTTGGGGTGTTATGACATGCCAGTCCATGGAAGTGCTTCTGGCGGACTGTCTCTGAACAGGAGCTGTCTTGTACCAGATACACTGCTGTTCTGTCTCTAAACTGGTGCCCTTCTTTACTTGATGGGCTGATGTATTTTCTCTAAGCTGGTTCCAGTCTTGTACCCGGCAGACAGAAATCCTGCCTCTGAACAGGAAACCCTGGCCATCTAATTAGTACCTTGAAGTCCCATGCTTGCTAATGGCCCCAGGCTCCACTAAACACATCAATCCATGTTGTTGCTTTTAGCGCAAGGCCATTTGCATGCTGGGATTTGTAGTCTTCTGCTTATTATAGCCCAATAAAAACTTCAAGTGTCGATGAATGCAGTTATTTTAAGGCAGCTTGTCATGATACATCATGATACAGTCCACTGGCTTCGAGACCGGGACTGGATAGATATGCTGCAGACAACACATGGCACATGCCCCGCTGGCGTCTCTGCAGCCCTATCTCTCTGACGTAGGCTGCAGCCTTGTTTCAGGCAAGAGGCAGTTGCATAACGCAAAATGGTGGGGCCCCCTGGAGAACGTGCGCCCTCCCCCAAAGTCTTCCATAGCTCACAGATATGTTTTGGCTTGGAGCTGGTTCGGGGCCCCTTGAAGAGTTGCGCGCACCCTACAGAGTTACCCCGCCCCACGTCACAGGGGCTGCTGCCGAGGGTGTACATCCCTGTCAGGAGGCTGGAATTGCTTCATCCCGAGCCGCAACCTTCCCCCCTCCCCTCTCAGAATGGTTGTGAAACGTGATTCTTGACTGGGCATGTTGAGTGCTGTAGAGGTGAATGTTTCGCTTCAAGGCGGTGATTGGTCGTTCCCCATCACCGCCGGGCGAGGGCGGCTGCCGGTACAGCTTGTGCTCCTCTGGGCAGGGTCGCAGGCCCGTGCCACCACACGGTGCAACAAATGAGTGTTATGACTACAGAATGTAGTGACAGAATACAGTGCCAAAGCGCCTAGCTCTGACGATGCACCCCACTCCATTCCAGCGGTGTTCCCACAGAATGTTCTGCCGGGCCCCTCTGCCGCAGCCCAGCAGCCAGTTTCCATGACATCCGGATGGGGTCAGAGTTATTAAAATCGAAGACTCAATTTATAGATTTACTAAGCTATGCAAGGCCACGTTGCTGGTTTAGGAAATATAAAGGGGGATAGTTACTCATATGTCACGCAGCGCAGGAGGGCAGGCAAAGTTGCAGAGCTGTGTTGCCTGGAATGGAGAAACCAGGAATGCGCCATATCAACTAAGGTAGCATTTCTGCTGCAAAACACTGGTGCACTGTGTGCTGCCTAGAGCCAACACAGGCAGGGTTGTGTTTGCAGAGGAAGGGGCACCTTCCTGCACAAAAACAATCCTTAAAGGCATGGTCCTCCTTCTGTCTGTGCTGCAGAATGCGAGACAGTGCTATGTGCTGTGTTGCATTACATTTTAGTTACTAAAGCCCGCAAAGTAGCTTTACGTGACTTACCAAATCTCTAATAGGATTTTGAGTAGGGCAGTGTCACAAAAGTGATGCAAACCCAAATCAAAATCTTAGTAAATCTGCCCCAGAGTATCACTTTGCTGTGCATAGCGCTGCCTTGTCTTACTTTGCATCAGGGAGGTGTTCCATGGGTGGAACATGTGCGTTACAACGCATCCACCCATGGATTTTGGTGCATTCCCAAATTTACTAAGGTGAGTAAAACTCGGAATGCTTCAAAATGCCATGCCTCCCTGAACCAGGCTTATCGAGGAGAAATATCTTTAGTTCCCCTCGTTACTTCCTCTTTCTATGCATGCTGCAGACTGCAGCATGCATAGAAAGAGGAACATGCCTTTAAGGATTGTTCTTGCGCTGGAAGGGATCCCTTCCTGCACTAAAACAATCCTGCCTGTAACGCAGGCAACAGGGCTTTAAGTGGGCCGGGTCACGCCGGTGCTAAGCACCGGCAGTTTTTAAAAGGGGCCTCCAAACGGGTTCCTATCAGGCTTTGTTATCTGGCCTCACACAGGCAGTCCATTTTACCAGACTGCAGTGAGAGCATGCACATCGAGGTGCGCATGCTCATTTTGCTCACTTCTGACTTGTGGAGGTCACGGCATGTCGTCATGCCAGGTGAGCGCTGTAGGAGGAAGGAAAATCCTTTAAAGAGACAGCTCTGCCAAGTACAACGCGTCAGGCGTTAGTCTAACGTATTTCAGTGTGGTGGTCCGCATCACCGCAGTGAAATGCAAAATCACGCATTATAGTGCCTTCTCTGCTGCCAGGCGGAGCGCTGCTATAATGCATGATTAAACTGCAGTCTGGCAGAGCACGGTGCTCCCGGCAAGCTAGGAGACTGGCTCAAGATCTGCTCGCTTTCTGATTGCTACAATGTATTTAGTTGCAGTCAGACACACCCCTGGGCCCGAATTGTCATGCGCATAACTGTAGAAATCACAGGAGTCAGTGGTGTGCCCATGGCTTGACTACCAGTGAGTGAATCAGAAATACAGGATAAGGTGGGGGATGAGTCATAGGTCCCGGTGTCCTGCTGAGCTCAGCTTCCACCTGCGATGCAAGCGGGTGGCATTTCACAAACTTTTAGCTACACTTTAGCTGCAATTCAGAACTGCGCCCGAGCTTCAAGCTATTCGACCTTGCCGCGGTGGGGATCATGAGGAATGCAATGATTCCCACTGACCCACACTACCCCGGGCTCGCCGGCCCCAAGCAACTCCGGCCGGGCTAATGTCATTGTCAATAGCCTGCTAAGCAGCATGATGTAATCAGAATGGGATCCTGCCTGCACAGCGACTCGACCCATGACCCCAGGCCCACCTGCGGCTTACTGATACTCGAGTGAGGCAGGTCTCTTGAGTCACCGAACCTCTCTGCAAAATAGGAGCTGAGCTGCTTGCGTGTCACAACCCGGCACCGGTGCGGAGGCGGTACCCGATCCCAGCCCTCCGGTCCCAGCGCAGGCGCCGGGCTCAGCTGTCACAAGTCATTCGTCATCACGATCAGGATTAAGCAATTGCCTGAGAGCGAGTGAGAGAGCTGGTATCTCTTAAAGTAAACATTAACGTGCCATTTGTGATTTTGAACTAGTTTTAGAGCCGGCTTCATGACAAACCTTGGTGCAATCACTCTTAGCTTTTAGCGCGGGCGACATGCCAACCCTGGATGTGGCGGTCTGACCCTCAGCTATTTATGATTGTTACTGGTCACTGTCTCAAAAAGTGTCTTTTTGAAATAATGCAGCATGAGGCCGGGCTGTGACCTAGGGTATGTGTGCCCCAGACATCCTCTTCCACTAAGGCTTGCCCTTTTCCCCCCCATAATGCCTTATTGTGTTCCAATGTTACTTGCTTACACTAGCTATGCAACTTACTCTCAGCCTCAGTTTAATAATAAATAGCGTGTGTTGCCACGTGCCGTGCTGTAATCGCGAATTGATTTTTAGCAAACTGCTCAGTGCGTGATCCCTAGGCTGTGTGTGCCATTACATTTCTTTTGCTTTGCAGCAGTTTAAGGATCTTCTTAGAGTTTCTTGTTGCTCAAACGTGTTTAATTTCTGATATTGAAGTGTTTCCCTCATCTTCTTTTCTTGATTTTGCTTGCGAGAAAGTGTCACTCAATGTTGTTGAAATTTCACTCATAATTACACTGAAACTATGAAAATGTCACACATAGCTATCCGAAACATGGGCAGCTACGAAGAGAGCCATTTTCTCTCAGGATTTCCCTTCTATTTTTGCAATGCAGGAGCAACAGTGTAGTGGTCCCTGCCTTTGGAGTGAAAACATCATCGGATGAACTACCAACGAACGGACAGGACTTGCTTTAAAAACTGAACAGTTAGACGACCACAGGCAGACTGCCCCAGCACAACCCTGCTCTGACCTTTCACACCGCGCATGGATCCTGCAATCTATTCCTGCCTGCTAAACGTGAAATCGACCAACACTTAACATCAGAATGCCTGAGGACCCTTCACTGGCTCCCTGTGCGCCAGAGGGCTGCCTTTAAGCTTCTCTGCCATGCCCATAGAGCCCTGTACAGGATGGGTCCCATCCTGCTCCAGGATAAAATGGAGTTCTATGTCCCCACCAGGAACCTTCGCTCCACTCATTCAGCATTAGCGAGGACAAAACGCATATACAAAGCAAGAACTGGAGGCCGCTCCTTCTCTTACCTAGCGGCTAAGAGATGGAACGAGCTCCCCGACGATCTCAGACACACCACCAATTATTTGCTGTTTCGAAAAAAGCTTAAGACTTACCTTTTCCCTTCTCATCACTAAACCTCCCTATTCAGCTGTCTGCTGTTCTTACCTGGTCCTAGCGCCGTGATATCCCCTGGGATGAGTGTTGCGCTTTACAAATACCATAAATAAATAAATAAATAAATTTGGATGCCGTGTTTTCTGAAGGCCGGATAATTGGAGGGGTTGGGGAAATTATTGGTTTCAGATTGGTTTCGGCATTTCACATCTAGCCATTGCTTTCAAACTACAAGGTTCTCATTGAAATGGGAATGTAGTAGAAAGCAGCCTTGGGTATTCACGAGAGAGTAGTGTGCGCTTGTAAGACGTGTACATGATGTGTAAGAAGCCAGCAGGCAGTGTGACAAGGGAGCTGCCGATATACATGTGAAGTAGAAAGACAGCAGTCTGGTGTGTCAAGGAAGGAGGCTGTGTGTGCACGCTCAGCATGTGCATGTGTGTGTGATTAGTGTGCAGGGATGGTGTACATGGAGCTGATGATATATTTGTGAGGCAGGGAAAGCCGCCCGGTGTGCTCACAAGTGAGGGTGTAAGCGTGCAAGATGTGCACACGTGTCACCATTGTGCAGACAGTGTATACATGGAGCCTTTTTAGCAGGGAGTGTGTGTATGTGAATGAGAGTAGTGTGTAGGCAGTGTGTACCGGTATCTGTGTGTGAGGCTGCAAACAAGCCCAGTGTATGCAAATCACAATGCTAGTGCTCATGATATAGGCCACGTCCCTAAATGGATAGGCCCCACCCTTTTAACCCCTTCGCTGCTAGGCCTTTTCCCCCCGTGCTAAGGCTTTTTTTTTGGCTATTTGGGGTAGTTCGCGTTTAGGCCCCTGTACATTTTTGACCACATATGGTATCCATGCCGAATTTGCGTCCTTTTCTTCCAACATCGTAGGGATTCTAAAGGAACCCAAGGTTTGTGGATTACCCTGGAGGGGACCCAGAAATTAGCAAAAATATAGGTACATATTTTTTTTGTTAAAATGGGGGAAAAGGGCTACCAATGAAACCGTCTGTTTTTCTCCCTGCAAATGGTAGCAACAGAGTGGTTGTGGTGCTGAAATCACAATTGTCCCAGCTTTCAGGGACAAGCAGACTTTTGCCAAAAACACAGTTTTGGAATTTTTCCGGGACATAGCCTATTTTTGCTATTTTTGTGCTTTCAACCTCCTTCCAGTTAATGGCACAAATATGTATGAAAACAATAATGGATCCTGGAAAGCTATACATTTTAGAAAAGTAGACAGAATTCTGAATTGAGCAAGGGCTCATTTGTGTAGATCCTTTAAGGTTTCGTTATAGAAACTAACAGTTGAATATAGTAAAAATTGAAAATTAGTTGAAAAAACCCACCATTTGTGTCAACATTTTCACCTGTAAGTTCTTCTAATCATGACAGCTGTTTAAAAGCACTATACCATTACATCCGCTGGACCTTTCTGGTTGTGGGGATATATAGGACTTGTAGATTCACCAAGAACCCGACAAACCCAGAGCCAATAACTGAGCAGTGTCTTGCAATGGTTTTTTATTATGTACACGGTATATAGCAATTCATTTGGGAAAATATATACATGGAAAAATCGGTATGAAAGACACCTATGTATTTATGAAATTGGAATAAAATATAGAGTTTAGAAACAGTAGATAATTGCACATTTCCGAAATTGTGAGTGCCCATACTAGCATGAGAATTATAGGTCATTTTTCAAAAAGACTTATTTTTTACACATTGTCTTTTATTTGGAAGGCAGAAATGCATTGAAAGTCAATAGGTAATAACAGTTGCTCTATAATTCTGTGTTACCCTAAGTCTCCCGCTAAAAATGGGTAGGCCTAGAACCTGCAGCAGAAAACGGCTCAAAACGCAATGTGGACACACTTGTTTTTTTTACAGTGAAAACTGACACTTTTTTTGCAAAGTGCCTAGCTGTAGATTTTGAACCATAGCTCTGCCGGCACCTAGGGAAACCTAGCAAACCTATACATTTTTTAAAAGTAGACACCCAGGAGAATCCAGGATGGGGTGACTTGACTGGCTCTCACCAGGTCCTGTTACCCAGAATCCCTTGCAAACCTAAATATTTATTTAAAAAAACACATTTTCCTCACATTTCTGTGGTGAAAAGTTCTGGAATCTGGGTTGATCCCCAAATTCCACCCACCCTGCATTCCCGAAAGTCTTCCGAGAAAAATGGTACCTCACTTCTGTGGGTAGGCCTACTGCCCGTGACTGGAAACGGCCCAAAACGCAACGTGGGCACATCACATTTTCACAGTGAAAACGGACCCTTTTTTTGCAAAGTGCCTAGCTGTAGATTTTGAACCCTATCTCTGCCAGCACCTAGGGAAACCTAGCAAATCTATACATTTTTGAAAACTAGACATCCAGGGAATCAAAGATGGGGTGACTTGACTGGCTCTCACCAGGTTCTGTTACCCAGAATCCCTTGCAAACCTAACGATTTGTCAAAAAAACAAATTTTCCTCACATTTCTGAGGTGGAATGTTCTGGAATCTGCGTGGATCCACAAAAGTACACCCTCCCCACGTTCCCCAATGTCTTCCAAGCAAAATGGTACCTCACTTGTGTGGGTAGGCCTAGTGCCCGCGACAGGAAACGGACCAAAACGCAACATGGACACACCACATTTTCACAGTGAAAACTGGCGCTTTTTTTGCAAAGTGCCTTGCTGTAGATTTTGAACCCTAACTCTAGCCAGCACCTAGAGAAACCTAGCAAACCTATGCATTTTTTAAAACCAAACACCAAGGGGAATCCAGGATGGGGTGACTTGACTGGCTCTCACCAGGTTCTGTTACCCAGAATCCCTTGCAAACCTAAAGATTTGCCCAAAAAAACACATTTTCCTCACATTTCTGTGGTGGAAAGTTCTGGTATCTGCGTGGATTCACAAAATTCCATACACTTCTCATTCCCCAAAGTCTTCCGAGAAAAATGGTACCTCACTTGTGTGGGTTGGCCGAGTGCCCTTGACAGGAAACGGCCCAAAACGCAACGAGTACACACCACATTTTCACGGTGAAAAAAAACCCCCTTTTTTGCAAAGTGCCTAGCTGTAGATTTTGAACCCTAGCTCTCCCGGCACCTAGGGAAACCTAGCAAACCTATACATTTTTGAAAACTAGACACCCATGGGAATCCAGAATGTGGTGACTTGTCTGGCTCTCACCAGGTTCTGTCACCCAGAATACCTTGCAAACCTCAAAATTTGTAAAACAAAACACATTTTCCTTACATTTTTTTGGTGGAAAGTTCTGCAATCTGTGTGGATCCACAAAATTCCACCCACCCCGCATTTCCCAAAGTCTTCCAAGAAAAATGGTACCTCACTTGTGTGGGTGGGTCAAGTAACCGCGACAGGCAAGGACCAAAAACCTATTGAGGCGACATCAAAATTACCTATCACAAAACAACCTGGTTTTCCTCCAACACCGTTGACCCACGAAGACGAACCGGCGCTGATTGCTCACCGCACGCGGAACCTGACTTTTGATAAACTTTCGAGACCCCTACTATGGATCAGCCCATAGGAGGTAGATTACAGTCTCCTCGCTTTTCCAGGATCACCTCAGTCTTACTACTGAGAGGCATCACTTACAAAGACTCGATAATCACAATACGGACCAGACCTTTCGTTGACGCCAATTTCCGCCTGAGGTGCTGCTACATTTACCTACCTTGCCCTGAAGAAGCACATGTCTGGGCGAAACGCGTTGGCTGTATTGCACCTTATGAGAAGTTGGCCTGGCATATGCTGGTTACTAGTTATAGTGGCCACCTTGCACCAGTCCAATTCGACTCTTATGGTAGATAGGTTTAAGACAACCTTTTAAAGAAAGCTATCCTAGTGGTAGCTGTGGAGAGCAGCCTTCAGGCTAAGTCTCAGAGGAATGTAAAGCAACTTGTTTTACCATATAATCTCTTGAATTACCAAATGAAAGGACACCACACAGGTATATATATCAAATATATATGTATTTATTACTAGACACACTCTACTAATCTCTTTATGAGATTAGAAGTCAGGAACATATGCAAATATCAACGTTTCACAATAAGTTAAGCACAAATATGGCTGGGGCCCTAGGGGCGTACCAGACCATATACTAAAAAAGAGGTTTAGGAATGTCGACTTGCAAGGGGACAAGGCCTAGGGCCTGTAGAATCGCTGGGGCCTCACTAATCCACCCAAAGTAGGTAAGTAAAGGACCCACTTGAAACGCGTGCAGTGTGAGAACACAGCCGCGGGTTCCCTATTGATTTCAATGGAGCAAGTCGCGGTTGGATTTTCAACGTTTAAGGGTACTTCTAGAGAGTCTACAAGCAAGCCACTTACAAGGTAAGTAGTTCGAGGGCGAACACCCACAAGGAGCACCGGAGTGCACGAGTTACCTCACCCAGGGAAGCCGGGTGCATAGGTGTCTTTTGGTGTCGGGTCGCGTCGTCGTTTTCTAAGGAAGCCGAAGAAGTTTTGCTGCTTGTGAAGGCTGGAGAAGTGTCCGGTTGAATCCAAGGCTGGATTCAAGATGAAGAAGACCTGAAAGCAGAAGGGACAGTGTTCACAGTCACTTGCCAATGACCCGGGGTGAGGAAGATGGATGCCCACGGAAGTTGGTGATTTCAGGTGATCAAGGGTGTTTTGACTCTTCAGCCACGAGGTCCAGGAGGCGTTGACGATGACCAGGAGCTGGATTCAGAGTGCCCCACAAAGTTTGCAGCTTACTGCGGTGTCGGCAACCGGATTGGAGCCAACAAGCCTTGGCAACAGCAAGTCTCGTGGAAATTGAAGAAAGTCAGCGGTGCAGACCAGCATAGTCTGAGGGACTCACCCAGCAAGGGTAATTTAGGGCAGGCCTGGAGCAACCAGGAGAGCCCTTTGGTTTGATGAGAAAGTCTTCAGGGGACCCACAAGCCAGCCAGAAAGGGATTGTGAAGATGCCTCATGAGGATTTGCTTCACAGGAGCCCACGGTCACTCGGGACAAGGTAGGCCTCTGATTTTCAAGGGAAATCCTGCTGGAGGCTTGGAACACACGTGGTCCAATGCACAAGTTCATAGAACGTCGTGAAGGGGTTGCACTCAACAATAGTGCATGGTACCCGGGTATTGCTGTTCCTCGTCACTCGTGGGGTCCACTCGCCTCAGCTCTGCTGGGGACTCACAATGGCCGTCAGGAAGACAGGAAATCTACTTCTGGGGCTGCAGGGACTTCGGACTCCAGCGGGAGTGGGAAAGTTTGCGACCGTTGATTCAAGTTTTTGGTGCCTGCCAAGCAGGGGAGTCACTCCTTGACTCCAAGGGAGATTCTTCAGTCTTCCAAAGGTAGTAGAACGTCAAAGGGCCAGGATTCTTCTTGTAAAGCGTCGTCCAGGGATATCTGATTTGCAATGGCAAGGTTTCCCTATCTTATACAAAAGGAAAGGGAGGGACTAGCTCTATGACCACTCATCTGGGAAGGTCAGGGGAGTGGGTGGTTACACCCGCTTCCCTTTGTCCAATTTCGCACCAGAGCAGGGGCAGGTAGCCCCTGAACCGGTCTGAGCTGGCATATGCACAGAGGAGCCTACTGCTCCCCCAGTGCAGGACTTCAAAGCACTCTAGGAGTGCATCCACCCAGCCCCAATACACTAAATCCAGTCTGAAAGGTGGTTACACCTACCTGTGACAGTGGGGGCAACATAAGTGCAGATCCTACTCTCCTACACAACCCCCCCAGACGCAGGGACACTAAACTAACCTTGACCAGTTGAGTCTTCGTATTCTAAGTGGAAATACCTTGAGAGTCCATCTGCAGTGGCATGTTGGGTCCCAGGTCTATGTTCCACTGTATAGTCCATCCCCTGTAGGGAAATGGACCACCTTAGCAATTTAGAGTTTTCACCTTTCATCTGTTTAAGCCATAGGAGGGGCTTGTGGTCAGTCTGAACTATGAAGTGAGTGCCAAACAAGTATGGCCTCAGCTTCTTCAGGGCCCACACCATAGGAAAGGCCTCCCTCTCTATAGCTGACCAACGTTTCTCTCTAGGGGTCAGCCTTCTGCTTATAAAAGCTACTGGCTGGTCTTGACCTTCATCATTCAGTTGAGATAGTACAGCTCCCACACCCAGCTCAGAAGCATCAGTTTGGACAATGAACTTTTTTGTGTAGTCTGGACTCTGTAAGATGGGGGCAGTGCACATGGCCTGCTTTAGGTCATCAAATGGCTTTTGACAGCTAGCTGTCCACTGAACCTTTTCTGGCATTTTCTTTGAGGTACAATCATTTAAGGGGGTCACTATAGATCCATATCCCTTAACAAACCTCCTATAGTACCCAGTCAGGCCTAAAAAGGCTCTCACCTGTGTCTGGGTGGTTGGAGCTACCCATTCCATTATGGTCTGGATTTTGCTCTGCAATGGTTGAACCTGGACTTCACCTACAAGGTGGCCCAGGTACACAACCTGACTCTGCCCTATCTGGCACTTAGTGGCCTTGATAGCGAGGCCTGCTTTTGAAAATGCGGTGTTGGCCTTGGCATCATCAGCTAACTTGATTTGCCATTAGCCAGCTGCTAGGTCAAATGTACTCAGATATTTGGCTGAGGCCAAGGTATCAATGAGCTCATCTGCCCTGGGAATTGGATAGGCATCAGTCTGGATGACTGCATTGAGGCCTCTGTAGTCTACACAAAACCTCATTTCTTTCTTACCACCCTGGATATGAGGTTTAGGCACAAGGACTACTGGATGAGCCCTAGGGCTATCTGAAGGCTCAATTGCACCTAGTTCCAACATTTTCTGGACTTCAGTCCTGATACAGTCCCTGACATGGTCAGGTTGCCTGTAGATTTTACTCTTGACAGGCAGACTGTCTCCAGTGTCCACCTCATGGGTGCACCAGGAAGTCTGACTAGGGGTCAGGCTAAACATATGTCTGAACTGCTGCAGAACTTGTCTGCATTCAGTTTGCTGATGGTCAGTGAGGCTGCTTGCCAAAGCAACACCATCTACTGACCCATCATCAGGGTTCTGTGAGTGCAGGGATAGGGTCAGTCTCCTCCTCCTGTTCCTCATCAGTTGCCATGAGCAAGCCCATGTCAGCCCTGTCAACATATGGTTTCAATCTGTTGACACGGAGCACCCTAAGGGGGCTCCTGGGAGTTCCAAGATTCGATTCACAAAGTAGGTGACTTCTCCCTTTTGCTCAACTATTCTATGGGGGCCACTCCACTTGTCTTGGAGAGCTGCTGGGGCCAAAGGCTCCAACACCCACACTTTCTGTCCTGGCTGGTATACAGTCAGCACAGCCTTTTGGTCATGCCAATTTTTTTGTAGTTCTTGGCTTGCCTCCAGGTTTTTGGTTGCCTTCTTCATGTATTCAGCCATCCTGGAGCGGAGACCAAGTACATAGTCCATCACATCCTGTTTGGGAGGTTTGAGAGGTAACTCCCAGCCCTCCTTCACCAAACATAATGGACCTCTTACAGGATGCCCAAACAGAAGTTCAAAAGGGCTGTAGTCAACCCCCTTCTGTGGGACCTCTCTGTATGCAAACAGAAGGCAGGGAAGTAAAAGGTCCCATTTTCGTCTAAGCTTTTCTGGGAGGCCTTTAATCATTCCCTTTAGGGTTTTGTTGAACCTTTCAACTAACCCATTGCATTGTGGGTGATAGGGAGTAGTGAACTTGTAGTTTACACCACACTCCTTCCACATTGCTTTTAGATACCCTGACATGAAGTTGGTATCTCTGTCAGATATAACCTCCTTAGGGAAACCCACTCTGGAGAAAACTCCAATGAGGGCTCTTGCCACCACAGGGGCTGTGGTGGTGCTGAGGGGAATTGCTTCTGGGTACCTGGTGGCATGATCCACTACCACCAGGATAAACCTCTGCCCAGATCCTGTTGGAGGGTCAAGGGGACCAACAATGTCAATCCCTACCCTTTCAAATGGTACCCCCACCACAGGTAGTGGTATCAGGGTGGCCTTTGTTGTGCCACCTGACTTGCCACTGGCTTGGCAAGTGACACAGGAGCGAAAAAACTCCTTGGTGTCCTCTGACATGTGTTGCCAATGAAAATGTGGAACAATCCTGTCCCAGGTCTTGTTTTGGCCCAAGTGTCCTGCTAAAGGGATGTCATGTGCTAGGGTCAAGAGCAACTCCCTAAGCATCTGAGATATTACCAACCTCCTGGTGGCTCCAGGGGTAGGGTCTCTAGCCTCAGAATTTAGGAGGCCCTCATCCCAATAAACTTTATGGGACCCGCTAGCAATCCCAGCAGCCTCAGCAGCAGCCTGCTGTCTGAGGGGTTCAAGAGAGGGGCAGCACTGTTGCTCCTTACTCAGATCTTCCCTGGAAGGTCCTGCTGCCCCCAAGAAATCAACCTGATCAGGCTCAAGTCCCTCTGGGGCAGTTCCTTCTTCAGGATATACTTCTCCTCCCTCAGGAGGGGAATCTGAGACAGAGGGGAAGGCACTGCCTTAACCCTACGGCTCCTCTTCTTGGGTAGCACCTGGTCCATACTTTCAGGATCCAGAGCTGGTTCAGTTTGATGCATTTTGGCTTGTGACCTGGTCACAGCAAATACCTCTGCAGGTATGCCCAACATCTCTGCATGAGTCCATAACTCTACTTCAGACCAGGCTGAAGTCTCCAGATCATTGCCCAACAAACATTCGACAGGGAGGTCTGCACTGACTACTACCTTTTTGAGGCCAGTTACCCCTCCCCAGGAGAAATTCACAACTGCCAGACTATGGTTTGTCCTGACATTGCTTGCATTGGTAACCTGGTACATTTCACCCAGGATGATCTGCCCAGGGTCCACAAGATCCTCTGCCACCATGGTGACACTAGCACCTGTGTCCCTGAATGCCAAAGTCTGTTTGCCATTTATTACAGGCTGCTGTTTGTATTTGCCCAGATTACTGTGGCTCACTAGGAAGGACATATCAATGTCTCCATCGCAAACCAGCAATGCCTGAGTGGGTACTCTGACTAGGCCAGAGTCCACTTCAGAACCCAGGGTCAACCCTACTACACCATTATTCTGAGTACCACCTCCACCAGTAGCTGAACTAGGGAGAACAGATGCCTTAGGGGAAGGAGTGGTAGTGGTTTGGTCTTTGGACTTGTTAAAATCAGAAGTCCAGTGCCCTTTCTGTTTACAGAATTTCCACCAGGGCTTCTTTTGGCCTTTTCCCTTTGTAGACTGTGAATCCCAACCAGATGCAGATTTTTGGGGCCCTTGTGAAGACTTCTGGTCTTTTGACTTATCCCCACCTTTCTCAGAGCCTTTAGGATTCTACTTCTTAGTGTCACCCCCTGGTTCTGGGTTTTCTGCCTCACCCTGGTTCTGACCCATTTGTCTGCCTACTTTCCCAATTCTTGGGGAGAGGTCAGATCAGAGTCCACCAGTTACTGATGTAACAACTCGTTTTGGCAATTATTAAGGATCTGTTCTCTCATCATAAGATTATACAATCCCTTAAAATCAATAACTCTACTACCAACCAACCAACCCTCCAGAGCCTTGGTTGCACAATCTACAAAGTCTGTCCAGTCCTGATTCTGTGCTTTCTGGGTGTCTCTGAACTTCAGCCTGTACTGTTCAGTGGTTAAGCCAAACCCATCTATTAATGCACTTTTCAGGACTTCATAGTCATCAGCATCCTCTTCTCTAACAGTGAGGAGCTTGTCTCTACCTTTATCTGCAAAGGAGAGCCACAAGATTGCTGCCCACTGTTTCTGGGGGACCTGTTATACTCTACAGGCCCTCTCCAAAGCAGTTATCCATTTGTGGATAGCATCAACACTCTGGTAGGGAGGAACAACCTTGGACAGGTTCCTATGGTCTGGAATGTAATCTCTGACTCTAGGGACACTGTTGCTGCCACCAGGGGGTTCTAATCCCTCTTTTCTAGAAGCTCTCTGGAGCTCAAGGGCTTCTTTATCTAATACCAACTGCTTGGTCTTAAGGGCAAACCTTGCTTCCTCATACTGCAGGAGTTTGTACATTCTTTCAGTGGAGTTCTCTCTTCTATTAAAGTATGAGCTACTCTGATGGACAGATTCTCTGCCAGAGTGATATGAGTGGTCAGAGTCATTTGAAGGGGACATAGGCCTCTCTTCCACTCTGTCAGTTCTCTTAGGGAGAATTCCTCTGACCAGTTCAGATCCTTCTGGTTCTGGCCCTTCAATCACAGAGTCCTGGTCATCTTGATTTTCATCATCTGACCCAGACACTGTAATTGGCCCACTCCCTCATTCAGATCTGTTAGCTCCTAGAGCCAACCTCAGACCATCTGCTGTCAGCAGATCTATCAGGCCTAGTGTGGAGGGACTCTGTCCTAGCTTCAGGTGTCTTGCAACACACATGGTCTTCAAGTCAAAGAAGGTCATGTCCTTATACTGAGGCTGGGTGGACCCACTGGCTCCATCCCTTGAGGACATTCTAGTGTTGTGCAGTGTTGTACTACCTACACTAGTTTGTGGCCTACTAATCCTAGCTTGAGCTGTAGCAAGGGTGTGCTGTCCCTTCACAAACAACTTATTGATACTAAGCTTGACTTTATATGTACCTTGAGTACCTTTAGTGGTTTTCAGTTAGTAATTCAAATAGAGATTTTCGGGTAAAACAATGGAAAGCTGGAATCCCACACGCTGCCCACCAATGTGAGAAGTTGGCCTGGCATATGCTGGTCACTAGTTATAGTGGCCACCTTGAACCAGTCCAATTCGACTCTTATGGTAGATAGGTTTAAGACAACCTTTTAAAGAAAGCTATCCTAGTGGTAGCTGTGGAGAGCAGCCTTCAGGCTAAGTCTCAGAGGAATGTAAAGCAGCTTGTTTTACCTTATAATCTCTTGAATTACCAAATGAAAGGACACCACACAGGTATATATATCAAATATATATATGTATTTATTACTAGACACACTCTACTAATCTCTTTATGAGATTAGAGGTCAGGAACATATGCAAATATCAACGTTTCACAATAAGTTAAGGACAAATATGGCTGGGGCCCTAGGGGCGTACCAGACCATATACTAAAAAAGAGGTTTAGGAATGTCGACTTGCAAGGGGAACAGGCCTAGGGCCTGTAGAATCACTGGGGCCTCAATAATCCACCCAAGGCAGGTAAGTAAAGGACCCATGGGAGACGCGTGCAGTGTGAGAACACAGCCGCGGGTTCCCTATTGATTTCAATGGAGCAAGTCACGGTTGGATTTTTAAAGTTTAAGGGTACTTCTAGAGAGTCTACAAGCAAGCCACTTACAAGGTAAGTAGTTCGAGGGCCAACACCCACAGGAGCACCGGAGTGCACGAGGTACCTCATCCAGGGAAGCCGGGTGCATAGGTGTCTTTTGGTGTCGGGTCGCGTCGTCGTTTTCTATGGACGCCGAAGAAGTTTTGCTGCTTGTGAAGGCTGGAGAAGTGTCCGGTGGAATCCAAGGCTGGATTCAATATGAAGAAGACTTGAAAGCAGAAGGGACAGTGTTCACAGTCACTTGCCAGTGACCCGGGGCAAGGAAGATGGATGCCCACGGAAGTCGGGTGATTTCAGGTGATCAAGGGTGTTTTGACTCTTCAGCCACGAGGTCCAGGAGGTGTCGACGATGAACAGGAGCTGGATTCGGAGTGTCCCACAAAGTTTGCAGCTTACTGAGGTGTCGGCAACCGGATTGGAGCCAACAAGCCTTGGCAACAGCAAGTCTTGTGGAAATTGAAGAAAGTCAGCGGTGCAGATCAGCATAGTCTGAGGGACTAACCCAGCAATGGTAAGTCAGGGCATACCTGGGGCAACCAGGAGAGCCCTTTGGTTTGATGAGAAAGTCTTTAGGGGACCCACAAACCAGCCAGCAAGGGATCGCAAAGAAGCCTTGTGAGGATTCGCTTCACAGGAGCCCACGCTCACTCGGGACAAGGTAGGCCTCTGATTTTCAAGGGAAATCCTGCTGGAGGCTTGGACCACATGTGGTCTAATGCACAAGTTTGTAGAATGTCGTGAAGGGGTTGCATTTGACAATAGTGCATGGTACCCGGGTATTGCTGTTCCTCGTCACTCGTGGGGTCCACTCGCCTCAGCTCTGCTGGGGACTAACAATGGCTGTCGAGAAGTCAGGAAATCCACTTCCGGGGCTGCAGGGACTTCGGACTCCAGTAGGAGCGGGAAAGTTTGCAACTGTTGATTCAAGTTTTTGGTGCCTGCCAAGCAGGGGAGTCACTCCTTGACTCCAAGGGAGATTCTTCAGTCTTCCCAAGGGGATTGAACGTCGAAGGGCCAGGATTCTTCTTGTAGAGCGTCGGCCAGGGATATCTGATTTGCAATGGCAAGGTTTCCCTATCTTATACTAAAGGAAAGGGAGGGACTAGCTCTATGACCACACCTCTGGGAGGGTCAGGGGAGTGGGTGGTTACACCTGCTTCCCTTTGTCCAGTTTCACGCCAGAGCAGGGGCAGGTAGCCCCTGAACCGGTTTGAGCTGGCATATGCACAGAGGAGCCTACTGCTCCCCAGTGAAGGCCTTCAAAGCACTCTAGGAGTGCACCCACCCAGTGGTTACACCTCCCTGTGACAGGATGCCTATTCTTGGGCCTCCTCCACTGTGAGTTTCAGTCAGCAGCAGGAGGGCAGCCCAGTGTCTATGCTGGTGGCATCCATTTTTTGATGCCAGGGCTGTTTCAGATTTCTACCGTGTTTCCACAGTAGGTATATGTCGTCCCCTCTAGAAGGGTGGGATCATACTCCCACACCAGCTACTGGTGTGGGGGTATGATTCCAAGTTGTTTGACACCAAACACGACATGTTTTGATGCAGTCATTCCAAAGTTAGCATTTACCGGTAGGTTATAATGCACTTAAGAGTATATGGTTTAACCGCATCCACAAAAAGCCACAGGGAATAGACTCTGCCAGCTGCAGAGGGGCCCTGCTCATGCAGAGGCTCCCCCTCACATTGTAAACCAAGCACCCTGCCCTCAGGATTGATAGGGCCTGCCTTAGGGGTGACTGATAGGTTTATATGTGTGTGTATGGTGAGATATAGGAACCTATACCTCAGTGAGGAGTGCTAACAATACCTCACCCAGGCTGCAGTAGCTGGCCTGTGGTGTCAGATTTAGTCTGCTTCCCAGGGGTGGCATAATACATGCTTCAGCCCCTGGTAGGCCTGTGAAGTACCTATGCCCTTGGTACCTAAGGTACCATATACTAGGGGCTCATAAGGTACCACAGTATCCAATCACTAGTGCATCCAATATGCACTCCAAGTTGTTTAGCGAGAACAGAGAGACTGGGGCCCTGATTAGCAGGGACCCAGCCAGACTATAGCCAGAAACCAGTGTTAACATCAGAAAAAAAGTGGGGGCAACATAAGTGCAGATCCTACTCTCCTACGCACCTTGAGCACATCACAAATAAAAACAAAAAAATACAAGCAACGACGTGGACTCATTAATTTTTCGTACTTAATGTATATACTGTAGATAATTTCCTATAATATTGCCTCTCATACCCCTGTGAATGTTATTGCGATTTATGGTCATATGGCAGGTGGCCATCTTAGGCGGGCAATATTTGACCACTTTTTTGTGACTTGTCTTGGCAGTGCAGTCCTCTACAACCCAGCTGCTTGTTTCTTTTCTCAGTAAACCAAAGAAACAGCCTCTGGGGAAGATCTTCCCCAGCTCCCGAGGCTGTTGGGGGGGGGGGAAAGGGAATCCCCCTGGTGCCTGCACCAGAGGGATTCCCAGTGCCATGTGACCGGACGGCCGGGGGCCGTCCTACGCACTGACGCACCCAAGGGCTTAAGAGGTTTACCACGCCCATGTTAGAGCACCGCCACGTTTTTTTTCTCCCACTTAAAGCCCTGGCAAGCACCCATGGGGCAAGGGTGCCTGCATTGGTGCCAGACAGCATGCAGTGTGCCACTGCTATGAGACAGCAGAAAGGTGCCATATCTTTGGGGTTTTTTTGTATAGTATTTTATTAGTTTTTAAGATATTGACATTTTCACAGACATATGTCAGGCGTAATCGTCAATACAGCTGTTTTCAGTATAGGTATACATACAGATTGTAATCTCTCATCATGTATGCGATATATCTTAGATGATATGGCGCATTTGTTCTGTCTTCCTTTCACACAACGCAGCACAGCCACTTTGCTAGCTTCCCTGCGTTGCTTGAAATGTATGTAAATATCCCCCTCTGAACAGGCATCTCACTCATGGCATGCTATTCCAGGGGAGACATCAACAAAACTCTGCCACAGCCCCTCAGTTGTGACGTGTAGCAGTCCCAAACATCCAAGAGGAACCATGATATGGCTCTATTGATTTACCTCACCCTGACAACAACCCCTACTAATCCAGTACTGTGATTCACACTCAGCTCTGTGGCTACCTGAGTGCCCTCTTAAAAGGGTGATCCCTTAGTGCCGCATTCTGGCACACAAACCATCCGGCCAGTCTACAGGACAAGGGGGGGGGAGGTCCATCTATTTCGGCATGCACCCTGTGTCATGTCTGGCGCCTGACGGGCTGTGGTCAGGTACTTATACCTGCCCCACACAATTGCTGCCCTCATTGTTTCCCCGCTGACAGCACTGTCGTCGTGGGATGTCTGGTTAGTTCGGGCCAGCTTTTGTGGTGTGTCGGTTGAAGTTACGGTAAGTTGGGCTTGTTAGGGCTGTTTCTACCCCAAGTTGCGGTTTGCATCAGGGCTGCATGGACGCTCAGTGCGGCCACACTTTTTTGTTTATAAGCAGTGGTGGCCGGTACAGCCCCCCGGTGGCGGGCTGGTTGCGATGGGGTGCGCGCAGGGGCGACGCAATGTAAACAATTTATTAAAAAATAAACACTACCTTGACGCCGGGTCCCACGTCTCTGCTCCAGCTCTCAGCGCAGCGTTGTGATTGGTAAGCATTCAGGATCCCCTGACCAATCACAATGCTGCAATGCAGCATTGTGATTGGTCGGAGCATCATGGTTCGACTCCCAGCCAGGGAATGGGGGCCTGGGCATGTTCTCTATGCAGGCTGTAATGCAACCTGCGTGGAGAACAGGGAAAGTGCCCATGACTGTTTGGCTGGGCCTTGAGGGCCTACTTTGGCTCCAGACAGCACAAAGTGCACCAGCCAAACAGAGGGCCGGCCAAACAGTCATGTGCACTAAGGAGTGGGCAAACCACTCCTCCCCTGCTCCGAGCATAACCGCCCATCCGCAAAGCAGCACAGAAGCATAAAATGATCACTTACAAAGTTATTTTCCTTTTATGTTTCGTTTATTTGAACTGCTTGAAAGCGGTGAGGCGACCCTCCTCCGCCACAGCAGAGGAGCCGCCACTAGTATTTTGAGGTGGCAGGACAGGCGGCCTTGGTCTTCTGGCGTTCGGTGTCAGTGGCATTGAACAGGGGGGTACATCCGGTGTCCCGGGGAGGAGAAAGGGTCCCAGGGTCCACTGGTGTTTGAGCGGTGCGTTTTAAATTCAGCGCATCGCTTCGCTCCCCCTCCCGCTGCCCTCGCAGACTCGATCGACTGTTTACAGCAGTGAGGTAAAAGGTCATGGTGAACGTCCCGTGCCGTAAACGCGTCACAGTTTATAGTGGACAGAGAAGGGTGGCGGTCAGCCCCAAGATAAACTTGATTATGCACTGAATATTGGGGTCAAATTGTTATTTAACTTCCCAAAGGCTGCTATAGGCACAGTCTCCCGCCATAGCTGTATAATTTAGATTGGAAGGATTCACCATAGCGCATTAGGGACAGGGTGTGCAGCAACGGCCAGAGCTGCAGACGTTGGCTCAGCATCCGGTGATTCTGTGATCCTGATGTGTGACAGAGATAAGAGTGGCAGAGAAATGTATTGCATTCATTCCTAGATTGTTGGACGGTAACAACACTTTAATTAAGTCTCGGTCAATTTAAAAAGCACAGTCGCCTACTAATCCACTGCTGTGATTCACGCACAGCTCTGCCGATGCGTCTCGGTTCTCACGGCTGTTGCCAGGTTACCCGCACAGGTGCTGCAGATAATCTCTTGTAAACGTCAGAACGCCGGACTGTGGGGTGAGATGCGCCTACTGCCCGGTCACACAGGCGCTACCTCACAGCTGGCATTACCCCTCGAGTGGTCGGCGCCGGAAAAGGGCGCGCAATTACTGAAGGTGACGTCACACCATGCACATTGGTGCTGTTTGGTGCTATAGAGTACTCACCAGGCGCGGAGAGTGAAATTGTATCGGCATTTCCACGGTTCCACCTGTCTCCGCGACCCAGAGGGGCGCATCCCGCATCAGGTAAGTAGGAAGGCAGAACTAGCAGTGACCATGCAGGTCAGGAGTGGTGTGCCTCTGCAGAGCTGTGTCTTGGTCCTGGTGCCAGTGTAGCAGGGGCGCCACAGGTCAGGGTTGAGAGCTATGTGTCGGTCCCAGAGATGGAATAACCCGGCGCTGCAGGTCAAGACTGATGTCCTACAGCTCAGGGATGATGTGCATTTGCAGAGCTGTGTGTTGATCCCGGGGCTAGAAGAGCAGGGGCGCTAAAGCTCGGGGTTGAGAGCTGTGCGTGGGTCCCACAGCTGGAACAACCGGGCGCTGCAGGTCAGGACTGATGTCCCACAGCTCAGGACTGATGTGCCTCTGCAGAGCTGTGCGCTGGTCCCGGGGCTAGGATAGCAGGGGCGCTACAGCTCAGGGTTGAGAGCTGTGCGTGGGTCCCACAGCTGGAACAACCGGGCGCTGCAGGTCAGGAGTGATGTCACACAGCTCAGGACTGATGTGCATCTTCAGAGCTGTGCGCTGGTCCCGGGGCTAGGATAGCAGGGGCGCTACAGCTCAGGGTTGAGAGCTGTGCGTGGGTACCACAGCTGGAACAACCGGGCGCTGCAGGTCATGTACCACAGCCTACAGCTCGGGGCTGATGTGCATTTGCAGAGCTGTGTGTTGATCCCGGGGCTAGAAGAGCACAGGGGTGCTACAGCTCGGGGTTGAGAGCAGGGTGTGGGTCCCAGAGATGGAATACCCCGGCACTGCAGGTCAGGAGTGATGTGCTACAGCCTACAGCTCAGGGATGGTGTGCATCTGCAGAGCTGTGTGCTGCTCCCGGGCTAGAAGAGCAGGGGTGCTACAGCTCGGGGTTGAAAGCAGGGTGTGGGTCCCAGAGATGGAATACACGGGCGCTGCAGGTCAGGAGTGATGTGCTACAGCCTACAGCTCAGGGATGGTGTGCTGCTCCCGGGGCTAGAAGAGCAGGGGCGCTACAGCTCAGGGTTGAAAGCAGGGTGTGGGTCCCAGAGATGGAATACCCGGGCGCTGCAGGTCAGGAGTGGCTTCCTACTGTCAGGATTGAAATGTGTCGGCAGAGCTGTGTTTCTGCCCGACTGCCCCACTGTAAGGGCAGCAGGGATGCCAGCTGCAGTATGGGGTTCAGGTGCGCGGCGCGAGGTAACATGAATGCGGGTCCCAGGACTGGAACAGGGGCTTCATTCAGCTCATGATTGTGGCGCTTTAAAAGAGCTGTTGCTTGGAGTCGGGCTGCGGTGCTTCCGGTATTAACGAGGTAGATCACTTACCCCCCCCCCCCCCCCCCGGCCCTGTGCCAATTGCACCGAAGACGTGCCCTGTACGGTTGTACCATCACAACTCCCATACCCTGGCCCACTCCGCGGGCGGCATGGGATGCCCCCCGGCACATGAAGGAAGGGGAACCACAGCACAGGCTCATGGGCGAGGGAGGAGGGAGTGGATGCGAGCCCGGCGACTCAGCGGCTGCTGCACCTGTCCTGTACCCTGCGCTGTACCTGTGCTCAGGGCACAAGTCGGGGGCATACGAGGGTGGACGCCGTCCGCCCTCTATATTCACAGGGTGGACGCCCTCTCCCCTCTCAAGAAGTTGGGCCCCATATCATATCCTGAACATGACCCGGTGTAGTTTTCCGACACCGGGACAAATTCAGCTGCGCCTGCACGTTGTCTGCTTTCCCTTCGGAGAAGCAACGAGCATGTGTGTGTGTGTAGGGGGGGGGGGGCTTTTTTACTTTCACCCCAGCTGGGCCACAAACAAAGGCCTCATTTAAAGGGCAGTCAGCCCTCCTTTGTTCGAGTAGCACCCTGACTGGGAGCTATCTCGAGCCTACCACCAAGATGCCAGATATGGACGGGAAACAAAGGCACGCAGCTTCCGATGCCTTTACTTAAGTACTTACAGAAACTAGGATTAGGAAGCAAGCTGTTGACTTTGTTCAATCATATATAAAACAGATGTATATGCACTGGAATTTAAGATGTATTTGTATGTACAAGTATTTACATGGATAACAATTTTAATGCCACATTATTTAAAATGTAATTCTTTTATAGTGCTACTCACCATGTAGGGGGTCAAAGCGATTTACATCACATGCACGCATTTTACGTTGACAATAAATCATACAAGTGTATAATTCAATGTACAGGATGTGTTTCATTATGCAACGATGACAGGGCCACTGGAATTATGTGGTAGGGACAGTCCAAATTGTGTGGCAGGGTTCACTAAATTATGTGCCAAGAAAATACATATTATGTGGCATGAAAAGGCAAATTATGTAGCATAATGCAATACATCTAGTGCTAGTATTATATCATTGTTTTGGAATTTATGTTGACATTATCTGGGCAAAAGTTTCTTCTCATTAGTACCACTTTGACACCCAAATATAGAAATAAGCAACAGAAAGGTGACAACTCAACCTTTGCAAAGGACCTTCCACTGTGTGGCTACATGTGTTACTGTGCTTTTAATAAATTCGAGCAAGAAACAAATATTGGTGATGAAATCTGCAGATTACGCAGCAAATGATGGATTATATGGAAAATGGGTCAAATCCATAATTATGAAGAAAATGCATTGACTGTAACATCACATAATTCTAGTGGACCTGAATAAGGGCTCCAAGGTATATGAGTCACACGTCGTTCTTCATAGCTCGCTGTGCTAGATTAGAAGGATGACAATATAGAAAGTGCAAGTAACAAAATGATCTCTGTGCTAAAAGCAGTAACCCACTTACTTATCTACATAAATTACAAATATGTAATCTGCGTGTTACATGTTGTCCTTTGCAGGAGACATATTAACCCTCAATGCTACTTTGCGACAAAACTGTGACTGGACGAAACACAGATATCTCCGGCTCATGCATTTATCACCATAGTTATCTTCCCATTATTATTTTTCCTTCAGATTTACTCAGCACGCAAAGATCTCTGCAGCAGGTGCTTTGACCCCATAGCATATTTGAAAATGTGGCCTTTGCAACCAGTTAAGCCAGAACAGATTTACTGTCACCTTTCTCCTTGTTGCCAATTTCTTTGTGGCAGAGTTGTTTTAAAAAAAACCATAAAAGTTGATTGTTAAACTGCTTTCCATGACTCTGCCCCTTGTGACCCCATCAACATTTGTTGCCCATAAACATAGGTAAGAAATTAACAGTAAGACCCGAGCCAGCGTCGAGCAAAGAGTCTGGTTTGGCTGTATGAGTCTGTGTATGAGCCACACCCTCAAAAGGTTTGGAAAGTAAATCATGCAACAAACAGCATCTTAGAATATGTTATGGTGTCTTCAACATTCATTGAACTTTATTTAGCACGCAGAAGCGATTCACCTTAGTACATCAGATTATATCACTGAATGAATGAATAAATCTTTATTGTTCAATTAATTAAAATTGTTACAATATTGTCTCAATAAACAAAAGCTTGTTTAAAACCTCACACAATTAGATAAGAATGAAAAAACGTTTAAAACGATTAAAACAGTGAAAGGACTATTACTAGAACTATAGTCCTATCTAGCAGTAAGGTGCTGTACATGGGACTTGGGGAAAAGTTTTATCACAGTCTCTCTTGCTTGATGGCCGATTGAATGCTTTTGTGTCTCAGTTTTCAGTTTCAGTGCGGCCCGGATTGCGTCTGTGAATTTCCCTAGTCGGGCCACAATTTGAGTTGTTTTAGCGGAGAAGCACAGGTCTGAAACTTCTCTGCAACTTTGAAGGCCATGCAACCTACAGATGGGGGGAACCAAGCGCTGCCGCTCACTGACTAACTTTGGGCAGCAGCACAACAGGTGGAGCCAAGATTCACGGTGGTAGTCGCAGAGTCAGCAGGCCACTGAATTGTCCTGCCGGGCCCAAGTTGAGTTAAAATCCGTGATGGGCAGAGCGAGGAGTCTCATGTAGGTGATTCTTCCCCGAGCCAGGACTGTCAGAGCTTGCTCAAGGTAGGGCTGCGGTTTTCCCATGATGTATGAGGAGTCCAGTGAGGAAAGATTGAATTGGTGATGCAGGCTTTCCAAGTCCCTTTCAAAAGATATTCTCTTGGCCTGAGTATTCACTGTTTTCCTCCAGGCTATTATTGGGATGTCAGGGTTGTGCAGACTTTGGACATGAATATCCAATAATCTAGTGGCTGCTGCCAAGTGCACCTGCCATGGGGAACCCTCCTCTTCGAAGAACGTTTTAATTTGCCTTTTTAATGACAATGCTGGTGCTCGCGTAGTCCTGATATAGTATTTTATTAAATCACCTGAGCAAGTAATGTCTGGATTGGTGAGACCCAGCTCCAGCCTAACTCTTGCTCTCCTGGCCTGTTAAGGAAGAGGTAGGACCTTTTCATAAGCCAAAATTTGAAGGTTCGTGAGGAACTTATTGAAGGCACTGGTAAAAACGAAATGGCCATAATTAAGAGAGGGCACTAATTTTGCCTTAAGAACTTTCAGAATGGGTTCAGCAGTTGGACTGTGAAGTCGCTGGTTAAGGCTTTTTACAGAAAAAAAGATGCCTGCCGCTTTCCTTCTCAGATGTTTCAGGTGGGCTGAAGATTTTGCCCAAATAGTTGTAGCTTATACTTGTTTTGATTTGCAGGGTGCCAAGTCGCCAGTATATGGTCTTCTTTCGTGGGTACTTCCCGAATATAAGTATCCTGGTCTTCTCCTGATTCACCAGGAGTTTATTCTGTTGATTATATTCGTGCAAAGTTTTTAGGGCCTTCTGTAAGCCGGTTCTCGTGTGGTCCATTATTACAATGTCGTCCGCATACTGGAGTATTTGAAGCCGCATATTCCCCAATCTTGGAGGCAGTAGACTTGCCCCCTCCAGCGCTTTCCCCAGGTCAGCTGTGTACAGATTAAAAAGTATATCACTGCATTGATTAAAAGTGATGTTTGTTAACCCCTTGAGTGCCCATGACGAGATGGTCTCGTCATGGGCCACGGTTGCGCTGTGCCCATGACGAGACTATCTCGTCATGAACCCCGCACGCTAATTCAACGCCCGGCACAGGGCGGGGAAAGGGCGGGGCACACAAGGGGTTAAACGTGAACTTGTAAACAGTCCTTCCCGCCCCGGCTACAATGGCATCAGTAATCTAGGGAGCAAGTCAGTTGCCACTCATACCCTAAAAATGGCCTAGATTCTTATTATAAATAGAGCAACATTGTAGACCATGAAATCACAAGCAAGTCGTTTTTGAACAGCACACATCTTGAACTCACCTATCTGAAGGTGCTCTCATATGTGGTGATAAAGAAAAAGAAGGCTCAGTGAAACACAATACTTGCTTAGGATCACATAATTGGTGAGCATGGCAACCGTGATGGATCATTGGTTTTCTTGTTGCACATTGTGCAGTTCAGGCCCTAGATGGGTATCGTTTTTAGGTCTCGCTCTTGAGACCTAGTGTCGCCGAGATGCCTCTCAAGGGAGGCAGACCGGGGCACGCGCAGTGATTGGGGTCGGGGTCTGTGGACGCGCTTGCGCAGACGCACACGCACACACACAGACACACGCGCGCGCACACACCCCGCCGCTGCCGACCCCCCTCAACGCATCCGCGGCTGACTAACGCGCGCGCACACTACTCGCCACCGCCGCCGCCCCCCCCTGTTAGAGACCAGTGTTTCTGTTGTAGCTCCCTGCAGCCAGCCCAGCCACATCAGAGAGGCCCTCCGGCGCTACAGCCACAGGGCTGGCCCGCTTTCCCCATTCACGGTGCGTAATTACAGAGAGATGGAGAAAAGTTATACAACCAAAAACATTCTCGGGGTCGTCTTGGGACACTTTACATCGACTGACTGAAAAACATTTCCCAAAAGTGAAACTATCAACCTTCCCCTTCACTCCTCCGGTTCCCTGCCCTACGAGACGCCGAGTCCCATAACCCAGATGACCTTACACTCAGACCCAAGTTTCTGTCCCCGCCACATGGGGGCTTTCCCCTGTCCCACAGATAAAGATTAGGTCCGTCACGGGCGTCCACACCTTCCCGTTCCCTGGGAACCTGTAGACTCACCGCCCTGGTCTGTAAGAGTGCTCGTCCCGCTGCACTGCCGGTGAAGTACTGGGTATTTTAGTCCCAGCGGTGCAGGGGCACACACCCTATGACTTCTGAGTTCACCCTGTTCCAGACCTACAGAAACACAGAGTCTTCTGGGTGAAGTCAAAGATCGTTTATTGGCTGCAGACCAATTACAGGTATCCTAGAAGTACAACAGCGTGTATGTTCTCAGGAGACTGCTGAAAATCATAGGAACGGACTTCATCTTAAATACGCTTTTTCCTGCCTCAAGCATACATTCCTAGGTTTTATGATACGGTAATAAACAAGTGTACATTACAAAGAAAAAGGCAGAGTCATGATGACCATCCCACATTCCAGTTCGGCCAGCCCACAATGATTTACACAGTAAGGTTCAGATCCCACATTTGATATCAATAGGCCCCAATAAAACACGGGCAGCTCCTGTTGATAGAAACAAGTCATAAAGCAGGAACAGTCAGGTGTGAAAGAGATTAGCCGGAGGCTCGTGTAGAATGAAAGGGTTTTATGATGGGTCAAGCCCTGATGCTAATCACAGGTGGACGGAGGAAGGGGAGCTCGTGAGACCAGTTTGACCTGGGGCAGCAGAGCCAGCTGCCCAGGTCACAGAGAAGTCAAAGGAAAGCACATGTACTGTGAGGCCCGTATTTGCTCCATTATAGCCTATGTGAGGGCAATGACAAGATGGCCACCGCTTCCAAAATGGAACCCGCGTAGTAACGTGAAACAACGTGTACACAGTGCATTCATAGCTAGAACGATATATAAAGCACTCGTACATGCCGCATTAA
This sequence comes from Triturus cristatus, assembly GCF_964204655.1. NCBI lineage: Eukaryota > Metazoa > Chordata > Amphibia > Caudata > Salamandridae > Triturus > Triturus cristatus. The sequence goes on along the minus strand of NC_140590.1, from coordinate 1,174,855,827 downwards.
CCATTTGCGGTTTGCTGATACCAAGATAGACGGGGGTAGGACCCTGTCCCCTACGCGGTCCCGAATATTAAAGTACGACAGACCCTCCTTTTGCCCTTACATAGGCAATCACTATACTCATCTTAATCCGAGTCTAGGTCAATGTTCACGAAGTCATGGAGATGTTGCTGTAGCATCATCCTATTACTTAGCCCGTCCCTCGATACAGGTTTCCTTACACATAAGGTAGCACAGAGGCCACATATCGCAGGAGCACACTGTATGCACAGACAGAACAGGAAAAGAATGGCTAAGATCATTCCAATGACCATCAGAACTTTCCAACCCCAGGCAGATATCAGTTCCCAGAACCACCCCACCAGTGACCAGTCTCCCTTATCCACGTGTATGGATTCAGATATTTTATGGAGTTTGGAGATGGCTTGATAGACTGTTGGAGCGTTATCTGGTATGAAAATGCAACAACTGGATTGGATAACCTTACATACCCCACCACGGTCTGCAAGAATAACGTCTAGAACCATGCGGTTCTGCAAAGTCATAAGGCGATCTGCTTGGAGCTCAGCTGTCAGATTACCAAGGGCACCAGCCGTTACATTAACAGTGGATTCAACCACACGTGTCAGTTGTCTCAGGTTCCTACTATTCACCATAGGTCCCCAAAACGGCAGGAAACCCAAGAAGAAGTCTCCCGCTTCCTGACCGGCAGTATCCTCCTTACTAATCACACCTCTCACAACTCTAGTCTTGTGATAATCAGAGGCGGCAGTGAATGTTGGCGGTAGCAAGTTCGCAATATAACATGTGCCCGAGAAATCAGGGGGCAACCATGTGTATGCTCGGTCATTGCAGATGAAATATGTGCCCTTGGCAGCCAAAAACGCAGGGGAAAACTGTGACGGGAAAGTGTACGTTTCAGTACAGTCACTTCTTCCCAGTTGAGCTCTAGGATTCTGACCATTACCCTGTAAGCAGAACTGACCCATGTGGGGTACGACCCAGATTGGGGATGAGATTTTTCGCTGTCTTTCACCCAGACTAATACTATACCCCGTCGCGTTCCACCCTACATAAGCTCTCAGCTCTTCTTTGGGAATGGATGAGTATGCATCAATATCCCTACTCATATCGGCAATTCCTCTCACTAAGGCTTTATTATTTGTACCAGGTCTGATGGAACGCGGTTGTCGCGGGGAGTAAGCATCTAGAGCATAGAGGAACATGGTCTGGAATGCCCATGACGATCCATTGTAACTAAATGGCAGCACCAAATAGGGAATACCCTTGTTAATGGTATGTGGCATTAACCCACACACCCAGCAATTGGTCGTATTCATTACTAGTTGGTGCTGGTGCAAAAGCTGGATAAACGAGTTATTTACGAACTCTGATCGTCTGGTCTGTTCGTGCTCAGGCAGAGGGTGAAAAGAGTGAGAGGAGGCAGTAGAAAGAGGTATAGGCTGTACGGTGGGCGCAATGGTCTTTTGGGAGGAGAAAAACACAAATCCTACGATGAACATTATTGTACTACACAGTGTAAATAGGCACAAAAATACAAAACATTTACTTTTTACAATTCTACACATCCTTGCTTTAGAGTTCATTTCCTCAACGGGTCTCTCCATCTTAAAAAACTCCATCCTCTAAACGGGCCGCTCGCGGCGGATGAGTTTCTTCTGCTAAGGGGTACGCCTGTCAGTCCAGAGAAACGCCCTAGACCAACCAGAACCGTTGACCTAACGTCTTCGGCCTGTACCCCAAAGTCTTGGCACCGCGACCCTGCGGCTGAACCCGGATGGTGGTTCGAAAAACAAAAATCAAGAAAGTCCTTCAGATGGGAGAGCTAAAATGTCAAAAGAGGAAATAGTAAGGAAATCTTTATTTGTCCATGGGCCTTGGTCTCAAATTATAGCGGAGACGGCCAGGTGCTGTTTGGTCTTGGAACAAAAGTTCAGGCTCTGTGGTGTCCAGTCGATTTGATGGTGGCACAGCTTCTTGCAGAATATTGTCACTCTCTTGGTCTGAAGCTGTGTCTTTTAGGCGTGCGTCACTGAATGGTACAAAACGAGGTACAATGTCTGTCTCAGAGTCGGCGATACCCTCCTGGACCCAATGGTCGTATGGCAGAGGCAAGGGGACTACTTTGCAGTGGGTGCCATGGATCCAGTGTTTCTTCCCCTTTACTCGCACCGCTGATCTTGTTGATAAAAGCACAAGGTGAGGGCCGATCCAGCGAGGCTCGTCGTTGCTCTTGCGCTGGAAATTTCGGACCAGCACCCACGTACCAGGGTTGATAGGGTGTCCAGGAGTTTCAGAAGCTTGAGGAAGAGTATCATGTACCTGTTGGTGCAAAACACGCAGTTTAACAGTCAAATCATACAGGTAATCGAGTAGTACTGGATGCTCAATCTCACTAAATTTCGTAGGCCTCGGTACACCCCATACATTGGCCGGGCGGCCAAAAACGACCTCGTAAGGACTAAGTCCCACTCGTGAGTGTACGGTCATTCTGGTGGACAGGAGTGCTAAAGGCAGAGCGTCAGGCCATTTAAGACCGGTGCTCGCCTGGATTTTGGCCAGCTTGAGCTTTAAGGCTCCATTGTAGCGTTCTACTAATCCAGCTGATTGGGGGTGATTTGCAGCGTGGAACTTTTGCTGGATGCCTAAACCTTCACATACATTCTTCATCACTTTACCCACAAACTCACTTCCATTATCACACCACACCATTCTTGGCATTCCAAACCTAGGGAAGAACTCTTTCACGAGGGCTTTGGCTGTGGATAAGGCAGTGTTATCTTTCAGAGGGTAAGCCTCTATCCATTTCGAGAAAGCACAAACAACCACCAGTACATATTTCAGGTTGTTGCATCTTTCCATGTGAATAAAGTCCAGCTGCAAAACTTCGAATGGACATGATGGGGGTGCAAAGTGACCAGCTGGAGTTGGGGTTCCCCTACCAGGGTTGTACTTCAAGCATACCATGCAATTCTTGACCACATTCTCTGCACACTTGGGAATTCCAGCATTCTGCCATACTGGAGCCAACAACTTGCAAATACCTTTCGTACTGATATGTGCCATTCCATGTGCCATAGTAACCACTGGGAGTACATATGCGTCAGGTAACAACCATCGCCTATGTTCTGTCAGATCAATCCAACAACCATTCTCATCCAACTTACCCATACTTTCTCTCCACTTGCTTAATTCTTTCTCTGTAGCTTCATCTTGAAGCGACTTCACACTCTCTATTGTGTTTTCACACATCCCAACATCGTCAACCCATCTTGCGGGGCCTGCAACATACATTCTAGTCTTTACATTCTGTGCTGTTTCCTTTGCGGTCTCATCAGCAAACGCATTCCCACGTCCAACATCATCTGTGATTTTCCTGTGCGCACTGCATTTCATGATCGCAACTTGCAACGGTAGGGTCAGTGACTCAAGGAGATCATTCACCAACTTGCCATTCTGAATTTTAGCTCCATGTGACGTCAGGAACCCACGCTCTTTCCACAAACGCCCAAAATTATGAGCCACGCCAAAGGCGTACTGGCTATCTGTGTAAATATTCACTCTCATTCCTTCAGACAACACGCATGCTCTCGTGAGGGCGATTAATTCTGCTGCTTGGGCCGAATTATGTGGCACTCGTGCAGTTTCCACAACTGTGTGCAAAGTCGTGATAGCATATGCAGCAGTCGTGTCACCATTAGGGAGCTTGAAACACGAACCATCCACCCATAGAGTACCATCACACTCAGTCAGGGGAGTATCTTTTAGATCCACTCTCCCTTTCGTCTCTTCTTCCGTTCTGAACAGACAGTCATGTTGCTCACTCTCATCTAGGTCTGCTGGAACTGGCAATAACGTAGCTGGATTCAGCGTATTGCATCTCTTTATGTGTATGTGATTTGCTAACAGTGTGAGCTCATAGCCTGATAATCGCGCACTAGTTAAGTGTTGTGTCTTGGTTCTGTTTAATAATGTGTCTACAGCATGTGGAACCATAACGATCAATGTGTTGTCCATTACCAAACCAGCAGATTGTCGGATAGACATAGCTGCAGCGGCTGTCGCTCTCAGACAGCTTGGCAATGCCCTCGCTACAGGGTCTAAGGTTGATGAAAAATATGCGCACGGGCGCGGTCTGTCGCCAAAAGGCTGTGTTAACACTGACAACGCACATCCATCTTTCTCGTGAACATACAATGTAAAAGGTTTACTGTAGTCAGGGGTACCCAACACAGGCGCTGAACACAATGCATTACGTAATTCCACAAAACTTTTCTGGCACTCTTCAGACCATGGGATAGGATTCGGTGTGTCTTTGCATGTTAAGGCTAACAAAGGTTTTGCCAACAAGGAAAAATTAGGGATCCAATGCCTACAATATGAAGTGATGCCCAAGAAATCACGCACTTCTCTGTGTGTTTTTGGCACACTCAACTGTGCAATGGCTTGAATTCTTTCTGGGGTCAGTTTCCTTCCCTCCTTCGATAAGAGATGACCTAAGTAGGTCACTTCTTGTCGACAATATTGCAGCTTTGGGAGAGACACTTTATGATGGAAAACAGATAAATGGCGCAATAATGACAATGTGGCTTCTTTGCAGATCTTTTCAGTATCCGCGGCGATTAGTAAATCGTCCACGTATTGAATCAGAATAGCGCCACTAGGTAAAACAAGTGCATCAAGCTGCGCTTTCAAAGCTTGACTGTATATGGATGGACTCTCACAGTAGCCCTGGGGAGCGCGTTTGAAGCGGAAGCTTCGGCCTCCCAGACTAAAGCCAAAAATGTCTCTGCTCTCTTCTGCAATTGGGATGCTAAAGAAAGCATTCTTTAAATCGATCACTGAAAACCATGCAGCAGAGGCTGGAATCATCGTTAACAAGGCAGTTATATCAGGGACAACTGGAAACTGTGGCACAACAATCTTATTAACCTCTCTAAGATCAATCACAAATCTGTAAACAGGTGGCTGTGAAGGGTCCGTTCGTTTTAAGACAGGTAAAATCGGACTATTGCAAACGTTGCCTCTTGTCTCTTCAATTACACCCTTATTAATCAAGTCGCTGACAATGTCTAACAGTGCCTTCTGACCTTCATTAGAGATCTTATACTGGGGAATACGTGGCAGTCTGACATTAGCCTTTAAAGTTACCACGTATGGCGGTATCTCCAAGAGGCCCACATCATTGGGACCAGTAGCCCAAAGGGCATCCGGAAGGGATGACAATTCCGGCGGCATTGCATTTTTAGACAAGTACATTGGGGAAATCACTTTCCTGCCTAATGTAAGTTGTACTCCTGACGGTGAACAATACAGTGTAGCATGCAACCTTTTCAACAAATCCAATCCCAGCAAATTCTCACCACAACCTGTTGTCAGAATCAGGGGTGCTTTCAGCTCGCAAGGCCCAATAGAAAGTGACATGGGACTAGAAATTGGATTCCTAACTGGGGCGCCAGAAAAACCTACTGAAACATTTATATCGCCAGACAAAGGTGCGCCAGGGAGTTTTGAATGCATGATTGAACTCTTTGCAGCACCAGTATCTAGCAGAAAGGGCTCCGTTACATTTGCTGTAGTCACCTCAACATACGGTCCACTCTGATCCACTGGCACTGAAATAACTCCCTCTCTCTGTCTACGGCTGTCCTAGTAATCATTATTTCCTGCATCGCCGTCCTCTGTATAATAATCATTAGTGTAGTACTGAGCTGTATTACTAGTTGTGTTAGCTTGCTGGTCAAAACTATTGATAGTATTTTGAGGCGGCAGAGGACGCGCGTTCTGGGGAGCATTTCCACGCCCTCTGCCTCTAGGAGCTTGCTGACCACCCCTACCTCTTGCGCCATACGCATTACCGTTCCGCTGCATTAATTTAGGGCAACTATATTTAAAATGACCTTCCTCTTTGCAGTATGAACATTGGTTGGGACCTACAGGGACACGTGGTTGATAATACCCATTCATTTGCTGATTGTTCTGAAATTGTTGGGGTTGATGATAGACACCTTGGGGTTGCCTATAATTATTCTGACCTCCACGTGGCGGATAGGCCTGCTGTAAAAGGACCTTTGTCTTTAATTCCTTCGTTTTCTTTTCTGTTCTATCATTCTCGTCTTTATCCCTGTTTTCATAATACTGTGCAGTAGCCAGTATTTGCGCTGAAGAAGAAACAGCCCAAGAACTCTCTGAATCTTTTAACTTTTTACACAGGTCAGGAAGTAAATTCTGCACAAACTTATCCACAAATAACCGTTGGCCACCCTCAGTACTCATATCTTGCCCACTGTGGTCAACAAACGTTTCTTCAAACCTGGTAAAGAAGTCTGACACTGTCTCATCTTTCTTCTGCTTGCATGCAGATAGCTTGTCCCAATTTACGCGCATCGCGGGCATTATTGTCTTCATATACGTGATGATTCTACCAGGCAGTTCTGCTATTAAAGGCTCAGGTTTCGCACCACCAGTTTGTCTAGCATCAGCAGCGATGATGTTAGCCCATGTGTCTCCTAGTTCTGCAGCATGATCCGTATTACGTATGGATCCCCACAAAGGCTGTGGAACCACATTCCCAAACAGCATATCTACATCAGCCAGATTCATTACACAAGATTCTGCAGTTTGTGACAACTCCTTATAATAACCAGTAGGGTTTTTACGGGGATCAGGCAATGACTGCTTGAGTGCTAACACCTCAGATCTTTTCCATGGAACATGTACCCAAATACGCTGAAAATGTGCTACGACAGGTGGAACGGCATTTGCATCAGCGGGTCTCCAAACTGGGGGAACCTCACGCATCGGATATTGGCGTGCTTTTACCCTCTTTCCCACAGAGACATCAGGTTCAAACAACGACTGTTGACAATCATCATTCCTGAAGGACAATACAACCGCAACTGCTTTATCCACCTCACGATCCACAATTATACCAGTTCCAAAATCAAACCTCACTCTACACAACTCCTGCGGGCTTGGGTCTTTACCACTATCCTCCAATTCTTCACAGAGAATTTCGCACATTTTCTCAAAGACATATCTCTGTTTTGGGGCATCCCACTGATGGAAAACGTTGACAACTGATTCCACATCATACAGTGAAGAGAAAACAATCCACCTACGCGCCATGCGATCTATTACCTTTTTCTCATCGGGGTTAGGCAACTGACTACGCAATTGCTTACGCTGTAAACCAGGAGTCGCACTGGATGACTCAAAGAGAGGCGACATTAACGTAGTAACCACATTAGCTAAGCGCTGTCGCGCTGAAGGAGAAGCTGAGGCGAAAACAGGGGGAAAAACAGAGGGGAGAAAAGAGGATGCAGAAACAGGTACTGGAGTGGTACAAGGAAGAGTGTCAGGGGAGGCAGCTACTGAACTAGACAAAGTCGTAGGAAGTGTGGGGGCAGTTGGAAACACGACTGGCGGCCCTTGAGAGGGCTGAGCTATGTGGATAAGAGCCGGCTGTGCAGCAGCAGGCGGTAGCGGCAAGGCTTGCAGTATATTAACTGGAGGTGGCATATTCACAAGCTGGGGAGGTGCCGTGGCATTTTGAGTATACGGGGGTGGCGAACTCAACAAATGCGACATCAGGGGATCTTTCTCCTTTTCTTTGGACTCATTCTGCTTAGAGTGTGGTAAAGCTGGGTAACATTTGTCGATCCCTAACTTACGCTGCCTGTGCAATTGCTCATTCATCTGCTCCTCCTCATTGTCTTTGAATTGTACAGCTGCTTGCATTACTGTCATACCTCTCTCTCTTTTATTCTTTTTCGCTAGCTTAATTTCCTTCTGTTTGGCTTCCTTTCGCCATAAGCGGAAAGAATCAAACATCGCCGGCCGGGCTTTCTTTTTGAACAATTTAATTTCCAAATTATCTAAAATATCGGTATCGAAACTACCATTTTGGGGCCATTTTAAAACACCGTCTTTTCTGGTGTAGTGGATCCATACTTCGTTATATGCCATGGGGCCTACGCCATGTTTTACATAGAGCTCATAAGTTGGAGTTCCAACCGGAGGAACCGGACATGATTCCTCCAGCTGGAAATCTCTTCCACAACCCAAACAGAACAATCTACCAAATATTCTAGAACCAGGCATCTTCGCTCACTAGTCTAGATCCAAACCTCAAAGGATTATCGATTACGAAGTCCTCTGGCTTTGGCGTTTGCAAACTCCAAATTCCCAAATCAAAACGATCCCGAGGGATACCAAACAAATGGGAGACGCTCCACTTATACTTAACGGAATATTGCTGATCGATGGCGTCACCAGAAGACTCTCTCGATTGTTTAACTCTCTCAAACTCGTCAAGGGTCCAAAACAGGTCGATTAATCAGGGCAGCAGTCCTTCGTAGCCGTCGGGACGCGGAGAACCTCGCAGAAAAGACTTTCGGACCACGTCGACATGCAGGGGTCGATGAAGTGGCGGCCTTCCTCCGGAATTTCCACACGAAGCTCCTCACGAACCTCTGGCTTGGACCGGTACCGCTGAAATCGTCCCGAGTTGGGCGCCAAACTGAAGTACTGGGTATTTTAGTCCCAGCGGTGCAGGGGCACACACCCTATGACTTCTGGGTTCACCCTGTTCCAGACCTACAGAAACACAGAGTCTTCTGGGTGAAGTCAAAGATCGTTTATTGGCTGCAGACCAATTACAGGTATCCTAGAAGTACAACAGCGTGTATGTTCTCAGGAGACTGCTGAAAATCATAGGAACGGACTTCATCTTAAATACGCTTTTTCCTGCCTCAAGCATACATACCTAGGTTTTATGATACGGTAATAAACAAGTGTACATTACAAAGAAAAAGGCAGAGTCATGATGACCATCCCACATTCCAGTTCGGCCAGCCCACAATGATTTACACAGTAAGGTTCAGATCCCACATTTGATATCAATAGGCCCCAATAAAACACGGGCAGCTCCTGTTGATAGAAACAAGTCATAAAGCAGGAACAGTCAGGTGTGAAAGAGATTAGCCGGAGGCTCGTGTAGAATGAAAGGGTTTTATGATGGGTCAAGCCCTGATGCTAATCACAGGTGGACGGAGGAAGGGGAGCTCGTGAGACCAGTTTGACCTGGGGCAGCAGAGCCAGCTGCCCAGGTCACAGAGAAGTCAAAGGAAAGCACATGTACTGTGAGGCCCGTATTTGCTCCATTATAGCCTATGTGAGGGCAATGACAAGATGGCCACCGCTTCCAAAATGGAACCCGCGTAGTAACGTGAAACAACGTGTACACAGTGCATTCATAGCTAGAACGATATATAAAGCACTCGTACATGCCGCATTAACCATTTGCGGTTTGCTGATACCAAGATAGACGGGGGTAGGACCCTGTCCCCTACGCGGTCCCGAATATTAAAGTACGACACCGGCTCTACACACGGCCGCCGCCATTTTCTCCCTGACAGAAGAGAGGACGAGGAGACGCGCAGGCGAAGTGCGGAGTGCCCATGCTCTGACCCTGGAGCGCGCATAGGGTAGGCGTGAGTACGTTGCTGCAGCTAGTTATTACGACGTGTAATTAATACACAGCATTAAAGTACAATTGAATGAATGCATTCACGTACTGTATCAATTATACAGATTGTTTTCGACTTTTTTCAACATTCGAACGCTTTATTTCACAGAAATGCAGAACGAGTAAAATTAGATTTGTGGAATGAAATATATTTTAGGAGAGAATGTGACCGTACAATTGAGTTACTTCCTGGACTCAAGCAGTGACATCTAGATTAGAGTGATGCAAAGCTGTTCACTGTAACATCGGAAGCAAGCAAGCCACTGCTTATGGTTGCAGTAACAGTCACGCTCTTCCCAATTGCCTTTACCTGTGCGTGTTCTTTAATTGAATGAATATTATTAAAGACTGAATAAAAGCTGTGCATCAGCATTAACTCTGAGCAAGCAAAATGGCCGTTTGGATTGTTAACTGATGGACTTTGAAAAGATAGGAAATTGTTTAGTGTATTCAACATGGAAGACATGATGGCTAAGGTACCAAGGTAAGTAAGGAGAGAAAAACTAGGGCCCTAGTTATGTAATGGGTTATACAGACAGACCTGATGGGACTTGTTGATTTGTTTGCCGTCCCATTAGATGTATTTGACGATTATTGCACTGTGGATTGTATTGACTGGCTTCACCTCTCCTCACCAGTACAATGGCTGCAGAATACATTCCCTCCCAGCTTATCCTGAAAGTGTGGGGTCACCTGCATTTAGGATTGCTTACCTGCATACCTGCAAAATTAGCTTACCACTCTTAATTAGAGATTAATACTGCATCAAAACAATTGCAGAACAGACATTTAAATACAAGTAGTTTCCTATATGAGAATACAAGGAGTTTCATCCGGCTTGCTACCCTCTCAAAAAGTACCAAGTTTTTAAACTGTCCAGGCCCAGATGTATCTATATACTGGTCACAAAAAGCATTCACTTTTACAACCAGTGGTGAATTTTGCGAACTATTCATAAGGTAGGTCACAAATGGCACCTCACTCTAGTTGGTGGCAATCTCAAGGACGGTGGCCTACAAGGGTCAGCAGCCCACTATGTATGTGATTGCTTTGAAATAAAGGTGTTTTATACAACAGCCTAATTTCCTTACAGAATTAAAGGGTTATTAAAAAAAAGCATATTCTATAAGAGTTAACACTGATCCTCCGGAAACCTTTTCAACAATTCACAAAGGAGAACGGGTCCAAAGGGACCTCCTTCCCTTTTACTAATATGTTACCATCCAAACTTGGAAGTTAATAAACTTTCAATGTTTTGCACCTGGAATTCTGGTGGAAAACCATTGAGACAGCTGGTACAAATTTGGTGTTTGGAAGGGACACCCACAACACACCGCTTGTAAATACTGAATCAATTTCCAGCGGCAGTCTCAATTTAGGGGTCAGTAAAGCTTTATCAACTTCTTAAATGGGATTGGTACAAGTATCTTCAACCACAAAAAAATTCTGTACATCAGGCCCCATGTTCAGTAACATCCACATGTACAGATGCAAGAATTAGCAGCATCTTTGGAATGTAGGCTGAAGAGCAGCAGTTGCATGTTCCAGAAATGGCTGAAGAAATGGATTCAGTGGCCTGTTTTTAGGTCGAGCCTAGCGGCTGCGCACATGTGCTGCTCGCTCTGTGTGGCATTCTGTAGTAGAGTATGCTGTGGAAACCTCACCTACTCTCCTCCCATATTTTTCATTGGCTAGTTTCATTGTCCTTGGTAAAAGCTGGCTTCCGATAGATTATGAGGCTTGTTAGTCCCTCCTTGTTACCGCCTTGTTGCTGTTTGTTACCTCCCATGAGGACTGGATCTTTTACTTGTTGTGTTACACAGTCTCTTTCATAAGTCGGTAAGCACTTTTTTCTTTAATGATCTTTCTTATTCCACCCACGACATTTCAGCAGGCCCTCTGGTTTTACTAATGTATATATTCAACTGATAGCGCATCCGCTTTAACTATAGCGGCTGCGCCTAATTATTTATTTACTTAACGTTGACCGCTTACATAATGTATTTATTAAAATTGTAGGCGTTCGCTTTAACTATAGCAGACACTCTTAATTATTTATTTACCTAACGCTGGCCACTTTCGTAATGTATTTATTAAAATTATAGCGCGTCTGCTTTAACTATAGCGGACACACTTATTTTTTTTATTTTTTTATTAATAGTGCAGGCCACTTTCGTTAGGGCGGGGCAAGGGGGGGCACAACTTTATAACATTTGCAATGTAATAGGACTCGCATTTACGCGTGTTCAAGCTATTGTCATTTTAAATGACAATGCCGTTTATTTATGTTTTTAAAACCAAAACATAAATAAAAGGCATTGTCATTTACAGTGCCAATAGCTCAAATTCGCGTAAATGCGAGACCTATTGCATTGCAAATGCTTGTTGTGTTAGTTGTTAATGCTTTGTCTTCAACTCTTGGGGCACAAGGTTAGAGCATGGTGTCAGGCAGAAGACACATGAAAGCTTGGCTAATGTCGAGCTCAGGGCCCAAGAAGATCTCAAGTGAGCCAAAAGCAGCCACCTGGCTTAAGACTGGCTCAAGACTGGCTCGAGCTTTCAGTGGATCACCCATCTCGCGTGGTATGCCAATTAAAAGGCCAGAATGTGGTATTTTTGTTCCTGTGCCCCGACATCTTCCTTAGTCACCCAGACCCTTTCCTTCCATTGGAGCTGGAGCACACGCTGCACATTGACAGAAAGAGGAGGAAAGAAGCCAGATGGAGATTGCGGGTGGAGAGGAGCCAGCTCTATGGAGGCCTTCATTCCAGCTCTTAGTAAGTAGCCTTTGGTCTACAGCATCAACAGTTGGCGGTAATGCCAACGTGAATCTCTAGCAACAGCTGTCTGCGACCCCCAGAAGATCTTCATGGTACAGCAGTGACAGTCTGCAGCACTCGGCCTGCTCTTCGCGCTACAGCAACGACCATCCGCGATGCTCTCCCTGCAACTCGTGACCTCCACCTCAAACTGAAGTATTTTTGTTGGACTTCAGAAGGTGACTAACTTTTTCAGCTTTTACTAATGTGGTCCCTCTATCTGCCCCCGCTCCTTCGTGGTCAGCCTGAACTTGTGACTTTCACCCGGTCTCGCAAGACCAGATAATCACAATTAGCGTTTTTTAGGTCTCGCCTGAGACAGCGCATGCGCTGCTCTTCGAGACATTTAACAAGTGGCTTTTAAAAGTGACACCAGAGGCTTTTGCTTGCCTCCAGCTTGCGTCCACGAGCGGGTGCACGCGCGCAGCCGCCATCTGCCTTTCTTATCTCTTCCTGCATCGCTCGTCATTACTTTCACTTTCCCTCCCCCTCCCCCACCACAGATCGCATCACTCAAGGCATCGCGGGACCCTTAAATGCATGTTTTTATTGCCTTTCCCGCCCCCTCCCATTGTCACGTTACTTTTATGTCTTTACTTTTGCTACAATCATGGCACTGGCGCTTTACCTTTAAGTAAAGCGCCGGTGCCGCGATTGTAGCAAAAGTAAAGAAATAGATGTTTTTTCTATTTCTTTACTTTTGCTATAATCGTTCCACCCGCGCTTTACTTTTAACATTAAAAGTAAACCGCGGGTGCCGCGATTATAGCAAAAGTAAAGAAATAGATGTTTTTTTCCATTTCTTTTCTTTTTTTATAATCACGCGACCCACGCTTTACTTTTAACATTAAAAGTAAAGCGCAGGTGCCGCGATTATAGCAAAAGTAAAGAAATAGATGTTTTTTTCTATTTCTTTACTTTTACAGCAATCGCGGCACCAACGCTTTACCTTTCACCATGAGTAAAGCGCCGGTGCCACGATTGCTGCAAAAGTAAGGGGTAGTAAGTGTAAATCAATGTAATTACTTTTCAATAGTCTTTATCCCTGAGCCCCAGACTCACTGTAGTCTGTAGCCATGAGCACTAAGCTCCTCGCCGCCTCAAGGTCCTCACAGTATCGGTCCACTTCACAAAATGTCATCAAAATGGTTGTCCATAAACTACTAAACTTTGCACAACTGGATGAAAATCTCGGAAAACCTTTGAGGGAGGCTTTCGTGTGTGATATGTTAATTTTCGACTTTTTCTGCATTGCATTTATCGATTGCGTTTCAAGCCTCAGTTAATAAAATAGTAAAAATAATTTTCTCCTAAATGATTAATGAGGCTTTGAGTGTGGCTATGCACAAATGGCAATGAGGACGTCATTCTAAAGAACCGAACATGTACGTTTTATGAGATTGACCAGTAAAGCTTTTTTCAACGCTCCCTCACATCACATGTGAAGATTGTGTGTAAAATGGAAGGCGGGAGCGTCAATTTGAAATTAAAGTGGCGTTTGAGGAGGCAATTAAACTGACAGATTCTCCTCACAGGAACTACGTGTTCCCGCGGCTACAAGGAAGCGCTCGCGCGGGGCTTTTTTTCACTCCTGCATGCGACCTGAGCGTCTTAAGATCTAATGTCACTTGTGATGTCACTTCCTGTGAGGTTGTGATGTCACTTCATGTGATGCCATGCACCGTGATACCACTTGCATACTGCTACTTGGTTAGTACCCCCACTTGTTTTTTTACGACTTGTACCCTGCCTGTGCCCTCTGCTGTGCATGCCATCTATTTTGTGCCTCCACAATGTATATCTACTATGATGTAGCTACCCCCTGCGGTACCTGCTCTCTGAGCTGTACGTGCACCCTGCGCTGTGCCCTGTTTTGGACCCGTGTTTTATGTGTACCGTACTTGTTTTCGGTACTGTGCCAGTACTCAGTGATGTACGCCCCCTGCTCTGCACTTTTTGTCCCCTGTGCCTTATCTGCCCTGAATGTTGTACATATGCTCAGTGTTTTACCTATATTTTCCATAACCTAGCTATGTGTTTTGTGGAAACAGTGTTCCATGCAGCTCTTTTGTGTTGAGGCTGTACTCGGCGCTGTACCTGCACCACGTCCCCTCCCTGTGAGCTAAGGGTTTCAAACAGTGGTGATAACCAGCTGAGTCTCCAGTGAGGCTCAGCCTGCAGGAAGCAGACTGGTATGCTGTGTTATCACTGAGCTATCCACATTCCCAGGTCCATGCACGAGCAGCTCATCTGGAAATGTGGCAGAAGCCATGGGTCTTGCGTGGGAACACCCACAGCAACACCCATGGCACGCCCCTTTCAAGCAGGGTGGCTTTATGTGTCCTTGTAAAAATGGGCCTGCAGGATGCGCAGCCGCTGCGTCACAAAATGTGACGCACTGGCGGTGCAAAGGTCTTGTAATTAAGCCCCTCTGTTTCTGAATCTGGAGCATTGCTCTGCAGTGGTGGCCTAATCCCTAGCTACGGATCTCGCCCTTGTGCCCTCAACTGCAGTACAGTGCCTAGTTCTTGGTGACGTCAGCAGTATTGTGTCACGTTATGGGGTGTGTAACTGCAGCAAATGATGGACGGAGTGCTGAATGCTTCAAACATTCTCCCCCAGTCAAGAGATCTGAGTTAAATCTATCGTTCTTTTGCCCACTACGCCACCCCGGTTTAGACTCAGCCATATGCAAATCAGTCTTGACCCTGTGCCTCATGGGAACAGTCGATACCGAACTGCCAAGGCAGGTCCTCCCTGGACCGCAAACAAACATCCTGGGACTGGTTTCAGGGTATGTCACCCTTCGTTAGCCAGGCTAGCTTGAATCCAGTGGCACAGTGAGCAAGGGACCCACGTCTGGGCACACCCATCCCACTTAGGGCGAAAAGTGTAACTGCAACAAATGATGGATGGAATGCTGAATGATTCAAACATTCTCCCCCAGTCAAGAGATCTGAGTTAAAGCCATCTTCTTTTGCCCACTATGGCACCCCAGTTTGGACCCAGCCATATGCAAATCAGTCTTGACCCTGTGCCTCATGAGAACAGTCAAGACCAAACTGCCAAGCCAGGTCCTCCCTGGACCGGAAACAAGCATCTTGGGACCAGTTTCAGAGTATGACACCCTTCGTCAGCCAGGCTAGCTTGAATCCAGTGGCACAGTGAGCAAGGGACCCACGTCTGAGCATACCCATCCCACTTAGGGCGAAAAGTGTAACTGCAACAAATGATGGACGGAATGCTGAATGATTCAAACATTCTCCCCCAGTCAAGAGATCTGAGTTAAATCCATCGTTCTTTTGTCCACTACGCCAACCCAGTTTGGACCCAGCCATATGCAAATCGGTCACGACCCTGTGCCTCATGGGAACAGTCCAGACCAAACTGTCAAGCCAGGTCCCCCCTGGACTGGAAACAAGCATCCTGGGACTGGTTTCAGGGTATGTCACCCTTCACCATCCAGGTTAGCTTGAATCCATTGGCACAGTGAGCAAGGGACCCACGTCTTGGCATACCCATCCCACTTAGGGCGAAAAGAGTAACTGCAACATATGATGGACAGAATGCAGAATGATTCAAACATTCTCCTCCAGTCAAGAGATCGATTTACATGGGTGGTGTAAATAGGAGACAGCACCAAAATTATGACCAGGGAAAACCTAGTCTTAAACAGGCAAAACGAGGAGAAATGCTTTATTTCTCCTCGATTTTGCTGTTTCCATGTCTTCTGGTTTGTGCAGCACACATAGAAACAGCAAATTGCCATTGATTGTTTATGTGCAGGAAGGTCTCCCTTGCTGCACATAAACAATCAAAAAGAAGAAATGACATTTTGCAACTTCTACGTGTGCTGCATTAAGCAGCACACATAAAAGTTACAAAGCGTCATTTAAAGATTGTTTATGTTGGAGACCTTCCTGCACATAAACAATCTTCCCATCAACGCAGACACCCTTGCACTATGGTGCAAGGGTGCCTGCGTTGGCACTAGGCTTCTAAGTTTAGCGCCAGCGCAGGGAGAAATGCAGGGCTGCATCATATTGTTGTAAATATGGTGTAGCCCTGCATTTATGAAGTGGTGGAGTGCGGCGTTAAGCCAGGAAGGCTAACACTGCACTCTGTCACTTCATTGTAAATATGCCCCTTGGTTTTTTTACAATAACTATGACTTCATTGATGCCAGCAACCCCACTCTGAAAATTGTTCCAGCACTGCTTCAAGTTCAACCTTATTAGTTCAGTCACTAGACCACATTTTCCCCTATTATTCACTTATTCCCTCTCCTCCTATGCAAAGAAGTATGCGTTGCCAAAACTTCTCATGTCTCTGCCTTCCTCCCTCCCTTCCATCCCCAACTCGGCACAGAGCGCTTCTGTACAGCCTCCACATGCCTGGGTTTCAGACTATAATACAAAGCCTTTTTAACAACATGAACAGATGAAGCTAATGGTGAAAACAAAATCAGAGTGCTGTGCAGAGCTTTTGCAATAATAGGAACACTACAAGTACCAGAATGCAAATGGAATCCAGAAACTTATGAGATATTCGCGCCTAAGATGGCATGACCTCCACCGCAAGAAATTCTTAGAGAATAATGTTTTCCTATGTTCCCTTTCCATGTCATTGTCCTCATAAAATAGCCCATGCCAGACACAATGTATACGTTTTCCCAATCTCTGTTTTTGTCATTGCATTCTGGTATCTATAGTCCTGTATTATGAACACTATAAAAAAGAAGCACTGGCAAAGCCAATAGGTCTGGCTTCCAATGTCTTTTTTATGGTAATGTGAAGCATTACATGTTGCTAGCCTGGGAAAATATATGTGTTTGCGTGGAAACAAGGAACTATCATACAATATTGGTGTAGATAAAAGGTCAAGTGACAGATGCACTCTCAAGCCAGACCTATAAACCCTTGTAGGTTAATGACTGCTCTCTTTCTATCTGCGCTGCTGCCAGATGACAACACCATAAATTATTTAGTTATCTAAGGCACTTTAATAGCCTTACAATGTAAAATAATGTGTGCGTCCCTGAAAGTCCAAGAAGCTGGATAAATAAACCAATGATCACAGGTATGTGGAGGGCAATCACTTTCTTTTGTGGAAACACACAATGTCTGCCCAATCAAAACATGCACTTCTGGCTCCCAATATGTGGCCTGAACAAAAGCACCTCTCCTGGGGATTCTCACATAAGTGTCTGATGACAACTGTACTGTCAAGCCAGACCATAAATAAAATGAGTACGAGAATGCAGAGGGAAATCCAGGACTGTACAAGTGTCATGTCCCACTACATCCACACTCACCTGAACTAAGACATCTACAAAGTTCCCAACTACAACGCCACTATTTTTAGGTCTCGCCTGACCCAGCGCATGCGCTGGTCTGGCGAGAGTTATTGAGAGGGCTCCAAAAAGTGCTACCAGGCCAGCCTAGAGCTACAGTGCATGTGCGCGGGCGCGCGCGCCGCGCTTGACCGCTATTACTTTCACTTTCGCGGCCGCACGGTCGCTTGGCATAGTCAATAGGTCTCGCTTTTGGGACCTTATAAGTTTTTAGTTATGCAACTGTTGCATGGCTCAACACTTATAAGGTCCCAAAGGTGAGACCTATTGGCTATGCCAATGCTTGTTTTAATTGCACTGGACTTTAACCACCAAGCCATCCAGGATTGAGCCAACGCACCTCTATCAAGGCTGCAGTGTGCATTTCTAAGCAGTATTTAGTCACCTACAGAGCCCAGAGTGCATTTCTATCCGGATTCTCAGTGCACACTGGGTTCACAGTCTTGCAATAGAACTCCTACAATACACATCCACCCTGGCCTGCATCATTCATAGGTCGGAGCGACACTGCAGGATTTTCTTTTGCAAGACATTGCTAAATTTTACAAAAATGGTATTACATTTCATGAACTGAAATGTCACCGTATGGCGCTAAAAATTGATTGAAAGGTATGCCTCACATTGATGAGTCACCTGAGATGCAAGCAGAGGGACTTTCCAAGGAAATACATTGAATTGTCTCCTCCTGAAAATAAAATTTATGATAAAATGTGCGAAACTGCAGCAACAAACTACATGGAATTTGTAAAAATGTGCATAATGCAATTTTGCATTTTGCAGGCATAATAACATTTTTGCACAGGTGTAATATTCAGACCCTGCTATATCTCTGTACTGTAGGTAGCCCCAGTGCTTAATCTGAGTGGGTGGTTGCCGGTGGGGACCCCCGGCACTTCTTTTAGGGGACTGGCCCTTATTTTTCCACACCAGACACTTACCGATAGCAAGAGAGAGAAAAACACTCAAAGCAGAAAGACAGATGAAGAGAAAGACAGAAAAACTGTCACAAAGGGAGAAAGCAGGAAACTTGATGAGTGAGATAAACAGGGAGAGAGTGTCTGGTAGTGGATTAACCCCTTCCCCACTCATGACGGAACCACTCCGTCATGAGCCACGGTCGCCGTGTGCTCATGACGGAGTGGTTCCGTCATGCTGCGGCCGTTGGCGGCCGCGCCGCTCACGCGGCACGCGGCGCTAATTCCCCGCCTGTGCGGGCGATTAGCGCAGTGGGCGGAGTCATGACGGAACCACTCCGTCATGAGCACAGCTCAACCGCGGCTCATGACGGAGTGGTTCCGTCATGAGCACCGCGCCACCGCGCTGCCCCCAAACCCCCCCCCAGCGCTGCGGCGGAATTCCCGCCGCAGCGAAAGGGTTAAAGAAGCTGAAGTGAATCGAATACTACACAGCTTTGGCATTAGGCGCACCGACATTTAATTGCACTGCCCGCAGGCTTCTGAGCTACGGTTTAGGCACCGGCAATCAATCATTTACAAATTAAGCACTGGGTTCCCCTCACACAGGAACAATGTTCCGAATGCAGTGTGCACACATATGCTCACAGTACTCCTTAATATGCAGATGGCGCAGCACATTCTAGGAGGGAGTTAAAGCAATCTCTTCTTCCTGATAAGAGTGTTTAAGCAGAGAACATGCTTGCTGCAGAGACTGACCCAACCTACAGGTTCACAATTTTAAATCCCAGGAGTAATGATGCTGTCTGTTGGCCTGGAGATGTCCCAGAACTCGAGAAGGGCAAAATGAGAAGTTGAGGTACTGAGACATGGTCCTTACTGGCCCTTTAATGCAATGTGATTAAACCTCTACAAGGTTCTGGGTCCCTTAGACATCTCATGCCTGGGGCAGATTCACGGGGTAATAGACCTTAGTGCCAATATCGGCAACTGTAGTCACATATACACACATAATACATGAATAAAACACACAACACCTTGCTTAGTGGAGAAATTTGTTGCAGGTTTATTGCCATAACCAATATGCCAACATGGTGGGTTATCTCACGGGCGATCCCAGGGCAGGCCAACCCATATGCCGCCTGCCCGTCTGATAAGCCTAAATTACACCTTGGTAGTCGCCAATTGGTGCTTACCAAATCTTGGGAGGGGCCACCCCTCCCATCCGTGGACCACCAGTCCACTCGCTTACTCATGCCCCCCCCCCCCGAAAGAGGCGGGGCGGGGCGGAGCGTTCCTGGCAGCCCCCGGTTGCTCAGACCCACAACCGCCCGTAGGACTAACGGGGCGCCGTAGTTCTTCCAGGGGACAACGCTAAACATCCCTGGGTATCCTGGCTTAGCACCAAGCTGTGCTGCTGCATGAAGTACCCCTTGGTATCTGCAGACTCTGGATCGCCCTGTAACTCCTCCTGCAACACAAAACAACATGTTAGACCATAACCCCCCCCCACCCTAAAACCTTATATCATCCGTCCGCCGGGTAAGCGGAGGGGCGGGCAAGGCGAGAGACGGCGAGGGACAAGAGGCAGAAAGTTGGACGGGGTCAGCTTAAGTACCCTTAACTCCTCCCCCTCCCAGAATTGGTGTCAGCCGGACGTCTTCCCTGGACCTGGCCCAGGGAACTAGACTGACGTCTCTCGTGCCTTCCTGTGGCACTAAGGCGGCCGCCCTATTGAGGGGCCGCTGCGCAACCCCCCGGGCAGCCTTGACATAGTGCCAATATCGGCAACTGTAGTCACATATACACACATAATACATGAACAAAACACACGACACCTTGTTTAGTGGAGAAATTTGCTGCAGGTTTATTAGCATAACCAATATGCCAATATGGTGGGTTATCTTACGGGCAATCACAGGGCAGGCCAACCCATATGCCGCCTGCCCGTCTGATTAGCCTAAATTACACCGAGGTAGTCGCCAATTGGTGCCTACCAAATCTTGGGAGGGGCTACCCCTCCCATCCGTGGACCACCAGTCCACTCGCTTACTCACGCCCCCCCCCCCCCGAAAGAGGCGGGGCGGAGCTTTCCTAGCAGCCCCCGGTTGTTCAGACCCACAACCGCCCGTAGGACTAACGGGGCGCCGTAGTTCTTCTAGGGGACAACGCTAAACATCCCTGGGTATCGTGGCTTAGCACCAAGCTGTGATGCTGCATGAAGTACCCCTTGGTATCTGCAGACTCTGGATCGCCCTGTAACTCCTCCACAGCCTTGGGAGTGGCCACCATCACTACCAGGGCCCCCCACCAAGGCATCCCTTCCTACTTACAACCTGCTGCTGCCAAGGCCTCCCCTAGGCCCAGAAGAAATAAGTCCATGCCCAGTCTTGAGAGGTGCACCCCATCCCCCTCCAGGCACCCTGTGCACTTGGCATGTAGTAAACCATGCTTAATGAAGCCAAAACCTCTTTGCTCCGTGAAACTACGCATGGCGCAGTTTATTTTCCTCCGCGAGTCCTCAATGGCGTCTCCAGAGCGTGCTCCTCTCCAAACAGCCCGTGGTGTGATTTCTGACCACCAAAGTTCGCATGACCCCAGGGTATTGCCCAACTGGCACAAGGTGTCGCTCTTAACTTGGAGCAGAGTTCTCCTCCCTAGTGTGGTCAGGTCATTTCCTCCCAAGTGAATTACCAACAAGTGCGGTGGAGGCCACCCTCCCCCGAGTCTCTGCTGCAGTTTCCTGGTCAGTTCACTCCAACGCATACCCGGAAAGCCCAGCCACGTAATGTCCGTGGCGGAAAAGCCGTGCCTCCATTTCCTGACCTCCGCCCACCGAGCCAGTCTCGAGATGCTTGAATGGCCAATTACCCACACTTTGGTTCCTGATAAATAAAGAAATGGTGGGTTTGAAAATATTTATTGTAGTGGTTAAAAATAATTACTGCACAACACATCTACATTACAACATAACACAACACGGCAAACATCAGAGTGGCCTAGGCCCACTCATGATTCCAGTTCAGAGTGCGGTGCCACGAGCACCCGCCCCCCCCCCCCCCCCCCCCCCCCACCCTCACCCTAGGGCCTGATGTACCGTTTGTAGCACTGGGACTCCCAGCGCCCCACTTGCTTGATACTCTCCGTTGACATCCCCGCTAGGAATGCCTTCGTCGCTGCCCCAATTCTGAAGGCAATGACCATGGGGAAGAGTTCCAATACAGTGATCTTGGATGTGATCTTTTTCTTGTGCCAGGCGTTCGGCCACTTCTCGGCACACCACTCCCTGTCCATAATCACGCCGAACCCTTCCCGGCCTGACGCATCCGAGAAAAGCGCCAGTTCAGTGTTGTTGGCCCAGGGCGCGTGCCAGATGACAGACCCATTGAAATTGTCCAGGAAGTCCGCCCACATGAGTAGGTCTTCCCGCATGCCTCTGCTCAGCTTGACCATGTGATGATTCTTTTTAACTGAGGCTGTGGCTCTAGCTATCCTGCGCGCAACTACCCTACCTGCGGGAATTACTCTGGCAGCAAAATAAAGTTTCCCAAGGAGGCTCTGAATGAAAGCCAGGGAGAGCTTATCCTTCCCCACCGCTAGCCTAATCTGCTGGCCCATGTCAAGCACTCTACTGGCAGCCTGGCTTCGCCTACAACTGTGTCCAGTTCTATGCCTAGGAAGGTGAGGACCTGCGCTGGCCCTTCAGTCTTTCTAGAAGCTAGAGGTACGCCAAGCTGCTGCGCGAGAGTCTGAAAACGTGTAAGAGCCGCCTTGCATTCCTGAGTGCCATCCCTCCCGATGAATAGAAAATCGTCTAGGTAGTGGGAGACTCCTGCCACCCTGAAGGAATGCTGTAACGCCCACTGCAGGAAGGAGCTGAAAGCTTCAAAGAAGGCACAGGAGACTGCGCACCCCATGGGCATGCACTTGTCAAAAAAGTACAGGCCGTCTAGCTTGAAACCCAGCAGGTGTTGGCTGCTAGGGTGCACTGGTAGCAACCAGAAAGCCGACTCAATGTCCGCCTTTGCTAGCCAGGCCCCTTTGCCCGCCCTCCTGACAAGGTCCAGAGCCACATTCAGCGTACAATATGACACAGAGCAAGCACCCTCCTGGAGCCGATGGTTCACTGAGTCCCCGTCCAGGCAGGATAAGTGGTGGATAAGTCTGAAGGACCCTGGTTCCTTCTTAGGTACCAGCCCCAGAGAGGAAACCACAAAGTTCTCCAGCGGAGGCTCCCAGAATGGACCCGCGACCCTCCCCAGACGAAGTTCCTATCTGACTTTTTCATGCAATACCGCTGGGAGGTCTCTGGCTGATTTGAGGTTGTCAGCCTC
This sequence comes from Triturus cristatus, assembly GCF_964204655.1. Classification (NCBI taxonomy): domain Eukaryota; kingdom Metazoa; phylum Chordata; class Amphibia; order Caudata; family Salamandridae; genus Triturus; species Triturus cristatus. Next base: position 1,174,832,860 of record NC_140590.1, on the reverse strand, counting down.
CTTGCAGGACAATGGGCCTACGAATGGGATAATGAAGCCCTCAGAGAACCCCCCCAGCAAGAGCGCGCTGTCTGAATGGTTGGGATACTTCCTAAGGAGATGGAGCATGTTGCCCAGGTTCACCGGGGACGGCCCCATGCAGGCGGGGGATGCTGACGTGCCGGGAAGTACCAGGGGCCGGATACCCTTGCTGCTGGAGGAAGGAGTGAGCGAGCTGCAAGGAGGCGGGGCCAGGCGGGGGGGGAAGGAGATGCTACCGGGGTTGGCTGAGCTGTCTCAACTGGCCTGTTTACACGTGTCTGCTGGTTTCTTGTCTTGCTTGGACTGACACGTGGTCGCAGCATGACGACCCCGCATTTGCTGCACACATGCTGGAACCTGCACTTGCTCCCCCACGAGCATGCCCCTGAGTTGAAGAGGTTGCACGTCACTGGCGAGACTCTCCTGCCCCCCCCCTGTTGCCCCCCCTGCGCGCCCCCCGAAAGGACTGCCTAAAGGGTTTTGAGCTGGACTGGCTGGGCCCTGACAGAGCGCCCCCCGTGACTTTAGGCTGGGCGACTGTGCTCTGCGCTCCACGAGATCCCATGTGGTCCATCCACAGCTGGACCTCTTTTTGGTCCCACTCCATTTCTGGGCATATGGCCATCTTCTTCCTGAATTCCCTGTTGTAGTTGAGCCACCCTTCGCCCCCCCACTTCTGTGCCTCAGTGTGTATTAACCTTTGGTAAAGGACAAGTGCCTGCCCTTGCTCAGGGAATTTTTCAAGGATGACAGACTGAAGGAGGGAGAAGGCGGACAGCCAGGTGTCAATGGACTTCTCTGGCCATTGCTGGAACCTGATCTTCTTATCCTCCTCTTTCCCCCCAACCCTCCGGGCATCTTGGCCGTGTTGGCCCAACAAGAGTAATGAAAATATGTCCAGAAATTCACGCATCCAAATAAATTCTTTAACTGCCACCGGCACTTCCCATGACAACGAGCTGTGACCTGACAGTAGAGGAGCGTTGGTGACCGCCTTCTTAGTTGTTGCCAACAGGACTGACACTGCCATTGTCGAAAACCCGAGCTGCGGTGCGGTGGGAGGAACGCCTGCGGAGGGGTTGCGTGGCCGGTGGCTCGCCCCCAACTGGCTGCTGTTGTTCCCCCCCTACCAGTGTCGGGCCTAGCCCAGTAGGCCCCGCAGGCGCAGCCACCAGCCCGGAGGCCACCTCTGGTCCTGATGCTACCACCTCTAAGCTCTTGCCTGTGTCAGTGCGGGAGGAACTCCCTAAGATGGGCAACTCTGTGGCCTGTGTGCCTTTTCCTTGTAGCGCCCATACATTTGCTGTCGAGGTCAAACCCCCACCCACAAGTTTGCAGGTGAGGCTCCCCCGAATGTTCCAGCCCTCGAGAGGCCAGCTCTGACCTCCTCCATGAAGCTCTTCAGAGTGTCATTGAGCTTACCCAAGTCCTCGGTGGTAGCAAAATTTGTTTGCGATGGGCCGTCGCTCGTGGTGGGAACAGTTCCTAGGGACAAGGGCTGCGGGGCGGGCCCGGATGCACCTCTGGGGGTAGGTGCCGGCCGACTCCTGGGTGGCGGCGCGTCCGCCGGGAAGTCTTTCACAGTGGTCCTGCGAATCCGCTTGGACCGGGACGGGCCAGCCTCTTCAATAGGCTCCTGCCCCGTGGTAGAGCCGTCAGAAATAACCTCTGAGTCATCGGGGTTGCTGGCCTTCAATAGATCCGCAGCCCAGGCAAGACCCTTGGACTTGGCAAGTTCAATGATGGCCGCTAGTTGAACGTCTTGGGGGGTGCCCTGCTGCGTTTCCTCTACTTGGGACGTCATCGTGAAGAGCGACGGGGAACCCTGGCTATCCATCCCTCGAGCTCGGGTCGCCTCAGTCTGAAAGAAAAAACTGTTGTGAGCTGCAGCCTAAAACAACCTGGACAGGCACACCACACATCTTCAGATGTCCCGTCTGCGACGCACAGAACCGCTCTTACTTACTATCTTGTGCTAGAGCTAATGCGCCTGTCAGTTCCGGTCCCGCGTATTTCACGAATCTGATAGAAGTTGGACGGGGTCAGCTTAAGTACCCTTAACTCCTCCCCCTCCCGGAAGTGGGGTCAGCCGGACGTCTTCCCTGGGCCTGGCCCAGGGAACTAGACTGACGACTCTCGTGCCTTCCTGTGGCATTAAGGCGGCCGCCCTATTGAGGGGCCGCTGCGCAACCTCCCGGGCAGCCTTAACAGACTTTCTAGCCACGGTCAGCAGCTAAACACTTTTCTCGGCCCTCGAGGCATGACCATGAGTCTTCTATCACTAACTGGGTGGAGAACCAAAAGAGTACAGCGAGAAACCTGAGGCCAGAGGTCTCGGTGAAGAAGACGGTCATAAAGGGCTCCTAGCTCAGTGGGGGCAAATCTGGAGAAATTAAATGAATACAAACATTTTGAAAAAGAAACATAGACTCGTTAATTGCATGGTTGTGTCCGGGGCACCATCGCTGAGAGCTTGTTTAGGGTCACTCATGCTCCCGCCACTCTAGGCAGTTAGTTTGCATTTCACCCACCCGAGTGCTTTAGAACTGCCTCCCCCACTACACTCAGAAATTCTGCAGCATGCCCTCCACATGCTGTGGAATACACCTAGAGCCAGGGAGGAGGGAATAGCAGAGGTTTTCCGAGAATCTTTTGAGGTCTTGCACGAGACAGCTTGCTGTGGCTTGCGACGATCTATTGCTTCTAAAAAAGGTTTGTAGCCACCCCATTGCTTACTATTGTTTGGCTTCATTGCCATTCTTATTGTCTACGTTTTCATTGGTGAGCTCGTTTGCGCATTTCAGCTTCACTTCATCCAAGTGTCTTGGTTTCTTCCATGGAGCATGAACCAAATACTGATTAATTTCTTGATTAGTGTTTGTCCACACTGCTTGCGCTCGGATTGTGGTAGTTTTTTTGGTGAGTGTGTTTTGTTTGTTCTTTTTAGATGCTCCTATGCTGCTCTATCTAATTTTTTTGCTGTTTTTATGCCCCTTTGTTTTTGCCTTATCGTCTTCGGCCACCGGCTCCCCATGCCCAGGAGCGTAACACAGGCCCCCGCAGCCCCCGCGGTGTGGGGTGCCACCGAGCTGCAGGGGGCCCCCTCAGCACTGTACTCAGGACTGAGAACTTTGGATTAAATTCAGAGCAGGGGCCCCTCTGTATACCTTGCATGGGGGGTCCCCCAACTTTCGTTACGCCACTGCCCATGCCTCTTGTTTACTTTGCAGATTTTTCAAAACATCACTTTCCAGTAATTCACTTTTCTCCTGCCTGTCTTTTCTGAGCTATATAACAACACAATTTCTTGAATTTAAATAGAGTTACATGTTGCATCATTCACCGGGGCTGCATTTATTTTTGACTTGTCCTCATCGCATTCCGTGTAATGCTGCCTTTCTCCCAAGTTTGGGGAACCTACAGTAAGTTACATGTTTTTAAATTGTACCTCATGGTGATATCCGCACTTGCTTAAATGCATGTGTATGCGTGCTATTAGGAGTTCCTAAGTTGTATGCCTCAACAATAGCACATCATACCTTACTAATACCATAATGTACTATACAATAACAGAGCTAGACATTAGTTACCTCTGACATAAATGAAACAGTCACACATCTGACTCACAAACACCGCTCGATCTCCTTAAGGGCCCAATTCAGTACCACAACAGTATAGCGAGATTAAAAAAATATATATATTATCCTTCACATATGTCCATAACAATGAATACCCCTCAAATTCGGATAAATCATTACATCAATATCACAAATTGTTAAAATGAGGTTAAAATAGAATGGTCTTCATAATACGGCGCAACACATATCAATAAAAGGTCTCAACAAAACAAAATAACAATAAGGGAGAAACATAAAACAGGCAATCATCAATATTGGGAACTGATCTGTTATATTTAGGGTGTCAAAGAACTATGAGTCAGGTGTACAACCCTTTTTAGCGGTCGCAAATGGAAAAGCGTCCAAAAAGAGTTGTATGTACAAACCCTATTTTACAAGTCGGTATTCTATTATCGACTCACAAAATAGGGTTTGCAAGTCGCTATTAGGAGGAGGCGTGCCCAGGGCGTTCCTTCCTAATACCGAATCGCACTAGTATGTACAATAGTGTTGCGACCACAAATGCTGTTGCAAAACAATCACAATTACCACATACTTCAAATAGGTGTTAAGCCAGTCTCAAATGGGAAGGGGTCCCTAGGGGACCCCTATCCCTTTTTGTTGGGCAGTGAAAATATTTTTTACGAGCAGGCAGTGGTCCCACAGACTACTGCCCATTCCTAAAAAATGAAACAGAAATGTTTAATTTTTCTTTTTTTTATATGCAGAAAAACAGTCTGCATTAAAAAAAAACTGTTTCATTTAAAAGGCAGTCACAGACATGGTGGTCTGCTGACCCCCACAGCAGGCCACCATCCCTGTCAGTGCTGGTCACCCTCAATGGGTCGCAAATTGCGACCTTCCTCATGAATATTGATGAGGCAGTTCATTTGCGACCTCATTAGGAATTGCTAAATGTGTCTGAGACACATTAGTACCTTCCACCATTTGAGGGTCACAAATTGCGAGTTGCAAAAAATTGCAATTTGCGACTCTTAAAATGGAATGGTCGAACCTCTGGCCCTTGGTGTGGTGTTTACATCACCATCCATCTAGACCCATGCTTGTGCAGAGTCCGTTTTGTGAATTATGTCAACACTTTCCGGTGGTCTGGACTTGTAGGTCCCCACCTACTTCAGGACAAATACAATGAATCTCCCACGCAAAAGGACATATAACTGTGAAGAAAAAAAGAATCACATGCATATCATAATTCATGACATCTTAAAAAATTATATTGCACAGTTTGTAAAACCCACACCAAATGATGTTCAACTGCCAGATTGTGGTGGTACTTGGATTTCAGCCTTTTGTCATCCTTCCTAAGTCGTTCATACATAACTCAAACTCTTGTGGAGCCATGCACACATCAGTGCCCCACCCCTTCTCTTGATGTCCAAATTCATATTAATCCCACTGACCGTTGGGATTATTGTTTGAAAGCTGCACCGTTGACCTCACAACTATAGTCACAAGTCTTTCTCTGGTCTTTCATCAAAGTGAAGAAGTTACACTCGGTTTAATAGTTTTAGAAGTGATGGGAGAAGATTTCCTCCATATGCCGCTGCACAGGCTTGTGGCGTAGCGCGATACACTACGCATCTTGGTTCTATACTGCAATCAGTGTGAACCGTGTACACTTGATCAACCGACTTACATTCCCAGGCAGTTGAATATTTATCTCCGCCCCTCACTAACAAGCGAGTAAGAAACGCCCCTTCGAAACCTTGGTACTCTAGCAAGCTTAAGGAGCTAAAACAGTTCTGTAAAAAACTGGATCATAGCTGGAGACAGGCTTACTGCCCCCTGGCTAAACCAGCATTATGGAAGGCTCAGAGAGAATATTATGCTGCCATTAGAGAGGCTAAAAGCATCTATTATGCGGAGCGCATTGCTATGTCCAAAAACAACTCCAAGGAAATCTTTTCTATCGTTCAGAGTTTTTTAACTCCCGGGGCCGAACGCATTGCCCTTCCCGCCTCTGTGGCATGGTGTGAGAAGTTGTCTTGTTTCTTTATTGATAAGATCCAGGCGATCCAGGACAATTTTGGGACCAGCTTCCATGGGCAGGCTGGGTCTTCCATTCTGAATACCTCAGTCTCTAATCCGTCTATTTCCCCTCTGATGGGGTTTTCTCCCATTGCCCCGCTTGACTCACTGTCCATCCTTAAATCTCTGAAATCGGGTTCTCCAGCTGACCCGTGTCTGGCCAGGCTGCTAGCAGCAGCTGCTGAGGTGGTCAATCCTGAGGTTAATACCATCATAAATATGTCGCTTCAGACTGCTACAGTCCCACCTGAGTGGAAGCAGGCAAAACTACTACCGCTATTAAAAAAGCCTTCTCTAGATCCTGCTACGCTAGCCAGCTACCGACCTATTTCTCTTCTCCCGGCCATGGCAAAGGTGTGTGAGAAAGCAGTCTATAAACAGCTGGCCACCTTTGTTGAGACATCTGGCCCCCTCCACCCTGCCCAATCAGGATTTAGGGCAACTTGCAGTACAGAGACCACCCTCGTTGAAATGTCGGATGTGATGAGAGAATGTTTGGATGCAGGCGGCAAGGCGGGTCTGATTTTGTTGGATCTCTCTGCCGCCTTTGATACTGTGCCCAACCGTCAACTACTTGCTCGTCTTTCAAGCATTGGCGTATCAGGACTGGCAGGGAACTGGCTCAAATCATTTTTAGAGGATAGAAACCAGCAGGTATGGCTGCCCCTGTTCTCCTCGGCCCCTAGAAAGGTGACCACGGGAGTGCCGCAGCTGAGCCCCCTTCTTTTTAATCTATATGTTACTCCCATGATTTATCTAGCAGAGAAGCTGGGAGCTAAGATCATAGCTTATGCTGATGATACTCAGCTCCTCTTCACTTGGAAGGAAAACGACTTGTTCCCGGATCGAGCTAAAAACTGTCTTTCTGCCCTTTTTAAATGGCTTGCACTGGTGCAGCTTAAGTGCAACGAGGACAAGTCGGAGGTACTTCTGCATGGATCCTTCCTCCCTCATTTTAGTGAGGCACTTTGGCCCACAGAGTACCCTATGCCCAATTCTGTCGGCAATCCTGTTAAGAATTTGGGGGTCTGGTTCAGTGAGGACCTCAGGTTCTCCACGCAGATAAAAAAACTTGCTGGAGTGTGCTTTGGCACACTGAAATCGCTCAGAAAGTTTCTTCCTCTGCTACCCAAGCCAGCTAAGGAAATGGTGACCCGTGCCCTTATCCTGTCACGCATTGACTATGCAAATGCATTATATATTGGCCTGCTTGGATACCAGCTAAAAAAAATTGCACACAACACAAAGTGCTGCAGCTAGAGTTCTGCTCGGCATCCTAGGAAGATCAAGTATGAAACAACACCTACGGGATCTACACTGGCTTCCTGTGGCCCATCGTGTCCAGTTTAAAGCCCTCATTCTTGCTGATGGAGCTCTTCATGGATTTGGGCCGCCCTATCTTATGAGACCTTTTGGCTTCTATGCCCCCGAAGACAATGCATTCAGCTGTGCAGCGTCTAGCAGTGGTTCCCCGCTTTCGCCTCACCTAAATGGGGGGCAGCTCTTTGTCCTTTAAGGCAGCAGAAGCCTGGAATTCCCTCCCTTTTGAACTGTGGAACACCCAAGACCCCAGGCTATTTAAGAAGCAGTTCAAGACCGTGCTTTTTAGTCAAGCTTAGTTATTCTCAGCTCCATTGCTTTTGCAGATGGCCCCGTGCCGGGACACTCTTGAGTATCTGTGCGCGATACAAGTGCCAATAACATAACATCATGCAAAGAATGCTTTTAGAAGCATAATACAATGCCTGATAATGTTTGCAGAGATCACGTTGTTAAAGCATCACAGCAAGATGTCACGAAGGGTTTTTTAAACTATGCCGACTCTTTGTCAAGGGTGTGATTCAAACAAAATGGAGTAATTTGACGAGAGCTACATGTAACTCAAAAACCTACAGCTACTGGCACTCAAAATAACTGAAAGACATTACTGATGGTTTCCATTTCTGACAATTCATTAGGGAGGATGAAAATGCAAAGTTTGTTGTGTCAATGGCAAAATTTGAAGTAGAATGTCGCAGTAGTGTGAGGTGTACTGGAACTGCGATTTGTTAGAGAGAGTTGGTTGTTGTCACCGTTGGTTTGAAGACGATATTTCTGTTCAGCCCAATGATGAAATTTAGACACATTTTTAAATTGTCAATTTTAAGAAACTAAGGCTTAGGAGTTTTCCCCCCAAAGAAGGTTCCCCCAAAACGCATTGAGTATTAGATAGCACCAATCAAATTCATTCAAATGATGGAAGTTAGATATTAGGAATTTAGGGTATTTGAGAAGATTTATGATATTTATTCGCCAAGATTGATCATTTCGTATAATTATTTTCCCTGGCTTGGAGTGGACGTGCCACTATGCGGATGTTTCCATGTGTCATGGGAGTACACAGGGTGTATATCTTTTAATCATGGCCGGTCGAGCTGGCGCGCACTGCGGTTTGCCACACACAAAGCAGGGTTTCTCACACAGATGGCAAGCGAATGATCAAAGTTCTGGCTGGCTATGGTTTGAGTGGTTTGGATCGGGTTGCCCATTAAACGTATAGGGAGGCGCTGCGTGCTTCTCCCAGTGCAGTTTACAAGCCCTGCTTCTATGCTTCCAAAGTCTGTACCAATCAAATGTTGGATGGGGCGAGTTGCATATCAGCTGATAGATAGCATAGACAGCTCGGGTGGTTCATGGAGCGAGGGATGCTAAGCCTGCTCGTGTGGGCAGGCATTTTCTTCCCTGGCTTATCCTTGCATGCTGCTCTGCATTGGTTTTAACTGACTAGGATGATCCTTTGGAGTTGTTGCAGGCACGCATCAAGAGATGAGTTTCTCGATACCATGCAACTCCATAAACTTAACCTGGTTTAGTAATCAAGCATAGGAGGGTGGCGTGTCTCTCAGGGCTGGAGTTGGTTAGTGTGTTGGCATGCCTGTCTAGAGGTTTGTGGCGAACGCGCACATTTGGTTTACGCTCTCCTAGGGTGACTTCCTTAATAAAAACAACTTTCCTGACTGGTTCCTTAATGGTGATAACAGAGCATCATCACTGTGGCCATGGGGCCCAGCGTGAAGGGTTGAATTCTGTCTCTCAGTTTGGGTTAGGAGTGTGACCAGGAGATGTGGAATGGCTGGTTTCAGACTTTTGATTTTAATTCAAGTAACATCATTATTGAGTGATTAAAGAAAGCCGAAGTTAACAACTCCTTTTCTCGTACAGTCAAAAGGACTGCAGAGTTTGATAGAAGTTTATATTAAAGTTACCAGGTATTTCAAGGTGCCATCTTGTTAAGGGAGGTACAAGAAATATACATGTTTTTGCCCTAGAGCAGCAGCCCCCGAGGAAACTTTTTATCAGCTGGTGTCAGGGGACACATTGAAGGGTACCTCTTCTAATGGATTTCACAATGTCCCTTGACAGGGAAAACATCCAAATGGTTTGTCATGCCAGTTTAGGGCAAGATAACTCTGGTGAATTAGGTTCTCCCTGGAGAGACCGTAGGTTTGGCGATGGGAAGCATGATCAGGATTTGTGGTAGGACTGGTTGCAGACCCCTATTTAATTTCAAGTTACAGCATCACCGAGCGATATTAAACAGTGCTATTAAGTTAATATGACTTCTTGATTTACATCTGGAGGTTTCTTTAGGCAAATGCCACATAAGTTTATGCTTCAATTGGCTACAATCAGTTGGCGGAAGGGGCTTTCCTGCAGCCTATGTCCCAAAAATTGGTTCAATCAATAAGTCTGTTTTCAACGGCAAGTATTAGTTCCCCCCTCCCTCTCAACCTAAACCCATCCAGGCTCTGAATAATGGAATAAAAGTTGCTTTCAACAAGTCTGGGCAAACAATTGGAATGCAATTTAGTCGTAGCTTCAGCCAGCTGATCTCATTGTGAGTTTTTTCAGAGGCATGAGGGGTTGTTACCTCCATGCGGAATGTTCCCAGTTAGGGAGCAGGGGGAACAGATTTTGGGCTAGGTTGGCATACCTCACAGGTGTCTCTGTGGGTGTGATGTGTCTGTGGGTCTTACTGGCCGAGCAGAGCCATTCTCAGTTTGCACACTGCCTGTGTCTTGGCTCTCCGGTGCCCTCGTTCCTCCAGGGTCGTGCCGTAAGAACTTCCTGGGGCTATTTGGCATTTGCACCCTTGTTGTGCTCCTGAAGAGTGTATCTCTATGTACCATTCAGCCTCTGGCTCTCCCTGCATCTCTGCCTGCAACTCAAAATAACAAGTTAACAGCCTTCCTACCCTAGCCACCCCTCCAGCCGCCACACCGGGTAAGCGGTAGGGAGGGAGACGGCGTGATGTCTCGGCCCAAAAGGATCGCCAGATGGACAGGAGAGGTATATATGCCTGGCCCCCTATCCACTGGTGCTCCGAAAATGACGCTGAACGCACCGGACTCCAAGGGGGTCCAAACACTGGACCAGTTGGTTATGTGCCTTCATGTGGCACTAAGGTGGCCGCCCTCCTATGGGGGCCCCCTGCGTAGGCCGCGGGCAGTCTCATAGTGCCAATATCGGCAACACACCCTACTCGTAACCACAGCAATACCATAATAAAGAACACACAAGAGACATTGGTTGTTGGAGAAAATATTGCTGCAGGTTTATTTTGCATAAGAAATATGCCAACATGGTGGGTCAACTTACGGGCGATCCAAGGGCATGTAGCCCCTATGCTGCCTGCCCACCTGAAGAGCCAAATTGCCCGTGGCCTAACCAATCGCTGCTAACCATTTTGGGGGATTACCCCTTCAATCCTGTGGACCCCAGTCCACCAATCTACTCATGCCCCTTGAGGGGGCGGAGCGTATCCAGGCAAGCCCCCGGTTGCTCAGGTTTCCAACTGCCCGCAGGACTAACGGGGTGACGTCGTTCCTCCAGGGTCCTGCCGTAAGGACTTCCTGGGGCTATTTGGCATTTGCACCCTTGTTGTGCTCCTGAAGAGGGTACCCCTATGTACCATTCAGCCTCTGGATCGCCCTGTAACTCCGCCACAGCTCTGGGTGTGGCCCCGTCACACCCAGGGCCCCCCACCAAGGCAGGTGCCATGTTGGCATATTTATTATGCAAAATAAACCTGCAGCAATGTATTCTCCAACAACCAATGTGTCTTGTGTGTTCTTTATTATGGTATTGCTGTATTTGCGGGTAGGGTGTGTTGCCGATATTGGCCCTATGTGTAATTTCAACAATGTTGCACAACAAGCATAAGGCAACATTAAACATGATTATGTCGACGCAACAGAAATTTCGCCCGGGCCTTTCTTAAATCTGAAAGGCTGGTAGTAAACCATGCAGGGAGATGACTTTTTGACAAGAACGAGCAAACAATCGGGTGAGACCCTGTAACAGAGAACTGTTTATGAGCTGTGCCTTGGAGGCCGGGGAGTCCTCACAGGAAGCCGGCGTGACTCAGGATTCTGGCGGGAGATATCAGCTGAGGTAATTGCCTCATGCGGTCGCCGAGGAAACGTGGGTGAATCTTAGATACGGAGAACCCCCATCGGAAGATGAAGAGGGAGTGAGTCACAGGAAGGAAGTGAGGGGGAGAGAGTGAGAGTGGAGAGAGGGAGGTAAGAAGATTGGAGAGAGTCTCCCCACCATAACTACCTCAGATTTTTGGGTAAAAGCAGGCTGGTCAAGGGGTAGCCGAGAGACTGGTGGATTGGCGTGAGTCCTATCAGCTATATTCTATTTTTTTGTGTTGCAGGAGTTTGACTTAAGTTGGCAGGCAGTGCTGAAAAGGGGATAATTTACTCCAGGAACTCATACATTGAGGTTGGGTGGGCGGGCGGGGGGCAGAAGGAGGCATAATCAAAAGGGATGGAGTCATGGGAAGCAGAGTAAATAACAGTCACCTAATATATTATTATTATTATTTTAATCTGGCTCCAAAGAAATAGGCTACAAGGTAAAATGTGATAGCAAAGCTGTTCTGGCTTACTTATTTGGTCACAAATCGACTGCATTTTGTAGCTGATGGAGCATGCTGTAGAAATCTGTGCGTGTCCAACAAGTTTCAGGGTAGAATACTTGAAATATACTCTGATGAATAATGCATTCATTGGAAACATTATCGTGCACTCGCTAGTCACTGGTTTGAATCATCATAAAATAGCTCAGAGGGTTAATGTGCCTGCTGCAGAATGTAACATGTAAAGGTTACAGATTCATATTTTACGCTGATAGCTCAGGGGGATGATGCTTTTGTTCCACAGAGCGTAATGTTGCCTACAAGTTAGTTGGTAAAATAGGTGAGTGGTTATGTGCAGACATCAAACTTTACATTTGTATTTTGTGCTGTGTACTGTGTATAAGATAATTATTTGTACGATTGCACGCGTAGAAAGACATACCGTGTATTTCTACAGAGCATGCATTGACCCATATATTGCCCATAGAGCCAGAGAAAGTCTAAAACACTTTAAAATTTTCAGTGACACGCGAACTGTTGCATAGCTCTTCAATTCCAAGTCCAAATTAAATGCTGCCCTTGCCTCAGTGCGTTTAAACGATGCCATCTCAATACAAGATTAAATATTCTCTATACAGTGGCGTTACAAAAGTTGAAGGGGCCCCCTGCAAGGTACACAGAGGGGCCCCCGCTCCGGATTTAATCTGGAGCTCTCAGGCCTCAGTACTATGCAACATCCGTCTACTCTAAATGCGATGACTAGTGGGATGTGGGATGAGGGCGCACCAACACGACAAAGCTCAGACTGATAGGAATTATAGAGCGATCCCCGCTTCTCAGTAAAAGGGAAAAACATGCGGCTCGGCTCATACATAAATCAGGAACCAGGGTATCTACCATAAAAGGTTCCAACACTGATTTAAATCACCACTAGATGTGTGAGAAAAAAGTTTTAAAAAACTATCACCTGTTATCAAAAAAGGAAGAGGAAGTGGGATTCAGTGTCAAATCCACCTTCGGTGGCATGGGAATTGTAGGGTCGGACTGGGAAACAAAAATTGGCCTAAGCACGAAAATAACAAGCATTTGCAATGCAATAGGTCTCGCATTTATAAGAGTTTGAGCTATTGGCATTGTAAAATTACAATGCCTTTTATTTATGTTTTGGTTTTAAAACAAATAAAAGGTATTGCCATTTACAATGTCAGTAGCATAAACTCGCATAAAAGCAGTGTGTGGAGTGCAGGAGTGTGCGACGTGCATCAGTGTGAGGCGTGCAGCAGTGTGCGGCGTGCTGCAGTGTGCGGCGTGCAGCAGAGCGTGGCATGCAGCAGTGTGTGGCGTGCAGCAGTGTGTGGCGTGCAGCAGTGTTTTGTGTAGCAGTGTGAGGCATGCAGCACTGTGTGGCGTGCAGCAGTGTGCAGCGTGCAGCAGTGTGCTGCGTGCAGCAGTGTCATGCAGCATGCAGCAGTGAGTAATGCAGCAGTGTGCAGCAGCGTGTGGCGTGCAGCAGGTGTGGCGTGCAGCAGTGTGTGGCGTGCAGCAGTGTTTCGTGTAGCATTGTGCGGCGTGCAGCAGTGTGTGACGTGCAGCAATGTGTGGCGTGCAGCAGTGTGCGGCATGCAGCAGTGTGCGGCGTGCAGCAGTGTGCTGCGTGCAGCAGTGTGTGGCGTACAGCAGTGTGTGGCATGCAGCAGTGTGTGGCGTGCAGCGGCATGCAGCAGTGTGTGGCGTGCAGCAGTGTGTGGCATGCAGCAGTGTGGGGCGTGTAGCAGTGTGCAGCGTGCAGCAGTGTGTGGCGTGCAGCAGTGTGCGGCGTGCAGCAGAGCGTGGCATGCAGCAGTGTGTGGCGTGCAGCAGTGTGAGGCGTGCAGCAGTGTGAGGCGTGCAGCAGTGTTTCGTGTAGCAGTGTGAGGCATGCAGCACTGTGTGGCGTGCAGCAGTGTGCTGCGTGCAGCAGTGTCATGCAGCATGCAGCAGTGAGTAATGCAGCAGTGTGCAGCAGCGTGTGGCGTGCAGCAGGTGTGGCGTGCAGCAGTGTGTGGCGTGCAGCAGTGTTTTGTGTAGCATTGTGCGGCGTGCAGCAGTGTGTGACGTGCAGCAATGTGTGGCGTGCAGCAGTGTGCGGCATGCAGCAGTGTGTGGCGTGCAGCAGTGTGTGGCATGCAGCAGTGTGCGGCGTGCAGCAGTGTGCGGCGTGCAGCAGTGTGCGGCGTGCAGCAGTGTGAGGCATGCAGCAGTGTGAGGCGTGCAGCAGTGTGAGGCGTGCAGCAGTGTTTCGTGTAGCAGTGTGAGGCGTGCAGCAGTGTGCGGCATGCAGCGGCATGCAGCAGTGTGTGGCGTGCAGCAGTGTGTGGCGTGCAGCAGTGAGCAGCGTGCAGCAGTGTGTAATGCAGCAGTGTGTAATGCAGCAGTGTGTAATGCAGCAGTGTGCAGCGTGCAGCAGTGTGTAATGCAGCAGTGTGTAATGCAGCAGTGTGCGCAGCAGTGTGTGGCGTGCGGTAGTGTGCGGCGTGCAGCATTGTGCGGCGTGCGGCAGTGTGTGGCGTGCAGCAGTGTGTGGCGTGCAGAAGTGTGTGGCGTGGTTTGTAAACAACAAGAAAAGCGGACATCAAAGGAAGGGTGGGAGGGAGCGAGCATATGGGGTGTGAGTTATAACGAAAGTTAATTGTTGTAAGAGGGGATGCAGGAAGTGAGGCAGAGCGCGCGCTGGCGAAAGCAGTCTGCTGCTTTCAAGTCCGATGCCAGATGCCAGCTTCGCGCCTGAATGCCTCACATGCACTGGCCATAAACCGCATTCCTAAGGTCTTGTGCCCCTTACTAAATCTCTCTGAATGCGTGAGGTGGCGCACGCGCAGGAAGTAGCTGGTGGCAAATGGAATGCGCGTGGTTGTGCGCGTAACTGCCACCTGATCCGCCTGGGAAGCCTTTGGGAGCATTTTCTGAAGCCCCTACATAAGTCTCGCTGAGCGATCGCTTCCACGATAGCCAGGCGAGACCTAAAAACGGTCCCCCTTTAGCAATCCAGATGGCGATAAAAGTGACCCACATTTGTGAATCAGGCCAGTTTTGAACTTGTAAAGACACGTTCTATGGGTATTTTACAAGTTATGAGAGACAGTATGTATTTGTGTTTGCTGCTGGCAATATTTGTGGTGATATCAGGGAAATCAACAGTGAAAACCGTTCCACCAAGCCAAAAAATAGACCCACAGACTGCAAAAACAGAAACCTACACACTGATCTGTGAGACCTGTGAGACCAGCCTCTCGGGCACTGCCAAACTGCCCTATAGGCAAGTCAGACCCCGGACCTTTTTGAAACAGCACACTCTACTTACATACACAAGCCGCCATCTCACCCTCTGCTAATGTTACAACGGGCTGGATGTATGAAAGGGTTTCCCATTCAGCATCAATGGGAAAACATGTTAGTACATATGGGTCTAAGTCCCACCAGATGAGTACCAGTGGTGGCTGCTACCTGGAAGGAGTAGTGAGGCGGGGTGGGGGGATCGGGTTATAAAAAATATTATCACTTACCTCCCTGCCGGCCGGCTGGCCAGCCGCCGCCACCTCTTGTATCCTCTTCCTGGCTTCTTGGGGGAAACAGGAAGCAGGTAGCACCAGGGCTCCCAAGCTCCCCGCAATCAATCACAACGCTGCAATGCAGTGTTGTGATTGGTCTGAGTGCCGTGACACGACGCTCATCCAGGGGCTTGAGATGTGGGGATGTTCTCCACGCAGGCTGTAATGCAGCCTGCATGGAGAACATGCTATGTGCGCATGACTGTTTGGCGGGCCCGAGAGGGCCGGCCAATCACTCATGCTCACATAAGGAGTGCAAACCACTCCTCCCCCTGCTCTGAGAGCAGCCCCGCCCCACAAAGACGCCGCAACAGGAACAAATAAAATGATAATAACCTCAAGTTATTATCATTTTATTTTGTATTTTTTTACACTGCATAAAGCAGTGGGGTGATGATTCTCCGCCTAAGCGGAGAACCCACCACTGATGGGTACGTTACTCAAAGCCTTGCCTTTCTACCACCCATGCCACTTGCCACTCACCAAGGGCCAGATGTACGACCATTTGCATTAGTGACTCGCAATTTGCGAAAAATTGCGAGTTGCAATTTGTGAGTCGCTAATGCAAATGTACAACAGTGTCTGAGACACTGTTAGTGATTCCTAATGGAGTATGCAAATTGCATGCCTCATGCATATTCATGAGGCACTCTTAATTTGCGACCCCATTAGGAATCGCTGGCCCTCCCAGGTATGGTGGCCTGCTGGGATCAGCAGACCTCCATTTCTGAGACTACTTTTCAAAAAAGCAGGTTTTTTTAATGCAGACAGTTTTCCTTAAAGGAAAATGGGCTGCATTTAATAATCAGTCACCCATACTGAAAGTTAGTGGGACATTTTTAATGCAACATCACACAACACAACAATGATGCATTTGAAATCACACATGTGATGTTATTAGAATTAACATGTTAGTTGAAATTACTTTAGAGGCCCACCTAAGTTTGGAGTAAGAAGCGAGACAAAAGTATTTATAGAAAGTGGTTTGTGAATTAGGCCTAGAGAGGTATGTAGAAATAGAAAGATATAACAAGAGAGGGAAGGAGAGAGATTGAATCAGAAAATTGAGAGACAGCGACTGATGAATGGATATATGGATGAATGCATGGATGGATGAATGAATTTGAATGGGTGAGTGATTGTGTGGATGGATGATGAAGGGGGCGTCAGAGTATTACACACAAGAATGGACAAAAAGATTGAGAGATAGACAGAAGAACAGGCAGAGGTACATAGAGAAAGATGCTTTATCAGAAAGACAGACAAACAGAGGGACAGATCGAAAAACTGACTGACCGCAAACAGACCAATGAACGGAAAACCACGTAAAAAGAAAGTAATGCAAATTGCGCTTGTCTCATGAATATTGATGAGGCATGCAATTTGTGACCCCATTCTGAATCGCAAACAGTGTCTGAGACACTGTTGTACATTCAGTTTAGCGAGTCGCAAATTGCGAGTTGCAATTTTGCATAATTTGCGACTCGCTAACCTGAATGGCCGTACATCTGGCCCTTAGAGGTGTATACATTCATTCTGTATGCTAAAACCCACTGATTGAGAAACATGCAGAAGCATGCTCTACATATTGGCATCAGTTAACAGGTCAGTGTTAAAGGCTTCATTGTCTGCAGATATTTTCTGAAAGGAAGCGGCTTTCGAAATATAGAAGGAACTTGTTCTTACTCAGAGTACAATGTTACAGTACTATATTAATAGGCATTTCAGGAATACGTATCTGCCCATCTACCTGTTTACACCCAAACATGCCTGTCCACTATCGATCATATCATTGGCATTTTTGTCTGTTTGGCATTCTGTTCTATCTGTCTGAATTGGTCTTTTCCCTCTATATATCTGATTTTCTATTTATTCATCTTTTTGCATTACTTTCTTTTTACGTGGTTTTCCATTCATTGGTCTGTTTGCGGTCAGTCAGTTTTTTGATCTGTCCCTCTGTTTGTCTGTCTTTCTGATAAAACATCTTTCTCTATGTACCTCTGCCTGTTCTTCTGACTATCTCTCAATCTTTTTGTCCGTTCTTGTGTGTAATACTCTGACGGCCCCTGCATCATCCATCCACACAATCACTCACCCATTCAAATTCATTCAACCATCCATGCATTCATCCATATATCCATTCATCAGTCGCTGTCTCTCAATTTTCTGATTCAATCTCTCTCCTTCCCTCTCTTGTTATATCTTTCTATTTCTATAGATCTCTCTAGGCCTAATTCACAAACCACTTTCTATAAATACTTTTGTCTCGCTTCTTACTCCGAACTTAGGTGGGCCTCCAAAGTCACTTCAACTAACATATTAATTCTAATAACATCACATGTGTGATTTCAAATGCATCGTTGTTGTGTTGTGTGATGTTGCATTAAAAATGTCCCACTAACTTTCAGTATGGGTGACTGATTAATAAATGCAGCCCATTTTTCTTTAAGGAAAACTGGCTGCATTAAAAAAAAAAAAATGCTTTTTTGAAAAGCAGTTTCAGAAATGGAGGTCTGCTGATCCCAGCAGGCCACCATACCTGGGAGGGCCAGCGATTCCTAATGGGGTCGCAAATTATGAGTGTCTCAGTGTGCTGTTGCATTAAAAATGTCCCACTAACTTTCGGTATGGGTGACTGATTATTCAATCGCTATTCTGAAACATTTACAAGTGAAAGCTGATTTGACCAGGCTAAATTTGTTTAAGGGAATTGGTTTGGCTTCTAAATGAAAGTGCTGCTTTACGAAAAAATGTGTGTATGAGTATTGTGAGTGGATGAATAGGTGATTGCACCAAATGAGTCAATGGTTGGATGAATGTATGATGCCACCCACTCAATTACTACTCACCCATTAACATGGTCACTAATCTTTGCATTCATTTAATAACACATTGACAATTTTTTTCTTTTGTCACTCACCAATTTACAATATCACAGACACAAATTTGCCAATCGATGCACTTTCAGGTATAAGTCTGACTTATTGGCCTCCCCAATGCTTTCTCTCACAGACTCCTAAAATATTGCTTGGGAGGGAAGGATTAAAATGAGTCCTATTTGGGGGGAGTATTACCTGCTGACGAAAGCAGGGACAAGGGCATAGCCTTCGCTGCTCTTGCAACCAACGCCTCAAACAATTTTAAAACCCGAAATGTGTCCTACTTGTAATTGGGCCCCAAGTGTCTTAGCGGGTGACTCATCTACCTTCGATTGAACCATTTGAAATGGTGTAGCTTGCTTTGTAAACATGGGCCTGCTTGCGGATTCTATCAGTTTGGTGAAATAACTCTTGTGCTGTAGCTGAGTGTAAGTGGATGAAATGCCGGAGACTGTGCGGATTTCGCAGCGATGACGGCAGAACGAGAGGGGCAGGACGAATTTTAACAAAAGATGGCTAAGGTAAATTTGCTCAGTTTCCACTAAGATACATTTTTTTTTATATAGGCTTACTTTTAAAACCATGAATTTCACAGTGTGCTATAAAGCTTACAAATGTCTGGGGAGGAACAGTTTTTGCTTACTTGTTATTGCAAATATGCTTTTGGCTTCTCCAATAGCTTATCGTTAATTTGACTAAAGGGATTAGTGGATCGCATATTGTAAAATTCTACAAAAATCCAAGTTTCACTTTACCAGTCATTTAAACTGGTGCAACACCACTTTTTAAGGAAAACTGCTGCTGTCAGCATTGTTTGACAGCCTACAGGAGCTGCGTTCGATGGCAGTAATTTGTAGCTCAGTCTGTGCTGTGCAGCTCGCACCACGGGGGCTGCGGGTGCCTGTGTTACGCCCCTGTCTCTATAACAACAAGCATTGGCATAGCCAATAGGTCTCGCCTTTGGGACCTTATAAGTGTTTTGCCATGCAACAGTTGTTGTTGCACCAAGGATATTGTGCTGCATAACTAAATACTTATAAGGTCCCAAAAGCGAGACCTATTGGCTATGCCAATGCTTATTTAAATTAGGGGTTAGGGTATTAAGCCTAAGGCAGTGGAAGGGATTGGAGTAATCTTAAGGACAGCGCGGGGTGGGAGGGGGTTGGGTAGTGTATGTTAAGGGAGAGGGTTTTAGGCCTCAGGGCAGGGGGAGGGTCATTTTTAGGGCTGGGGGGGGGGGAAGTCGTTTTTTTTTAGGGCTCAGTGGGGCTTGGGGTCAGGTCGCTTTTTTAAATTAGGGGTTAGGGTTTTAAGCCTAAGGACAGTGGAAGGGGTCAGGGTAGTTTATGGGACAGCGCGGGGTGGGGAAGGGGACGGGGAAGTGTATATTAAGGGTTAGGGACAGCATGGGAGGTGGAAGGGGTCAGGGTATTTGGACCTCAGGGCGGAGGGGGCAGGTAGGGGGTTTGTAGGTTAGGGTCACGTCCTTATCCATGCACACCCCTTTACCATTCATGCCTTTACCCCAAAATTGCGTAGTAAAGGAATGTGTGGTTAAGATGCATTTGTGGTTCGGGGTGCATGGTAGAGGCAAGGATGGTTTAGCTATGCGTTCCTCCATCATACAACACACATAAGGGCAATCCTTATTCTGCAATGGACAGTCACACCAGCATGGGGGCCTAGTCTCCCAGCTAAGCAGTGTGGGGCGAGGGCTCCAGCCCCTGCTCTCACAGCCTCCGGGCCCTCTTTGTGTTACAGTGCAGGGGATAGGTGCTACGACCATGAGAGGTAGAGCTGTGAGAGCGCCCCTCAGGGATACAGGTGCTTTCACCTGTGTGGTTGGTCCATATATACAGCAGGAAGAAGGGAATCTAGTCCTTAGCGCAGTGATATTTCACGGAATGGCTCTTGCACACAGCATGCACCAATAATCTTCACCTTCATTTTGATGTTAATAGATGTGATATGCATAGATTGCATTCCATGTACTGTGAAGTGTTCATCTTTGATACCCTTTGTAATTGTTTACATTGCCAAACGTTCTTTATAACTATCATGCTTGTGTTATGCTGTTAATAAACATTATCCTTTAAATAAGCGTGAAAATGTAATCGCTGGAAATTCACCACCCCAAACTTATAGATAAATACCAATAAAATGAGAAAAACAGAAACGTACCTACAAATGGGAATGTCTGAAAAGGTAGAAGTCGTGAAATCGGAATCTTTGCTTATAACACACACACATGGCGTCGATGTAGGGAGGGGGTGTAAAAGAGGTGTAACAATATTTGAGATTGCACTCTCAGAGACAGGCTGAGGTAAGGGTTTAAAGTCTGGGTCCTTAGACTTGGGGCTTCCTGCACGTTACAAGTCACCATTTGGACTGCTCTGGCTCGCCTGTGATGTCTTGTAAACTACTCGCAAAAGTTAGGTAATTTGTGTTTATTTAAGGACGGGCGCCTAAAGAACCCCTTTACAGCCAGGTTTAAGAAAGTGCTCTTAAATTAAGAGCAGATAATACCCCACAGGGCCACACTAATCCAACCCACTGCAAATATTTGCACCGCTCTTGCATCAAGGACAGGCCTGGATACTGAGGGCGTGAGGGGCCAAGCATTGTGGGGCTTACGAGCCCAGAGCAGGGTGTATTCATAGACACAATGGAAAGACTGTGAGTGGGGCGGGGGTGTGGGATAACCTGAGCGCCCCGCGGTCGAGGGTTGAAAGCTTTGTAGACAAGGTGGGGCTGTTCCTCTTTGAGCTTCTTATGCATCTGAAATCCATAGGCGGGGGAGATAAATGTGCCCAAGATCACAGTGTTATGTGTGAGAGGAAAGATAACACTTGGAGCAACATAAATCTACAGCACAAGCTGAAGGGAGGCGTTCGCCTCTGTGACCTATTGCCCTTTACCCAGTGCATTGAGCTTTGCTCTGGAGGCTGTGCTGGGAGCCGGTGAGGCAGTGGGCGGGGGGGGGGGGGAGGGGGCGGGGCGCAACCATTCTTTGTTTCCGAATCCCAGCTGCAAATGACTGCAACTCACTGATCACAGTTATTCTGAATCTCAGCTCCCTGACAGTCACGCGCACCCTTAACTCGCTGACAGTTACACACAGATTACAGGCAGTCTCAATGCATTGTTGATGTATTTATACATTGACAACTGTAACCATTGGTACACACACACACACACACACACCAACAGCCTTAACTCACTGAAACGGCCTATCGCACAGATCATTGACAAGCAGCCCAAACTCACAGACCACAGGTACACACAACCTAAACTCCCGGTTGTTTCCACACAGCTTCAACCCACATATTCAACTGATGAATACCACGGATCGTCATTACACACATACTTGCACACCACATCAATTCAATGAACAGAGTTACATAAAGCTTCAACTTACTGTTGGTTGTACAAAGCATCAGTTCACTATTCACAGGTGCACACAGTCTCAACTCACTGATCAGAGATACTCACTCCCTTAACTCAATTATGACAGAGTGACAGCCTCAAATCACTGATGGTTGCACACAGCCTCAACCCAAAGATTACACTTACACACAACCTCAACTAATTAAACACTAAGGGGCATATTATCAAGCACGCAGAGAATTCCAATAGAAGCCCATGTTCACACCAGATCATGGGCTTCTATAGGAATTCTTAAGGGCATATTATCAAGCCCATTATCGCCGCTTTAGCGGCAGTTTTCATCCGCTAAAGCGGCAATAATGTTAACGCCGTTTCTTGATAATATGCCCCTAAAGACTCTATCAACTCACTGATACACACAGCCTCAACCGAAGATCGAGCATTTGCAAACAACCTCAAATCACTGATTACAGAGACAGGCAGCCTCAACTCATTGATCAAACATACACGCAAGTGACACAACGTCAAATCACAGATACACACAAACGTGACACACCGATACCATGACACAACCTAATCGCAGTGATCGCAGCCACTGTGCAGTGTCACAGGACTCATGTATGCAAACTGGCCTAACGTAAAATGACCCACCCCCGAGAATGTGAAGGGGGCCCCTAGTCACCCATAGCTAACAGATATCTATTGGCCTTGGGCTGAAAATGGGGCCCCCTGAAACTTGACCCCCCCTCCCACCCCCCCTGCCGTGTACGTATCCTTGACCTTCAGGCTGCCCAGACTGATGTGCCCTTTCAATGTCTGGGTTAAGGCTGGGGGTGGCTGGGGCCTCTCTCACTGAGAAGAGCGCGCGCCTCACCTGAGAGGGTCACAGCTGTGACCTCATCTGATCGTTGGGCGTGTCCTGTGTGGCTTGATGACCTGTCGCACTTAGCGGCGGCGCTGCAGATGTGTGATCCTTACTCATGGAGATTACCACCTGCCCTGTTCTCTATGTCCTATATGTTTAACCTGTAGGATAGTCGCGCGCTGGTCCAGGCCACTGAGTAGGTGATGTTGTGGGAGATGGAGGGAAATGGGCGTAATCGAATTGGCTGCGAGGAAAGGGAATGTGTGATTTGTGCAGGTGATGTAGATGGGCGATGTGTGAGTGTAACGTGGTGTTAGCGGTGGTGATGTGATGTCTATGTATTGTGTTGTAACATTTGGATCGCGCTTCAAACCTCCATTGTATTATAATTGCATTCATATAGTGCTTTCTCCCTCAGACGAGGCGTCGAAGCGCATTGTGTGTGTGAGTGGAGCAAGGTGTGGTGTGATTTTGGCAGGTGATGTGGACGGGCGATGGGGCTGGGCAGTGTGGTGTGTTATATCTTCCTTACCAGTGGTGATAGTCCCTCTTCACTGCGCGGTGCTCGCCCTGGCTCAGCTCCTTCACCCCAAATGCCACGAAGGCCTCCGTTCTCGGACCCCAGCAGGGGCTCCCAAACCATGCTCCCCATATTCAGTAGGTGACTGTCTTTACTCCAAGCGTTTCTCCAACACTGCTGCCCTGCCCTCTACAGCTTCTTGAAGTCCTCCGGGCCCCGCGGGTCCAGCTCCTCCGCGGCATCTACAGTTCTCGCAGCGCTAGCAGCGCCCCTTTATAGTGCGCTCTCCCTCTCCGCACTTACGCCACGCTCCGTGCGCTGCCTCAGGTCCGGTTCGTCACTGCCCGAGTGTGTCTCACAGACAAGAGGGTCCAAGGTGGTCCCCGAGCGCAGATTAGACTATCAGCTGTGCCCAGCCGACGGCTGCTCCCCCTCCAAACACTGCCCCTCGCAACATAGCTAGAGGGGCCCGGGATAGTCCTCCACACCTCTCCCTCCCACCCTCTCCCTCCTTTCTCCTCCTCCTCTTGTTGCTCTAACTTTCCACGCCCCCAAACCCCCATTCGTGTATCTTGCTGTCTACTCTCGGTTCTCATGTCAGGCCCCCAATTTCTCTCTCTCACCCGCTCTGTCTGACACCACCCCTTCGGCGCTCTGTTCTTTTACTACGTTCTCGCGTACTCCAACTTTACTGTGAACCCCCACCCCCTCCTTTCCACCCAAACCATCTCATTGCGAATCATTTCACGTGTATTTTTCATGCCACTGTTTATTTACACGCCTTTTCGGCCTCGCAGGGGTTTACTAATATTGCCAAGGCTTCTCAGATTCCACAGTATTGGCAGCGGTTTACACTCGACCCTGCTGGTGGGTTTCATCTGCCGAGTTGTTTTGCTGCTTCTCCTCCCAGTCCAGCTCCGATCTTGAATGCACCCCCTGTTCTGGGCTTCAGTTCTGAGCGACCAGCAGCTCCCCGGGACATTCCCTTGGAAGTGGTTCCCCCTCCTCCCCTTCCTTCTGTTTTCAACCTCTCACCCTGCTCCTTTCGCCACTCTCTTCTCTCCAGTGGCGTAACAAACAAGCGCTCGCCATGACGTATTTGCTCGGCTTTTTCTGCCGTCCCAGTTGGACGGCCTCGCCTGCTAAAAGGTTTCTTGTCTTTATGGGGCCATGTGTTTGGCCCCATAAAGATAATAAACCTTTTGGGACGGCTCAAAAAGCCGCGCAAATATGTCATGCACAGCTCTGTTCCAATGGCTGGCCACCGTTTACCATAAACGGTGACGCCAGCCAATGGAAAAGAGGGGCGGGGCTTTACGCCCCTTACAGAAAATACCCCATTAACGTTAAATCTCGCCAGCGAGACTGCGCATGCGAGCAGCCTATGCCAGGCGAGACCAAAAAACGATTAAAGTGCCTACCGTTTAATGTACATACTTGAAACATGCAGGCAAACATTTAACATAATAGTGAAATGGAAAAAGTTAAGTATTATCCTAATAAAGGGTGGTGAAGGGACTGTGAACTGGTAGAATAAATAGCAGGTTCAATCAGAAAGTTGTAAACATCTGAGGATCCGCATAGCGCTCAAAACGGAATAGTGCTGGCACTTAAATATGTCCCCTATCTTTGTACCCCTGCAAAAGATCTTCACACATGGAGTAAGTTGCCTCTCACTATGCTAGGTAGAGTAGGATTATGGCGCGGGCCGGGAAGGCAAAGCCTGATCCATGGGAGGCCCGCGAAGAACGTCTCCCGAGGGCGGGGCCTCCCAGTGCTACAAAAAATGCAGGCGAAAAGAGCCTGGCACCCAGGAAGGAGGGGGCAGGCGATTGGTCGGCAGGGTTTGAGCCCACCAATCAACCTAGGGACTTGGAGTGGGCAAAGGGGGATAAGGAAAGGGGTAAGATCAAGAAGGCCATATCTTGACCGTTGTACGAATGACCATGAAAAATGTGATGTTTATGTTTCATGCTTTCAAATAAACTGCGGCTGTGCTGCACCAGCTAAGACTCTTATTACCCGGGAGGGGGGGGGGTTAGGGGGGTTACTAAGGTTGCATGAAGAAGGCCGTGGGTGGAGATGGGGTTACTCGCACATCTGGGAGAGGTTATACAGAATGAGTTACCAAGACTGTACTGTACGAGGGAGGATTGGGCGTGGCAGACGTCAAGCTGTATTACTGGGATCCACAACCAGTTATTGTGAAAAAGTAGCCTTTTGATGACAAAGACAATCCAGCCTTCCTTCTTGATACCAGCAAGATCTACAAGACACAAAACTGAGGGGAACCTTATATAGAGACATAATCCCTAAACACTCCTGTCACCAACCACAGTGGCCCTTTAATTTTGGTGAAAAGTCCTTCAATTGACACAATGGAATGCTAGACGTACACAAGAAACATCACTGTATTATGGGTGATAGTTAAGGCACTCGGGGGCTTATTTACAAGCCCTTTGCTCTGCCAGTGCGTCACTTTTAACATTGGAAAAAGTAATGTACGGTCGGCTCAAGAGGCTTGTAAATAAGCCCCTCAGTTTAACTAACCTAATATAGCCCCGTAAAACTTTGGAAAATGGGAAAGGACTCCCCAACTGTTACAGGTGTCATCAAAGTGAAGCAGACTTCTTTCACATGGTCGCGCCTGTTCTACCATTACACATTTCTGACAATGTATCTCAAATATTCTAGGGCCGATGCTGGGCAGATCAATGGGCATGTCTACCAAACTGATGGTTTTGTGGGTGCTAAAAGAGTTATGAGGAACACAAGGGGAAAGAGCCCTGATTAGAATAGGGGCCTTCTTGGCCAAGAGAGACATAGCAAAATACTAAAAGCCTGAAAGAGGTCCCTCAAAGGAGAATGGCTGAAGGGGATGGATAGATCAGAGATGTGTTAAGGCATGGGCAAAGTGGTCTCTGGCCTAGGGCACCAGCCTTTCAGGGGGCCCCTGATAGAGCTAGTTCTGTTCTGCAGAGAGTCTTGCCCTCATGACCTTGAATAATTCCTAAACAGATTGTTTTATATACAGTTATTCTTTAATTTATTTTTAATATACGTGATGTGTATTTTAGACATTTTGCAGAGAAATATGTTTAAATTTAATGCAGCAACCCTAAAAAAGTTTATCTTAGATCAAAACAGGACCTCACATATGAGAAATGGGAGGTTGTCTCACAGAGATTATTTGCAGCAATATGAGTGAGCTGCTGCTGTGTTATTATATTGAAAACACAGCACTATCCCTGAAAATATTAGATGTAAACACATTTAAAATGTGGAGGAGTGTGACATACCAGTGACCTGGACAAAGAGGGCATGAAAGAGCTGAAACTGGATCATATATTCAAAGCTGTTCCGTACAAAGCTCCCTAAAATACGTTTGGCCCGGGGCCCCCCAAATCCTTAAGATGTCCCGGGGATAGTTGTTCACATACAAAAGAAGCAATGTACAAAGGCCAAGGTTGTCCACAAAATAATTCCGAAATTTTGGGTGCTCTGGTGGTACCATTTTCAAATAACAATAACTTAATCCAAAAGAGCACATACTTTTTTTTAGTCAAAACAAAGAGATTGCTATGTATGGGATTGGTGATCCCAACACCAATTGACACATTTCGGTCATTATCTATTTTGTGGATGAGAGGTACAAGTGTTACTTTATAAACTTTAATAGGTATAGAACAATAAAAACTATTTATAAAACGTAAAGTGCCTAATGCATCTGCTGGATCACCAACCTTTTTGAAAATAACAAAACAAATGCAATATTGAAGCCAACATACTATAACCTTTAACCTTACTCTTAAAAACAAATATAAATATTTTAAAGAAAGATATCTGAGTAATGATGAGAAATTTGGTGAATACATTATAAAGATGCTGTATAATCACAATTGATGAATGCCTCTGCTGCAACCGACTTAAAAAGTACTATATTTAGGTATTTCAAGTCCTCCAACAAAATGGTTTTAATGAAGCCCAAAATGTAATTTTCCATCTTAAACACCAGTCAGAACCACGCTGAGTTATAATAATTTCACATGAAGGGAAGAGATGTACAAAATCCTGTTCTAAAGGCCCGTGATTGTAACACTGAAAACTGAGAGATATTCGGGTGTTGACAGTTTCTTGGGACAGAATATCCCCTACGTGATAAGTGGGTGTGTACCCCTGCCCTGAGTATCTGATTACATGTAAGGGGTTCTATTCTGTGACCTAGAGGGATGGACATGCAATGCAATAGGTCTCGCATTTGTGAAATTATAAGCTATTTGCAATGTAATTTACAATGCCTTTTATTTATCTATTTTTAAAATCAACACATAGATAAAAGCTTTGTCATTTACAATGCCTGTATCTGAAAGATTCGCAAGTGCGAGACCGCAGCGGAAACGAAGAATAGAAGCTGTTCGCTAAACTACTAAAGGTGCTGAAGCCCCGCCCCCATAGGCAAAATGAGGCCATCGCGGGACCGACGGTCGTGCGACCGATCTTAATGACCGCAGCGGCCCCCCAGCATCAGAGAGCATAGGGCCTGCCAATTTCAATGACTGCAGCGGCCCTCCAGTGTCACAGAGCCTAGGACCTGCCAACGACAGCTGTTGCGGGACGCTAGCCCCCGGCTCCGCCCACAAATAATAGAGGTCCTCCTACCAAATTGAAGTAGGCCGCAGCTTGCATCACGCTCGTCCAAAACCCTGAAAAGCTGCCAAACTGTCCTCGGCAGCAATTCTGGCATGACTTTTTTTTTTTTTTTTTAAATACCAATAGGCATTGGGATCGAACCCTGCCTGCCACCGCTGACGCGCCAAACATTCGCACAATGCCACGACCAGCGCAGTCAAACTGCAGTCTACTACATGCAAGATACATGGGGCGACGATGACGTGCTCGCCCGAGCTCCGCCCCCAACCTGCGATACACAGCGCAGATAACCGATCACCCGATAGGTTAATAGGACAAAAGGAAAAATGTATTAAGATGAGGGAACCTCTTCGAAATTTATATAATTAATTTAGTTTCCCTTTTTTTAAATTTTTTTAAATGTGGGGATCAACCCAACCCACTCTAGTGCCTTTCACTTCAGCGAGGGTGACTGAGGGAGCACCGGCGGGGGACAGCAGAGTCAGGCTGGGAGTGGTGCAAGGGAGATAGAAGTAGTAAACAAGCCTGCGAGTGGTGTGCACACGCGCGCCACAGCGAGGCATGTGCTTTCAATTATCGCGCTCGTGTCTGGGCACGATAATTGAAACCACATGACGGCTGGTGCACGTAATAGACACCAATAGGCCATGGGCGGAGCAATGCGCCCGCCTTTGGCCTATTGCGTGCTCTCTTAATAAAAAAGACGACCGCAAACGCCAATACCGTGGACCAAAAGGAATCGCACACGCACGAGCGTGTGCGATTCCAGGCTCCGTTTTGGAACCCTCCACAAAAGGACTCTCGCTGCGCGAGCAGTGTTGCGCACTGCATCGCTAGGCGCGAGACCTAAAAAGGAGGTGGCAGTGTATTGTGTTTTGTGAATTCGTAGTGTGACCAGACCTTTTTCTCTGTGTCAGTTTGCACGGAATCTACTGACCCCTTTTGTATAAAGTTCCGCTGTTATGTGAATCCCAGAATGTTGTGATGACATCAATGTGCTTGTAAAGTGAATGTGTGTGCACAGTGCATGCGTAACGCATGTAGGGTGGTAGGACTCTAT
This sequence comes from Triturus cristatus, assembly GCF_964204655.1. Lineage (NCBI taxonomy): Eukaryota > Metazoa > Chordata > Amphibia > Caudata > Salamandridae > Triturus > Triturus cristatus. The sequence goes on along the minus strand of NC_140590.1, from coordinate 1,174,804,320 downwards.
CTGTTTTGTGAGTCCAAGTGCTTGGGCTAGTTGGTTGTTGTGGGACTACAAAAGCTATTGCACTTCTGGAAAGTTTGGCAATAGAACGGTCAACATCACACAGCTGCAATACACCAGGTGCTCCATTAGCGATTGTAGCCAAACTTATATTGTTCGCAAGCTGCTAGTGAGGGCAAGCAATAGGCAACAAAGTTGCAGGGCCCACCAGCACAAGTAAGAAGGTGGGGAGAGAGACTCCTATGGCCAGGAGAAGAAAAAGAATTGCTGAGGCCGCCTGGGGAGCATGCTTATTCAAAACCAAGCTCCGCACGCATAGTCGGAAACAGACCGCCTCCTGGAAACTGATGTTGATCAGCGCAAGGTCACACCCAGCTCAGCCAATGACACCCTTCACAAGAGATGCAGCCCCTGGTCAGGGGCATAATGATGGTCCCTGCAGCCCTTGCAGCACTTGGGGTCCCCAACCCATCAGGGACCCCTGTTCCTCTCAAAGGCAATAAATATCTGTGAGATATGGGAAACTCAGGGGCCCCACCTCACATTCTGCAGGGGGGCATCATTTTACATTATGCCACTGCCCCTGGTCCCTGCTCTCCTACTTTGGATTAGTTTTGGACAGAGATGCTGCCCTAGTTTGTTGGGAGTGTCGGAGAATGGGTTAGCTTCTTATATGCCTTCATGAAGTCTGCACAATAGGGTGAGTGCAATATTGCTATGCAGCGGGGTAGCATGGTCCCGTCTATCAGGAGTGAGATTTTAACGATAACCCGTCCCCAATTTGCAAGCTGTTTTTTTTTAAGTTTTAGTCATACTTTGATTAGATGACAGTGCACACAACAGGAACGGGAGGTGCACAGATTTGTAATGAGAAGGACAAAAGTAACTACCAGATGCTGAGCTAGTCATTTATAAATGCTGTTTTAGCAGTGCCTAGCATGAGAGCGAGCTGAATACATCAGAAGCAAGAGAGCAGAGAAGGCTCCCCTTTCTGCTGTCTTGCTCCATGTATTATATGGGCACAACATGGAAAGCAAAATGGCAGTCAAAAAATGTTACGAAAATGTAAAGCAATTTTTCTGACTTTTCCTCATGCCACCCTAATGCACCAAAAGGTGCAGCATCTATAATAAATTAATGGACATTAATATATTGATTAAATCATTCAGCTTTATCTCATGGGATTTTTCAATGTCCAAATCGAGGTTAGTTCCATCATTGTCTTCTGGAATTGCCAGTGGAAAAGAAGGAGCATAGGCATTATTAGTATTGAAACGATGAATAGCGCACAGGCAAACACGTATGCATATGTAAATGAAAACCAAGATAAAGAAACCAGCCAACGCTATTTGAAGAGTCTTCATTCCCCATCCTCTAAAGCTACTTTTCAGACAAGACCAGATACCATCGACCATAACTTGAGGTTCCCTATCTGCGCACTCCCCAGAGCCCGAGAAACATGAACTTCTGTTATTATGTCTTGGCGTGTTCACATCGAAGGATCTTACACCCCCCTGGAAACAGCACTGGACAACTTCAGAGTGTTAATCAATCAATCAATCAATCAGTCATTTGTAGAGCGCACTACATACCCACGAGGGTCTCAAGGCGCTGGGGGGGGGGGGATATTGATCGAACAGCCAGGTCTTGAGTGTTCTCCTGAAGGTCAGAAGGTCTTGGGTCTGTCGTAGGCTCAGTGGGAGGGTGTTCCATGTTTTGGCGGCGAGGTGGGAGAAGGAACTCCCGCCGGTGGTAGTTCTTCGGATGCGCGGGACGGTGGTTAGTGAGAGGTCGGCGGAGCTGAGCTGGCGGTTGGGGATGTAGAAGGAGAGACGTCTGTTGAGGTAGGCAGGGCCGGTCTTGTGGAGTGCCTTGTGTGCGTGGATGAGGAGCTTGAAGGATATCCTCTTGTTGACGGGGAGTCAGTGCAGGTTTCTCAGGTGGGGGGTGATGTGGCTTTGGCATGGTATGTCGAGGATCAGTCGTGCAGAAGCGTTTTGGATGCATTGTAGTCGTTTGATGAGCTTGGTCGGGGCTCCTGCGTAGAGGGCGTTTCCGTATTCGAGTCTGCTGCTGACGAGGGTCTGGGTGACTGTCTTTCTTGTATGTGTTGGGATCCATTTGTAGATCTTGCGGAGCATGCGGAGGGTGTTGAAGCAGGAGGAGGAGACAGCGTTCACTTGCTTGGTAATTGAGAGAGTTGAGCCGAGGATGATTCCCAGGTTGCGTGCGTGGTCTGTGGGTGTCGGGGCTGTCCCCAGTGCCGTCGGCCACCAGGAGTCGTCCCAGGCTGAAGGGTTGGAGCCGAGGAGGAGGACCTCCGTCTTGTCCGAGTTCAGCTTCAGGGGCTGATCTTCATCCAGTCGGCGATGGCCCTCATTCCTTCGTGGAGATTGGCTTTGGCGGTGATGGGGTCCTTGGTGAGGGAGAGGATCAGTTGGGTGTCGTCGGCGTAGGAGATTATGTTGAGGTCGTGCTGTCGGGCGACGTGTGCAAGCGGGCTCATGTAGATGTTGAACAGTGTCGGGCTGAGGGAGGATCCCTGGGGTACGCCGCAGATGATCTCGGAGGCTTTGGATCGGAATGGGGGGAGGCGGACGCTCTGGGTTCTGCCTGAGAGGAAGGATGTGGTCCATTCCAAAGCCTTGTCTCGGATCCCTGCGGCGTGGAGGCGTGCGCGTAGTGTGCGGTGTCAGACGGTGTTGAAGGCGGCGGAGAGTTCTAGGAGGATGAGTGCTGCGGTCTCACCGTTGTCCAGCAGGGTCCTGATGTCGTCGTGGCGGCGATGAGGGCGGTCTCGGTGCTGTGGTTGCTGCAGAACCCTAACTGGAAAGGATCCAGGGTTCTGTTTTCTTCGAGGTATCGGGTTAGCTGTCTGTTGACGATCTTCTCGATGACCTTGGCCAGGAACGGGAGCAGAGAGATGGGCCGGAAGTTCTTGAGTGTCGGCTTTGTGGCCCAAAAAAGAATTCTTGCATCCTTTGCTGTGTGTTTGCCCAGCCTTGTTAACACAGAGACGAAGGCTCCCATGCCCTACTCTAAGAACCAGTGGTTAATTTGTGAAAAGATAACTGCTGGGGCTCTCGTCAGGAGGCAGCTTGCACCAGCCCATTTCTCCTGCAAGCACCGCCTAAAACAGAACCAACTACTAACCATGAAGATGGGGAGAGGATGAGGCGTAATGGCCAGAGCTGCTTACTTTGGAGCTAGGGAACCAGGTTCGAGACTCAGTGTTGGCTCAACATCCTGTGATTCTGGCCAAATCACTTAATCTCCCCGTGCCTACCATAAATGGATGTGTCCTTAACTCGTGCTCCTGAAAAGCACCGATGTTAATGATTAAGCGCTGGTGCTGAGGACCGGAAACCTGCGGCTCAAATTAAGCACTGCTAAGAGCTCTGCAAATCAGGTCATGTTGACCAGCTGTCATTACCTTACTGGGGAGCTTCTGTGCAACTGGCAGGTAAAACAGTAAGATTTCTGAACTTAGCTGCTAAGGAGCTGGTGAAAGCCAGTATCTGACTTTTAACCTGTGTCTTCATTTGAGATTAGAACATTGGTTCCTCCCAGAGATTTTAGGCACACAGCACATTTGTATTCTGCGGTCCGGACCGTATTTTATACTTTTTAAGTGATTAACATGACTAGGCCGGGTATTGTAATATACATTGATATCTCACGCCCCTCAACTTCCGTAGACCATCTAGTCAAGGTAAACAGTATTTTATTTAGTATACTATATAGTAAAATAGATGTACTTTATGGAAAACGTTTTGCACAACACGTATGCACTTTATCACAACTAAAAAAAAGTAGGCCTCAGCCATTGTTTACCACATAGGGTGTAACATTTTAATTGATAGTATGAAATTATTATTTTGTGAAGTTTTAACTGTTCAAAGTTAAGTGTGATATTGTGGACTGACTTACTGTATTTCTAAACCATAATGTTTCAGTGGCTACATTGTGATATCATGATAATATTTTGGTATGCTTTTATGCACATGTAATGGTTTTAGTTAACTCTGCATGAATAAAGCTACTTATTCCTAAACCAAACCTCCTCTGCACTTCACAACAGCAGTAGTTAGCAAACCTGGTAGGAACTCTTCCACTGGAGCTGCAGGTGGACTGTTGTTGATGAACCAAGACACGGAGCCACTCACCCGGCTGGAGGTCATGACTAGCTTCAGTCGGGCATTCCAGCATGTCAGCACGAGCCTAGTAATGGAAACTGTGGAGACAGGTAATAAGTTGACTGCAATATTTCAGGACTGCATCATCATTCGGAGACAATTCAGCCCATGGCTACCTCGGAGGAGATTTGCTTGGTCTTGTTAGAAGGCATGGCCCATATCAACCAAAGGGCCAGGTGTAGTGCACCAGGCCGGAATCTTGGCACAGATCTAGCCAATTCTTTCTTGAGGCCACTGTTGTAACAACATGTCACATCTTGTTCCGGGAGCCAATGTTGCAGACATGGGCTCCAGGGCCCCAGCTGTGGGGGCTGGGTTCATTCGCCTCTACTGTCCTGGGTTCCATCTTATTCTTGCTTTGCATATTGGGCCACGTACAACCTCTTCAGTACGTGATTTTCAGATGATGAGCAGTTACGGCCTACTCGAGAGGTTAGTGTAGGGGGGACAACAGGCTCAGAGCTCAACATGCACCCAGCAGTGCAGTAAGATGGCTGTAGGGCTCAGTCCTTCACTTGGCAAAAAGAAGAGTACTTTATTCCAGTCTGGTCTTACATACTAACGCAAAAGTATCACATACCCTATGTGCAAGGCAAATGTAGCTAGAAAGGCTCAGACTCTGTCCCTCTTCTGTCCCCCTAGTATACTAAGGGCTGTCACGTGTGGAAAGCAGTCCGGGTGCAGTGCTTGCCTTCTTTCTTTGGTTATTAGTCTCTTTAGGGCTGTATTAGAGTTCAGTCTCCCATCCGCTGTTTGGGCTGCATGAGGCCTTGCTGCAACCTTGCATGTTCAGGCTGTGTTGGCTGGAGGCTTGCAGGCTGTGGTTGAGTCATGCCACTGCCTCACTTAGGTTGTGCAGGAGCAGGCCGCATGGCCGTGCCATGGAGTCAGTGCCTGTCTTTGGATGGCAGCCATCTTCAGAACTTGATGGCATGTAAATGTAGGTGTACTTGTAAAGCGCACTGTGACTCCATGGAGTATCCTGGCGCTGAAGACCGCTGGGGAACCCGTCCTGGTTTTCCCTGTGAGATGGTCCCTTTCTGGGTATCTCCAAGGTGAAACCAGACATCCCCGGCGTCTGTGGGGGGCCGTTGTAGAGATGAGGCAAGCTTAATGCCCAGAGTTGCCGAGTGTGTTCCTGGTTAGAGTAGGTACCGAGGCGAGAATTATCGAGTCCGTTTTTGACCCTGGTCCATGACCCTGCCACGTTGGGAATTGAACCCTGGTCCCTGGCCGATTCTCTGCTTACGGGTCTGTCGCCTCTAACCAGTGAGCCACACCTCTCCACTCCACTCCATCAGCAGCAGGTGGGCCCTGCAGTGGGCACCTCCCTCTAGACTGATGAATGTTGGTGGTAGTTGCTGGGCCTCGCAGGGCTGAGGCAGTGGAGCAGTCCTCCTTCCAGGCACAGGTCCCATGATGGCATCTTATTGGCTTCATGACGCTTTTGGCAGCAACAGCTGGATCCATTCAGAAGAGATAAGAGATGCATAGCACAGGCCTGGAAATCCCCTAGACAACTTGGGTTCAGGCAATGGGTTGGATGAGTCACATACTAGGCAGACTTGGGGAGGTAGGTCCTCTGCCCAGAACAGCTCAAAGGAATGGTTGTGGGGACACAGTACTTGTCTGGAAGGAGATATTGCTGCAATTTAAACAATGTGACAAATTATATTAAACCATCCATTTCGAGGCGTGGATCACGAGGCCCGGTCACTGTCACCCCTGGCAATGAGGAGTTTACTGGCACATTAACCAACATTTCTGCATCTGGGTGTCCTCTACCCTCCCCCACCTCAAATAACCCTCCAGGGGCTCCCTTTGTGCCCCAACGTCACATTGCACTGCCAGCAATAAATGCATGCTTGAAGTAAGTACTTGACCCCATCTACACAATGACAATTAAGCGCTATAGGTTAAGAATGTGTTAGATGTCGGAGATTCATGATGAGAATACAGCGACGTGAAGTCGTGATGTGAATTTTCAGTAGCAAGAAGACAATGTGCCAAGGCTCTTTGCTTCAGTGGCGACGCTTCTGTGAAAAGAGTGGCTGTCGCCAAATGCTGGCTGTACTGTTTATGCTCACTTAAAACCAATAGAACTAGATGGATAAAGAATTCAAATATATTAAACCCACTACCCTCTTCCTTCCTTGCCCTAGAGTAGCTGACCAAAACATCAGACTATATGGCACCAGTTATCAAATGTTACCTTTGATGTGATTCAAACTTAGTTTGTTGTGATCCAAATTGTGTTGCATTCAAGCCAAATGTAGACCCATTGCAGGGTTATCTGTCCTGACCAAAATAATGGAACCGGTGGCATTGAAGCATCTCTAGCATCATCCTGATTGCCGCCACCGAGTGGAGGTCCAGCAATCTGCCTGTCCGCTCGAGTGGAGGTCCAGCAATCTGTCTGTCCGCTCGAGTGGAGGTTCAGCAATCTGCCTGTCCGCTCGAGTGGAGGTCCAGCAATCTGCCTGTCCGCTCGAGTGGAGGTCCAGCAATCTGCCTGTCCGTTCGAGTAGAGGTCCAGCAATCTGCCTGTCCGCTCCTGTGGACATAATTGAAGACTTAAGGTGGCAGTGAGGGGACAGTGCGTCTGTTAGTTCTTATTGACTTCTCAGCTTCTTTTGTGTGGTGGATAACAGGCTGTGACCCTTCCATCTTAGGCCAGCTGAAAGTATCTACAGGTGTTTGGAAAACTGATTCGGTTCCCTATTGAAGGGTAGAAACAAGCTGTAAAAATGGGAGGTTTCACATCCATCTGACATTACCTGCAGAGGGGAACATGGCGGCTGACTAGGTCACGCCGCAAGCTCGTCTACCCCGGCACCTCTGAATGCCTTTGAATGCCTTGATTTTCGGAGCCTTGCTCTAATTTAATGCCGCCTGGTCCCCCGAAGTAATACTCCTGGGAAATCAATTACCTGCGGTGGAGCGGGCGTCCTTCTGGCGCCGTTTCCTGGGGGGCCGCGTTTCTCGCTGTGCGGCTCGTGGCTCGCTGCTGTGTGCTGACTGGGGCTTAGCAAGTGTGTGCGCGGCCCTGCAGCCGGCTTCCTACTGCCGGAATTCCCGCGCTTCGTGGGGGCGGATTTCGGCTTGCGCCTTCTCGCTTTCTCGCTTCGCCTCCTGTGGCCTCCGGTGGCTTTGCTTTCCTCTGGTAGTCTGGCAGTCAGCTTTGGTGCAGTTCAGGAGGGCGCCTGACGGCTCTCTGGCGTGTGGTCTGATCCGTGGCCAGGGCTGAGTTCTGTTGTCTCCGGCTGTCTTCGGCTGCTGTTTTGCCGCTCTCCCATTGAGGGAGGTAGTGTCAAGTCCCGGTCATTGGAGTTCATCGGCAGGAAACCTGGAGCAAGAGCGGTGGGGGCTGTGTGGAAGTCCTGTGGTCGCCTGTGGTGGGGGAGACTCTTGCAGGCTGCTGCCGGAATTCGCTCTGACAGGCGCGCAGCTGCCAGGATCTCTCTGCGTGGAATACCAGGTACGATCTCACGTAAGAAGTTGTAGCTTTACTGGTGTTATTTCAAATCCAGGTGTTAGTAGTAGAAGTTCCTGTTTTCTCGCTCCTTTTCATAAAGAAGACTTTAAAAAACAGCACTTCTCAGAGCAGAGAGACTTGATACAAACTTTTTTGCCCCTTGATATCTTGGTTAAGAGTGCAAGGGGGTGCTACCACTTATCTCGACATATGTCCCCCGGGCGAGCCAAACGATCAAAAAAACTAAATAAGGGGGATAATAATGTGAGCGTCTCTTCAAACTCTCCAGCTAAGAGAGGAAAAAAAGTTAAAACAGGTGTTCTGTCTACAATACCCTCTGTAATACCTTCTGTAATACCCTCTCAAGCACCTACTACTGACTCTGCCAGCGTATACGCGACCACAGATAAAGGGCCTTCATTGCAGCGTCATTTGCCTATTCCATCTATCCCACAGAAAGGTCGGGAGGGTCAGCCTTCCCAAGTGGTTATAGAGGAAGGGCCAAATAATCAGGAATATCCTAATAGATATACCCTTCGTAATAAAATCTACAGCCAGTCGGTCATCCTAGAGGATTCCCGTCTTACCCCCACCGGCCATCCTTTAGTAGGGTCTTCGAGTATTAGCCTCCCTCCTAAAACTCCTACTAAAATATCTGGCAAGAGTCTAAAAAGAGACCAGCATTCTATCCCTTCGCGGCCCTTGCATCAGCTAAAAGATCTCTCAAACCTTAAAATTAAACCACCTTTAAGATCCTTTTTCAAGGTACAGGAAAAGACGTTTTTTTTTTTGAAAAACCTTTATTACAATTTCAGAGAAATACAAGTATGGGCCTACAACCAATAGGCCGGCCGCTAAAATGCAGTGTGACCCTAGGTACAGCTGGAACATTCACGTCGATGAAGCCAGAAAAGGGGGTCACTGGAGAGTAAATCCTTGCCGTCGGCCGCAGTTGTAGTCCATGAACAAACAAAGGTTTCATATTTTTAAGAAACAAATCACAACAAACACACAAGGCAAGGAATTTTAAAGCAGTAGCATGTGCCCATCGTGTCGAGGGAGTAAACCAACCCGGGTAAACAGAGGGGGAGGGGGGCAAGGCCGAAGAAAGCAAACTCGCATGTCGCAGGAGCGTACAGGAATGCGCGGGCTAGGGCGACAGCGCGGCATCTATCTCACGCGTCTGAGGCGGGGCACATATATCCCCGCGATAGGAGTTCCAAGGACCCCACACCTTACTCCACTTGCCAGGCTTGCCTCTCGCCACGTACACCGTTTTCTCTCTGAACATACACCAGTCCATGTGTTCTTTCCACTCGCTGACCGTGGGCGGCCTCTGGGAGCCCCACAATTGTGCAATGTCACGCTTCGCTACCATATAGCCCAGAGTCACCCACTGCGTCTGCGTCGCATTGTAATCAGTAGGCTCCCAGACATTCAACAGACATCGCCGTGCCTCCGGCAACAAGGCCACATGCGTGACTTCTTCTAACACCGCATGCACTCTGCACCAAAACCGAGTCACCTCCGGACATTCCCACAGGATATGGAGGAAACTCCCCAGTAGCCCACAGCCTCGCTTACACAACCCATCCACCGAATATCCCATACGCATCAAACCAGGCCCCGTGACGTACACTCTGTGGAGTATTTTAAGCTGGACGAACCGCAATCGGGCCGGGATAGCCACCTCTTTCGGGGAGGCCACCGCTGACACCCAATCCTCGTCGTCCAGCTCCAAACCGTCGGCAATCCAAGTCTCCCGCAATGAGGCCAGCAAACCCACCCGATCATTAATAAGCTTCTTGTAAATCAGCGAAATGGTGCTATCCGGCACATGGCCGTCCAAGACCCTGTCCTCCAACGGGGAATTCTCCGGAATAGCTGCCGCGTCCGGAAACACGGAGCACAGGGCATGATGAACCTGAGCATACCGATAGTATTCCCTATCATTCAACTGATATTCAGTTTTCAGCATGTCGAACGTCTTGAATTTCCCTTTCGTCCAGAGATCCCCTACCGTGCTGATACCAATCGTATCCCACTTCTCAAAGCCTTTCGTAGTATACAGATAGCCCAAGCGCTGAGATGTATACAATGGTGTAGCCCGAGTCAAGCGATCCCTCCACCCCATCGCCGCATTTGCTGCATGCCACACCTGTACCGCGACCCGCGTCGGGCCCGTCAACCGCGCATCGAGGGACCCCGAGTATAATGCTCGATTATAGTCACCGCCCGGCAATAGCAATTTGTCCATCTCAAAAGCCGGATTCAAAGCGGGGCCATACATCCCGTGATTGACGGCAGCCAACTGGGAGGCCCAGTAGTATCGCTTAATGTCCGGGAGGGCGACCCCCCCATCGTACCATGGCAGGGTTAGTTTGGCAAGAGCAATCCGCGGCCGCCCATCCCAAAACAATCGACGCTGGAGACACTCCACCTCCCGAAAATAACGGGCCGGCACCAGGTCCATGGTGTTCTGTAGGGCGTACAAAAAGCGTGGCAGCGACATCATTTTGAACAGCGCTGCCCGGCCAAGTGGCGAGAGCGGCAGCCGCCGCCAACCCGCCACATCCGCCCTTAGGCGCTGGAGGGGGGGGAGAAGATTCCGTTCGTAGCAGGCCACTGGGTCCAGTGTTTTAAAAATACCCAAATAAGTGAATCCCGACGTCGCAATCTGGATAGGGCATCCCCGCGGAAGGGGGGGGGGGCCTCCCCGGAAAGAACGTACACACAGGACTTAGCCCAGTTGATGACCAATCCGGAGTTGCGACCAAAGGAGCTCAAAACGTCCACCAACACAATGAGCGATTTGCACGGCGATGCAAGATACAAAAGTATATCGTCCGCGTATAGGGAGACCCGGTCCTCGTATTCCGGCGTCCATCTAAGACCACGCATCGAGGGTTCCCATCGCAACCACTCCGCAAGGGGCTCCAAACAAAGCGCAAATAGGAGAGGCGACAGCGGACAACCCTGTCGGGTGCCCCTGCCCAAGACAAAGGGAGCCGATACCCGTCCGTTGACCACTACCTGTGCCAGCGGATTGTCATAGAGCAATTTCACCCAACCGATGAACCCCGGGCCAAAACCAAACTTCGCCAATGCTGCCCAGATGTATGGCCATTCCAGGGTATCAAACGCCATGGTAGCGTCCAATGACACCAAGATGGCCGGTTCACGAAGGAATGGCGCGCGAGCAAGGACGCCATGCAACCGCCGCAGGTTCAAAACGGTATTGCGATGGGGTATAAAGCTGGATTGATCCTGATGAACCAGGTCGCCCACAACCCGGATCAGACGATTGGCCAGTACCTTGGCGAGGATTTTAGGTTCCGCGTTTAACAAGGAGATGGGCCTGTAAGAAGCACATCGATCCCGGGGCTTCCCCTCCTTATGGATAACAACAATGGTAGCGAGACGTTGGTCAGAGGGGAGGGAGCCTGCCGCCCTAGCCTCAAGGAACATGTCCCTGAGATAAGGCGCAATAACATCTGGGCGCAACTTGTATAATTCAATGGGGAGTCCGTTAGGACCCATGGCCTTGCCCGATGCAATCGAGCGGATGGCCAAAGCAATCTCATCTGGCGACAGGGCCGCATCCATCATTACTTTATCCTCATCGGACAAGGAGGGCAGAGCTACGTCTCGAAGCAGCAGTCGAGAGTCTTCCTCCGAGCGTTCCGAGACCGGAGAGTAGACCCCGTGAAAATACTCCGCAAAGCAATCAACTATATCACCGGGGTCCGTCACACGCACACCATCCACCCTCTCAACCTCCGGCACCACTCGACTCGCTCTCTCCTTCTTATCCAACCAAGCAATCAATTTCCCGGCCTTATCACCCATATCATACAAACGTCCCTGTTGCTCCCTGCTCATACTCCTAGCAGAGTCAGTAACCAGCGCCTTGTAGTCGGCCTGCTTGAGCTCCAAGATATGCAATCTGTCATCCGTTACACCTTGCTCCAACTCACTCTCCAACTCAGTAATCTCATTTTCTAGCCGAACAACCTCCTGCGCAGCGCATTTTTTGGTGGAGGAAATGAGAGATAGGGCCTGTCCCCTGAGCACCGTTTTAAAGGCCTCCCAAAGGGAGATGGCGGAAGACACCGACCCCACGTTGTCCTTAAAGTAATGTTCCAGAGACTTGACCAAGTCTGCACGAATCGTGGGGTTTCGTAGGTACCAGGGGTTGATCGGCGCCACCCTCCCCTCCGCCCCCAGGGCGATATCTAGGTGCAACAAAAGGGGGGAGTGATCTGATATACCGCGTGCCAAGTGTCTCACCTCCCCGATCATCCCAGCTTGGGCCGCAGGAACTAGCATATAGTCAAGCCTCGAAAGACTACCATGGGCCCCAGAATGGAAGGTATATTGCGCCTGCCCAGGGTGTTTCAACCGCCAGCAATCTATCAGTCCCAGGGCATCCAGAAAACCCCCCAGCCAACTCTGGGCCCGAGGGAGGTCCCTAGGGGGGTATCGATCCTCAACTCCAGAAACAACAGCGTTAAAATCCCCCCCCAGGACCACCACCCCCCCCGGGAGCCCAAGCAGCAGACGTCCCAAATCAGCGTAGGTGGCCGTCTGCAGGCCCGGCGGGACAGAGACCGTGACCAGCGTAATCAACCTACCCTCCCACCCCCCCACCAGCGCAGCGTAGTGCCCTCTGTCGTCGTGGATCACCTCATCCACCACTAACGGGAGAGAGGTCCTGACCAAAATGCCCACTCCCCTCGAGCCAGAGGTGAATCCAGAATGGGCCAGAAGGCGATACCCTCGTCTGTTCATGGCATGGAAAGAGTTCCCTATGAGGTGTGTTTCCTGCAGGAACACAATGTCTGGCGAGATACGTTTCAGAAACTGCAGGACTACCCCCCGCTTTATCCTGTCCCCCAGCCCATTCACATTCCAGGAAAGAAGCTTCAGCCCCCTACACCCCATCCCTCCCAGCACAGAACATCCCCCTCCCGGGTGGCACAATCATAGTAGAACAGCATGAAATATTATCCCGCCTTGTGAAACAAACAAACAATCCCCAACCCCGTCCCATCAACCCCAACAAAACTCCCCCCTCCCTGCACCCCTGCGTGAGCCCAAACAGCCCCCCCAACCTGCAGTGTGCCTGTCGCCCCATTATAAAATTCACTACAAGAAGGAGGAAAGGGCCCCAGCAAGCCCCCCGCAACCTCCAAACACCACGGGGCAAAGTGTCAACTGGAGTCCGGTGCAGCCACAGGCGCAAAACGTTACCAAAGCAGTCCAGCGGCAGAATCACAGTTCCATTCCTACTCCGGCGAACCTTCTCCGCTCTCCGTCATCCGCCCCTCCGGCTCCCGACTCTTGGGCAGGGCATCCAGCCACTCTCCCACCGCCTCCGGCCGGTCGAAGAAGTGTGAGCGACCATCTAGCTCGACTCGCAGCCTAGCCGGGAAGAGCATCGCATACTTGAAGTCCATGTCTCTCAAGCGCCGTTTGATGGCCGAGAAACCCATCCGTTGCTTTTGAACCGCTTGCGTAAAGTCTGGGTAAAAGCTAACATTAGAGTTCTCAAATCGTAATGGCCCCGCCACCCTCGACGCCTGCAGGATAGCGTCTCTATCCCGAAAATTAAAAAGTCGGGCAATGATCGGCCGCGGGGGGGCACCCACCTTAGGCGCACCCCCTGGAACCCTGTGGGCCCGTTCCACGGCGAAGAATTTGCTCAGCCCTTTGGGTGCTAGATGAGTCACCACTAGATCCTCCACAAAGAGGTCCACAGCAGACTCCTCCGATCGTTCGGGCACGCCGATAATGCGGACGTTGTTCCGCCTGGCCCTGCCTTCAGAGTCCTCGAGGCGACGCTCGGTCAGGTCGCTTGCGAGCTGCAACCTCCGCACCGTCGTCTGCAAAGCGGCCACATCCACCGTTAGGCTCGACGCCGCTTGGGCCAACGAGTCGACCCGGTCGTTGGTTTTCGACAGGTCTGCTCTGACCAAGGTGACATCGATCAGCACCGAGTCCAACTTGTTGGCCAGAGTTTCCAGTTGCTGGTTCACGGTCACCTTCATCTCCTCGATGGCCCCCATGACATCCAGCAGAGTCAATTCGGGTGATGCGCCCGAGGCCTCCTTGGGCGGCTCAGGCGATTTACGTGATCCACTAGGGGATCCCTTCGGCTGAGCATAGCGGTCCATATTGTTGGCCTGAGAATAGGCTCCCCTCCGGGTGGATTTGGGTTTTAGCTTGTCGCCATCCACTCTTGTCGTCATCGTTGGCGATCAGCAAGGTCAGCACCCTCCAGCACCCGGAGGAAGGCCCGGGGATCCGGGCCGCTAGCTGGTGTCCAGGCTTGGCACTCCGCACTCGGTGCAGCTCTCCCGATGTCTCCTCAACAGTTTCGGTCGGTCAACTCGAAACCGAAAGTGAAAGTACGAGTTCCAGGGCAGGCCCAGCCTGGCATGCCGCTGTTGTTCACTTTGTAGCCGGGCACCTCACCAACCCGAGTCCGGGACCAAAGCCGGAGAAGGCCGCAAACTTCAGGTCGCCAAAAAACCAGGTTCCCGGAGTCCAATTTCGATTTGGAAAACGAGTGGCACCTTAGCGTAAGATCATAGACAAAAGCCCGTCGAAAAAATCAGGATTATGACAGGATAGACGTGGGAGGTTGCGGAGGCCCCCGGGAGCCACAAGCCTACGTGGCCATCTTGGTTGCGCGCTAGGCTCCTCCTCCGGAAAAGACGTTTTTAACACCATTGCAGCCATTAGAGGAGTCCGACCCTACTTCAAGTAGGGGTAGCGGGGAAGCAGCCCCAATTAAGCTATCTGGGGCGGCCGAGGACAACATGGGTACAAGATACATTTTTGCAGCTCCTGCGGGGGCGGATCTCGTTAATATTACAACAGAAAACAGGTTTGAGGCATTGAGTGGGAGCAGCCAAGATCTCATATCTGCTTTAGAAAATCCCAATACGGCTCCAACCCCTCCAGTACTGCCAGTTTTACCAACTACCTCTGACCAGTCTGATCTGGTGCAACTGCTAAACTCCCTATCTTCAGAAATTCGGAGCAAGTTCGCCATTTCGGAGGAGAATCAGGCTAAGATTCAAGATTCATGCGAGTCATTAGAAGTTAAAATGTCGGCTATCACTGAAAGAATATGTGTAATGGAGGCTTCAATTGATGTTCTAAATAAGCAAGTGGAGATGAACTGTTCTGAAGTCCAATCTTTAAAAAGGGGAGAAAAAGATATGCTGGAAAAATTGGAAACTTTGGAGAATAATGCCAGGCGCAACAATATTAAAATCATGAATATTCCGGAGGGTTCAGAAGGGGGGGATATTAAAACCTATGTTATAAGCCTTTTAAAAGGGTTTATCCCAGTCCTAGAGGTTAAAGATTTGGAAGCTGACATCCAGAGAATCCACAGAGACCCTTTCTCCAAGAACCCAAATAGAAAAAACCCCAGGCGAATTCTGGTGAATTTTAAAACATATGCTCTAAAAGAACTGGATCTTTCGAAAGCTCTAAAAGCTGGGTCTTTCACAAAAGGGGATTGGGCCTTTCGGATAAGATCAGATCTCTCCAGAATCACACAAGACAGGCAGTGGGAACTGGGGAAATTTATACCAACATTAAGATCACTTGGCGCTACAGGACAGCTGAGGTACCCTGCTCTACTTAGAGTAATGTGGGGAAACAAAATGCACAATTTTAGAGACCCCAAGGAGGTAGAGATCTTTGTCGATCAAATCAAGGCTCAAGGCTAAGGTTATGTAGAAAAAAAGCAGAGCAAGTATAGGTTGCCGGGTGGGTTATGAGCTCATAGGGGTTATCTTATAACAAACCCCATGTGGTATAGGAGGGTTCCCAGGGGAGGGGGGGTTGGTGATATATGGGCAGTTCACAAATTTAATCATGCACTGGGTGGGGAGAAAAATAGGGGAAAAAAAGAAAAAGTCCTCATTTACACAGTTCTCTAAAAGAAATTGCTAAGCAGTTGGGAAAGGTTCTCTTGCAATGTGCATTTTGTTCGAGTAAAAGTGAGGATGGCTGGGTTGGCACAAATAGGTGAAATTAGAGTTTGTACCTGGAACATTAATGGTTTAAGGGTCCCAAGTAGGAGAAGGAGAATATTCCAGAACTTAAGGCAAGTTGAATTTGATGTCATGATTCTACAAGAGACCCATCTTTTATCGGACGAATGGGAGCTGCTTAAGGCTAAACAAGGTTGGATAGAGGGGTCACTTCACACCACACAGCCCTTTTGTACTAAGGGGGTGGCTATTATTTGGAAAAAATCTGCAAATGTGGTTCTAGGGTCCTATAAGGTAGACAATAAGGGGCGTTGGATTATAACGGAATTACAAATACTTAATAACTGGGTGACCTTGGTGGGTTACTATGGGCCGAATATCGATGAGGAGTCCTCGCTTAGAGTTATCTACAATCACCTACTTGATTCAACCTATCCTTTTATTATGGGTGGAGACTTTAATGTTCTCTTAAACCCATCTTTGGATAAATCTAAAGGGGGTAATTTACTAAATTCGAAAATGGGCTCATTAATTAAAACACTGATGGCGGATTTAAATTTAATAGATATTTGGAGAATAAAAAATAAGTCCATAAGTGGCCCCTCCAATTTTACCTTCCATAATAAAAAATATATTACTCTAGAATTGATTTTTTTTTGTTAGATCATAGATTGGTAGAATCAGTTGAGGCAATCTCTCATATACCTGAACATTTATCCGACCACTCTTCTGTTCAGTTGGTTCTAAAATTCTCTCACCAATCAGAAGTTAAAAGATGGATGTTGGATAGGTCCATTCTCAAAGATGAGTCAGTGGTTGCTCAGTTAAAAATCGACACCCTATTCTTCTTTGAGGCAAATGATAATTCTGCCCCGGTAGAGATAATATGGGACGCCTATAAGGTTTTCATTAGAGGTAGAATTATCGGCATCTCAGCCTCTCTCAATAAGGCAAATAAAGATAAATTAAAGTTACTGGAAGCCGAGATTCATAGAGCCTTGCTCTCACAATCAACTAACAGGATGAGTGTAGATCAGAGGGGAGAAAGTTCTGAGCTGTTGGCTAAGAGCCAGGATCTGGCAGACTATTTAGATAGTATTGTTAAGAGAAGATGGGATGCTAGTAAATTGGCTAATTATGAGTATGGAGAAGGCAGTGGGAAAGTTTTGGCCTGGAAATCCCGAGTCAACTTAACAAGAAATCTTATTAAAGAGATCGTCAACATTGAATCAGGGGAGTTATCTTCTGATAGGGTCATGATGGAAAAAGCGTTTGAAAGCTTTTTTAAGGATCTATATACTGAAGATCTAGTTTTCACGGACTGCCAAATTAATAATTATTTAAAAAATATCTCTTTACCGTCTCTAGCTGAAGAGCAGGCTCAACAGCTTAATAGGAAGATCGTACTTTCTGACATCAGGGCTGTAATTAAAAATCTAAAGAGAGGGAGTGCTGCAGGTTTAGATGCAATCCCTAATGAGTTTTATATCTCCTTAAACAAGACTCTTGCCCCGATTATGGAGGTACTTTTCGACAGTATTTTTACAAATAACTCCCCAATTCCCAGTTCCTGGAATGAGGCAGCTATCACTTTGATATTGAAACCCAACAAAGATAAAAAAAATGTGAGTCTTATAGACCCATTTCCCTGCTTACCTGCGAATATAAAATCTTTGTGCAAATTTTAGCAGGAAGATTAAATAACATAATAAGTAACCTAATTCATCCTGATCAAAAGGGGTTCATTAGAGGGCGCCATTGGCGTGATTTAACCCATGAGCTAATTGGTGCCATCGATATTGCCTCTACTAATAACATGCCACTGACGATTTTTGCATTTGACGCAGCCAAAGCTTTTGACCGGGTTAACTGGTCTTGTTTACATCAGCTGGTCCATGCGTTTGGTTTAGGAGAAAACATTGCGAGAACTCTTAGGAAGTTCTACAACTCTCCAAAGCCCAGGATTATAGTGAATGGGAACCTAACTAACTCTGTTCTTTTAGAGCGTGGTTCTAGGCAGGGTTGTCCTCTTTCCCCTCTTCTTTTTGATTTGTATATAGAACCTCTTGCACAATTTATTAGGTCTAGTAAGCTTTTTACTCCGTTTGAATTCAGGGGGTGGTCAAAAAAATTGGCCCTGTATGCAGATGACCTGATGATTTTTACAAAGGAGTCACCCATAAGCTTGCCAAGGTTGGAGAAAATGCTGTTTGAATTTGGGGAGATATCGGGTTATCAAGTGAATCCCCAAAAAAACGAGATTATGTCATGGAATTGGCAATTTAGTTCTCCCTTGGTACACCAGCGAATAAGATACTTGGGTGTCCAAATAACCCAGAATATTAGCGAGTTGGCTCAGGCTAATTTAGAGTTTAAACGGAAGGAGATTAGGGCCGTATTGAAATCCTGGCGTAACCTCCCATTAACCATCCTTGGTCGATCTAACTTGGTTAAAATGTCAGTTCTGCCAAAAATGACATTTATCTTCGATGCAATCCCCCTCTTATTCAGTCCAGCTGCTTTAAAACACTTGCAGTCTGATATTAACAGTTTTCTTTGGGGTGATAAAGGGATTAGGATTGCATGGAAGAAACTGAGATGTGGAAAACAAGAGGGGGGTATAGCCAGCCCTGATTTTGGGTTTTATAGTTGGGCGTTTCTTTTTAAGAACATTAGATCTCTTCTTCTTGATTCTTCCAGATTTACGCCTTATCTTTTAGCCATGTCTAATAGCGTTTCGCAAGGGAGGGACGGTCTTCTCTTTAAATTTGGACACCCGAAATACTTTAAAAAGATTAAATTGAAGGTGCTACGGTCGGCCTGTGAACTCTGGTTCCAGATGAGGAAATTGCTTAAAATTCCTTATTACTGCTCTAGTGCCCCCATTTGGAATTCTCCAAGGACCCCAGAATGCTTAATTGATAGTTTATCAGCGCCTCTACGGGATTATGGCTTTCAGAAATGGGGCCAATTGCTGTGTAACAACTAACTTCTGTCATGGAATGAGCTTATGTTCCTAACAAATCAAAGCTTATCCAGATTTAAGTTTTATCAACTCTCCTCCTGGTTCATAAAGCAAGGTAACATCGGCTGTACATATGATGAATCAGAGAGCAGGTTTTTGGTCCCGTGCAATCAAAAAAAGGAAGTGGCGAAATGGTATTGGATTTTGATTGAAGGAGATCAACCATTGTCACCTATGGAGGAGCCCTGGAGAAGAGACTTGCCCGGCAGTGACATCTCGACTTTATGGCAAGTATCTTTATGCACTTTGTGGAAGGTTGTAAAGGCTGCGTCATTTAGAAGGAATCATCTGTTTACACTCCACAGAGCTTACTGGACCCCGAAGAGGTTATCTAAGCTGGGATGTGGAGAAAAGGCCTGCCTGAAATGTAGTCTGAGAAGCGCAGATGAAGTGCACATGTTTATGCAGTGTCCGCAGATTCAGGGCTTTTGGAGCCAAGTAGCTGGGATCATTTCACATATAATGGGCCAAGAGATACAGGTAAGCCTGACATTAATTATTTTTGGGATCTTACCTGAAGACAGTATTAATACCAAACTGTCAAATTTTCATGTATCATTAATGTTTGTTCTTATCCTCTTGGCAAGGAGAGAAATCTGTTTAAATTGGATCTCTCCTAATTCTCCAAAGGTTTTAGATTGGGTGTCATCGGTTAAAAGAACTTATAAATTGGATATGGAATGTAAGGCAAAGAAAAGAACTAGATTTTGGGTGATTTGGGATAACTGGGTTAAGAATACTAACTTGAGCCTTGCAATTGCTTAGTATATCATAAAAGTCCAATGATTATGAAACAAGTGAGTCTTGAGGAAAATGGTCCATGGGCAACTTTGGTTGTTATACCATCTTCAGAAATTCCCAAGTATAATGCGGTTGGTTTCCCTAGATACCCACGAGGTGGAAAGAGTATTGTTGGGTCTCGTCTCTTCCCTGTGGGGTTGAAGAGGGTGCCATGATACCGCTATCGATCACTCACTCTATTTTCGTTAATGAGGACAATAAAAAAAAAAAGACATTACCTGCAGAGTTCTCCAGGGCTCCTTGTTGTCCCCGTGTATTTTTAACTCTAGTAGGCAAACCCTTTAGAATGTAGGTGCCTTCAACATGCATGTGCCCATGACACACAACTCTTTGTTATTATCCTCTGAATAATGCTCACAGGAAGGCTTTTGAATCCAAGATGTTAAATGTTTCAAAATCGGAGCTTAGTATCTTAAGGACACCGGCCAAAGTGAGGAACATGGGTTCCGCTCTGACCTTTTTCATGCTGTTTGATTGTAATCCTGCTCCAATGTTCAAGCCCCAAAATGTTGGGGTGTGTGTCGATAACTTTTTTACGATGGACCTGCAAGTACCTCTGGTCACTAAACACATTCTTCAGCTTTCCCTTTAAAGAGCCATTATAAACGCTATCCATGCCAAATTAAGAGTGATGCTTATTTGGGGCCCTGGTGAGACTGCAATACTCTCTTTCTTCGGCATCACCAGGGGTCAAATTGCAAAACTCGAACACACCCAAAATGCCAACATTCATCTAGCGAGAACGGAATTACATTGATGTCTAGGATTTAGTGTGAATGTTTTTGTAATATACAAACATGTCTTCAAGGGACTGTGCAGACTATTTTCTGGTCATAGTTTTCAGTTACCTTCCAGACAGTAACAGGGCCGGACAGGCCTTTAATTCCATTGCACTTGGCCTTTCCCTGGCGGATTGGAGGCAGTTTGAAAAACCCTGGCCCACTCTTGGTTTCTCTGTCAGTTTCCCCAGCTCCTTGAGGTTAATTGAGGAAAGGCACAGGGGTACTTCAAGAGAGACAGAGAGAGAAGGAGGGAAGTAGAGGTAGAGAGAAAGTGATCAGAGAAGGAGAAAAAGAGAGGAGAGAGAATGGATGGAAAGAGAGAGAGATAGCATGAGAAGAGAAAGGAATCAGGGCTTGTTTGAGCATTTTTGCAAGGGCTGCTTTGGTTCCCCAGTCCGGACCTAGAGGGATCTCTTTTCTGCCGCTTAGACGTTAGTCTCCTTATGAAATGGAATGCATGAGCAGAAGGTATTTTGTAACTCTGGCCATTGCAAAGCTCTCCTTGGTCTTCTCTGTGTCGAATTACACTATTTAAAGTTCATGGAAGAGCTTAAAATTCAGCTATTCTAGATGCCTATGTCCCCTGTTTTCTGACCATCACCCTGACACAACCTTGGCTGTATTAACGCTATAAAATGTGCTAAGAAATGCAGAGGTAAGGGCCAAGCTTTAAAAGAAAGAGCATCGGCCCAATTGGATGTGATCCAAAAGTCCATACATTTGTGTAGGAGGCGATACATTGAGACTGTGGTTACCAGATGACTCTGCCAGTTGGTTCTCAGGGGACAGCCCCAAGTGAGAAAAGGTTTTATCCACCAATCTCTACAGGCGTTCTTGCATTCAGGAGCTAGAGCAGGGAATGCAGCATGGCCCATCAGCACAGTGTATGGTGGACCTGGGGTGAAAAAACATGAGGTTTCCACAAAGACATCTGAAATGCTTTATTTTGTATATTTTGTAATTCAGTCTTGCAATAACTTATTTTTGAGTGGGTATCCTGACAATCTGGCATGGATCTGGTCCTTTTGTACCTAAGTTCAACACCTTCGCCAGAGGAAGCCTTTGTGGAGCACAGAATTTCATAGGGAATGTTACTTTTCCAGTGTAGGTTTTGAATGTCTCAGTTTCACTCCTTCCACTTAGGTTAGAGGTGATTAGATTTTCAGTGTGTACTTCATGTAAACTCTAATAACACCACAAGCTACCTTTGTTCTCAAGGTAAACTAGAGTCAGGCCTAAGTACATCTTGACATCAATTAATTACCTGTAGTGTAAATGCTCTTAGAAGCTCCTTGACTTTTAACCCATATGATTAATTTCTTGGTTTTATTTGGCAAATTCAAACTTGGTATTTGGTAGCAAAAGTTTATTTTTGTATTCTATCAACCTGTGCTTAAATTCCAAGGCTGGTACACTCAGACATCAATCTGTTTCTTCAATCTAATTTTTCAGAGGAGTGGCCTTAAGATGGCTGTATGTAGGTCAAGGGGGGTGTTTGTAGGGGTGAACCCATTGTGCCGTGGATGGACTAAGTCTATTGTGTTTGCACGTGGTGGGGTGATTGGTATAAATTAATGTTTATACTTGCTTAAATTACTAATAGAGGCTTTGTGTTAATGCACATTGATACATAATTTAAATGTATAGACATTTTTTAATTCAATGTGGTACCTTGCACATTTAGCCTCGCTGTTCAAGTAAGCATAGCCTCATTTTGAAGTACGCATAGGTAAGTGAGAAATGCAGATTTAGTGAAGTCAGTTTTCTGTTGTACCTCGCTGTAGCTTCCTTCTATGGTCTTGTATCATTCTTTCCACAAGAAGAGCATCGCACCTACTCATTATTGTCTAGCTTGCGTTTTGGATTCATCACATGTTCTTTCTTCCTTTTGCTGTACTGAAGAAAATGTATAAAAGTATAGTAAAAATGTATAGAATTTTACATTATGTGCATCAACAGTTCAGACAGCAAAGCACTGGTCCGATGACATTGCAAATTTCATATTAGACTTGTAGGACCTTTCCAAAGCGCCTTTTTTCTTTCAGAGCAGCCCTCCGTTTCTAAACTGGGAGGCCATTGTTTTACCATTCCAAGATGGCCACTATGTTTAGAAGGTTTTGTTGGCCAACATGGAGCAGAACAGCAGTAATACACCTTTCAATTCAAAATGCGCAATTGCACAATTTATTTCCATTTGAATATTATGGCCTCCAAATGCGGTTACTGAGCTGCCATCTTGTAATGGTATTTTGCATAGCGTATTATCATTTTTCCTATACAAACCAGCCAACACATTGCTTCTAAATGTGGCAGCTATGTTGGAACTTTACAACAATCACACACTATGTACAGTACTATTGCAAGCCAGCAGCTTGCTGCTTTGTTTACTTTTATTCTTGTATTGCGAGCATATGGATGGCAAGTTTAGGTAGTGCCATGCATGACTTATTAGTCCAGTCCTGTTATGTTTCTTGGAATTCTGGGACTTGATCTATTTATCCCAGCATTAAACCAGGACTACAAGCTCAAGAATTATAATAAAAAAGACGGGACTGGACTAACTAGTCATGCATGGACCTCGGAAACTTGGCAGCTGTGGACTATATCCATTTATCCATAGATATGCAAAACAGACTAGTAAAGGGGATAGAGGTGCAGGTGATTGTATGCAGGGCCACAGGTGCAGCCCAGTCATCCCCTCTTCCACTCTGAAACAGTTAGAAGGCCCGCCGACCCTCCGTTCACTTGAAACATTCGAAAAGGACTACTACACAGTACTTACCTTTCCTTTTCAAAGCATTGTTATCAAGCGTATGAGTGCCATTTGTTCAACTGAAGCACAGAAAAATTACAGCTCCCAGAATGCCTTGCTTTGTTAACTGAAAATTAAAGATTAGAAACATTGTGTAGAGTGTACATGGATAGATCTGCAATCCTTGCTGAATGCTGCAATTTGCACTCATTAACTGTATAACTTGCATTTGAGGCTAACTGCATGGTAATGTAACTGAGCGTGTTTTGCTGCTTTCAAAGGAATGAGCCTCTCTGGGGCATTTTGCAACAAAGTAGATAAAACCTTAGAATTACTTTGCTTTGCTAGGTTATTCGGCATTTTCCATTAGCCCATGTTTCTTTACCTTCCCAGCAGAGAGAGTTGCAAGAAATAATAATGTGGAAGTGGCATACCTGCCAACTCACATGGTGGCACCATGTGTCACACGATATGGGCTCCCATCACACGGCCTCCCAGTGAGGAACCGATATCACAGGTGGTGGGGCAAACCAGCTGAAAACTACTGTAAATAGTGGTTTTCCAACTTGTTTTCAGAGGGTTTGTACTGCTGACGTCCAGTAAGAGGTGTAAAAACTCCCCAGGACATCTGCACCAGCCTTAGGAAGCTTTCCTTTTTGGGGGGCAGGGGGGGTTGGGGATGGAGTTGGGTTCAAAAGGGCCTTGTAGGTACTTCTCATCACGAGGCCCCGCCCCCTTCAAGGCCCGCCCCCTCCTCGCCCAGTGAGATTGCTCTTCAAGTTGGCAGGTATGAAGTGGAGTGGACTGTCAGATGTCCAGTAGCTTTGCCGCCAGCCAAGTATAATGGGATGCATGTCGATATCACAATATAGAACACGGTAGCCTTTTAAAGGGTGGTCTGCAATGTATACCTTGATTTGTATCAGTATCTAACCAAAGAAAACAACATTTGAAAAATGAGGCATGCATGCAAAATGGCAGTCCTGAAGCATGAGACTTGCAGGCAAACCAAGGGCATACTCAGCAGCTTCACATAAGACACGAATGGCCATAATTCAAAATTATTTGGCACATAAATACAAACCATAAGCAGCATTGGTAAAGCCAAATCTATGAAGGGATTTTAATGACTTCAAAAGCTTTTAAACTATGAAGCCCTTGACCAATGTTCATCAGACTCCGCATATGCAGGCGTGTGCACTTCCTAGTAAAGGCCATTCGTCATTTAGTGAGCGTTGAAGAACAGCAATCCGTATTAAAGTCTGATATGGAATATGTATGTCCTGAGGTTCCATCAGAAATAAAGTGGTCCGCAGTAGCTCTAATCCCCGGAGTTACAGAGAGAATTTCATAACTGTCTTGCAAGCACTGACAAGATGTGTCAAGTTAGTTGATTTGCATGTGGCGCCATAAACACTCAGGTATCCAGGTACAGCTAGGTACACGTTAATTTTGTGATAATCACATGATGAAACCAAGCAGGACAAAGTGCTCTGATTTGTTTGTAATATCCAAATCTCTTGCTCTAGATTGTTGGAGTAGAGCTATGCATGATGCGCTGTGCCATAGTTTGGGTGGTGAACACCCTTTCCTGCTCTGTCCGTAAGTGTTGTGAACAGTTCGATATGGACACACGGTACTGTTGTTCAGATACAGCAAGATCCAGGCCGCTGAGTTTTCTAGCCGCTGTAGTTAAGCTAAATCCACGCAGGAACTAGTTAGTTGATACTGGGGACAGCAAGAGCCATCACAGCCTCCCCCCGACCCACCGGCTCAAATTAAGCACTGACATTCGCCCCAAAAGCAGTGCCTACTTTGTAACTGAATGAGTGCAGATGCCTAAAGCTCTGCTCCGAAGCCCTCGCCTGCACTATTAAATGTCACGTCAGTGCACCAAATACCAAGTTTGGGTAGTCTTCAATCCACCTCTTATCTATTTAATTCACTACCAGACACTTCTTGCCCATTTATTTCACTACTGCCAGCTCCTCATTTCTCCCTTTGTGATGTCTTTTTCCGTCTTTCTCTTCCTCCATCCTTTTCCTTTGTGCAATCTTCTCTTTCATGTTCTTGGGAAATGTCTTATGTGGGAAAATAACTGCCGGTCCCCAAAAATGAGTGCCGGTGGCCCCCATCGCCAAACACTTGCTCAATTTAAACAATATCTGGAGGGAATTTCAATTACACTGGCATAATCTTTCTTGATTTTGGGAATTTCGCTTTATGCTTGTTATGCAAAACTTTGAGAATAATGAAATTATGCAACGTTGTGTAATTACCTATTGTTCGCGCAACAATTGAACACAGTTGGCCACCAGAATCAGAACCTCCAAAACACAATCGGCTACTGTTTGTAGTGAGTATGTTTTTGCAAATGTTTTAGTCAAAAAGTGTCCTCTTGTCCTAAAATATAGTGCAAAATACCAGCTTTGCACTTCACGCTACCACTTGTAATTTCACATAATTTTTTCAAAACTTGGTGTAAATACACAACAGCAATTTATGTGAATTCCGCACGTCCCTAAAACAAGTATTTTGCAGCTGAGCAGTTTATTTGACTAAAACAATGTGTAGGGCTGCTCAAAAGAATGACCCATCAGGTCGTCAGGGAAAGATGCCATTTTGGCTACCTGCTGCTGTTGTCAGAATGTGTTTTTAATTAGAGCAGCTGATGTCCAGAAGCAGCTTCATGTCTTTTGTAACATTGTGTATTAACAGTGTTGCTGGTTATAGATTTGATTTGTGCCTGATGAACAGGGGTTGTAGAAAATCCACTGGTGGTGCTGCTATGAGTAGCATAAGCATTTGTGATGACAATTTAGATGCATACACTATTCACAGCAGCACCTCTGGAGTTTGTATGTTCCTGTATGTCCCCGTTCACTGGCTAGAATGTAAATGAGGCAGAGTTTGGAAATGTAGAAATTATACAGCTGTGCACCGGCCTCACCTGAGAATATATCAAAAGTCCAATTTCGAGTCAGGAAAATGTTCCACTGCTTGTTGTCATTTTTTTTTTTTTTTAATTTTTTTATTGAAATTGAATGGTGTCATACGTATTCAAAATACGAAATACAAACTATAGAATAATGATACCCATAACTTTCTCAAAGAGCATACCCCGCTTTCAACCGCGGATATGGACAAAATAGTTAACTTACAATTTTCCAAAATCAAAAGACAAACAAAGGATTTTTACAGATTATTCGAAAGATATCCCCCAAATTTTTTCAAATTTTCTCCCCCCCCCCAATCCTCAAAGCATAGCTTCGCTCACTTATCTTTACTCTTCGCAATTTGAATATCCATTCATGCATGGATGAAGTCTGATTTGTACGCCAGTTTTGAAGTAACAACAATCTGGCAACTGCCATGCAAATATAAACTAATTTAGCGAATGATTCAGATAAATTGAGATGCGGATCGAAACCATAAAGCATCAGTTTTACATTTGAAGATATCTGAATATTACAATTAGAGCTTAAAAAAACAAAAATGTCATCCCAGAATGCTTTTACCATACAACAATCAGCTATTACATGAGTCCAATTAGCAGGGGCGAAGTTCAAACATCGGAAACAATTCGGAATATAGTTGCTGTACATTTTGGCTATTGCCGCCGGGGTACGATACAAAAGCCATTTTCCAAAAAATAACATTCTGCGCCAGTTAGCTCCCCTTAATGTGGAAAAATTAAACTTATTAATGGTTCGCCACGTAGACAATGTCAAAACATGATTCTGTTGTTCCCACCATTTTTTAACAACTTTAGCGCCCAGATCCCTTTGTCTGGATTGAGCGAGACAACGCTTCCACTCTCCGGGTTTCCTTATCAAAGTATTATTAAAAAAAAGATCATTGTTTAAAGAAGAAATCTGAGTAAACGATGTGGGAGCATGCTGCTGCAGGGATTGATAAATGTAAGTATAAGACCCGGCTAACAAAAAATTTCTTGAAATTAATAATCGCATCTCCGGCGGAGTTATCCACCTTGTATGTTGCAAAAAATCACCCACTTTGCTAAATCCAGCATTTGTCCAATGACCCATTAAATCAGAGTCAACCACCTGCCCATAAAATGAAAGTAAATTAATCAACAAAGAGGAAGAATTAAACAGAGAAAGAGAATATCTTGTGAGCATAGCCGTACGCTTCCTAAAAAACCAGGCAATTATTTTATACCTAACCAATTTGGGAGATTTAGGAACTTGAAGAGGGGGAGAAATTTGACTTTCCGAAAAAATTAAATAAAAAAAAAGCTAATAAATACGTTAGAGTTTGATATTGGAAATTTAAATCGAGTCAGATACCGAGCAAAGTAAGCATTATAATAAGTTCTAATATTTGGTAGTGCGAGGCCTCCATTGTCTAATTCCTCTCAGAGAATATTCAGCGCAATACGAGGCGTTTTATGTGCCCACAAAAAGCGCGAAAATATAGATTCAATTTTAGTAAAAAAAATACCCGGAAGAAAGCAGGGAATCGTTGAAAACAAAAAATTAAACAACGGTAAAATTGACATTTTGATCAAAGCAACTCGGCCCAAAATTGATAACGGTAATTTATGCCAGCGAGTAAGCATTGAGCCAACTTTCTGAAGGAGGGGATCAAAATTAAAACTATAGAGATCTTTAACTGAAGCTGTAAAAAAGACTCTGAGATATCTTTTAGGTTTATTATTGATACAGCCCCTTAAATCCGGATATAATTCAGGTGTATGATTGCCACAGACCAATATTTCTGTCTTCTTTTTGTTAATACGGTAGCCCACGAAAGTCTCAAATTCCTCAAAAAGCTGAAATACGCGAACTTGTGACTGCAAATCGGATTTGATAAGAAGCATAATATCATCAGCGTATAGTTTTATCTTTGACATTAATGGAATCAGAGGCGAAATCTCTACACACTGCCGAATTGCGATTGCAAGGGGTTCGATAAAAAAAGCAAAAAGAATCGGTGATAAGGGACAACCCTGGCGTGTACCCCGATTAACTGACACTGATCCTACTGTTAGTGAATTAATAATAATATTTGCTTTGGCACCCGTGTAAAGATTACGAATAAAATTAATAATAATTAATGGAATATGAAAATGTTGCAAAATAATAAAAAGTGTCTCCCAGACTACCAAATCAAAAGCTTTTTCCGCATCAAATAACATAATTAAAGCTGGAATCCTCAGTGTCTGAAAGTAATCCAGGGCTTCCGAGAGATAATGGGTATTAATCATCAATTGTCTACCGGCAATAAACACATTTTGATCTTCGTGAATCAAATCCGTGGCAATATGATTAAATCGAATGGCGAGTAATTTAGTAACGATCTTACAGTCCGAGTTTAAAAGGGTGATGGGACGATATGAATTAGGATCCCTAGCGTCCTTCCCCTTCTTTAGAAAGCTAACCACAGTACCTTCGCGAAACGAGTCTGGGATGGAGGCTCCTGCGAGCATGGAATTAAGGAGTTGTCAAAAAATATCAGAAAAGGCAGGGAAAAAAACTCTGAAAAATTCCGCGGGTAATCCGTCTGGGCCGGAAGCTTTCCCTGATGGAAGTTCTTTCACTACCGATTGTACCTCTTCTAAAGAGAATTCACTTGCCATATTTAGTTGCTCGGATTGGGAGAGGGAAGGGATCATGTCCTTCCTCAAAAAAGCATTTAATTTTAGCTGATCTATTTCCTGCTGATGGCTATATATTTTTTGATAGTGGAAGTGCATTATCTTACCTATCCCATCCGATTCAGTTATATATTGATTAGTAACGGGACAGATTAAACCCCGAATTAAATTGGAGGCAGATTGTTCTTTAGCCTGCCAGGCCAAAAATCTACCCGTAAAATTGCTTTCTTCGCAGACTTTCTGGTATTGACTATGAAAAAACGCTTCTCCTTGCTCAAATAAATATGTACTAAATTCACGTTTAGCTTCATTTAGTTGATCTTTAATATTTCTAGAGGGATTTTGTTGTCTTAGAGCACTAAGAACCTGTATATGATGCTCAAAGGAGTTTTTTATAGCCCTAGCAGCGATAGATGTGGCAGCATCTTTCCCAATAACAATTCCACGAATAAAAGCCTTTAGGGCGTCCCAAATAATACTGAGAGGGGCGGTGCCAGTATTGCGGATTATGAATTCTCTAATCATAACTTTGAATTCGGAGACCCATATTTCATCGTTGAGATATAATTTATTAAAAACCCATCTTTTAGGAGACCTTCTAGTATCCCCGAAAATAAATTCCCTAATGAGCATAGCATGGTCGGAAAATACATTATGCACCGTGTTATAATAACCTAACCTGAGATTACGTGAAGCAAGAAAAAAGTCAATGCGGGATGAAGACTTAAATCTACTCGACCAGCAGGTATATTCTTTTTTAGAGGGATTATCTAAACGCCAATGATCAGAGAGATCCAATAGTCTTTTATAATTGGAAATAGTCTGGAAAATTTTAGGTTTGAGTTGTTTTTTAGATTGGGACGATGAGTCCAGTTTGGGATCCATCAAGACATTAAAGTTGCTACCGATCACAATATCCCCTGACACCGTCAATAAGGATTGGAACATATCTTCAAACATATTAGAATCATCATTTAATGGGCCATAGCAACTAAGAAAAAATAAGAGGTCTCTGTCTATTTTTGACTCTGCATGAGACCCAGCACCAACGCCCTAAACCTCCTTCTTCTGAATGAATAATTTCAGCATGTATGTTCTTATTTAAAAATATCGCCACCCCTCGTTTAGATTCGTTGCATGATGCAAAACACCGAAACGAAACCCATGATTTAAACATTGAAAACTGATCTATCTTAAGAGAGGAAATATGAGTCTCCTGTAATTGGATTACAGAAGGATTTTTTGCCTTAATCCAGATTTCCACAGCTCGCCTTTTCTTAATATTATTTAAACCATTAACATTAAGAGAAAACAATTTCAAACTCTCCTTATTTGACATTGACATCTTAGATTATCTAATTGTAAGCAGTTATAATCAGGCCTCGCCTTACCCATTGTAAGCATTCTGGCACTTTGAATTGACTCATAAGTAAATAAACAGAACCTGACACCATCAACTTCATTTGTTGTTATAACCCACCCATCACCACCCTCAACCCCATCCCCATCCCCACCCCCACCCTGAACCCCCCAAACCCTGCCCTCCAATGGCCCAACTTCCTCCCCCCACGCAGACCATCGGAACCTGCCCCACTGCATTGGGGTGACCTGTCGCACCCCCTGGGCCCCTGGATTCCACACTCCCTCTTGCTCTACTGAACCCCCCCAACCTTCCAAACAATCAGCCCACAAAAATGAAAACCTGTGACATCTTGTAAGCAAATAAACAACTCTATGTAATTTTCTCGTAGTTTAACTTGATTAAGAGATCGAGATCTCCTTAAGCAGATCGTGCGCTGCTGCTATATCGGATATCATAAAGAATTTGCCTTTCACTAAGACTTTAAGCTTAGACTGTTGCGCTATCGTGGCTTGAGCCCCTTTAGCTTTAAACAACTGTAACATTTGGACAAACTCTTTTCTTCTCCGAGCAGCGGAGGCGGACATATCTGAAAAAATACAGCATTTCACAGTTTCAGTAACAAAAAATTGTCTTTTCTGAATTGCCGTCGAAAGAATAGTCTCTTTAATCCGTATATCAGAAAAGTTTAATAAAATTGTACGAGGGAGGGAGGAATTTGGAAAAGGCTGGGCAGGAACTCGATGTGCTCGCGTAATGGTTAAGTCACCCTCATGATTGGGAATCACTTTTGATTTAAAAAAAGAGATAGCCCACTGCAACGTACTAGAACCTTCAAGACCTTCGGGAACCCCCACTATGCGAAGGTTCGATCGACGATTATAGTTCTCCAAATCATCTAGTTTAGATTCTAGTAAGCGTGAAGTGAGGGAAAGCCGACTTGCATCTTTTTTAACCTCAATCATTTGATCCTACAGATTAGAGATGCGAGCTTCGGCTTCTTGAAGGCGAACAGGAAATGTGGAGAATAGATCCTCCATTTTGTCCAAACGCTGATTGATCAAAGCGAGCTCAGATTTTTGAAACTTCTTCAATTCTCGAACCTCATCAAGAATTAGATTTAACATGTCTTTAACTGACATCTGGATCTCCCCGACGGTCTCGGTGTCCAAATCTAGCAAAGGACTGAAGGGGCTAACATTAGAAGCTGAGTCGGCGGCGGGATTTGGAAGCTTGTCAATAAGTGATGTAGCTGTGACCGTAATTTCTGAAGCTGGAAGCTCTTTCTGAGTGTCATCCATAATTTTCAGGGAGCGTGCCAAAAAGTCCTCTTTAAGTGAAGATGCCAAAAGGTTAGGTTTTTGCAGAAAATTTGAAGGTTGAATAATTGAAGAAGAGGAAGAAGGACAAGCGTGAGCGGAGATGCTTTGACAAGGTACGGCATTTTTCTTATCAAAAAGAGGGAATGATTTGGCACCCTTTAGCACCTCCATAGAGCTATCTTGCTTGGAAGTAGAATCCTGGATAGGGGAAGAACGTACTACCTCTACACTATGAGAGGCCTCTAAACCCGGAGTTGGAGTCGAAAACTCCACGAAAGACTCCTCCAGCTCTTCCGAGCTTCCAGCACTGTCGCTTTTTTCCTTGACATCGCCTTTATCGCCAGAGGTATCTTTATTTAGTAATTTGGCGGCGTTTTTGGCTTCTCTGAGCTGAATACGTAGAGCTTTTGCTTTGCGAGTATTCATTAGCTTCCCCATGCTGAGAACAGAGAACAGCAGTGAATAGAGTAATGGTAGTTAATAGTGGTAGTTAATACTTGAAATTTAGCCCCTGTACCTTTAAATCCAGCCGTCCCTGTAGTCCAAATGCCACGAAGTCCAAAAGCAGCAGTAACAGCAACCGCAAACAATTCTGCTTGCCTAGGCAGGAATGGGACTGCAAATCCACAATCGCCAGGTACAGCTATTCCAATGGGCAAAAAACTGAGACTCAGGTGAACCAGTGAGCTCTCCAGCGCCGCACCCTGCAGACAACACCGGGGGCGCGGACGCAAAACCGAAGGTGAGAAGAGCTACTCCATTCCTCTCCGCTCCGATCAGACTCGCACTTCAAAGCGCCGGGAGTCCGCACAGACAGAGAAACGCCGTCCGCCGGCCACCATCAGCCTCTACCTCTGCCTTAGCCGCACTGTCTCGAGGGGGAGGGGAGGAGCCAGGAGCCGGAACCCTTAGGTGAGCACGGAGGCGTGGAACTCCATGCCGTAGCCTCTTCCAGTGTGTGTAGCTGCTTGTTGTCTTTAATGGAAAGTGCATTCGTTGCATTCACTGTAAGATGGCCGCTGGTGTAGAGGATTGGGGAGAACGAGAGCAGAGAGAGGAAGTGCAAGTAGTCCCTTCAGTTCACAGCAAAGGACCAAGGTCTGACAGCATTGGAAGGGATTCGTCATTCAACCAAAACACTAATGGCCATATGTACAAGGAAATGGTGCAGCATGGCTCAGCGGCAAACTTTACAGTGCCGCGCTGCGTCATTTCCAAAATGCAGGGATGCGCCGTATTTACAAGAATAGGGGGCACCCCTGTGTTTTCCCTAGCACTGGTGCTAAAAATAGCTGCTTAGCATCAAAACAGACACTCTTGAGCCATACTGCAGGGGGGCCTGCGTTACAGGGATGACTGTTTATGTGCAGGAAGATGTCTCTTCATGAACATAAACAATCATTAATGGTGTTTTGCTCTTTCTATGTGTGCTGCAGCGAGAAATAAAAGTATTTCTCCTTGTTGCGCCAATCTGGCAACTGCTTTTGCATGGTGTTCATTTTTGGTGCTGCCTCAAATTTTCAGGTCCTTGTAAATCTGGGGCAGCGTGAAAAAAAATGGATATTGGGGTGGAATGTCCACCACAATACCCAATGCACGCCACTTTCGCACAGATACCTGCAGGAAAGGGTACCATATTTGCAAAGGGGCCATCCAAAGTGGCTTAACACCGCTTTGTAAATATGGTGCAGGGCATTGCGCCACTGGAATGTTAAAAAAGTTACGTTCTGGTGGCGCAATCCCCTTTTACATTTGCCCCTGTGATTCCGAAATGTTCCAGGGTGAGGCAATGATAAGAATAGGAATAAAAGACATTAACTCATGAGAAAGGAAGTGAGACAGACAACAAAGCTATCCAACCATGAGTAAGGATCTGCCTCAAAGCCCACAATAAGTATATACTATGGATTGGAAGCAATAGGTCTTGCCAATAGACATCTAAAGCTGTCTGTAGTCAAGACACAAAAAGGGAAGTTATTTCTGATTAAGTAGAGATAAAAAAGGAGACTTTCACACCTTAACGCACAGGTAGCCATTTTAGATGAGCATTTATATTGACACTTAGATTTTTAGTTTTTTGAATATTTTTCGAAATTGTCCTGCTTGTGAAGGGCAGGGCTCTGAATGCCAAAGGGTTGGAGAGTCCTCCGTGGCCAATATATGAATCTAAGCCAGATTTATTGTAAGTAATTCGACGTCGTCCACTCATCAATTGCCATCAATTATTTATTTATCTTTATTTTTAATTCACAGAAAATGCCAGTGGTGAAGCCTCTAGGTGCTGCACATAGTTTTGACGGGCAAATCAATTAATTGTGGTAGCAAGTTGAACATTGACAATAGTAAAAATTCAAGTAGCATAGTAGCATAGTAGTAAACTGAGAAAGTGGATGGGAATGAGAGCAGCGTCAAACATGCAGACTGAGGGGAGAGGTTATTACCTGACATTTTTGATCAGTAGATGGACTTTATTATTTTGTAGAACATTTAAAGGATTGTAGGGTCATGGATTAGAGATCCCATGGGCATGAGACGGTAGGAAAGGTTGCAGAAGGACTGGTTTGAGTTATTAAATTTTCTGAAGTAGCAGTGATGCTGTACCATTTGGGAGAAATGAGCGCCGCCCCACTAATGGAGTCATTCGCAGAATGATGGATGTTCTGCTGATGTACAACAATTCGGAAATACTGTTACCACAACCATTTATCATGACTTTACTGCATGTTGAGAGACAAATGTGCACGTTTTGTTCCATTATTGCTGCAAAATTAGCTTGTCTTGAGAGTACCAGCTGTTTTAGTCAGTTTTTAAAGGATGTGAAGTCATCCACTGACCTGATTTCTATAGGTAGGTTGCTCCAGAGTTTTCCTCTGGTTACTTTCAGGGATTTGCCTCAGAGTCTTCTTGGTCTCCATTTTGAGACTGGCAGTTTCTGCTCAGGAGTGGAGTGGAGCTGAGCTGTTGTTTGATGGAATGTGAAGTGGTTCCTTGGGTATGCAGGATTTTTTGTGTTAAGCGTGTTCCACATGAAACAGAGGTCCCTGAGGTTTTTTGGGGTTTTCAATGGTTAGCCAAGATATCTGCTTCCTGAAGGAGGAGGCATGTTTGTTCATCGGATCGAAAATCATATTTGTGGCTTGGTTTTAAACAATGGGGCAGATTTACAAGCCCCTTGCGCCACTTTTGCGTCACTTTTCCCATGTTAAAAGTGACGCAAAAGTGGCGCAAGGGGCTTGTAAATCTGCCCCAATGTCTTTATTTTGAAGATGTAGGTATATTGCAATGAAATAGTATTGTCTAGAAAGGAGAACTGCTTGAACCAGTAGTTTCTTGGTTCGATGGTTAGGAGATGGCTGATTTTAAATATGGCATAAAAAAGGGAATCGATGGAAGTACATAGTAGTTTTTATACTATGTAATTAGTGTGTGTTTTACCAATAACGCCACTATAATGATTCCCTTAAGAACAAAAAGAGATAACCAAAATTTACTTTGAGGGTGCTGGTCGATCTGTTACCTTTAGATGAATATTAGGGATTGAGGGAGAGCAAAAAGCAAGACGCCATGGTCACATTACGTTTTTAAATCCATGATTTCTTGCTACAGGGATGTAGTGTTGCTTCAGTTAAAGAATTCAACATTATCACATAGATCCAGTAATTGCTCCATAATTTCTATGTCCTCTCCATCATTAAACAAGCATTGGCATAGCCAATAGGTCTCGCCTTTGGGACCTTATAAGTTTTTAGCTATGCAGCAGTTGTTGTTGCACCAAGTATATTGTGCTGCATAACTAAATACTTATAAGGTCCCAAAAGCGAGACCTATTGGCTATGCCCATGCTTGTTTATTTCAGTACTTTATCCATTTACAAAAAGTACTGCAAGCAGGAAAAAAAAATAGTGGAAGGAAATGCACGGGGCAGGAAACAGATAGAAAAAAGCATTTGCAATGCAATAGGTCTTGCATTTTCAAAACTTTGACCTATTGGTATTGTAAAGGACAACGCCTTTTATTATTGCAGGCTTTTTAAACACATAAATTAAAGGCATTGTCATTTACAATGCCAATAGCTCAAAATTTCGCAAATGCCAGACCTATTGCATTGCAAATGCTTATTTTTTTAGTAGTAACTTACACTTGTAAGTTAGGCTCCACACCCTTTTTCAGGCAGTGTAGACATGTAAGTCTACACTTTTGAGTACATTTTGTGAAAAACCCAAAGTAGTAAAGTTACTAAAAAGTGTTAAAATAAATGTACATATGTAAATTACTCACAAGTGAAACTTATCTTTGTAAATAACCCCATTGAAAGATAAAATTGAGAGACAGGAGGGCTAGTTTCAGCAAAGTGTGAATACAAATCATTATTGTTTAAATATTCTTAAATACGTTTAAAATTCACTTTAAAAAAGAATATATATTAACCTTAAAATGTCCTAAACAAAATGGGTCGTCAAGGCTTGGGGAGAAGACCTGTCTTAAGAAAGGCTAGAGCTACCGACTTGGAACTAGGGAACCAAGTTCGAATCCCGGGCATGGCTCATCTTCCTGTGATTCTGGGCAAATCACTTATTCGCACCGTGACAATTTTTTTTTACAAATAAAATAATGTATGAGGTCTGGCTCTCATGTAAAGCGCTCAACTGCAACTGGGCCTTGTTCGCACTATATAAAACTACAACAATAAATGGCGTGTTATACTGGGGTATCATTATTCCCTGTGCATTTCCAAGCTGCCGAAATACACAGCAGGTAAAAAAGGATGCGGCACAATTCAAAACTGGCCAAGCGCTGACAATGATTATTCCAGGGCAAAGCACAAACAGAAAATAAGTGGTGTCACTGCACATCTGTGTATCTGCCCAGACCCGATAGCTGTTTATTCGTACTCCTATCGACAGCATTTTCTCCTCTCACACAAAGAAGCTCCTTCAAGGGAAAAAAAATGGAAACAGAAGCAGCTGTTACTAAGGAAACGGGCACGGAGAGCTCTCGGTTCGCTTTCAATAGTTTTGGTAAGCACTCTTCAGTTAGCATGTTTTGCCGTATCCCCCGATAATTTCGCGTGTTTAATTAATAAGGAACTGGAAGTGCCTCGTTAATTGTGTTTAAGTCGTATCTTGCTTCTGCAAAGCTATTTGGAATCAAACAATGGCGGATGCTGGTTCTGACGTGAGGGGAGAAAGCCTGGTGCTGCCTTTGTTCAGTGCAGCCTGCATGAAGTTCTTTTATGCGCGCGGACACTGCTGCCATTGTCCTGCGAGCCTGAACAAATGTCAAGAGAAAAAGAGATAAGAAAGGCAGAAGGCAGATGGCGGCTGCACGCGTGCGTGCACGCAAGCTTCTTTTTTTTTTTTTTTTTTTAATTTTTATTTAGTTTTGAAAAACATAACAATGCAAAAATATCGGCTGTGCAGACATTTAAGAGCAAGTGCGGAGATACAACATTACACTCCCCCCTCATATACAAACAGCAGTTCAACATCAGGGCAGCAGACCCCCATCTAGAGCCCACCCTTCTCATCCGCCCGAGCCCACTAAAGGGGAATGACGCAGTCAGGACACACCAAACATGCTCAGCGGACACCCCCATCTTCGGCTCAGCTCCCACAATGCAGCCCGCCTCGAGAGCGTACAGCCCCCCAATACCCAACAGGGAGGAATACCAGAGCTATCCTACTCCCGTAGGCACTATTCCGGAACTGGCTCGCGGTGGGGAAGAGCTCGGGAGGTTAGCGATATAGGTCTTGTAGGGGCCCCAGATATCTTTGGGACGCGCCACTGCAGGGAGGAGACTGGCGTAGATCTCGCTATTTGTGCTGCAATAAGCCATAGACGTGAGCCATGTCCCGGCCGTGGGGGCCGTTCTACCGCCCCAATGTTTTGCCACCTCCCGCTTGGCGAGTAGCAGGCCCATGGAGGCTAGCCTGCGGACGGTCTTGGGGAAGTTTACTGTGTAGCCCAATAAAGCAACCTCCGGAGTGGGAACCAGCGTGAGCTCCAACATAACGCCAAGGATCTCATGTATCTGCGTCCAGTATGATTGCAGTCTGGGGCATGTCCAGGACAGGTGCGCAAAGTCAGCGTGTGGTGCAGCGCATTTCCAACATGTGTGTGGGCGCGCGGGGTCAATGGCGTGGAGCCTAGCAGGGGTCATGTAGCAGCGGCGAAGAAATTTATAATGGAGGAGCTTATGTCGACTATTGAGTGATATCGCGTTAGTGACTTTGCAACAAGCGGTCCATTGGTCATCTGTGATCGGCCTACCCAAATCTGCCTCCCAGGCCGCTCTCAATCGGCCATCCTCACATGGAACCAGCGCTGCGCATGCCTTATAAAGCTTAGAAACCATATGGGCACCCGAGTCCTTGTCAATGAGGAGAGTTAGGGGCTCGAAGGATGCTGGCTCGAGAGGGAATCCCGCAATGTCTGAACGAGCCGCACAATAAAGCCGGCGCAGGACAAATTTGTCCATGAACGTGGCCTCACTGAAGCGCTCCTCCTCCGAGACAGAAAATATGTGGCCCCCAGGGTAGAGGTCTCCGATCTTAGTAAGGTGAAACTTGGTCAAAGTACGCTGAACCAGCGCCTCCCCCGTGCCAGACAGCAATCCGGGGTTGGGAAGTGGAAGAGAAGAGGAGTAGAGGAGAGGCTGGGCTAGATAGCGAGTAAGACGATGCCACGCCCAGCTGGTGGTGGACACCGTCTGAATATCAACTGGGTCCCGGGCAACCCCCTTTGGCAACACAGCCGCCAAACGGCCCGGGAGAACGAAATCCGCCTCGGGACGCAGGAACGGAATACGAGCGTCAGGGTGGTACCAGGCATAGGCGTGCGCACATTGCGCAACCAGATAGTACAAATACAGATCCGGTACCCCGAGGCCGCCCCTATCATGAGGGAGCGTGAGGGTCTTCCAACCGATCCGGGGGTGCTTCCCGCCCCAAACCAGCCTGATCAGCTGGGATCGCAGCGTGGAGAAAAAGGCCCGGGTGATAGGGACAGGGATATTATTGAAGAGGTATAAAAATCTAGGGAGAACTATCATTTTTATGATTGCAATTCTGGCCGACATGGACAGCGGGAGCCTCAACCATCCCTCCACCTGTGTCTCCAGCCTATCCAAAGCGCGGCCATAGTTGAGGCGGATGAGTTCGTCCGTGTTTAGATGGATCTGTATGCCCAGGTACCGAACCGAGTCAGAGCACCACTCCAACGGGTACTCGCACTGCCATGGGGAGGTGCTGCTGGTTAAGGGGAAGATTACGGACTTATGCCAGTTGATGCCCAGCCTGGAGTGTGCGCCGAAACGGAGGATCTCCCGTATCAGGGGGGCTAGGTTGACCTGCGGTTCTCTTACATACAGTATAGTGTCATCTGCGTAGAGGGAAGCAAGCAAGGGACCCGTCCGGAACTGGAGACCCCTGTGGAGATGGCGCTCCTGGAAATGTCGGATCAAGGGGTCCATGGCCAAAATGAACAGTAGCGGGGAGAGTGGACAGCCCTGCCGCGTACCACGCGTTAAAGAGAAGGGACAAGACAGCGTGCCATTGATACGCAATCGGGCCGTGGGGCGGCTATACAAAAGCCGCGTGGTAGCAAGGAAGTTCTCCGGCATGCCCATACGTTGCATGACGGAGAGAAAGAAGGCCATTCTAGGGTGTCGAAGGCCTTCTCGGTATCCAGGAGGACCGCCGCCGCAGGCGTGGCTGGGTTAATTCTATGTAGGACCGTGAAAAGCGTCCGCAGATTTAAAGACGTAGAGCGGCGCGGGACGAAGCCCGACTGGACGGGCGAAATGATGAATTCCATC
This sequence comes from Triturus cristatus, assembly GCF_964204655.1. Taxonomy (NCBI): domain Eukaryota; kingdom Metazoa; phylum Chordata; class Amphibia; order Caudata; family Salamandridae; genus Triturus; species Triturus cristatus. Next base: position 1,174,765,159 of record NC_140590.1, on the reverse strand, counting down.
AATTGAGAGAGCCTGTTGGCCACTATCTTTGCCAGGATCTTGTAATCAAAGTTTAAAAGGGAGAGGGGCCGATAGGAGCTACACAACGTCGGGTCCTTGTTTGGTTTTGGAAGTAGAACTATTACCGCTTCGCTGAGGGTAGCCGGAAGGGAGCCGCGCTCCAGCGCCTCCGCATACACCTCTATCAGCTGTGGCGCCAGCAGATCAGAAAAGGCCTTATAAAAATCCCCGGAGAAGCCATCGAGGCCGGGGGCTGTGGACCCGCGAAGCACCTTAATCGCCCCGCGCACCTCCGCCACAGTTATAGGCTCCGCCATGAACTCCTGCATGCCCTTATCCAGGAACACAAGCGCGATTTCCGACAAGTAGGCCGCACGAGAGGCTGGGGATTCCCCCAGCTTGGTCTTGTAGAGTTCGGAGAAGTAGGTCAGGAATTCGTCTCTGATCTCTGTGGGAGTTGTGCGGAGTGAGCCATCCATGCCCCGCACCTCAACTATTAAGGACTTACCATACGGAGGCCTCAAAGCCTGAGCCAGTGTGCGTCCCGGCCTGTCTCCCTCACCATATCTACGCGCCGTCTGATACTTCCCAAGATACAGAATCTCCCTGTCCGCAGCCTCCCGGAAGTCAGTCAGGAGGCGAAGCCGCCTAGCGGACATGTCCCCAGCCGGCTCACGCTGCGCTTCAGCATCAATCGACTCTAGCTGTGTCTCCAGTTGCTTAATGGTTGCGCGCAGCGCCTTCAGGACCCCAGCGTGCTTGGCTATGCAAATCCCCCTGATGTAGGCTTTAAACCCCTCCCAGAGCACGGCCTGAGAGTCTACAGATCCTGTATTAATCGTGAAATAGTCCTCTATCGCCTCGGAAATCTCGTGGACAAATAAGTCGTCCAGCAGTGCTCTCCCAGGGAATCGCCACTGTCGCTCAGAACCCTCGGGGCGCGGGACATCCAAGCAGAGCGACACAGGGGAGTGGTCTGAGTACGTTCTAGGGAGAGTAAGTAGCCCACTAAACCATGGGGACAGGCCCGGGGACAGCAGCCAATAGTCAATTCTGGTCCAAGTGTTGTGTTGCCCCGAGAAATGTGTGTAGTCAGTGGTGATCGGGTTGCGCCTGCGCCAAATATCGACTAGGGAGAACTGGTGACAAAGGTCCAAAAGTGCGCGCCGCGCCCTAGGCTTGGAAGGAGCAGCCCCAGACGTGCTATCCAAACCAGCATCTAGCAATAAGTTAAAGTCGCCGCCAAGAATGAGGCCCGCTGGTTCAAGCGTCGCAAGCTGGGCAGCCAGTGCATGGAAAAATTCCGGGGAGTCAGTGTTAGGGGCATACACACATACCAGGATGACCGCATGACCCATCAACACCCCTCGTACTATGCAGTAGCGACCCTCCGGATCCCCCTGGAACAGCTGGCAGTGAAACGGGACTCTCTTGTGAATCAGCACCGCGGTGCCTCGGGCGTAATTGCTAAAATTGGAGAAGTATCTATGGGCGCCCCAGGAAGCTGCAAAGCGCGCGGGAACAGAGGTGTGTAAATGCGTTTCTTGTAGAAAGGCAATGTCGACCCTGTGTCGATTCAGATAGTGTAGTACCTGCTTGCATTTTCGTTGATCGTTCAGGCCTCTGACGTTCCAAGACATGAGAGAAAGGTCAAGGGGGGCTTCATGTAAGCCTATGTGTACCGTTGCTGCCATACCACTAGCAATGAGAGCAGGAAAGCAGAAGCGTCTCCGTGTATCCGCAAAGTTACAATCTGACCAGCCATGTCAAGAATATCAAAACTCCCCATCCCGGCCCCCCACCCCCCACCCAGCCAAATCACGCAAACGTGAGGCAAACCCCAACCTGTGGAAGAAAAACGAAGCTTCAAATAGCAATACCAATGATATACAATTAAACAAAAAATAGGCATTGTAAGCCAAAAGTGCTCCCGGCGGTGTCAACCAAAGGGGAATGGCAACGACCCTCCGCCGACCCAGCACCACAGAAAAAGCAAGGACATAGCAGAGTGTCTCGAACTTCCCCATTGCAAACAGACAGAAAAGAAGTCTAAAGCTGGGATGCGGGCACTGACTCAGCCAGGCCCAGAGCCGGAGAACAGGTCCTGGCTAATCGCAAAACCACTGCGCGGAGGAGAGTGTCCATCCTCATCGCCCCCCGAAGGGCCCCTGCGTGGTTTATATGTTCGGCAGAACTCCTGTACCGCAGTAGGATTGTCAAATATCCGCGGTCGGCCATCGATGTCAACCCTCAGCCGGGCCGGATACAGCATACCATACTTGAGGCCTAGGTAGCGGAGCGCCGCTTTGGCCCCAACATATTTACGCCTAGCCTCCTGTACCATGGCGGTAAAATCAGGGTAGAACGAGAGTCTCAAGCCCTGCCAGGTGATCTCGCCCTTCTCCCTGGCCAGCCGCAGGGCCGTGTCCCGGTCTCGGAAGTTCATGATCCGGGCGATCAGAGGGCGAGGCGGGAGCCCCGGGTTAGGTCGCGGCCCAAATGAGCGGTGCGCCCTCTCTACCACAAAGCCTGGTGTAAAGGAGTCTCTCCCAAAAATGTCCGACAATAGTTGCTCAACAAAAACATCCAGCCTGCCGGTAGCCGTGGATTCCGGAACCCCAGTGATTCGGACGTTATTGCGCCGACTGCGCGATTCCAAGTCCTCGTTCTTGATGGCCACTCACTTTAGTATGCGCTCCAGCCGATCTAAGCGCTTGGTGTCCTGCACTGCGCCATCTTCCACCGCAGATATTCGAGCCTCAGCCTCCCACAAACGCTTATCGTGGGCCTGGATCTTCCCCCCATCGTTTCTAGCTTTTTGTTCAGGGCATCAAAGCGTCCATCGAGGGCCCTGAATCCAGCACGCATCTCTTGAAGCCAGTCAGGGGATGGAGCAACAGCCGCCGGGCCAGAGGAATGGCCCCCAACAGGGTCCGGCATGTCCGGGCGATGGTCCGCCGGCTGATCGTGGAGCCTTTCAAAGGGCAGAGTCTTTTGCTTGGGGTCCTTTCGTCCCATGCCCCCACCCGGCCAGACTGCGAGTCGCGGGTAGGGGGCCAAAAGGCGGCTTCAAGGCGCTGTGACGACGACCCAGGAGGAGGAACGGCTCCGCCACTTCTTCGGCCCGCAGCGCGGGCGATGCAGCGGTCCCTCGCAGTCTCCGGCCACGTGGCACACCAGACCCGGGCACCAGCACCGGCCGCACCGCTACAAGGCGACTTCTCCGCGCCAAGGACCAGGGCGCGCCTCTCTGGGGGTCCGAGTCCCGGACCAAGCAGCGCGGGCGGCCAGTGGGGCGGCAGCAGACGCGGCCAGGCGACTCAGCGCCGGGGAGAGGGAGTCCGGACGGCGCAGGCCGCGAACCCCAGGAGCAGCCGAGCAAGGTCCCAGGGAAGGGGGGCAGAGGCGGCCCGGGCGCTAGGGTCAGCGCGGATCCCCCCCAGCCCACCCCCACCGCCAGTCAGCCGTGCCGTCGCCCCCCCCCAGATCCCCAGACCGCAACAGCGCGGGGAACCCGAGAGGGGTCAGCGAGGGAGGACGCGACCGCGGCGCCGAGCAACGGCCCAACGCCCGGACCGCTCCAGGCCAACGGCGGCGAAGGGGGCGAAGCAGACCCACACCAGACCGCGCCCCAGCGCTCAAATTCCCCCCCCCAGTTCCACCCCGGCCACCCGCATCACAATCGGCCGCCGCCGCCGCACTAACCTCCCCGGCCGCCGAGTCAGGCCGCCATCTTGGGCATCAGGTCCGCTCGGCCCTGGCGTTCTTCGGTCGCTCCGGGCGCTGTCGGGGCCAGATCGCCACTCCGGGTCGCTGCAGGAGAACAGGGGAGTCAGCGCCGGGTCCGGGCAGCCTTCGCCCGCATCAGGAGGTCGGGAAAGACAGGTTTGGCGCTGAGTCGGCCACGGAGCTTCAACACCGCGCGGCCATCTCAGCCCGCGGCTTGGCCACGCCCCCCTGCGTGCACGCAAGCTTGAGGCCAGAAAAAGCTTGTGGGTAGCACATTGAAAAACCCCCTTACTAAAAGTCGAGCAAGCAGCGAATGCGCTGCTCTAGCCTCAACCTAAAAAAGTCTGACACCAAGTGCACGGCTAGAGTTTGACCAGTCTGAGCTCGCTGGCACTCTATGTAGGGTTTTGAGTTGAGGCTTCTAAAGGGGGCAGAGCCACCAAATGTGCTTGCCCAATACAAGCCAGTATATATTCCCTTCACTGCTGATTTCAGCATTTATTTTTAGAAGGATGGCATAGTCAGCCGTGTCAAATGCTGCAGTTATGTCAAATATGATCAGTCCTCCATCAGCAAGCCTGGGGCTCACCTTTTGCCATGGTTGCAGGTGGCATGAGTAGTGGGCAGTGGGACTCATATTTTGGCACAGGACTTTTTTTCATCACCAGTCTGTCCTAGAGAGTGAAACAGAAAGACAGAAGTGGGAGAAAGAAGGAGAAAAAAAGATAGGAAAACAGTGACATAAGTAGAAAGCAGGGATGAAAAAGAACCTGCATGAGTGGAATAAAAATAGTGGAAGTGTTTTGTGCTGGAAGAAAGAGGCAGGAAGTGGAATCAAGACTAGGCAGCCTTGGAATTTGGCAACTCAGACATTTGTCAGCAGGGGTAGTGGACCCCTAAGAACATCTTTGGGCCCTCGCAATTATTTATTAAAAATTAAGCACAGATTCATTGCCTTACAACTCCTTTGAAAATTCATCTAAAATGGGGATTGCCAAAGTGACTTCTTTCTCTGATGACCTGATGGGTTGTGGTTTTGGATAGCACTACACATTGTTTCAATCAGATAAACTGTTTATCTGCAAAATACTGGTTTTAGGCAGCGACGTTTGCTCCAATAGAGTGGAGGAGCACCACCCTACCACCACCACCAGCAAATAAAACAATAATGTAGTGGGTTTTAAACCGGTTTTATTATTGTTTTATTTTAATCCTCTGGACGCCCCCTGACGAGTCTTGGGGGCGTGTCCAGGGGATGTCTGCTGGTGGGGGAGTGGTGAGCACTCCCTTCACTGCGAATCAGGTGTTTGGCTGCCCGTTTCAGGCAGGCCAAACCCTCATGCACAGTGTAGCTCTCTCCAGCCCCAGCTGCATTGCTGGGGCTGGAGAGATCAGGCACTAGCTGCCAGTTTAAAATGAGAAAAATTGGCAATTGCACTCCAAAATGTTCTTGAAACTTCTCAGTAGAAGCAAAAATAACGCAACGTTATCTTCCTAATGCGTGCATCACAGTGTAAGAGGGCTGCCAGTCCCTCATGTAATCATGCATGTGTGGGGTTGATCAAGCAAGATAGCCTGAAAAGACCGTGTGCACAGCTGGTGAATGTTAGACTGACTTCTCAAAGTTAAAAGCGAACAAAATGTTTTGCTTTCATACGCAAAAATTTTCAAAAACAACAGTATTCAAAGAATGATGTCACCATAAATTTTCATTGAAATTTAAGAAGCACAAAAATATTATGAATATCTCATTCAATTCCATACAATAATCATTACATCATGATTAAAGGTACTTCAAAGGTAATTACACAATGGTAACATTATTACAATAATCTTGATGGAGATTGCATCAGATGACCTCCGGCCCAATGCATTTCGGGACCCTAAGTCCCTTCCTCAGGGGCCACTAAAATGGAAACATACATAATTTGTCTTATATGATTGTTGAAACATTCATGGTAAAACAAATGAAGCCACTTCATCCAAAGACACCTATGTGGGCAAGAAAACGAAAAAAGGGATCCTGGCACGTCGACTGCCTGGCTCCCAGTCTGCCTGGGAGCGCAAGGTGCCAGTGCTCAGTCCAATCCGAAACTGCTCTTATGAGAGAGAAGCTTCAGGATTGGCCAAAGGGCAGGCTGGGAGCCTGTGCCCACGGCCAGAAGCAGTAAGAGCGTGATGCCGAGGGAGACGGTGGCGTTAAGGAAAGTTTATTTGATTTATTTATTTTTGTCCCCGAACTTTGCCCACCTCCCTCTTCTCCACGTCTCTCCTCCCTCCTCTGGCCCGAACACCCCTTCCCCCCCCACGTTGACAGGGAATGGACCCCTACTGGTTTTAGGTGCCTGCAAAATTAAAAACATTTGCCTATGTGTTTTTATGCAAAATTATGTGAAACTACAAGAATAATCTGAAATGCAAACCTGGCATGTTGTGCTATATTTTAGCACAGAATGCAACCTTCCATCCCTTTTGGACATGAAGACTTTTTTTCTCTAAACAAAATTGCAAAAACCTATGCCCTACAGATAGTAGCCAATTGTGTTCTGGTGTTTTACATTCAATTGTGTTTCATTGTTGCTTGCGAACAATAGGTATATTACACAATGTTGCAATTGCATAATTTCAGAAGTTTTGCATAACAAGCCAAATGCAAAATTCCCCAAATCATGAGAGACTATGCCAGCGTAGTTAAAATTCCACCTGTGTCTTGCCTATTTAGAGCGGGTAGTTGCCGTGGGGGCCACTGGGACTCATTTTTGGAGACCGGCACTTATTTTGCCTCATCACACATTTCCTGGGAACAAAAAGAGAACAAGCATTTGCAATGCAATAGGTCTCGCATTTACGCGAGTTTGAGCTATTAACATTGCAAATAACAATGCCTTTTATTTTTGTTTTCGTTTCTAAAACAAATAAAAGGCATTGTCATTTACAATGCCAATAGCTTAAACTCGCATAAATGCGAGACCTATTGCATTGCAAATGCTTGTTTTAACTAGGAAACTGTCCAAGATGCCTTTAAAAAAAAAAAAATTTTAACAAGAGAGTATTACTTCTGCGTTACCAAAGTTAGTCACACACTTCAATGTTAAAGAGACGTTTAGGATGTCGGAAATCTGACCACCAATAATAGGTGCACTTCCGAACTGAGATTGGTCAAACGTCATCCCGGGAGCTCGATTTAAGACAGGGTAACTTGTTGAGAACCATATCTTGGGAGCTACAGGATGAAGATGACGACTGACTGATGTCAGGTCTGGTTGAGGCAAATGAAGAGAAGTGCAAGGTAGGTATTTCAGAGTTTAAATATTCTGATATATGGTCTGGAACACACAAATGAAAGAAAAGGCATGTTTATAACAGAAATCTTGCAAAACGGGTAGCTGTTTTTTGGTGCACTTGTGATGGAGGAACTAGCTGAGTACCTTGAACAGTTACTAGGGCTTGTAGGACTTTTGATCCTAACTAGTCAGACTTGGCTATGGTCAACAAAACTCTCCCCTGATCCCAGTTCTGGAGCGAGTTGGGTACCATCCAGCTCTCCTACCAGGATCTGATAGGACCCACTTGTATTAAAACATTTTCAAGTGTGAAGGTAAAATCAAACATGGGTGCATTCATTTTGCTAAGAGACATTTGCAGAATGAGTCAATCAGAGTGGTAGAGATCCGCTGCCTGCCTTCTTTATATTTGATTGCATATGTGGTTGTTTTTCACCAACTGTCCGCTCATGCAAAGTTAATGACAGACTCATGGGCTGACAATGGTTGTACACCAGATTTGAATAAAACACATCTTTTGTCAAAGATGTGCTTTTCTAAAGGGTTTATGTCCAGAATATAGGTACGCTAAAATGGTAGACATGTTCCACAATCAGCGGTGTCTGTATTATATGCAAGTCCACATGCGTGAGTGATGCTAATGTTTGTGTATGCACATGCATTACTGTAGGTGTGTTTTCGGGTGCGTCTGTCTTTGTGTTTGATGCTGTCACTAAGTGTGTATGGTTGCATATGAGTGAGCCCCATCTTAATGGAGATTCTGGATGCGGGCACCTTTGCTCACCTCGAGCTAATATATGGCAGAGAATGTGCATAATGGCAATGTCTGTGCTGTGAAGGGCAGGACGTCAGAACAGCCTGTACAGCAGGCCCAGAGAACTAAAAAAATACATTTGAAAATGTCAAAACCATCATCTCGACTCAGGCGGAATTTTAATGTTTTTTCTTGCCATCCTGTCAGGGACTCAGTCAAATATAAATTAGAGGTAAGAGAAACAAGCTGACTCTGCGTGCACATCTCCAATCCGCGCAGGCACAGCGAGCAGGAGACAGGGAGGGACAGGAGATGTGCACGCGTGCGAGTGGCATTGAATGAAAGTGGGAAAGTGAAAACGTGCACATCGCCTGTCCGGGCGCATGCGTGCACGCCTGTCCGGGCGCACACATCTCTTGTCCCCCTTCTCTAGCAAAACCGACGACAATAGGTCTCGCCAAGGCGAGCACCGCACATGCGCTGCGTTGCTAGGCGAGACCTAAAAACGCGCAAAAGAGAAAGAAGGAGGTGTGGAGGATCACATTGTCACTGCAATGCAAGTGCTGAACAGGCTGCACATGGAGTTGATTGAACACTTCCCTTTTCGTATTATGCATGTCAGCACTTATCTGGCTCTGCATGAACCCTTTATTTCAGTGAGTAGCACCTACATTTAGTGCGCACTCACGGGGCCATTCAGGACCACCTGTGCTTGTACAGGGCAGAGCTGTGCACCTGTTTTAATGCAATTGTATTTACGATTGACTCTGAATTTCTCTGAGTGAGTGCATTAGCTGCAGGCAGCACAGCTCGAAAACAGTGAGCTGCGGTTGGCACAGCCAAGAAGCCCAATGCCACGCAGGACAGCTTTGACCTGTTGGAGCTTTTCAACCCACAGAGCATTGCATTGTTGAAAATGTTTCGGTTTTAGCATTAGCATTATGGTCTTCAACATCACACCATGCAATGTAATGAAATGATGACTAAGAACCTTGGACTTGTTAAAAGTGATATGTGGCCACTTAGCATCCTTTTTCTTCTGGTTCTAAGGTCAATGAATTATACCTGGGGCAGGTGGGGGCAGCCTTGCCGTGTGGCTGGGGGCACTGTCCACATTTACCAAATTTGTCCAGGGGTAGATTCTTGTAAGTGTAATGCAGATATAGGTGTAGGTGTGCTTTAGAGTGGGCTAGGCAAATTCAAGGAGATGTAAGAGAATGAGGCCTATGAAAATAAAAAGGAGACGATGAAGCCAACAAGAACCTGGATGAGACAGGGCCTTTGACAATTCCCAAGCCAAAGCCAATAGTGTGGGGACTTCCAATGCCTGGCCCGGTGTTAACTGAAGTGGAAGATACTGCAGCAGATGGCTGGCAATTAAAGTTTAGGGACGGTGACAGTAGGGCAGCCAGAACAGGTAGGCTTGAGTGGATATTAAAATGAAATCTCTGCCTGATGCAATAAATACAAAAAGACATACATATAGCACAAAGTGTAGAACTTGTTTTCGAAGATGACCAATCTGAATGTGGTGGCAAAAATCAAAGTGGTCTCTCTAAGTGGGACCTTTTCCCTGCTACTTCAACCTTCTTCGCCTCGGCTACCTGACCACCATATACGACTTTGATGAACACTCTCTGCAGCCTCGAGATCCCTGCTGCTGCTGAAGTTAAAATTTCATAAAGACAACCAAGATCCTGAAATACTTTGGTACAGCATGCAGAAATTAAAGCATTTTGGGTATGTCAGCACCATGTTGCAGAAAACTCCAAGGATAAAGTAAATGTCAGGACAAATAACTAAGGCTTTACTCAAAAGTCTGTGTAATCTTGGTGCTATGTTAGTATGCTCCGCCGTTCATCAATATTTTATGCATTCATTTATCACCCTACCCGTTCATCCATCCATGTGGTTTCTCATTCAACCCTATTCGTCTATACACTCATCCATTCATCCATCCTATCTCCCAATCTTCTAGCATCTATTCATACGGCCTCTCAGCCAAACATCTTTTCACTCACTCACCCATTCATTCATCCATGCACTGGCTCATCTGTTCTTCTGCTCATACAGGCACTCATTCATTCACCCATGCGCTCAATTCATCCTTTCACCCATTCATTTACTTACTTCGTATTCTCCACTCACACACCCACAAACGATGCTCACCAACAAGTGTAGAAGCACTTTCCCTGAAAAAAGCCAGACCTAGTGCCTTTATCAATCCCAATCAGTGCTTAATTTGAGGCGGTGGTTTCCGGTGCTTGGGACGGGCACTTAATTGTCAACACCGGGGCTTGTGATAGTCTACCACAAGGTGGCGCTGTCTGGCTAATTTAGAGCGGACTACCACAACAGTTGATTAATAATTCAATATGCATTAACACTGACTATGACCTGCTGCCCAAGCCATTCTTAAAGCTTTGGGGGGCTGAAGTAGTCAGAATTGTCACACTTGTAGGATTGTGATGGTTAGTGGATGGGATGTTGCCCAGCAGCATGGCAAAGGCAATGGTGTGGTGCAAGCTGCCGCGGCCGCCTGACGAGAGCCCTTGCACTTATTTTGTTACAAATGAAGCACTGATGCCAGTTAACTATGCCTTCCCTAGTCACCATGTCAAGGCAGGGAAGGTTGAGGGGGGAGAGGGATCAGCCTATAGGCCTAAAATCCTCGGTGGCCATGAGCCAGTCCAGGTATTGTAAACAACCCCCTTTGGTTGTGGATACCCCCGGCTGTGTCAAAGGCCGGGCTTTTGAAGGGTGTGGAAATACCCTGGGAGCCTCCTTATGTATTATGCAGCAGCAGAATACACATTCATGCATTATGGAAAAGCGCCATCTTTCTTTTATCGAGGTTCACAAACAACAGCTGTGTGTTTGTTTGTTAGTAACCGTTCTGCTTGTAAGAAACATGTTTGAAATTGTCTGATAGGTATATGTTAGAAAAACAGTCCTGAATATATTTTCTGTATTGTCATTTGTTTGAAAACACCTGTCACGTTTATGAACAAATGCGACATTTGCAAATGGCGGACTTTTTATGCTGATTTTCATGTTAGATTGGATAGCATTTACTTGTAGTATTACAAACAAAACAGTGTTATCAAACAAAAACTTACAAATTGGCGGACTCTTGTGGTTTTGATCTGAAATGCAAAGGCCACTGACAACAGCTACGCAATCGTAACTTCCAACTCTAGTGCACTGTTAATGACATCACACATGGCTTACAACCCACCAGAGACCTCACTCATGAAAACACCAATCACACCATCAGCCATTTATGCAGAGCACAGACCACTGCCTGTATGGTCTTCGGCCATAGACTGGACTTGCTAAATACCGGGGAACCGTAGGGTACACATTGTCTGGCCTCTCAGGACTTTGTAGAGTGAGTGTGCTGGCGTGGCCCCTTCAGAGTGCTAGGTTGCCACCCATTCAGGGCAATAAAGGGAATGACTGGATTTAGGGCCAGATGTTCGACCATTCATTTTTGGGAGTCGCAAATTGCGTCAAATTGCGACTCGCAATTTGAGACTCGTGAAAATGAATGTACAACAGTGGCTCAGACACTGTTTACGATTCCCAATGGGGTCGCAAATTGCATGCCTCATCAATATTCATGAGGCAAGCGCAATTTGCGACCCCATTGGGAATGGCTGGCACTCACAGCGATGGTAGCCTGCTGGGATCAGCAGACCACCATGTCTGGGACTGCTTTTCAATAAAACCGTTTTTTTTTCCTCACCCATTCATAAAGGGGAAGGGGTCCCCTGGGGACCCCTTCCCGTTTGCGAGTGGCTTACCACCCTTTTGAAAAGGGTGGTAAACTGTGTGGTGTTTTGCGACCGCAAATGCAGTCCGACTCGCTATTAGGAAGGGACGCCCTTGGCACGCCCCTTCCTAATAGTGAGTCACAACCCATATTTTGCGAGTCGCTAATAGGTTAGTGACTCGCGAAATATGGTTTGTACATGGGGCTGATCTATTTTGTGGTTGCAAACGGGCCAAAATCCCATTTGCAACCGTAAAAAATGGTCGTACATCTGCCCCTAAGTGAATAATTCAATGATCAGTCCGGGGTAATTGATATTGAACGGTTTCTCTAATTGGGCGGCCATGTTGAGAAGAAACCGCTTGATATGAACAAATAAACTTCAAATAAGCCCTAGTTGTGTTCAATAGACGGCTTAGGCAGTGACGTAGCAAGGGGGGGACGGCACAAGTTTTGGGGTAGGGGCCAAAACCCCTCCCTGCTCTTACCTGTGGCTGTGCGTGTGCGGGGCGTCTGTCGTGTGAATCACCGGCAACCCCGCCACCCCGTTCCTTATATGCGGCGACCGGGCGGCAAACCCAGTGACCGCCACGGGTGGCACAACGCAACTTTAGGCCTTTGAAACTAGATTCAGTGGTGCATGCTGACACCTTGACGAGCGGGCGGAGGTAAATTTGGAAATGAGGCTGGGACAGTGACAATCTTTGGAGAATTACAAAGGTTGCCTGTCTACTGAATGGGAGGATGTCCCCTTACATATTTGCTGGGTGGGATTGTATGAGGGCACACTTGGCAAAACGGTGGAGAAGCCTGCAAAGGATACACAATCTGCTGTGTTGTATGTTTGCGAGAGATGGAAGAGAATCAAGCCTGCTGATGATCTCTTGTCACGTGCACACTGAAGGCCATCTCTAGTGTGCATCAGTGGTGTCTATGTTGTCTATTTCATAACTGATAGTCACGCAAGAGGATCTTTGTTTATATACCGTTTAGTGTTATTTCATTCATTTCAGGATTTTTATCCTTGGGAATGAGTGTGTCAGGATCGTCCTGTTCGTGAATGTTGTTAGGTCTGACTTGACAGCATAGCCGCCTGTAAGACATATTGATAACAGACCTTTAAAATATACACAAAGTAGACTTCGGCTCCACCCATGTGATTATTACCCTCTCGCCTAATGCTATTGGCTGTTTGGTGTATCATTCTGCCTCCTGTCGAGTGCTTGCTTTGCAATGCATGAGGAACTTTTTCAAATTTGAAAAATACACAAATTCATTACACATACAATTCTTTATCTCTTACGTGTATTTTTATACAGAAAGCAATGCTTGTTTTTATCTTTTAACTGCAATAGTCTTTTTTTAAATGTACTTGCCAAGACTCTAGTGTTACCCATTAAAACCACCACCTTTACTACCAATCACCATTAAACACCAATACAACACCACCACCTCCGTTGCAAACACCATTACCACCACCATCAAATGAACACCACAACAGCATTGGAACTTGCCAGTGTTAGCAGGCTTTACTACAAGAAAGCCAGACCTATTGGGTTGCCACTCCTTGATTTTAGGCCTGGCTATAGAGAGCTTGAGCTACCTGTCACAACCTTTGAAGTGTTTTTAAAAAAAATACGCAAGAGGGCTTAAGATGAATATTTCTCTTATACCATTCTGCTTTTGGCTTTGTGGTGATTGCTTTCTGTAACAGCAGCAGCAGGTGGCATCGACTATTTGGTGAACACAGACACCATCTTGAAAAGAAGGCTTCATGCAGTTGAAGCAACACATCTTGTGCTGTAAACAAATGTTTTCTTGTAATATGATGTAAATAAGCTTTTTTTTTTTGCATATTTGTATAGCGCAAACTCGACCCGAAGGTATTGGAGCGCTCTACACGCGCACCGTATTTACATTACACATTTAGGCACAGGGAGATTAAGGGATTTGCCCAGAATCACAGGATGTGGACGCGACCCCGAGGCTCGAACCCTGTTTTTCAGCACCAGAGTCGGCAGTCTAGCCGACGGACCACATCCCCTTGGCAATGCACTCCAATATTTGTCAGTGCTATTTTGATAAAAAAGTTATTAAACAATGTCGTGAGATTTAAAGTGATGTTTTTTCAGATATATTAATATATTAAAGTGGTCCTTTTTAATGCATAGAGTACTGCGTGCAGTTAGAAAAGCGGCATTGCTAATACGGATTACCTTGATCCATTGCATGCTTCTACGAGCATGGCCTTCTTTCAAGATGGCCTCACGTCAACGAGGTTAACCATCTAAGAATGGCAAGTATCCTTTAGCTAACTATGGTTAAATTACATGAAAGTGCATTTCTGATGAAAAAGCATGTAAATGCACTATATTTGTCAGTGTTATTTTTTAATATAATATTTATTTTTCTGCAGTGTAAAAACTTGGAGTAATAGTTGAGGGGTGTATGTACCCACCTCAAGCAATGATCACAATCCTTGCCAGGTTGAACCCTCAAAATCACTAAATTAATCTGTGCCCGAACCCCTGGTAGGTAAGGCACAGAACAGACATACTTAACTTAGAGACAATGTGTAATATATTTATACAGTACTAAAACAGTAATAAAGTGAAAATTCAAAACAATGAAAATCCCAAACTAAGGTAGATAAATAGAGTAATATTTAATAAACAAAATTACACCAGAATGACAAAAATCCAATAATGGGAAACAGAGATATGAATGTTAACACTTTAAATAAAAATAGGGCCAACAAGCACGAAGTGGCAATAATAGTCAATGGTTGCGGAACACTAGGCACAATTTGACCCTGACTGAGATGGAGCTCAGCTCAGGTCAGATACACCAACCAGGTTCATCCTGGTCATAGATTTAACCTTCTGACTTTAGTCCTTCTAGTCACAATCCACCACAGAAGTACATGTCTAAAAACACCTAATGTTTCAGGGGAGGCACTTAGAGGAGAGGCACTGAGAGACTCACAGGGTGTCAGTCAGAGACCAACCAGCAGGATCCAGTCAGGTCTAATTGCCACTGGTGATCTTTGCAGTTGCAGGAAAGGCCTCTCGATATGTCCATGTAGCTTTAACAGGAGGTTTACTTCCTTATACTGGGTAGAAGAGTGAGAGCAGGTTCAGTCTTCTAGGCACTTCCCAGGTCTCAGACAGCAGGTTCAGTCTTCTTCTGGTCTTCCACATGTCCAGAAGAGTTCTGAAGTGGGTGCCCGGAGGTACCACATTTACGTCCGGCATGAGCTATTGGGTGGGAATGACTTCTGGGCACACCCCAACCAATGGAGGGAGGTTTCTGTGGCCCACTTTAAATGTGTGGGCATTTTCAAGAAGGTGAAACTTTTCAAACAGACTAAACTTGGGCTCTCAGGGCTGGGGATGTATGTGGGGAATGTACTATGATAATCGCAGTGTTCTCCCACATATAACACCAAAATCCAGTTTGAAGCAACTATTGCACACCCAATAAACCCAGAGACAGAAGTCTGGTAGAACAGAAAGTAAGCTTTTTAGCAACTAGACTGTAAATTGTTTTGCATCCTGTCTTTCCCCTTTGGGATGTGCCCCAAGTGTTATATGCAAACCCCCATCAGACCTATCAAGCAGGATTTCACATTCAAGCTGGATTTGACATTGTAGTGTCAAAAAGAGTCTCATAGTAATTGGAGCCTGCATATCTCAGAGGACAAAGAAAGGGCCCTGCCCAGCTGTCAGCTAACATTTGCCTGTGAAAGGGGAGACCTCTTTGAAGTTATTCAAGTTCACCAAGTTCGTAGGCCCAGCACACAGGCCATCCTGTCAAGGGGTCACAACACCTCCCCACACCCAAGTCCTTTTGCCCTTGCTTTGTGAGCAAGTTCACACCTCATCAAGGTGGCTATACAGGTGACAGTTGGCGCTCTTGCAAATAGGCCTCCATATGCTTTAGGCAGGGAAAAGGTAACTTTCTACAGGTGTCTTTTCCTTAATATTTATTACAGATTCAATTTTATCATTAAATTGGATTTGAAATACCTATTAAAAAGAGTCCTTAAAGTATATTTCTATATATTTCCAAACTAATATTATCATTATTAAAGGTAATAATGTAAAACAGTTTTTTCCTAAGGAACAGACTTCTTTGTTTTCAGTAAAAGCTTTTAGGTCTTTTTCACTGCAAGGACATGTGTGGCATTAAACTTTTAAATGCCCTTATTTTAAATATCATATGCTCTTGCTTATAAGCAATAAGGCCTACATAGGAGTGACACAAATATTTAAAAGAAAAGTTTTAACCAGTCAAAAGGGATTATTTTGACAGGTTGAATTTGCAGTTTGAATCTGCAACAGCCAGGCTACAAATGTTAGGCCTGCTGTTGGGTTTGCACTGCCACTGTAGTGGACTGCACAAGGCGTACTGCAGTCCATTAGTGGCATTTTCCTTACATGCCCTGGGGAAAGGGGAAGCATAAGCACTTTATCCCTGGTTAGCAGGGGTAAAGGGAACAGAATTCTACAGCCAGCAAAAATATATGGTCTACCAAAAAGGCAAAATAAATTCAGGGTTACCCTGCAGAAAGGGCACATTTCCTACATGCAGCTTTTTTGCACAGCAGGGAAAGACGCCTTTGCAATATAGTTTCCCTGACTCTTGACCTGTTTGTATGAGAATGGTCTTGTTTTAACATGAATATGGCCTTCTGTTGCAAGGGGTTGAGCCATGTTGCAGTGGCAAATAGCATTTGGATGAACAATGATTTATCACCAGGAAATGCATTCATTATATTTAATTTTAAAGCAGAATTATTGTTTTTATTCTATCACTGCTGTGTATTGCACAAGCACCGCTGCACTATGCAGGTACCAGTGTTACTCAAAGCAGACTTCTTTGGTCGTGTCAGCTTGCTTTTGTTTTCTATTCTGACACTGCTAAGCATTGGATAGGCTCTGCCATGACCTGCAGGGTTACAGTACTTCTGCAGTCCCATTCAAAGACGACATCTTCAAAGGGGCAGCAATCTGCCAAGTACCCACAATGTGATCTTTTTGAGCTGTGCTCATGTGATTGCTCTCAGCATTGGTAACTCAAAGGAACCTGCACACGGCCTAGTGAGTGTCCTGGCAGGCACTGTTACAGCAGAAACATGCAGTAAAGATTAAGTCTGGGTGGTGAACTACACTCACCCTCGTGGAGTTTCCGGAGATTTCCGCACTCCGCGTTACGTGGATCTCACGGAGCTCGTGGAGTTCTGAAAAAGGGAGCAGAGTTTTTCCCTTGCTCGCGTTCTTCAATGTCAAGTTGGCGAGCTAGAGCCAGGAAAATCCACCTCCCAGCGAGATTTTTCCTCATTCACGGTCGTCAACATCAAGTTGGCGAGCGCGAGCGTGGATAATCAACCTCCCCGCGAGATTTCTCAACACAGGCGGTCAGATTTCTCATTGTGAGTGGTCGCGTATGTTCGCAACCGCTCGCATTGAGAAACTATCCGCTAGCATTTGGAAAGCTGCCGCTCGAGTAAAAATCTACTCAAGCGGCAGAAAGGAAGCAGCGCTCACTTTCGCTGTGCATGGTGCCGTTCGCGATGATTGCACAGTTCAGACAAGCACCTGGCACTGAAAATCACAGCGAACAGCATTTATCCGCCGCTTGCGGAGCTCTGCGGGGCGCAGCAGTGTTTTTTTGCACTTTGCAGAGTTCCGATTAGCAGAACTCCACGAACTCTGCCCAAGCTTAGTAAGGATTACCGTATAATGAACACATTTAAATATGCGACTAAGATTAATGACTTATGAAGTAATACAAAATGCACTAAAAGGCCCCACCTGCTCAAATTTAGCACTGATTGTTTGAACCAGTTTCCATAAGATAAAATTGGTTTAAAGAATCAATCAATCAATCAAGCATTTGTATAGCGTGCTACTCACCCGGAGGGTCTCAAGGTGCTTGGGGGAGGGGGGTCCGCTACTGCTCGAACAGCCAGGTCTAGAGTTGCTTCCTGAAGGAGAGGTGGTCTTGGGTCAGGCGGAGGTGGATGGGGAGGGAGTTCCACGTCTTGGCAGCCAGGTAGGAGAAGGATCTTCCTCCTGTTGTGGCTCTTCGGATGCGGGGGACGGCGGCGAGGGCATGGCTGGTTGATCGAAGCTGGCGGGTGGGAGTGTAGAAGGTCAAGCGGTCGTTGAGGTATCTTGGGCCTTGGTTGTGGAGAGCTTTGTGTGCATGGGTGAGGAGTCGGAACGTGATTCTCTTGCTGACGGGGAGCCAGTGCAGGTTTCTCAGGTGTACGGAGATGTGGCTGTGTCGGGGAATGTCCAGGATGAGGCGTGCTGAGGCGTTCTGGATGCGCTGGAGTCGTTTCTGGAGTTTGGCTGTGGTTCCGGCGTAGAGGGAGTTGCCGTAGTCCAATCGGCTGGTGACGAGGGCCTGGGTGACCGTCTTCCTGGTTTCGGTGGGGATCCACCGGAAGATCTTACGTAGCATGCGTAGGATGTTGAAGCATGATGCGGAGACGGAGTTGACTTGTCTGGTCATGGAGAGGGAGGAGTCCAGGACGAAGCCCAGGTTGCGTGCGTGGTCTGTTGGTTTGGGTGCGCTGCCAAGGGCAGGGGGCCACCAGGAGTCGTCCCAGGCGGAGGGTGATGATCCCAGGATGAGGACTTCCGTTTTATCTGAGTTCAGTTTCAGGCGGCTGTTCGTCATCCACTCGGCTACGTCTTTCATCCCTTCGTGTAGGTTGGTTCTGGCGGTGGCGGGGTCGTTGGTGAGGGAGAGGATCAGCTGGGTGTCGTCGGCGTAGGAGATGATGTTGAGGTTGTGTTGGCGTGCGATGGCTGCGAGGGGGCTCATGTAGACGTTGAATAGGATGGGGCTGAGTGATGATCCTTGTGGTACGCCGCAGATGATTTCGGTGGCCTCGGATCTGAACGGGGGTGGGCGGACTCTCTGTGTTCTTCCGGCGAGGAAGGAGATGATCTATTCCAGTGCCTTCTCCTGGATACCGATGTTGTTGAGGCGCTGCACTAGGGTGCGGTGGCAGACCGTGTCGAACGCCGCGGAGAGGTCCAGGAGGAGGAGGGCCGTTGTTTCCCCGTTGTTGAGCAAAGCTCGGATGTCGTCGGTGGTTGCGATGAGGGCGGTCTCGGTGCTGTGGTTGGCCCGGAAGCCGGACTGCGAGTGGTCGAGGGATCCGTTCGTCTCGAGGAAGGCGGCCAGTTGTCTGTTGGCGGTTTTCTCGATGACTTTGGCCGGAAAAGGAAGGAGCGAGATGGGGCGGTAGTTTTTTAGGTCAGTGGGGTCCGCTGATGGTTTCTTCAGTAGGGCGCTGAGTTTGGCGTGCTTCCAGCTCTCTGGGAAGGTGGCGGTGTCGAAGGAGGTGTTGATGATGTCCCGCAGGTGGGGTGCGATGACGGAGTCGGCCTTGTTGAAGACGTAGTGAGGGCAGGGGTCGGTTGGAGATCCTGAGTGGATGGAGTTCATCGTGCGGATGGTGTCTTCAGTGTTGACTGGGGTCCAGGCGCGGAGGGTGGTGGTGGGGGGCGTTGTTCCGGTCGCAGGGTGCGTTGGCTGTGTGCTGAAACTGTTGTGTATGTCTGCGATCTTGCTGTGGAAGAACGAGGCGAGCGAGTTGCAGAGGTCTTGCGAAGGTGTGATGTCGTTGTTTACGGCGCTGGGGTTCGAGAGCTCTTTGACGATGTTGAAGAGTTCCTTGCTGTTGCGGGCGTTGTTGTCCAGTCGTTCCTTGAATGCGGATTTCTTGGTGGCGTGGATCAGCTGGTGATGTCTTCGAGTGGCGAGCTTGAGGGTGGTCATGTTGTCTGTAGTTGGGTCTCTGCGCCAGGCTTTCTCGAGGGCCCGGCAGTTCTTCTTGGAGCTCTTGAGTTCGTCGGTAAACCAAGATGCTTTCTTGGTGCCGGGTCTGGCGGGGGGGGTCTTCAGTGGAGCGAGGACGTCTGCGCAGTTGCTGATCCATTTCGTTAGGTTGTTGGCGGCTTGGTTGGGGTTCACTGATCTGGTGGGGGGGTTCTGGCTCAGGGATGTGGTGAGCTGGTCGGCAGTGATCTTGTTCCAGCTTCTGCGGGGGACCAGTTGCAGGTGGTGGTGAGTCGTGGTCCTTCTGAAGCTGAAGTGGACGCAGCTGTGGTCTGTCCAGTGGAGTCCGGTGGCGTGGCTGAAGGTGACGTCCTTGCTGGAGGAGAAGACAGGGTCGAGCATGTGGCCGGCGTAGTGGGTGGGGGTGGTCACCAGTTGCTTGAGTCCGAGGTTGGCGAGGTTGTCCAGCAGGGTGGTGGTGTTGCGGTCGTTGTTGTTCTCCAGGTGGAAGTTGAGGTCCCCGAGGAGGATGTAGTCAGCGGAGGGGAGGGCGTGCGGGCTGATGAAGTCGGCGATGTCTTTGCTGAATTGTGTGCGAGGTCCCGGGGGTCTGTAGATGAGGGTGCCTCTGAGGGTGGTCTTGGGGTCGGTGTGGATCTGGAAGTGCAGGTGTTCGGCGGCTGTGAGGGTGTCTTC
Source organism: Triturus cristatus (assembly GCF_964204655.1). NCBI lineage: Eukaryota > Metazoa > Chordata > Amphibia > Caudata > Salamandridae > Triturus > Triturus cristatus. Next base: position 1,174,745,121 of record NC_140590.1, on the reverse strand, counting down.
GGAGTTGGTCGTGATGCGGATGGTGTTCTTGTGGACGATGGCGATGCCTCCTCCATTCTGGTTGGCGCGGTCCCTCCGGGTGATCTTGTATCCGTCCGGGATGGCGATGGCGATGTCGGGTGCTGAGGAGGCGTTCATCCAGGTTTCCGTGAGGAAGGCGACGTCTGGGCATGTGGCGTCGAGCAGGTTCCAGAGTTCCACTGCGTGCCTGTGGACGGAGCGGGTGTTGAGCAGGATGCACTTCAGGTGCATCAGGTGGTTGCTGTTGGTGCTTTGCTTGGCGGGTGCGGTACGGGTCCGGATGCAGGAGAACTTGCAGGATTGGCAGGTGAAGGGTCCGTGGGTGCGTCTTGGGGTGGCTCTGCAGCAGCCGGGGCTCCGGCCGGTGTTGAGTGCGATGAGAGTGGCGGCGTTGTAGGTCTTGCGGGTGGGCTGGCATCTGCGGGGGCCAGGGGGTCTGGTGCTGGGCGCGGGCCTGGCGCGGACGGGCGCAGACGGGCTTGCCTTAGGCGCGCCTTCGGCACGCCAGCGGCGCGCCCGCTGCGCGGCCTCCATATGAGTGGGAGAGGGAGGGAGGAGCAGCTGGGAGGTGGGATCGGGGCGGCCAATAGGGTGCGAGGGGGGCGGAGCTACAGGGCGCGGCGCCCAATAGGGTGCGTGGGGGCGGAGCTACGGGACGCGGCGGCGGGAAACGGGCGGCGAGGGGGAGACGCGGGGAATGACAGAAGAAAAAAGGGACACAATCTGGGCACCAAAGGAGAGGGGGACAATCAAGGCAGCAAAATACACAGGTACAGTGGGGGAGAATCACTCACTCTTGGGTACAGAAGAGAAGGAGGGCACAGTCACTCTAACGCAGGCAGACACAATGCAGCAGCGGTCACACAGGGGACTGCGTGGCGGTGAGGGGAGCGACCTGCCTGGTAAACAGGGTCAGAGGTCGCTCTCTCTACCGCTGCGCGGCCTCCATATGAGTGGGAGAGGGAGGGAGGAGCAGCTGGGAGGTGGGAGCGGAGCGGCCAATAGGGTGCGAGGGGGGCGGAGCTACGGGACGCAGCGGCGCGAAACGGGCGGCGAGGGGGAGACGCGGGGAATGACAGAAGAAAAAAGGGACACAATCTGGGCACCAAAGGAGAGGGGGACAATCAAGGCAGCAAAATACAGGTACAGTGGGGGAGAATCACTCACTCGTGGGTACAGAAGAGAAGGAGGGCACAGTCACTCTAACGCAGGCAGACACAATGCAGCAGCGGTCAGTGGTCACATAGGGGGCTGCGTGGCGGTGAGTGGAGCGACCTGCCTGGTAAACAGGGTCAGAGGTCGCTCTGTCAAGAGAATGTCAAGTTAGATTATAGTGAAGGTAATTTTTTATTTACTATAACCATTCTTCCTATGATATTGCCCTATCTTGTGTGCTGCTTTCAGGACCACAACGGAGCCAATTCTTGACATTGTGCTGGCACTCTTGGCATCCTGACATCCAGCTCGGGTCTTCTGCTTGCACTTACATAATAATTATGTTACTTATATTGTGTAAATTATCCGCACAATGGTGCCCGCTCTGATGTTCTTGCACAATATTGGTAATGTTTTACCTTTTTATAACTGTGGGCTAGATGTACAAAATCACGTTTTTGCAACTTCCTAATAGCAAATTTTAATGATTTGCTATTAGGAAATCGCAAACTGTGATGTACACCAGTGTGTTTGACACTGTTAGCGATTCGCAGTGGGTCCCAAAAGGACCTGTCTCATCAATATTCATGAGTCAGGTCGCAATTTTGTGCAACCTACATTCACAGGATTGGCGGCCTGCTGGAGTCAGCAGACCACGATGTCTGTGGTTGCTTTTTAAATAAAGTACTATTTTTTTTTGTAATGCAGCCCGTTTTCCTTAAAGGAAAACGGGGTGCATTTCAAAAATAAAAATGAAAAGCTACCTGTTCATATTTTAAGAGTAGCCAGTGGTCCGGGGCACCACTGTGTGCTCTTAACAAATGTTGGTTCCCACATTCACAAAGGGGAAGAGGTCACGTGGGGACCTCTTCCTGTTTGCGAATGGGTTACCACCAACTTGAAGTTGGTGGTAACTGCAAATGTTTTGCGACTGCATTCCCAGTCGCAAAACATTCCTACATACCAGTGCGACTCGCTATTAGGAAGGGACATCCTTGGCACGCCCCTTCCTAATAGTGACTGGCAATCCCAATGAGCAATTCAGTTATAGCTCACCAAATTGCAAATAGGGCTTTGTAAATTTAAAAATGCTTTTTTCAGGTCGTAAACCGCCTGATAAAAACTTCATACATCTGGCCCATTGTCCCTACTGCTGTCTAAGGAATATTAATGGAACCTGCCTCCATCAAATCGCACACTTATTCACCCATGGGTACATTAATGAAAACACTTTTTTGATCATTCAGCCATCCACTCACCCATTCATATATACATAGAACACTACATCATCCACCCGATTATGGACTCATTTTCACATCCATCCGTACACACCCAAACTTCAAATCAACAAAAAACAAGTTTCACCTAGAAAATATCCTGAGACGCTACAATTAAAAACATATGTGCGTCTTTGAAGCAACAATTACCAAGCTGTAATTATGGACTATCTGAGACCTGGACTAAGGCTCTAAATAGGACGGTTATCACTGATTGGTTATTGCAAAGTTGTACACTAAAGTGCATAAATCTACAAGCTGCTAATCTACTATTGCAGCAATATACAACATTACACTAGTTCTGTTTGACACCCAAGTAGGTTACACACATGGAACACAAACATAACTCGAATTGTCCTAGATGCTCGATTGAAGCTGCAGACAAGACCCAAGTTTGACACATGCACAGTGCTCACACAGTTTCGTCTAGTGCTAGGTAATGGCGCAATTCTTAGCACAGCATTCATACTTCTGGGGTTGGATATGGGCAGTGGTGGCCAACATCAATCAGGGTGGCAGGGCGGGCAGGGGCGAGGGATTGGATGTAAAAAATATTAAATAAAACTTACCTTATCACCTACGCATCTCTCTCTGCGTCAGGACTCCGCTGGCGCTGAACAGGAAGCAAGAAGCACCCAGTCTCCCCCGACTAATTACAATGCTGCAATGCAGCTTTGTGATTGGTAAGCACTCAGGCTCCTCTGGCCAATCACAACGCTGCAATCCAGAGGGCCGGCCAAACAGTAATTGTGCACTTGGAGTGGGCAAACCACTCCTCCCCTACCTCAGAGAAGCCCCCCCACAGCTGCATAGCAGAACAGAAACATAAAATGATAATAACTCTGTTATTATCATTTTATGTTTCCTTTATTGACACTCCTTAAAAGCAGTGGGGCAACGCTCCTCCGCCTTAGCGGAGGAGCCGCCACTGGATATGGGTGTCAATATAACGCCTTCCTGCATCGGTACATGTTTTGTTGCCAAAGTTGTTGCCAAGATCACCAGTTCTGGATTACCAATTAGGCAAAGCAGGCACCGGCACATGGGCCCCAATCCTTTTAGGTGCCCCGTGACAACAGATCAAAACAATATTGATGTGATTTTGAAAGAAAATTACAATCCAGCTTCCTTAAATATTGTTTCCAGAAAATAGAAAAAAATGAATCAACTCAAAGAAACGAAAACTTTACATTAAAGACTCTATAGAGAAAATACTGTATTAATGTAATGCACTCATTAACAACTTAAAGCACATAAACCAGAGACATCAGATCCACATAACAGTTTGTCTCTTAAAAGGTCGCGTTCTGGTAGCTGTCAGTTTGTAAAAAAGAATCCGATGTATTGGGTATTAGGAGATCATTTGCGAGGGGGCCCCTGAAATTTCGACGCCTAAGGGCCACCACAGGGTTTGATCCGGCACTGAAGATCACGATTGCTCGACAATGGAGAGAAAGGTACACAGCAGATGTAGGAGAGTAGGATCTGCACTTATGTTGCCCCCATTTTTTTTCTGATGTTTACACTTGTTTCTGGCTATAGTCTGGCTGGGTCCCTGCTAATCAGGGCCCCAGCCTCTCTGTTCTCTCTAAACAACTTGGAGTGCATATTAGATGCACTAGTGATTGGATACTGCGGTACCTTATGAGCCCCTAGTATATGGTACCTTAGGTACCAAGGGCATAGGCACTTCACAGGCCTACCAGGGGCTGAAGCATGTATTATGCCACCCCTGGGAAGCAGACTCAATCTGACACCACAGGCCTGCTACTGCAGCCTGGGTGAGGTAGTGTTAGCACTCCTCACTGAGGTATAGGTTCCCTATATCTCACCTTACACACACATGCAAACCTATCAGTCACCCCTAAGGCAGGCCCTATCAATCCTGAGGGCAGGGTGCTTGGTTTCCATGTGAGGGGGTGCCTCTGCCTGAGCAGGGCCCCTCTGCAGCTGGCAGAGTCTATTCTCTGTGGCTGTTTGTGGATGCGGTTAAACCATATACTCTTAAGTGCATTATAACCTCACGGAAAATGCTCACTCTGGGATGGCTGCGTCGTGTTTGGTGTCAAACGCTTTGGAATCATCCCCCCACACCAGTAACTGGTGTGGGAGTATGGTCCCACCCTTCTAGAGGGATAGACATGTACCTACTGTGGAAACACAGTAGAATCCTGAAAGAGCCCTGGCATCACAAAATGGATGCCACCAGCACAGACACTGGGCTGCCCTCTTGCTGCTGATCGAAACTCACAGTGGAGGAAGCCCAACAATAGGCATCCTGTCACAGGGAGGTGTCACCACCTTCCAGACAGGATTTAGTGTATTGGGTCGGGTGGGTGCACTCCTAGAGTGCTTTGAAGTCCTGCACTGGGGGAGCCGTAGGCTCCTCTATGCATATGCCAGCTCAAACCGGTTCAGGGGCTACCAGCCCCTGCTCTGGCGCGAAACTGGACAAAGGGAAGTGGGTGTAGCCACCCACTCCCCTGACCCTCCCATTGGAGTGGTCATAGAGCTAGTCCCTCCCTTCCTTGTAGTATAAGTTAGGAAACCCTTGCCATTGCAAACTAGATATCCCTGGATGATGCTCTGAAGAAGAATCCTGGACCTTCGACGTTCCACTACCTCTGGAAGACTGAAGAATCTCTCTTGGAGTCAAGGAGTGACTCCCCTGCTTGGCAGGCACCAAAACTTTGCATCAACAGTCACAAACTTTCCCACTCCCGCCGGAGTCCGAAGTCCCTGCAGCCCCGGAAGTAGATTTCCTGACTTCTCAACGGCTATTGTTAGTCCCCAGCGAAGCTGAGGAGAGTGGACCCCACGAGTGACGAGGAACAGCAATACCTGGGTACCGTGCACTATTGTCGAGTGCAACCCCTTCATGACATTCTAAGAACTTGTGCTTTGGACCACATGTGGCCCAGGCCTCCAGCAGGATTTACCTCGAAAATCAGAGGCCTACCTCATCCCGAGTGACCGTGGGCTCCTGTGAAGTGAATCCTCACGAGGCGTCTTCGCAATCCCTTGCCGGTTAGCTTGTGGGTCCCCTGAAGACTTTTCTACAGAACCAAAGAGCTCCCCTGGTTGCTCCCGGCCTGTCCTGACTTACCCTTGCTGGGTGAGTCCCTCAGACCTTGCTGGTCTGCACCGCTGACTTTCTTCACTTTCCACAAGACTTGCTGTTGCCAAGGCTTATTGGCTCCAATCTGGTTGCCGACACCTTAGTAAGCTGCAGACTTTGTGGGACACTCCGAATCCAGCTCCTGGTCATCGTCGACGCCTCTTGGAGCTCGTGGCTGAAGAGTCAAGACACCCGTGATCACCTGAAATCACCCGACTTCTGTGGGCATCCAGCTTCCTGGCCCCGGGTCACTGGCAAGTGGCTTTGAACACTGTCTCCACTGCTTTCAGGTCTTCTTTCTTCAGAATCCAGCCTTGGATTCCACCGGACACTTCTCCTGTCTTGACAAGCAGCAAGTCTTCTTTGGCTCCCATTGAAAACGACGCCTCGACCCGACACCAAAAGACACCTATGCACCCGGCTTCCCTGGGTGAGGTAACTCAAGTACTCCGGTGCTCCTGTGTGTGTTGGCCCTAGAACTACTTACCCTGTAAGTGGCTTGCTTGTAGACTCTCCCGAAGTATCCTAAAACTTTGAAATTCCAACCGCGACTTGCTCCATTGAAGTCTATTGGTATCCGCGGCTGTGTTCTCACACTGCATGCGTCTCCCGTGGGTCCTTTACTTACCTGCCTTGGGTGGATTAGTGAGGCCCCAGCGCATCTGAAGACCTTAGGCCTTCTCCATTCTCAAGTTGTTCTTCTTATACCTCTTTTTTAGTATATGGTCTGGTACGCCCCTAGGGCCCCAGCCATATAAGTGCTTAATTTGTTGTGAAATGTTGTTTTGTGCATATGTCCTTGACTTCTAATCTAATAAAGAGATTAGTAGAGTGTGTCTAGTAATAAATACATATACATTGTATATATATATACACTTGTGTGGTGTCCTTTCATTTAGTGATTCAAGAGATTATAAGGTAAAACAAGCTGATTTACATTCCTCTGAGACTTAGCCTGAAGGCTGCTCTCCACAGCTACCACTAGGATAGCTTTCTTTAAAAGGTTGTCTTAAACCTATCTACCATAAGAGTCGAATTGGACTGGTGCAAGGTGGCCACTATAACTAGCGACCAGCATATGCCAGGCCAACTTCTCACAGCAGAATATTCAAATTTGTAGCACCAGATGCATTCCATATTTGAAATTGATGCTACTATACATAAAATAAAAGGTAGAACTAAAAGAAATTTGGGGTTGGAAGTAAGGGGTAAACTTTTATGATGTTTGGATTGTGGTACACTATGTCTATATTATTTTGATGCGCTAATAAGTAGCGATGGAATAACTAAGAATCTGTTTGCACTCTTTAAAATGTTCTTTATTGTAAGTTTACTTTCCTATGAATCTTTATAAAAAAAGATAAAAAAGAACCAGATACCAGTGATAATGTTTCGATCAGCCATAGCATGTTTCATTTCTGATCAGGGCGCAGAGACCTTGTTGCAAGCACCACACACACCCTCACATACCCCAGCTCAGAAGAAATGATAACATCTCGCATTTTGACACTGCATAGAGTGAACATCTGATTAAGAGTAGGCATAGTAAACAAAAATCGATTCACCAAGGAAACGTGATAAGATAGAAGGGAAGTGAAAACAGATGGGTATATCTGTCGGAGGGGTTGTGCCTAGTAACTACCAATCCTCTGCGTATATGCTATGAAAATTAAAAGTACATTTGCTTAATTTGCGACGCAGCTGTGAGATCGGGAACCTCAAAGAGGGTGGATAGTGGTAGGAGGCCGAGGGGTACACGGAAAGTTGTGACTCACAGGAGAAGTATGAAAGGCAAAAAAGGGAGGTCGCCTTGCTATTGTACACACAAACGAAGCCTCGCGTGGGGGACATTTTGTTCACCTCTGGAGATCACATGTGGATCAGTGTGTCCTGTGCTCGAGGCCACATGCGGGATATTGTTTCCGGTTCCGGAGTTCATGTGTGTCCTGTCATCAGGCTTCATCTCGAGTAATGTGTGCAGATCTGGAGGCCCGTTATGGGGTATAGCGCCCTGTTCTCAAGGGCACGTGGGAGTATTGTGTTCTGTTCTTCAGCCACATCTGATGTACAGCTGCTGACTCTGGAGGCCACACCTCAAGCTTTTCGCAGTTAGAGATAACTCGTCTTGAATATTTATTGTGGTGAGTTCTGCATAGCACATCTGGAGCATTGTGTCCTTTTGTACATCCAAAACAAACAACTGATGGACAGAATGCACAACAATGTCATACATTCACCCCAGTACAAAGATCTGGGCCTAAATCCATCGTTTTTTTTGCTCACCATGCCATTCCAGTTTGGACCCATGCAAATCAGTCTTGACCCTGTGCCTCATGGGAACAGTCCAGCCTGAACTGCCAAGCCAGGTCCTCCCTGGACTGGAAACAAGCATCCTAGGACTGGTTTCGGGGTTTCACCCCTCTTCAGCCAGGATAGCTTGATTCCAGTGGCATAGAGAGCACGGGACCTACGTCTGGCCATACTCGTCCCACTCGGGGTGACAAATGCAAAAACAACAGTTGATGGATAAAATGCACAACAAGAGCATTTTTTACATGCCACATCTGAGGAAATGTCCACATTACTAGACACCACATATGGAGTATGTTGTCAACGTATGGATGCCTGCATCTGGGATGCTATTTCCAGCTCTGAATTCCACATCTGGTGAAGTGTGCTCTTTTCTGGTGCCACATATACAGTATAGTGTTATGCCTGGATGCCGGTATCTGGGACTGTGCTTTCCCACTTGTGACTGCCACATCTGGGGTTTTAAGTGCTTTTCAGATGCCTTCCACATCTGGAGTATGTTGCTAAGGTATGGACGCCTGCATCTGCGATGTGGTTCGCAGCTCTGAATGCCACATCTGGGTTATTGTGTCATTTCCCAGGTGCCACACCCGGAGCATGTTGCCCAGGTCTTTATGCCCACATTTGGTATATTGCTTCTAGTTCTGATGCCACATCGGCAGTCTATTGTCCATGCCTGCAGGCCCGCCTCTATCAAGATTGTTTTTAAAGTTGTGAATACCACATCTGGGGCGCTTTGTGCCTTTCACAAGCCACACCTGGGGCATGTCGCCCAGGTGTGGATGCCCGCATCAGGGATGTTGTATCCAGCTCCGAACACCACATTTGTGGCACTGTTTATTTTTCCAAATGACGCACCTGCAGTATAATGTTCAGGTCTAGGGGCGATCCCCGGAGTATTGTGCGCTCCTTGCCCCATCCATGTGGCTGCAGGAAGTTTCCTCTTGCAACACTTGAAAGAGAGGGGCCGGGTGAGGCAGGGGAGGGAAGTGAGAAAAGCAGAAACCAACACAGGGTGTTGGCTGAGCTCTCAAACAGGAAAATCAACCTGGGAGACCTACCTCGGGAGAGCGGACTCTGAGATCGGAAATGCTGGAGGACCCCCGGGAGCTTGGGAAGCAGGAACCCTGTAAAGGTAACATCCAGGGGCGCGCGAGGGAGCACGAGGCGGACACTGATTGGCGCAGGGGGACACACCGCATGGGCTGGTGACGCAAAGGCAGGGTCGCAATGGGTTCTTTCCTGCACTGGGCACTGAGGGGCCAGGGCAGAGGTGGGGCAGGCACATGCGGGGGAGGGGTGAGGGGGTTAGTGATCCCTTAAGGAGTTGTGCGCCTTACCAGTGAACCACTCGGTGTCAGCAAGCGCTTATCAAGTATGGCCGGATTTAGGGCGCCAGAGGCTGCGGTTTTCCCCTCAGGTTGCCTGCGGTGAGCCCGGAGACGTTGTGGCAAAAGGAGGGGGGGGGGGGTCGCTTCTCCCTTCTTACCGAGGGGTAGTTCACCCCACATTCAGACCCGCAGCTACCGAGGCTGAGGGAGGCGGTGGTTTAAGCGCGTACCCAAGTGGAAACATGAGACAGCCCGGTCAAAGCTCGGCTCAGCTACCGACGCGCCGTGTGGCTGTGGCAAGCCGTACATTTGCCTGCCCGCAGTCCAGCCCTACAGAGCTGCTCAGTGACAGTCCCCGTGGGTGATATACTTCACAGAAAAACAGAAGTGCCGGCAGTTGTCATAGTTACCTATTCTTTGTGATATGATTGATGTTGCAACCCAAACAAATGATGACCTGATTGTTATTTTTTAAATGATACTTAAAAAAAAAATGAAAGAAAATACTTATAATTAGTTACGTTCCCCAGCTCTTTCTCATGAAACCCCATTAAAACGAACGTTTCTCACCGGATTGCCGTCTCCTGTCCTGTAAAACGTAATCGGTAATGTGTGATGTCTTACGTACAGAAATGGGGAATAATGTTTGTTTTTGTGTTAACAATCTGAATTGCCATATTTTCCACGTGTGTCTGATTTAGTAGACAGCGAAGCAATATCTCTCAAAAGGAAAGCGTTTTGTTTTAAGTTGTGTTGGCCACACCTGGACTCACATGTCCCGGTCTGGGGCCATGTCCCGGTCTGGGGCCACATCTGGACTAAAATGTCAATTTCTGAAGGGATTTTTTTTTTACTTTACTGCCCACTTGTGGAGTTTTGTGTTCAGGTCTGCGTGCCACGTCTGGAACATTGTGCCTCGTTCTGCAGGCTGCATCCGGAGTACTGTGCCCGGTTCTAGAGCCAGTGGTTGAAGTGGGCAGGATCGGGAGGGCACTTTTTAAATTTAATAGATTTCGTTCCCCTACTTTTTTATTTTAAAAAGCGTCCCAGGACGGCGGAAATAACCAAGGCCTATAGATAAGGCTCGGCCCTCTGGGAGCAGGGGGAGTGGGCAGAGAAGGAAAAGGACTTTGTCCTTTCCTTCTTGCCCAGAGAAGACAAGGACAGTGCCACTGCCCCCTCTCTCTTTCTTCCTCTTATTCCCTCTCTCTCTCTCTGCCTCTCTCCTCAGTTGTAGGACTTCACGAAATGTCTCTTACCCACTAGTTTCTCTCCTTTCCTTCATTCGCTCCCCTGTGAAATGGATGCAAAAAACGAAAGAAATGTCTTTTTCTGACATTTTTCTATTTCAAAGAGCAGCTTCGGGACGGAGAGAAAGAAAGGTTCAAAATACGAAACATAAATAAATGACTAAATAAAGCAAAACACGATGGTCGTAAATTGGCCAGATTGATTTTATTCACACCCAATCACATTAGCGCAACTTTACAGAGTTTGCCAGTGAAGCGCTATTTTCTTTTTGTCATCTTTCTTTGAACAGCATTGTTTTCCCCTGGTGGGGAAGTGCACCATTCCTGGAGGTACTGCAATACCTGCTTGATGCATAGAGTGAAAAACGTGTAATGTGATCCTTATCAACTGTTTTCCTTATTTTAGTTTATTAAAATGTGTACCATGGCTCTGTGTTTACGGATGTGGTCTTTTTAAACCTTACTGCTTACGTTTTGTAAGGATATAAGCAATGGACATTGAAGTGGGATTTCCAGGCACTGTAGTCATGTTCTTAACTTTTCAGGCAAAAACACTCATTGATTTCCGAATAATGAGTGTAAAAGTTTTAAGGTAACTATGTTGTTCCTGCTAGCATTTCACACGCTTTACTTAATCTTGCATTCCCTATGAGTGTTTGCTTTTTACAGGATGTTGTAACTTTCAGGCAGAATATTACTCTCGTCTAGTGCATAATTTAAATTAAGTCGCATCCAGGTGTTTATAGCGGGGCGCAATTGGGATGTAGTTGAAGGCCATGCGAGTTTCTCTCAGTGGGGCAGTATGGTTTTCAGTGGGGGGAGGATGTGACACTATGGCCAGAGGTGCCACATTTGGAACCGGCGAACCAGGTCCAGCCTTCATGACCAGTCCACCAGACCACTCTCCTGAGGGAGCACCTTCCCATGCTAGACCTTAGAAGCCCCCGCTAGACCTTAGAAGCCCTGGTGTCTTCGCTCCGGCAGGTGGACCCTAGCTGTGGCAAGTGTGGTTTACCCTTGAAGGTCTCTCTGCCACAATTCATACTAAAGTTCACCTACAGTCTTGCGGGCAGGCCTACGAAGCAGCACAACCTAGAGCAACAGTGACTGTCACCGCTGTCACTGGACCCTTGACCCAGTCCGCCTCACCCATTGGTACCTCCATTGGCCTCGTTTCAGCAGTAGTAGTGCAACTCACCAGGGATTGGCAATGCAGGATTTGCACACACACCAAACTAAGTTTGCAAGCTTCACTGTGTCTCTGCTTCCTGCACAAGCACTTTTATCATGTGCTGCCTGCTTTGGGGCTACTGGAATAATGAAGCAATAGGGGACAAAATTATGTTGCAGTGTTGACTAAATTATGCAGCAAAAAAAAAAGGCTGCAGCATAATGCGGTTCATTTTCCGATACTTTATTATTTTGACATTTGTACACATACTAACAGTCCCTGCAAAGATTTTGCCTTGTTACTACCAGTATAACATACACATGCAGGAATGAGAAAGATAACCAGTCAACGTTTGCAAAGGGCTCTCCACTTCAGAGCAACACAAGTCAGATTTTTTAGTAACTTTTGATCCTTTTGAGCTACAATTTTTTAGTTATAATCGTCAGATTATGCGGCAGATGATGTATTATCTGGCAAACATAGCAGAGCCATAATTATGTGGAAAACATTTGCAAACTAGGATAGTTTGCCATTCATGTTTGAACTGCTCTTGCCGAAAAAGGGAGGAGAAGTGCTGATAACAGAAACTTCATAGTTCGGAGACAAATGTCTTGTGATTCCACTTTTAAGCATGTTTGGGACATTCTGTGATTGGAAACTTATCCCACTTTGTGAAAGTATTTTAGTGTCAATAACTCATATTGAACCTTAAATATGTGAATCCATTGGTTGGATTAAGTAACATAATAAGCTGCAACTGATCAGTGAAATGCCAAACAAATACAAATACAAAATATTGGGATGTTTTGCTCTTTCTGGCCACACCTCTGACCCGGCCCACTGACCCAATCCTCGGGTTATTACCGTCTTTTGATTTTCCGCCCACAGTTCCCCTTCTTTTTCCCCCCACTTCGACCACTGTAGAGCCCAAATCCAGAGGGTTGTGGCAAGTTTTGAAGGTCGAATTTGGAAATTGTTTCTTGTTCTGTCAACTCTGGAGAGGTGTGTCATGTTTTTGAGGCAGAATTTTGATATTTTTCTAGATCTGTTTATTTATTTGGCAGTTTTACATAGAGCAAACAAGACGCAATGGTTCCCAGAGTGCTTTCTTATGTTTTGTTGAGTTTGGTTACACTTTCTGAACATGCAGGTTACATGCAAGCAAGACTTGTCTCGTTCTTATACTCCGAGGCCATGGGATCAGTGACAGAATATCAGAAACACAAATATTGTGTGGACAGAATATCGTGTCAAAAATATCATGTACAAGAATATTGAGAAGGTACGTGCAAATAGGTAAGTTTAATTTTAGTATTCTTATCACCATATCTACGTACCTTGAAGATATATATATCGACAAGGTACATATATGTGGAGTTATATAGAAAAACTTTACTTACCCTTAGAAAATGACCTACACAATATTCTTGTTTTCGATATTTGTGACACGATATTCTGTCCCACAATATTTGTGTTTCCGATATTTTGTTCAAATACAGAGGCCATGTTAGTACAAGCAATTACTTTACAGACGAAGAAATAAAGTACAGCTATTTCAGCAATATAAAGTCATAACTAAAGACGAGAAGACTGATTTCTATACAGAAAAAATTAAAATGGCATAAAACTTGTCCAGAGAGCTTTTTAAGACAGTACAGGAGCTCTCTTGTCCATCCTCTAGTAACATTTTGATTCCAAGTCAATTACTCTGCAACTACTTTGCCAATTTTTAAAAAATAAGGTTGAGATAGTATATAGGATTTTGATGCTGCTACAAACACCATTACCCCCTATGTAGAGAAGGACCTCTTAGAGTTAGAGACAAATCATCTGAAGTTCCTCAATTTCCCATCTCTCATTACTGAGAGCGTGTCAGATCTAATAAAGCAGACTAAATCAGGCGCTCCATCGGACCCTTGTCTGCCTAAAATTCTTCAGGAGATTGTAGGCACAGTGACTCTTCCGCTTACTATGCTATTAAATATAATTATCAACACGGGCATCCTCCCGTTAGAGTGGAAAAAGCTTCTATAGCTAAAAAAAACCCTTGCTGGACCCAAAAGAAGAAAAGAACTATCACCCCATCTCATGGCTCCCCTTACCTGCAAAAATGTTAAAGAAAAACCTGAACATTGCTCTTTTGGAATATCTAGATCAGAACGAGTTGCTGGGCGGAGCCCAGTTTGGCCTCTGTAAGGCTCACGGTACAGAGACAGCACTGGTAGCGGCCACAGAGGAGATACGTAACATCATGGACAATGGATGTAAGGCTTCAGTGGTCCTACTAGACCTATCTGCAGCCTTTGACACGGTGAGCCACTCTGTCCTAAAGCAAAGATGAGTGGAGATAGGCATCGGCGGGCCAGCATATAATCTCTTGTGCCCCTTCCTTACAGGAAGAGAGCAATTGGTCTTGTTTGGCGATTTCCTCTCCAATCCTTTCTCCTCGCCTTGTGGTGTCCTGCAAGGGCCATCACTCAGCCCAATTCTATTTAATATTTGCATGGCTCCCCTTGAAAAGCTTATAAGAGCCTTTGACTTCTCAACCATCTCCTATGTCGATGCCGCACAAATAGTAGTGTCTATCACTAGCAGCCTTGAGGAGGTGGCGCATCAGTTTAATAACTGTATGCGAGCGGTGGTTAGCTAGATGGGCAGTCACTGGCTCAAACTGAACTCGTAATAAACCGAGGTGCTCCTCTTCGGCAGGTACACCTCTTTCTGGAGCAATTCCTGGTGGCTTCAGACCTTGGGTGCTCTTTTCCACACCAGGAACCTTGAGGTAATCTTTGACTCCAAACTCACTTTCACTGAACAGACTAACAAGCTTATCTCCACCTGTTTTTTCCAGCTAAAAACTTTGAGGAAAATTCTGTCCTTTCTTCCACTCGAACTTTACAAAACAGTCATCATCTCTCTGGCCTTATCAAGTCTAGATGACTGCAACGTCCATGAATTGGGCACGCAGCAAGGTTCTCTTAAGAAATTGCAGAGGGCTGAACGCTGCTGCAACGTTCATTAAAAACATCAGGAAATATTATCTAGGTCCAAAGGCTTTTGAGGAGCTTCATTGGCTTCTGATAAACAAGAGAGTGGCTTTCAAAGTGCTGTGTAGAGCACACAAAGTGCTCCATCTAACTGGCCCTGATTACCTTAAGAACAGATTCTCCTGGTACTACCCAAGACAATGCCTTCGGTCGGCAACTTTAAAAACAGTGACGTTTCCCAGAATTCATATGGGTAAATATCGTTTACAACAAATTTTTTACAACGCGGACTTTGACCTCGCATACCTTTTCTCCGCATAGTGCACCTACCCTGCATACCATTACTCCGCATGTTTTTACACCGCATGTGCATTAATCACGCAAAGGTATGTATGGTAAATGCACATATGTTGTAAAAAAAAAGAATTTGGGCGATCAATGTTGTTGTAAGGAAACAGGCTTTTCCGTTTCCTCACATCCACGTGCACCGCTCCTCACAGAAAGACGACGTGATGCAGGAAGCAGAAGGAGAGAGAAACCACGAGGAGAGAGAGGTAAGGGGGAATGGGCCTGGGGTGGGCGTTAATTTTGAAGGGATTAGGGTAGTGTTAGTGTAGTGTAGGGTAGTGTTTGTGTAGTGTAGGGTAGTGTTTTAGGGTTTAGGGTAGTGTTAGTGTAGGGTAGTGTATGTGTAGTGTAGGGTAGTGTTTTAGGGTTTAGGATAGTGTTGTGGTGTTGGTGTAGTGTAGAGTAGTGTGTGTGTAGTGTAGGGTAGTTTTTTAGGGTTTAGGGTAGTGTTTGTGTAGTGTAGGGTAGTGTTTGTGTAGTGTAGGGTAGTGGTATAGGGTAGTGTTTTAGGATTTAGGGTAGTGTTTATGTAGTGTAGGCTAGTGTTTGTGTAGTGTAGGGTAGTGTTTTAGGGTTTAGGGTAGTGTTTGTGTAGTGTAGGCTAGTGTTTGTGTAGTGTAGGGTAGTGTTTTAGGGTTTAGGGTAGTGTTTGTGTAGTGTAGGCTAGTGTTTGTGTAGTGTAGGGTAGTGTTTTAGGGTTTAGGGTAGTGTTAGTGTAGGGTAGTGTATGTGTAGTGTAGGGTAGTGTTTTAGGGTTTAGGATAGTGTTGTGGTGTTGGTGTAGTGTAGAGTAGTGTGTGTGTAGTGTAGGGTAGTTTTTTAGGGTTTAGGGTAGTGTTTGTGTAGTGTAGGGTAGTGTTTGTGTAGTGTAGGGTAGTGGTATAGGGTAGTGTTTTAGGATTTAGGGTAGTGTTTGTGTAGTGTAGGCTAGTGTTTGTGTAGTGTAGGGTAGTGTTTTAGGGTTTAGGGTAGTGTTTGTGTAGTGTAGGCTAGTGTTTGTGTAGTGTAGGGTAGTGTTTTAGGGTTTAGGGTAGTGTTTGTGTAGTGTAGGGTAGTGGTATAGGGTAGTGTTTTAGGATTTAGGGTAGTGTTTGTGTAGTGTAGGCTAGTGTTTGTGTAGTGTAGGGTAGTGTTTTAGGGTTTAGGGTAGTGTTTGTGTAGTGTAGGCTAGTGTTTGTGTAGTGTAGGGTAGTGTTTTAGGGTTTAGGGTAGTGTTTGTGTAGTGTAGGGTAGTGTTTGTGTAGTGTAGGGTAGTGTTTTAGGGTAGTGTTGTGGTGTTGGTGTAGTGTAGGGTAGTGTTTGTGTAGTGTAGGATAGTGTTTTAGGGTTTAGGGTAGTGTTGTGGTGTTGGTGTAGTGTAGGGTAGTGTTTGTGTAGTGTAGGTTAGTGGTTTCTGCAGGGTACTCTCACTTACCTTTAAAACTTTTACTTGGAGTATAACTTTACCACGCATGCCTTTGCGTTGTAATGGAATGCGTGGTAAAAGTATAGTCGTGGTAAAAGTTTGCATTGCCATAAATTGCGGGGTGATTGAATTTGCATGGTAAAAATGTCGTGGTTTGGTATGCGGAGTGATTGTTAGCGAAGTAACGTCATATATTCATCCATATGGCCTCGTGGTGTGGCAGAAGCTTTGTATATTCCACCTGCGCACTTTGGGATCAGCTACCTTGGCACCTCAAATGCCAGTTGAATTCGATGATGTTCAGAAAGCATCTCAAACATGGCTACTCCCACTCCCTATGTAGTGTTGGGTTCTCATTTTTCACTGGGAGCACTTCTCTCCTTTGGTTGACTCTAGCCCCACGACGCTCTCAGGCATATGTCGTGCTTTATAAATATAAATATCAAATGCACCACCTACTTCGTGGCCCTACTCTGCCCGAGGGTTGGCAGTGCATAGACATACAGAGGGCCAATTAGAGCTTGGTGGATGCAGGCGACCCGCCAGAGATTGCCGCATTCATGTCTGCCGTAGTCAGAGAGAATTGTGCCAAGTTCTTAATAGAACATCCCCGAGACTGGTTTCAGCTCGAGAGGCTGCGCCAGGAGGGCTGGCTGTCAAAGTATCAAAGTTAATAATATCGACCTGCACAGAGTTCGACTGCAGACTATCAGCTATCATCAGGGTAAGCATTGATCGGGAAGTATCGATTCTTTACTCAACAGTCGACATAGGCACAGCTCAATATTTAAAAAACACTCAATAGTTTGTTACCACAATCTGGGAGGGTGTTGGGAGTGGTTATCTGCTCTGCCTTTGCATAAGAAGTTAGTCGAGCTTTAGCTGAGTCAGTCACTCTTCCCAGACTAGCGCCTGAGGCTGGAAATGAGATGAAGCAACTAGTTCAGGCGGATGAGAAGGAAGGCCCAGTACAGGAATGTTTACATTATGTACATATTGAGATTTATTGTCTATGTGGCTTCTGGAGCAGATATTACGTTTATGGATCCCTGCAGCGGTGCGCCAATGGACTGCAATATACAGAAGAGTTGAGCATACTGGCTTACTACTACAAGTACTGTCCGTTGATCCGCTAAAGTAACTCCTGGGGGTAGTACTTCTGCTGCACAGATGTATGTGTAGCCTTAAGGTCACAAGCTGAAGCCTTAGTAAAACAAGCACAGTATGTGTGCCAGATGCAGCTGTGATCTTTGTATGACCTTCAGGATATGTGGTAAGTGGACTGGAGATAGATAGATCCCTGGGTTAATGTGCCCTCTCCAGGATCTCGTTAAGTCACATGTTCTTGTACTGTTGAGATACCTCAAGGAGTCGGTCTGTCCGCAGCAGAGATGTGTGTGTGTTACCTGTAAATCACATGTTCCTACCCTAGTAATAAAGGTTTGGGTACTAATGTACCCGCCACATTGATCTACGTGAAACCTGCCCTTTATAGGCTCCAATCTGGTAAAAGGGTTGAGTGGACTACTGTACCATCTGTTGCCCTCTTTATGTAACCAGCAAGAACATTTTGGACAAAATTCCGAAGACCAAAGTATTGAATGGTAAGTGCATACAGAGAAAGCATCCTTTTTACCATTCCTAACTCCACATCTACATACCTAGAGGGCATAATAATAATAATAATAATTCATATTTGTAAAGTGCGAACATATCACCCCCTTAAGGGTTCAAGGCGCTGGTGGCTGTCGGGGAGACTAAGTGAGCTATTGCCCAGAGTCACATGACGCTGAGCTGAGCTGCCACCGGGTATCGAACCATGAACCTGTGCTCTGGAGTGAGCCACTCTGGCCACTGCACCACATGCCTCCCATACATCATCAAGGTATATACATGTGGGGTAAGGTATAGATAACGTATACTTAAACGTTTTGATATTTTGGATTCAATATTTTGTGCTCGATATTTGTATACCTCGATATTCTAGCTTTGATATTCAGGAGACAAACCATAAATTATATACTCTAAATCCCAGTGAGATTAAACACTGACCATACAGATCTGCACAGGGCACAGGTTCCAACCCTTGCAAAATAGCTCAATGGGTTAAGTGCAAGCTGCAGATTTTGTGTGCTATTTGGGACAGTTCACTTCAACCATATATCCTTCCAAAGTTAATATAATTAGAAGTGTTAAGTCAGGAAATGGCAATACCTAATATTATAAACACAAGAGGCAATTCAGTTTGTGGTGTGCACTATGCCAATTGTTAATGGCGGTGATAGCACTGCCATGAGAAATGAAATAGGACCTCCATGTCTGACTGTATATTTCAGTGCCTAGATCCTGCATTGTTTTGTTCTCATTACCATATCCTTCAAAGCGTCGTCATGCACTAGAATAGGACAGTTTTCAAAACACCCTGCTAACTCCTAGATTAGGGGGGTGGGCAATAAAGAGAAGAGTCTCTGACCAAGTGCATTCTGTGATTTGGAGTCCTGTCAGATTTTCAAACAGGGCAGCGAGGTTATGTGTCCTATATTCCATTATTATTATTAAAAGTATTCATGTAGTGCAAAGTGTTATCTAGAAAGGCATTCTGGTGCCAAGTTTTCAGAACTTTCCTCAAAGCAGAGGTAACTGATGGAGTGGAGCGAGATTGGCAGGCTGTACCAAAGACTGGCAGCCTGCACAGAAAAGGCTCTGCCACCAGCCTGAGCTTTCTTAAGTTTGGGAACTTCAGAAAATTAGCATTAGCTGAACACAAACATCTAGGCAGAATGTAGCGTTGTTGTTTTTGCCAAAATGGGTGAGGCCCGATGTGATGAAAAACTCTGTGCACTATGAACAGCAATTTAAATTATTGGATTCTCTTGGCTACAGGGAGCCAATGAAGAGAACCCAGAGCAGCTGAGGGAGAGGAGGGGAGTGGCAAAGAGAGTGCAGCCTGTATACGATGCAGGCAATGATTAAGATAGCCCGGTGCTACGGTCATCGTACAAGTAGATGTACTGATGTACTGTAGTGCTTCTTAACTACTTGCAGAATTGTATATAAACCTCATTTTTTCCACCCTTGGCTCATACTGTGGTCTCCCTCCCTGTCCTCCGTTCTTTTGTGATTTACCTCCCCTCGCTAAATTGTTTCCTCCTCAAAAATACCCTCCAGTTGAGACATTGTTTTTTGTTGCATATTACGCCCGGTCTCATCTGGGTTTACGGGCGATACTCCTGTGTATTGTTACTTGGACCACAAGAAGGCAGGAACGGGTTGGCAATAAAGGTAATATTTTCTGAAGCGCCCTTATTGGACCAAAGCAGATGGAGAAAAGTCTATTAACATGATTAGAGAGAGATAAATCATTATCCATGTAGACTCCTACATTTTGAGCTGTTGTCACAGTAATCGGTTGAGTTCTCCTCTGGTGACCAAAAGTCCCCTGCAAAGGACACCGAAAGGACCCAGAACAGCAACTCATAGCCTCGGTCTTATAACCGTGAAATTTAAGAGAGTTAGCTCTGAGCCACTGCGAGATATCAAGAATGCAATCATGAAAATAGGCCATTAGGGAGCTAGAGGTGCAGTTCAATGCATGTCCAGCGTAAGAATTAACTGTGTTTCATCTGCATAGTTCACAAACTGGGCTTAAAGAAGAGCCTCATGGGACTCAATGCTCTAAAGCTCTGAAGGAGGAGTGAAAAGGGGTAGATGGACTGCTTGCGTCCTTCTTTCCAAAAATGATGCCAGCAACTGCAGAGCGCTTCCCTTGACTCTTATCTCAGCCAGCCTCGCAATCAAGATGTCATGATTGACAGTGTCAAATGCAGTGGGCGGGTCAAAGAGACCAAGCAATCGCCTAGCAGTAAGCGAAGTGAGTGAAAGAGAAATTGGAAAAAGATAAATATAGATAAGCTGGGACATACCTTGCAGGCAGCGAAGACACAGCTGCCAGAGGATCCCAATAGAGACTCCTCCTGGTTCAACTCGGGTATTACAGCCACCCTAGAAACAGGGGCGCCAC
Source organism: Triturus cristatus (assembly GCF_964204655.1). Lineage (NCBI taxonomy): Eukaryota > Metazoa > Chordata > Amphibia > Caudata > Salamandridae > Triturus > Triturus cristatus. Next base: position 1,174,724,727 of record NC_140590.1, on the reverse strand, counting down.
TTAGGTCAGTCACCTCCGCGGTAACTTCACTGCCCACCCCCTGGTTCTCAGCTGAACTAAAAATGTAAAAGAGCAGATGCAAAAGGTTAGAGCACTGCTGGAGAAAGGACTACAATCCCGTTGCAAAGGATACTTATAAGAAGGCACTGAAGGAATTACACAAGTCAATGCGGAGGGCAAGGAGAGAATACCACATAGAGAGTTCAGGAAACTCGGCAAAATAAATCTTTAAGATTGTCAGTTCTTTTCCAACCCTACAGCATCGGAGGGTATCATCCACCCACCCCCGCTACCTTTGTGCAAGCCTGTCAGACTTCTTCGAGGAAAAAATTCAAAACTTGTATTCCTTATTCCCGGTTAGGGCAAAGGCTGTGTGTGACTATACGGCATCCTAGTACTTATAACACCTTGAGCCCCTTCACTGTGTTTTGCCCTATCACAGCACAGGAATCTCTGGCTGAACTGCAGAGATGCAAGTCAGGTTCCCCTGGAGATCCTTGCCCCCCACAGATTTTTAGATCAACCCTGTGTTGAACCATATTTGGAATTCCTCGCTGAAAGAGAGCATCTTTCCAGCTACTTGGAAACAGGCATTCCTACTTCCACTGTTGAAGAAGCCTAATGCTGACCCAGCTGTGCTAAGTAACTTTCAACCAATTTCCCGGCGCCCAGAAAAATGCTGTAGAAGATGGCTCAGCGACAGCTAGCTGATTTCATCGAGGCTAATGGCCTCCTTCATGATACCCAATCTGGTTTTCACACTGGATACAGTACAGAGACAGCCCCGGTTGAAGTGGCTGAGTCTGTGAGGATGGTCTGTTGATGGAGGTGCATCAGCAATGATAGTACTGTTAGACCTATCGGCAGCATTCGACACAGTCTCAAACTCAATCTTACTTCAAAGATTAAATCAGCCCGGCTCTCTCCTGGATATGATTGTATCTTGAGGATCGTTCACAACAGGTTTTCTTACGATCATTTCAATCTACTCAAAAACCTTTAGTGTGCGGAGTGCCTCAGGGCTCTGCTGTGAGTCCGTTGCCTTTTAATATCTATTTGTCACCACTGTCTGCACTCATTGCAGCAGGTGGGGTGAAGGCTGTTTCCTACTCAAACGGTACCCATCTGATGTTCTCTTTTAAAAAACATTCTGCTGATGCCTTCCATTATTTCAAGGAATGTCTGACAAATATCTCAAGCTGGATGCATAATAATGGCTTGAAATTAAATGCAGAGAAGATGGAGGTCCTGTTTTTTGGTCAGTCACCTGCTCCTGCACCGTGTGGCCTCTGGTGGCCCACAGACATGGAACCGCCACAGATTCCAATAGAGTCAGCTAAAAATCTTGGTATTAATTGGGAAATTGACTTATTCTTTACAACACAAGTAAATCAGAGTTTGCCAACATGCTTTGGGTGGTTGCGTTGCATAAGGAAGTCCTCCATTTGCTTCCAGAGGAGAGCCGCATGATAATAGTCCATGCGCTGGTGACTTCTCAGTTGGACTACGCCAACAACTTGTATCTGGGGCTACCAACCTACCTGATACATAGACTACAGATGGTTCAGAATGCTGCAGCGAGGCTGATTTGCCGGATCCCTTTCCGGCAGCAAATATCCCCCCACCTGAGACACCTACATTGTCTCCTAGTGGCTAAGAGGATTGAATTCAAGGTGCTGACCTTTGCTTTCCGAGCAATGGGTGATAGTGGCCCGGGCTATCTCAAGCGTCGGTTTAGCCCATATCAACAGGACTGCTTTGTGCCCCGCGGTATGCTAAAGCCCAAAAAGGGGGTAGATCCTTCTCGGTAAGGACTGCAAGACTGTGGAACTCTCTGCCAGCATGCTTGTGTCAACTTGAATCGGAACACGAGTTCAGGAAGGTCTTAAAAACATGTCTTTTTAAGCAGGGATAATATCTGTCTGTTGTGAGGTTGCTGATGTAGTCTGTGTAGCGCCGGGAAACATCTGTTTGAGGTAGCTGTGCACTTTATAAATGTTTTTATTATTATTATTAAGTAGTATTAACACTACCTGATGACACTTATCCGCTGCGATACACAGAGCATACATTGCCGTATCCAGAGCCGCTTCCGTTCCATGGAGGAGACGAAACTAAAACTGGGACTTATCTAATAAAGTATATTCCACCAGAAATCCTGAAGGTCTCGTATTTACAAAAACGGAATGTGCCAAGAGTTACTGAGCACTGACAGATCTGCAGAAGGCTTTTTTTTTTAAAGAGGAAGCACTATGCCTTTTTCTACTCTGGGGGCACAGTTGCTGTCTCCAGTGACTGGTTACATATGGCTGCTAGAGGTGGAGCAAGATGGTCAGATAGCAGTTTCCATACTCTGGGAGGTAGTGAGTCCAATAGTGAACCAGATCCAATAAAACTAGCAATGTTAAGAAGCTCAATTATGGATACTTAACCTAGGTCATCTAAGAACACTGGAGAATATCATACGTTTAAAGAAACCAAACCGGTATCCAATGCTAAGAGAGGAGCTGATGCTTAATATGACATATTTCATAGAGATGTGAAGGTTGCTAGAATATCTTTGATCCTAGTCTTAAAATAGGCTGACAAATCGCCACAAAGCGATTAAGTTGGAGTATCCTGATGCAGCACACAAGAAGGATTAGACGGTGTGTGTGATGGAAAAGATGTTCTTGGCCACATTAGCAGCTGACAGAATTAAGACATGGTCACCTATTGCCAGTGGCTAATTTGTAAAAGAATAAGTGCTGACAGATGTTGGGTTTGCTAAATATCAAGGCTGCGTACTCTTAATTCCACCGGCTGCCTCTTTCATCCACCACCAGACACTCCCTACAGAGGTCACTCCTCTGTTAGGGTGGAGAAGCGTCGCTCCACTGCTGAGAGCCATCAAAATCAAGCATAATAAATAAAATGATAACAAAACAATTTTATTTTTTGTTCTGCATGCTTCCAGCCAAGCCAACTGTGCATCTGAGCCAGTGTTATGCGGGACAGGGTCATCCTGACGGACAGCAGCTGCAGCAGGGAGAAGGAGTGGTGGTCCCTGCAAGTGCGCATGCCGGTTTGGCCAGCTGTCTTAGGATGGCCAAACCGATGTGCACTTAGATTTCTCCCACCCGGGGTGTGTTGCACAGCCGGGTGGAGAACAGGCACAGGCTCCCAGTCGCTGTGCGAGCACAAACCCAGTGTGCTCAGACCAATCCTGGTGCTTCTCTCATGCTGGGTAATAGTATTACCAGCATGAGAGCAGCATCTGGATTGACACAGAGGAGTCTGGGAGCCGGACTATGCACCCCCGTGGGCTGCCCGGAAAGTAAGAGAGGAGCACCATGGCGGCGACCAGCAGCAGGGGAGTAATCTTTTGTTTTTATTCTCCCCCGCTCTGCCCCATAATCACAATCCTTCAGAGCAATGCCATACAGAATCATTGCCAGACCTGACTTTCAATTTAAAGACACATTTAATTATTCCTAGCGCTCCTGGTTTTATGGTGTTTAGATTTATGTCATTTCCGTCTGTATTTATCCATATTTATTTTTTGCTAATTTTACCTGTATTTATCCATATTTATTTTAGGTTTGTGAAAAAATAATGCTGAAATGTGTATATTTCTGCATTTATTTAACCAGTTAATGTGCACTCGGGCCTGAACCGTTGAAAAGTTTCAATGGTATATACACACTCAGATGGTAAAATGTGGATTTGTAAGAAAATATGTACATTTTAGTATCAAGGTTGTGCAAATCTACTGCTGTTTATGGCTTGTTACTAAAATCCCCATATTTTGTTAATCCCTTTGCCTGTCAATCCTCACAGCTATTGGCCTGGAAGTCAAGACTGACAGCATTTAGAGTCACTCAAAAACAACCCAATTTCCGCTTTTATCCAAATTTAAAAATAAATACAGACAGGAAAATAAATGTTTTTCTGTCTGTATTTATCTGTAAAAATCAGCGCAGCCCTGGGCGTAGTGGGCGTAGTGAGGCTACGTGAAGCATTACGGAGTGGGGGCAAATCTACACCCACCCGCACACTTCGCGTAGCCCCACTACGCTCCGCCCGCCTCCCTCCCGCCCTCATTTTACAATTACTTAGAAACATTACATAAAGAAAATTACTTACCTGAGCTGCCGCGTCCGGGGGCTCCATCTTGCTGCTTCCTGGATTGCTTCTTCCTCATGAATGCGCGGGCGCCCGCGAATGCGCATTTCTCATGAGAAATGCGCATGCGCGGGCGTTCGCGCATGTGCATTCATGAGGAAGAAGCTCTCCAGGAAGCAGCAAGATGGAGCCCCGGGACGCGGCAGCTCAGGTAAGTAATTTTCTTTATGTAATGTTTCTAAGTAATTGTAAAATGAGGGTGGGAGGGAGGCGGGTGGCGGGCAACTCTGCTCCGCCGCGGGGTGTGCGTAGTCTGCCCCTGCTACGCCTAATTTGCGTAGCGTGAAGTGGGCAGTACTACGCACACTCCACGGGCGGAGCGTAGCACTGCGCCCACCCTTAGTAAAAATCAGTAAAAACGGAAAACGGGGAGCCCTAATTATTCCTCATCTGAAGTATATAGAGACTGACAATAGAAAATTAGAACCTTTGAAAACCGCTAAATGTCACAACTCTATTTGCAGCCTTTTATTTGAAGATTTCAACCCAGAATCAAGCATTGGGGCCACGTCACGGACTCCCTGCAATCCCCGCGCTGCTCTCACGTTAGAGCAGCGCCGTGATTGGTCTGAGCTGGCAGGAAAGACACCCTCTTCAGACCAGGGAGTCAGTGGGGTTTCTCCAGCCCGGCTGCTCAATGCAGCTGGGCTGGAGAAATCTAAGTGCCAATGTGTGTTTTAGGCAGCCGGGGATGGCCCGCCAAACACATATGCGCACTTAAGGAGTGCACATGGCACTCCTCCCCCAATCCCCCTCACTCCGCAAGCTGGCTCAAAGCAGGAAAAAAAAAAAACAATGACGTTGATTTATTTTTCATTTACTGGCTCCGAGCCAGGCAGTAGGGCGATGCTCCACCGCCATTGCGCAGGAGCCGCCACTGGGGTGCCTTCCTCAAGCAAGGGACGTATGTTCCAATTTCAAGTTGTAAATGACTTCTCCTTGTGGGTTCCTGCATTCTTACAGTGCTCATAATTGCTTGCAAAGCAGAGGAATTCGACGTCAATGCTTCTCGGGGCCGTGGGCCTATTTTACAGTAATGCATAACTTTGAAGATTTAATAGGAAGCATAAGGAGCTGGTATTGTTGTTGGATCAGCTGCATGTATTTTCCTGTCACATCAGGTGCGCACAAACAATCCTTCACTTTTCATGTATAGATCGGCGCGAAAAGACGTGGGATAATTTGGCACAGCAGGTAACAAGCAAGTATGAAAAAACAGCGAGACAACGTTTGAAAGCCAGACAATGAATTGGACTCATTCCCAAGTTCGCACTTGGAAGAAGTCTAAAGCGGTTTCTTAAGGCCCTCATAATCGTCACTATTCAAATGCAAAGTTTTTTCTCGTCGGCTGCCTGAATTGTTTCGCTGTCATTACGTTAAGAGTCTGGCTGTGTCTGCCTGCTCTTTTGTAGGCCTCTGCAGCGGCGGTGCATCCCTTAGGGCTTTTTGGCATTGCCCCACTTATGTTTTAGCCCCCGCACTTAAAGGTGAGCATTATTTCACATACATAAAGTCTTTGCCGCTGAAGAGCGCCTAAGGCAAGGTCCTTGCGAAGCCAATGCGGCGGGGCCTGAGGGGGTGGGGCTTATATTAACACAGACAAGACAGACAGTATTAGTTGAAGTACAGAGGCAGCGAGCTTCGTGCACCTGGCCCCAAGTGCGCGTGTCAGGTTGGACGGCTGCCTTTCTCTGGCCAACCGAGATGCACATTAGAGGCGTCTCCACCTGCGCATTAGTGAGCCGGGGGTGACTCAAAGCCGCAGCCCGCAGTCTCATTAATGAACGGCGAGGCTGCCTGCCCGAGCCAATCCTGGCGCTGCTGTAACGGCAGAAGCAGCGCCCGGGTTGGCTCAGAGAGAGATGCGCTGGTTTGATCAGGGGCCTCCTCCTGGCAGTGTGTGCTCGTCGACGTCAAGCGAGGCAGTGCGGGATGGAAGGAGAGGCTGTCTCTCTCATCTATCCCCCATTTTGGTGCGACAAGGTGAAGACTGAGCTGAGTCAGCTGAGCTGCCTTAAGTTCCACGGGACACAGGTAAGTAAGAATAAGTTTAATTACTAATTGGGGAGTTTGTCATTGGTGACTGTGGATTCATGCTGCTATAAGTTTGTTTTTATTACCGCACAGTAGTTGGAGTGAGTCGATGTGGCAGGCTGGCAGCCTGGGGCTGCCTTCCACAGTATAGAGTTTCTGTAAATTATACACGTAGATGGTGGATAAAATAAATATGTTGCTTGAGAAGAGTTGCAAGAACTTGGAAAATAGGTCGCAACTAAAACAATGCAGGACCAGCGTCTACTCGGAATACTTTTTACTGCCGCCTTTGGGACCCATAGCAATAGGGGCAGTGGAGGTCGGCATGGATCAGGGGTGGCGGGGTTAGGGCGTGGCGTGGGGGAGAGAGGGTTGTAAAAAAGAATGAAAAAGAACATACCTCTTCGCCACGTCTCTCCTCCGTCGTCGCCGCGTCTCTCCTCCGTCTTCTTGCAGCATCTCTCCCAAGCAGGAACAAGAAGCACATCCAAGCTCCCCTGACCAATCACAACACTGCAATGCAGCATTGTGCATGGTCTGAGTTCCGTGGTTCGGCACTCAGCCAGGCAATGGGAGCCTGGGCATGTACTCCACCCAGGCTGTAATGCAGCTTGGGTGGAGATCATGCAAAGTACGCATGACTGTTTAGCCGGCCCAAGAGGACCGGCCAATCAGTCGTTGCACACTTAGAGTGTTCCCACCACTCCTTCACCCTGTTCTGACAGCAGGGCAGCCTCGCCCTGCCCCCAAACACGCCGCAGATGAAACAAATAAAATGATAATAACGAGTTATTATCATTTTATTGTTCCTTTATTTTCACTGCTGAAAGCAGTGGGCGACGCTCCCTCCAAACACACACACAAACCCAGACACACACACATTTCTCACAGTGTGAGGGAGGGGGCAGGGCCTTTGAGACCGCCAACCAGTTATTCATGCCTTTCTGGCCATCACTGCCTGGTGTAACTTTGAGGGACATTGAAGGGGATGGGGCTTTAAGTCATCTTGAAGGGAACGGGACCTGGAGAAGTGATGGCTACTTCTACCCAGGCCTAAAAACACAACAAATCTCCCATAAAACCACCTTCCACAGATGGCCCGGCGAGGTTGTGAAACCTGTAATGTACTTCAATCATGCCAATAGTGCTGAGCCTTCACACATTTGCCGGAAATGTCCACCTCATTTGCTTCTGATTGTGATATTGGCTCGCAAAGGTTTGACCGTGTGAAATGTGTTGATTTCATGTGACACAGCATGGCTGCAGCCTAACTAAAGCAACAACAGCATTGGAGGAGCAAATGGAAACTTGACTGTGGTACTGTGGTAGTAGGGAACAGTATTGACCACAAGTTGAAGCACACATCAACAACTATGGAAACTGACAAAGGACAGCCATACTATGTAGTTGAAGAACGCTTCTACCTTAAGGCAACCTGAATATCCACGTAGTAATTACGATGTTCCCATTTCATGATAAAATTAATCTAGATTAGGATTTGTTTCAATTTACAGATTTTTCATGAAATTAATGATAAATATACTGCCATAATCACTGATGTGGACTGTCGTGTGCTTTCAATAACTCATTAGAAGCCCAGTAACAGTAGCGTGCTAGCCTCCATGTTTTCAGTTATCATTCTAGCCATGAAATATTGTCCATTTCAGAAATTCTCAGTTTTTGTACAAAGTAGAAAGGTATTTCAATTTGTTGTATGATGACTCCAATGGTAGGTTTGAGGCGGGATAGGACCATGGTGCATGGAATATATAATTCAGTGCACCTATTTATTTTGTCTCTTACGCTGACCCACCGTCTTGAGATCTAGTGAGAGGAGTTTTCAGCACAAGTGCCGGCTATATGACTTTTATTGCACTTCTCAGGGAAGTCTCCACTAGAGTCATACACCCTGTTGGAAGTCTGCTCTACCCACTCTCCCAAAAGATAATTGCCATAATGAAGCCCCACAAAGCAAATCTATCATTAAGGAAATTCTGTCTTATACAGTATGTTCACACAGGGTTACCATGACAGCAGCAGAATTGCCATTTTTCTTCCTATGTGGCAAGCAGCACAATTCACTAATTAACTGTGGGTTTACTGGTTTAAAATAAGCTGCTTTGTTATGTCAAATGTGTTTTACTTTTGTCCTCCAATATCTGCATACTAATTGGTGCTATTAAGAGCCTCTCTGTTGATTGCTTTGCTGGGTAATATTTCATGTTGCCCCGGTGAGGGCAGTGCAACACAATGAATGAATGCACTCAGGACACTTGCAAGAGCACACATGCTCTAGTGCTCTGTGTTCAGGATCAGAGACAAGCATATTCCCATCTGACAGCCAGCATTGGGGACCCCCGGCACGCACTAGTGCCAAGGCCAGACTGGTCGTAGATGGCATCGGGCGTTTCCCCGGGAGGCTGGAAGGGTGGGGGGCGCTTTTGTAGCAGTGCAGTAGTTTTAAAAGCACTGCAGAGTTCCTTGTATATCTAACATTCTTAAAGCAGCAATAACAGTGTCAAGAAAACTCTGGTGATTAATGTACCTGCTGGAGAGGGATCGGAGTTTTGTCTAGTGGACGTTTTGACTCATCTAAGGTAGTGCAGAGGGTAAATATTCCTGCTCCAAAGAATGTGTACTATGCAGATGACAGAACAGTATTTTATGTGCATAGCTCAGTGGGTTACTGCTTTTGTCACAGAGATCCTTTTGTTACAGTGCAGTTGTAAAAAATGTAAATCCAGTATTTGTAAAGTGCACAGCTACCCGTAGGCATCCCGGCGCTGGGGGTCGTCGGGAAGATTAAGCGAGCTATTGCCCAGAGTCACATGGTGCTGGCGATTGAACCGTGATCCCCAGCGTCCGGCATCAGTCGCCCTGGCCACTGCGCCACACCTCTTCCCTTAGTTCATAAGTTACAATTCTAATCTAGCACAGTGAGCTATGATCTGGCATCAAAGAGCTGCAAATCTCTTTATTGATGTCATAACTACACTTTCACAAGTGCTTTATTCACTTTCTTGCTTTCTCAAAATTTATCGGAAATGCACCATTGGCCCACTCTTTTGTCAAAATTTTCTCGGTGGGAGAACCCCCCCCCCCCCTGATCCCCCATATATTAGTCGGGCTTACTCACTACGCTCGCTCTCTCGCCACAGGACACTCATCCTGAACTTTTATGCCCAACACTTTCAACACTTTCACATATTATCAGCCGCCACTGGGCCTCTAGTCATCCTGCAGAAGCTTCTCTTCCTGAACGCTTGCTTGTCACAAGCCTGGAAGCTAATTGCGTTCCATTAATCTTTCCTTCCCATAAACTGTGGCATACGTTTAAGTTTATGGACTTTAAACACAGCGCCCCAGCTAGAATCATTCTTTTTCAAAGCCTTTTATGCTTGCTGTCCATGGCAATTGGATTGCCCATTTCTACTCAGGTGACTCTAAAAAGATAAGAAGAAAAGATTTTCAGTCAGTAAACAGAAAATGTTTCCCTTCTGAAGCAGTGGCATTATAAAAGTTGAGGGGACCCCCCTGCAAGGTACACAAAGGGGCCCCCACTCCAGATTTAATCTGAAGTTCTCAGCCTGAGTACTGTGCTGAGGGCGCCCCCTGCAGTTCGGGGGCCCCCATGACCGTGGGGGCTGCGGGGGCTTGGGTTACGCCCCTGTTCTGAAGAGCCCCCACTTTTTCTATCCCACTAAAAGACCTTTCTGCACATATTTCAAAATGACTGATTGCAGCCAGCAGCTGTGGGTCCTTCCGAAGCCTGGTTAGAGCATTTTCTTACAAAGTTGATGCCGCATGCTGTGCAAGACACTATGCAAGAACCCCCTTTAAAGGGCTAAAGTTGTCACGCTATACAATTTGCACATTACAGTATCTGTTGAACATATTAATGCAATAAGATATGGGCAATTTTTAATGTGTTTAATATTTCAAGGCTATACGTTCCCACTGCTTTATAAACCTTGCTTTCTCACTAAATTAATTTACTTTAAAAAGCACCATTTGCCAATATTTTTTTAAAACATTTTCTTGGGAGGAGGACCCAACCGGGACCCTACATTTGTCCATTAAGCTTGCTCAATTTACTCACTACATAAGCCATGCCCAGCTTTTACGCCTCACCACTTTCAAATGTCACCAGCCGCCACGGACTCCCTACCCCTTAATTTCATTTGTAGAGGCTCTTTCGCATCTCTGCTTTCTCCTTTTGTTACTGTTTTTCTATCTTATCTTCCTCACCCTTTCCTCCTTTTGTGTTTTCCCTCTCTTCTTCTGAGTCAATGTCTGCTGAGGAAAAGTAAGTGGCCTCCAAAAATGAGTGCAGGAGAGCCCCACCTGCACCCACTGACTCAAATCAAGCACTGCCTGTGGCGATATGTCAGTGTGCTTCATTGCGGGGCTTTGGTTTAGGAAAAGGTATTTATAGTTGTCCTTAATTTTTTGCATTCACTTTGCCTGCTGGTAGTGCTAAATTTGGAGTGAGAAGTTATTTTAAAATCCAGTACTTTGTAGGCAACACAGTACTGGCACATTTCATTTTGAGGCCTTTGGCAAACAGGCCATGGTTGTTAGAGGTGTGTGGTTGGGAACCGGTAGAATTAGTGGGGGCCCGTATGATATTTGGCTCCTCTGGGGCACTTGTACACCTGCTCATACAGCAGCATGTAAAGTGCTGCTGGGGAAATGACAGGCACCCCTACAAGGTGCTTGTGGTACATTAAGGGGTTAAGGTTCGCGGACAGGGTTGCGGTTGGTAAATTTAGTGAGTGGGGTGGTTGGAGAGTTAGAAAGTCCAAGAGGGCAGGGCTAGGTGGCTGCTTTCAAGCACCTTTTGAGGAGTGACACAGGCTCTGACATTGAGGATTGGACACAGCTGTTGTTGTGGTAAGGCTTCTGTCCAAAAGGCAGACTGGCCTGGGCTCAGAGGAGCGGGCTGCTAGTTGGAAGAGATCATCTTATGTCTGTCCTCTAGATAAAGACAAGCCTTTTAGTTTGTTTTATCAATTATACCCAAGCCTTTGGCAGCAGAAGCTTCTAATGGAACATGTTCCATGGTTGGGGGTGTTCTGCCTCCCCTATTGAAGGCCATTCAACGTTTACATCATCACATTTGGGTTAAAACCAAGATAAGCCAAAACTCATAGAATTCTGGCAAAATGTATGCAAACGGGGCCTTGAGCATGGGTTGTTTTAGGGCACACCCCCACTATAGAATTAATATACAGCTGCTGTAAGTGCTTCTGTTCTGGGAGCCAGAATATTCCCTCCTAAACTAGGAAGGTGCTCTATTCCCGCTCTACGGTACACCAATGACACCATCCTCCTCGTCAGCGATCATTAGATGCCTTAACTCGAAATAATCGTGGCCAATACGCTTGCAGTTAATCATAAAAGCAGGGCCAGATTTTGCACTACTGACGGCCGCTGCAACAATCTTTTTTGGCGCTCTACCACCCCCACCCCCGCCCCGAGACCGCCTCCTCAGATTCCTTCACTACACACAGCAAAAGTGCTCCTCATCTCTCCATAGCCCCTCTCTCACATACATTTCATTTGTTTTGCAGCACTGGTAACAGCTGGATTTACTAATCTGCTCAGCTATCCACATAAAATACAGATCTGTTCTTTGCAGCAGGCACATTAACCCTCTGCGCTGCTTTATGGCGAGTCACAACTGCCACTAGACAAAACTCCCATCACTTTTTTGAACAGGAACGTTAATCACAAGAATTATCTTGACATTTTTATTGCAGCCTGAAAGCTGGACACACAAGGAACTCTGCAGGGCAGCAAGTGCCTTTGAAATCATAAGTTATTGTTAATTACAGCACCCCCCAAAGTTCTGTGCCCCCACCCCCCCTTCTAGGTCAGCACCCAGTGCGGCCGCACCGATCGCACCCCCCTAAAGTTGGCACTGCATTAGGGTCTGCCATTATTGTTTTTAGTAGGGGTATTTGCAGCAGGAATTGTGGTCAGTGGGGATGATCACAGTGAGGGGAATCAAAATACAATTATTTGGGTGTTTGTGTGGAGGTAAGGCGAGGCTGTACGGGGCACTTACCCTCACTGAAACTTACATGGAATCTCATGCTGTATGCTATAAGACTCTGCCCTAAATGACGAGCTCAGGCCTTGCAATCGTTTCTGAAGGTAATTCCTCCTAAGTTACTGGCCTCTATTACTCCTGGGTATCTATCCTGTCCCTACAAATTACCCTGTTGTTGTGAGAAATAGGGTGACCACCTCACTCCATGTTATTATAGACAGGTTCCATGTCAGGGATTTTATGTGGCATTTGAATCCTTCTGGGTATTGTATTCTTAAGTGTACTCATAACTATGCAATTTGCAAGTCTGTAATGTTGCACAGGATTTTAGTCCAAAATGCAACCTTGCATACATTTTTGCAGCATTTGCATTTAAGCAAATCCCACTTGCGTTCTGTTGTTCCTATGCGTTCACTGTAAACTTTTGCCATGAATTGCGCATTTGCTGTAAATTTATATCATGAATGGGGCATAATTATGTAAAAGTTACGTAGAAATTTCATGTTCAAAGCTTAACTTAAAATTCCTCGAATTACGCCAGTGTAATACATTTTTTGCACAGGCCTCCTAATCAGACCAACACACCTGAATGAAGCCAGTGATCTGCGGTGAAAGGTTCAGGACTGGAAACTCAGTCCGCGATAACCTGGAGTGAGGTGGTCACCGCATGACTAGAGCTCGATGTCATGATTTTCAGAAGCTCCGCCATCTTCCTCATTCCTCCTCCGTGTCAAGTAAGGCTGGCTCCAGCAACCTGCGGTTTGGAGGCTGCACTTCTTCACGCAATGCATTTGCTTGTGATTGGCAAGTGAAGACTCCTTGAAACATGTAGTTTGGCAGGAACGAGAGAAAGGCATCCACGCAGGCAATCTTTGGTCAGGATTTCTTTTCAAACCTCAAGAAGAGCTTAGGGTGACACAAGAGTGGTATTTGGTGAGGTAAGTATCTGTCCGATAAGCTGTACCCCCTACGCAGGTTTACTCCGGTGGAGTAGTATTTGTAGTTTACCCGAATCTGGGGCTGCGAGTCATTGACCTTGCCGTAGGCTCTAGAGGGGACACGCAGAAAGTAAAGTATCTACATTTGTAGATTACGTTCGGAGTGGAATTTGTATTAGAGCATGTTAAGGTTAGACAAGTGACATGTATCTCTCAATGCATCTGGACTTTCTGCGTAAAGTGTACATAATAAAAATGAATAATCAATGTTTTTTAATATGTCACTCCCCTTAATCCAAGAACAGTGTGGTTTGAAATCCTTGCCCTGGGGGGGAATGGGAGGTACCCATCCATCCAAGGGCGGATTCAGGGGTTTTCTTCATTAAAAAAGGGGTCTTAGGCAAGTACCAGGCCATATACATTTTCTGTGCTGCGTTGCACCAGGGGAGATGGTGCCTTGCGCGTTGCACAACCACACAAAGGTCTACTATAGGATGAGCACTGGAGCATACATTACTCGTACAAAATCCTATGTCGAGACAAACATAGCAGGACCCCCAATCCCTGGATGTGCACTGCGTGCTTCAGCACAAATCATGAGTGGGTGCTTTTTGAGAAATGAAAACACTACCCTTTGTTAGCACCTACTTCAAGGAAGCAGTCGCGGCTGGCATGACTTGCGGGTGAGGGGGTCTGCGCAGGGGAAGGGGGGATTTAAATAACGTTGCGGCTCCTGGCCGGGTCCTGTTTTCCTGCTCTCCTGCTGAACAGGAAGCAGACAGCCTCCTTCCCTCCCCTCAGCCAATCACAACGCTGCAGTGGCAGCATTGTGATTGGTGGGGACGAGGCCCAGCCGGGCGCCTATGGGGAGACCATTTTCTACATGTAGGCTGTATGCAGTCTACATGGAGAAAAGGGAGAATGAGCATGACTGGTTTGGTCGGCCCAAGAGAAAAAGGCCCTTTTCCAGTGCGAAATACCTTTTGCGCTGGAAAGCAAATACCAATGCTTCCCTTTGCATCACTTTGCAATTATGCAAAGCCTTAGTAAATCTGGGCCAGTGTGTATTGCACGTTTACCAATGTAGTACCAAAAGATTAATGCATTTGATTTGCACCTGACCGATATTATCATAAGCAAGACGAAAATGGATTTCCCTCTCATTCATACATTCAATGGATATGTGTCTTTGCAATTGCCGTGATGCCCGTGTCGTTTTTTTTATGGTGAAATTCTTAGGATGGTGGGCCGCTTGATGACATTTATTAAGTTTATACTGCAACAGCACTGTGTGAATTGATGCTAATTGATCATGTTCAAGTGAAAACAAGGAAGGCTTGGGTCCTGCACTCCCCAGACTGGACCACCCAAATATTGAAATCACAGAAAGGTGTAAAGGGAGGTTTATTTTAAATATTCACGATAAACCTGAGACCACTAATTCTGAGGTTTTTGAGCATTTATTCTGCTTAGTTTTGATAATTCAAAAAGACATTCATAAATCAATTGGACATGTCTTTTAAAAGGAAACACCACATTAGTAAATCACACAATTGCAACACATTTGTATGCGTGATTTAGAACCATTTCTTTTGTGAGACAATATATACAACACATACATAATACCAAATGTTATTTGTGACAAAAATATATACAACAAACCAATGATCACAAGACCAACATCGATAAATTATGTGTTATATATGAATGTCTTTTTGAATAAACCTCTCTTGACACCTTTCTTTGATTTCAATTGATCATGTTCTGCATGTGGGGCATCCACTACTGGTCTTTAGTTTCTGTATTGGTAAGTCTGACCTCTCGCTTCTGTAATATTAGTTTTTTTTAAATGAATTTTATTGCAATGGTTTTATTTAAGTTATTAATTCATTCTGTGTGGGTGATCTATAACTGAGTACAGGGCCTATGGCCACCTCCAGATGGTCTATAAATTAGTGTGAACTGGGTTGCAAATTTTAACAATCGCATATTGAAAACCACAGTAACAAGATCAGTGAGGTGCCTGACTGTGTTCTTCCCCTGACGTATAAGTGTGTCTTTGCCCCCTTTGCTTTCGGTAGTGTATTCAATCCTCTAATGGATTAATTTCCCTCCGTTTCCGATTAATTATTCTGCAGCTTTGTCCGTACCTGGGATATCTGTGCTATTCTTCTGAAATCAGTCACCTTTGTAAGTCTGCAGTCTTAGTTCAATACAGTGGAAGTGACCATCTTTCAGCCTTCAGAAGTGGTGCAAAGAATGGGTGTGATGCGATGATCTTGGCAGTCCTAGAGCGCTAGGGGTTTTGGGTATATTTCTGAGACAGGAGCTTCTGACCTTAGCCCCTGTCACACTGATGAAGGGATACTTCGTTATTATTGTTCGGTCGGAAGCAGACATTTGCGTGGTGCTGTGTTACCATTAGTGTGGCCTTGCAGCGCTGTGGTCGTTGAGTACCCACAAGCTCTGGTCTTCATGATCCCAATGCTGACCACAGTGTGTTTTCTGTCTGAGTGGGATCATCAGTAGTGTGGGTGCGGTGGCTTGTTGTTGAAGCTCAGAAGATGATGGGGACCTGTGACCTCAAACCTCTAACCCTAGGTAGTGTGTGTCCTCTGGATCCTCTCTCCTTGTGTAAAGGTCTTGTCCTCACTGACACCTACCAGATATAGTTTTGTACCTTCTTTAACCTCTATCCCTGGCACACCTCTCCATTTCCTTTTCATCCAACCCCAAGGAAGAATGTCTTCCTTCCAATGCCTGACCCGCTCGTCTAGATACGCTCTATAGGTTCTGTGACTTCTGACCTCTAACCACAAATATAACATGTGTTCTTCCCTGTGAAATGGCTCCTGCTCTTAGACCTCAAATAAAGCTACAAAGAAACGGGTGTCCTCTTTGATCTCTAACATAACCGAAGGCCAGTGAACTTTTGACCTTTAATCCCTGGTATGTTCTCTCTGTTGCAGGTTCTCTGGCTGAGTAATGATCCAGTGGACACCCAGCCCATCTGGACCTGCGATGGACACTGCAGCCCGTGCAGTGCTCACTGTCTACATCACGGTGGAGGTTCTGCTGGCTCTCCTGACCGTGGCTGGCAACCTACTGGTCATCTGGGCTGTGGCCTCAAACCCACGTTTGAAAAGCATAACTAACTACTTCATTGTGTCTCTGGCTGTAGCGGATGTGGTTGTGGGCCTGCTGGTCATTCCCTTTGCCATCACCATCAGTGTCGGCTTTCACATGAACTTCCATGGCTGCCTCTTCCTAGCCTGCCTGGTGCTGGTCGTCACACAGATCTCGGTCTTCAGCCTCCTCGCGATTGCCGTGGACCGATACCTGGCCATCCGCCTCCCGCTCAGGTAATCTACTGGTTGTGGGTTAGGAATGGAGTGGGTTAAGGTGGAGGTGACTGACTTTAAGGCCCTATTTACAAAGGTAACTTTACACTTGTAGAGTTACTCACAAGTAAATTTACACATGGTGTAAGTCTATACTTTTAACTATTTACCTATTCAGAATGTATGTTTACTCCTACATGCAAACTTACATGTGTAGACCCCTGAAATCAGGTGTTAGAGACATCTAAGAAAGAATTTGGAAGTGTAAAGTTATTACTAGTGACTTCTCACACATAGGCAGTAATCTCCACATACAAAAGATAGGAGAGGCAAAGGCAGAGGACTCTCCTACTCACCAAACATAGACTTCCATGTTAAAAAATGCCTTTTGGCCAAATTTCCACAACCTAGAAACATTAACTGCATCATTCAGCAGAGGAGATTTATAAGAATGAGATCAATTTGCTCTAGTGATAGGTATCTTGTGTCTGAATCTGTATAAGTAGGGTAGAGTTTTTGAAAATTTGCATGTCAGTAATTTGTGACAGAGGAAGCACACACTTAGGCCCTTGTTACGACTTTGGCAGTCTTCGGCTGGGACCGCCACTGCTTTGTTCCCAGAAGACCACCAAGGCTGTGCTGAGCCCTCCCGCTGGATTACGACTTTAATCCAGGGCAGGCGAGCGGTGCTGCTGCGGTCTCACAGCGGTGGTATGTTAGGCTCATGGGAGAGCCTAACAAGACAAACCACTGTTGTGAGAGCCTGCAGCATGTTCCTGCACGGTGTGGCATGCACCATGTCTTGCATGCCATACCATGCAAGAACGAGGCTGCAATTCCAGGGGGGCACAACATGTGCGCCCTCACACGCACCCCCAGGCCCAGATTTGGCATGGGGCCCTATTAGAGCCCCCTTACCTGCATGTCCTCCACCCTTTTCAGAGCGGGGTCCCTGCCATGAAAAGGGCAGTGGAAATGCAGGTCGTAATATGCTCCCCAGGGTCGGCTTCAGCACCGTCAGCATATTCAGGCCCTTTGAAGACTGCCACTGCACGGGATCATTGATCCGAACGGAGGCAGGGGTATTGTGGTAATCTCACTGCCACACTCCTAATAGCGGTACAAAAGGGGGTGTTGATGGACGGAGCATCAGAACCAATCAAACACTCACACCCAGTCAACAGATCTGGGTTTGATCCATCACCGTTCTTTAGCCCACTCTGCCACCCCAGTTCAGACATGGCCATATGCAAATCAGTCTGACCCTGTGCCTCATGGGAACAGTCCAGCCCGAACTGCCAAGCCATGCCTTCCCTGGACCGGAAACAAGCTTCCTAGGACCGGTTTCTGGCATTTCAGCCATCTTCAGCCAGGCTTGCTTGAATCCAGTGGCAACGTGAGCAAGGGACTCACGTCTGATCATACCCTGCCAACTTATGGCGAACAATGTGGTACAAAAGGGGGTGGTGATGGACGGAGCATCTGAACCAATCAAACACTCACACCCAGTCAACAGATCTGGGTTTGATCCATCACCGTTCTTTAGCCCACTCTGCCACCCCAGTTCAGACATGGCCATATGCAAATCAGTCTGACCCTGTGCCTCATGGGAACAGTCCAGCCCGAACTGCCAAGCCATGCCTTCCCTGGACCGGAAACAAGCTTCCTAGGACCGGTTGCTGGCATTTCAGCCGTCTTCAGCCAGGCTTGCTTGTATCCATTGGCAAAGTGAGCAAGGGACTCACGTCTGAGCATACCCTGCCAACTTATGGCGAACAAAGCGGTACAAAAGGGTGTGGTGATGGACGGAGCATCAGAACCAATCAAACACTCACACCCAGTCAACAGATCTGGGTTTGATCCATCACCGTTATTTAGCCCACTCTGCCACCCCAGTTCAGACATGGTCATATGCAAATCAGTCTATATATTTTTGTAACCTTAATTTCTGCAAAACTGCTAAACAGATTTACACCAACTCACAAAAAAACATGATTTCTGGGTAAAGATCTAGCTTTCTGCTAACTTTGGTGTTATTCTGTTAAGCCATTTTGTCTGTATCATTGTCTAATTATCACTATATAAACTGCATGGACAAATTGCATTTGGGTATCTCCCCGTTTTTCTCGGCCTCTACTAGACGGATCTCCCTGAAACTTTCCAGGATGGAACTGAGGTGGATGAACTTTTTTGGGGAAAGTTTAATGAAGATTCGTCAAATAGCTCCAAAGATGTTAGCAAATTACAAAATGTTCTTCCTGTGAAAAATCTGACCTAACTATAAGAACACAGTGGCGACCGGCACTGTATTAGGTAGTAGATTTAATCTTTCTTTTACTGCTGGTGAAAAAAAATGCTTTCACAATTACAGTGCTGCTCTTAGACCATTAAACAGCACGCTGACCCTTGCACACTATAGAGTAGGTTTAGCATAAATATCTTTTCTGTAAGAAACCCTGGGTAAACATTCAGTGAGAGGGCATATCTATCTATCTATCTATCTATCTATCTATCTATCTATCTATCTATCTATCTATCTATCTATCTATCTATCTATCTATCTATCTATCTATCTAGAGTCGCCACTGTGTAGTGATATTGAGATAAGAGTCTTTTTATTTCTTTTAGATCTTTGATGCAGTTTGACAAATCTGCAAGAAACATTTAAAAAAAAAGTTCATCCATTTTGGTCTTTAATGGAAATTTCACACTAATCTGTCAAGCGAGGGCCAAAAAAAAGGGTGGTGGCAAAAGTGTGATTTCCCATGTTAATTAGCATAGGAAAGTATGGTCTCTGATACAAAGAAAATGGATGAACGTTACTCAGAGATCACACATTTTGTTATTTGGTGTTAATCTGTTCTGACGTTTTCCAGAAATTAATGTTTAAAAAGGTGTTCGGTGGGAATGGAGATATTAAGGTAGGTAAGAAATTAGAGATCTCTGGACCATTGGTGTCCAGATATGCTCTAATTGTCAATCAAAAGAGGGTTAGCATAATAGGATTGGTTGGCCACAACATAGAGAATATGTTGTGGCGGCCATAACAGGACTCAGGGATTAAGTCCCCTCATCCTGAAAAACAAATCAAAGGCCACATAAGGGATCAGGATGGACATACCTTGACCCCAATGTCCATATAGGGGGTCCCACAGGCACGATCAAGTCAAAATAAAAAAATATATGTATTTTGGGTTGTGTGTACTAGAACCTGGTATCGAGGAACCCAGCAAGGTACCCCATGTGGTATTGCGGTACCAGTGCCATTACCACAATAATGGTAGCGAGGTACTGGGGTGACACAGTACCAACAAAAAATTAGGGAAAAATAGAAGGGTCTGGCTACAGACCAGACCATAAAGCAAACTGCCATTACCACTGCTCTTACTAACACTCCACCATCACCGCTCTTAACACCACCATTAACACCATTACCATTGAAACTAGCACAACCATTACCACCAACATCATTCCCAACACCATTGCCAGCAAAATCACCATTACACCTACTACCACTACCACCACCATTATCACCACCACCATTAGAACCAATATTTGTACCACCAGCATCCCCATTACTACCACAACCACCACCCTACCACAATTACCTTCAGCACTAACAATTTTAACACCACCATTATTACCATTTCCATTAAACACAAAATCATAGTTCAACACACCCACATTCCTATGCCCACATAACCACCATCATGCACCAACTTACTCATCATAATACATCAAAACAACCAACATTATACATTCATACAATCAACCACATATGACAATATTCTCACCATCATACACCAACACAAGTAACATCACAAGTTGACGTTGACACAACCAACATGATACACAAACACACCCACCATTATATGCCAACATACCTGCTGTTTTACATCCATACAAACAACATGGTATGCCAACACGCAGAATAAAAGAAACACAAGAAAACAATGACATTCCCTACAAAAAGTAAGGTTGAAATGGACTTACAGTTGACTAATATATTAGCTAAAAAGTCATGAAATTCATGAGTTAAGGTCTCGTGTCCCAACCTCACTGTAGCAAGTCAACCTTAACTCCCCCCTACCAGCTTACAGTGTTTCCAATGCCACATATCATTTCAAACCAAAGGTAACACACTACTCAACATAAAACATAATCAACTACACCATATGTAAACACACCAACCATCATAACAAAACACAACACACATAATACACCAATATACTGACCATAATATGCCAACACCCCAACCTTCATACATCCATCAACCCTCCACCATATGTAAACAACCACCACTGTACAGCTACCCTTCCAACATCTTTTAAAATCAACACCCACCATTTTTCTTCTGCACAACAACCTGTTTACACCAAAAATTGTCCATGTATTCACTGTCAAATGCCAGAACAGCCACCATCAATCACCTAAACACCCCCAGCCCACCATCGTACAGATACACATACGCCTCATACACCAAAATACTCACCATCATATGCCAACACACAAAACATCATGCAGCCTCCAATTACCTATGTTTCTGCCGTGTCACTCCCAGAACTTAGTTACACCATCATACAACCTTTTACACATGTCAAAACATAAGCATTGACATTTTCAATCTCATCTCATTTGAAGCTTTCTCAAGTAATAGCAGTCATGGTGCACTTAGTAGGGTGGGAATATACACAACATGTAGCATACATCACAGGCAACATGTGATATAGTGCTAAAGTGCCTTCAGTGGATTTTGGTGACATCTAGTTTGATGACTAGGTTGTCTGCCAACTGTTCGGAGGCCAGACTGTTTGTTAACGTGGCGAGTTGTGGTGCAGTGGCCTGAGTGGTTGACTCTGGAGTGTGGAGCTCACGTTCGATCCCTGGCTCCGGCGGTAGCTCAGCTTAGCATCATGTGACTCTGGGCAATAGCTCACTTAATCTCCCGGATGACCCCCAGTGGCTTGAAACCTTAGGGGGTGATATGTTTGTGCTTTACAAATATGGATTGAATGATTGATTGAACGTCACCAGAACACTAAGATTGCAGTACAGGGATATATCACACATGGCACCAGTTATGTATTTTGTTACATATTTATTTTAGTGCAATCATCATGAAAACAATGTTTTTTTTTCAAACATGGAAATGTTTCCTGAAAACAGTAATTGAAGTAAAGGACTATACTGCTTGATTGTAGTAAGCAGAAGAGAAAATTATTTAATTAGGTAGTTCAAAATGTGGGATTTTTAGAGAAAACTTGGTTAAAACCACAGTAGATCCATAGAAGCCAGAGCTGCTTCTAGCAAGGCAGATCTAAGATTTGGCCCGAATTACAATTTTTTTCATGAATAGCCGCTTATTAAACCATAGTCAGTGTTTAAGCTCAGAGACCTTTGAAGCTGCTGCTCCACTGCTCAGGTAACAAATGGTTTCTATTTAGACAAAGGTAAACTGTGAATCTTTGTAGTATGTTTTTTTACTGTCATCCAAATGCACTGTATTACCTAGAGAATTAGCTGGAGGAACAGAAACCAGACTAAGTCCAGACCCCCACAATTTGAAAAATCCATATTTTACAGTTCTCTGTGAAATAATATCTCCTACTTCTGAAGTATTGTTTTTACCACTCTATTTCACATTTCAAACATCATGTGGTTGGCAGTAGAAGAATGCCTGTTACTTATGGCCTTCCTCTTGTTCTCGACTGCAGGTACGGAGCCCTTGTGAATGGTGCCCAAGCTAAGAAGGTGATGGCGATCCTCTGGGCGTTGGCTATCTTCCTGGGGATGATCCCCCTCTTCGGTTGGAACAACCTTCATGCTGTTGAAAGTGGCTGCAAGGAACAAAACGATGAGGTCTCACCCCTGGATGTCACTCACTCACCAGCGAACAAGATGCAGGCTTCTTGTCGAACAGTGGCGTGCTACTTTGAGGTGGTCGTGGACATGAACTACATGGTCTATTTCAACTTTTTCGGCTGCATCTTGCTCCCTCTCGTGTGTATGATGTTCCTCTACATCAGCATCTACAACGTGGCCTGCAAGCAGCTGCGTCAGATGCTTCCCAAGGGTGGAGGTCCAGGCAATGGTGGAAAGACACTAGCCTGTCTCCTCAAGGAGATTCATGCAGCCAAGTCACTGGCTCTCATCGTGGGGCTCTTTGCTCTCTGCTGGTTGCCTCTCCATATTCTAAACTGCCTGCCTGTTTTCTGCCCCGACTGCCCAAGGCCACCAATTTGGCTCATGGACTTGGCTATTGCTTTCTCTCATGCCAACTCAGTGCTTAACCCAGTCATCTATGCCTTCCGCCTGCGTGAGTTCCGCAGGGCCTTCTGTGTACTGGTCGGAAAAGCCTGTTGGCTCAGGGAGGGCTACCGGGATGAACTGACCAGGGTAAGCACGATGCGTTCTATGAGTCGAGAGACCAGCATAGCCATGCTGTCAACCACACGGGACACGTGATGTCCAAGCATAGGGGCACCCATCTGACTATGCCCTATGACCAATGATACCATATAGTACGAACAGCTGGCTTCCCCACAAACCACATGTGCATGGAGCCAGGGGTGGGCAGCCACACGGAAGAGGAGATGAGAGTACCTGCCACCAAGAGCTTGCCAAGCAGTGGTATAACGCATATGAAGATATGGCATCCGGGATATCAAATGAAGATATGGCACCAAGCCTTAACTAGACGTCACGTTAACGCATCATGGAGGCCAAGCGGTCATTGGTCTGCTGGATGCATGGTTCAAAGACATGGGGTGATTACCTCAGCACAATATCTACTGTTTACTAGTTTATTTATTGATAGAAACAGATGTGTGTTTCCTATCCAAAAGAAGAGACATCATCCTGATGCCAGTCTAGTAATCGAGAAGTGCGAACTACATCTCTGTCTATGGCAGCAGAGCTCCTGCTGCCCAACACTGGGGTGACAATGTGTATCCCTTCTGCTTATAGGCCCCTCTCCTCTACAATGGTGGTGGGTGGAGAGGGAGAGAGACAAAGTACAATATCTTTACTCACTCACCCTCCGTATCTGGCTAATGGCACAAATCTACCTCAGGAACCTTGGGATGCTAAAGGAGGAATGAAAGTTATTATCACCAATGTGAGAATGTGCAGGATCAGAGTAATTCTAACCATCAATAGAATACAAAGAAATTCATATTTATTCTAATCCACCATTCAGTGCCCAGAGGGAGAGAGAGTGTTGTTCTCCCCAACTACAGCATACATAGGCTAGCAGAGTGAATAGAGTAATTCAGGGCTTTAAGTGGGCTGAGCACCGGCAATTCCAAAAAGCAGGTGCTGAGACGGGTCTCTATCGGGTTCTCCATTTTTTTGCCCTCAGGGTGAAAAAAAATCTTAACTCTGCAGCAGTACCACCCTTTACAGCCTTTGGGGTAACTGCAAAGAGATTCTCTATAGTTCTTTCACAGTCTCATCATTTCAGAACTAAAACATTTTCAATATTCTATACACGAAGCCATAGTTGTTGAATATTTATGTTACACAACTAACATCCATTGGCTAAGCCAATAGCCCTGACTTGTTGTAGGTGTAATGTTGCTTGTTGTATTATATATCTGTATGCAATGACCGAAGCAGCAGAATACCAGTCGGGCGGCACGCTATGCTAAGCACAGATTTTTTGCGTGCATATTTTTAAGTCACGCCCTTAATCACATCGGCCACGCCCCTTTGAGAGACCCCCTCGTTTTTTCATTCCACTTAAAGCTCTGGAGTTATTCTCACTGACCTGACAGTACACCGGACTCAGAGCTGTTATAGCACACCAGCTCATATACAAGGAGTCCAAAGTTTTCACACCATCCGAAGAAAGCACTGGAGATCAGAATTACTCTGACTCACCAGAGATTACAAAAGAAATCAGAGGTATTTTCACCCTGTAGATAAAACCAGCGAATCATATTTACTCTCACTAGCCTGAGAAGAGAATGCAAGGAAATCAGAGTTAGACCTACAATCAGAGAATGCACACGGATTCAGCCTATCCCATCCACCGGAAAATACACAGGGAATCATAGTTGTGTTTACAAACCAGAGTAGGCAGGGAATCAGTTATTTACACCTTCCTGTTAATACATAAGGAATTACATTTATTCTCATTAGCCACAGAATACAAGGGGAATCAGGATTATTCCTGCCCATGATTTCGGTGTTATTTTCACCAAGAAAAGAGTACTCAAAGAGCTAGACTTATTCTCACTATACAGAAAATAAGCCGAGAATCAGAGTTATTCTCATCCACAACAGAAAACAAGGAATATACAAGTAGTCGCAACCACCAGAGAATGCACAAGCATCAGAAATATATATTCTGACTCCACAGAGAATACAAAAGGAATCCAAGGTATATTCGCAGTGCAGGGCATACATGCAGACACTTAGATGTAGTCTTACTAGTTTAAGAGCTCAAGGCAATCACAGTTATTCTCACCAATCAGAGAGTGCACAGTGAATTAGAGTTATTCTCACCGACACGGAATAAAATATTTCTACCTTCCATGGAATGTGCAAGAAATTAGAGGTTTTCTCACCAACCAGGCAACAAACAGGGAATCAGAGATTTCCCCATAAACCAAAAACCACATATGGAATCACAGCTATTGTCAACAACATGAAATACACACAGAATCCTACTTATGCTCACCAATCTGAGAATACAAGAAATCAGGTTTGTTCACAAAATCCATTGACTATCCAAGGAATGAGAGATATTCCATCAAACTAATTAATAAACATGGGCTCAGAATTATGCTCCCAAATCTTAGTAAACAGAATCTGATTTAGACTCACCAGCCAGAGAATGTCAGCTGACTGTTCTCTCCAACCAAGGAATGCACAGGGAGTCAAATGCATTCAGTTTGCAAATTGTATGCCTTGAAACCTAAGTAGTTATTGCATTAGTTTGGACCAAATTAATGTTGTTTAAGAGACCAGAAAAAAGAGTTAGAATTCCAGAAGTCATAAGGTAACATGGAAATGGAGTATTCTGTCTTAATGGTTACTTTATCTATAAAGGAATAAAATATGGTGTATATTATGCGAGCCTCAAGTTTGGCCTTAAAACCAGAGTTCTTTTTTTTTACCCCCAACCAGAGAATACATACGGATTGAGAATTAGTGTCACCTACAAGACAGAAAATCTGTACTCAGCACCACAGAATACTCAAAGTCTAATTTATTCTGACCAGCTATAGAATACAAAGGATTCAGAGTTATTCACACAGACCAAAGAATGTATATTAAGCAGAGTTTTTATAAATAACCTGAAAATATATAGTGAATTCTAATTGTTCTCACCAATTCCGGAACACAAGTAATTTATTCTCACAATCCAGAAAATACGCAAAGAATCATAGTTATAGTCAGCAATGAGAGATGGCACAAGAAAGTAATTCAAATTAACTTGAAAAAAATCACAGCAAATCAGAGTGATTCACCCACCAGAGAAAACACAAGAAATTACATTTATTTTCATCCACCAGAAAACACACATACAATGACTACTCTCATCACTCAATGCAAAGGGAAAAATGATTATAACAGAGGAGTTCTAGCAAAAAGATAAAACTATGAGGAGGAGGAATACTTGCTGAGCACACAGCAAACAATATATAGGCAGTTTCACGCATGCAGCACCAGTTGTAGGTGGTACTCGTTCCTTTACCCCCCTCTAAACTGCCCTCAGACACGCGCTAATGGTTCCTTAACCTAAAGGAGATCTTTCTTCTATTTCCATTTTTACTAATACTGTCGTATATGAGATATATGTTATGGTAATTTATTCAATTCAATAGCATAACTATGTACTTTTTGAAATGGTACTACCACTTATGCACTTTGACCTCATGTTGTAGTGTCAATGTTGTTGCACTGCACCACCTTGCATGCGATTGGTCACTCTGTTGATTTCATCATTTAGACCATCTGTGCTGTGTGTACAACATAACAATAAACAACAATTGCATGTGATAACCACTTCTTTAGAATTATCCTCTTGGGCAACAATGTGCACGATTGCTTCAGCCATGTTGGAAATGTCAGCTTTCATCTGGTGAGAACACATGTTGCAAATCAATATTTAGTCCCAGTGTCAGGACTAAGAATCCATTTTACAATGGTTTGTAACATAATGCATTTCAAAACCAAATGATGCAGTTTCATGCTTTCTTCTGTTTGGTAACACCTGAGCATCTAAATATGATCTAACGGTACTATTCCAAATACACTTTGCATTGTCTTCATTAATCTCCTGATTGCAAGCAGCACTTTATCCTCACAGTCTAAAGTTCTCTTTTTATTCTTTCTATTTATCGTTTATGTCTTGTATGCTTTATTCTGTTCTAGCTCTTAGACTTTGGTAGATGTTATGTTTCCTTCCCCTCTTTATGTTCATGCTATCACAAAACTAGTACAAATTAAATAACTGCCCCTATCGGTACACTCAGCAGGGAAATCAAAAACTAAAGGGTCTTGCCATCCAAACTCTTGTCACCCTTCAAAATGTAGGGGCATATTTCGAAAGAGTTAACACCACCAGAACGTCACTTTTTCGGACATTGTGGTGGCGTTAACTCCTTTGCCTTATTTACAAGGCAGCATAAAAGCCACTTAAGGTGGCTGAACGCCACCTTGTAAAAAATGCCCCTATTCATGCAGCAGTTAGCTAAAAGGGGAGTGCAAGGGGTGTTGCAGTCGGCGTTCCGCCACAACACCCATTGCTTTTTGAGGCTGCCCCATATGTACAAGGTATGGGGTAGCGACAAAAATACCGCTAGGGAATACCTGATCTTGAGCAGGCGATATGAGTAGAAATATTTTATTTCTCCTCGTATTTTGCTCTTTCCACGTGTGTTGCATCCTGTAGCACACATAGATAGAGCAAATTGCCTGTAAAGATTGTTTATGTACAGGAAGATGTCCCTTCCTGCACATAAACGATTGCCTCAGCAGAGCAGGCACCCTAGCAACATGGCGCTAGGGTGCCTGCGCTGGCACTAGGCACCTTTTTTAGTGCCAGTGCTAGGGGTAACGCAGGGGTGCACCTCATTCTCGTGAATACGGTGCATCCTTGCGTTTTGAAATTGTTGGAGTGCGGCGTTACCAATTGATGCGTGACACCGCGCTCTGCCAGTTTCTTGTAAATATGCCCGTAGTCTGCTATTCATGTAGAAATACAAAAAATGTAAGGATATATTTTTACAAGATACTCTAGTTTTCATAAACAAGCATACATATTACATTTAAGTTTGTAGAAATGCCACTCTGGCTGACAATATGCTCTAAATGTGGATTATTTACCTGTAATCTTCATAACTCCGAGTCCTAAACTCCCCCACCACAGTCCTTAATCCATGGGTGAATGCGCCTGTTTCCAGAATAGTCACCAATCTTGAATTACCTGTTTCCCATCTCTCCAACTTGGCCCACCTCTTTTCCTGTTTCATGATATAAATAGGAAGTACACTAACCTCACATCCTGTAATATTCAAGCACCCCTAAATTTGAAGTTGAAAAACCCCACCAGGCTAGGAAGGATGTGAAACCTGGACTCTGACAGGGAAGCTCAAGACTCGGAGTCAGGATGAGTGCTTGTAAGTAACCGGCAAATACCTCCTTCTCCGCCTGTCCCATCACAGTCCTTGCTCCATGAGCTGACCCCCCAAGCATGACATTGACTTCATCATGAAACCAGTCCAACACATGTGATGCTTCAATTTTGCTAAAAAAACTAAAGAATTAAAGATTGCAGTCAATAACCAATTCAATCATAATTCTGTTCTCTATTTAACAAACAAGAACCGAAAACAGAAGAAACATTTACCCCAAATACAACCCTATTGTGATTCTTGAATGTATGAGGGGATGACCAGGTTGCTGCATTACACATCTCTGGCATTGATTTAGTTGTAACAGCTGCCCAGGAGGCGGCGATAAAGCTTGTCGGACTCCCATCGATTAGATCTGGCAATGGTTACACTTGTGTCTCATGTGCAGTTGTAATTGCCACTTTCAGACACCTATTCAGGGTAGTCCCTGATGGCTTCAAAGCTCTACGCGTAGGACCAAATGTAATAAACAAAGCATCAAACTTTCCGGAAGGATTTATTCTCTCCACATGGACTGATACTGTTCTCTTGACATCTAATGTAGGCAATGTCTGTTCTCCCATGGAAAGGAGAGAAGCAAATAATACAGGATAATTTGAATAATGAAATGCTGAAGCAACTTCAGGGACAAATTGGGGACTTAGGTGGATGGCAACTCTGTCAGGGCAGGGCTCTGAATTCTGAATTGCTCTGTATTCCCTATTGTGTATGGCCAAAGAAAAAGCCACTTAAAAGCTGACCTGATGGGTAAGAAACTTCAATGCCATGTCCAAAGGTTCAAAGGGTGACCCATGCAAAGCCTGCAAAACCGGTAGACGATCCCAAGGCATTAATGATAGGTGTCTTAAGAAAAGAACTTCTCAGCAATCTGGAAACTAACAGAGCTACAGTTTCCAACTCAGGGTTCATGAATGCCCTTAATGCTGCCCATGGCACTTGCAATGCAGGCACTGCCAGACATAACTGAAACCCATTATTTAGAAACTCAAGGGGTTTTAGTGGGTCAATCACAACCTCAGAATTACCCTAGAGATCAAAAGACTGCCATCGATGAGAGTACGATTTCACAATTGGTGCTCGACTGGATCGCTGGATCAATAAAGCTATTTCTGGGGCCCACATCTTAGATACTAGACTTAACCTGTCAATACCCATGCCCCTAATTGCAGATGGAACAGAACAGCCAGGGGCATCATAGGTCTCCTATGGATAAGGATCTAGAGAGTTCATCCAATGAGGCTGAACTGCCAGCTCGAGCCAACAGGAACCAAGGATGATGATTCCAACATGGAACCACTAAGAGAATCATTGCCTTGTCCTCCCTGATTTCCTGTAAAAACCCTTAGGGGCATATGTCCAATGAAATGTCGGATTGCGGAGCTGCGCTTAATTTGGCATCGCGGTACTCCGACATCCCAAAGCACAGAGATGCGCCCTATTTAAAACAATACAATGCGCCCCTGTGTTTTCCCTATAGCAGGCCCTAAAATTAGCTGCCTAGTGCCAACGCAGGCACCCTTGCACCATAGTGCAAGGATACCTGAGTTCCAGATAATTATTTTTAATGTGCAGGAAGGTGTCCCTTCCTGCACATAACGATCAATAATGGTGATTTGTTACTTCCATGTTTACCGCAGAATGCAGCACACATAGAAGGAGCAAATCGTCATTATTTAAAGATTGTTTATGTGAAGGAAGGGACACCTTCCTGCACAAAAACAATCATTCATGGCGTTTTGCTCTTACTATGAGTGCTGCATAACGCAGCACACATAGAAAAAGCAAAAACAAGGAGAAATAAAAGTATTTCTCCTCGTTGCACCAATCTAACGCCTGCTCTTGCATGGCGTTAGTTTTTGCTACTGCCTCAGATTTAAAAGGTTCTGTAGCTGAGGCAGCGTCAAAAAGCAATGAGTGCTGCAGTGCAATGCCCACAGCAACACCCATTGCATGCCCCTTTCATACAGATAGCTGTGTGAAAGGGCACCATATTTACAAAGCGGCGTTTAACCACAAAAAGTGTAGCTAAACACCACTTTGTAAATATGGAGCAGGGCATTGCGCCACAGGAACGCCATGAAAAGTGAAGTTCCTGTGGCACAATGCACTTGTAAATATGCCCCTTAGTATAAGAAATTGGAGGGAAGGTATAGAGAAGGGATTTGGACCATTTCAAAGCCAGTGCATCTATCTGCCATGTCCTTTGCCAAAGGGAAATTGTGCAAAATACAGGAGCAAAACATTTTTCTCCACTGCAAAAACAGCTATGTTTGGACAGCTAAACCTCATAATAAATTGCTGGAATGCAAGATTTGTCAATTATAGGAAAGACATTGGAGGAAGCACCATGTTTAAATGATACACTGGACACGTTTCTTTCATCAGCAGATACCCTGCTCTCAAAAACAGAAGTTTGCCCTCAGTCCATTGACATATCTCTGTGATGAAACATTCAGTGATTGCTCATGCAATCCCTGTAACATAGCTCATTAGTATCCTGTTTTCTGTTCATCTCTGAACCTCTTGATAAGATATTCTGTGGGGCAAAACTCAGACAGCTAACAGAATAATCATCAATTTCCACCAGTTGGAAGAGGCCTCCGCTTTCTGCTGTGACCGCTACCCGTTTTGAGCTCTGATTTAAACCACACCACAACCCAAAGTGCTCAAATCTGTTGTTACTCCTCTGGTTGGGAGGGTGTGGAAAGGATTTCCCTTTAATAGAACATCTTCATTTTACCACAACCGCAGCGCTTGCCGAACGTCTGAATCTAGGGGGCCTTCCTATTCATAACCTTGCGTCTCCAGACTTCAATGTCGCAGTAACTGCCCAACGGGTAAAGGTGTAACCTGGCCCAGGGAAGAGGATATGAAACTTTCAACTCTTAACCATTCTTTGGCAGATGGGGATTCGCTTGCCAGAAGGCTTGATAATTCCCCCTTCGACTTCGGAATCCTTGACTGAGGAGAAACAATTTCCCCAGGAGTGTCTTGTCAAGGGCTCCTATAAACTGCAGCTCCTGTGAAGGATCCAGATGAGACTTGGCTTTGTTGTAGCAAAAATCTGTGCTGTAGGTTTCAGCTCTCACATATCTTCAACATGTAGTTGTGCTTTAGAAAAAGAAGAGGAACAATTAATACAGTCATCGGGGTGAGTAAACACTTGAATTCCTTTAGAATGAATAAACCCCACCAAACGAGCCAACACCTTGGTGAAGCCCTCAGACAGAAAACAAGCCCAAACGGAAGTACCTGGAACTGACAATGCTTCTGCTTCACTCAGAAGTGAACACACTTTGTGATGCTGGATAAACCGGTGCATTGGGATAAGTATCTAGTAGATCGAATTGTGCTAAAGGGTTCCTCTGTTATTGAATG
The DNA here is from genome assembly GCF_964204655.1 of Triturus cristatus. Lineage (NCBI taxonomy): Eukaryota > Metazoa > Chordata > Amphibia > Caudata > Salamandridae > Triturus > Triturus cristatus. The sequence continues at coordinate 1,174,693,172 of NC_140590.1, read as the reverse complement.
GAGGAACTGCTTGCGGAGGTAACAGCGTGAATCTTATGTGTTGAATAAAGGAATTTAATGATTTTAAATCCAGCCCTGTTCTGAATTCCCCTGTTGATTTTCTCACCAGAAACAAGATGGAGGATGGTCCCTTTCCCCTCTGATGATACTGAACCTGAACAACTACCCTCTTCTGTAGAAGCTTTTGCACCCTCTCCAGCTGCACCTCTTTTTTCTCTGGATTGCTTGGAAGCAGAGTTATACAAACAAGTCTAGAGGAACAGATTGAAATATCATTTGCTATCCGACCCGGATAACATGCAGAACCCATTTGATCCATAGTTCTAGGAAGAACTTTAGCTAGCCATCCACTAGTAGAAGATTCTCTGAAGCTGCATAGTCAGGTCTTACGGAGCGGGTTGGAGTTGATTTGTCCCACTAAACTGCTGCACCTTGGATTTTTGTAGGGACAGCCCGGCCACATCCTCTTCCTTATAAGAGCAGATTACACTCTTTGGATTAAAAAGTTATGCTCTACAAGGTCCAAAATAGCTCCCTCTGCATGCCTGCTCCAGTGCTCCTTTCAATTTTCTGTCCTGTACCGACCGCCTAAACATGGTATCCAGTTGGTTATAAAATAATTTTGCTCCCTAAAAGGCTTTTCTAGGATAAATTCGCTTTCCAAGACCTCATCCAGAACGGCCGTCTTACCACCTCTAATTACCTTGTTGCTGCTGCTACTGTACTAAGGGGTATATTCACAAGGACTTATCTCCGATTTATCTCCACCTTCACACATCAAAAGTGGAGATAAATTTAACACCCCATTCACAAGCTGGTGCAAACTGCAGACAACGATAGTATTCCCGTGATAACTGCCCCAAAATTTCTCTCCACGGTAGACACCACCAACTAACCCTAATGAGATGCAGAGTAGGTGTTCCCATGCAAAAACACATAAAAAATCCACCACACCACTTTCACAACGAACTGCCAGATCCGCGATGCAAACCAAAAACAGGCGATAAGCCGCGGTAGCAGAAGGGAATTAACACCTGCATTTTGCTGGTGTTAAGCAGGATTACCACCTGCAGCATAAAAGGGAGCCCAGCCAAGAGCCACGCCGGAAGACACACAGATGCCATGGAGACAATGAACATGCAACGCCGATACCCGTGAGGGCCACAACACCCACCGCAACCACCCCCAGACCCCCCGCCCACCCCCCCGGCATACACATACCGTGCACGACACAAGAGCCACAAAAAGCTTAGATGATGCACATTGCCAAAATTAAACATACATGTGTGGCCAGAAGAATGAGAAACAGTCACACAGCACTGAAGTAACAACCAAAAACGTTATTGAAAAACAACACAAAACACCAATGCGGAAGACTCCTGTCGGGTCCGTCAGGGACAACTCGAAGTCACAGCCTGGAAAAGAAAGCACAAAATCAGGACGTGTGTGATGTGCACATCAAAGGAGCGAGACACAGAGAAACAGAGAAGGAAAGAAAGCCAGAGAGAGAAACAGAGGAAAGGAAAGGAAGGGAGAGAGAGAGAGAGAGAGAGAGAGAAAGAAAGGGAAGGAAGAGAGAGGGAGAGACACCGCCACCCCTGCGCACCCAGGCCCCACTGCTCACCTGCTGCCACCGGTGTGTCCATCAGTGGGCACACCACGTGCCCGTGCAAGCTCCAGACCCCAGTCCCGCCACCATGGCATGGTCCACATCATGAGGACCCGCCCTGCGGCCCAGCAGGTCCCACATATGGGGCTGAGTCCTGAGTCATCAATGGCGGAGACCACATCAGTGCGCACGTCATCATCGCAGGCTGGACACCCGCTCAGCTGTTTCGGTGTCACTAACCCTGTGCAACGCCAGTCAGCGCCACGTGGTGGTAGGCACGTGACGGTTGCAAGGCTTCAGGTGCCACTAACCCTGTGTAACCCCAGTCAGCTCCACGTGGTGGTAGGCCCTATGATGGCCACAAGGCTTCGGGTGCCACTAACCCTGTTCAACCCCAGTCAGCGCCACGTGGTGGTAGGCCCGTAACGGCCGCAAGGCTTCGGGCACCACTAACCCTGTGCGCAACAACTCATGGGCCCATTATGATTGAGAACTGTGGAGTGTCCATCATCCAGTCACCACCGGCAGAGGGGAATGTGACGTTGTTGGCCCCTTATATTTGTGGGGTCACATGGCCTGTGACGCCAGTGACGGATGGGTGTGGTGTGTGTACAAACCTGTCCTCAGGGAGTGGCCATGACATGCTGACAACTAGACCAGGGACCTGCACACCACCAGCGAGTACGTCTGCGACAGGTAGTTATGTAGGCCCCCCCTTGGAGCGTAAGCGGAGTTGTCTGGCCTGGCGTAGGCCGGACCAGCGCAGGGCTTGCAACAATGACTTGGGGGCTCTGGGCGTAGTTCAGTTCTGACTAATGCGTGTGTCCCTGCTGTAGTGTCCACGGCACGTGGAACACAATAGGCAATGTAGCACATTTTGAATGGCTTCCCACTAGATGACCATCATTGACGTAAGGGGAATCACTGTCGCTACATCCATCCACGCATTCATACATGAATGATGAAAGACATGACACAGCAGTGCGTTACTGGATGTTATTGCACATCCAGTGCAGTTTTGCAGCTGGAGCGGTACAGGGCCATGCCAAGCACACCACACTATATGGGCCTGTGGAGGGCCAGCCAGAGTCCATCCGAGGATGACAAGTACTGCGGAAGAGGAAGGGTACAGTCCGCAGTCTATTCGCCGTGTCATTGGTCATCGAACAGGAAATGGCAGTCCATGTAGCGGTCCAAGGTGAGTGCAGCGGAGTGTTTTGGTGGTCAGTGGAAGGTCATGGGGCCATGTGCGGCACCAAGCAGAAACAGGCCAAGTGGCGGAAATAAATGCTAGTGCCTCCTTCTGAACTCAAACCCATCAATGTCCTCGTCCTTGGATGTGTGCTCTGCCCCACCTGTGGGAGTTGCAGTACCGGCTGCGGCACTGTGTGCCACTGACACATCAGGGGCCGGAGGAGGATTGTCGGCCGCACTGTGTGGCAGTGACACATCAGGTGCCGGAGTGGATATGCCTGCCACACTGTGAGGCACTGACACACCAGTGGGCGGAGATGTGGATGGTGTGGGGGCAGCAGCATTCATCTGCGCCGAGCCTTGTGGCAGCAATGCCATGATGAGGATCTGCAGGGCATGGTAGATCCCAGCTACATTTCCCTGATGTACAGCGGTGGCTGCCATCCTTTCCACCTCCATCCGCACCATGTCCTCAATGAGCCTCCGCATGTGTGCCAGCTCACGGCTGGCATCGCTGGAGCCACTCTGAGCGAACAGGTGTTCTTCTCTCTGCGTCATGACGCCAGCTTTGTCAGCCAGGGCTCGTTGGAGACCATCGAGCGGGTCTATACGCCCATGGATGGCATCCAGTTTGGTAGCCATGATGCTGAACCCCACCCGCAGCTGCTCAGCCGTCTCCATCTGGCCCTCCAGCATACTGCGTTGGAAGGCCATGTGTTGTTCATGGGGGTCTTGGGAGACTGCCGGGGCTGTGGGTGCCTCCTGCTGGGTGGTTTGGGTGGTAGGTGGGGTCTCCTCGATGCAGCTGGGCTGCCCTGATCCTGGAGGTGAGTTGCGGATGTCAATGATATCTTGGAGGTCGATGCTGGGGGGTGTCCTACTCGTCATCAGTGAGGAGTGGCTGGGACTGCTCTGCAGGAGGTGTTGACAGTGCCCCTGCAATGTGAAGGGGAGATGGTGTATTACAATGTGTCCACATGTATGTAGCCACATCGTACATGTTGACATTCAGACAGCATGGCATTGTACATTGTGACAGTCTGTGGATCAGGGCTATGACCCAGTCATTGTGGGTGTGCACTGTGCTCTGCTTGATTGTGCATGTGTGCCATTGTGTCCATCTACACCCGTACCAGTACCTGTTGCAGTTGTGTTGTGTCCTGTCGAGCAGTGTCCAGTCCCCCGACTCCGGCCACAGTCTCCACACTGATGACTGTCGACACCAGCTCCTTCATGTCATCCAGCACCAGCTGTGGCGCTGAGCTCCCACCTCCAGTCTGCATTGCTGCCTTCTGGTTGGCTGCGAGTTTCTCCTTGGTCTTCCTCTTGATGTCAATCCATCGCCTCTTGGCCTCGTCCATTGACCTCTTGTGCTCTCCGACGGCATTCACCTTGTCCACGATGTCCTGCAATATTCTTTTTTTGGTGCCCAATGACACGTTGGAGGTGACGAACAGTTGTTGATGGTGTTCCATCACGTCCATGACTAGGATCCTGTTTCCCTGCGGACTGAACTTCATCTTCCTCTTCTTCTTGTCCTTGCCCTTCCCTGTCCCCGAGCTCCCAAGCTGGTCGTCCGGGGTGCTTGTGGAATTGCGCTCGTTCTTTGCGCCTGCTCCGGCTACCTCCATGGTGCTTGGGTTTTGGTCAGTTTGTGTTTGAGTGTTTTTTGTCTACTTTTATAGTGATTTTTCCCGCCTGCCATGTGTGTATTTCCGGCCTGGCACTGCTTATCGCTGATTTCCTCATCGCGCTTAGGCCCATTGCATGTTTTTTCACGTTGAGGTTTGTGTTTTGATCTCCATCGGGATGGTTGTATCGAAGTCATTGGCCGCGTTTTCGGCAGACTATCGCATGGTACCACCGTGTGGTGAATTCCACGGTGACACTGGGTTATTTTCCCGCGATAGGCTGCGATGTGTAAAGTTGCGTTAGCATTTTTGGGTGATGTTTCGCACACTTGTGAATATACCCCTAAGAGAGTTGTAGGATACATTGGACAAAAAGCAAACTTGTTGCTCCATAATCGCCAGTGTTGGAGTGACATCCACCCCCTGCTCCCGAAGTTCAGCTATTCCTTGAAAATCTTTAAACAAAGACTAAATAGTATAACTAGAATATGCTGCCACCCGGATAGAAATTTTGAAGCATTAAATGCTGTCTTTATTGCCAAACTCACCCTTTGATCCACACGGTTAGATGGTGCTGTGTCTTCTGAGATTATAGTGCCCTTGTTTGATAAACCAGCCACAAGAGTCAACTTGAACAATAGTGTGACAGTCCTCTATAAAGCCTTGCACAAGAAATCTTTTGGAAATAAACCATAGAAAAGTATTCCTGGTGGTTTTCTGATGGTGGAACATCAGCTGACTTTACCTAAAAAATCATTTTGATATTCTGAATCTGCAAAACCTTAAAAACAACAAGTGTTGGAAAAACCTTGACCCGGCCGCCTGTCCACCATAGGGGACACGGTCCACAGTGTTGGCTATCCCACCCTGCTTCCTTTCACTCTGAATACATGACATTCTTGGAGGTGCTATGTAGGGGCAAGGTTTTGGTTCTTTCCTTTGACAATGGCAACAGAAATCCTCATATTCATTTAATATTCTGGATTTTGGACAGGCTGTAATAATTCTAATATATTCCATGACGTTCTTTAGCTCAGTCCCCAGGGTAAACCTTTCTCTCAACTCCTCTTCCTCCATGTCCTGATTATCAGGATCAGCCAAGTCAATGCAAGCTTTCTTGGGGGAAAGAGGAGTCTCTCCTGCCTTAAAACCTTTTGTGAGTGTTTGATTGGTTCTGATGCTCCGTCCATCACCACCCCCTTTTGTACCTCTTAAAACTAGCTGCAGCTGCCATCTCAATCATGCTTTCATTGTCATTTCAAGTTGGGAAACCTTCAGGAGATCCTCCTGCTCTGGATCAGAAGGATGCTCCTCCTCAACGTGGTGCCTCTTAGAAGCACACTATCTGCTGTCCTCCATCACAGCTCAGAAACGCATCAACCAGCTCAACTGTGCCCGCATTACACTGCCCCGTTTGTGAGATCCACTTCCTGTTTACAAGTGGTGCTAAGCAACACCTCCTCCAATGCATGCAAATGGCCTTCAGTGAACGCAATTAACTCAGCCCCTCCTACTTAACGTGCATTGCGTATCAGCACCAAAACCAGAATTACACAACCATAAAAACCCAGTCCGCTTTATCACTCAATGAGTACTTAATAGTGAGTTGGAGAACATGTAAGCATGAACAAAAATGATGGCTTTAGGTACCCTGGCTTTCTTTTTACAAGTAGGTCCCAACAATGATATGAATGGGTCCATGATAGCAGGTCCTCTTGCTACAAAGTACAATACCTTAGGGGTCGCTACAGCAGACCCTCTTTTTGTTTTACAACAAAAAAAGAATAAAAGCAAGTAAACCACTTCCTACATGAGTCTGGTGATGCAGAAGAAAAAAGCAGGAAACCCAGCGATAATCTCACGTTAGCTAGTTGATAGGGACTCACAAACTTAGCCATGATATCCACCTTCCATAGGATATCATGGCTAAGTCAGTCCTGAAGCAGGTGTTATGAAAGTAGCGATAACAGGTGTTATCGCTACTTTTCCTGACGCTATGCTTCAAAGCGTGGGGCTTGATCATGTCAGGAACGCCCACTTTGCATCTCATTAGAGATGCAAAGCTGGGCGTTAGAAATCCCCACGCTGAAGCAAGGTTTCACGCGTTAGCGTGACCTTGCTAATATAGCGATAAAATTATCGCCGCTTTTTGGCCAAAACAGCCGCTAAAGCGGCGATAATTTATTATCGCCTCGTTGTAAATATGCCCCAAAAAGAGCTCCAAATATTGGTGTCTGAAAGGTTTAAGGTTGAAGAGGAGGTTTGCATTTTCTGTTTGAAAAAAAGGTACACTGGATAGTCACATTCTTAGCACACAATAATTAAACTGGAGATGATGACTGTGTTTGACAATGCAGCGACAGCCAATGATGTGATGTCAGCTGACTAGTACCAACCATGGTGGTCACACCATGGCTGTCCATAGCCAGGGAGATAGCTTCAGGGTGGGGTGTTTGGGGTGTCACACCCCCCTATTAAATATATTCTGTATTAAATAATTGAGTACAGGTGCTTTAAGTCGGGTATAGCGAGGTGTTTGTCGAATTTCAATTGGGATTTTTACATAAACATGCACACAAAAACACACACACTCACTCTTTTTTTCAAAGGTCTTAAAAATGTTTATTTTACAAAACATTGTTATAAGTACCTCTGTGGGGCATATTAACAAGGAACAGGGAAAATTAAAGCTAAGGGCGCTTAGCGTTAATTTTTTTAACGCCCACTATCGCTGGATAATATCACCTGGTTATCGCGTTATTAACAACGCTAACCGCCTAGGCGATAAAAAATCCAGCGATAGCGGCATTTTGGGAGGTTATCGCTGGTAATGCAGCGATAAAACTACAAGGATAGGGATATCCTTGTTGATAGCCCATGGTGGATTTAGCCATGTAATCCCCCTCCCATTGGATTAAATGGTAAATCTGAAAATTAGCAGATGTAAAAAAGCAGCGTTAACTGTGGTTAGCGCTGCTTTTTTTGTCTCTAACAGGGTTAGCGTGAAGCTTGATAATAGGAGATATTATTTTGCTCTGCAACGCCCACTTTGCATCTCATTAGAGATGCAAAGGGAAGCGTAGTGAAAAAGGGGTGCTAACATACGATTTTGCATGTTAGCACCCTGTTGTTGATAGGGCGATATTTTTATCTCCGCTACTTTGGCTTTTAAAGCCAAAAATGCGGAGATAAAGCCCTTGCTAATATGCCCACAATCCGCACTCCTCTCCTTTCGTGCTGCTCTTTAAGGGCCCCCTCCTGCCCTGTTCTCGTATAAGATATATCAACCAGCTTGATTATTGGGAAATCTGGAGCTCACCCCCCCCCAATCTTACTGACCAAGCTACGCCCCTGTCCATAACCAAAACCTGACTATGCACAAATGGTGCAATGGAACCAAACACACCTGGGGTACAGTTGAGCACCAGATACATGTAGCATAGAAATGCTGGCAAACAGTTTTTGTTTTTTACCGATGCTGCCGCTTGGAGCTTGTTGAGCTCCAACGCCTCAAAGGGAAATGCAGTTGATTCAATTTGCACTGTGTGGCTGATGATGTGAAACTGAATGTTTCTTAGAAGGATATGAGCTGTTGCTTTCAGGCATAGAATACTGGCATGACAAACCAGGCACTGGCAAAACCAATAGCTCTGGCCTTGGTAAACTGGTTATTTTTTGGAGCAAACCTAAACAGAGTGGTTACATGCTTGTGATAAAAATGTGAAATACAATAAACATGCATATATTTTTTTAACAGAACGTGTGGGTGCTTTCCAGCAGGTAAGTGCACTATAAAGAGGTATGGAAACCCTTCTTAATTGTAGTGAACATCACAGGAAAACATGATTCTTATTGGTGCAAATAAATGGTATTACCGACAAAGGGAGAAAGCAGGGTTGAAAAGAAGCTGTAAGAATGAGGTAAAGAGTAGGGGTGGGCGGAATTTGCGAAATTCACTTTCGCAAATTATCGCGAAAATGTTAAAAATCTCCGCAAACACGCGGAAATATCGCGAAGATGCAGAAGTTTTTTCCCCGCCCGTTCGCTGTATGTTCTGCGTGGTCGCGACTCGCCAACTTACCCATGCGGTTGCTAGCGGGCGTGGCCATCTTGTTTTCACTTGTCTCGCGGTGCATGATCGCGAGAAGAAAGACGTGATCGCGCGGCGAATGATGTTACTGCGGGCGTGAACTGTCGCGAGACAGCGCAAATGGCTACCAACAATCCAACATCTCGTGGAGAACGCGACCGGATCAGGAAAACTTGTCGGCGAACGCGGGGATTCAGGTAAGGCGATCGCGCGCACTCAAGAATGTTTTATTTTACAGCGCGAGCAAGCAAAAAATTTCCGGTAAAATGCGGATTGCGGAAATTTTGACATTTCCGCGCTCTCCGCGGAGCACGAAAATGTCAAATTATCGCAATTTCCGCGAGCGGAACGGATTTTTAGCCCAGGCCTAGTAAAGAGGCAGGAAGTGTGGATTGTAGAAAGAAAGCGACACAAGGTGAAATTAGGACCCAACAGCCTTTTTTTTGCCAACCACAGCATTTGGTAGCGTAACTTTGGGCCCCTCCACATTTGTTTTTTTGCTGAACTAAGCCCTGGCGACAGGTCTGCATTTACATTATATAAGGCTTTCCAATTGGTTCAGAAAGAGAGGAACATCACCAAGACAACAGAATACACACTAACAGACCTCAGCGGAATGCTAGTGGTCTAACGTGGAACTCAAGGATGGATTCCACCAGCTCCGGCTGTGTGAACAGGATTGAGACGGTAATAGCGCCACTCTTTTAGGGTGTCACCAGTGGCCAGAGTATTCCAGAGTACCATTGGAGAGCTGGTGGGTGATCTGCTGGGAATGCTGAATGTCTGCAATGACGTGGTCATAATCACATTAGGCCCACCAGTGGATAACACTTCAGAGGCTACAATATTGCAGCCTCACCCCTCATCACAAACACCCAGCTTGCTTTCTTCGGGTACATGTTTTTGTAGGGGCATGTGAAATTTCTCTAATTTGCTTTTGCGTAATTAAGCTAAAAATTACATGAGATTATGGGTAATTGTACAAAATGTGAAACTGTCATTTGGAGCAATATTTGAGAACGGTAATTTGTACTCGTCCATTTTGGATGCAAAGACATCTTTTTAGCTAAAAAAAAAAAAAACAGCCGCCACAAACAGCAGCTGCTCGAGTTCTTTGGGTACATGTTTTCTGTAGAGGTATGTCAAACTTGCCGAATTTGTTTTTGCATAGTTACTCAAAATTTCTTAAAGATTACATGAGATCGTGTGTAATTACACAAAGAAGCAAAGACGTATTTTGTGCTATAAACATAGCACAAAAACACAACTGCCACAAACAGCAGCCGCTTTTGTTCTTGTCATTCCCGTGCACTCGCACAAAATGTATGCACAAACAAGAGTAATCCGAAATTGCCAAAATTACACAAGATTACACCCACATCTTGGAAATTTCACCTGACCTGCGCCTAGTTTTCTGCAGGAGAGGTGTTGGCAAAACCCATGAAATTAAGTCAGAAGTAACCTTGAAAAATCAGATGAAGGTGTGCATTTTCCTATGCACAGTTACCTACTGTAGGTAGAGGAGTTCATTCCCAACTTGGAGGAAACTACTGATCTAATGTAATGTTTGAGACTGGAACTCCGCCCACAAAGTAGCCGTGCAACCCACCAAGGCTTCCTCAGGGCAGCACACGATCATGGCTTACTCTGAGGCATGGAGAACAACAGAGCGGCTTGTGCTCTCAAGCCAATGTAGGCTGAGCAGTGATGCTACCTCAGAGCTAGCAGGACAATATAGCATCAATCACCTACACCTGTCGAGTTTTGACCCACCCAAACAAGCCTTTTGTGGTATTTAATGCAGCTGCTTCATTCCACATCTGGTGGATTTTTCTTGGAATGCTGCCTTCTGCTTTGTAATTTGTTGCGGCCACCATTCCCTCCTCTTCTTCCTCGGGCGTCGGCCCAGTTTGCTTTGGCTGGTGATGTGTAAGATTCCTGTGTGCACAGTGGCAGCCGGAGGGACTTTCAGCTTGTCTGGTGGCTGCCAAGTTTCACCCCCGACTTCCTTCTCCGAGGTTGGGGAACTCAGTACCTTCAGCGCCTAGTGTCAGCCTTTGTGGAGTCAGGGTGTGTCCCAAAAATATGAAGTGTCTGCCGCTTCTTCTGGTTGGGTTCCGCCTACACCAACTCGGTGGCTGTGACTGTGTGGCATAAGATATAAGAAGTTAAAAGCCTTCCAAAATGTTTAATAACATTCACAAATGTAATAGTGTGAGTTAGCATTGTGAACAATTATGACCATCATCAGGGGTTTTGCAGATGTTCTACCCAAAGGAAGTTGTTTGAAAGATGAGGCTAAAAGATTCCTTTTATGGAACAGTTTCACAGACGCCTTATAAGACGTGGGCTTAACAATGTATTAATAGGAAGCCTGAATCCTTGCGATGAAAAGCAGAAGTGAAGGAGCACACACGTCAGAGGCTCCAAAACGCATGTCTGGACAAAAATCAACATTTCGTCAGAAAAAGGTAGATGTGATTCCTAGACTTGTTGTTGGGATGTGGTGGCGTTGCTGACCAAGGGCCATATTATCAAGGGCAGGCGATAACATTATCGCTGCTTTAGCGTCCGTTTTCGGGCGAAAAGCGGGGATAATGTTATCGCTTTTTTAACAAGGACACGCTAGCGCGTGTTTCCTTGCCTTCGCGCCTGGTTTCCTATCGCCTCGCCTCGCATCGCTAATGAGATGCAAGGTAGACGTGCCCCTTACAACTACATTATAAAATATCGCTAACGGTGCTTTGCTGTATTTTGTCCGGTTCAGCGATGATTTTTTTCCGCGCTAACTGGGCCTTAACGCTGGAATTTAATGTCTGCTAAATTCCAGACTAAGGCATACCTAACAAGGGAGGTGGATTGTGTGGCTAAGACCACAGGCCCTATCATCAAGGATATCGCCGTTTTCCATGGAACATCGCTGGAAAACCAGCGTTGTTCCATGGAAAACAGCGATATCCCCGCTATCGCTGGAATATTTATCGACATGGCGCTGAGCGTTGTTGATACAGCGCTAACAAGGCGATAAGTTCCTGCGATAGGAAAAGGCACGCTAAGAGCGGCCAGTGATAATTATCGCTGCCGCTTGATAATATGGCCCCAATTTCCTTGATAGTTTGCTTAGATAAAATGCTGTCTGGATTTTCAGAAGGTCCATTTACTTGTTCTTTATCTGTGTATAAATTGCAACCCCCACCTTTCTTAGGTTATTCCTCCTATTGTCTCTTTTTCTGTGGGTCTCTGCAGACCCTTATGGTGGTGTCACCTTCACCCTATTCCTGTGAGTCCCATTTATCTTTTCTCTTTCTGTGGGTCTCTTTTGTGTCCTTCGCTGTTTATTGGTGTCTCTTTCAATGTCAATTTCTTTGCATCTCACTTTGTATCAGTTTTCGGTCTAGCCAGGAGGCAGCTTTATCTGTTTCACCAGCCTCATTTAATAAAAAACACAAATAAAACATATATAGCTATAAGCATACATAGCGGGCGTTAGGCCTTCTCTCTTCACCCATTGGTCTTTTTCATTCTCATTCACATTTTGCTTCCACCCACCATTACATACAGCATCGGCAAATGGGTGAGCCCACTTCAGTCATCAGCTCTTATAACTGTGAGTGATTACTTTTTTTTGTCTCATTATTTGCTCGTATGCACCTATAAAGAAGATAACTTCCATATCAGATTAGGTAGACCAATACTTTCCTTTGACAGTGTTTTTTTTTTAATTTCATTTTTTTATTTTTTTATTCTCTTATGTGTTTATGTTTTCAGGTTACAGTAATTCAAAGCCAATAATACCTTTCCTTTGTGAAAATAAGAATATTTCCTATCATGTTTGCCACTATTTGTTTTCTGGGTATCATGCTTCAAACAACAGCAGTGATTCACAAAGACATGTAAGAGTACATAAAAGAGTACTTCTGTAGTACCTTAACCCATACTCAGAAATGGATTTACAATTCGGCCCTACCTCTTTTAATGCGCCTCCATATCTTGTCTCTATGGATGCATTGTTCTTTCACCCTCTTCCTTTTGGCAGATGCCTTTTACACTTTGGGGCCGATTTAGATTCCGATAGCAAAACGTACCAACCAACACGGACCCGGAACGAGATCGACCAACATGGACCGATGCCGTACGACCCGTGCAGTACGATGCAACGCGTGTGAATTACAAACGACACGTACGGAATGCAAGCCGTACGACCGAGCCGTAGGGAAAACAGTGATTTGCCCGGAAAATGGAAGCGATTTACACCGACCGACACGTACCAGGAATGAACCCGACCGACATGTACCCGCGATGTCCGATCCGCGCAGTACGATGCAATGTGTGTAAACCCAGACCGACTCGCACGGAGCCCAAGCCGCATGACCGACACGCACAGAAAACAGAGACCTCAAGCAATAGAGATCTCCGCGACCGACGCGTATGAAACACCGAAGAAAGTCAATGTGAACGAGCCGGAGAAGCCCGCACGAGTCAACATCAGCATCCGTCTCGGTCAGAAGTACGTCTCCTTCATGCCTAGAAAACCTCAAAGGAAAAAATACAAAAAAAGGACCAAACAAGCAATGACAAAGCCAATAAATATCAACAAAAAAAAACCTGGAACAAAGACACACCCACAACTGCACCTATATAAAGGACATCAATCACTACCATGATCCTTTGCAAATAGAAGACAACAGCCAGCAGAAAACACCATCACACAGCAACCACAGACACACTCACAACTCACCCATCACACAACTTTCACACCATTAGCACCTCACCAAAAGCACCAAGACATACAGCTAGCAAAACCAACATTAACCCACCCTCACTTGCACCGTCACACACACATCACTCACCACCACCACCCATCACCATGCCCCCAAAGAAGAATCCAAAGTTCACAGATAGTGAGTTAGAAGTGGTGGTACACGAGATCATCAGAGTAGAGCCACATTTGTTTAGCACATTGGTCCAAAGGACCCCCATGTCACAGAAAACAAAGATGTGGGCGGGGATTGTGGACAAGGTGAACGCACAAGCACCAACGTTGCGCACAAAGGACGATATCCAGAACAGGTGGTATGACGTGCGCAGGAGGGTCAAGAAACTTATCGAGAAAGATCACGCCTTGAGTCAGCGCACTGGCGTTGGCCCTCTTGCCAAGCCAGTCTACTTCAGGACCTGAGAGGAGAAGGTGCGGGACATCCTACCACCAGAGAGCGTCCATGGTCTTGCAGATATACCAGAGCCTGGTGAGTACACAACCAACATACTCAATTTTGTGTGGCAAGGGGACAGTTTAGCCACGCACCGTTAGCAAAGCCACAGTAACCAATAGATAATCATCCCACGATGTGTATGCTAGACAGACAAACACAATATCTGCCATCTCATAGAGACTTGGAACTCTTGCATGACATGTGCAAACCTACAAACAAAGAGAGCAAGGCAGTGGCACAAAGCCAAATAAACACTGTCAGACAGTTAGCCACCACAAACACACTATCTCACAGAGCAGCTGACTGACAGGAAGGAATAGTGGGTATGCAGGTGAAGTGAGTGTATCCAAAAGCATGATGGGGTTTGTAGTCACAGATAATGCTCCCCCTCCCAATTGGCCCATCAAGACCTCTCTGAACCATGCCCACATCACAGGGAGTGGAAAATGAATGACAAGATGGCTGACACAGGGTCCTGCTGTGGGGAGCACAAGGCCCTGGTAGGGGTTGTGTGCCAATCAGAATCAGGACACCACTGACTGACATCCTGAAAGACAACTTGCACGCCCTCCAATGGAAGCACGTTTCATGGTGGGATGTCTGGCCGGGTGGGAAGGAGGACTGACAGCTCTGACCATACTTACCAGCATGTGGAGACACAGACACCCCTCAACACAAACTCCACACAACTCACCGGGTAGAATGCATTGACTCACACCGTAGTGAAATATCACCCAAAGATACACCGTACTGGGTCCTGCTGTGTGAAGCACAGGGGCTCTCTTTGGACTTGTAGCCAAACAGACCCCAGGACTACACAGTCAGCCATCTTGCCATTGCTGTCACACTCTCTCACAGGGAAGCAGAGTCAAAAGGAAGGAAGTATGGGCATGCTGGGAAGGGGTGTAGCCAAGAGCATGATGGGAGTTGCAGTCACAGACAATCCCCACCCACCCACATGGCCCAGCAAGCTCACACTGAACCATGCTCGCCTCACAGGGAGAGGGAATAGACTGACAAGATGTCTGACACTGGGCTCTGTTGTGGGGAGCACAAGGCCATGCTGGGAACTGAGCACCAACAAACACCAGGACTGCACTGACTGACATCCTGAAAGTTAACATGCACACACTGCAATGGTGGCACTCTTCATGATGGGTTAACTGGCCTGGGGGAGAAGGAGGCCCTGACTTGTAAACAAATAACACCAATGCTGGTCATACACACACCTTCTATGCTAAAACACATTGCACATGTGGTACCAGTCACTCACAAAGATGTTGCCCGGGCAAGATGTCTGACACGTGGGCCCGAGGCCCGAGAAATGATGTGGCTGAAAATCACACATATGCACTGGCCAAACAAAACACGGTCGCACACACAGCCATTGCAACCATATGTTCAAACTCATTGTCTGGGGATGCAGTGTCCAGGGGTGCCCCCTGGCCTGGCTGGTGAGGTGTGTCTTGCAGATGACAAGTGTGGAGATCCATATATGGTATGTTGCACAAAACACACAGGAACTCACATATACATCATTGACAGGGGACATCTGACAGTGAATGGAATGGACACACCAATATAGCCGGCAACATAGCATGGTCTCATTCACACTCAGTGCTGTTGTGAGCTGCATTCCACTCCTACATCGTGCTGCAACATATGCATCCTTCACACAACACACCACTCACTGACATAGACACTGTAGACACCAGGTCTAACCTGGACTGCATTGGAGGAGACATGCTACTCACAGCAGTCAAACCGCAAACACACACATCACCGGCTCTCACTGTCATGAGCATTGAAAAGCCAGAGTGCTACCTTGCCCAATCCATGTCACCATGAAGAACATTGACAAGTCATATCACATATGCACGTACAAAACTCAGCACCAAAATCATTAACGATGGTGACATCTTCACGTGTATGAAATGAGATGGGAACTAGGAACTCTGTAAAAAAACACGTTCTCCAAAGAGATCACAGGCATACAGGACTGTGACCATGTCGTACCAATACACCAATGTGGCACACAAAGACTAGCAAAATCTGCTACCACACATGCCCCAAACATACAACATATCCTCAGTGGAATTGCACATATGTCCTTGTTAAAGCTCACATGTGTACAGGGATGACACACCTGTGTCAGCAACGTGATGGCCCTTGAGTAGTCATGGTCATGTATAGACAAATCTATACATAAGCTGGGCATGCACACACTTCGACATGCACATTGAAATGTTTCATTTTGGCTGGGCAATGTGGCACAATAATATCAATCTCTGTCCGTGACAGCCTTGGACAAAGCAGTGTACAGGCAGGCATCCGGACGTACAGTAGAAAATGTCATGTATGTGAACCATTGATGCCTGTAGAAACATAACTTACATAGTGTGTCTCTTCCAAACACAGGTGGTGCTGGGGATACAGCACCAAATGAAGAGTACTCCCTGTCCCAGACTCTGGTGGACCCTCAGCTCTCTGGTGTGGATCCGTCTCTGTCCTCTTCGGATGACGACGAACAACCTGGCACCTCCGGTGTGAGTCATCATGCAGCACCAGCAGTACCAACATCTGCACCCCCTGCACCCACGCCTCCAGCATCTGGAAACAGACAGGGCACCCCCGCCAACACGGACAAACCAAGGCCACAGAACACTGACAGCACAGGGACACAGGACCCCCAGGAAGCTACAGACACCAACACCAGCAACAACACCCAGGGGCTCCCAGTGTCACCTGTGCGTGCCGCCGCAGGTCCTGCCCGTGTGGATAGGGGTGCTGGGAGGGGTGGGAGACAGAGGGCACACCTTGCAGAGGGGTCTGGACTGCATGATGACCCCCAACTGGCATGCATCATAGATGCATACCAGGATAGCACCGGAGGATTTGGCCACGTAGTGGGGATCCTCAAGGACATTCAACAGGAGCAGGCTGCCCACCATGCCCGCATGGAGGCAAAGTGGGATGCACTTACTGCGTGCATCGGGACATACTCCTATGCCTCCTACAGATAAGCACAAACATCTGTTGCCACACCATCTGCCAGTGCCACAGGGAGGGAGGATGACTCTGGTGGAGAGTCCCCTGCACCGCAGACACTGCACCTGAGGATACCCCCACGAAGAAGAAGAGGGGACGTCCGAAGAAGGACAAGTGAGACGCAGATGTCCCTGCACATCCTCCAGGGTCTCTAAACCTGTTCTGGGCAATCTTCTTTGTGCGCAACACGTTCACCTTGTCGTATCTGACACAACTCGCCTACAAGACATGGAGGGTTCATGTTGGTCCAATGTAGCAGATGACTGTGGACTTTACTCTGGACATTTCAGCTACCAACACTTCCAACTCTACTGTGAACTTTGGATTCAAAACCCAATGTACAGAACATACCATCCTGTGCTCTATCCTCACACATGTTTATAAATAAACTCACCACTGCACCATACTTCCCTCTGTTGTGATTCAACTTGTCATGTGTCATGGAGATGTTGATCTGCTAAAGAACACAGTGCATGCCAAATACTACAACAATGTGACCACCGTTAGGTGAGTCATGGTGATTTGACACATGTGAAGGAGACACACCACTATGGCACCACAACACATACTCACCATGTCCATGTAACTCATCCCACACAATGATGTTGACCTGAAATACATTGGTATGCACAGACACAACACCTATCCACAGTCAGTGGTAACAAGTCCACAGGTGAGGTAAGCAATTGTCAGTCAGATGTGGGAAGACAGACAACGCACGTAGCACAGGTTCATTACACATCAGCAACATGTTTATTCCACAATAGTTGCAAGGTAATTGTACGTTACAGTGGACACACGGTCACAAAGTGTCGGAGAATTGTAGTCCAGGGGTGTGTAGCACATCACTTGATGGGAATTGACAACTTCCACACTGGTGTTGGATTCTGGGTGTTGGGGGTCAGTGTTGACCAAACAACAGGCAAAGTACCCTGGGAAGGACAGACACAAGACACAGTCAAAAGCACAGCAGAACAGGAGAGAAATGCAATACACATGCACAAAAAATGTCACAAGAAACCTACACAGAAACAAGTTAGCAGTTTGACACTATTGTGGAGTACAGACCACCTCAAAGGACACATCACTGCATGCATCCAGTCAAGTGGCACACAGACACACTCAAACAGCAACAGAGCAGCCACAACACATTTCTGGCTAACTCCATACATTGACATAACAACCCTGTAAACTCACATTCGGGTGAAGAAGTTGTTGATGAGCTGTGTGCGGACGTCACCCTCATCATCATCACTGGCATCGTGGCCCAGGCCTGGATCCTCCACAGGTAGCAGAGGTAGGTCATCATCATCCTGGATGAGAGGCAACTTCTTCCGCACTGCCATGTTGTGTAGCATGCAGCATACAAGGATAATTTTGCACACCTTTGGGAGGGCCCCTCCGGTCTTGTCCAGGCAGCGGAAGCGGCTTTTCAGGAGACCAAATGACCGCTCAGTTACCCTCCTGCTCCGAACATGTGCCTCATTGTAGCGCATCTCGGCTGGTGTCACAGGGTTCCTGAGGGGTGTCAGCAACCACGGCATGTTTGGGTATCTGGAGTCACCTTCACACAAACAATTGAACAATTAGCAGAGTTTTGTAGAAGGGCAGAATACAACATTGCCAAACACACACAATGGTAAACAGTCAGTACACACCGACAAGCCAGGCACGCTGGTCTTGCATCTGTGATATCAGCGTTGCAATGCAACTACTCCTCATGATATAGGCATCGTGCGCAGAACCGGGGAAACGTGCACACACATGTGTGATACACATGTCTGCAAGACATACCACCAGAGCATTGATGGAGTGGAAGTGTTTCCTGTTCCGGTATGCCTGCTCATGTGCCTGTGGTGGTACCAGAGCCGCATGTGTACCATCAATAGATCCGATGACGTTCGGCATCCTCCCCAGTGTATAAAAAGCATCCTTTATTTCAGTGAGTTGACCTGGGCTAGGAAACTTGATGTACAGGTCAAGGAAATGCAACATCCCCTCCAAGACATCGCGGAGCACATGACTAAACATATTTTGCGACATACCACCTGCTGTAGCCACAGTGTACTGGAAGGTACCATTAGCAAAGAAGTGCAGGGCTGCCATCACCTTCACCTCTGGGGTCAGTGCTCTAGGGTATATCCGGCCAGGTAGCAGATGTGGCGCCAACTGCTCCGCCAACTCCTCAATCAGTGGCCTGGTGAAGCAGTACTGTCGGATGCAGTCGCGTTCCTGCATGGTTTCAAGGTCTGGGAACGGTCTATGGACAGCTGGTGCTCTGCAGAACAGAGATAAACAAAGGAAGATTGTCGATTCATCCACCCATGTGGCTATGACCAAGCAAATTATCACATGATACATCATGGCAATACACAATGTACTGAGGTGTGTGCTGTTGGACATGGACACATATGTCACCTACATGCCCATCACCTCATATCTCAAGTCCACATGTCCACATAAGTCCCATGTAGTGCAATGGCCAATCATTGGGCTGTGTCACACTACTTATGTACTGCTGTGACATTACAAACACACACCACAGTGACAAGTGAGGCCTGATGTCTCCCAGGTATCACAGATCTTTGCCATGCAGATACCCAGGGTCCCTGTATTGCCACATGGACACTGGCATTACATGGCGTATCATGTACATGCCACAAAGCAACCGTGAGTCCCACAGGTAGTGGCAACTGTTGTCTCTTCAAGCCCTACATGTACGTCTCTTAGACACACACACACCATCAATGTTGATGCACAAACCACATGGATGTGGAGACTGTCTCCCATTGGGCACATTTGATCAGCCACATCTGAGACACAACATGCACACAGACTGTGGGTGTACATCAGAATTGTGGCTATAGACCTCACTGTGACGTACATACCATCACCCCCAGAACTCAGGGTGTATGTGACATGTCCTAAACATATCCAACCTGAAACTGTGTCCATGACTCATGCCCATAACTGTACAGTTGCACATCACAGTGTTATAGGAACAACACACAAAGAATTCTGTCCCCATGAACACGTGCACAGCCTGTGAGTGGCCGCACAAGAGTGCCACACAACAAACCAAATGTTTCCCCCCCCAAACACACAGAGAATGCAGCCTTACATGCCATGGGACACTGTGTGGCCAATGCTGTAGTGTGGTAGGTGTGCACCTGAGTCCCTGGCAAGTAATTGTGTGTTGAAGCCGTCAAATAGTCACACCAATGGGGACCGACGCGGCTGACAATGCGTACGCATTGCACAGTTCAGGACCGAGTCATGCGTACGCTTAGCCATTGACTGCAATGAGGTCCAACGCGGGTGACTATGTGTACGCATAGAACAGTTCAGGACCGAGCCGTGCGTACGCTTAGCCATTGACTGCAATGAGGTCTGACATGGGAGACAATGCGTACGCATTGCACAGTTCAGGACCGAGCCGTGCGTACGTTTAGCCATTGACTGCAATGAGGTCCGACGCGGGTGACAATGCGTACGCATTGCACAGTTCAGGACCGAGCCGTGCGTACGCTTAGCCATTGACTACAATGAGTTCTGAAGTGGGTGACTATCATGCATACGCGTCGGGCAGGCATGCTCCGAGACCGGCGTACGCCTTGGCCATTGAATCGTATGGAGACAGGTGCGTGTGTATTTTCAAACTACGTGTTGTACAGTCAGTTGACCGAGGCAGGCGCACCCATTGGCTCTGGACTGTCATGGAGACGGATGCAGATTCAAAACTTGTACGAGTCATGCGCTGGAAATTCAGTTGGATGCCTACAACAATGTTGCAATTCCTAGGGTTTTATGAAGGTGAAGATTTGAACGATGCGGAAGACGTATACGAGTCGTACATTTCCATGGATTGACCAGATTCATAGAATGCAACCGTGTTGGATCTATCACTTGGGACACATGGCCCAGATTCTGCCTCTGCAGCACAGATATAAGGCTGGCTGGCCCCCAGGGAGCTCACTTGCCTGCACTACATGCTACTGGACCACATCCCTGCTACCACTGCTGCTGTCTCTGCATCCTCTGGCTACTGCTATGGCACGTACTCTGGAGAGGGCCCCAGCCTTCACTGAGGAGGAGAACCAGGCCCTGCTGGACGGGCTCCTTCCACAGTGCAGCAAGCTGTATGGGAAACCAGGGGAGCAGGTGAGTGTGCAGTCCACTGCCTTCCCAATTGTGCATGTTGTCTGACTAGCAGTGTGTACACCAGTGGCAAGCATACTCACTGAGTACTTTCATCCCCCAAAGTGTGTAGGTACATGTAATGAACATGAGTTCTGCAGCTAAAGTGCATTTGTGCAAGCGTCAACTTCCCAGGCATTGTTAACATGTCTGACATGCAGGGCATTTGTCCTTATCCATGGGTGCACTACCTGTGTAACTCATTTTCCATTGTGATGATGACATGTATATCCAACTGTGTGCAGTACAAATATGGGGCATGTGTGTTAATGGCCTTTTAACTTTGTCATCCTCACAGGTTGATGCCCACCAGAAGCAGGAAATATGGCTGACCATCGCCTGGGCAGTTCAATCGGTGGGGGTCTACAAGCGCCGGATCCGGAACTACCAGAAGAGGTGGCAGGACCTTCGGGACTGGACCCGGAGGATCGCAAGGGTCCAGCTGAAATTGTCGCCTCCTCGCAGGAAGGGCGGACACCGGACCCTGACCCCCCACATGCACAGGATCCTGGCGGTGGTCTTCCCGGACTTGGATCGGCAGCTGAAGGCCAGACAGCAGCAAGGAGGGAGTAAGTCCATGACTAATCTGTATACTATGTCTGATATGCTAATTGCAGTCTTTTGGCCTGGTCACACTTCCACATTACGTAGGTCTTGTAGTCCAATACTCATGTCCCTCAATTGTGTGATGCACCCTCCTCATCTGATCCACAGGTGTGGCCCCTACAGTCTGTTGCTTGTGTCACTAGGGCACTGTGTCCCTGCAGTCAGCTATGCTTCAGCTTCCGGACAGCATCTGTTACAGTGACTCTGTTGTGTGTTTCATGGGTGGGTCAATTGTTTACACAATGGCTGAGATCTGACATGTGATCTGTGTGTGCCCTTGATATGTGCTACAATTGCTGGTCTGACTCGCCACATGTGGATGGGGTATTTCAAACAAACACATGCAGCAGGGAACTCCAATGTGTGTGCCTCAGGAGTATGTATATCAAGTGTGTCAAACTTGCTTAGCCACCTGACTACTGTCCAGGGCTAAACACTGTTTCACGTAGACCTGGGCAGTCATGCCTACTCAAGGGCATTTAGAAACACTCTGTAATCCCACTCCTGTGTATCAACGTACAGGTTGTGCTTAGTGACATGGGCCTTCAGGTGTCTGCCTCTGTGTCATTGTGGTGTGGCTTCCTTTTCCGTACAACTGTGGTGTTCATGAGTTTGAGGGTCAGCAGGACATCAGAGATGTGACTATGAGAGACAAGACCTGTGTGACATATAGGTGTGTGATCACTTGACAGTGCACAATGGTGTATGCAACTGTGCACTTCAGGCAGCTGTGTTACATGCACAGCAGACTGTGATGTGCTAATGTACAGGGAGTTGTGTTTGCAGAGACTCATATGTCTGTTTTGTATGATGTGGGGTTTTCTGGGTCCGGGATATGTTGTTTGCAGGGGATGGGCAAGTGCACTTGTCAGCTGCAGAGTTTGTTTTACCCATGAGCTATGGTTGTGACACAGTGCATACTGTTGTTGTCTGGATGCCCTGCCCCTGTGACAGGAGACAGTGTTGACTGACTTTCAAGGCATGCCAGTGCCATGGCATTTAACTTGCTATGAGTGATCCTGCATTGTGTTCAAATGTGCTCCATGCACCCCATTGTGGCATTGACTTTCAGGACATGAGAACATCATAGTGTGTGTTGCTGGCATGCATCACAAGCATGTGAAATGAGACTCTGCCCATCCCTTCATCCTGACACCTGTACTGAGTCAGTGGCAAGAGATGTGATGTGTGTATAGTGAAATACTCCTACATGTTCACTTGCATGTCCAGCAAATGTGTAGGTGGTGCAAGTCGGCACATTGGGGTATTAGCATCCGACATGCAACAGGCATATGGGTGCAAGTCCAGGAGGGATAAGAGTGCCATGGTTGATGGTGAGACTGACAATTGGCTTGTTCTACACAGTGTGAGCACTTTGAGCAGTGTTCAGCTGATGATGCCAGGGCTTGCCCTGTGATGTGATGTTCTCACTGTGGTGTGTGCAGTCAGTGCAGGTGACTGATGTTGTTCTCTTTTTTTCCCTAATTCTATCCAGATACATCCACAGCCACAGGAGGGGACAGCTCCACGGACCTGGAGGAGCCACAGAGCCTGACTGGGACAGAAGGCGAGGAGTCGGAGGGACCCAGTGGCACGGAGGGCGAGTGGAGCCACACTGAGGAGTCCTCAGCACCATCCACCCCAGCTGAGGGCCACAACAGCTCGGAGGATAACTTCCTTGTGGAGGTGGGTGTCAGCAGCCACCAAACCCCAGCTAGTGAGGCTGTCCCCGCCACCGCCCCCACCACCACCACCACCATCACCACCACCCTCCCATCGGCTCCAATCCGAGAGGTCCGTGGAGGCTCCCGTGTTCGGGAGCATGTCTTCTTTGTGCCAGGCACTGCACCCCTTGCCTCTGTGTCCCCTGCTGCCCTGAGTGAGGAGTCTGTGGACTTGCTTCGACAGATCCATGTAGGGCAGACATCAATGCTGAGTGTCCTCCATTCACACACCAGTCTGTTGACAAAACTGGTGTTGTTCAGGGAGGGCATTTCATCGGGAATGTCTGCCCTACAGAGGACCAATCAGTCCGTAGCCTACTCCCTGACGGCAGCAGTGTCCCTCCTCCAACAGTCCCTCACCCCTCCTACCCCTGCACCACCCACGATTCCTAGCACCCTACCTGTCCCAAGCACACACACACCAGCACATTCTCACAAACCCACACAAACAGCACACAAACACCCAAACCAAGGGCTAGACGTGCACACAAGCAAGCGCAGGGGTCTGATACCACACTCACAGGGGATGGTTTGCAGACACACACACAGTCATCCACAACCACTCCGCAGTCCTCCGATACCTCTCCCTCCCAGCTCCCTTCCCTTGCCTCACCTGCAACCCCATCTCCACAGAAGCTCTTCCTGTGTGACCTTGGCCTCTTCCCCACCGACCCAGCAGATCCAGCTTCCAAGGGGAAGAGGAAGTCCCCACACACAGAGGGGAGTGCCCCTCACACCCTGACACCCTCCCCCAGGCGCAGTCAGACTGAGGCCCCCACCCGCAAGTCCCCCCGGAGCCGGAAGAGCAAGACCCCACCCCCGCCCACAGCTCCACGACGAAGTCTCCGTCCTCCATCCCCCAGGCCACCACTCAACAGGCTCCCCATGCCACACCCTGCCCCAGGTCCCCCCACCCGCAGATACACAATCCCCAAAATGCTGAGGCCCTCCCCCCCCTACCACTTGCTCTTCTACCCCCGGTCAGACAGTTTGTGCCACTGATGTGGGGACCGTGCCCCCCCTCTGTCCTGCCAACTTCACCTGAACCCCATTCTGCTCCCATTGAGTTAGGCACTGCAGTGGAGTCCACGACCACCCCGTCTGACTTGGGCACTGCAATGGGGACCCAGGCCACTCCATCTGACCTGCCCACTGCAGGCTGAAATGCCAGAAACCGGTCCTAGGAAGCTTGTTTCCGGTGCAGGGAAGGCATGGCTTGGCAGTTCGGGCTGGACTGTTCCCATGAGGCACAGGGCAGACTGATTTGCATATGGCCATGTCTGAACTGGGGTGGCAGAGTGGGCTAAAGAACGGTGATGGATCAAACCCAGATCTGTTGACTGGGTGTGAGTGTTTGATTGGCTCTGATGCTCCGTCCATCACCACCCCCTTTTGTACCGCTTTGTTCGCCATAAGTTGGCAGGGTATGCTCAGACGTGAGTCCCTTGCTCACTTTGCCACTGGATTCAAGCAAGCCTGGCTGAAGACGGCTGAAATGCCAGAAACCGGTCCTAGGAAGCTTGTTTCCGGTCCAGGGAAGGCATGGCTTGGCAGTTCGGGCTGCACCGTTCCCATGAGGCACAGGGTCAGAATGATTTGCATATGGCCATGTCTGAACTGGGGTGGCAGAGTGGGTTAAAGAACGGTAATGGATCAAACCCAGATCTGTTGACTGGGTGTGAGTGTTTGATTGGTTCTGATGCTCCGTCCATCACCACCCCCTTTTGTACCACTGCAGTTGTGCCGGCACCCACCCCATCTGACTTGTGCCCCACAGTTGTGACTGCACCCACTACTTCAGTAAGCTCCACTGCAGTTGCCAGTGACTCTCCTGCATCCACCACCCGTTCACTTCCTCCTTCTGCTGCGCCCTGATCCTGTCCCTGAGGTGCCTGGCCTGCCCCCATGTATGCCTCTCCGAGGGGATGTCCTCTGTCCTTACCAGTGCAGGCAAGCAACGTGTGACAGTTGTCACTCAAGTTAACTTTTTGTCATTTGGATATGGACTGGCCATTGGCCTTTGTTTTGAAAAGACCTTGCCTTTTAAAATTGCCGAATAAAGCATTTTTCTTTATCCTTGTGAATTTGATTTAGCTGTACATTATGTTGATGATGTTTAGCATGACCTTGCAGTTGTAATGCTGGATGCTGTTGAATACTGAGGTGTTGATGTGAGGTACTCCATGTGGTCCATGAGATGTGTATCCTATTCTGGTCGTTATCCATATCATCCTTTGCAGCTAACTGGGTGTGTCATGATTAACAATTTGTGAACATCTCTGTAAACATTTCATTTGCATGGTCACATCTGTGGCTTGCACACATGCACATATGATGTGCCTCCCAATGTCCAATTTGTCTATTTCCCTGACTGTGGGCGCATCTCCACTGGACATGTAAGTGTGGACATCATTGGTTTAGGAGCAACTGGGTCCTCTGTGCAACTTGCTGGACATGTTATGTTAAGTTAGTCTTTTATAGCGCACGGCTACTCCATAGAGTGTTCCGGCGCTTTTATTGACAAACCTGTGGCAAAGTAACACAACTCAAATAAAGAAGATGACTTAAGGGACACTCCCGTACACAGACTGTTGTGACCAGAGCCTTCATTGTGTGATAACTGATGGCTGACTGAACAAGTGTTCTGCTGACATGACCGAGACCTGCTGGGACTATGTTTGGCACAGCTGAGCTTCCACAGGAGTTGAGTCCCCTCAAGTAAGTGTGTTGTTCCGTGACATTGCCTGGGCCCATGGTGTGTGCTGTGTGAGCATGTGTGTGTGTGTGTCCACATCCCTTTTCATACACAGGCAGTGTTCTCTTGATATGTTCCTGTTGTTGATGCTTGCTGAGTTGTACTGTGTTCATCCCACAACTTTGCCATGGGCTACCATATGTGGGGGTGCATGACACACTAATGTTAATTGGTGTTTCATCATTGGGATTTGTCAGTTCTGAGTGGTGATGTGGTCAGATGCAGATGGGACACTGTCAGGGGTCCCCTGGGCACTTGTTTGTTCGCAATGTAGTTGTCCCTGGGTGGTACCTTTCAGTGATTGAGACATGTGTATGTGTGTATGACTGCTCCCACTTGTCCGGTTCAGGGCTTCAATGTTGGCAGGTGTCAGCATGTGTGCCTTGTGGTTCTCCTTGGCTTCTGCATGGTCCTGGGACTGTGGCAGGTATTCCGAAGGTTACGGGAGCTTTGACGTCATGGCCATGTATCGCATACTGTGCAGTATGTCTGTCATTCACCAGGGTTGTAAACTGTCCTTGTGTGATGAGTCTGTGCACCTTCGTTCCTCCAAACATTACTGTGTTTGTCATGAGTGCATGTGCAATGTCACCTGTCCATGTGGGCTTCACAGATGCACATTGGGTGTGTGGTGTTGAGGGTGGACAGATGTAAATGTTTGCATGGATGGGCACCTAGCTCCCGTTTGTCCATGGATGACGGGCCATGCTGAGTGATTTGTGTTTGTGTAGGTGTAATGTACATTTGTGGCACAGGACACATGTCTGGGTTTCACAGTTTGTACGACATCTACCTTTGTCAGCACAGTGGACATATCATGCATGCTTGTGTCACCCCAATGTCTGGTCCCTGGGGGTAGTGCTGTTGTGTGTCAGTCTCTTGCTGTGTTAGTTGCTGTTCATTCCAGCTTGTGTCACATGTGTCTGTTGTGCTCCCTCTCATCTCACAATGCCTGATTGCCCACTAAGGGGGGCCCATTGATGGTTTACTTTTGTATGGCACTGTGTCCACATCTGTCTCACTGTGGTTCAGCCACCCTCGTGTGTTGTGTAGTTGCCTGGGGATACTGAGACACACACACACACATATTGTGTCAGATGTGCAGTGTGAGGTTGCCTGTTTTTATTTGTGCATCTGCACCAGTGCATTGGTATTGCTGTTGTGGGCCATTGTCTGGATGTTGTTTTTGTGATTTACCCTGCTGTCCTTGTGAGTCACATCACATCATTCTGCCAATTCATCCTGGTTGTTAGGTCCCATTGCTGGCATGGAATGGGAGTTTGTGACCTGACACCTACAGTCTACACAAGTTGTTTTGATTTGTGTGTCTATTTTCGAGATGTGTGTATGCTTTGTGATGGTCACTTCTGCTTTTGTGTCATTGTACACTGTTTGCATTGTCAACCCCCATGGGTGGTACTTGTCTGCACATGGCCGAGAGTATGTTAGGTTTTCACAGCACTGTTAACCTCACCACATCACTGTGGGTATGGGACACAACCACTACTTTGCCCCAAAAGTGTTTCATGTGTTGGGACCAGGAATCATACATGCTGTTTGGCATTTGCAGCTTTGACCATGATGACACTTACCTTTTGATCACTGTGATGAGGGGGGGGTTTGGAGCCCATCACCACAATGCTCAACATTTGCTGCAGTTTGGAACCACACACTTAACTTTTGTTCTACACAGTGAGGGGGTGTTAGTTTTACATTGACACAGTGCTATAGTGATGCTTGCCTTGTGTAGGCCACACTCAGTTTTTGGTCACACATGTGATGGTAGTTACATTGTATGTTCAAAGTCATAATCACTGTTGTGGGCATTTGTCACAGACTACACACTGTTGTCATGATGTTAGGGGGACGTATTTTGCTGACATACCTAATGTTGGTGTATGATGGATGTGTTGCGCATCACCCATCCTATGGGTGGGGGTGGCAGGGTTGATGGGCAACATAAGCCCTATGGGTGGGGGTGGCAGTAGTGAAGGGCAACATAAGCCCTATGGGTGGCAGGAGTGCTGGGCAACAGGTCCCCTATGGGTGGGGGTGGCCGTAGTGATGGGCAACATAAGCCCTATTAGTGGGGTTGGCAGTAGTGATGGGCAACATTGTCCCTATGGGTGGGGGTGGCAGTAGTGATGGGCAACATAGGCCCTATGGGTGGGGGTGGCAGGAGTGCTGGGCAACAGGTCCCCTATGGGTGGGGGTGGCAGGAGTGCTGGGCAACAGGTCCCCTATGGGTGGGGGTGGCAGGAGTGCTAGGCAACAGGTCCCCTATGGGTGGGGGTGGCAGGAGTGATTGGCAACATAATCCCTATTAGTGGGGGTGGCAGTAGTGATGGGCAACATAGTCCCTATGGGTGGGGGTGGCAGTAGTGATGGGCAACATAAGCCCTATGGGTGGGGGTGGCAGGAGTGCTGGGCAACAGGTCCCCTATGGGTGGGGGTGGCAGAAGTGCTGGGCAACAGGTCCCCTATGGGTGGGGGTGGCAGAAGTGCTGGGCAACAGGTCCCCTATGGGTGGGGGTGGCAGGAGTGATGGGCAACATAAGCCCTATTACTGGGGGTGGCAGTAGTGATGGGCAACATAAGCCCTATGGGTGGGGTTGGCAGTGGTGATGGGCAACATAAGCCCTATGAGTGGGGGTGGTAGTGGTGCTGGCCATACAACCCCTATGGTGGCCTGTTGCTAGTGGCCAGGATATGGATCCCCTGTGTGTGTGTGACATTTTGCGGGTACGTGTTGTTTGTTTGTGTGGTGGGTGTCTGACTTACCGTCTGCGCCGTCCGTGTCGGTTCCTGATCCGGTCATAGATGTACAGTACTGGTATGACCTGCGGGATGGGATTCATGATGTTTTCATCTCGTACATGCTGCTTGTTGCTCCGTCTCGTACCCGTTGCAAGCTGGTCCATCTTGTAGCCGTGGATTTGGTTCTGGCACGAATCGTACCTGATATGCTTCTTTTCCGCATGCTGTGACGTGCCGTCCGGCGCGTATGATGTGTGCATCGTACTTGTCCGGACGGAAACTGCTATGGATACTGCTTCCGGGCGACTCGGTTCGGCGTTCGGAGAAACGGCTCGGACGGAGAATGAAGCTTGAATCACAGCCTACGTGTCGGTCGTATTTTTGTCAGTTATGGGCATCGTACTTCATCGCACGGACGGACCGGCTCCGGGTACGAGTCGGTCGCAAGGTAAGGCTACGAACAGCTCTCGGAGAGCTGTCCGACCCGGATCGGAATCGACCCCTTAGTGTGGGTTTCTTTAGAAGCCTCTCTGTTTCTGTGTCTTATTTATTCATTTATCCCTAATTCTGTTTTTATTGAGTTTCTCTTTTTAAGGTTCTCTCGTTTCCTTCTTTAATGTGGGTCTCTCTTGTAAACTTGGAGACTGATTTTGAGTTTGGCAGTGGTAGTCCGTCAGTCAGGGTAGTAGAGGACATTACATTTACCACTCTAATGGACTGCCGGACACCACATTTAGCGATTACCACTAGCCCAGCAGTGATCTCGGTCGATGGTCTTTGCTTTGCAGCAAAGGTGGTGAAAGAGTCCCAAGATCTTTTCTTTACTTTTTAAATGATGTTCTTTGTTGTCACATTAAGTGTAGCTATTTTGTTGTCTTGCAAGATGGGTATTGCTGTGTCAGTCGTCCAGCGTCTTATCTGGGACAAGTAGCAGTGCATGAAATAAAACATCAACATCATACAAAAAAGGGCAAGTAGCAGTAAGCTCTGGAGGTGTGCACCAGTCCATAAGCAGCATATGCAGGGGAAGGCCAATGTTGGACTGGTCTGACAGGCTGTCTGGCAGCCTGGCACTGCCAGATTGGCAAGATTGACAGAACCAGCAAGAGCACCCTACTAAGAGAAAATCTATACCATCATATCCATTCTGGAGTAACCAGAAAATTTAAATACCCAAGCTACGATGGCATCAAGCAATCGAGGCATGTGAGCTTGAACCTCCCTCAAAAAGTTCCCTTGTCTCTTCCATTGAAGAATTGATCTATTCATCCTCTCACCCTTCCATCCACTCAATGATATCCACAATTTCATCCTTAAATGTTCTCATCCATTCATTCTTTTATCCATTATTCCGTCTTTCACAACTCCATCCATCCACTGGCCATTCCATTCATCCATCCGTGCAGACATCTTTCATCTATTCTTGTTTACATCAATACATCCATCGACCTACCCATCCATCATTTGACTTATCCAGCCATCAATAAAGCCTTTAATTCATCAATTGATCTTTTGCCCATCCATTCATCCATCCATCATCCATCCTCTCTAATTTCCATTTACTCTGCCATCCTTCCTCTCAGATTGCCATCAACTATGCCATCCATCCTGTCAGATTTACATTTTCTCTGCTATCATCCATGCATCCATACATACATCATCCCCATTACTCTGCCATCCTTTCAATCCACCTACCCACCCACCTAGCCATCCATCCTTAGATTTCCATTTAATTTATAATCCTCCCACCCTCTCAGAATTTGATTTACTCTGCCATCCTTTCATCCATTGATCCATCAATCTTTCCATCCAACCATCTCGCTCAGATTTTGATTTACTCTGCCATCTGTTCATCCACCCATCCTTCCACCATCTCATCTACACATCCTTTAACCCAATCATCCATCCATCCTTTCACCCTTTCATACTTTCGCCCAGTCCTGCTTTCACCCTGTTATCCATCCTTTCATCCACCCATCAATTATTTTAGCAAACTCACCCATTCACCCACACATCCATCCTTTTACCCACCCATCCTTCCTGTCTTTTATCCACCCATCCTTTCACCCACTCATCCATCTATCCTTTCATTCACCCATCCTTTCATCCACTCACCACCCATCCTTTCTCTCACTCATCCATCAATTCTTTCACCCACTCATCCATCTTTTCACTTACTCATACATCCATTCATCCATCCTCCTTTCTCTTTTTCATCAGCCTTTCTTTCTTCCTTTTAGCGATAATCATAAGCTTTTATCTGCCAAGTTGTAGATAAAAGAGTCTCATATAGAACCCTACCCCCGCTGTCGCTGGTAAAGTGGTGGCTCTCGATGCCCCTATCAACAAGGGACTAAAGCAGAGATTCTTTTTATCCCCCTCTCTTTTAAACTATACCTACCAGATAGCAATAAGCTGTTGACAACCGCAACTGGATTCCCTCCAAAACTAGCAGGACAACATACTAACATCCTACAGTAAGTTGACGACACAGTGAAACTGGACCAAGCCTCTGTTGGCCTTCAACCTGCGTTGAATAAATACTCAGGATAATTAAAGACAAAAAACAAGATTGCTATATTTGGCTGAAAGATCAACAGAAATGGTTGCTGGCAACTAGACAGCGCTAAAGTCGAACGAGGTTAAAAAATAAGGAGTAGATTTATGAGGTTTGTGTCATGTTTACACCACGCAACATGGTACATGCGCAACGCAAACCTTCAGTGAGATTTATGAAGCCACGCAAAGCCACTTAGCGTGACCCTGAGTGGCTTCATAAATCTGGAGTAACGCAGCGAAAATCACTGCGTTACGCTACTCTGCCTGGGAAGGCATTCCATGAGCATGACGTGGGTGTTCACACACCGCTCCATTGGTTTTTGACGCACTCCCAGATTTACCACAACTGCTAAACCTGGGAATGTTCCAAAAAGTTATGCCTTGCCAAGGGATGCGTAACAAGGAAAAATATCTCTATTTCTCCTTGTTTTTTCTTCTTTCTACATGTGCTGCAATCTGCCCCTTCCTGCAGAAAAACAATCCTGCTTGCAACACTGGCACCCTTGCACCACGATGCAAGGGTGCCTGCGTTGGTGCTATGCTGCCAAAAGGGCGCCAGGGCATGGGAAAGGACAGGAATGCACCATATTGCCTCAAATACGACGCATTTCTGCCCTTTCCCTGTCACACAGTGCAGCACAGTAAATTGACTCGGTGCGCTGCACTGCATGACTTTCTCATAGTACCCCCAGGGGCACCCCGCTGACCCCCCTCCCCCATGGTAGGTTACCCAAATGACACACACAAGACAGTTGGTGTTGGGTAACAATGCTGCAGGTTTATTACATAATTCCAGAATATGTAATGGGTGGGTTATCTTACGGGTGATCCAAGGGCAGGCAACCAACTGGGTCGCCTGCCCGCCTGATGAGCCGGGCAGCGCGGGAGCGATGCCCGCTGATGCTGCCATCCATGTGATTCTTTCTACGATCACGTGCCGTTGGTAACTTCTACTCACGCCCCCCCTCTCGGGCGGAGCGTCGCTTAGCAAGCCCCCGGTTGTTCAGGCCCACAACCGCCCGCAGGACTAGTGGGGCGCCGACACGGCTTCCGGGACCCTCCCATGAGGCTCCTCGGTTTTGGCTCAGGCACCCCCTATGGTGCCGCGCAGAGGTACCCTTTGTACCGGCCTGCTTCCAGATCGCCCTGTAACTCCGCCTGCAACGGAAAAAGAAAAACATTACAACGCTCAGAAACCCCCCCCCCCACCCAACGCCTACGCCGGGTAAGCGGCAGGGAGGGATGTGGCGAGGTGGGCGACAAAGAGGTTGCCAGGAGGGTGGGGGAAGGCTAAATAGCCTCCCCCTCACACCTGGGCCAGGAAGTGACACGCATTGCGCATCACTTCCGTCCAACCCGAGGAGGGGGGCTCCGGTCGGCGTCCCCGCCCCCTCCCTGTGGGAGGGGGTGGGGAGGGGTGACCGGTGCCCCGGGGGCACTAAGGCGCTGACCGCTGATTGGCCCCCTGCGGGGGCCGCGGTCAGCGGCATAGTAGCCCCAGGGGCACCCTGCTGTCCCCCCTCCCCCATGGTAGGTTACCCAAATGACACACACAAGACAGTTGGTGTTGGGTAACAATGCTGCAGGTTTATTACATAATTCCAGAATATGTAATGGGTGGGTTATTTTACGGGCGATCCAAGGGCAGGCAACCAACTGGGTCGCCTGCCCGCCTGATGAGCCGGGCAGCACGGGAGCGATTCCCGCTGATGCTGCCATCCATGTGATTCTTTCTACGATCACGTGCCGTTGGTAACTTCTACTCACGCCCCCCCCCCCCTTTCGGGGGCGGAGCGTCGCTTAGCAAGCCCCCGGTTGTTCAGGCCCACAACCGCCCGCAGGACTAGTGGGGCGCCGACACGGCTTCCGGGACCCTCCCATGAGGCTCCTCGGTTTTGGCTCAGGCACCCCCTATGGTGCCGCGCAGAGGTGCCCTGTTAGACCTGTCAGCCCTTTGGGTGGTCCCTCCTCATCATTATTTATTTTGTCCCACTTTTGCCTCAAGCCCTGTTAGTATTTTTCCTTTTTGGGAACCACCAGACTTTTTGTAGTGTTGATGCAGATTCAGGGAGCCATTTTATCTACCCCTGAAACTTCTGTCTGAGGGCCTGGAGCACAAAATGGTGGCCACCTGTGACATCACCAGCATCCACTGGAACCTACTAGCACCTTCCAGAACATTCCAGAACCCTGTGACCGTTGGAGGCGTTTTAGAATGTTGGGAAGCTAAGACAGAGAGTTGGCAGTTGGAGCTGGCAGTTGGCACCTGACTGGTGAAGAGTGAGCAGCAGAAACCTGAAGGAGGAAGGAGTGAAGCAGCAGGGGTGGAAACTTGTGCCTGGAGTGGGGTCCATAAACCCACCCTTGATACTAGTCCCTACTGACTGAGCCCAGCCTGGAGCCCTGTGTGGGAAGAAGCAAGAAAAACCATCCTGAGGACCTGGACAGCAGGAACAGGCCTTAGAACCAAAGAACAGCAAGATCCTGACCTGAATATTGGTTTCCCTGGAGTCCGACGTCGAATAGCCTGAGACCT
Organism: Triturus cristatus; assembly: GCF_964204655.1. Classification (NCBI taxonomy): domain Eukaryota; kingdom Metazoa; phylum Chordata; class Amphibia; order Caudata; family Salamandridae; genus Triturus; species Triturus cristatus. The sequence goes on along the minus strand of NC_140590.1, from coordinate 1,174,659,253 downwards.
GGAGCCCGAGGTGGAGAAGCGGCGCTGACTGGAAAAGCAGACGTCGTACCCGGAGCCGCCAGAGGTCGAGAGAGGGTGCCGTCAGAGGTCGTAGAGAGTACCAGAGGTCGAGGAGGAAGTCACCCGAGGTCGAGTGAGCGGCGTCATCGGAGGAGTGAAGTCCGCCCTCCGGAGTCGTCGGAGACCGAGGTGAAGCGTGCCGGAGGTCGGGAGTGGAGATCGCACTCCGGAGTCGCCGGAACCTGAGGAGAATCGTGCCGGAGGTCGGGAGTGGAGGTCGCACTCCGGAGTCGCCGGGACCCTGAGGAGAGGAGCACCGGAGGTCGGGAGTGGAGATCGCACTCCGGAGCCGCCGGAAGTCGACATCGAGGCAAGGCCGGCCGACGTCATCGAAGCCAAGGTCGCCATCGGACCGGAGCCGCCCGAAGTCGACATCGAGTCAAGACTGCCCGACGTCATCGAATCGGAGGTCGAGATCGAGCCGAGGCCGCCGACATCGAACCGGAACCGCCTACCGGCGTCGACAAGAACTGACATTGCGCCGAGGCCGCCGACATCGAACCGGAACCGCCTCACGGCGTCGACCCGACTCCAGCGGCGTCGGAGCATCAGAAAAAGGGCAGTAAGTGGAGTAGAGGGCGCCTAAGGCCCTGTGGAGACCTGAGAGACTACTCTGAGGGCTAGGGAGGTGCTGGAACCAGCCTGACTGTGCCAGGGGTGAGCTGAGACTACTTCAGTGGGGTTGTGTAGAGTGGGAAAGCCAGATCTCTAGAATCCCCCCTTGATCTACCTCAGTTTAGGCCTCAGCCTTGTTCAAGCCAGGGAGTAGACACCCTCAAGCCATCTACCTCACCACAAGCTGTGCCTGGGCCAATTCAGCCCAAAGTAATCTCAAATGTGATCTGATTATATGAGTGTCACTGTCAGCTTGTAATTATTTATTGGGGGCACTGTATTTATTGTATTTAACCTATTTATTGCTTCACTGTATTTATTGGTTTACAGTATTTATTGCCTCAGAATATTTAACTGCCTGTATTAACTGCACTTATATTTATGTCTTTAATATTTATGATCACCCCTATTTATTGAATCATTAAGCCAGTATTTAGTTGACCCGCACTATTTAAAAAGTTTGTATATTGTGATTGTGTAATTATTTTTCTAATCAGCAACTAAGAGAAAAAGAAGATAAAGAAAGATATTTTCATAATTTTTACGGTGTAGAGTCGTTTTTGGAACGGATGCACGCATGGTTATTGTATGGGTATATTGTATGCTTAGCACGGTGCCTGTTTCCTGACCACTCGAGCCAAGCTACCACAGTGTGTTCGGGAAGTCCACCACCACCCTTCCGGTGTGGGAGTGGGTATTTCCAACATAATTGGTGTTCAGTGGTGGGATAGAGCTGTGCCTACGTATACTCGTCAATAACTGTGGGTAGTCCATAGGCCTACACCGGGAGTTTTCTCAAAGCGGCCTTCCTAATTGTGGGTTTTTGTTTTTTCCAAATTTACTCTGGTGGTGGGAGGAGGTATTATTAAAGGTACCCCCCTGCATAGTTACTGCAAATAACTGTCCTCTGACCTGATTAGGCAAGATGGAGTTTGTACTAGAGAAGTTAGAAACGTACACTGTGGCCCAACTCAGGGAGTTTTGTCAGCGGGAGGGGGTGTATTGTCCCCCAGGAGCAAAGAAGGGTGCACTCCAAACCAGCTTAAGGGCTTGGGGGGAGGCACGAAGGGAAAGCAAGGCTGAGGAGGAGGACAGGGATAGAGAGCCAGACAGTGAGGGAGCTGGTTTGTACCAACCTGAGGTGGGGAACCTGTCAGCAGGGCCCAGGACACCTTCTAGGAAGGGCAGCAGCGCCTCTAGCGGTGGCTTGTCTGAAGTGGAGTTAACAGACCGGAGGGAGAAAAGACAGCTCACATGGGACTTAGCAAGGCTGGAGAAGGAGAAGGAGGAACAGAGGATGGCTCATGAGATAAGGCTGAAAGAGACAGATCTTCAGATCCTGAGAATTGGGGCACACCCTGTACCTAACGGTGGCAGCAAAGACCAAGAAATCACCAGGGAACCCAAACCCTACCTGCCAAAGGACTTAGTAGCTAGCTATGGGGCGGGTGACGATATCGCTAAGTGGCTAGCGGCCTATGAGGTCTCGTTAAGAGCCCATGGGGTTCCAGAGAAGTACTGGGGAGGGGGATTGTACAAGTACATGCCTCCAGCTGGTAGGGATGCTTTATTGGCCCTCGAGGAGGATGAGCAGACCCACTACCCCACCATGAAACTGGCGCTCATAAGAAAGTTTGGACTAACACCCGAAAAGTACAGACAGAAGTTCAGGGGTAGTCACAAACTGGGCACACAGAATTGGGTGGACTTCCTGGACTATGCAAAGAAGGCACTGGAGGGTTGGATTCAGGGCAGTGAAGTGAGGAACTACGAGGGGTTGTTTGATCTAGTACTGAAGGAACACCTGCTCGAGAAATGTTTCCCTGAACTGCGTCAACACCTGGTGGATAGCAAGCTGACCAGTCCCCGGAAGCTTGCTGAGGAGGCGGACATTTGGGCTAGTACCCGGGTGTCCACAAGGGGGACTGGAGGGGATACTCAAAAGGCCGGACAGGGCGCCCCCCAGAAGAAAGAGGGAGGGGAAAAGAAAAAGGAGTTCTCCAAAGGCCCCCAAAATAATTTCCAAGGAAAGGGAACAGGATTCACCCCTAGGGCTAACCCACCCAGAAACCCTAATCCTGGCCAGAGTCAGCAGCCAAGGGTTGTCCATTGCTACGAGTGCGGTGGACACTATAAAGGCGATCCGAAGTGCCAGAAACGACCACCCCCTCCCACTGGAGGAAAGACCCCCGGAGTAGCTAGTGCAGTGCTCGGGGAGGAGATGCCCTTAACTAAGGGAAGGGAGTGGGCGGGTGTCACTTTAGTGTCCCTGGGAGAACGGGAGATGGTTCCTAAGATCCAGGTGCCCGCAAATACCGCAAAGTATGGGCAGTGGGTCACCATCAACGGCCAAAGAGGGGAGGCTCTGAGAGACACAGGAGCCAGTATGACTATGGTCCGTAGTCAACTGGTGTCTCCAGAGCAGGTAATTCCCGATGTACTCCACCCAGCCGCGATGGCTGACAGCAGAACAGGCCACTATCCAGTGGCCGAGGTTCCCTTTGAATGGGGGGGGGTTGCAGGTTCACTTCGAGTTGCCGTAAGCCCTGCCGTGCCAGTCGATTGTCTGCTGGGGAATGACATGGAGCACAACGCTTGGAAGGAGGTGGAATACCGGACTCATACTGAGATGCTGGGTACACCTGACTGGGCCTGTGTTAGCACAAGGTCCGCGACTACCCGGAGAGGGAGTTCGTTTCGGCTGGAGCCTGGAACAAAGGCCCAGCCAGCTGCCAGTCAAGGGAAGAACCGAGGACAGGAGGAGCCTGCCTCGGCGTCCCCACCCCGTAGGACGGATAGGCCACCGGAGGAGGTGGACCAGGAGTCTGCGGAGGGGGACGTTACCAAACTGGAGGACCTACCCATCCCGGCCGAGTGGCACGTGGAGGGAGGCCCGTCCAGGGAGGAATTCTGCCAGGGCCAGAGGGAGTGCCCTACCCTTGAGGGGCTAAGGCGTCAGGCCCAAGCCCAGGCAGCAGGGAACGTTGAAGGGAACTACAGTGTTTACTGGGAGGATGGCCTCCTCTACAGTGAACCCAAGGCACCCCTACATGGATCGTCACGAGCCTTGGTAGTCCCTCAACGTTATCGAGCCTTCCTTCTAGAGTTGGCTCACGAGATCCCATTGGCAGGACACCTGGGGCAAGACAAGACCTTCGCCCGTCTTGTCCCACACTTTTATTGGCCTCAAATGAAAGTGTCGTCCGATACCTACTGCCGGACATGTGTGTCTTGCCAAGCCAGTGGGAAAACAGGGGTGAAGCTGAAAGCTCCCCTGGAACCACTTCCTGTCGTTAGCACCCCCTTTGAAAGGGTGGGCATCGACATTGTGGGTCCGTTAGATCCGCCAACGTCAGCTGGTCACAGGTTTATCCTGGTCCTGGTGGATCATGCCACACGGTACCCAGAGGCAATACCTCTGAGGACCATAACAGCACCTGTTGTGGCTAGGGCCCTGATGGGAATCTTTACCCGAGTGGGTTTTCCCAAGGAAGTTGTGTCCGACAGGGGGACCAACTTCATGTCAGCGTACATGCGGGCGATGTGGAAGGAGTGTGGAGTGACCTACCGGTTCACAACTCCTTACCACCCCCAGACCAATGGTCTGGTGGAGAGGTTTAACAAAACCTTGAAAGGCATGATCAGAAGTCTGCCTGAAAGCCTGCGGAGGAAATGGGACGTCCTCCTACCCGGTCTACTCTTTTCTTACAGGGAAGTGCCACAGAAGGGAGTGGGCTTCAGCCCCTTCGAGCTTCTGTATGGGCACCCTGTACGTGGACCTCTCAACCTGGTGAGAGACGGATGGGAAAGAACTCCCAGAAAGCTTCCCCAGGATGTGGTGAGCTACATGCTGGCCTTCCGGAGCCAAATGGCTAAGTTGTGGAAGCAAGCTTCTGACAACTTGGAAGCCAGCCAAGCAGTAATGAAGGCGTGGTATGACCACAACGCTCACCCGGTGGAGTTGGAGCCTGGCCAGAAGGTGTGGGTGATCGAACCAGGAGAGCTTAGCGCCCTCCAGGATCGCTGGTCAGGACCCTTCGAGGCATTGGAGAAGAAGGGTAAGGCTACCTACTTGGTGGACCTGAAAACCCCTCGTCAGCCCCTACGGGTGCTGCACGCCAACCGCCTCAAACCCCACCACGAGAGGCCCGAAGTCATCTTGATGATGGTGACTGACGGAGGAGAGGACGTGGAAAGCGAGCCTCTTCCCGATTTGTTTGCGTCTCAAGAAAAGGATGGGTCGGTGGAGGGAGTGATTCTCTCCCCATCTCTAACTCCTGAACAGCAGGAGGACTGTCGTCTCCCTTGTCCCGGGTAGGACTCACCTGTGCGTCCATGACGTGGACACAGGAGACAGCCCACCTGTGAAGTCCAAGATCTACCGGATGTCAGACAAGGTGAAGGCCAGCATTCACAGTGAAGTCACTAAGATGCTGGAGCTAGGAGTGATTGAACCTTCTAGCAGCCCCTGGTCCAGTCCGGTGGTACTAGTGCCAAAAGCTGCACCACCGGGTGCCCAACCAGAACTGAGGTTCTGTGTGGACTACCGGGGACTGAACTCAGTGACCAAAACTGATGCTCATCCGATCCCTAGGGCGGATGAATTAATTGACCGGCTGGGAGCTGCCCAATATCTAAGTACCTTTGACCTTACTTCTGGGTACTGGCAGATCTCTTTGACTGATGGAGCAAGGGAAAGGTCAGCCTTCTCCACGCCCAATGGCCACTACCAGTTCTGTGTGATGCCCTTTGGGCTCAAGAACGCACCTGCCACGTTTCAGCGCCTGGTAAACCAGATCCTCACCGGAATGGAGAGTTTCTCTGCTGCTTATCTGGATGACATAGCCGTATTCAGTAACAGCTGGGAGGATCACTTGCGTCACCTGCAAGCTGTTCTCCAGGCCCTGAGACAAGCTGGATTGACGATCAAGGCCAGCAAGTGCCAGATCGGGCAGGGGTCGGTAGTGTACCTGGGACACTTGGTGGGTAGGGGAGCGGTGCAACCCCTCCAGGCGAAGATCGAGGCCATCATGGCCTGGGAACCCCCCAAGACACAGACTGAGGTCCGAGCTTTTCTGGGCCTCACGGGATATTACCGCCGCTTCGTGAAGGGGTACGGTACCATCGTAGCCCCCCTCACGGAGCTCACGTCCAAGAAACAACCTCGACGGGTAGTCTGGACGGAGGCTTGTCAGCAGGCCTTTGTGAGATTGAAGAAAGCCATGTGCGAGGCCCCGGTCTTAAGGGCCCCAGACTTTTCCAAGGAGTTCATTGTCCAGACAGATGCATCAGAACATGGCATTGGGGCAGTGTTATCGCAACTCAACGAAGAGGGTCTGGATCAACCCGTGGTCTTCCTATCCCGGAGACTACTTCCCAGGGAACAGAAGTGGAGTGCAATAGAGCGTGAAGCCTTTGCAGTGGTATGGGCTCTGAAGAAGTTGCGGCCATACCTGTTTGGATCGCACTTCCTAGTTCAGACCGACCACAGACCCCTTCGCTGGCTGATGCAGATGAAGGGGGAGAATCCCAAGTTGTTGAGGTGGTCTATGTCCCTACAGGGAATGGACTTTCAGGTGGAACATCGGCCTGGAGTGGACCACGCCAATGCAGACGGTCTCTCAAGGTATTTCCGCCTTAGTGATGAGAACTCCCAAGGGGTTGGGTAGCTCTCCCCACTTTCAGCTGGGGGGGACGCGTGTTAGACCTGTCAGCCCTTTGGGTGGTCCCTCCTCATCATTATTTATTTTGTCCCACTTTTGCCTCAAGCCCTGTTAGTATTTTTCCTTTTTGGGAACCACCAGACTTTTTGTAGTGTTGATGCAGATTCAGGGAGCCATTTTATCTACCCCTGAAACTTCTGTCTGAGGGCCTGGAGCACAAAATGGTGGCCACCTGTGACATCACCAGCATCCACTGGAACCTACTAGCACCTTCCAGAACATTCCAGAACCCTGTGACCGTTGGAGGCGTTTTAGAATGTTGGGAAGCTAAGACAGAGAGTTGGCAGTTGGAGCTGGCAGTTGGCACCTGACTGGTGAAGAGTGAGCAGCAGAAACCTGAAGGAGGAAGGAGTGAAGCAGCAGGGGTGGAAACTTGTGCCTGGAGTGGGGTCCATAAACCCACCCTTGATACTAGTCCCTACTGACTGAGCCCAGCCTGGAGCCCTGTGTGGGAAGAAGCAAGAAAAACCATCCTGAGGACCTGGACAGCAGGAACAGGCCTTAGAACCAAAGAACAGCAAGATCCTGACCTGAATATTGGTTTCCCTGGAGTCCGACGTCGAATAGCCTGAGACCTGGAGCCCGAGGTGGAGAAGCGGCGCTGACTGGAAAAGCAGACGTCGTACCCGGAGCCGCCAGAGGTCGAGAGAGGGTGCCGTCAGAGGTCGTAGAGAGTACCAGAGGTCGAGGAGGAAGTCACCCGAGGTCGAGTGAGCGGCGTCATCGGAGGAGTGAAGTCCGCCCTCCGGAGTCGTCGGAGACCGAGGTGAAGCGTGCCGGAGGTCGGGAGTGGAGATCGCACTCCGGAGTCGCCGGAACCTGAGGAGAATCGTGCCGGAGGTCGGGAGTGGAGGTCGCACTCCGGAGTCGCCGGGACCCTGAGGAGAGGAGCACCGGAGGTCGGGAGTGGAGATCGCACTCCGGAGCCGCCGGAAGTCGACATCGAGGCAAGGCCGGCCGACGTCATCGAAGCCAAGGTCGCCATCGGACCGGAGCCGCCCGAAGTCGACATCGAGTCAAGACTGCCCGACGTCATCGAATCGGAGGTCGAGATCGAGCCGAGGCCGCCGACATCGAACCGGAACCGCCTACCGGCGTCGACAAGAACTGACATTGCGCCGAGGCCGCCGACATCGAACCGGAACCGCCTCACGGCGTCGACCCGACTCCAGCGGCGTCGGAGCATCAGAAAAAGGGCAGTAAGTGGAGTAGAGGGCGCCTAAGGCCCTGTGGAGACCTGAGAGACTACTCTGAGGGCTAGGGAGGTGCTGGAACCAGCCTGACTGTGCCAGGGGTGAGCTGAGACTACTTCAGTGGGGTTGTGTAGAGTGGGAAAGCCAGATCTCTAGAATCCCCCCTTGATCTACCTCAGTTTAGGCCTCAGCCTTGTTCAAGCCAGGGAGTAGACACCCTCAAGCCATCTACCTCACCACAAGCTGTGCCTGGGCCAATTCAGCCCAAAGTAATCTCAAATGTGATCTGATTATATGAGTGTCACTGTCAGCTTGTAATTATTTATTGGGGGCACTGTATTTATTGTATTTAACCTATTTATTGCTTCACTGTATTTATTGGTTTACAGTATTTATTGCCTCAGAATATTTAACTGCCTGTATTAACTGCACTTATATTTATGTCTTTAATATTTATGATCACCCCTATTTATTGAATCATTAAGCCAGTATTTAGTTGACCCGCACTATTTAAAAAGTTTGTATATTGTGATTGTGTAATTATTTTTCTAATCAGCAACTAAGAGAAAAAGAAGATAAAGAAAGATATTTTCATAATTTTTACGGTGTAGAGTCGTTTTTGGAACGGATGCACGCATGGTTATTGTATGGGTATATTGTATGCTTAGCACGGTGCCTGTTTCCTGACCACTCGAGCCAAGCTACCACAGTGTGTTCGGGAAGTCCACCACCACCCTTCCGGTGTGGGAGTGGGTATTTCCAACATAATTGGTGTTCAGTGGTGGGATAGAGCTGTGCCTACGTATACTCGTCAATAACTGTGGGTAGTCCATAGGCCTACACCGGGAGTTTTCTCAAAGCGGCCTTCCTAATTGTGGGTTTTTGTTTTTTCCAAATTTACTCTGGTGGTGGGAGGAGGTATTATTAAAGGTACCCCCCTGCATAGTTACTGCAAATAACTGTCCTCTGACCTGATTAGGCAAGATGGAGTTTGTACTAGAGAAGTTAGAAACGTACACTGTGGCCCAACTCAGGGAGTTTTGTCAGCGGGAGGGGGTGTATTGTCCCCCAGGAGCAAAGAAGGGTGCACTCCAAACCAGCTTAAGGGCTTGGGGGGAGGCACGAAGGGAAAGCAAGGCTGAGGAGGAGGACAGGGATAGAGAGCCAGACAGTGAGGGAGCTGGTTTGTACCAACCTGAGGTGGGGAACCTGTCAGCAGGGCCCAGGACACCTTCTAGGAAGGGCAGCAGCGCCTCTAGCGGTGGCTTGTCTGAAGTGGAGTTAACAGACCGGAGGGAGAAAAGACAGCTCACATGGGACTTAGCAAGGCTGGAGAAGGAGAAGGAGGAACAGAGGATGGCTCATGAGATAAGGCTGAAAGAGACAGATCTTCAGATCCTGAGAATTGGGGCACACCCTGTACCTAACGGTGGCAGCAAAGACCAAGAAATCACCAGGGAACCCAAACCCTACCTGCCAAAGGACTTAGTAGCTAGCTATGGGGCGGGTGACGATATCGCTAAGTGGCTAGCGGCCTATGAGGTCTCGTTAAGAGCCCATGGGGTTCCAGAGAAGTACTGGGGAGGGGGATTGTACAAGTACATGCCTCCAGCTGGTAGGGATGCTTTATTGGCCCTCGAGGAGGATGAGCAGACCCACTACCCCACCATGAAACTGGCGCTCATAAGAAAGTTTGGACTAACACCCGAAAAGTACAGACAGAAGTTCAGGGGTAGTCACAAACTGGGCACACAGAATTGGGTGGACTTCCTGGACTATGCAAAGAAGGCACTGGAGGGTTGGATTCAGGGCAGTGAAGTGAGGAACTACGAGGGGTTGTTTGATCTAGTACTGAAGGAACACCTGCTCGAGAAATGTTTCCCTGAACTGCGTCAACACCTGGTGGATAGCAAGCTGACCAGTCCCCGGAAGCTTGCTGAGGAGGCGGACATTTGGGCTAGTACCCGGGTGTCCACAAGGGGGACTGGAGGGGATACTCAAAAGGCCGGACAGGGCGCCCCCCAGAAGAAAGAGGGAGGGGAAAAGAAAAAGGAGTTCTCCAAAGGCCCCCAAAATAATTTCCAAGGAAAGGGAACAGGATTCACCCCTAGGGCTAACCCACCCAGAAACCCTAATCCTGGCCAGAGTCAGCAGCCAAGGGTTGTCCATTGCTACGAGTGCGGTGGACACTATAAAGGCAATCCGAAGTGCCAGAAACGACCACCCCCTCCCACTGGAGGAAAGACCCCCGGAGTAGCTAGTGCAGTGCTCGGGGAGGAGATGCCCTTAACTAAGGGAAGGGAGTGGGCGGGTGTCACTTTAGTGTCCCTGGGAGAACGGGAGATGGTTCCTAAGATCCAGGTGCCCGCAAATACCGCAAAGTATGGGCAGTGGGTCACCATCAACGGCCAAAGAGGGGAGGCTCTGAGAGACACAGGAGCCAGTATGACTATGGTCCGTAGTCAACTGGTGTCTCCAGAGCAGGTAATTCCCGATGTACTCCACCCAGCCGCGATGGCTGACAGCAGAACAGGCCACTATCCAGTGGCCGAGGTTCCCTTTGAATGGGGGGGGGTTGCAGGTTCACTTCGAGTTGCCGTAAGCCCTGCCGTGCCAGTCGATTGTCTGCTGGGGAATGACATGGAGCACAACGCTTGGAAGGAGGTGGAATACCGGACTCATACTGAGATGCTGGGTACACCTGACTGGGCCTGTGTTAGCACAAGGTCCGCGACTACCCGGAGAGGGAGTTCGTTTCGGCTGGAGCCTGGAACAAAGGCCCAGCCAGCTGCCAGTCAAGGGAAGAACCGAGGACAGGAGGAGCCTGCCTCGGCGTCCCCACCCCGTAGGACGGATAGGCCACCGGAGGAGGTGGACCAGGAGTCTGCGGAGGGGGACGTTACCAAACTGGAGGACCTATCCATCCCGGCCGAGTGGCACGTGGAGGGAGGCCCGTCCAGGGAGGAATTCTGCCAGGGCCAGAGGGAGTGCCCTACCCTTGAGGGGCTAAGGCGTCAGGCCCAAGCCCAGGCAGCAGGGAACGTTGAAGGGAACTACAGTGTTTACTGGGAGGATGGCCTCCTCTACAGTGAACCCAAGGCACCCCTACATGGATCGTCACGAGCCTTGGTAGTCCCTCAACGTTATCGAGCCTTCCTTCTAGAGTTGGCTCACGAGATCCCATTGGCAGGACACCTGGGGCAAGACAAGACCTTCGCCCGTCTTGTCCCACACTTTTATTGGCCTCAAATGAAAGTGTCGTCCGATACCTACTGCCGGACATGTGTGTCTTGCCAAGCCAGTGGGAAAACAGGGGTGAAGCTGAAAGCTCCCCTGGAACCACTTCCTGTCGTTAGCACCCCCTTTGAAAGGGTGGGCATCGACATTGTGGGTCCGTTAGATCCGCCAACGTCAGCTGGTCACAGGTTTATCCTGGTCCTGGTGGATCATGCCACACGGTACCCAGAGGCAATACCTCTGAGGACCATAACAGCACCTGTTGTGGCTAGGGCCCTGATGGGAATCTTTACCCGAGTGGGTTTTCCCAAGGAAGTTGTGTCCGACAGGGGGACCAACTTCATGTCAGCGTACATGCGGGCGATGTGGAAGGAGTGTGGAGTGACCTACCGGTTCACAACTCCTTACCACCCCCAGACCAATGGTCTGGTGGAGAGGTTTAACAAAACCTTGAAAGGCATGATCAGAAGTCTGCCTGAAAGCCTGCGGAGGAAATGGGACGTCCTCCTACCCGGTCTACTCTTTTCTTACAGGGAAGTGCCACAGAAGGGAGTGGGCTTCAGCCCCTTCGAGCTTCTGTATGGGCACCCTGTACGTGGACCTCTCAACCTGGTGAGAGACGGATGGGAAAGAACTCCCAGAAAGCTTCCCCAGGATGTGGTGAGCTACATGCTGGCCTTCCGGAGCCAAATGGCTAAGTTGTGGAAGCAAGCTTCTGACAACTTGGAAGCCAGCCAAGCAGTAATGAAGGCGTGGTATGACCACAACGCTCACCCGGTGGAGTTGGAGCCTGGCCAGAAGGTGTGGGTGATCGAACCAGGAGAGCTTAGCGCCCTCCAGGATCGCTGGTCAGGACCCTTCGAGGCATTGGAGAAGAAGGGTAAGGCTACCTACTTGGTGGACCTGAAAACCCCTCGTCAGCCCCTACGGGTGCTGCACGCCAACCGCCTCAAACCCCACCACGAGAGGCCCGAAGTCATCTTGATGATGGTGACTGACGGAGGAGAGGACGTGGAAAGCGAGCCTCTTCCCGATTTGTTTGCGTCTCAAGAAAAGGATGGGTCGGTGGAGGGAGTGATTCTCTCCCCATCTCTAACTCCTGAACAGCAGGAGGACTGTCGTCTCCCTTGTCCCGGGTAGGACTCACCTGTGCGTCCATGACGTGGACACAGGAGACAGCCCACCTGTGAAGTCCAAGATCTACCGGATGTCAGACAAGGTGAAGGCCAGCATTCACAGTGAAGTCACTAAGATGCTGGAGCTAGGAGTGATTGAACCTTCTAGCAGCCCCTGGTCCAGTCCGGTGGTACTAGTGCCAAAAGCTGCACCACCGGGTGCCCAACCAGAACTGAGGTTCTGTGTGGACTACCGGGGACTGAACTCAGTGACCAAAACTGATGCTCATCCGATCCCTAGGGCGGATGAATTAATTGACCGGCTGGGAGCTGCCCAATATCTAAGTACCTTTGACCTTACTTCTGGGTACTGGCAGATCTCTTTGACTGATGGAGCAAGGGAAAGGTCAGCCTTCTCCACGCCCAATGGCCACTACCAGTTCTGTGTGATGCCCTTTGGGCTCAAGAACGCACCTGCCACGTTTCAGCGCCTGGTAAACCAGATCCTCACCGGAATGGAGAGTTTCTCTGCTGCTTATCTGGATGACATAGCCGTATTCAGTAACAGCTGGGAGGATCACTTGCGTCACCTGCAAGCTGTTCTCCAGGCCCTGAGACAAGCTGGATTGACGATCAAGGCCAGCAAGTGCCAGATCGGGCAGGGGTCGGTAGTGTACCTGGGACACTTGGTGGGTAGGGGAGCGGTGCAACCCCTCCAGGCGAAGATCGAGGCCATCATGGCCTGGGAACCCCCCAAGACACAGACTGAGGTCCGAGCTTTTCTGGGCCTCACGGGATATTACCGCCGCTTCGTGAAGGGGTACGGTACCATCGTAGCCCCCCTCACGGAGCTCACGTCCAAGAAACAACCTCGACGGGTAGTCTGGACGGAGGCTTGTCAGCAGGCCTTTGTGAGATTGAAGAAAGCCATGTGCGAGGCCCCGGTCTTAAGGGCCCCAGACTTTTCCAAGGAGTTCATTGTCCAGACAGATGCATCAGAACATGGCATTGGGGCAGTGTTATCGCAACTCAACGAAGAGGGTCTGGATCAACCCGTGGTCTTCCTATCCCGGAGACTACTTCCCAGGGAACAGAAGTGGAGTGCAATAGAGCGTGAAGCCTTTGCAGTGGTATGGGCTCTGAAGAAGTTGCGGCCATACCTGTTTGGATCGCACTTCCTAGTTCAGACCGACCACAGACCCCTTCGCTGGCTGATGCAGATGAAGGGGGAGAATCCCAAGTTGTTGAGGTGGTCTATGTCCCTACAGGGAATGGACTTTCAGGTGGAACATCGGCCTGGAGTGGACCACGTCAATGCAGACGGTCTCTCAAGGTATTTCCGCCTTAGTGATGAGAACTCCCAAGGGGTTGGGTAGCTCTCCCCACTTTCAGCTGGGGGGGACGCGTGTTAGACCTGTCAGCCCTTTGGGTGGTCCCTCCTCATCATTATTTATTTTGTCCCACTTTTGCCTCAAGCCCTGTTAGTATTTTTCCTTTTTGGGAACCACCAGACTTTTTGTAGTGTTGATGCAGATTCAGGGAGCCATTTTATCTACCCCTGAAACTTCTGTCTGAGGGCCTGGAGCACAAAATGGTGGCCACCTGTGACATCACCAGCATCCACTGGAACCTACTAGCACCTTCCAGAACATTCCAGAACCCTGTGACCGTTGGAGGCGTTTTAGAATGTTGGGAAGCTAAGACAGAGAGTTGGCAGTTGGAGCTGGCAGTTGGCACCTGACTGGTGAAGAGTGAGCAGCAGAAACCTGAAGGAGGAAGGAGTGAAGCAGCAGGGGTGGAAACTTGTGCCTGGAGTGGGGTCCATAAACCCACCCTTGATACTAGTCCCTACTGACTGAGCCCAGCCTGGAGCCCTGTGTGGGAAGAAGCAAGAAAAACCATCCTGAGGACCTGGACAGCAGGAACAGGCCTTAGAACCAAAGAACAGCAAGATCCTGACCTGAATATTGGTTTCCCTGGAGTCCGACGTCGAATAGCCTGAGACCTGGAGCCCGAGGTGGAGAAGCGGCGCTGACTGGAAAAGCAGACGTCGTACCCGGAGCCGCCAGAGGTCGAGAGAGGGCGCCGTCAGAGGTCGTAGAGAGTACCAGAGGTCGAGGAGGAAGTCACCCGAGGTCGAGTGAGCGGCGTCATCGGAGGAGTGAAGTCCGCCCTCCGGAGTCGTCGGAGACCGAGGTGAAGCGTGCCGGAGGTCGGGAGTGGAGATCGCACTCCGGAGTCGCCGGAACCTGAGGAGAATCGTGCCGGAGGTTGTGGTAAATAAAAATTCCTTTACCGGGACTGAATTTGATACAGAAACATTATAAAATAGCTCAGTAAAATGAGAGGCAGAATCCGTGATATTAGAGTTTCGGAATGGGCTTTATTCCAGTGATCGATTATAATCGGATGCTCCAAGTTCCATCACCACGGGGGTTCAGGAAGTGAAGTACATACTTTATTGACAAGAAGTAACTTTTATAGTACATACATTACAATGAAGCGAATACAGTAGGCGTAACAATTGATAAGGAAATTGACGTTTTGTCTGCGTAACCGAAAATGGGTGTAATAATGAGTAAAAAGGAACATAATTGGTTATGATGTCATACATAGGTGGATCTATAAGATAATACTTGGCCTAGATGCGCGCGCAGCAGTATGACGTGTAATTGACGTGTAACTAGGGGGTGAAGGGGACTTGACATTAGCTCTACATGTGGAGACGAAAAGTCTGGGGGGTCAAGTCAACCTAATCCCAAATCATATCTAACATCCTATGTTTAAAGAACTATGTTATCCACAAAAGAAGGACTCTCGGATAGAATCTATTCTATACTGACTGTGCGTGCGTGTACAAGCGTCTAAGTGTCTACACTGAATGCGAGGGGGTAGGAATATTCCATGGTAACAGGGCTATGAATTACTTGCATGAGGACAGAGAAGCCGGGCCTTTTGCTTGGTAACTGGAAGAATGTTTACTTAAACTACTAGGCAGGAATGCATCGGCTGAGGGGGAAGTAGATAATTCGAAGGTGAAATACAGTTCTTGGCAGAGAATAGGCTGATGTCAGGCTTCGTGAGCCGCGCAGAGAATGAGACAAAGTTCATGGTCACAGATGCAGGCTCAGACTGGAGCTTTCAGAGGCAGAAGGCAAGAGGAGTTTTGATGACAGAATCAGGGCCTACTTGCCTGGACTGTAAAGTGGCATAAGTGAACCATATAAAGCCGGTGGCCTTTCATATTTAGGAATGGAATATCCGGCCTATTCATGGCGGATCTGACAGAGGACATGTTGACGGTGGACGCACATGTATTTGCGTCTTCATAACTGGAACTGGAGGGAACATACATGTACTTGTGACATGCACATAGAACCGTTGGGGTCCAAGATAGGGGACATAACTGACCAGAAAAATCCATATTTCCACATTCCCTCCTTGTCCCCTACTTGCCCTTCAAGAGATATCAATCTTCATCAATCCATTGATCTGTTCATATAGCATCATTTGTTCTTCTTTCTTCTTTCGTGACGAATGAAATCTTGGTGGTGGAATACACGATGTGGCACACAGACCACAAATCGCTGGTCCACATTGTAGACATAGACAGCAACTGAATAGTATGAGAAGGCCAATACCTAGGAAGGATAAAACTCTCCATCCCCAGGCTGATACCACATTCCAAAACCAACTGGACCAAGTCCAAGTGCCTGGGTTCTGGTGTATCTGGTTTACAATCTTATGAAGGCGAGTGATGGCTTTATATACAGATGGCGAATTTTCTGGTATGAATACGCAGCAGCTTGATCCGATGACCCTACAAGCTCCGCCCCTATCAGCCAGGATGACGTCAAGGACAAGACGATTTTGAGGCACGACAATCCGCATAGCAGACTGCTCTTCCGTTAAATTGCCTAGGGCGGAAATAGTCTCATTCACTACTGCTTCAAGGGTTCTAGTTAATCTACGTATCAGCTTACTATTAGTAACAGTACCTATATAGGGAAAGATACCTTTATTAAAATCTACATACTTGTCCCATGCCGTCTCAGTGTAATCGACAATGGGGAGATCTCTCCGCTCTCTGTTGTGTACTAAATGAATATTTCTGTAATAATCAGGAGGAGCTAGGAAAACAGGTGGCAAAAGGAATGCAATGTAGCAGGTACCATCCCAATCTAGAGGTAGACGCATATATGCAGTCTGACCACATATAAAGTATGAGTGGCGAGAAGCTCTAAATGAAGATTTGCCTTGATCACTGAATTCTACTATAGTAGTGCATTTACTATGGCCCATATGTATGGAACCAACCTTTCTTACACACAATTCACCCTTCGCTGGGAATACTGACATGGTGGGTAAGACTAGTTCAATTTCAGATACGACATTTAGAATCATGAGATTAGGTGTAAAATTACCTAATCCATATACTTCATTTTCTAGATCAGTTCCTGTTCTTTTGGGACGACCCTCCTTGTCAGGGTAGCAAACCTTGAGTAAAACTAGGTTCAGGTTTCCCCATATCCAATGATCTTGGTAAACTGCTGTGTCTGAGTCTATGGAATTGATTAAACTGAACCATGCTCCACAGGAGCCATTATGTGTAAATGGATGTGGAAAGAAAGGCAGGACTCCTTCATAATTCTGGTAGGGAGGGAGTCGGCCACACACCCAACAATTTGTGGCATTACTAGTCTGATGGGAATGATGTAACATACTAATGAAAGTGTTATTGCGCAGCGCAAGTCTATAAGACAATTCATGCGGAGGTAAGTCACTAAAAGAATGTTCAGCAGCAACATTATAAACATGTCTAGAAATAGGGTAATATATGTACAACAACATACTTGTAATAATTATTAAAAGACTCAATAAAAACAAAATTAATAATGTCACTATGCAGTGGCTACGCAGTGATTTACAATACGCCTGTCGTTTCAACATTTTTCGGGTATTTTCTCTACTCAGGTCCAAGGGATACATGTCAGAGACAATTCAACCGCTTCACCTTGGAGAGGACTTAAACAATCAAATTGCTCGACTTGTTGGGCCTAAGCTTTAGTTTGTAATTTTCAGAGTTGTTCGGTTCAACAAAAGGAAGTTTTGTATCAGTCTGTGAGGGAGTGCAGGGCACAATGTCTATATCCGAAGATAGTCCATGAAATTTCTTGATATGACTTGAATGAATCCAGCCCTTGCGGCCCTCGATCTTCACGGCTGTCCTTGTGGTCAGCAGGACCAACTTGGGTGTCTTCCACCTGGGCTCCAGCTGAGTCTTTCGGTCGAAATTCCTCACAAAGACAAGATCACCCGGAACAACGTCATGGGGTTTCACCTCAGTGTTGTCGGGAAAGGCTGCAGCTACCTGTGAACGACAAGATTGTAGTGCAGACATCAAGGAAGCCAAGTAATCTGTCAGCATATTACAGTCAATATCAGTTATTTTGCGTGGTATGGGCGTCCCCCACATATTCGGTGGTCTGCCGAAGATCACCTCATACGGGGATAGCCCTGTTCGAGAGTGTGCTACCATTCTCATGTAAAAGAGTGCAACGGGTAACGCTACTACCCAGTCGACACCTTTCTCTCTGCATATTTTGGACATTCTCATTTTCAGTATCTGGTTATGTCTTTCTACGAGACCTGCTGCCTCGGGGTGTCGGACACAGTGGAATTTCCACTGATATCCTAACAGAAGTGAAACGTGTTTCATTAATTCGGATGAGAACGGCTGGCCGTTATCTGAGTGAACAGCACGTGGTAAACCGTATCGTGGGAAGAATTCTCGAACCAACTGTTTGGCAGTAGTCGGGGCAGTGTAATCTGAAACCGGGTATGCCTCCGTCCAACGGGACAGAGCGCAGACAACTACGAGAGCATATTTGAATCCTCGACATCGTTCCATCTGGATATAGTCCATCTGGAGTACTTCAAAAGGATGATTAGGAGTATGAAATCCACCCTGTTCTACGGGAACGCTTTTTCCTGGGTTGAACTGACAACAGATCATACAGGTACGGACCTTTTGTTTGGCTGCTGCTCGTAAATGTTTATTGAACCAAATGTGTTGAATGCTGTCTAGCATAGCTTTTTCTCCTAGATGTGCTGGACTATGTATAGTGTTAATTATAACTTGGACCATTGAATCAGGAAGGAACCATACAGACTTTTCCTTCATCATCCATCCTTGGTCCGTTTGAATCCCTCCTAATTCAGTCCATTTCTTTATTTCGTCTGGTGTAGCATGTGTCTGTATGTCAATTACGTCAAGAGTAGGATCTTTAACTGTCATACAATGTGTCGGTGTCGGGACTATTGTCTTTGTCATGTCGGGGGTTTGAGTTTGAGCAGTCAGTTTAGCTGTTCTGTCGGCTAGATCATTGCCTTGGGAAATGATATCAGTAACCTTCGTATGAGCCTTACATTTCATAATTGATATTGCAGTGGGTAGATGTATTGCATCTAATAAGGCATGAATGAGGGGTCCGTGCTGAATGTGGGCACCGTGGGAAGTTAAATAACCTCTCTCTCGCCACAGCACGCCGAAGTCATGTACGACTCCGAATGCATAACGTGAATCAGTGTATATGTTGACTTTTTTATTCGTGGCTTGAATACAGGCTTGTGTCAGAGCGATAAGCTCTGCGGCTTGAGCTGACAAAGTATTTATACGATTAGTTTCAATGACTTCAGTATCTGTGGTGACTGCGTAAGCAGCCACTAACTCTCCTGTACTTGTTCTCATACATGAACCATCTACATACAATGTCAGGTCTGGATCTGACAATGGGACATCGGTTAAGTCTTGTCTGGGTTTTGTTGTTATTGTAATGACTTCAATACAGTCATGAGCTAGTGGGTCTGTTCCGATTACAGGTAAAAGTGTGGCAGGATTCAATGTGTTACAGCGTCTGATTTCTATATGTGGCTGAAACAATGTAAGTTCGTATCCTGTAAGTCGCGCTATAGTCAAGTGTTGTGTTTGCGTTCTATTCACAAGAACCTCTACTGCATGTGGTACTTGAACTGTCAATGGATGTCCTAACACTATGGCATCGCTTTGTCTGATTGCTAAAGCTGTCGCTGCTACTGATTTCAGGCATGCAGGCAAAGCCTGGGCTACGGGATCTAATGTACTAGAAAAATAAGCACATGGTTTGTGTGCTCCTGCTTGTTCCTGTGTGAGTACTGACAAGGCAGTACCTTCGCGTTCTGTAACAAAGAGTGTAAACTGTTTTCTGTAACATGGCGTTGCTAAAACAGGTGCTTGACATAAAGCTTTCTTTAGGCTTTCAAAAGCTTGTGTGTGTTCCTGAGTCCAAGGGAGGACAGTCGATGTGGCTGCCTCCTGTGTGGTTAACTGAATGAGTGGTTTTGCTAGAAATGCATACTGAGGGATCCACTGCCTGCAATATGAAGTGAGGCCTATGAAAGCTCGTACCTCCTTTTGTGTCTTGGGTATTGACATGTTAGCTATCAACTGAATGCGGTCGGGTGTAAGCTGCCTTCCCTCCTTGGACAGCGAGTGTCCAAGATAAACAACTCGCTGGACACAGAATTGCAGCTTAGAAGGGGACACCTTGTGCCCCTTTTCGGCTAGAAATTGTAAAACTGTCAGTGATGCTGTTTCACATTCCGGTTCGCTTCTCGCGGTGATCAGCAGATCATCGACGTATTGAAGCAGAGCAGTGTTAACTGGCATGTGGATACTGTCAAGTTCTCGTTTCAGTGCTTGGCTATAGATGCTGGGACTTTCTGTAAATCCTTGAGGTGCGCGGGAGAATTTAAAGCTACGCCCATTTAAACTAAATCCGAACAAATATTGGCTTTCCGGATCTATTGGGACGCTGAAAAAGGCATTCTTGAGATCAATTACAGTAAAGAATGTTGCTTCGGAATCAATAGCTGTCAGTAATGACGAGATATCTGGGACCACAGGAAATTGTGGCACAATGCATTTGTTTAACTCGCGCAGATCAATAACTAATCGATATACTGGCGGGGCTGTAGGATCTGTTCGTTTAAGAATCGGAATTATCGGTGAATTACATACATTGGAGTCTGTTTCTACAACTACTCCTTGGGCAATTAGCTCGTCAATGATTTGTAGTAAAGCCGCTACAGCATCTGGTGGTAACTTGTATTGTCGCATTCGTGGTAGCACCACTCCTGCCTTTAGTGTGACTCGATATGGTGTAATATTCATGCAACCAACATCAGTAGGGCCTTGTGCCCATAGATGTGTAGGTAAAGTCTGCAGTCGGGGATCCATGTCTCTAGACACATAGTGACCTTTAAAATCACGTAAAAACAACCTTACTCCTTCCGGAGAACAACATATTATGGCTCCTAGGGCTTTCAACGTTTTTATTCCTAACAAGTTTTCTGGACATGATTTAGTAAGCAATAAATCTGTAGTGCGGGTCAGAGGTCCTATCGTAAGTGGAAGAGGCTGTGATACTTCATTAACAATAGGTTTTCCTGAAAAACCAAGGGAAATATTCTGAGAGCCTGAGAGGGGTGCCCCTGGAACTTCACTACGTTTTATAGTTGTTCGACTTGCCCCTGTATCGAGTAAAAATTTTCTATCTTGACCTAATAATTCACTATGTACATAAGGTCCTTCTTGGTCTACAGGAATCTCGATAAGGGGTAAGTCAACTTCCCTCTCTAGGCTAGTTCATGCGTAACGCTGATACTCAGGATATTCATACTGTGCGGTCTGATACATTTGTCGTGTTGTTGTCTGTGTGGCAGTAACAGGCAACGGTGGTGCAGCTGGCACAAACTGTATTGGTTGTTGTGCGGCTGGCATGGCCTGTGCATGCTGCATAGCTCCTTGTTCATTCTGATCTTGTCTGAGTGGCCGTGATCTTTCTTGTGTTTTACCTATGGCGATATTATGTTTTAAAACTGGACAATCGTGTACGTAATGACCTGGCTTTTTACAATAATTGCATGTCCCTTTTACAGGTCCTGCTGAATCGGAATGTGTCATACCCTTTTTATGTCCTTCAGCTGGAACTGTCTGGGAAACTAGCATTTTCATTTTCGTGTCTTTCATGCGTCTGTGTTCATGTTCTTGTTCCTCTCTAATTCTATTGTGATGGTACTGTAACATTTGTAACATTTGTGTTGGAGTGTTACCTTGCCAGGTACTCTCGAATTTTAATACTCTATTCTTTACTGGGGGCAGGGCATTTTCTACTAATTTTGTTACAAACAGATGCGGGTATGATTCGCTACTTGCTCTTATGCCACTATTTATACCAAAACATTTCTCGAATCGGGCATAGTAATCACTAGTGTCTTCATCTTGCTTCTGTTTACAGGCTGAAATTGTACCCCAATCTTCCTTTTTCGTAGTTAATAAACGTGGCAGTACCTGTACTAGTAGACCTGGTAGTGCTTTAGTTTTGTCCCCAAGCCCCGAACCTGGACCTCGGGCCTTTTCTTCTGCTTCTAATGCTGACCATTCTATCTTTTGGTCTCCTACCTCCCACTCTTTTTCCTTGAGTTTCTCATAAATGCCAGCAGGCATCAACACCTTTAATATTGTCATAATGTCGGGGTAGGTATACTCTCCCATGAGTAACATGTCTTTAATTTCTCGGTGAAAACCCGCTGGGTCTTTGTCATGACTGGGTACCACTTTCTTCATTTGCAACAATTCTATTTTTGATATGGGCGTATATACAAATACGCGCCTAAACTCGTTGTCCTCGCCTTTTATTGGGTGCACTTCTCGTAAGGGATTCTGTCTATCCATGTGATACGTGGTTCTTTCCTTGACAGGTAATGAGACATGCTCTGAGCATACAAAAAGAATATACTGCTTTCTTGATTCTAGAATTTCTTTAATTAATTTAGTACCTGGACCTCTCCATTTATTCGTAAGCAATTCAGTCAATATGTCAGGTAAGGGACCAGGGTCCGAATGCTGACTCCGATATAGTATAATGAGTTGTTGAATCATATAAATCCCAGCTAACCTCTGTTCATCTGGGGTGAGATTCAAAAATGTGCGTACTACTGTATCATCACTATATTTTCCGGGACTGTCCACCCAATGGACAGCTGCCCTTGCTAAATCTTGTTCATCCATAGAATCGAGAAAATGATAACCCCTTCGTTCTCGGAGTAGTTTGTCGGCGGTTTGGAACGAATGCTCGTTAGACCTTATATTAATTATAGGTATTTGGAAATTCCTGTCATTATCTGGACATATCGGACGTATTGAGTCAGTATGACATCTAGTCTGATTCCTATTACAAGATCTTCCTCTACCTACATAGGCTATGGTGTCCGACTGTCCTGCGGGCAGTCCTGACCCTTCTTCCTCGCTTTGTTCGAACTCGTCTGCCTCTAATCTCTCTTCGTGTAGGCGTTCTATTTCTTTACGGATCTTTCGGCACATGGCTATTATACAATTTTGCTTATCGTGTCTCCCTTCTGATATATTCTGGCTCCACCTTGTAAGAATTTGCATTGCATCCGGATCTACCCCCGGTCGGTCTTGATTTCTGATCACACAGTTTATGAGGAAACGTAACAGTTCCCCCTGTATCTCTACTTTCTGGTATTCCATAGCTCTGTAAATACATTCTGGATCTCGCCCTGTTTGGACAAAATGGTATATATTATCTAGATGCGCAGTCATTCCTGGTAACTTCGCTAAATACACTGCGGCTCGTCTGATACGCAAGGATGCCAGGATCATTTCGTCATCTATACCGGGCACCGGGTCATATCTACAATCTACAAGAAGTTCTTTAAGCGCACGGGCACTTACGAATTTGGGTGTACGTGAATGCGCTGACTCTTGAAAAGTAAGTTTATTTATTCTAGGTGGCGTAGAAAAAATATTGGTAGCACCTCCCGTGGCCCCATCTGGGGCGTCGGGTGTGAAAGGATTCGTCGAACGTGACACAGCAACTATAGGTGTGGACACAGCTATAGAAGTACCTGTAGGAACAGATGCAGAAACAGATGTGCTTGCCGGAACTTGTGACTCGATTTGTTGCTGTAGGGATACGGGTGCTGGATCTTGGCGTTGGACCTCCCTGGTATGCGGTCTATGTGGGGCGGAATTAGCATACTCGGGAGCTGCGTCATCTAAATATGAGGAAAGAAAAACATCTTCTGCGGTTCTAGGATGCCCCTTGGGATGCACCTTGATTGGGAATAATGGGGGTGGCAAGTCTTTCGGTATCTCTGGAGTAGCCTTAGGTAATCCTTCGGCCAGAAGGGGATACATACCATTCATAAGGGCATTTCTTTGTCTGTCTACTTGTTCTGATTTCACTCGGATACCTTCCTCAATTAATAGATTTTCTCGATCTTTGCTTGAACTTTCTTTACTCTTCTCTTCCTGTCTACGTGCTTTTTCTGTACGTCTATGAGATTCTTTACGCCATAACTCAACGGCGTCTTTCTGTGACTGTCTGACTTTCCTTTTCCATAACTCTTCCTCGACTTTCATGATGCACTCTGCATCCCAGGTCCCCGCTGCGGGCCATTTCTGACTTTCTGGTAATCCCTTGGTGTAGTCTACCCATAAATCAAGAAATAATATAGCGTCTAAGCCATGTTTGTGATACATGAAGTGCCCTGGAGTATCCCTAGGAGGAATAGGGACGGCTTCTTCGAGTACCCCTTTTCTAGTAGTGATCTGTCTTAATTTCGAAAAGAGCGGCATATTAACAACTGATCTGACACTTAATCTTGAACACACTTGATACAAAAGCACAATAATGAACAACCATTCATACCACAATATGCAGGACGTTTAACACATTAAACATTAAAACATTAAACCTTTAACTGAAACAACAATGATGATCGTCTGCATAACTAATCACCATGCTTAATTCTTGACACTAACTAGATACTTCGGAATACTTGATATACTGCTAAACAGTACAGATACACTGCTAAAACAGTGCAGACCGGATTTGTGTACCCAAACCCGTCTTGACCGGCACAACCTATGTGCACGTCAGAAATGCCTCCCCAGTAATGGTACTCACCGGGTAGCTTCGGAAACAGAAGGCCTCGGTAACTTGAACTTAAACCGGACTGGACTCGACTCGCCTCGTCGGAAACTGGGCTTGACTTCGAACTGGTGGGTCTCTGTATACCTCGGATCTTGCTCTCTCAGCTAGGCTCTGGTCGGGATACTTCGCACTTCTCACCGCCTCGTCTGGGTGTTGATCGCAGTCTCAGTCGCCCCCGCTTGGCCGGAGGGAGATACAGGAAATCCTGCTGGTACGCGTTATTGTCCGTCCAGCTGTGGCAGGAGACCGGGCCTGCTACTCACCGCCGGCGCGTGAGATGAGAAAGTGTCCCTGTTCGGGCGCCATCATGTGGTAAATAAAAATTCCTTTACCGGGACTGAATTTGATACAGAAACATTATAAAATAGCTCAGTAAAATGAGAGGCAGAATCCGTGATATTAGAGTTTCGGAATGGGCTTTATTCCAGTGATCGATTATAATCGGATGCTCCAAGTTCCATCACCACGGGGGTTCAGGAAGTGAAGTACATACTTTATTGACAAGAAGTAACTTTTATAGTACATACATTACAATGAAGCGAATACAGTAGGCGTAACAATTGATAAGGAAATTGACGTTTTGTCTGCGTAACCGAAAATGGGTGTAATAATGAGTAAAAAGGAACATAATTGGTTATGATGTCATACATAGGTGGATCTATAAGATAATACTTGGCCTAGATGCGCGCGCAGCAGTATGACGTGTAATTGACGTGTAACTAGGGGGTGAAGGGGACTTGACATTAGCTCTACATGTGGAGACGAAAAGTCTGGGGGGTCAAGTCAACCTAATCCCAAATCATATCTAACATCCTATGTTTAAAGAACTATGTTATCCACAAAAGAAGGACTCTCGGATAGAATCTATTCTATACTGACTGTGCGTGCGTGTACAAGCGTCTAAGTGTCTACACTGAATGCGAGGGGGTAGGAATATTCCATGGTAACAGGGCTATGAATTACTTGCATGAGGACAGAGAAGCCGGGCCTTTTGCTTGGTAACTGGAAGAATGTTTACTTAAACTACTAGGCAGGAATGCATCGGCTGAGGGGGAAGTAGATAATTCGAAGGTGAAATACAGTTCTTGGCAGAGAATAGGCTGATGTCAGGCTTCGTGAGCCGCGCAGAGAATGAGACAAAGTTCATGGTCACAGATGCAGGCTCAGACTGGAGCTTTCAGAGGCAGAAGGCAAGAGGAGTTTTGATGACAGAATCAGGGCCTACTTGCCTGGACTGTAAAGTGGCATAAGTGAACCATATAAAGCCGGTGGCCTTTCATATTTAGGAATGGAATATCCGGCCTATTCATGGCGGATCTGACAGAGGACATGTTGACGGTGGACGCACATGTATTTGCGTCTTCATAACTGGAACTGGAGGGAACATACATGTACTTGTGACATGCACATAGAACCGTTGGGGTCCAAGATAGGGGACATAACTGACCAGAAAAATCCATATTTCCACAAGGTCGGGAGTGGGGGTCGCACTCCGGAGTCGCCGGGACCCTGAGGAGAGGAGCACCGGAGGTCGGGAGTGGAGATCGCACTCCGGAGCCGCCGGAAGTCGACATCGAGGCAAGGCCGGCCGACGTCATCGAAGCCGAGGTCGCCATCGGACCGGAGCCGCCCGAAGTCGACATCGAGTCAAGACTGCCCGACGTCATCGAATCGGAGGTCGAGATCGAGCCGAGGCCGCCGACATCGAACCGGAACCGCCTACCGGCGTCGACAAGAACTGACATTGCGCCGAGGCCGCCGACATCGAACCGGAACCGCCTCACGGCGTCGACCCGACTCCAGCGGCGTCGGAGCATCAGAAAAAGGGCAGTAAGTGGAGTAGAGGGCGCCTAAGGCCCTGTGGAGACCTGAGAGACTACTCTGAGGGCTAGGGAGGTGCTGGAACCAGCCTGACTGTGCCAGAGGTGAGCTGAGACTACTTCAGTGGGGTTGTGTAGAGTGGGAAAGCCAGATCTCTAGAATCCCCCCTTGATCTACCTCAGTTTAGGCCTCAGCCTTGTTCAAGCCAGGGAGTAGACACCCTCAAGCCATCTACCTCACCACAAGCTGTGCCTGGGCCAATTCAGCCCAAAGTAATCTCAAATGTGATCTGATTATATGAGTGTCACTGTCAGCTTGTAATTATTTATTGGGGGCACTGTATTTATTGTATTTAACCTATTTATTGCTTCACTGTATTTATTGGTTTACAGTATTTATTGCCTCAGAATATTTAACTGCCTGTATTAACTGCACTTATATTTATGTCTTTAATATTTATGATCACCCCTATTTATTGAATCATTAAGCCAGTATTTAGTTGACCTGCACTATTTAAAAAGTTTGTATATTGTGATTGTGTAATTATTTTTCTAATCAGCAACTAAGAGAAAAAGAAGATAAAGAAAGATATTTTCATAATTTTTACGGTGTAGAGTCGTTTTTGGAACGGATGCACGCATGGTTATTGTATGGGTATATTGTATGCTTAGCACGGTGCCTGTTTCCTGACCACTCGAGCCAAGCTACCACAGTGTGTTCGGGAAGTCCACCACCACCCTTCCGGTGTGGGAGTGGGTATTTCCAACATGCCCTTTGTACCGGCCTGCTTCCAGATCGCCCTGTAACTCCGCCACAGCCCTTGAGGCGGCTCACCGTCGCAGCCAGGGCCCCCCACCAACCCGCTATAGTCTTACCGCAACCTCTCCTGATTAGGGCTTCCTGCAACTAGCTGGAAGGGAACCATCCCTGCAGAAAGGGGAGTTTGAAATGTTGCCCCCTTCTAGCACTTTGACAGCGCTGGCGGGACTCAACCCTTGTCCTGTGAGAACCTTTACAACCTCAGGCACAAGACTTACCCGTGAGCTATAGATGGCCCCATCTATGTCCCCAAGCCCTAGACGCTATCCTGGGTCAGATAGGGTCTGCTGAATTAAAGGACCCGTTGGGCCTGTGAAGATGTGCCAAGAACTATTCGCCCCCATGCAGGAAATTTACACCTCATCACAATTCTGGGCGGGAGGAGGCCGGCACCCAGGCACGCAAAGCCCCATCAATTTGATGACCTCACCTAGCAGCCGCCCTCCGCACCGGGTGTGCCTGAACCTGCGTGCCCATCTCTGGGACAGCAGCCCACTCGCTGGGTGACCACTCGCCCACCCGCCTGCCTGGGCTATTGTGGCAAGAAGGGATTTACGTAACTTTTGGACAGTCCCCTCTGTATGCTAAACCTGGTGCACAGGAGTGCTCCTAGCTGACAGCGCGTGACCATGGGCAAGGGGCGACTCTTGCCCCTGCCCACCATCCCTTATTTCTCATGGGAATTATGCCCCTACAGATCCCTCAGTGATGTAACCCCTTAGGCATACCTGCTTCGGGAATCTGTCTTGTTTGAGCAGTGCGTGTTGTCTGTATGGTTCAGGCCTTGAGGATTGACTAAGTCATATTATCCCCCTCCCATCATGCTCCCCGGTAGGAGGGTGGCGGGGGGGTGCTCCCCCTGCCAACCCAGAGCATCACCTGCGGTGCCAAATTCCTGCTCCGTTGAAGTAGAATTTTGGTGGCACCCTGGGCGTGCCAGATGTTCTATTGACACAATGTCCCCTTGTGTTTGGCCCGCTGACCCCCAGTTATTGGGACGGCAGCACCAAGTGTTGGCTGGCCGCATCCCCTTAGCGGGGTAAAAGTGTCCATGAACCAGGTTCCCAGTTTCCTGCAGCTGCAGAACGCGACCTAGTAAAACAAGAGACATGGTTCACACTCATGGTTATTTAATCTACATTAACTTATCCATACAATAACAAAACCACTACAAATCACGGCACACCAAAACGGGTGGGAGGGGGGGGTAGTTGGACATCGTTTCAGGGGTGAACATACGTTTGTAATAGTCCGACTCCCACTGCCCCACCAATTCCACCTTGGCGGGTGCTAAAACAGCTAGGTGGGCCGCCGTGGCTGCTCCGATCCTAAATGAGTGGCTGGAGTATCACTTCTCTGGCTGTCCCAGCCCTGCCCTGGACAAGCTGGCCCCTATCATTCGCTCGACCTGGTATCCGGGGTGGATTGGCCAGGGCTGTCACGCTTGGAGCATGCGGTTGCGGCATGGGGGCCCCTGCATTTGCTGCAATTGTGAGTGAACCGGCACGCTTTGCCCCAGGAGCAAGACCCTGCGTTAAATAGCCTGCAGGTGCCGAAAGACTGTGCCCTAAAGCCCGGCTTGCGGCCCCCCACTCGGCCGCTTTGAGAGGGCTTCCTATTCTGCGCCTTCCCTTCCTGCTTGTTTACCTTGCTATCCTCGCTATTCGTTGTGCTTGATTTTGTTGATGCCTCTACCGTGTGCTTGCCCATGTGCATCAACCATAATCTGACTTCCAACTGATCCCACTCTAGTTCTGGGCAAATAGCCCTCTTCTTCCGGAAGTCACAATCGTAACGGTACCACCCCATGCCCCCACACTTGGCAGCCTCCTCTGTGATGACGCTCGCGTAATGGAAGAGCCCTGGCCCTTCATCAGGGAATTTCTCCACTATCACAGCTGCCATAATGGCAAAAGCCTGACCCCAGGTGACAATGTTTTTCTCAGGCCGGGCATGGTAACGCACCTTCCGGTCCTCCTCCTTGGTGCCCATCCTTCTAGTATCTACCCCCTCTGCCCCATGCATGAGAAGGGTGAATATATCTATGAACTCCCTACGCCATATACCTTCCTTGGCCACTAATGGAACCTGCCAAGCTAGGGAGCAGCGGCCCGATACTAGTGGAGCGGTGGTGACCAGCGGCTTGGGCACCACAGCCAGGGTCCGCGCCGCCGGGGGCCCCGCCGGTGGGACTCCCGTTGGTAAGTTGAGTGTGCTTGCCCGCAGAGCCTGACACTACATTCGCTGCGGGGGTGGACGGCGGGGGGGGTGCCACCGCTGCAGCGGGCTGGCCACTCAAGGGTGACACGTCGGAGGCCGGCAAACCCCCCGCCCCGGTCACCCCGGTGGGACATGGCTTGCTGCCCCTTTCCCCCCAAACTTGTGTGAACGCCCCCATCCCCAGGGCCACGCTCGGTGGGGCTGGGGTGGACGGCCCGACCCCTGTGGGTGACCTGACTAGCATCAAGCCTGATCTGACCTCCTCCATAAAGTTTTTCAAGGTGTCCGAGAGCTTACCCAGGGCATCCCATGTCGCAAATGTCACCTGGGATGGGCCAGGGGGTGTAGGGAGCGGCCCTGTGCACAAGGGGAGGTTCGCCTGGGGGACCAATGCGGCCCTGGGGGGAGCAGCGGCTCTGACCCGTGCCGGCGGTTGTTCAGCCGGAAAGTCCTTAATTGTGGGGCGGCGAATCCTCTTTGACCACGAGGGGCCTGCGTCGTCTCCCAAGTCCCTGTCAACGGGAGGAACGTCACTGGCTATACCAGAGTCAGAGGGGTTATTGGCTTTCAACAGTTCCGTTGCCCAAGCCAAACCCTTGGTCTTCGCTAAATCTAAGAAGGCGGCAATACGGGCGTCCTCTGATGTGCCTGCCTGGGTCTCCTCGACTTGGGGCCCTGTTGTAAACAGCGGGGGGAGGATCCTTGACTGTCCATCTTATTGCGGCGGTACTCTATACGTCTGCAAGGAGGAAAAGAGATCAATTAACCTTATGCTTCTCCCCTGTGGTACTCATCGCCGTGCTCCTTGGACTAAGGATGCCACTCCTGCCCCCCCCCCACCTGCCCGTACTTACTCCCTAAAACGATGGTGATTGCGAAGAGCGTCCGATGGCGTTCGCTGTCCTGTCAATTAGCTGCGTCCGACCGAAATCAGGCCAGGGCGGAACTGTAAAACAAACCATCGTAAAACAAAGAGCCACCATGACCACGAGCGCACATGATCAGGAAGGGGGGTGGGGGGGGGGGTGAGAGACGGGTGCAAATTCATGCGGCCATATACAGAAACGTTATGAATCAGCAAGCCACGTGGGTTTATTCACCCTGTTAACCTTACACCCCTCACCACCACGCACCTATGGGAAGGAACCATTCGCAACGCAGTAGAAGCAGAGCCCACTAACAATTGGGCCCTACTGTACTGGAGCGCTTCACCCAGCCCAGCGTATGGAGCTGAAGGGCCGCTACGTCAAACTTACCGACCCAGACAGTCGCGAGGACCAAACAAATATGGATGCGCGAGTGCCTACATCCGTGTTTATATATATTTTGACTCTTGAATGGTAGGCCAGCTAGAGTAAGTTGCCCCGCATCGCCGCCTCCCCCGCGACGCCACAGGGATTCGACCCAGGTCCCCCGGGTCCAAATCGTAATGCGCGCTAACGTATTGGAGCGCCGGACACGAGCCCCGTACCAAATTACCCATTCAGGTGCAGGGGGTGTCGTAATGCCCAGAAACACCTAATGCGCGCAAATGTGGGCACGAGCAAAATCCTGTGAACAGTGCAAGCACTTGTATCATGTATCTGCATTATAGGAAGCCCGCAAATGCATCTTGCATATTTATGTAGCGAAACTCGACCCTCAGGTATTGGAGCAAAATCTTGTGAACAATGCATGCACTGGTATCATGTATCTGCCTTATAGGCAGCCCGCAATTACATGTTGCATATTTATATAGCGTGAACTCGACCCGAAGGTATTGGAGCGCTTTACATGCGCACCGTATTTACATTACACATCCAGGCACGGGAGCTTAAGAGAAAGTACAATATTACATGATCGAGTGTACCGGATCACACGAGCACCGCACCAGATTATCCAATGAGCTGCGGGGGGTTTAGTAATGGCCGGAATTGTGGAATGCGGACGCGACCTCGCGGGCCGGAACCTGATTTCCGTAAACCAGCGTCCAGCTCGCAGGTTACAACGCCTACCCCTTGCCCCCGCTCCCCTCAGCCCGCCACGACAGCGCACTTGCTGCCCATGAGCCCGCAGCCCACTGCATGCGCCCCCCCCGCCCTCGCCGGCATCGTAGCCGACGGGAGGGGGGGTGATAACCTTACCTAAGGAGCGCCACGGGGATTGCACCGCCCACGATCCGCGGGGACCCAGGCAGCTCCCAACCTTGCAGTGCTGGTAGCGGGGTGGAGGGGGGAGCGGGGACCAAGAACCCACGCCAAATCATAACGGCTCCCACCCGGCACTGGGTATGCGGCTTATTGCCCGGCCGCTCCCCAATCATTTACTTGCTCGCAAGGGGCGCTGCCATAGCGAACTCAACCCCGAGGGACGAAAGGCCGACGGACATACGATTGATTCAGTGTGTACTCGACTGGACATTAATGAAAGGTTTACTGCGAGTACTCACAATTAAGTGGAGACGCCGTGGATCGAACCCGGGGCCTCGTACCTACAGCATGCGCGCTACAACTGTTTGGACCGTGCCCGCGAAACCCTAGTTCGATGTGGCGGGGGTGGGGTGAATGGATAGCCCCGGTTGGCAAAAGTCTCATACTCTAACCATGTAAGCCACCATGATTTTGAAGCTTTCACATTTAAAACCCGCAAACCCCTATCTCTTTGCGGCCGACGCGTGGGCAGGGGATGGTCTAGACCGTGCCCGCGAAACCCCCCGAAGCCCAGTT
This sequence comes from Triturus cristatus, assembly GCF_964204655.1. Taxonomy (NCBI): domain Eukaryota; kingdom Metazoa; phylum Chordata; class Amphibia; order Caudata; family Salamandridae; genus Triturus; species Triturus cristatus. Next base: position 1,174,627,683 of record NC_140590.1, on the reverse strand, counting down.
CGATGTGGCGGGGGTGGGATGAAGTGATGGCCCCGGCTAGCAAGAGTTTCATTCCCATAACCTTCGAGCCACCATGATTTCGTAGCTCTCACAGTTAACGCGACGAGGCGAGGACAACGACCGATGCCGCTGGAGACGACGACCGATCATGTGGCGAGGTGGGCGACAAAGAGGTCGCCAGGAGGGTGGGGGAAGGCTAAATAGCCTCCCCCTCACACCTGGGCCAGGAAGTGATACGCATTGCGCATCACTTCCGTCCAACCCGAGGAGGGGGGCTCCGGTCGGCGTCTCCACCCCCTCCCTGTGGGAGGGGGTGGGGAGGGGTGACCGGTGCCCTGGGGGCACTAAGGCACCGACCGCCGATTGGCCCCCTGCGGGGGCCGCGGTCAGCGGCATAAATGAGCCCTTAAATCCCTAGGAATCTTGTGAGATGAACGTGGCTGTGCCACTGTACAATTTGCAGCCCTGAAAAATCTAACTCTGACATTAATTAACTAATTCGCTTGTCTACTGAATAATCTCTCTGGCCCAAAAACCGGTGCCTTAATCACATTTTTTGAACTGGAAACTAATGCCAACTCTCACTTATAGGGTGATGACCTACCATGGCAAATGATCAAAATGGTTAGAGAAGACCCTATGTAGAACTTACAGGCTGCTCTTTCATTTGCCTGACACACCTCGCAAGCACAGTTACGCCTGGAGATCACGTCACAAAGACATAAGCTCTGTTCCGTTTATGTGACTTACTGGAGACATATGCTCCGCACTGTTTATGTGACTTACTGCTCAAAATTGAGGTGTACTCCCTTCAATACATTAAAACCACTGGTGTGGCATGTAGTTTAAATAAAAAAAACACAAAGTCACTACTTATAATTCAGCATTATATGACCTACATTTTATGGAAACAACGGAAAAGAGAATCCCAGTAAACCACAGTGGCGGCTGCTCTGACTTCAAAGTGGTAGGCAACATGAACGGGAGGGTTTGAGGGGGAAATTATAAAGTAAACCACTTACCTGCCACTGCTGGCACCACTTCGGTGCTTCTCTACCGATGCTGGTGCACACTGCACAGGCTCTCAGGGGCCAATCACGGCGCTCCTCTCATGTTGGGAATACTATTTACCAGCATGAAACCAGCACTGTGATTGGCCTGAAAGGGCTGCTCGCTCAGGCACAGGGAACATGTGCCTTTTCTCCACCCGGCTGTGCAACACAGCTTGGGTTGGAGGAATTATAAGTGCACATGTCCGTATAGTCGCCATAATGGCGGAGCTCCCCCATCAAACAAGGTCTCTAAACTGCAAAAAACACAAGCCAAATTGTTGTCTACAGAGGAAAATGTGTCCAACTTTGGAAAGAAGGCTCACGCATGGACGATTGACATTGGGAACACAAAATACCTGGACCAGCCATGGGCGTCCGCAGAAATGTTTCCGGGGGGGGGGGGAGGGCAACATTTTAACTTCATCACCATACCCTGACATGATTGAGCACAAGTATTAAATAAATAAATAAAAATCCAATAAGACAAAGAGCTTAAATAAACAAAGAAGCCCATAGGGGGAAGAGACAAATCTTGTGAGGCGCAACAGCAGACGACCTAGCAACTACAATGAAACAGAGGAAACAACTAAAAATGTCCGGAAAAAACAAAAAATAATTAAATCAGGTTGATGTGGTTCTAGAGAGATCCACATCAGCAAACCTTTCAGTGATGATACAGTGGACGATTGTGTCAAATTCAAGAGCTACTAGGATCAGCCTCGCTAAGCCACATCGTCTCAAACAATATTAACGAAGCAACTTATTAAGTACCAAAGCCATGACTGATTCCTTCTATCTACTTGAACAGAAACTCACAGAGGAGTGTCCAGAGCATCGGATTCTTCAAGAAGGCCGGTAAGTTGTTAAGACATTATTTGCTCTGTCTTTTTTTCTGAAGTGTGTAACAGCACCATGAGATCAGAGTTATAAACATTTTGAATATCCAAACCATCTTTTGAAGGCAGACAGCTAACAACACTGGATTTCCAAACTTTGTGGACAAGTCCAGCTGTGAACAATGCATTAAAAATATTGGCAATTTCCTAGACACTGGCAGTAGTAGTTCCTTGTAATATTCTCACACAGCACGAGTCATTGGGAAAGCCAGGTTTCAACATGGACAGAAGAATGCCTACCTCCTCTTTAGAGTCTGTGGAAAAGCAAGAGAGGGAGATCTCAGTGCAGCAGTAAAGGCCATCCTGCACTTCCGATCCCTGGTGAGATGCACTACTCCTGTTGAAACAAGGCCAATGAAGGTACCAATGGGTGAGGCGGACTGGCCTCAAGGGACCTGTAACTTCAGTGACAGAGTCACTATTGCTCTAGGGCAGAGGTCTTCAATCTGTGGGACGCAACCCCCAGGGAGGCCCTGGAGTCCTGGGAAGGGGGTCGCGCATCCCCAGCTTCACTTGTCTCTAGCAAACCAGTGTTTACTTTCCTTTTGGAAAAAGACAATCGGAGGGCTGATTTAGATCGTTATCAGCTACTTGCGTGAATGAAATGCAAATGTACACTGTGAGTTAAATCTGCACGTGTAAAGGTTGCTTGGGAGCGGTTCTGGCTTTAATTGATCAAATCACTCCAAACTTTGTGATGACAAAGTTTTGTTTTTTTGAGTGGTAGTGTAAAGAGTTAACAACTGAGTTGGTAAGGGCTTGCTTTTAATGGTAACTGCATTTACACAGCCCTTAGTACCCCTAAAGACTGTTGAAGGGACAGTTATGTGATAACTTAACATACGCTCTGGTATTACTAAACTCTACATTTGGAAGGTCCATTTTATCCTAAAACAATTTGCACATTTTGCAGAATTCTATCTTACACTGTGTGTAATGCAAGTATAAAATATTGACTAACATATTCACAGTGCTTTCTGTCACAGGCTGTGACCTTATAGCACTAAAAATACACATCACTAATCTCCACTGCACCAATCAAGATTTAATTCTGTGGCTCTCTGGTTACACACAGACCTCTGCAGTGCATTAACTAATAGAGCTTTCATAATGTACTACACTGCATTTTATTTTTAATTTACGCTGCCAATTATTTTATATGTAGCTACCTGATGGTGAAAGACCTAAAAACGTACAGAATATTTTGGGGCTTATTTATGAGAGGCTTGCATCGACAGAGCATCCCTTTTTTTGATGCTCCGGTGGCACAAGTGTCTCAACCGTCCCTATGAGGCAGTGGAAAATCACCCTGCATGGCTTTGCATGGCCTCATAGATATGGAGTAAGACTCAGCAGCGCAAGTCACTGCGTTGCCTTACTCTGCATCAAGGAGGTGTTCCATGGCATTGTTTCGGGGTACGCAGCACCCATGGATTTTGATGCTGCCCTATAATTACAAAATCACGTAAACCTGGGGCAGCTCCAAAAATGTACGTCTCCCCAGCGGAGGCGTAACGAGGGAAATGTTTTCATTTCTCCTCTTTTTTTCCTCTTTCCATGCGTGCTGCATTCTGCAGCTCACACAGAAAGAGAAAAACGCCTCTCTGGATTGTTTTTGTGAAGGAAGGTGCCCCTTTCTGTACAAAAACAATCCTGTCTCTACTGGTGCTAGGCAGCAATTTGTGCACCAACGCAAGGGAAAAGGACAGGAATGCACTGTATTTCGTAAATAAGATGCATTCCTGCCCTTTCACATAGGCATAGGGCCGCGCAGCAAGAAGACTTGCGGCGCTGCCCTACGCCAATTCCTCAAAAATGAGGCCCTTTGTTCTTAGCTACACCTTTGACTACACCCCCATGGTCACTGACCTTTGGTTTGCTAAACACTGTTTAATATTACCCCACCGTAAAAATTATTTGCTGTGGGAATTGGGGGCGTTTATGGTTGTCGATAGTTGTCGATGATGAGTAACATGTTCTAGAAATGTTTGTCAGAAGGGGGTCCTTATGCCTAAAAGAGTTTGACAAGGGGGTCTCAGCATCAGAAAGTTTGAAGACCTCTGCTCTAGGGTATGCTGTTTTGTAGGCCTACCTGCAAGACTGGAGGTGAACTTCAGTATGGATTGTGGTGGACAGAGCTTCAAGGTGCTATGACACAAGGGTTTCTAACGTCTAACATGGGAATGTGCTTCCTCAGGAGTGTGGTCTGGTGGACTGGTCATATAGGCTAAACCTGGTTCCCTAGTACCAAATTCGGCCAGCTCTGGCCATAGTGTCACATCCTTTCCCCCACTGTACACCATGCTGTCCCACTGAGAAAAACTAGCACTGCCTTCAGCTACAACCCAATTGTGCCCTGCTATAAATACCTGGATGAAACTCAATTAAAATTATGCACTAGAGTAATATGTTGCCTGAAAACAAAAGTAACAACATCCTGGAAAAAACAAACTCTCATAGGGAATGCAAGATTAAGTAAAGCCTTTGAAATGTAAGCAGAACAACATGGTTATTACCTTGACACTTTTATACTCATTATTCAGAAATCAATTAGTGTTTTTACCAGAAATGTTAGCACATGACTACAGGGCCCAAAAGGGACCCATTCAACATCCTTTGCTTAAATCCTTACAAAACATAAGTAGTATGGCTTAAAAAGACCACATCCCTGAACACAGAGCAGCAGTATACATTTTATAAACAAAAATAAGGAAAAGAGCTTATAAGGATCACAATAAACATTTTCCCCTCCAGTCATCAACCAGGTAGTGCAGAACCTCCTGGAATGGTGCACTACCACACCCAGGGAAAACAACATTGTTCAAAGAATGACGAGAATACGAAAGCAGTGCTTCAATGGCAAACTCTGTAAAAGTGGCGCTAATGTGTTTATGTGGGAATAAAACCAATCTGGCCACTTTGCAACTGCTGTGTAATGCGTTATTCAGTTATCTGTTTTTCCTATTTTGCACCTGTTTTTCTCATGGTCCCGAGGCTGCATGTTGGAACAGAAATATGTAAGAAAAAGATGACATTTTCAACAAAAAGCGTTACTTTCTTTTTTTGGATCCATTTCACATGAGTACGAATGAAGGAAAGTAGAATGAAACAAGAGGGTTAGAGACGTTTATTGAAGCACCGGTTTCAGCAAGTGAGGAGCTTAGAGAGAGACAGAAAGAGAGGGAAGCCGACAGCAGCAGCGCAGAAAAAGTGGACACTTCGTACATAATCTCACCTTATAACACCTGCTGGGCACCAAGGACTCCCACGCGCAACAGAAGCAGGCTGTAGGGTAGGCAATCCACTGAATCCAGCCCTGTCTTGACACTCGTGACTCCCTCTCTTGAGCTCCAGTCAGACCACAGCACTCCGAGTACGCTGCGCGCCCACGCCAAGAGAGGCAAATGGAAAAGTTTTCTAAAAAATGATGACAGGTCTGCCCCTTGCAAGATGATTGGTCCATTCTATCTTGGGGGCAGGCCATCCACAAGAAGCAGGGCCGTCATAAGTAGCGCATTCGCGCTATGAATGATTGACGGCCCTGATTATATCAGATTGTCTGTGGGCTCCGCAGGATCCACTATTTTTGCGCACACATGGGCAAATGTGCCCCAACTTTCTACATCCCGCCAGGGTAGTTTTTCCTGCACAAATGGGAAAAATGTTGCCCATTTGTGCAGGAAACAGCCCAATCTGGCAAAGCCTATTCATAATTCACTGAGCACCCAGGAACCTTCGACCCTTCTTAAAATGTATATTTTACAGCATTTGTCTAATGGGTGGGTCGGTCGAGACAGATTTTTTAACAGCCTTATGAATACGATTATAAGTTATTTCTCATACTAAGAGTTCTTCGTGTTTGTGTAATATTAAAGGAGACATCCTGAGTAGGAGAAAAAGCACTCCTGTTTACCCACTGCAGCACCTCTACCAATCAGCACCAGCAGGAACACCAGAATGTTCATTGGTTTGATGATGTCTGTGAAGATTTGAAGCTCTATTGTGACATCATTCACAAGATGGCAGTGTGATATTGCGCACAACAGCATGAATTTACTACTGTTTGTGATTCAACAAAACATTTTATTTCCTCATTAAGATTCTCATTACTAGTTGAGATACTTCAATTGGAGCAATAACTAAGGGGTAATGATCGAATTTGAAACCTCCAGACCCCATAGTTCCAGGCCCGGTAACACCAGTCCTGCAGGACAGGGGCTGCAGGCAACCCAACCTCTACAGCTTTATGGGGGGAGCAAAGCTCTCCCCAGACAGGCTCAAGCACCTCTGCCCCACCCCCTGCCTCAGCCCCCAAGACCACGTAGGTACTCCGTCTCCCGCTGACACTTTGCAACGTGTCAGTGGTTTAAAACTTCTCAGTTAAGCACCTGGTAACTCAGGGTCCGAGCATTCATTCCCCATTTCGGCGGAAAAAACTTGTAATAGCTGGACTTTCATGTGGAGATACCAGATGGTGATATAGATTCTGGCACCCAACATCAGTCCAGTTCATGAGTGCCTTAGTGGCAGTCACTTTACCAAGCATTTATAAAATCTGTGGTAAACAAGATACACATGGCCCCGCAGCACGTACTGAGCCTACTGAGCTGTCTTTCCTGGCTCTCCCAGTCAGACTTGAGCATCTCTGAACAAGCGAGGGGCGCTCATGCTGTGCCCCTCAGCGCCTGGGGTGCAGTCTGGCTGTCATCGCCTGCCAAAACAAAAATAGCGGAACCTTCCAAATATGTCCTAATTTCACGCATTTCATTCAACTTATGCCAAAGTTTTGATGCAAAGTTTTCTGTTCGGTAGCATCCGAAAGTCTGCAACAATATATATTATGGACAGTAATCAACCATATCTTCTATGGACATGCTGCCTTTGGGAATCGGAGCACAGAGCACGAGGCATTCTTATCACAGCTCCGAGTTCATGACTCCTGCATGTCAGCCCCAACACTGCAGGAGTGCCAGCGTTACAAAAAATAATGGCGACCGGCCTCCAGCGCCACACCATCCACGTCACCCCCAGTATGCCCCACACCGGACGGACCGGCGATGGTGGGGGGGGGGGGGGGGGGGGGGTGAGGGGTTTGGGGGGGGGCAAGTGCCCCTCCTTGCGCCCCCCCCCCCCCCCCCCCCCGCGGACGCCCATGGGACCAGTCACTGTCTCTAAAACAGGAAAGTGAGTTAATACAGCAAGGTTTGGCCCATTTTCCTTAGGGATTATCACTATGGCACGCTAGCTGGTGAAATGGATCCCACATGTCGATTATGCAAAGTCACCACAGAGCCTCTGTCTCACATCCAGCAAAATTTACTTCTTCTCAGAAAACAGCTATTAAAGCCAGTGTTCATAGAGGTAAATACGCAAATCCAAAAGGCAGTGGAGGAGTGTCTAAAAACGAAGACTCACAATTGTAAATGTAATTGGACACTTGTAAAGCGCTGTTGTCACTCCAAGGAGCATCATGGCGCTGAGCTGAACCCAGGGTTGGAAACATACTGGGTAGCTGCTAAAAGGGAGGAAAAAACATTAGATAAGAGTTAAAATTAACAGGTCTTGAAATTCATGTCCTTTGTGGCCAAATGCCTGTCCATAGTTTCAGCATCCCAGGGACTATGCCCTCTAAACAATCAATATGGCTTAAGTAGGTGTAAGAGCATAACATATACCACCAGACATGAAAAGGAAGAACTGGTCAACAGAATGACACTAAGGGGTCGATTCCGATCCGGGTCGGGCTGCTCTCCGAGAGCTGTTCATAGCCTTACCTTGCGACCGGCCCGTACCCGGAGCCGGTCCGTCCTGTTGATGAAGTACGTTGCGCATAACTGCCAAAAATCCGACCGACACGTAGGCTGTGATTTAAGCTCCATTCTCCGTCCGAGCCGTAACTCTTAACGCTGAACCGAGTCGCCCGGAAGCAGTATCCATAGCAGTTTCCGCCCGGACAAGTACGATGCGTACTTCCTACGCGCCGGACGGGTCGCCACGTACGGCACGTCACAGCATCCGGAAAAAAAGCATATCAGCTACAATTCGCGCCAGAACTCAATCCACGGCTACGAGACGGACCAGCTTGCAACAGGTACGAGACGGAGCAACAAGCAGCGTGTACGAGACGAAAACATCATGAATCCCATCGCCCAGGTCATACCAGTACTCTACATCTATGACTGGATCAGGAACAGACGCGGACGGCGCAGACGGTAAGTCAGACACCCACCACAACAAATGACACGTACCCGCAAAATGGCACACACACACAGGGAATCCATATCCTGGTCACTAACAACAGGCCACCATAGGGGTTGCATGGCCAACACCACTACCACCCCCACCCATAGGGCTTATGTTGCCCATCACTACTGGTACCCCCACCCATAAGGGACCTGTTGCCCAGCACTACTGCCACCCCCACCCATAGGGGACCTGTTGCCCATCACTACTGCCACCCCCACTCATAGGGCTTGTGTTGCCTATCACTACTGCCACCCCCACCCATAGGGCTTATGTTGCCCATCACTACTGCCACCCCCACCCTTAGGGGACCTGTTGCCCAGCACTCTTGCCACCCACACCCATAGGGACTATGTTGCCCATCACTACTGCCACCCCCACCCATAGGAGACCTGTTGCCCAGCACTCCTGCCACCCCCACCCATAGGGCTTATGTTGACCAGCACTCCTGCCACCCCCACTCATAGGATGGGTGATGCACCACACATCCATCATACAACAACATTAGGTATGTCAGCAAAATACATCCCCCCTAACATCATGACAACAGTGTGTAGTCTGTGACAAATGCCCACAACAGTGATCATGACTTCGAACATACAATGTAACTACCATCAAAAACTGAGTGTGGCCTACACAAGGCAAGCATCACTAGCTCTGTGGCAATGTAAAAATAACACCCCCTCACTGTGTAGAACAAAATGTAAGTGTGTGCTTCCAAACTGCAGCAGATGTTAAGCATTGTGGCGATGGGGTCCAAAACCCCCCTCATCACAGTGATCAAAAGGTAAGTGTCATCATGGACAAAGTCGCAAATACCAAATAGCATGTATGATTTCTGGTCCCAACACATGAAACACTTTTGGGCTAAAGTAGTGGTTGTGTCCCATACCCACAGAGATGTGGTGAGGCTAACAGTGCTGTGAAAACCAGACATACTGTCGGCCATGTGCAGACAAGCACCACCCATGGGGGTTGACAATGCATAGAGTGTACAATGACACAAAAGCAGAAGTGACCATCACAAAGCATACACACCTCGAAAATAGACACAACAATCAAAACATCCTGTGTAGGCTGTAGGTGGCAGGTCACAAACTCCCATTCCCTGCCAGCAATGGCACCTAATACCCAGGATGAATGTGCAGAATGATGTGATATGACTCACAGGGACAGCAGGGTAAATCACAAAAACAACATCCAGACAATGGCCCACAACAGCAATACCAATGCACTGGTGCAGATGCACAAACATAAACAGGCAACCTCACAGTGCACATCGGACACAACATGTGTGTGTGTGTGTGTGTGTCTCAGTATCCCTAGGCAACTACACAACACATGAGGGGGGCTGAACCACAGTGAGACAGATGCGGACACAGTGCCATACAAAAGTAAACCATCAATAGGCCCCCCTTAGTGGGCAATCAGGCATTGTGAGATGAGAGGGAGCACAACAGACACGTGTGACACAAGCTGGAATGAACAGCAACTAACACAGCAAGAGACTGACACACAACAGCACTATCCCCAGGGACCAGACGTTGGGGTGACACAAGCATGCATGACACCTCCATTGTGCTGACAAAGGTAGATGTCGTACAAACTGTGAAACCCAGACATGTGTCCTGTGCCACAAACGTACATCACACATACACAAACACAAATCACTCAGCATGGCCCGTCATCCATGGACAAACGGGAGCTAGGGGCCCATCCATGCAAACATTGTGAGACCGGCCTCGTGGCGTGGGCCCTCCCGACCAGCAAGTCACACTACAAACACGCCGAACCTCGTGGGCACGGCCTTCCGGCTTCCGTGGACCAACATCCCGAGGGCCGACCAGATCCCCAACACGCATGCCCGGCCGAGGGAGAACGAAACCCCCCCCCAAACCAGACCGAGAGGCGCCGACTCTGTCACACCTCTGGCCTCTTCCCCGAGGGTGGGTTCGATCGGCCACCAGGCCCCCGGTGAGCGGGCGCCTCTCCTGCTGGGCGTCTGGAGTCCCTCCTGGGCACACCTGAACAGATCAAGGGGCTGAGCGACTGGAAACCCCGACACACCGCCCCCCAGGCACCAGACCCCTCTCCGCGAGGACTCCGGACTTCAAAGAGGAGGGGGAGTATAACAAGGGGTGCTGAAGGAACGAGAGGCAGAGAAGACCTGGACTGACGAGAGCCTGCTGACCTGGTCGCGGCTCGATCGCTCACCGAACAGAAGAACGCTACCCGAACTCTGAAACATCTGAGCCCTGCTGACGCCGTCGCGGCTCCCCGAACTCTGAACCATCTGAGCCCTGCTGACGCCGTCGCGGCTCCCCGAACTCTGAACCATCTGAGCCCTGCTGACGCCGTCACGGCTCCCCGAACTCTGAACCATCTGAGCCCTGCTGACGCCGTCGCGGCTCCTCGAATTCTGAACCATCTGAGCCCTGCTGACGCCGTCGCGGCTCCTCGAATTCTGAACCATCTGAGCCCTGCTGACGCCGTCGCGGCTCCCTGAACTACGACTCTCCGGTGCCTGCTGAGTGACTCGCGGCCCGCTCCTCCAAGAGAATCGGCAGAGATTGCCGAGAGAAGCAACATCCCCTCAGCTCGAGGATTGAGAGCTGTGCGCCGGATACCTCGCAGAGACACTGACTCAAAGACTGTCCCGCTACCCTTTCCCTCCTCACGAGATCGCTGCCGCTTGTGGCATTAATTCTGCACCTGCCTGCCGGATCATAAATATCCCTGACAACAACTGATAAAAGCTTGGCCTTATAACGACCTACTGTGTGGTGTCCCTCTATCCGAAGAGAGAGTAAGCGCAGCGCGTGCGATCCTAGGTGCGAGACCCTTCCAGGAAGGGCCTCCCTGCTCTTGCTCGGCCTAATTCTGGCAAAGGTGGGCCTCAGGGTGGTCAGGAACCCATTCCGCAGCCTCCCCGGGGAACGCCTTCCAACATTTGGTGGCAGGCGACGGGATCCGAGCCAACACCTAGAGATCGTGCAGTAGACGGCTTACGCACTACCAAGAAGAATGGAAGGAGAAACTTCCCTAGGTGCCGCAGGCACCAACCCGAGCACGGCATTCCAAAAGGACCAGTTAGAATCTTATACGCACCGAGAACTGAAACAATTTTGCAAAGACTTTGGAATCGCTACCACCGGACTAAGCACGAAAGAGAACTTCCAGGGGGCATTAAAAACCTGGGTCGAGGCAGAAACTCCCCGGTCACAAGCAGAAGGAGAGCCCCCCAACGAACCACGAAGCAGCACGGGGAGGAACGGCGCCCCGAAGGGGGGCCTATCCCCAGAGGAACTAGCGGACCGAGAAAGATGTCGCAACCACGAACTGGAACTAGCAAAACTAAAAATCGAAGGAGAGATACAACTGGCTGAGAAAAAACTGGCAGTAGAACAGTTACGCCTACACGGAGAACTAGAGGAAAAGAAACGACAGAGAGAACACGAAGAAAAGAAACTCCAACTAGAGCACGAACGTAGCCTAAAAGAAATCGAGCTCAAGGCTAAGAGGGCGGAGGCCCGACCCTCGGAAACCCAACCCATCTCCTCCACCGTGGAACCGAAGGTCCACATCCCCAAAGACGTGGTGAAAGAATACTATAAGAACGACATCCAGCAATGGTTCAAGGCCTACGAAGTCGCCATGACCTCCCACCGAGTCCCGCAGAAAGACTGGGGGGCTGGGCTGTGGGGCCGGTTCCTGAGTGAGGGGAGAGATACCCTGCTGGACCTGCCCTCCACCGTGATGAACTCCTACAGTCACATGAAAGAGGCCCTGGTAGCCAGATATGGGCTCACCCCTGAAATGTACCGGCAACGGTTTAGAGACTGCAAAAAGATACCCGGTACCACATGGGTGGAGTACGTGAACTTTTACAGCCGGGCCTTGGACGGATGGATCAAGGGCAGCAAGGTCTCCACCTTTGAGGAGCTGTTCGACCTAATCGCATGGGAACACTTGGCCGCTAATTGCTTCGTAGAGCTGCGCCAGCACCTCCTGGACAGCAAACTCACAGACCCTCGGAAACTGGCCGTCGAGGCTGACCGGTGGGTGAACACTCGGGCCTCCCGGGGCCCCGTGGGAGACTACGGCCACCACAGTCAGGGACCCCTCCGCCAGAGGGGCGGAGGGAACCAAGGCCGGCAAAGGGAACCCCCGGGGGGATCCCCGCTCAGCCCTCCCAGAGGACAATCTCCGCCCTTTCCAACTCCGCCTCCGGCCAGCACCGGGCCACCAGGGAGGCCGGGACCCCGAGGGAGAATCACATGTTTCCGCTGCCAACAGACCGGACACTATGCCAGCGACCCCCAGTGTCCCCTGTACCAGCGGACCGCCACCACCACCCCGCCGGCTCGACGGATGGCCTCTGTAGCCCTGGGGGAAGAGATGGAAGACTCCGAAGAATGGGAACCAGCCGCCATGGCCTTGGTCTCCCTAGGGGACCGAGAGATGGTCCCCGGAACGCCCCTGCCTGCCAACACGAACAAGTACCGACAGCAAGTAACGGTCAACGGTCACCGCATCGAGGGGCTCCGGGACACGGGGGCGAGTGTCACGGCGGTCCATTGTCACCTGATTTCCAAGGATCAGATCCTGCCTGACTCCTTTTGCCCCGTCATATCATCAGACAATTCCGAGAGCCTCTGCCGGATGGCCCTAGTCCCCTTCGAATGGGGGGGAGTCACCGGCAAATTAAAAGTAGCGGTCCGAACCTCCCAGCCCGTGGACTGCCTCCTGGGCAACGACCTGGAGAACTCCCTGTGGGGACAAGTGGAACGAAGGGCCCACCTCGAGATGATGGGCCTACCCGAGTGGGTGTGCGCCACCACGCACTCGATGACTCTCCGGGCGCCTTCCTCCGAGGGGGGAGAGGCCATGCCCCTGAACACCGCCACCATCCCAGAGGGCCAGGATACACCACCAGAGGCCAACGACCCCCTTCTGGATGAACCAACCGCTCCCGGCGAGGAATCCGGGCCTTCCGACCCCGAAACCCTGACCAAATTCGGGGACTTGCCAGAACTGGCCCTGTGGCCCTGCGAAGGGGGCCCCTCCCGTGAAGAGTTCTGCCAAGAACAATCCACCTGCCCGTCCCTCATTGGACCCCGACAACAGGCCGAGGCCCAAGCAGCAGGCGACCGGACTGGCACCCACTGGGTATACTGGGAGAACGGACTGCTGTACAGTGAACAGAAGTCGGCCGAGTTGGGATCGGCCCGAGTACTAGTAGTACCCCTACGCTTCCGAAGTCTTCTCCTGGGCCTGGCCCATGATGTACCCCTGGCCGGACACTTAGGCCAAGATAAGACCTACCAGCGACTCGTCACCCACTTCTATTGGCCCAAGATGCGAGCAAATGTGGAGGCCCACTGCAATTCCTGCCCCACGTGCCAGGCCAGCGGAAAGAGTGGGGGCAAGCGCAAGGCTCCGCTCCAACCCTTCCCCGTCGTCAGTACCCCTTTTGAGCGGGTAGGAATCGACATTGTCGGACCACCGGACCCTAAGACCGCCCAGGGCCACCGGTTCATCCTCGTCCTGGTGGACCATGCCACCCGTTACCCCGAAGCCATCCCTCTCCGCACCGTGACGGCTCCCGTGGTGGGCCGGGCCTTGATGGGGATCTTCTCCCGCATGGGGTTCCCCCGCGAAGTCGTGAGGGACCGGGGTACGAACTTTATCTCCCGATATATGAAGTCCCTCTGGCAGCAGTGCGGAGTATCGTACAAATTCACCACCCCGTACCACCCCCAAGAAACGGCCTAGTCGAGCGCTTTAACAAGACACTGAAAGGGATGATCATGGCCCTCGAGGAACCCCTACGCCGGAGGTGGGACGTCCTCCTCCTCTGTCTCCTGTTCGCCTACCGGGAGGTTCCCCAAAAATCCCTGGGATTCAGTCCATTCGAACTGTTATATGGACACCCCGTCCGAGGACCCCTGAGCCTGGTCAAGGAGGGGTGGGAAGCAACCCCCCGGGGGACCCCTCCAGATGTGTTCCGATACATCTTGGCGCTCCGCAACCAGACCCGAAAATTCAGGGAACTCGCAGAAGCAAACCTCGAGGCCAGTCAAGAAGAGATGAAGCGCTGGTATGACCAGAATGCTACGCTGGTCGAGTTTCAGCCAGGCCAACAAGTCTGGGTCATGGCCCCGGTGAGACCCTGCGCTCTCCAAGATAAATGGACTGGGCCCTTCAAGGTGATCGAGCGGAAGAGCCAAGTCACCTATCTCATCGATGTGCAGTCCCCGCGGAACCCCCTCCGGGTTCTCCACGTGAACCGCCTCAAGCCCCACTTTGTGCGGACCGAATTAAGTCTACTCCTGGCCACCGACGATGGGGCCGAAGAAGACACCAAGCCCCTCCCAGACCCCCTGGGGGCGAAGGAAACCGATGGATACGTGGAGGGAGTGAGACTGTCGACCGGCCTCACAGCCCAACAGACCGACGACTGCCGCCAGCTACTAGGGCAGTTCGCGGATCTCTTCTCCCTGACCCCCGGGGTCACCAGCTGGTGTGTCCACGACGTGGACACCGGAGACAGCCCACCAGTGAGACATCGGGCCTACCGGGTCCCTGATCGGGTCCGGACCCGCATCCAGACCGAGGTGGCAAAGATGTTAGACCTTGGGGTGATTGAACCCTCCGACAGCCCCTGGGCCAGCCCGGTAGTCCTGGTTACGAAAGCGACTACCCCGGGTGTTGCCCCCGAGCTGAGATTCTGAGTGGACTACCGAGGCCTCAATGCGGTCACCCGAGCAGACGCTCACCCTATCCCCCGTGCCGACGAACTCATTGACCGCCCTGGGGCCGCCTGCTACCTCAGCACCTTAGACCTGACCAGTGGGTACTGGCAGATTGCCCTCACCGAGGAAGCCAAGGAGCGCTCCGCCTTCTCCACCCCGGATGGGCACTACCGCTTTAGGGTGATGCTGAAAAATGCCCCGGCCACCTTCCAGCGGCTGGTGACCAGGGTCCTGGCCGGACTAGAGGGGTTCAGCGCAGCATACCTTGACGACATAGCAGTCTTCAGCTCCCAATGGACCGAGCACCTCCAGCACCTCCGTCAGGTCCTGCTGGCTCTACGCCGGGCCGGCCTCACCATCAAAGCTAGCAAATGTCAAATTGGGCACGGCTCCGTAACTTATCTGGGGCACCAGGTGGGGAGTGGGCAGGTCGCCCCCCTCCAGCCGAAGATCGATGCCATCTTGTCCTGGGAACCCCCTGCAACCCAAACGGAAGTCCGAGCCTTCCTGGGCCTCACCGGCTACTACAGAAGGTTCATTAAAAACTATGGCAGCATCGCAGGCCCTCTCACAGAACTAACCTCCAAAAAACACCCCAAGAAAGTACACTGGACTCCCGCCTGCCAGAAGGCGTTCGACACCCTAAAGGCCGCAATGTGCGCGGCTCCAGTACTCAAAGCACCCGACTACGCCCAGGAGTTTGTGGTCCAGACGGACGCCTCGGAACACGGCATCGGGGCAGTCCTCTCTCAATACGACGACAAAGGCATAGATCAGCCCATAGCCTTCATCAGCCAAAGGTTACTGCCCCGGGAACAGCGGTGGAGCACAATTGAACGAGAGACGTTCGCCGTAGTCTGGGCCCTCAAAAAGCTACGGCCCTACCTGTTCGGAACACACTTCCGAGTGCAAACAGATAATCGACCCCTGCGGTGGTTAATGCAGATGCGAGGGGAAAACCCCAAGCTGCTACGCTGGTCCATCTCTCTCCAGGGGATGGATTTCACTGTGGAACATCGCCCCGGGACTGACCACGCCGTCGCGGACGGCCTGTCCCGATTCTTCCGCTTCAGCGAGGAGAACTCCCAAGTGGATGGGTAGTTCTCCCCGCCTTTCAGCTGGGGGGGGCACGTGTGAGACCGGCCTCGTGGCGTGGGCCCTCCCGACCAGCAAGTCACACTACAAACACGCCGAACCTCGTGGGCACGGCCTTCAGGCTTCCGTGGACCAACATCCCGAGGGCCGACCAGATCCCCAACACGCATGCCCGGCCGAGGGAGAACGAAACCCCCCCCCAAACCAGACCAAGAGGCGCCGACTCTGTCACACCTCTGGCCTCTTCCCCGAGGGAGGTTTCGATCGGCCACCAGGCCCCCGGTGAGCGGGCGCCTCTCCTGCTGGGCGTCTGGAGTCCCTCCCGGGCACACCTGAACAGATCAAGGGGCTGAGCGACAGGAAACCCCGACACACCGCCCCCCAGGCACCAGACCCCTCTCCGCGAGGACTCCGGACTTCAAAGAGGAGGGGGAGTATAACAAGGGGTGCTGAAGGAACGAGAGGCAGAGAAGACCTGGACTGACGAGAGCCTGCTGACCTGGTCGCGGCTCGATCGCTCACCGAACAGAAGAACGCTACCCGAACTCTGAAACATCTGAGCCCTGCTGACGCCGTCGCGGCTCCCCGAACTCTGAACCATCTGAGCCCTGCTGACGCCGTCGCGGCTCCCCGAACTCTGAACCATCTGAGACCTGCTGACGCCGTCGCGGCTCCCCGAACTCTGAACCATCTGAGCCCTGCTGACGCCGTCGCGGCTCCTCGAATTCTGAACCATCTGAGCCCTGCTGACGCCGTCGCGGCTCCTCGAATTCTGAACCATCTGAGCCCTGCTGACGCCATCGCGGCTCCCTGAACTACGACTCTCCGGTGCCTGCTGAGTGACTCGCGGCCCGCTCCTCCAAGAGAATCGGCAGAGATTGCCAAGAGAAGCAACATCCCCTCAGCTCGAGGATTGAGAGCTGTGCGCCGGATACCTCGCAGAGACACTGACTCAAAGACTGTCCCGCTACCCTTTCCCTCCTCACGAGATCGCTGCCGCTTGTGGCATTAATTCTGCACCTGCCTGCCGGATCATAAAGATCCCTGACAACAACTGATAAAAGCTTGGCCTTTATAACGACCTACTGTGTGGTGTCCCTCTATCCGAAGAGAGAGTAAGCGCAGCGCGTGCGATCCTAGGTGCGAGACCCTTCCAGGAAGGGCCTCCCTGCTCTTGCTCGGCCTAATTCTGGGAAAGGTGGGCCTCAGGGTGGTCAGGAACCCATTCCGCAGCCTCCCCGGGGAACGCCTTCCAACAAACATATACATCAGTCCACCATCAACATCACACACTCTGAACTGCACCAATGTGCATCTGTGAAGCCCACATGGACAGGTGACATTGCACATGCACCCATGACAAACACAGTAATGTTGGGAGGAACTAAGGTGCACAGACTCATCACACAAGGACAGTTTACAACCCTGGTGAATAACAGACATACTGCACAGTATGCGATACATGGCCATGACGTCAAAGCTCCAGTAACCTTCGGAATACCTGCCACAGTCCCAGGACCATGCAGAAGCCAAGGAGAACCACAACGCACACATGCTGACACCTGCAAACATTGCAGCCCTGAACCGGACAAGTGGGAGCAGTCACACACACATACACATGTTTCAATCACTGAAAGGTACCACCTAGGGACAACTACATGATATTGCGAACAAACAAGTGCCTTGGGGACCCATGACTGTATCCTATCTGCGTCTGACAACATCATCACCTCTCAGAACTGACAAATCCCAATGATGAAACACAAATTAACAGTAGTGTGTCATGCACTCACACATCTGGTAGCCCATGGCAAAGTTGTGGGATGAACACAGTACCACTCAGCAAGCATCAACAACAGGAACATATCAAGGGAACACTGCCTGTGTAGGAAAAGGGATGTGGACACACACACACATGCCCACACAACACAGAACATGGGCCCAGGCAATGTCACAGAACAACACCCTTACTTGAGGGGACTCAACTCCTGTGGAAGTTCAGCTGTGCCAAACATAGCCCCAGCAGGTCTCAGTCATGTCAGCAGAACACTTGGTCAGTCAGCCATCAGTTAGCACACAATGAAGGCTCTGGTCACAACAGCCTGGGTACGGCAGTGTCCCTTGAGTAATCTGCACATACTCAATACATATGTCCAGCAAGTTGCACAGAGGACCCAGTTGCTCCTACACCAATGATGCCCACACTTACATGTCCAGTGGAGATGCACCCACAGTCAGGGAAATAGACAAATTGGACAATGGGAAGCACATCATATGTGCATGTGTGCAAGCCACAGATGTGACAATGCAAATGAAATGTTTACAGTGTATCCCCTAATTGTTATTCATGACACACCCAGTTAGCTGCAAAGGATGATATGGATAACGACCAGAATAGGATACATATCTCATGGACCACATGGAGTACCTCACATCAACACCTCAGTATTCAACATCATCCAGCATTACAACTGCAAGGTCATGCTAAACATCATCAACATAATGTACAGCTAAATAAAATTCACAAGGATAAAGAAAAAAGATTTATTCAGCAGATGAAAAATTAAAAGTCAGTTCAAAACAAAGGCCAATGGCCAGTCCATATCCAAATGACAAGAAGATAACTTGAGTGACAACTGTCACACGTTGCTTGACTGCACCGGTAAGGACAGGGGACATCCCCTCGGAGGGGCATACATGGGGACAGGCCAGGCACCGCATTTACAGGATCAGGGCACAGCAGAAGGAGGTAGTGAAGGGCTGGGGGATGCAGGAAAGTCACTGGCAACTGCAGTGGAGCTGACTGAAGTAGTGTGTGCGGTCACAACTGTGGAGCACAAGTCAGATGGGCTGTGTGCCGGCACAACTGCAGTGGGCAGGTCAGAGGGAGTGGACTGGGTCCCCACTGCAGTGCCCAAGTCAGACGGGCTGGTCGTGGACTCCACTGCAGTGCCTAACTCAATGTGAGCGGAATGAGGTTCAGGTGAGGTCGGCAGGACAGAGGGGGGGACACGGTCCCCACATCAGTGGCACTAACTGTCTGACCGGGGGTGGAAGAACAAGTGGTAGGGGGGAGGGCCGGAGCATTTTGGGGCTGTTGTATCTGTGGGTGGGGGAACCCGGGGCAGTGTGTGGTGGGGGAACCTCTGGAGTGGTGGCCTGGGGGATGGAGGACGGAGACTTCGCCATGGAGCTGCGTGGTGGGGGTGGGGTCTTGCTCTTCCGGCTCCGGGGGGACTTGCGGGTGGGGGCCTCAGTCTGACTGCACCTGGGGGAGTGTGTCCGGGTGTGAGGGGCACTCCCCTCTGTGTGTGGGGACTTCTTCTTCCCCTTGTAAGATGCATCTGCTGGGTCGGTGGGGAAGAGGCCAAGGTCACAGAGGAAGAGCTTCTGTGGAGATGGGGTTGCAGGTGAGGCAAGGGAAGGGGGCTGGGAGGGAGATGTATCGGAGGAATTCGGGGTGGTTGTGGATGACTATGTGTTTGTCTGCAAACCATCCCCTGTGAGTGTGGCATCAGTCCCCTGAGCTTGCTTGTGTGCACGTCTAGCCCTTGGTTTGGGTGTTTGTGCGCTGCCCTTTGTCTGTGGGCTTGTGAGAATGTGCAGGTGTGAGTGTGCTTGGGACAGGTAGGGTGCTAGGAATCGTTGGTGGTGCAGGGGAAGGAGGGGTGCGGGACTGTTGGAGGAGGGACACTGCTACCGTCAGGGAGGAGGCCACAGACTGATTGGTCCTCTGTAGGGCAGTCATGCCCGATGAAATGCCCTCCATGAAAGACACCAGTTGTGTCAACAGACTGGTGTGTGCATGGAGGACACTCGGCATTGATGTCTGCCCTACATGGATCTGTCTAAGCAAGTCCACAGACTCCTCACTCAGGGCAGCAGGGGACACAGGGGCAGGGGGTGCGGTGCCTGGCACAAAGGAGACATGCTCCCGTGTTCAGGAGCCAC
The DNA here is from genome assembly GCF_964204655.1 of Triturus cristatus. Lineage (NCBI taxonomy): Eukaryota > Metazoa > Chordata > Amphibia > Caudata > Salamandridae > Triturus > Triturus cristatus. Next base: position 1,174,607,691 of record NC_140590.1, on the reverse strand, counting down.
CACGGACCTCTGGGATGGGAGCCGATGGGAGGGTGGTGATGGTGGTGGTGATGGTGGTGGTGAGAGTGGTGGCGGGGACAGCCTCACTAGCTGTTGTTTGTTGGCTGCTGACACCCGCCTCCACAAAAGAGTCATCCTTCGAGTTGCTGTGGCCCTCAGCTGGGGTGGATGGTGCTGAGGACTCCTCTGTGTGGCTCCACTCGCCCTCCGTGCCACTGGGTCCCTCCGACTCCTCGCATTCTGTCCCAGTCAGGCTCTGTGGCTCCTCCAGGTCCGTGGAGCTGTCCCCTCCTGTGGCCGTGGATGTATCTGGATCGAATTAGGAAAAAACAGAACAACATCAGTCACCTGCACTGACTGCACACACCACAGTGAGTACATCACATCACAGGGCAAGCCCTGGCATCATCAGCTGAACACAGCTCAAAGTGCTCACACTGTCAGAATAAGCCAATTGTCAGTCTCACCATCAACCATGGCACTCATATCCCTCCTGGACTTGCACCCATATGTCTGTTGCATGTTGGATGCTAATACCCTAATGTGCCGACATGCACCACCCACACATTTGTTGGACATGCAATTGAACATGTAGGAGTATGTCACTATACACACAGCACATCCATTGCCACTGACTCAGTACAGGTGTCAGGATGAAGGGATGGGCAGAGACTCATATCACATGCTTGTGATGCATGCCAGCATCACACACTATGATGTTCTCATGTCCTGATAGTCAATGCCACAATGGGGTGCATGGTGCACACTTGAACACAATGCAGGATCACTCATAGCAAGTTAAATGCCATGGCACCGGCATGCCTTGACAGTCAGTCAACACTGTCTACTGTCACAGGGGCAGGCAATCCATACAACAACAGTATGCACTGTGTCACAACCATAGCTCATGGGTAAAACAAACTCTGCAGCTGACAAGTGCACTTGCCCATCCCCTGCAAACAACATATCCCAGACCAAGAAGACCCCACATCATACAAATAAGACATATGAGTCTCTGCGAACACAACTCCCTGTACATTAGCACATCACAGTCTGCTGTGCATGTAACCCAGCTGCCTGAAGTGCACAGTTGCATACACCATTGTGCACTGTCAAATGATCACACACCTATATGTCACACAGGCCTTGTCTCTCATAGTCACATCTCAGATGTCATGCTGACCATCAAACTCATGAACACCCCAGTTGTATGTAACAGGAAGCCACACCACAATGACACAGAGGCAGCCACCTGAAGGCACATGTCACTAAGCACAACCTGTAAATTGATACACAGGAGTGGGATTACAGAGTGTGTCTAAATGCTCTTGAGAAGGCATGACTGCCCAGGTCTACATGAAACAGTGTTTAGCCCTGGACAGTAGTCAGGTGGCTAAGCAAGTGTGACACACTTGATAGACATACTCCTGAGGCACACAAATTGGAGTCCCCTGCTGCATGGGTTTGTTTGAAATACCCCAGCCACATGTGGCGAGTCAGACCAGCAATTGGAACACATATCAAGGGCACACACAGATCACATGTCAGATCTCAGGCATTGTGTAAACAATTGACCCACCCATGAAACACACAACAGAGTCACGGGAACAGATGCTGTCCAGAAGCTGAAGCATAGCTGACTGCAGGGACACAGTGCCCTAGTGACACAAGCAAAAGACTGTAGGGGCCACACCTGTGGATCAGATGAGGAGGGTGCATCACACAATTGAGGGACATGAGTATTGGACTACAAGACCTACGTAACGTGGAAGTGTGACCAGGCCAAAAGACTGCAATTAGCATGTCAGACATAGTACACAGATTAGGCATGGACTTACCCCCGCCTTGCTGCTGTCTGGCCTTCAGCTGCCCATCCAGGTCGGGAAGACCATCGCCAGTATACGGAGCATGTGGGGGGTCAGGGTCCGGTGTCCGCCCCTCCTGCGAGGAGGCGACAGCTTCAGCTGGACCCTTGCGATCCTGCGGGTCCAGTCCCGAAGGTCCTGCCACCTCTTCTGGCAGTCGCGGATCCGGCGCTTGTAGACCCCCACCGATCGAACTGCCCGGGCGATGGTCAGCCACATCTCCTGCTTCTGGTGGGTATCAACCTGCGAGGATGACAAAGTTAAAAGTCCATTAACACACATGCCCCCTATTTGTGCTGCACACAGTTGGATATACATGTCATCATCACAAAGGAAAATGAGTCACACAGGTAGTGCACCCATGGAATAGGACAAATGCCCTGCATGTCTGACATGTTAACAATGCCGGGGAAGTTTAAGCTTGCACAAATGCACTTTAGCTGCAGAACACCTGTTCATTACATGTACCTACACACTTTGGGGGATGAAAGTACTCAGTGAGTAGGCTTGCCACTGGTGTACACACTGCTAGTACTGCTAGTCAGACAACATGCACAATTAGGAAGGCAGTGGCCTGCACACTCACCTGCTCCCCTGGTTTCCCATACAGCTTGCTGTACTGTGGAAGGAGCTCGTCCAGCAGGGCCTGGTTCACTTCCTCAGTGAAGGCTGGGGCCCTCTCCAGAGTACGTGCCATACCAGTAGCCAGAGGATGCAGAGACAGCAGCAGTGGTAGCAGGGATGTGGTCCAGTAGCATATAGTGCAGGCAAGTGAGCTCCCTGGGGTCCAGCCAGCCTTATATCTGTGCTGCAGAGGCCGACTCTTTGCCATATGTCCCCAGTGATAGGTCCAACACGGTTGCATTCTATGAATCTGGCCAATCCATGAATTTGTACGACTCGTACACGTCTTCCGCATCGTTCAAATCTTCACCTTCATAAAACCCTAGGAACTGCAACATTGTTGTAAGCATCCAACTGAATTTACAGCGCACAACACGTACAAGTTTTGAATCTGCATCCGTTTCCATGACAGTCCAGAGCCAATGGGTGCGACCGGCTCGGTCAACTGACTGTACAACGCGTATTTTGAAAATACACACGCACCAGTCTCCATACGATTCAATGGCCAAGGCGTGCGCCTCTCTCGGACCATGACTGCCCGATTTGCATGCATGATAGTCACCCGCGTCGGGCCTCATTGCAGTCAATGGCAAAGCGTAAGCATGGCTCTGTCATGAACCGTGCAATGCGTACGCATTGTCACCCGCGTCCAGCCTCATTGCAGTCAATGGCAAAGCGTAAGCATGGCTCGGTCATGAACCGTGCAATGCGTAAGCATTGTCACCCGCGTCGGGCCTCATTGCAGTCAATGGCAAAGCGTATGCACGGCTAGGTCATAAACCGTGCAATGCGTACGCATTGTCACCTGCGTCGGACCTCATTGGTGTGACTATTTGACGGCTTCAACACACAATTACTTGCCAGGGACTCAGGTGCACACCTACCACACTACAGCATTGACCACACAGTGTCCCATGGCATGTAAGGCTGCATTCCCTGTGTGTTGGGGGTGGCAAAATTTGGTTTGTTGTGTGGCACTTTTGTTCAGCCACTCCCAGGCTGTGCACGTGTTCAGGGGGGCAGAATCCTTTGTGTGTTGTGCACATTACCACTGTGATGTGCAACTGTACAGTTATGGGCATGAGTCATGGACACAGTTGCAGGTTGGATATGTTTTGGACATGTCACATACACCCTGAGTCCTGGGGGTGATGGCATGTACGTCACAGTGAGACCTGTAGCCACAATTCTGATGTACACCCACAGTCTATGTGCATGTTGTGTCTCAGATGTGGCTGAGCAAATGTGCCCAATGGGAGTCAGTCTCCACATCCATGTGGTTTGTACATCAACCTTGATGTTGTGTGTGTGTCTACGAGACGTACATGTAGGGCCTGCAGAGAAAACAGTGGCCACTACCTGTGGGACTCACTGTTGCCTTGTGGCGTGTACATGATACGCCATGTCATGCCAGTGTCGATGTGGCAATACAGGGACCCTGGGTATCTGCATGGCAAAGATCTGTGAAGCCTGGGAGACATCAGGCCTCACTTGTCACTGTGGTGTGTGATTGTAACGTCACAACAGTACATAGGTAGGGTGACACAGCCCAATGATTGGCCATTACACTACATGGGACTTATGTGGACATGTGGAGATGTGAGGTGATGGCCATGTAGGTGACATATGTGTCCATGCCCAACAGCACACACCTCAGTACATTGTGTATTGTCATGATGTATCATGTGATATTTTGCTTGGTCATGGCTACATGGGTGGATTAACCGACAATCTTCCTTTGTGCATCTCTGTTCTGCAGGGCACCAGCTGTCCAAAGACCATTCCTAGACCTTGAAACCATGCAGGAACGGGACTGCATCCGACAGTACCGCTTCACCAGGCCACTGATTGAGGAGTTGGTGGAGCAGTTGGCGCCACATCTCTACCTGGCCAGACATACCCTACAGCACTGACCCCAGAGGTGAAGGTAATGGCAGCCCAGCACTTCTTTGCTACTGGTACCTTCCAGTACATTGTGGCTACTGCTGGTGGTATGTCGCAAACTATGTTTAGTCGTGTGCTACGGGATGTCTTGGAGGGGATGTTGCATTTCCTTGACCTGTACATCAAGTTTCCTTGCCCAGCTCAACTCCCTGAAAAAATGGATGCCTTTTATACACTGGGGAGGATGCCGAACGTCATCGGATCTATTGATGGTACACATGTGTCCCTGAGCAGGCACATGAGCAGGCATACCGGAACAGGAAACATTTCCACTCCATCAGTGCTCTGGTGGTATGTCTTGCAGACATGTGTATCACACATATGTGTGCATGTTTCCCCGGTTCTGCGCACAATGCCTACATCTTGAGGAGTAGTCGCATTGCAACGCTGATGTCACAGATGCCAGACCAGCGCGCCTGGCTTGTCGGTGTGTACTGACGTTTACCATTGTGTGTGTTTGGCAATGTTGTATTCCGCCCTCCTACAAAACTCTGCTAATTGTTCAATTGTTTGTGTGTAGGTGACTCCGGATACCCCAACTTGCCGTGGTTGCTGACACCCCTCAGGAACCCTGTGACACCAGCCGAGATGCGCTACAGTAAGGCACAGGGCCGGAGCAGGAGGGTGATGGAGCGGACATTTGGTCTCCTGAAAAGCCGCTTCCGCTGCCAGGACCAGACCGGAGAGGCCCTCCCATATGAGCCTGCAAAGGTGTGCAAAATTATCCTTGTATGCTGCATGCTACACAACATGGCAGTGCGGAAGAAGTTGCCTCTTATCCAGGATGATGATGACCGACCTCCACCACCTGTGGATGATCCCGGCCTGGGACATGATGCCAGTGATGATGATGATGATGATGAGGGTGACGTCCGCACACAGCTCATCAACAACTTCTTCGCCTGAATGTGAGTTTACAGGGTTGTTATGTCAATGTATGGAGTTAGCCTGAAATGTGTTGTGGCTGCTCTGTTGCTGTCTGAGTGTGTCTGTGTGCCACTTGACTGGATGCATGCTGTGATGTGTCCATTCAGGTGGTCTGTACTCCATAATAGTGTAGTACTGCTAACTTGTTTCTGTGTAGGTTTCTTGCTACATGTTTTGTGCATGTGTATTGCATTTCTCTCCAGTTCTGCTGTCTTGTGTCTGTCCTTCCCACGGTACTTTGCCTGTTGTTTGGTCAACACTGACCCCCAACACCCAGAATCCGACACCAGTGTGGGAGTAGTCAATTCCCATCAAGTGATGTGCCACACACCCCTGGACTTCATTTCTCAGACACTCTGTGACCGTGTGCCCACTGTAATGTATAATTGCCTCGCAACTATTTTAGAATAAACATGTTGCTGATGTGTAATGAACCTGTGCTATGCTTTGTTAGGTGCGTTGTCTGTCTTCCCACATCTGAGTGACATTTGCTTATCTCACCTGTGGACTTGTTACCACTGACTGTGGATAGGTGTTGTGTCTGTGCATACCAATGTGTTTCCGGTCAACATCATTGTGTGGGATGGGTAACATGGCCATGGTGAGTATGTGTTGTGGTGCCATAGTGGTGTGTCTCCCTCACATGTGTCACATCGCCATGCCTCACATAACGGTGGTCACATTGTTGTAGTATTTGGCATGCACTGTGTTGTTTAGCAGATCAACATCTCCATGACACATGACAAGTTTGAATCACAACAGAGGCAAGTATGGTGTACTGGTGAGTTTATTTACGAACATGTGTGAGGATAGTGCACAGGATGGTGGGTGCTATACATTGGGTTTTGAATCCAAAGTTCACAGTAAAGTTGGAAGTGTTGGTAGATGAAATGTCCAGAGTAAAGTCCACAGTCATCTGCTACATTGGGCCAACATGAACCCTCCATGTCATGCAGGCGAGTTGTGTTCGATCCGACTAGGTGAACGGGTTGCGCACAAAGAACATTGTCCAGAACATTGTCCAGAACAGGTTTAGAGGCCCTGGGGGATGTGCCGGGACATCTGCGTCTCACATATCCTTCTTCGGATGACTCCTCTTCTTCTTGGGGGGGGGGTGGATCCTCAGGTGTAGGCCTTTGCGGTGCAGGGGACTCTCCGCTAGAGTCCTCCTCCCTCCCTGGCACTGGCAGATGGTGTGGCAACAGATGTTGTGGCCACACAGGGAGGTGTGGACATGTTTGTGCTGATCTGGGGGAGGCATTGGAATATGTCCCGATGCAGTAAGTGCATCCCACTTTGCCTCCATGCGGGCATGGTGGGCAGCCTGCTTCTGTTGTGTGTCCTTGAGGATCCCCACTACCTGGCCAAATCCTCCGGTGCTATCCAGGTACGCATCTATGATGCGTGCCAGTTGATGGTCATCATGCAGTCCAGACCCCTCTGCAAGGCGCGCCCTCTGCCTCCCACCACTCCCAGCACCCCTATCCACACGGGCAGGAGCAGCGGCGGGACGCACAGGTGACACTGGGATCCCTTGGGTGGTGTTGCTGGTGGTGTTGGCTGTAGCTTCCGGGGGGTCCTGTGTCCCTGTGCTGTCGATATTCTGTGGCCTTGGTCTGTCCGTGTTGGCGGGGTGCCCTGTCTGTTTCCAGATGCTGGAGGGGTGGGTACAGGGGGTGCAGATGTTGGTGCTGCTAGTGGTCCATGATGACTCACACCGGAGGTGCCAGGTTGTTCGTCGTCATCCGAAGAGGACAGAGACAGATTGAAACTAGAGAGCTCAGTGTCCACCAGAGCCTGGGAATCCTCTTCATGTGGTGCTGTGTCCCCAGCACCACCTGTGTTTGGAAGAGACACACAATGTAAGTTAGGTCTCTACAGGCATCAATGGTTCACAAACATTACATTTTCTACTGTACGAATGGATGCCTGCCTGTACACTGCTTTGTCCAGGGTTGTCACGGACAGAGATTGATATGGTTGTTGCACATTGCCCAGCCAAAATGAAACATTTCAATGTGCATGTCGAAGTGTGTGCATGCCCAGCTCATGGATAGATTTGTCTGTACATGACCATTACTACTCAAGGGCCATCACGTTGCTGACACAGGTGTGTCATCCCTGTACACATGTGAGCTTTAACAAGGACATACGTGCTATTCCACTGGGGATATGTTGTACTATTGGAGCATGCATGGTAGCAGAGTTTGCTAGTCTTTGTGTGCCACATTGGTGTATTGGTATGACATGGTCACAGTCCGGTATGCCTGTGATCTCTTTGGAGGAAGTGTTTTCTTTACAGTGTTCCAAATTCCCATCTCATTTCATACAAGTGATGATGTCACCATTGTTAATGAGTCTGGTGCTGAGTTTTGTACGTGCATATGTGATTTGACTTGTCAATGTTCTGCATGGTGACATGGATTGGGCAAGGTAGCACTCTGGCTTTTCAATGCTCATGACAGTGAGGGCCGTTGGTGTGTGTGTTGCAGTTTGGCTGCTGTGAGTAGCATGTCTCCTCCAATGCAGTCCAGGTTTGATCTTGTATCTACAGTGTCTATGTCAGTGAGTGGTGTGTTATGTGAAGGATGCATATGTTTGAGCACGATGTAGGAGTGGAATGCAGCTCACAACAGCACCGAGTGTGAATGCGAACATGCTATGGTGTCGGCTATATTGGTGTGTCCTTTCCATTCACTGTCAGATGTCCCCTGTCAATGATGTATATGTGAGTTCCTGTGTGTTTTGTGCAATGTACCATATATGGCTCTCCACATTTGTCATCTGCAAGACACACCTCCCCAGCCCGGCCAGGGGGCACCCCTGGACACTGCATCCCCAGACAATGATTTGGAAAATATGGTTGCAATGGCTGTGTGTGCGACCGGGTTTTGTTTGGCCAGTGCATATGTGTGATTGTCAGCCACATCATTTCTCAGGCCCAGTGTCAGACATCCTGTCAGTCCCTTCCCACTCCCTGTGAGGTGAGCATGGCTCAGTGTGAGCTTGCTGGGCCATGTGGGTGGCTGGGGATTTGGACCAATGTACCAAACAAATGTGGCTCTACTCTGATGATCTCGTCTACCAGCACTTCTGACTCATCATCTGTGAATTTTGGATTCTTCTTTAGGGGCATGGTGATGGGTGGTGGTGGCGAGTGATGTGTGTGTGAGGGTGCAAGTGAGTGTGGGTTAGTGTTGGTTTTGCTAGCTGTATGTGTGTGTGCTTTTGGTGAGGTGCTAATGGCGTGAGAGTTGTGTGATGGGTGAGTTGTGAGTGTGTCTGTGGTTGCTGTGTGATGGTGTTTGCTGCTGGCTGTTGTCTCCTATTTGCAAAGGATCATGGTAGTGATTGATGTCCTTTATATAGGTGGATTTGTGGGTGTGTCTTTGTTCCAGGTTTTTTTTTTTTATATTTATTGGCTTTGTCATTGCTTGTTTGGTCCTTTTTTGTATTTTTTCCTATGGGTTTTCTAGGCATGAAGGAGACATTGTTCTGACCGAGACGGACGCTGATGTTGGCTCGTGCGGGCTTCTCCGGCTCGTTCACGGTGACTTTCTTCTGTGTTTCATACGCGTCGGACGCGGAGATCTCTATTGCTTGGGCTCCCTGTTTTCTGTGCGTGTCGGTCATGCGGCTTGGGCTCCGTGCGAGTCGGTCTGGTTTTATACGCATTGCATCGTACTGCGCGGATCGGACATCGCGGGTACGTGTCGGTCGGGTTCATTCCGGGTACGTGTCGGTCGGTGTGATTCGCACCGGTTTTCCGGCCGAATCACTGTTTTCCCTACGGCTCGGTCATACGGCTTGTATTCCATACGTGTCGGTTGTAATTCACACGCGTTGCATCGTACTGCACGGGTTGTACGGCGCCGGTCCGTGTCGATCGGTATCCGTTCCGGGTCCGTGTCGGTCGGTACGATTTGCTGCTGGATTCGGCCCCTAGATAGTATATTTAATGAACTATGTTACCTACCTTTAACTAGGTGGTATTCAATTGATTATGCCGCTATTCCTCTTGAAATTGTAGAGATTTTAAAGATTGATAGGCTGCTTGTATTTATTTTTTATTTATTATGCTGCTACTTCATTCGAAACCTCAGAGGCTGTAAGGATTTAAAATAATCATACAATATAAATTAATTTTGCTTACTTACTTCAACTTGAACTAGTTATTTATCTAGTTGACCAGCTTAATCACTTGAAGGCAATATCACTCTAAATGAGCTTTCGAAAAAATACCACAGTCAGTCTATATCAGGATGCTGTAAAATACCCCCTGTTTTCCAGGAGATGCTACATATTCAGGTGGATGGCCACCATATACATTTCTCTAGAGTGGAATGGCATTCCACAGTGACCTCACAACCCCATGTATACTGAGCAAGCTGCAGACACAGCTTCCCATGCCAGTCTCCCATTCTCCGTTCATCACGTTTGATTTTCTATTTCCAAAATTAATTTGAGGTCAGATAGCACATATTTATTGTGGTCATATTTCCGATTAAATGTTTACTCATTGGCAACTTCTGAATCAGCCTGTCTTCATTTTTTTGTCTTGCATGGATTATTCACAGGGCCAGACTTGGAACCAAAAACAGCCCTGGCAAAAATGTTCCAACCAGCCGCACAGTTCCTTTTTTGGGTTTAGGCTTTGAGACAATCAGCAGTCTAATACAGACTTTTTTTCTTCTTCAAGAAATGCGTGGGTGGGGTGAGGACTTGGGGTAATGGCCAGGGCTGCCAACTTTAGAACTGGGGAACCAGGTTCGAGGCTTAGCATGGACTCAGCATCTAGTGATTCTAGACTAATGACTTAACCTTCCTGTGCCCCACAAAAAGACAAATGAAAGGGTACTTGTGTAATGTTACTAGTGTTCATATAAAGTGCTCCAGTACTTTTGGGTCAAGTTTACATTATATAAATCTGCAAGACAAAATGTCTACATATAATACAGAAAAGAACGTTTGGTTAGCGGGCCTCATTCATTGGTCTAAATTATCATTAAATATTGCTTCCACCCAACACAGCTTACAGTATTAGGCAATTGGTCAGCCCTGTTATTTTAAAACTGTGTTGCCTATGAATCTGATTGTCACAAACTACTTGCTGCACTTAGAATTTTAAAATTGAATCGCACTCACCGCGCCGATTCCCCGCTGTCACACCGGCTCACACGCTTCCTGGTGGAAACACTACAAGTGCCAATCAGAGAAGAGTGGGAGGGGCTAAGGCTGACTACAGATACAAAGCCGCCAGCAGCGCCAGAGTAACCACTTTGAAGGTGCTACTGCCTGTGCTAGCGCGAGCGCTCTACCGCCCTGTTATTTTATGTTTATGTTGCCTATGAATCTGGACGCCGCCAGCAGCCAGAAATTTTGATAATACCCTCGTCCATCAACAATGTCACCTCTAATGTATTCCAGGGAAAAGCTGCTGGAACTGGGGACACCGAGCCGCTGTGGGGTATGTGATGGTAGGTTATGCTTAGATCCTAGAGATCTTAAAAACTGCCACCCCCGTTGTCAATGGCCAGTTAGCCAGCCCCAGAGGGCAGGGGGACCCGGGAATAAGAATGGGCCGGTTGGGCAGCAAGGGATTAGGAACATGACCCAGGCGGAGGACACTAATAAAGGCTTAAGGGCAGATAACATCTGCAAAGGGTTATACATCAATGCCATATCCATTTCCAAACATGCTACAGAAATTTGGGATCTTTTGGAAGATTGCAAACCGGAGATATGTTTTTTTACTGAGACGTGGTTACATACACACTCGGCCCCGTCTCTAGCTATTGCCTTTCCTCCGGACTACAAGGTATTAAGGTTGGACAGAATAGGAAAACGAGGTGGGGGATTGGCTATTGCGTTCCGCTCTGGGGTAAATATAAAGGTGTTAAATACAACTTCATCTCCCATGATGGAGCTGATGATTGTATCTATTGAACTGGCACATGATCATAAAGTAACAGGAGCGGTCGTGTACCACCCTCCGGGGGAAAACAAGAAGGGTTTCTGTGCATCTTTATTAGAAATTCTTGCCCCACATGTCCTGCAATCGAAGGATTTCTTCCTCCTAGGAGATTTTAATTTTCACTTTGATATGAATTTTAATACCGACACAGCTGACTTATTGGCAGCCATGGAATCATTAGAGTTACTGCCCAGAGTAGTCGGCCCAACCCATACAGCAGGCCATACCTTCACCAATATCCCCAGCTTGTTCACAGAACCTCCTTTAGTAGTGAGCTGGTCGGACCATTTTTCTTTTTCGGCTCCGAAAGGTTCGGAAAAATCGCAAGGGCGGAAAGTGCTGTGCAGACAATGGAGGAAGGTCACACCTAATAGATTTAGTACATTATTTTCTCCTCCTCAGTTTAGTGAATGCCAGGACATTAATTTAGCTCTAGACAAACTAGAGTTAGAGGTCATAATGACCTTTGACAAGATTGCCCCAATCAAATCAGTCACAATACACGATAAAAAATGCCCAGCCCCATGGTATTCGGACAACCTAAAGACTGAGAAGGCTGCATGTAGGGTAAAGGAAAGAAAGTGGAGGAAAACAAAAACGGATACCGATAGACTGGCATATAACATTGCCCATAGGAGGTACCTTAATAATTGCAATATGGCAAGAAGAACTTTCCTGGCCACTCGCATAGAGGGGGCAAAGGGGTCCTCTAAAGAACTGTTTAGGATCCTAAAGGAATTCACAGCCCCTAGTGTAACCAACTCCTCCTGCCCTTCCACTCAGGAATTTTGCGATAAGCTTGCGTGTCATTTTAAAAATAAAATAGACAGTATTTATGACTCCTTTGAGCTGCTACCAGAAAACTGGGAAGAAAGTCATCACACTGTGAGCTCTTCGCCGGTGAGATTGGAGACGTTCGCAACCATCACCAGGGAACAGGTGTTACCATTATTGAAAGGCTTGAAGTCAGGCTCTCCGTCTGATATAGCTTCCCCGTATGTGCTGTTGGACTTAGCTATAGAGCTTGTAAACCCAATAACGGAAGTCTGTAATCTGTCACTAGCGACATCCTCTTTTCAGGCCAGCTGGAAAAAGGCCTTCATTAAACCTCTGCCTAAGAAACCATCGTAAGACTGTGCCTATCTGCAGAATTATAGACCCATCTCGCTCCTCCCAGGATGCTCCAAAATCATGGAGACGCTGATAAACCGCCAACTGTCGGATCATTTGGATCAGCACGGCCTGTTAGATCCCTCGCAGTCGGGTTTCCGGACTGGCTATAGCACGGAGTCCGCACTGGTGGAGGTAACAGATACCATCAGGCTCTTACTGGATGGGGGGACTCCGACCGTGCTGGTCCTACTTGATCTGTCGGCAGCCTTTGACACCATCTCTCACAGAATTCTTTTGAGTAGACTGCGGGAGATAGGTGTCATTGGAGGGGCATGGGAGTGGTTGCGGAGTTTTCTGTCAGATAGATCCCAGTGTGTACAGATAGATGCTTTTACCTCTCAGACCGCAGTGGTGGAGAAGGGGGTGCCGCAGGGTTCTGTTTTGAGCCCCACATTGTTTAACATCTATGTGGCTTCACTGGCTACCATTATAGAATCCTGTGGTTTTCAAACCATCTCCTATGCGGACGACACTCAGGTGTTAATCCCCATAGAAAAGGACCATTTGCTGACCAGAGAGAGATTCAAGAGCTGCATGATTAAAATCTCCAGTTGGATGAAAAACAACTATCTCCAACTTAATTCCAACAAGACAGAGATTCTACTGTTTGGTAAGGCAGAGGAACTATGGACGGATGAATGGTGGCCAGAAGCATTAGGCTCTCCCCCCTCCCCAAAAAAACTGGGTAAAAAAACTGGACGTGACAATAGATAACAATTTATCCATGGTACAACATGTTAAAACTTTAACAGGAAAATGTTTTGGCCTGATGCGCACCTTGAAGAAGATTTTCCCGTGGGTTCCTCTCTCTGCTAGAAGGGTTTTGATCCAGTCACTGCTAGTCAGTAGACTATATTATGGGAATGCTCTCCTAGTGGGAGTGAGGGAGGATCTATTGTCGAGGTTACAAGTCGTGCAAAACACGGCGGCCCGTTTTGCTCTGAATAAACCGCCACTCACGCCATCCGCCCCGCTTTTGAGAGATTTACATTGGCTGCCGATCAGAAAGAGGGCTCTTTTTAAACTTCTCTGCCCAGCTTTCAAGGCTCGGGTCGGACAGGGTCTGGTATATCTTACAAATAAGCTGGTTTGGTACTCTCCGGCCCGTTGCCTAAGATCTAGCGGCCAAAAGCTTCTCCAAATGCCAAGAATCAGGAAAGTGAAGATGGGTGGGTGTGCTTTCTCCTATCTGGCACCTAAACACTGGAATCTGTTGCCCCTAGATCTGCGCTCTTGCACATATCTAACCATCTTTAAGAAGCATTTAAAGACCTGGCTATTCAACTGAGCTGCTGGGGCCGTCGAAGCCTGCCTCCACAGGCGCCGAGAGATCCCTTGGGGGATGATTCGTGCGCAATACAAATATAATAATAAATAAATAAATAATAAATAAATAAATAAATCTGATTGTCACAAACTACTTGCTGCACTTAGAATTTTAAAATTGAATCGCACTCACCGCGCCGATTTCCCGCTGTCACACCGGCTCACTCGCTTCCTGGTGGAAACGCTACAAGCGCCAATCAGAGAAGAGTGGGAGGGGCTAAGGCGGACTACAGATACAAAGCCGCCAGCAGCGCCAGAGTAACCACTTTGAAGGTGCTACTGCCTGTGCTAGCGCGAGCGCTCTACCGCCCTGTTATTTTAAAACTGTGTTGCCCATGAATCTGATTGTCACAAACTACTTGCTGCACTTAGAATTTTAAAATTGAATCGCATTCACCGCGCCGATTCCCCGCTGTCACACCGGCTCACTCGCTTCCTCGGGGAATCGGCGCGGTGAGTGCGATTCAATTTTAAAATTCTAAGTGCAGCAAGTAGTTTGTGACATGCTTCATCATTGGGGCCCAATGATGAAGCATGTCACCAACCAGGTTGGTGAGTGAGGGCTTTTATAAAAAAAATGAATGGTTTTTTTCAACAGTAATAATCTTACTGCGATTACTAGCATGTTTGCTCTTTCATTTTGATACTACACTGACACACTCCTTTGTTGATTGTCTAACCAAACCAATAAACACACAAAGGCTAGAACAAACCCCTACGATAAGCCGAGAAACCTTCTCATATTTACTGACCAAAGTTAGATCTGGCTCTCCTAGGGACTGCTGTCCTCCTAGGATCTTGAAAGAGGCCTTCACAGCCTGCCCAGAACCAGCCATGGCCCAATTAAACAAATCTCTCTCCCAGGTACAAGTACCTGATGCTTTCAAAGAGGCGCTTGTCATCCCCCTCCTGAGCAGATCCCGGAACCCTCACTAACTACTGACCTAGCTCACTGCTCCCCTACATGGCCAAACTACTTGAAGCCCACGTAGCCAAAAAACCTATCCACTTTTCTGGAACAGTCAGACTACCTAGACCCTCATCAAGCAGGGTTCCGCCCAGCTCACTCCACAGTGTCAGTGATACTGTCAGTCTTAGATTCTCTGCGAGAGAAAGCGGACGGAGGCTCCCCCCAAGCCCTGGTGCTGCTGGATCTTTCTGCCGCCTTTGACACGGTCGACCATAACATCCTGGTCGACCGTGTCGAGGACGCGGTTATCCAAGGATCGTCCCTTGAATCGATCAAATCCTTTCTTACAAACCGCTATCAAGCGGTCCGCCTGGGAAACTTCAAAACACTCAAGATTAAGAACACTTGCGGTGTCCCCCAGGGCTCCTCCCTCTCTCTACATCTATTCAA
Source organism: Triturus cristatus (assembly GCF_964204655.1). NCBI lineage: Eukaryota > Metazoa > Chordata > Amphibia > Caudata > Salamandridae > Triturus > Triturus cristatus. The sequence continues at coordinate 1,174,592,498 of NC_140590.1, read as the reverse complement.
CCTATACCTTCTCCCCTTGACCCACGCACTAAAAGAAAGGAAAGTCCAGACCTTCAATTATGTAGATGACTTTCAACCGATTCTGCCGATCAATGACTCCCCCACCACCATCCTCGAATTCCAGAGAACAATGCTGTTCATCCGCGATTGGATGAACAGCAATCACCTCAAATTAAATCCAGACAAAACAGAAGTGATCCTCACAGGACGCCCATCAAACCCCTGGAACTCCCACTTCTGGCCTAAAGAACTGGGACAGCCCCCCACCCCCTCCACATCCGCCAAAACCTCGGGTGTCATAATCAATAAAGACCGCACCATGAAAAACCAAATTGGGGCCGTGATCTCAACATGCTGCTAAAACACAGGCAGTCCTCGCCATGGTGATATTCCACATCGACTATGCAAACTCTCTCTACCTTGGCATTCCGGCCTACCTCATCCACCGCCTTCAAATGGTTCAAAACCAAGCGGCCAGACTGATCTTTCAAGAAAACAGGCGCCAACATATCACTCCACTTCTTAAGAGACTACATTGGCTTCCAATGCCCCAGAGATGCGCCTTCAAGGTAGGATGCATCATCTTCAAATCTCTGAATTGCAAAAGCCCAAAATTCCTCACCAGTCTGATCAACAGATATACTCCAACCCGCAACCTACGATCTGCCCACATGCACCTCCTGAGCACCCCACCCTTCAGGCTAAAATGCGCAGGGGGGTCAAGATTCGCCACCCTAGGACCCAAACTCTGGAACTCTCTGCCACTTGAAATCAGATCCTGCAAAAATCTCAAGAGCTTCCGCAAATTGCTAAAAACATGGCTATTTAAACAGGCATACTAGCAACATCTAGTCTAACACCTTCAGAGCAGCGCCAAGAAACCAACCTGGTGTACGTGCGCTAAACAAATAAAGTTTAACATAACATAACATAACACTTTACCCACTGGTTTCCCTCACTTTGACTGGCTGCACAAAGTCCATGCTCATTGTTACATCCACTTGAAAGTAGATTCTTTCTTTTTGATGACAAAGTTCAAAATGTGCCTTTTTATTTTATTTTTTATAGTACCTTTAAGTATTGGCTATTTATTTTGCCTGCACTTCTTTTTAAGGTTTAGGCTATAAAGGGGCCTATTCACAAACTGCATATTGTAGTATGTTTAGTACTACTACAATATTACTACTGAAGTACTACAAAAATACAATTCACAAACCTATGAGTGTAGATCTCCACCTTCACCTCTCCTATCTTTTCTATGAGGAGATAGATACTCACACTTGTAAGTTTGGTACTTAGTAGTAAATGTGGGAGAGACCGGGGGGTGGCTGGAAAAAGGGGGATACCACTGCTAAATGGGAGGGGTTAAGGGAGGAGTAAAGGGGAGTTTAGGGAAGGTTAGGAAGGTGTTTAGGGAGAGACGTGCACCCACCCACAAAAGAGAAAACCCACTGCTAATCACATACTGCACTTACTACAGCCAAAAAGGGACCGGAAACAGTAGCAAATTACCCCATCTCAGAGCTGGAGTAAATCCAGCGCTACACATGGCCAACCACTGGTACTGCAACATCCTCCCATAGAAAATAGTGGAGGTAGGGACTTAAATTAACACCCAATAGAAAATAACGTTAAATTAAATTAAATTACATTTTGTAAAATATTTTAAAATGCTAATAAATGTAAAAAAAGTTTTTAAAAAGACTGCATATTTATTATCTAATTATAATATTTTAGTAACCTTTTAGAATTTAAAAATAATGTAACATTACTTTGTATTAAAATATAATTAAATTACTTTTAATCAGTTCTACACATCAATTTTAATTATTATTAATGCATAACATTTTTAAAAAAAATTATTTAGGAAGGAATTATTTTTTTTAATTCACACTTCAGTAAAATAATTTTAATTTATTTTATTTAAATTGATCAAAGAATGTATTCAAAACTAAGTTTATAGTGATACAGTGTTTATCTTCTTTTGTTTTACCTTTAAAATAAAAACATAAAATTAATTTACATAAATATTTAACATAAAAATACTATTTATTTTTAGTTAAATAAATGTTTTTACTCTTCCATATATCCTTTACCACGTGGAGACTCTGCAGTTGGGGTGTAGATGTCTATATCGTAAAGCATATGGAAAAATAAAAACGTTTATTAAACTTGGCAAAATGTAGTAAAAGGTTTTATGCTAAACATTATTGTAAATTAATTTTACATGTGTATTTTAAATGTTCAGCCAAAGAAACAAATGCTGCAGCACAATTATTTTATTTTTGAATAAAATCTTCTTTACATTTATATTAATCTAAATATTATTTTTTTGCTGTAGATTAAATTAAAAAATAAATGTTCACCTAAAGGTAAAAAAAGATGATTTGTTTAATAATTTTTAAACATGATGTATAGAATTAATTAAACATACTTTTACATCTTTTATTACAATGTAATGATACATCAATTTTTAAATTAAAAGGGTTGTTAAATATTGTATAAATAAATTATATATGTTTTTCTTTTATATATATTTAACATAAAATTATATTTAGTTATATTTTTTATATTTTAAATAATTTAATTTAACATTGTTTTATATGGGGTTTTATTTTAAATCTATACCTCCATCACTTTCTATGGGAGGATGCTGCTGTATCAGTGGTTGGCTATGTTTATCACTAGGGCTTACTACAATTTTTTGTTTGGAATAGTAACTTACACTCATAAATTAGGTTCTACCTCATGTTTCAGAGCTTAGAAGCATGTAAGTCTATACTTTTGCGTAATTTTATACTCAGAATTTGTGAATAGCCCCAAGTAGTAAAGCCACTCAAAAGGATAAGAGTAAACATACATGTGTAAATTACTCACAAATGTAAGTTGCCTTTATGAATAGCCTCGAAGGTTTTTAAGTAGCATTGTAACATTGTAGCGTACCTGCCTGCGTTTCATTTCTTGTATAGATGTGATATGTTCTTGTCAGCGTTGAAAATAATAACAATAATAAAATGCTTCACAGAACTGAAAGGCTTGTTGTTTAAAAAACATCACTAGTAGAACAGCCTCATCAGTGAAAAAGTTTTAAATTAGCATTTGTATTGTAAGCTCTTGATTGCTGTGTTTAAGTAGTGCATGGATTTCTTCTTTTCTTTTTGCTGAATATGCTTGAATAAAAAGAAAAAAATACCATGTCATCAGCATGCCAAGGTCAGACCTATTGGCTTTGCCAAGGCTTGTTAAACATGTTGATTATTACATTCATTTTCTCACTTAACATTTGGAGTTTCAGCCTAATGACTTTCTGGTGTGGCGCCAAAGACTTTAAGTTATACAGGTATAGTGCCTAAATGACTTTCCTGGCACACTCAGATTCAAACATTCCCAAGCTGAACTTTACAAGTATTAGAAAAATATCAGTAACATGCGAAGGACAAATGAGCTACACTTGTTGTAATCTTAAAATATTTTGTGAATAAATATTTTAGTAGAGTACAAACCTCTGATGTTTTATCTCTCCATTTTAAATAGATCATATTTTCATTTATTATAATTGATGCTACAATTCCAATCCCCAAAATCGTGTGAGCCGATTCACAAGAGTAAATTATGCTATATATGTATATTTACGACAAAGTTTACATTTCAGACAACTGGTAGGAACCTACCAAGGGATTCCTATCAGGCATTAATACACTTATGCATGTAGATTTCTCCACCACTCTCGTAAAACCCACGCTATGGGTTGGACAAGGGAATTCCACAGCATGGTTTGCCTTGGAAGTTTGGTGACACCCACAAACACGTATGTTTAGGATAATTCCTAAACTCTATTGTGTCCCCTTTCTACCCTGCAAATGGGTGGAGATTTACTCCAGCAAAGGCCTGGAGTAACAACTTCCTGGGAGGGAAGAAAAACAGATTATGGACTCATTTGGATGGGGTTTAAGGGAAATACTTTCTCCACAGGAAAATGTTTTTTCCCTTGAAGATAAAAAGGAAAAAATTCATCTTAACCCCCCCCCCCCCCTGCAGACTTCTCCACAATGGAAAACAGTGCATAGGGGGAACAAAGAAAGTAGTGCCCTTTTCAGCTTTCCAGGCATACTACCAGGAGTGGTAGTGAATGTCCCATTACTTACCAGTAATCTTCATTACCCAAATCGGAGTCCTGCCCGCCCCAGTCCACATAGGTCAGGACTGGGACGAGGATTATGGAGGTGAAGGGGTAATAGGAAACATATGGAAAAGTACGCACAGACTAAGGCATAAATATCTGCCTGTATTTGCCATTGATTTCCATGAATCCTAACCACTGTATATTATAGCAGAACAATTACACATGTGTAACGTTCATCTCCATTTGTTTACATATTGGCACATGCTTTAAGTACATTGTGTGTAATTAATCGATAGAGCTAGGGGTGGAGTGTTATGACAATCAAAGAGACGTTGGGTCTCTCAGGATTTTATAAATTCAATTTATTCTTTGCATACCTTAGTACAATAAATGATGCAGTCTAGTGCAGAGGGTGCAAGGTGCAGAAAAGGTGTGTGATAAATATTTTAAAAGTTAGAGATATACGTAGAAATATCACAGGGTGTCAAGATATTGTTCACCATATTCGTTCAAAGTCCCCTATTCAAATCATAGTTTGACACAAGTACAAATCTGGCAACCAAGACTGTGTCTACGTTTTGACTCTAATGAAATGAAGCTGCGGGTCTCTTCAGGGCAACACTGTCTGTCTTTTCTCTTGTAGGTTAAGATACAAGGCCCTAAGGCCCAGATTGACTAATTCTCACGTAACGTAGCACAGCAGCCAAAAATGCTGTGCTGTGCTGCGTTGCGTGAGAAGGTGAGAGCACCATATTTACAGAGACATGGCTCTCTCCTCCTCATTCCCAAGCGCAATGCACATACCTTTGTGTCATAGTGAAACGGTGTCTGCATGAGTCTAGCATAGGTTTTGTACAGGAAGGATGCCCTTTCAGTACAAAATACTGTGCTTAGACTAACTTTTCCCACCTTGTAGTGTGCTGTACAGTGCAGCACACATGCAAAGTCGGACAAGATTGGAGAAATACAAGCATTTCTCTTTGGTAGTGCCTATTTGAAATGGGCCATTTTTTTACACAAAACCTTGTCATCATTTTTTAGTAAATAGGGTTTTGTGTTAAAAAGCATGGGTGGTTTCATGGCAATGTCCGTGCACCACACATTGAATGCCCCCTTTGTGCAAAGTAATGCAAAGCAGCGCTATGCAGTACTTTGTGTTACTTTCAAGTGAATTTCCATCCCAAAACAAGCTTTGATCTGGCAAGTAAATTGGGAAGAGAAATTGAGACGATTTGCATCACCTTTGTGATGCAAACATGGCACAAAATCTTAGTAAATATGACCCTTAGTTTCTAAACCACTCTGACTGTACTACTATTTAGTCTGTCTCATGGTGTTCCACATACTTTGTTGAAGATTGCTGCTTTTAACCCAAGTCTGTCCACCACACAATGTACTTCTCCTGATGCAGATTAGCAAATAATCCAGTAAATCTCTCGTACAGGCAGAGATCAGTTCCTAACTTTTTCTATCATGTTGCTCATACTGCTCATGGGCACATGCAAGTAAAAGAGGGACATGTGCATGGACTAAGTCAGTCAGCGCCTCAAGTGCTTCCCTTGCATGACCAGTGGGATAGTGCGAGGGACACCAGTCATCCGATGGATTCCAATGCGTGTGTACAGAGTAAAGCCATAGAAGTAGGGCATGGTTAAAATATTAAGCATAATTCCCTTCTAAATTGGAAGAAGTAACCAGAAATTTGTGGGCACACCTATGTTGTAAAGCTGCAGGAGTGCAGTGACAATAATCAACTGGGGGTGAAGGATTCCATCATAGTCATGCTAACAATTCATGTATGGCATAATGTACACAAGTTGCATCTCTGAGTAAAGAAGGAATCCTCCTGGCAAAAGGAGTGCCTATGGGAGAGTGTTTTGTGCCAGACATAGCAAAACTCTTTGCCGCTGAATTTGAGTGTAGAACAGTATATTGGTCACAAAATCTATACATAAACAACGTAAGGGTTTGTGGCCAATATATAGATGATGTGTTCATAGTATGGCAATGACCAAAGAGTGATTGGAGTTGTTTACTGCATGGCTTGATATTCAAAGGATGTTTTGACTGTAGTTTGAGGAGGGGAACATTTATATGCCTCTATCCTTGTTAGCACCTCAGCTTTCAAGACCAAACCGGATATCCTAGATAGCTAAGTGCTCATTCCTTTAATGTGCGAATTACCAAGTGCCTTGTAGCCCTAATTTAAAAGCCATCTACAGTATGTTCAAGGTAAGTAATGTCTTCCTGACCAAAATAACATTTCCTGGCTCGCGATGTTGACCCGTGCCTTTCAAACCTTTTTAGAACCCCAGCAACCTTGGTGTTATGTTCCACCCCGATCTCACCATAAATTGGAACATCATCTTGTTAAACTTTCACACCTTGGAGTCCCCCCTATATCTATGTCATTGTCCTCTGTAAAACAGAGGCTGCAGAAACTAAACCAAATTAATTGTGTACAAACTTGAATGAGCCCATGGGAGTGATTAATGAAGTAAACTCCTGACATTTCTCATGAAAATGGAACCGATGATAAGCCAATGCTAAATCCAACGCAATTAAGTAATTAGCTTCATTCAATTTTGACAGCAATTCAGAAATGTTTGGCTAGGGGAACTTATCTACAAATACCTTATGATTAAGTGCCCTTGGATCTACAGACAACCTGATATCACTTATCTGCCACCACAACAGGAGCCAACAACTCCAAAGCCTCAAAATGCAATATGCACAATGACCCCGACCCGATACAACCTGTCCAACTCTATCTTGACTCCTTCATGAACTCCAGCCGGTAGCCTTTTTAACCTTGAGGCTTGAGGAATTTAAGACCTGAAGTGCTGGAATAAATTTCAGACTGGGGTTGCTGACCACTGACTTCCCATTACTAAAATCACTAAAATCATGTGGACTGTAAAATGACAAAATCCTATTTAAAGTGCAAGTGTATCAAACCAAACCCATTCAGCTAGAGAGTGGGGTAGTCAAGCGCGGAGGGAGGCAGTGATGAATTTTGGAGCACATATTACAACAATATGGCTGGTGAGACTGGTTATTGTCATTTATAGGAAGCACATTCTCCATCCAAATGCTTTTTGGTATTAAATCATCAGAAACAACCTCTGAAACACAAACTCAGTTTTTATTAGGGAAGAGTGAGGTGGAGGTATATTTGATGCTGTATATATGATCTCCCTCCAAATTATATGTGTGTTCCTGGTTTCTCTACTTAATATTTAACCTGTGGGTTAGAACGGAATTGTTGTATTTGTAATATGAGGATTCCACCGGGGTGAGTTAACCTGATGAAGAAGAATGTGGCTGTAGTTGTTCATTAAAGCTTGTCTTGATCTTACCTTGCTGTGCAGCAACCCTCGCTCATGTTACACTGGCGACGAGGATGGATGGATGTCACCTCAAAACGTCAAGTTCAGGGGTTCTGTACTGTGTTGAGGTTAATAGTTATTCAGCTCCGGTTTCCTGTTCCCGTTCAGGATTGGTGTGCACTTGTTCTGCATTAGGAGCACTCCACATGGAGTTATGAAGGCAATTGGAATATAGCAACGAGTGAAAATCAATGATTTGGAGTAAAGTACCTTATGTTAATTATTTGGTGAAAAGAGTATTCAGGCCATACAAAAAAACATAATATATAAAATGTATTCTTGAGTTGTTAACACCACAGTGTTTACAGGAAAGCAGATGGTGAATTTGCAAGCATTTTGCAAGGATAAGACTTATCCTAAATTTCAGCAAAATCTTTATTTGTTCATCATGCAGAATTTTATACCACAACCTGGGCAACCACCTATGAGATGAACTAAATGGATTTTTTTTTTTAACTATGCAAGAGTTTGGGGGACTAATTTAGGAGCAGAGAGGAAATGGTTACTGTTATTATATTGTGTAGAGGCGGAGGGTCAGGAAGTGTTAGACAATTTGCCTAAACCTTCTGCTGAAGATGAGAGAGGGTTTAATGAATTTGACGTTTGCCTAAAAAAAACTTGATTTAAATTACAAACGTCTTGTAGGTACCATTATGAAGAAGAACTATTATGGAGAGGTATTATTTTGGTAGGAGGGTACAAGGAATAACAGAGACAGTAGAGGAATATACACAGCTTTGCGAATATTACCCTGTATTTGTAAGTTTGGTGCACTAACTAATGAAAGAATTAGGGATCAATTTGTTCTGAATTGTAATAGTGAACACATTCATGAAGAATTACGTCTGAAGGATAAGCTTCCATTCAGTGAAGGTGATAATGAACGTGAAAAGAGTGGAAACACATACGTAAGTGTGTGGAACTTATCACATGTGACACAGTGAAAGGGGTAGGCACTAAAATATCTCAATAATAAGGGAAGGGAAAGAAGAAAATGGGTCCAATTTTTTTAAAACTCTTTTTAAAGGACATTGTTCCAGGCGTGGTATAGCTCGAAATATGGATAATTATAAATCAGGCTCAGCAGTAAAAGCAGTGTGAACTTTTTCTGCGAAAGGAGTACATTTTGTTATTGGTTGCAGCAGTGGTGGTGGGTAAGTGAACACCAAAGCTGTTAAATTACATGTTTGCTGAGGCAGCACTGCAATTGGTGTGTAAACCAGTGATGATCTGTCAGAAATGGTGACTGTGGATAAAATGAGCATAAGAATGACGTTCGACTCATTCCCCAGAAAAACTATTATATCGGAAGAGATTTATAGAAATAACTTTGGAAAAAGTCAAAGTTCAGGAGAATAAGCATTCGTCCTTGGGGGTATACTGGCCAATCCATAACGATTTTGTTTTATTTTTTTAAACACTTTTGGATCTTAAAGGAAGAATGACTATAGGAAAGGTGTGTGTTTCTGTAAAGAGTGACTCTGTATCTTTGAGTGACCGTATGATAAGGAGTGAGGGGTCCTTTGAGATCCCAATGCTGAACCTCAGGTACAGATCAAAGAGACAGTACATGAATTTTCATTTCGAGACATATGGAAAACGTGGATGAATTTTGAAGAAAAGTTTCCATCGGTCTCTAGTAATCATTTAGGCTGATGAAAGAAATATGTTTATCAAATATATCTGAAGGACGCTGCGTACTTTACGACCCCGCCAGGTCATCCTCTGAATGAGATATTGCAGGAGCACCTGCAGCCAGTGGCTGAGAATGAGTTGCCTCATCTACCAGGGAGTCTCGCGGTCTCAGGTGGAGTATACGTAGGCCGCTTAAGATGGAAGGAAGAAAGAACCCCATCATTTATTTAAGATTTGCAGCAAAGTATGGAACTTGAATATCATAGTTACTTAGAGCTGGGAACACTATAAAACTCTGATAGCTGTTCACAGGCCCGCGAAATCATTGCTTGTGCTGAAAGTGCAGTACGAACAGTTCATATTTGCACAAAAGGCTAACAGCGTGTACACGTGTTCCTCTCAAATGGGGGGGGGGGGGGGGGGGGGGGGATTGTCGGGGGTTTGCACGTATTTGTACGTCGAATGAGCCCTTATTTTAAGCGTATCAAGTTTATCATTAATGTCTTATTCCTCTTTACCACTAGATGGCAGCAGTACATTGCCAGTAACTATTTGTTTTTTGAAAACATTCTTTAACATGTGCCCTGCGTTCTCGCTAATTATTCTGCAAACATTGTATGCAAAGACCCGATGAGTAATAAAATGGGACCGAGTCCATTCTCTGTCCCGACACCATAACGTGCAATACTGTCAGCATACACGTTAGAATTTAGGATGCGTTTCCTTAAGGCTCATACTCGCCCGCTCACCTGTTGGGAGTCGTCATTTTTCCTGCAGTTTTATGGAGCACGAGCTTGTGCTAAGGAAATCGGAGCGTTCGACCGAAGAACCGGACATAGCCCTGGGAGATTAAGGGGCTCATTAGTAAGCCCCTTGCACTGACGATAGGTCACTTTTTTGTGAGGCACTGGTGGCGTAGTGTGCTGCCCCATATTTACAGGACACGTACAGCCACCCTGCCTGGCACACAGAAAGGGGAAACCACCTCTCCTGATTGTTTTTGCGCAAGAAGGTGTTCCTTCCTGCGCAAAAACAATCATCTCTGCAACGCAGGCACTCTTGCACCATGGCAAGGGTCCCTGCGTTTGCACATGGCAGTCTTTTATGCGCCAGCGCAGGGGGGAGCACAGGGATCCCTCATATCGTTGTAGATATGACGCATTCTTGTGCTTTGAAAGTGCCAGTGTGTCGCAGCAAAATGGCTTGTGGCACGCGCTGAGTCACTTTCTCGTGAATAAGGCCTAGGAACTTAGGGATTTGCCAAAAACCACAGGATGTTGAGCCCAGGCCGCACATTGCACCTTAGTTTTTAGTTCCAAAGTCGTCATCTGTAGCCCCTCTGTAATTTGCCATCACAAGCCATTTACTGCCTGTCTGGGCAATTAACTTTCAGGCCCACCCTACCGGTATGCAGCCCAGCTCCGTGGTCTCTCAAGAAGACTCCTCTGCTGGCCCACAAGGGAACAAGAAAACCTTGGCTGCTCATGAAGCCATCACCTGGCCTTTAGCTGGCCCCCACACTCCCTCAGGCAACTTTCACAGACACTTGGCTGACCCAACAAACCCTCAGCACCACTTAACATATACCAAAGCAAGAGACGTCACCCACTGGCTCCTAGAACTCGTCATCACGGCACCTCAGTGGGCCTTCAGATCATCTCTGCTGACTGATTAATACCCATACTGCACCACTGGTAGCCTCTGGAGTCCTAAGAGATCCTCTCCTGTTCAGTTCTGGACTAAACCTTTTAAACACCCTCTACTAACCCCCCGTGGCTGCGTTCACGACCATCACAGCCCATGTGACTCTTCGCAGACTGCCCCCTGTTCCTCAGCCTGCAAACTCCCCAGGTGCCTGCATTCACTATGCACACAAGCTCTTCGCCTTTTAGCAGCTCTTGGAGCACTGCCCTTGCTTCATAGACATCTGGAATTAATGCGGCTGCCCGCGGCCCATGTAGGGGACCACCCTAAAAGGGCGGCCCTTTAGTGCCATTTGGACACTAGCTCCATCCCCCTAACAGTGTTGGGACTCAGGAAGGAGTCTCCACCCTCTTGCCTTGGTGCATGATGCGCGTCACTTCTGGTGCACCAAGGATTCGGAGAGGGTACTTATACCTCCTCCGGCCACCTTGGCGTCCTCTGTTGCACCGGGCATGCCATTGGTGTGGTTGTTTGGGTCCAGCAGTCGTTGCTTCGGTTGTCGGGTACAGAATAGAGTCAAGTTTGCAGCTTAGTAGGGACCTCTCTCCAACACTCCCGGTGAACTAACCTAAGGCTCGCATAAGAGCAGCCCCCCCAACACCCCCACGTGGGCAGCGAGACTAGCAGTAACGACCTGCCGGTACCCTCCAGATGAAGGACGAGTGTGGGGTTCCAACAAAGGGGGCACGCTGGTCAAGAGCTCTGCTCCAGGGAGACGTCCGGGGGGGGAGCTCACTCGCGGCACACCAGAAGCTCATTGAGGCATCTGGTGGCACAGTGGGGACATTGTTTTGGGCAGTTATTGAGCATTAGTGATGGGCCATCGGGGCCTACCAGGGTAGGACCAGGCGCACTCGAATAGTGTTCACTGGAAAGTTAAGTGGGGAGGACAACGGCCCTGTGCAACGTTTCCTACAGTTATGAAGCACGATGTGTTATACGCGTTTTCATTGTATGCTCGAGTTTTTACACGTTGTTGATGGTATTAACTTTGTACATTGGTGATAAAACACGATGGTTCGTACTGGTCTTTACATGCTACGCACTTGCTTAAATGCTTGCGAGTGGGCATGGTGTCGCGGGTATCTAGTATCGTCATTGGCATCCTTCTGTACACCCCTCCAACCATATATTCATTTCCCAAGAATAAACACACAACACAGACTGCTTGTTTGGGTACAATTGCTGCAGGTTTATTGCATACACCGTTATGTAATAGGTGGGTTATCTTACAGGCGATCCAAGAGCAGTCAACCAACTGGGCCGCCTGCCCGCCTGATGAGCCAGGCAGTACTGGGGCGAACCCCGCCTTTCCTGCCCTACTAGTGATCCTCTTCCCGGATCACGTGACTGTTGGTAACTTCTTACTCATGCCCCTTCCAGGGCGGAGCGTCGCATAGTAAACCCCCCGGTTGTTCAGGCCCACAACCGCCCGAAGGACTAGCGGGGCGCCGATACGACTTCCAGGACCCTTCCATGAGGCTCCTCGGATTTGGCTCTGGCACCCCCTATGGTGCAGCGCAGAGGTACCCTTGGTACCGACCTGCTTCCAGATCGCCCTTTAACTCCACCTGCAACGAAAAAGGAAAACATTACAATATTCTCTGCCCGTCTCCTGGCACCACCACGCCGGATAAGCGGTAGGGAGGGAGGCGGTGTGCACGGCGATAAAGAGGTCGCCAACATGGTGGGGGAGGATTATATACCCTCCCCCAAGACAAAGACGCCCCGGAAGTGACGCCCCTCGCGTCACAACCAGGCAGGGAGTGGGGGTACTCCAACCGGAGTCCCTGCCCTCTAGGGGGGCGGGGAGGGGTGTAAGGTGCCCAGGCGACACTAGAGTGCTGACCTCTCTAGTGGCCTCCTGTCGGTGCCTCGTCAGCTGCAATTCCAGGACATTGTCATGAAGGTATGCTTATGGCATATTTTTACGAGGCGCAATGTGCTGTACTCGTTTTACATGCTACATAATTGTTCACATAGGAAGCACGATGGGTTGTACTTGTTTTACATGCTACGTACTTGTTTACAAGCTTGCGAATTTTACAAGGTGTCAATTGTATGATTATGGCATATTGTCATGAGGTGCGATGTGCTGCACTCGTTTTACAGCTACGTAATTGTTCACATATGCTTGTGAATTTTCACGATGTCTATTGTAATATTCTTGCACGTTGGTGGCCTGGTAAGGGCTATGTTTGGGCAGCGTACTTCGGAGCATTTCCGCAAGGCTTCCCACACCGCTCGGCGCAATGGACAATAAACAGAGTGCTAGCGCGAATGGCCCCTGGCCGAGGAAGGTAAGAAGAGAGTCGGGTGTTGCGCAGGCTCGAGATAGTAACGAGCGTGCAATGCTTTGTGCCAGAATGTTATTTTGATATGGGTTATCGGCAGGCAAAGGGTCACAATCCGGTTACAGGCAAGGACGATGTGCCGGCATGTGATCCGCTAGTGTGAGGTCTCCCGGAGTACGGGCTTGCACCCAGTTCGAGGTTTGGCAACCTTGGCTGGCGAGCGACAGAGCCCCAACATGCGGGGTGGCACAGAGCATGCAGTGTCTGCAGAGGTATAGTACCCCCAGGGGCACCCCGCTGTCCCCCCCTCCCCCATAGTAGGTTACCCAAATGGCACACACAAGACAGTTGGTGTTGGGTAACAATGCTGCAGGTTTATTACATAATTCCAGAATATGTAATGGGTGGGTTATCTTACGGGCGATCCAAGGGCAGGCAACCAACTGAGTCGCCTGCCCGCCTGATGAGCCGGGCAGTGCGGGAGCGATGCCCGCTGATGCTGCCATCCATGTGATTCTTTCTACGATCACATGCCGTTGGTAACTTCTACTCACGCCCCTCTATCGGGGCGGAGCGTCGCTTAGCAAGCCCCCTGTTGTTCAGGCCCTCAACCGCCCGCAGGACTAGTGGGGCGCCGACACGGTTTCCGGGACCCTCCCATGAGGTTCCTCGGTTTTGGCTCAGGCACCCCCAATGGTGCAGCGCAGAGGTACCCTTTGTACCGGCCTCCTTCCAGATCGCCCTGTAACTCCGCCTGCAACGAAAAAAGAAAACATTACAATGCTCAGAAACCCCCCCCCCCCACCCAACGCCTAAGCCGGGTAAGTGGTAGGGAGGGAAATGGCGAGGTGGGCGACAAAGAGGTCGCCAGGAGGGTGGGGGAAGGCTAAATAGCCTCCCCCTCACACCAGGGCAAGGAAGTGACACGCATTGCGCGTCACTTCCGGCCAGCCCGAGGAGGGGGGGGGCTCCGGTCGGCATCCCCGCCCCCCCCTGTGGGAGGGGGTGGGGAGGGGTGACCGGTGCCCCGGGGGCACTAAGGCGCCGACCGCCAATTGGCCCCCTGCGGGGGCCGCGGTCAGCGGCAATGGTCGCGGTTGCACGGGTCGCACGGACCCGGAGCGGGACAGCTGGCTGCAGTGCCCCGGCGCTTGTTGAGAAGATGTGGTGCCTATAGTGCAAATTAAAGGGCTATTTTTGTTGTGTTGCAGGGATTGGTAGCATGACGCTGGACGGTGTCTGTGGCAACACTACGGTGCAGGTGAAACACGGGGGCAAAATGGCGGCCTCCACGCATGTGGTAGATAAGGGTTGGCTTTGGGCTGGCAATATCATGTCCCGCTGGCTGGTGTAAGTGGTCGGGTTCGAGCACGCAATTTTGGGAGCTAGAGGGTTATTGTCCCAGGGGTTATGGTCCTATGACACCCATTCCGGGCAGCTCTGGAAAGATCTAGAGCAGTCAGTGCCTCATGTTCTCAGGCGGGTATTCTCTTTTAGAACACACAGGTGTTCAGTTCCAATCCGGACTAAAATGGAGATTGAGGTAGCAGCATGGACATTAACCCCTCTTTGCAAAGGGTGGCTCCCAGCTCAGATGAAATAATTTGTTGTGCTTGTTCCGCTTGTACTACATATCATGTGTTGCTCCCCCCTGCGGTTGGTCCACGGCGGCCAAGCTGCGTGGACCTGATGTTCGGGGGGGGGGGGGGCGGCAGTGGGCTTCGAGCTGCTTTCCTTCCCACTGTGGCATCGATGCGAGGTACAAGAAAATACTGGTGAACAGGCTTTCTTTAGGGACACAGACTTTTGATACACAAAGGTAGATGACATTTGTAACAGATCACCTACGTTCTTACAAGGTTTGCAAGCTAGGCCACACTGGGTTCTACACTGTTCGCGACTTACAGGGATATGAGACTTGGATACAAACATCTCCACTGCCGTAGATACTGTTCATGAGCCATTGTTTGTTAACAAATGTTGTGGTTTATAGCACACACCGTCCAACACAGCTGCTGGTGGAGCATTTGATGGTCGCCGCGGACTCTGAATGAGACGGAGGGCTGCGGTGGCCATGTGTAAGATTGGTCACGGGGGATGCGAATTTTTGGAAGTATTAATCTGTTTCATTGCATTTCAGGAACGTGCAGCAGGAAGTTGGTCTGGGATCATCAAGGGTGCCTGGTTCAGGTAAAATTGTTGGAGGGCAAGATGGATAATTGTGCCTGCCTTGCATGGGGGCCCAGTTGGCCGGCTAGAGGTCAACTGGAGACTGGCACACTGGGGTTCGCCTGGCCCGGAGGGTCGGATATTTCAGATGAGGGGCCGGCTTGCTCCTGGGGGGCACTAGGGGGCGGAGGATCATCGTCCACTGCTTTATGCAGTGTAAAAAAATAAAATATAAAATGATAATAACTTGAGGTTATTATCATTTTATTTTTTCCTGTTGCAGCGTCTATGAGGGATTGGACTTCTCTCCGAGCAGGGGGAGGAGTTGTTTGCACTCCCTATGTGAGCATGAGTGATTGGCCGGCCCTCTCGGGCCCGCCAAACGGTCATGCGCACATAGCATGTTCTCCATGCAGGCTGCATTAATCACCTGGCCTTTAGCTGGCCCCCACACACCCTCAGCCAACTTTCACAGACACTTGGCTGACCCAACAAACCCTCAGCACCAGTTACCATATACCAAAGCAAGAGACGTCACCCACTGGCTCCTAGAACTCGTCATCGCGGCACCTCAGTGGGCCTTCAGATCATCTCTGCTGACTGATTAATACCCACACTGCACCACTGGTAGCCTCTGGATTCCTAAGAGATCCTTAAACAATACAAAAACAATCAGGAGAGGTGTTTTCCTCTTTCTGTGTGCCACGCATGGTGGCTGTACGTGTCCTGTAAATATGGGGCAGCACACTACGCCGCCAGTGCCTCATTGTAAAAAGTGACCATGCAGCCTGCCTGGAGAACATGTCCACCCCTCCAGCCCCTGGATGAGCGCCGTGTCATGGCACTCAGACAAATCATAACACTGCATTGCAGCGTTGTGATTGACTGCAGGGAGCGTGGGAGCCCTGGTGCTACCTGCTTCCTGTTTCCCCCAAGAAGCCAGGAAGAGGACACAATAGGCGGCAGTGATACATTTTTTTTTAACCCAATCCCGCCCCACTACTGCTTCCAGGTAGCAGCCGCCACTGGTACTCATCTGGTAGGACTTAGACCCATATGTACTAACATGTTTTCCCATTGATGCTGAATGGGAAACCCTTTCATACATCCAGCCCGTTGTGACATTAGCAGAGGGTGAGACGGTGGCTTGTGTATGTATGTAGAGTGTGCTGTTTCAAAAAGGTCCGGGGTCTGACTTGCCTATAGGGCAGTTTGGCCGTGCCCGAGAGGCTGGTCTCACAGGTCTCACAGATCAATGTGTAGGCTTGTAATTTTGCAGTTTGTGGGTCTATTTTGTGGCTTGATGGAACGGTTTTCACTGTTGATTTCCCTGATATTACCACAAATATTGCCAGCAGCAAACACAAATACATACTGTCTCTCATAACTTGTAAAATACCCATAGAGCGTGTCATTACAAGTTCAGAACTGGCCTGATTTACAAATGTGGGCCACTTTTATCGCCATCTGGTTTGCTAAAGGAGGGCCGTTTTTATTCTGGTGCCCAGGCCAATTTTTTTGTCCCAGTCCGACACTACAGTTCCCATGCCACCGAAGGAGGATTTTAAACTGAATCCCACTTCCTCTTCCTTTTTTGATAACAGGTGATAGTATTTTAAAACTTTTTTCTCGCACGTCTAGTGGTGATTTAAATCAGTGTTGGAACCTTTTATGGTAGATACCCTGGTTCCTGATTTATGTATGAGCCGAGCCGCATGTTTTTTCCTTTTACTGAGAAGCGAGGATCACTCTATAATTCCTATCAGTCTGAGCTTTGTCGTGTTGGTGTGCCGTCATTCCCCATCCCACTAGTCATCGCATTTAGAGTAGACGGGTGTTGCACAGTACTGAGGCCTGAGAACTCTGTATTAAATCCGGAGCAGGGGCCCCTCTGTGTACCTTGCAGGGGGGCCCCTTCAACTTTCATCACGCCACTGGGTGTTGGCTGTTGTGCTCGTGCCGGGAGATGCCGAGGACGAGTCTGGCCATGGTGTGCTGTATTGTTTGGAGTTTGCGGAGTAGGGACTTGTTGATGCCAGCGTAGAGAGCTTTTCCATAGTCCAGTCTACTGGTTATGAGTGCGTGGGTGAATGTCTTCCCTGACTCCGGGGGGATCCATTTGAAGGTCTTTCGAAAGATGCGTAGGGTGTTGAAGCAGCTGGAGGTGACGGCGCTGACCTGTCGGTTCATGGTGAGTGATGAATCAAGTACAATGCCGAGGTTGTTGGCGTGGTCTGAGGGGGTAAGCGGGCTTCTGAAGGCAGTGGGCCACCAGGTTTTGTCCCAAGCTGAAGGGGTGTTTCCGAGGACGAAGTCTTTTCGGCGTTGAGTTTTAAGCAGCTGTTGGTCATCCTTGACCTGTTCTCAGGCCAGGACGCTCCCCCCACCGCTCCAGCGTTCCCTGCTGGTGCTGTGTCCTCTGTCTGCTGCCCCTCGCTGCTGCTGGGAGTTCGAGGCCCTCCTCCACCTGCAGGCTCCCGCCTGCGCCTCATCCCTGGTGGCCCAGTGGTGGGGGGTAAGTATTCGATCTGATCTGCTGCCTGTTTCCTGTATTTGTATTGTATTTGTTGCCTGTTTTCTCTGTGCGCTGCTTTTGTCACTGTTGCCTGTATTTGTTGCCTGTTTTTCTGTGCGCTGCTTAAATAACTGTTGCCTGTGTTTTTGTTGCCTGTTTCATTTCTGCTGTGCCTTAAGTTCTTCGCTGCCCCGCTCCCCGCATTCCTTTCCCGCCGCTGCATCCCCTGCGTCCCCGCCCTCTCCTCTCCCATTCGCGTTCTGCCACCCGCCTCCCAGCTGCTCCTCCCTCCCTCCACCCCGTCTTAATGCAGGACGCTGCGCGGCCGCGCCAGAGGCAAGCCCATCTGCGCCCGGACCGCGCCCTGCGCCAGAACCCCTGAACCCCGCACACCCCACCGCACCATACCCAGCCTCAGCTACGACGCCGACTCCCTCCATGCTCTCAACACCGGCCGAGACCAACGCTGCAACCAGGCCACCCCGAAACGAACCCACGGACCCTTTTCCTGCCGCAGCTGCAGCTTCACCTGTGACAGAACCACCAAACCATCAAGGACCAGACCCAACCACCTCCACTACATACTCCTCAACACCCGCTCCGCACGCAGACACGCCATCGAGCTCTGGGACCTGCTCGACGCCACTGCCCTGGACGTAGCCTTCCTGACCGAGACGTGGTGGAACGACTCCTCTGCACCGACGGCTACAAGATCACCCGCAGGGACCGCGCCAACGGCATCGGAGGAGGAATTGCCATAGTCCACAAGTCCACCCTCAAGGTCACCACCCACGCAGACGACACCCTCAGCACCGCCGAACACCTGCACTTCCGGATCCACACCGACCCCAACACCACCCTCAGAGGAACACTCGTCTACAGACCCCCCCGAACCCCAGGCCCAGTTCAGCGACTCCGTCGCCGACCTCGCCAGCACCCACGCACTCGCCTCCACGGACTACATCCTCCTCGGGGACCTGAACTTCCACCTCGAAAACAACAACGACATCAACTCCACCACGCTGATCGGCAACCTCGCCAACCTCGGCCTCAGATAACTCGTCACTGCACCCACCCACGCCGCCGGCCATATGCTAGACGCCGTCTTCTCCACAAGCACCCACGTCGCCTTCGACCACACCACCGAACCCCACTGGACCCACCACCGCTGCATTCACTTCACCTTCAAAAAACCAACCACGCACCACCGCACCCAAGAGCTGCCTCGCCGCGGCTGGAGCAAAGTCACCGAAGACCAGCTGCTCACCACCCTCTCCCAGAACCCAACCACCGACCCCACCAACCCAGACGCCGCAGCCTGCAACCTCAGACAGTGGATCGACGACTGTGCCAACACCCTCGCCCCACTGAAGAAACCCTCCAACAGCCACGCCAGCAAGAGAGCCACCTGGTTCACCGACGAGCTCCTGGCCTCCAAGTGCGCATGCCGGAAACTGGAGAAGAAATGGCTCCACAAACGTACACCGGACAACCACGCAGCCCACAAGGACGCCACCCGCAGACACCACCACCTCATCAGATCAGCCAAGAGGTCCTCCTTCAAAAACCGCCTGGATAACAACGCACACGACAACAAAGAGCTCTTCCGCATCATTAAAGAACTCTCCAACCCCAGCGCCAACACCAACACCAACGACATCCCGCCCTCACAAAACTGTGCGACTCACTGGCCATCTTCTTCCACCGCAACATCGCTGACATCCACGACAGTTTCAACACCACGACCGACCCGACCACGCCAAACTCCACCCCTCCTCCGAACACCAACAACACCAACCACCTTACCTCCTGGTCCAACGTCAGCGGCGACGAGACACGCAAGGTCATGAACTCCATCCACTCAGGATCTCCGACAGACCCCTGCCCACACCACATATTCAACAAGGTAGACGCAGCCATCTCCCCCCAACTACGGAAGGTCATCAACATCTCCTTCGAAACAGCGACATTCCCGGAAAGCTGGAAGCACGCCGAAATCAACGCCCTTCTCAAGAAGCCCAAGGCGGACCCTAAGGACCTCAAGAACTTCCGGCCCATCTTCCTGCTCCCGGCGAAGGTCATCGAGAAAATCGTCAACATACAACTGACCCGCCACCTCGAAGACAACAACATCCTGGACCCGTCCCAATCCGGATTCAGACGAAACCACGGCACTGAGATTGCCCTCATCGCCGCCACAGACGACATCAGGCGCCAATTAGACAACGGCGAAACATCAGCCCTCATCCTCCTGGACCTCTCGGCCGCCTTCGACACGGTCTGCCATCGCACTCTAAAAACACGCCTCCAAGAAGCCGGTATCCAAGAGAAGGTCCTCGACTGGACCACATCCTTCCTCTCCGGCAGATCCCAGAGCGTCTGCCTGCCACCCTTCCGATCTGAAGCCACCAACATCATCTGCGGCGGCCCCCAGGGCTCCTCCCTCAGCCCAATGTTGTTCAACATCTACATGGCCCCCCTCGCACAAGTGGCCCGCCACCACAACCTCAACATCATCTCCTACGCCGATGACACTCAGCTCATCCTCTCCCTCACCAAGGACCCACGCACCGCCAAAACAAACATCCACGACGGAATGAAGGCCATTGCCGACTGGATGAGGAGCAGCCGGCTGAAACTGAACTCGGACAAGACGGAGGTCCTCATCCTCGGACCCAACCCCTCGGCCTGGGATGACTCCTGGTGGCCGACCACTCTGGGGACAGCACCGACACCCACCGACCACGCACGCAATCTAGGATTCATCCTCGACTCCTCCCTCTCCATGTCCAAACAGGTCAACGCCGTCTCCTCCTCCTGCTAAAACACCCTCCGCATGCTTCGCAGGATCTACAAGTGGATCCCGACCGAAACAAGAAGAACGGTGAACACAGGCCCTTGTCAGCAGCAGGCTGGACTACGGCAACGGACTACGCCGGAATCACAGCCACACACCTACGACGACTACAGCGCATCCAAAATGCCTCCGCCCGACTGATTGTCAACGTCCCCCGCCGCAGTCACATCACCCCCCACCTGACAAACCTACACTGGCTCCCCGTCGACAAGAGGATCACCTTCAAACTCCTCACCTACGCACACAAAGCACTCCACGACACCGGACCAGACTACCTGAACAGCAGACTCAGCTTCCACACCCCTACCCGCCAGCTCCGCTCTGCCAGCCTTGCCCTCGCCGCCGTCCCCCTCATCCAGCGAACAACCTCCGGTGGCAGATCCTTCTCCTACCTCGCCGCCAAGACCTGGAACACCCTACCTACCCACCTAAGGCAGACCGTAGACCTACTCGCCTTCAGAAGACTCCTCAAGACCTGGCTCTTCGAGCAGTAGCGAAACTCCCCCCCCCTCAGCGCCTTGAGTGAGTAGCGCGCTTTACAAATACTATGATTGATTGATTGATTGATCCACACTGCGGCGTCCTGCATCCCTCTCTGGAAGTTACGTTTTGCAGAGGTGGGGTTTCTGGTGAGGGAGAGGATGAGCTGGGTATCGTCGGCGTAGGATACGATGTTGAGGCCGTGCATTTCAAGCCCTTCACATGCACAATGAGGTGCTGTAGACAAATCTCTGACCGGTCTGTGACACTGTGTGCTTTGCACCAGATGCTTTAACCCTCTTTGATATTTTATGAGACAAACCTGTGAGTGGACTGCAGACAGATTTCTCCAGCAAATACATTAACTTCCAAGTAGGTTAGTGACCTTACATTTCAGGGTTTTGCAGTACTTGCAATACTCCTTTAGAGCCTATGATTGCTCAGTTTAGGGTGAGTTCCGATAGTTCTCTCTTTACATGGACTTCATTGCTTGGTTTTACTTGCAAGAAAGTGTCACTCTAGGTGTCAGACATTTGGCTGTAGATTGTCACTCGTTTGTAGTCCAAAACCATGGAAATGTCTCACATGCATTATTTGAAAAGTTTGGCAACTATGTTGGTGGTGCTGACTTCCAACATGGCCCCCACCTGCCCAGAATGGCAGCACCACAGTGATGTTTAGTGCAACGCTGCCCGTGGTAAGATGGAGGCAATGGAGATGAGGACCCTGGTGCTAGCTCAAGAGGTGTAGGGGAGCCACCTCCTTCCACCCTGGTCAAGCAAACAATGGCTGCTTCTGATGCAAGGCTACTGTTGGCCAAAGGTTTCTTTCATTATCAGAAATAGACCCCTAGTGGGCCATTGGACTGCTGCTATTTTGTGCATAGCCTTCATGGTGAGGGTTCCAGTCCAAATACCACACTCTGTGGCTTTAGTGCATGGAGCAGATCTGAGCATATACAACTCAGAGGACCCTAGCGAAGTGACACAGCTCAACGAGTTGATTGTCTGCAAACATCTCCATAGGTCCATAAAATTCCTGAGCTGTAATACTAAAATTCCATGAGCACACACAAACATTTTACCACGGGCCAAAAAGTATGATCTATAGTGTGCCAGAGGGCTGCATTGGTGTCAGCAGGGTGGGAGTGGTGTTTTTGGGTGGACGTAAGATGGGTGCAGAGGAAGCAAAGCATGTACATGGTGTGGACAATGAGTCATGGAGTTATTTTCAGGGTTTCATTCCATTCTGCCCTCTAAGTGAAGCCTCTAATGCCTCTGTCTATGCTCCCACGGATAGCCTTGTTGGATATCTCTCAGGGTATTTCCATAATGTCTTCTCAACGCTCTGCCTGCTGAGAAGGGCTCATGCCTTAGATCAGCCTATTTGCATGAAAGAAGTGATATCACCCATAGTGCATCTAAAACCACTGAAATCCCCTGGACCTGACGAATTTAGTGCCCCATTCTACAAGGCCTTTTGTAAAGAAGTAGCCCCCTTGCTCACTCGGTTTTATAATCCCTTCTCTGAAATGAGCTCTCTTACTGACACCATGCTACAAGCCATTATTTCAGTAATCCCCAAGCTCTGCAAAGACCTGGCCCTCTGTGGGTCATGCAGACCTACTTCTCTTTTAAACGTGACACAAATTTATTCACTAGCATCCTGGTGCACCACCGTAACTCATTAATGCCTGGTCTGTTAGAACCTGATCAATCAGGGTTTATACCCTCTCGGCAGTTGGGTGATAACACCAAGCATTTACTCCATCCTATGGATAAAATACACTGATTACGCAAAGAAGCTTTGCTTCTCTCTGTCGATGCTGAAAAAGCATTTGACTGTGCCCACTGGCCTTAACTCTTCGATATATTGAAGACTTTTGGCACTGGCGAGAGCTTTGGCAGATGGATATGGAGTATCTATAGTGCTCCCCGAGCCTCAGTCAGGGCTAACAGAGTGTTGTCCCTGCCATTCTTAATCCACCGGGGAATGTGTCAGGGTTGTCCCTTGTCCCCGCTGCTGTTTGCTCTGTACATGGAGCCCTTGGCACAATGGCTCTGGAACAACATGACCATCACAAAAATTCCTTTTAGGGTTAACCACTATTTGATTAGCCTACATGCTGATGATGTCCTTTTGTGTATTATAGAGCTCATGAACTCGCTTCCTGCCCTAATTGCCTAGCTTTGAGCTTTTGACATGGTCTTCACATTCATGGCTAACATGCAGAAGTCCCAGATCTCTTGGTTATGTCTGTGAACAAGACCGCTTTGAGTTCTCAGTTCCCTTTCAAATGGACCACTGATGCTATTCCATATCTAGGCATTTCCTTAACCTGAACTATTCCTAATACTTTGTCTACCAATTATGCGTCTCTCATCACTCAAATGGATAAGAATCTGTCGACTTGGAACCGTCTTGGTCTTTCCTGGTTGGGCTGAATTGCAGCAGTTAAGATTACTATTATTCCCCATATTTTATATGTATTCCATACTCTGCCTCTGACCCCACTACCTAACACTATCCACTACCTTCAACTGGACATCAATGCATTTATCTGGGATGGAAAGAAACCCCGGCTTCACAAACATCTTATTTACCTCTCGAAGTGCAATGGAGCGCTGGCGGTGCCCCAGCTGCTTAGTTATTATCAGGCTGCCCAACTACCTTGTTTTTGTGAAGCGAACCAACAACTTTCTGAGAAGCACAAGTCCTTTATGGCTCAAGCTGTGGGGGGTACGCTTATATGGAAAGAGGTTTGGCTTCAACGTTCGCACAGGGCCTGAATCCTTTATTCTTCACTGGTAACATGCGCTACGCTAACGTTCTGGGACACTGTTGCGGTTAAGACAGGCTTGACCTCTTTCCCTTCCTCGATGACTCCCCTTTTCGCCAATCCCGATTTTGCTCACGGAATGTGTCAGGGGCAGTTTTGACGATCGATAGAAGGGGGCTGCAAGCGAGTGGGATGCCTTTTTGCCATACACGGACTCATCCTCTTTGCCCAACTTAAATCTGACTACTCCCTGACTGATTCAGATTACGTCTCCTGTATACCGTTGCGACACTGGGTGATGAGCTGTGGGATGCAAAGAGATACAGGCCAACCGACGACATCTTTTGAGAAGTGGCTGCTTCTTAAAGGGGATGATAGACGTCTGCTATCCGAGCTGTATGTCTTGTTGGAGGATAAGAGGCCCAGACTAAATCCCGGGGTCAGCTGAGATGGGAGACTGAAATTGGTAGATCTCTTTCTGCATAATAATGTGAAAATATATTTTATCGGGTACATCACAAGCCTCACACCTTGGCCAGTACTGAAGCCACTTATAAAATTGCTTCTTATTGGTATCTTATCCCAACCACTGACTTATCACTTGTGCTCTAACAAGATGAGAAAAATGGCTCTTGCTCTGGGTGTGGCTCAGCAAGTAATGCTCTCACTCTGGGGTACAGACAGGTCTCCAGACCATACCTCATGGTTACATAAACTGTGAGTCATCCTGTAGATGGAGAAGCTCTCCCTAGCAACGACCCTACTAGGATCTATGGGCCTATTTTATTCATTCTTTCTTCTGAATTCCGGGGGTTAACATGCCTGAGATAGTTGCGGCTCCTAAGTCTGAGTCTGGATGCAACCCACCCTGAAGCCTAGCAGGATCTTGCCAGTCAGTACACCTTATATGACCATATTCGCCTTGTATGTGCCCACTACATTTATTGTTTTTTCATAATATTGAGTGAAGAGGTGGGAGGGGGAGGCTTTTGTTTATTTCTTCGTTGTTTTGTCTATACTTATCAGCCTGTACAATGCTGGCAGGCCCAGGGTTGTTGGCGGAATCTATGTCATATATTTATTTTAATGCTTACATAATAGAGCGGCTGGATCCTTGGGGTTGTAAGCGACATGCTGTGTATTCATGTGATGCAGCGGTGTTAATAACATAATTGATCTATAAATGAAACCCGTAGTCCTCAGAAGAGTCATACATTGGTCAATACTGTGTTATGCTGTACCTGAATCACCATCCCTCTGCTACACCTTGGCGTAAGACGTCTTGGCTTCCTATCGCTACCTTGGGAGAATCAAGTGTAAAAATGGAAGTAGCTTGATTATTGAATTGGAATGAAATAGAATTGCACAATGTGAAACCAGAAAACCTGGGATAAATCCTGGCTTCTCAACTTGACCAAATTGTGTGATCCTAGGCAACAGTTGTATTTCACTTTGCCTCTTCTTTCTTCATCAGCACATACAAGAGCACCTTAAAATATATTAGGTCAGGATATGCGCTGTGTAAAACCTTCTCTTGAGCTTGATTTGATAAATGATAATGTTACCCGTATGTAACGACAACCCAGGCGACCCAGGGGGGTCCACATGACAACTGATTTGCCTCTTAGTTTATTATTGCCATTGTTGTCTGGTTGGAAGGAGGCATGAACAATTCTGCATTCATTTTTTAAAGCTTTCACTTTTAAAAGTACTTTTCAATGCACTGATATACTCTGATGTACTAAGGTGAAACGCTTCTGCATGGTAATGAAATTCATATTTTTGTAGAGCCTTTGTCACATTTTTACACGTTTGTTGCAAGATCTCTTTAAAAATAGAAGTTGTTGCTAATCTTAAGCGATACGTGACATATTATTTGCTTCTTTCCTTTTACTTCAATTAGCTGTGAATAAATGCTTGCCTCTTTAAGTTAACCCCTTTCTAAATGTTAGTGGGTTCTCAAGTAAACAGCAGCCCAGTGCTGCTGTTCTCCAGGGGGTCCGCATGTAAAGTTCAGTAGGGCCACAAAGCACCCCAGGACATACTTTAGGTATCACTGCTTTAGACAAATTAATAATTACTTCAAATCTTTTATTGTACTTTGGCGCCACCACTAGGTACATTTCATAACGTGCTTGCAGAAGCACCAGCATTTTTGTGAACACCGGTTACAGAAGCAGACAAATCCTGTTGGTGGTGTGTATTTTATACATTTTTGAGCTGATACGTATTTTTTATTATATTGTATCCAGGGCACTATGCCTGATGACCAACCATTACTTTTGTTTGTCTGTAACCCAGGTGTATGAACCTCACCACGAGTACATTTAAAGGACCGGTATTTAGGTCTTGTCTACAGGCATGTAGGCCTACTGCTTCCAATACATTACATAAACCTAGAGTTGGCCCTTGGTCAGCCCCTTGCTCATGATTGGATGCCTTGGTTGTCTATCTCAGCTATACTCCTGAGTCAATGGATTTCCAATTCTTGTGCTAGTCCCACCCAGGAGCATTTCGGTCACACGGCTCATTTATTGGGCGAGTTGTAGCCATATCAATGCCTACTTGAGATTGACTCTTTTTACCTTTAGCCTTAGGAGCGCATGTGTTTCCTTGCTTTCTCCCTCCTGCTTCCTCTCTCCCAATCTGTGCTAGAGCTCTACCTGGGGTTACAGACCACCCCCTCTCTAGCAGACTGACCCCATGAGGCCCTTTCTCCCATCTCTCCTTTCCGTCCGCCCGTCGCGGACACTCCAGCAGCAGGAGAGAGACCTCTCTGCCCAGGCGGGCAACTAGAGACAAATTTCGGGGGGGGCTGAAAGAGAATTCGGGTGGGGGCTAAGTCTTCAAGTTCCAGCCATAGGCAGAGTGGCTGTAAGAAGGGGGGAAAACACAACAAAAGCCTAATTAACGAGTAAATGGTCTTTTAAAGACCTGTGAAGTACTCGGGTCCGGCTGCAATTAGACGGACGCCAGCCCGAGAGGCTGTCTCAGCCGGGCTGACACACATGAGGGGGGCGGGGGGCTGAAGCCCGGTGAGCCCAATGGGTGTTGCGCGCCTGTCTCTGCCCATACTGACTCCTGCCGTCTCGCTCACACCAGTCCTTTAGTGGTGGAGCGTGAAGTGCAGACTCCTGCCGTGAATTCTCACGGCATCCGCAGCATTCCCAGACGGGCAAACACCAGCACAGCCTATCAGAAGGAATGCCAACGAAAAAGGCATTGGGAAAAACAATAGGTCTTTTAGAGTAGAAGCCAATTGGCTTTGTCAATGTTTGATGAGTCAGATTCATACAACACAAGTCAGCTTTCCCCCCTCACCATCCAATGAGACATTCAAAGCAGAGGTGGGAGTTAGGTTGTAAGGACATCTCAATAACAGGGGGGAATATTCAAGTTATACAAACCAACCTGGTACTCACCATGAACATAAGACACACAGGCACAGATGCTTACACCCTGGGGCCTGGAGTGATGTACTGTGGTATCACCTGTCACCCAGTTATTTTTTCAACCAACTAAGACAGATGAAGGGAAAACCAAGGGGCAGCCTTTCAAAACTCTCACATTTGAGTGGGTGGGCAGATATGAATATAAAATGTGTGCTTTCTGATTGCCTTTGTTTTTCAGGTGCCCTTTCGAAATTAGCCAGACCTGTTATACCTGCAGGCAGCAGTGGTCCAAGTTAAGTGCTAGCTTTGTAAGAGGACGTAGTACACGATGTGCTTGCTTTAACTTATTTATTTCTAAAATAGTTAACTTGGTGCAGTGTACAAAATGCAAAACAACTTGACTTGGCACACTGCCAGGAGTATTCACTGGCACATGTTGTGCAAGGTCTATTGCCACAGAGTCCATGGGTGGGGCGTCAGTCATCAGCGTCAACAGCAGAGGAGACAGGAGTTCTCCTTCTCACGGTGACTCTAAAGCACCTGTGTTTTTCCATAATGTTTGAAAAACAAGCATTGGCAAAGCCACCACATCAGGCTTTAATGTACTAATGTATGCAAACTCAAGCATAAAGCAAACAACACAGGCTACTTGTGTTGTATCACTGTGTCTCTTCCTCAGCTTCCTATGCCTGTTTCTTATTTTACATTCCCTAGGTTTGTAGTGCTGTATATGGCAAGAGCCTTACACGTTTAGGGAATATAAAACTTTAGCACTGCGAGCTTGGCGAATGAAAAACATCAACAGACTGTGATAGTTCTCTTGTTGTCATTCTAAGCAGGATGAAAAATGAGAATGAATATCTTACGAATTGAAGTTGGGACACATATAGGGGCATATCAACAACAACCGGCGATAATTATCGCTAAGCGCACTTAGCGCTAGGATAATTATCGCCGGCTAGCGTGGATATTTATCGCCGAGATAGCGTGCTATTAGCAACGCTTATCTCAATAGCGATAAAAATCCTAGAGCTAACTGCCTAACGTGAGATTATCGCTGGAAACCCAGCGATAATCTCACGAAATGTGGCGTTAGCTTGTTGATAGGGACTCACAAAATTAGCCATGATATCCACCTTACATAGGATATCATGGCTAAGTCAGTCCTGAAGCAGGAGTAAGGAAAGTAGCGATAACAGGGGTTATCACTACTTTTCCTGCCGCTATGCTTCATAGCGTGGGGCTTGATGAGAGGAGAAATGTCGCTTAGCGACATTTCTCCTGTCATGTCAGGTCAGGAACGCCCACTTTGCATCTCATTAGAGATGCAAAGCTGGGCGTTAGGATTTCGTACGCTAAAGCAAGGTTTCACGTGTTAGCGTGACCTTGCTAATTAGGCGATAAAATTATCGCCGCTTTTCGGGGGAAAACGGCCGCAAAAGCGGTGAGAATTTTCTATCGCCTCGTTGTTGATATGCCCCATAGTTTCTTAGCAAGTGTTCAAGCCATTAATGTATTGCCCAGGTTCAACGAGGTCCTTTATTCCACGCAGAAGGCTGATTCTAAATGGAGTGGCATAAACAGTTCAGGTTTCAAGCCTGCTTTTTTGTGCCGGTGGTCCCACCAGAGGGATTTCTCAAAATAGCATCTGTGTACAGAATGAGGCAGAAACAAAAGATGACTGTGTGCTGAAATATGACTGCTAACAAATGAGCTTTGGTGGCCCCACAATGTACATGCATTAGTAATGAGCATCAGTGGTAAGTCACTGCGGATGACGGTACCCATGGATCTCTGTTGGAAATTGCACTTTCTTCAGGGTCAACCCCAAACATTTTACCTTCCTCCTCCCCTTTTTGCTGAATTCGTTTTTGTTGGCTTTAGGACTCTGGCACTTCACCACTGCTAACCAGTGGTAAAGTGCATGTGCTCTCTCCCTAAAACACGGCAATATTGACTTATCCATAATTGGCATATTTAATTCACTTATAAGTCCCTTGTAAAGTGCACTACATGTGCCCAGTGCCTGTAAATTAAATGTCACAAGTGGGCCTGCAGTACTGATTGTGTCGCTCTGGCATAATTTCTGGTAGTGGTCTTTTTTGGAGAGAGTGGCGGTGTGGTGTTCTAGAAGTGGTTCCCCTCTACCTTGCGATACTGGTGATGTCAGACGCTAAACGCTGAACGCCGCGGAGGAGGTGAAGCTGCCGCGGCTTCAACAGCTTCCACAGCCTACCCGCCCGGTGCCACCAGTGCTGCCCGTGCCCTTGCTTGCTGCTCACCACGGGCTGACCACGGCCTCGTCTCGCCTCGCTGGCTTTAGACACCGAGCCCTGAGACCTTAAGGCGGCAATACCCACCTCTATAACGGGCCCAAGGTGGGGCAGACTGCACACATTCCCAGCCTGAAAGTGAAGGAGCTTTTCTGCCGTGCCGTGCCGCAGTGGGTGTCCAGCTGCAGCTCCAGAGCACCCTAGTGGCGGCAGCGGTGGTGACTGGGTACAAGTTACAAGGTAAGGGGCCTGAGCTCAGAGGGGGCTAGCCCCTTCTGTGGAAGAGTGAGCCAGGGAGCTCCGCTAGGCTGGGTGCGGTCTGTGGGGTCCCTGAGTGCTCCCGCTCAGGCCCTTTTCCTTCTCCTTTTTCCTTTCTCCCCCTTAAAAGGATTTTAAAGCCCTTACACTACAGGGACAGCAGCCAGTCTCTGCCCAGATGCTCCAGCTGCACTAGCTAGTTAAACCCAGCCTCACCCAGCATCCCCCCTGGATCACCCAACCATCTGCCCGGGCCCTCCTGGGCCACCATTAGCACAACTGCAGACACATCCCTCAGTCCACCCAGGGCCCTTACACCAAGTCCACCGGAAAAAAGGGGGACATAAGGGAGCAGAGGGGCTCAATAGGACCAACTGCAAGGAAAGGCAGCCCATCACTAATACCTGTGCTATCTGTTTCTACTTTCATATTCTATACCACAACTTCGTCTCCGCAAGCCCGCAAAAATCCCAGCAAGTGAAACAAGTCTGCGAGACATCGAGGCACAAAGAACGGGACCTCTGAAGCGACCTTTGATGCATCAGCTGCTAGCAATCTTCAGCCACCCTAAGCGATCCTAAGCATCACAAGTTCAATGAGGTCAGGAAGAACCAAAGTGGCCATGCCTCGTGGGACAGGGGGGAGAAAAGGAAAGAAACAAAACTCCTGCGTCCCGCACAGTGCCAAACCAAAACTCTTAGTAACAGACCTGGACCAAAGTTAAATAACAGTACCGATGGGACCTACCCGCGCAACATATTCAAACCAACCCAAAATTTACACAAAATTTAACTTCTTAAGGGATGCAGGATCCGTCCTCTGCTCAAGCAATGCCACCCTCAAAGGTCTGCAAACTCCGCAGCAACCGCTACAGTCGCAAGCGTCTGCCCCAAGCACATCGCCATCAGAGGAAGTCAGGCCGGGCACTAGGGGTATTGGGGTCCTAAAGAGCCCATCTTAGTCTGGCACTTCCATGGCAAATGGGTCAGCAAACCAATCAGTCTTAAAACTTAGCTCAACTGCTCAAGAGGCGGGAGACACTCTGAGATCTATGTGCATGACCGGCCCTGAACAACAAGGCAGCCCACGGGCCTGGGCCTTTGGCGCAGGACACAACTTGAGTCCAACGCGGCTATCGGGCCCTCTTGGACACCCAACACTCTTGGATCACTTACAACAACACCAGCAACAAGCCCAGCAACAAGATCAGCAACAAGGCCAGCAGCAAGTCCAGATAAAGCCTCGATCTCCAACGCATTCAGTGGGGGATCAATCAGCAGGTACTACATCCCCTTTGGCTCCCGCTGGAGAGTCCGTGTACTCTGGGCTCTCTCCAATAATAAATAGCCAACAGGGCTGCTCACAGGGGACTCCCACCCCTGAAGACACAGTTCAAAAAACAAATACACAGCCACTACTACCTGGCGACAGGGCAGGGGACAGTGCCACCAAAATTTAGGATGCGAGTGACGCCACAGAAGCCTCAGGGAGAGAAAATGGGGATCAAATTATCGATACCAATCTCAGCCCCACACAGAATACGATGACAAGTACCCACAGCACTCCCACTCAAACATCACATTTAGCAAATGCAAAATCTCCAACCACTCCACTACTCTTAGCCCCAGTGAGCCCGCTTACTCAACAAGGAGGACCACGTGCAGGGACACTGGACTCAAGTCACTAAGAGGAGGGAAAGGCGATTATCTCCTACTTGAAAACACAAGAATGGGAAGACATGCTCGCCACTTGTTCATCAGATCAGGTACAAAGGGAGCACCCTCCCCAAGAGCTTCCCCAGGATCCATCTTACACGGACCCGACCAAAAATGAGCCAAAGGAGAGTGCGCACTCAAAGGAACAAACTGCTAGTACTTGGACTTCCTTGTTAAATACAATACAACTGGCCGTCGAAGAACTTCATTATCAGTCCGAAAAGATGGAGATCCAGCTTACATTACTGAATAGGTTGGCACTCTTCACAGCAGGCATCGATGAGAAATTGGGAAACCTGAAAGGCCTGATAAAGAGAGCTCAATCTGAAAACACATCAGCTGCAACTGTTATCAGATCGTCGACAAACTATCCACTTTGCCCTCAACGCTAGATAGCATGATAAAGGACATAAAATGTGCAACAGCCGGAAACACAAATAAATGCCAGGGTAACCTTAACAACGCAGAGGGCACGATCAACGGTAAATCAAAAAGTAAGACGTAACAAGGCAACTCCAATGAGAACACTGAGAAGACAGGCGGGCTCGGCGCGTAGGATCTTACGGCGAATCGACAAAAGCCCAACTAAAAGTGGCTCTAGCTCCAAAGCAAAATGCCAAACAACGCCGCCAACAGAAAAGGAAAGGGCGCTACCAGAAGATAAACTGTATATCACAATCTGTATTTTTGAAAAAAAAGGGGCATATAATGTGAAGTGACAAGTGCGAAAATTGGGATCAGTGCAAGTGGTGTGCAGTGGAAAGGTGGTGCATGTATATACATCAACATACAATGATAAAAACCTATCCTGCCAGGTTTCTGGCAAACACAATTAATGCAAAATCATAAACAACTGATGCAGTTAGTAATTCACTGTCATCCAGGTTTGATGTAGAAGGAAAGAGAAAGTCGACGTTTCGACCCCTATGGGGACCAGCAAACTGAGCGTCTTGGAGGTGGGGTCTTCATCAGGACCAAGAGTGGGCGGGGGCGGGGGGGGGGGTAACCTATTGTCAATGGTACACAATTAGTGGGGTGTGTCTAAAAAGGGAGTAAATCCAATTCACAGCCAATGTGGAGTGTAAATGACCAGCAACAGCAAGATTCCTTCGTGCTGGAAATTAGAGATGTGGGCCTGCAAGGCTCCTACAAGATGGGGGGAGACAGAAACGAGAAAGGTATCGCTAGGATCAAAATTCACACTAGTGGATAGGGAGTGCAGCTTGGAGCAAAAGCGCGAACCATATACTCCAGGTATTATCTGTGTACTGGGTACCGTAGGATCAGCATTGTCTATGGTAGACTGAATTAAACAGCAGCGATGGCACAAGGTTCATACGTAACCTATGGCTGGGTGCGCAGGGAGGAGAGAAGTAAAGAAAGCGAGAAATCAGTGTCAGTAAAACCTCATCTGAGGGATATTTACAGTGGTTGCTATGACGCGCGCCAGATTAGGAGTGCACCTGAGGACTACACTGAAACAGCCTGTAGTAGCGTCCAATACGGGGTTAGACAGTCCTCGGTAAAGCCAGCAGCGCATGGAAATGCTTAAAATTAGAAGGGGGGCTGCGCATGTTACAGTAAGGATTAACCTGTCCAGCTCGTCCGAAGGAAATTTAATTAAACAGACAGGTAGCGCAACTAAAACTGTGGGGTAACTCACAAATGCATCAAGAGCAGTGTGCGGTGAATTTAAAAGCTCAAACGCAAACCCGATGCGGGTGTGTACAAGCTACCGCACCAATCCCTAAATGTATTATCAGACCCATTGCCGGTGAAATTACTTTAACGGAACAGGGCGCGGTTAGCAATAGGCTGTCAACCGCCTTTGCTGGGAAAAACACAGCGCGTGTGCCTGCGAGACAGAATCGAGCGTGGAACATAAAAGCTTAAAGAGGTTAAAAGCCTTTGTCTAAACCTAAATGGTGTGCGCGTTATTGCTGGCATGGAGGACTGTAAAAGGCATGTATGCAGCACAGATTAGGAACATGGCATACCTCTCAGGGAAGCGTCGATGCATCTGACAGCTAACCCCGGTTGGTGTCACGTGACAGGTTAAATGCCATGTCAGAACGTGCAAGTCATGCACGTATTTTCAAGACGATCTTAACTCTGCCGATCGATTCTAAGGGACAGAGTATCGATCACAGAGCTGTGACTGCATCTTTTTAAAGTGGTAGACCAAATATTTAAGGGAACGGGAAAGTAGTAACATTAATGTATACACAAACAGGCTCACATTGCATAACTTGTTTAGATAAAACATGGGAGTAATTCCTGTGGGATGTCAACGGCAAACGAGAATATTACTGGGAAGTTGCCACAAAGCAATTACACATCCATATCAAGTAGTGCAATAGTGTTTATGTTACATAGTATATAAGGCGGTCCAACATAGTTAGCGCACATTCTATCGGTGGACTTTATATCTATTTGGATGAAGTTTATACAATGCAATTAAAGCGAGATTGTGAGAAACCTCCTTATATACAATCATGTTTGGGATAAATTTTAGCATTCAGAATAGTTAATGTAGTCAGTTTAGCTAAACCGTGTCCTGGATGTGTAATGGGGGTGTGCAGTGTGCACTACAACTGAGTCATCAGTATACAGAGCAGTGTTATCCCCATATTAAGGCACTGTGTGATGGTGAAACTGCCTACCCGGTACTGTTTGATGTACGGGCCAGTTAGTGTAGACAGTTGGGCATATGTTGCATCTGGTTCATTTAGGCCATTTTGTACCGACTTGAAGCGATCCATCCATTTGCATTCTCTAGTATTTAGGATTAATTCCCGATCACCTCCCCTGATACCTAGTGTGATTGCTTCAATGATCAACCATTTCATGGATTCTGGGGGATAGTTGAGTGTTTGAAAGTGGTCAACCATGGGGGCGCCCACGTTTCCGCACCTTATCCTACTGCAATGCTGCAGTATTCGGCATTTAACCTTTTGGGTTGTCTGTCCTATATATATTTTGTCACAGGGGCAGACAATTGCATAAATTACGTTTTTCGTATTACAGTTTGTAAGGGTTTTGAGATCTGCCGTGCAGATCTGTTGAAACTTTTTGGTTCTAATCGTCAGGTAGCAGGCCTTACATTTTCCACATCTGAAGCGTCCCACTACATCTGGAAGTTGCCACATTGAATGGATGGTGGGTTGCGGCAGTATATCCAAGAAAGATTTAACCACATGGTCACGGACATTTTTACCTTTCTTAAATGAGTGCATTGGAGGTTCTGGAAGCTGTAACTCTCCTGCCACTAGATGCAATGCTTATTGACAATCTGTCGGATTTCATTGCTCCGCGTGTTGAATGCAGTGACGCAGATTAATCTGTCCAAATTCTGGGGTCGGTCTTTCGGGGTAAGGAGCATCTCCCTGTGATTGTGCCAAGCTCTCTTTCTGGCCCATTTGACCAGTCATTTAGGGTAACCTGTTTCGACCAGTCTATGGATTAGATCATCAGATTCGTTGAAGAAGTCTTCCTTCTGAGTGCAGTTCCTCCTGATTCTCAGGAACTGACCTAATGGCAGGTTATCACATAAACACCGGGGTTGATGACTCCCATACCTCAGCAGCGTGTTCCTTTCCATGGGCTTGCGGTATAGGGTGGTATACAAGCAGTCACTTGTGGCTTTTATGGATATGTTGAGGAAATCAATGGTGGATTTATCCTGGTGGATGGTGAACTGAATGTCCATCGATCTCCCATTGAGCCACTCAAAGAAGTTGTGCAGTTCCGAGTTGCTCCCTGTCCAAACCATGAGGATGCAAAAGACACAGAATTGATGGACGGAATGCAGAACACATCAAAACATTCACCCCCAGTCAAGAGATCTGGGTTAAATGCATCATTCTTTTGCTCATCATGCCACCCCAGTTTAGACCTGGCTAAATGCAAATCAGTCCTGACCCTGTGCCTCATGGGAACAGTCCAGCCCGAACTGCCAAGCCAGGTCCTCCCTGGACTGGAAACAAGCATCCTAGAACCAGTTTCGGGGTTTCACCCCTCTTCAGCCAGTATAGCTTGATTCCAGTGGCACAGTGAGCCCCGGACCCACGTCTGGGCATACCTGGCGCACTTGGGGCGAGAAAGCAGAAGACACACAATTGATGGACGGAATGCAGAACAAATCAAAACATTCACCCCCAGTCAAGAGAGCTGGGTTAAATCCATCATTATTTTGCTCACCATGCCACCCCAGTTTAGACCTAGCTAAATGCAAATCAGTCCTGACCCTGTGCTGGAAACAAGCATCCTAGGACCGGTTTCGGGGTTTCATGCCACTGGAATCAAGCTATCCAGGCTGAAGAGGGGTGAAACCCCAAAACCGGTCCTAGGATGCTTGTTTCCAGTCCAGGGAGGACCTGGCTTGGCAGTTCGGGCTGGACTGTTCTCATGAGGCACAGGGTCAAGACAGATTTGCATATGGCTGGGTTCAAACTGGAATGGCATGGTGAGCAAAAAAAGATGGATTGAGGCCCAGATCTCTGTACTGGGGTGAATGTATGACATTGTTCTGCATTCTGTCCATCAACTGTTGTTTTTGCATCTGTCACCTCGAGTGGGACGGGTATGCCCAGACGTGGGTCCTGTGCTCTCCATGCCACTGGAGTCAAGCTATCCTGGCTGAAGAGGGGTGAAACCCCGAAACCGGTCCTAGGATGCTTGTTTCCAGTCCAGGGAGGACCTGGCTTGGCAGCTCGGGCTGGACTGTTCCCATGAGGCACAGGGTCAAGACTGATTTGCATATGGCTGGGTTCAAACTGGAATGCCATGGTGAGCAAAAAAACGATGGATTTAGGCCCAGATCTCTGTACTGGGGTGAATGTATGACATTGTTCTACATTCTGTCCATCAACTGTCGTTTTTGCATCTGTAACCTCGAGTGGGACGGGTATGCCCAGACGTGGGTCCCGTGCTGTCCATGCCACTGGAATCTAACTATCCGGGCTGAAGAGGGGTGAAACCCTGAAACCGGTCCTAGGATGCTTGTTTCCAGTCCAGGGAGGACCTGGCTTGGCAGCTCGGGCTGGACTGTTCCCATGAGGCACAGGGTCAAGACTGATTTGCATATGGCTATGTTCAAACTGGAATGCCATGGTGAGCATAAAAACGATGGATTTAGGCTCAGATCTCTGTATTGGGGTGAATGTATAACATTGTTCTGCATTCTGTCCATCAACTGCTGTTTTTGCATCTGTTACCCCGAGTGGGACGGGTATGCCCAGACGTGGGTCCCGTGCTGTCCATGCCACTGGAATCAAGCTATCCAGGCTGAAGAGGGGTGAAACCCCGAAACCGGTAATAGGATGCTTGTTTCCAGTCCAGGGATGACCTGGCTTGGTAGTTCGGGCTGGACTGTTCCCACGGGGCACAGTGTCAAGACTGATTTGCATATGGCTGGGTTCAAATTGGAATGGCATGGTGAGCAAAAAACGATGGATTTAGGCCCAGATCTCTGTACTGGGGTAAATGTATGAAATTGTTCAGCATTCTGTCCAACAACTGTTGTTTTTGCACCAAACCATGAGGACGTCATCTATGTAACGTTTCCAATATGAGACATGGTCTCTGAAAGGGTTTGAGATATTGTAAATATAGTTTTGCTCGAATTCATCCATGTAGAGGATATCTAGGTCTGGAGCGAAGCTAGCCCCCATAGCCACGCCCTTGGTCTGCATGAAATAATCACTATGGAAATAGAAGAAGTTTTGAGTCATGGCTATCTCGAGTAATTGAATGATAAATTCGGTTGGGACACGTGCAGGTAATGTCCTTGTGTTTAGATATTTCATCATCACTTGAAGTGCATGTTGCTGCAGAATGCTCGTGTACAACGAGACAATGTCCATTGTGACGAGGATTTGCGTAGTAGGGTCAAAGGGCATGCCATCGACAAGGTTGATTATTTGCATGGTATCCAATAGAGGTCGAAACGTCGACTTTCTTTTTCCTTCTACATCAAACCTGGATGACAGTGAATTACTAACTGCATCAGTTGTTTATGATTTTGCATTAATTGTGTTTGCCAGAAACCTGGCAGGATAGGTTTTTACCATTGTATGTTGATGTATATACAGACACCACCTTTCCACTGCACACCACTTGCACTGATCCCAATTTTCGCACATGTCACTTCACGTTACATGCGCCTGTTTTTTCAAAAATACAGATTGTGATATACAGTTTATCTTGTGAACCGTTGATCTATTGACAATCTATGCTCAATTAATTAAATCACAGTCATTTACCTTATGAACATTTTGGTGTTGTCATATTTCTATTTCTATTGACCATGTATTGGTTGTTGATACATTGTAAATAATTTCCACTGTGACTATCATTTTGTGTACCACTATTTACCTGAGTCCAGTGGTCTATCGGGTTACCCCATTGATATATAACCCCATAAATGCAACTGCCTACTTCTCCATCTTCTCAGGTCCGAAACATAATTCTGAAAGGCCAAAGAGATCGCCTTAAGCACCTCAAAAAATCAATAAATATCACTTTGCGCAGACTGAGAAGACTTACGGGTAATGCTAGCACCCGCTCACTCTTGAGGGACCAAAGGTCAGCACTCAAAAAACTGAAATGGAATATCAGTAGAGATCTAGAGAACGCAACCTGGGCTAAACTTCTACATGACATAAATCGTAATGACAGTGCCCGCTTCTGGAAAACCGTGAATGGGACTACCCACCCTCATCATAAGGGCATCGCGTCATACATCTCGGAAGCAATCTGGGTGGAATTTCTTACCATTCACTTTAACAACCAAACGGGAGGTGTTAGAGCACAAATCCCTAATAGCTGGCCACCAGAAGAACCAGCTGGAGCACGCAACATTGAGACGAGGAAGCAGAAGTTGCCAGCCATAGAAGACATACCATCATGCGAAGCTAGCAGCCCCCTGTCACTTCTAATAAAAAAGCAGATCGCCAAAGGGAGGAAAGAAGCGGGCTCCGGGACCAAACGGTATTCCGCCTGCACTGTTCAAAGCAAAGACGGAGGACTGGGCTGACATCCTGTAACCTCTTTTTCTGGAAGTAAGGCTGTTAAACAGAATACCCGAATCTTGGAGGGGCTCGACAATTGTGCCAATTCGCAAAAAAGGAGACAAGGCAGAGCCTAGTAACTACCGTTTAGTTGCCCTGATAGATAATGAAGCAAAATACTTTCTGGCATCATTTTAGAGGAGCTCACATCCTGGCCAGAGGCAAACCAGATAATCCCGCGGAACCAGACCGGCTTCTGCAAAATGGCTGGTCCATCAACAAACATTCTCACAATCTCTTTAATGATTGACGCAGCAAAAACCTCTAACCTACCCTTACATCTATGTTATATCGACTTTAGTGCTGCTTTCGATAACATGGAGAGGGGCAGACTGTGGGGGAAATTGGCGCTCGGAGGCATCCCACAGCCTATCTTAAACATTCTGTCACTTCTCCATACAGACACCTGGATGCAGGTGAAACTAGGCGGCGATGGCACCCACCTCTCCTCAAAAGTCCCCACAACAAAAGGACTGAAACAGGGTGCACCCACCCTGTTCAATCTATTCATGGTCGACCTCCCAAAGGCGCTCGATGCCTGTAATTCCCACTCACCCAAGCTAGGTGGCAAAACATTGACCAATGTTATGTATGCAGACGACGTAGTTCTGCTTAGTCATACTTACGTTGGTCTTCAACATCTATTAACGGAAATGCAGAACTACGCCATAGAAAACAACTTAAAAATAAATCTGAGTAAGACTCAGTCAATGACAATAAACAACAACAAAAACCCGCAGAGGAATTGGTTTTTGGGCGGCACTAAACTTGAACCAGCTCGCGACTACAAGTACCTAGGAGTTATAATCGACAAGGAAGGGTCATTTAAGCACCAGAAAGAGGAAATAAGAAGGAAAGGGATGTTAATATCTCTATCGATGAAAAACCTTGCAAATAAATTGATGGGGCCGACACTGAGCCTGCTTCTGAAGGTAGTCCAGGTAAACTACTCCCCTCGATCACCGATGGCAGTGAGGCAATGCGGGGGAGAGATGCCAAGGTACTGGACAGCACATTGGTCAAAGCATATAGGACCATGTTCTGCCTCCCGCATTATACTTCACAGGCTCAAATAAGGCTGGAGTTCAGTCTTTTACAACAAATCTTGGCCATGCACGGGTCTTACATCATCTGCTGGCAGAAGACCAGAAGCGCCACT
The DNA here is from genome assembly GCF_964204655.1 of Triturus cristatus. Classification (NCBI taxonomy): domain Eukaryota; kingdom Metazoa; phylum Chordata; class Amphibia; order Caudata; family Salamandridae; genus Triturus; species Triturus cristatus. The sequence goes on along the minus strand of NC_140590.1, from coordinate 1,174,552,686 downwards.
ACAAACACGTTAAATCATCTACTGTGGCACGATATCTAGCATAGGGCATCCTCCCAAGCGAATAGCTACCTTCAGATAGCCCTGGAAACCACCAAGCTCAAGGAACTCTGAGACACTCAACCCAGCCATCTAACCTTTAAAAAACTGGTCTGGAAATGCATAAAACAAAATTTCCCTGGTGGAAGACAAGGCAAGCTTCTCAAATAGATCTCATGCCCGGATGACCTTGAACTCCAACAAATCACTTGCACCACAAGCATTCTTTAATCAGGGCTATCCCAAAGCTATAAAAATGAATTTTCAAAGGCATAGATTTGGCATCCTTCCGTGTGCTCAGCATCTTCCACCATGGCTGAGGGCAACAGCACAAGACACGTGTAGGCTGTGTAACACCAAGCAAGTAGATATTTTACATCTAATTTGTTCATGCAAGGAATTGCATCAAGAACGGCTACAGTTCCTAAAAGCACCCCTTAAGCAGAAAGGCACCCGCATCAGGAGGCAAGCGGTGCTGGCCTGCCTAAACACACAACTGAACTGTCGACTGGTAAAATACTGTATGCTGGCTGAGCAAAAAATGCCCAAAATGCCAAAAATTTAATAAATGTAACATAAGGACGAGGCTCTGGTGTTGCATGGCGGCCTACAGATTGGAAGAAAATGTTCTTGACCACACCAAAGACGGACCAATATCACTTTATTGAATAAACTAGGAACAGGCACAAAAAATTGAGCAACATGCACAATACGACAATGGTCTATGGTCAAATCCGGCTGGAGCTAAAAATCAGTGACTGCACTGCGAACTGACGACTTTCATCATTGCCAGTACTGTTAACTCTGATTTTAAACTGTACAGTATTGTTCTATCTTGGGTTGTAACTTATTTTACTTGAAGATATTTTTTCTTATAACATATTTCTCAAAAAAGGTGGCAATGGTTGATGGAATTATACTGAGTATTCGTTTTCTATTTAAATTTTTTTTTTAAAGCTTGTGTTGCAATGGTTTTTGGTAACTATGCAAAAATAAAGTAAACTTGTAAACTTGATTGTGTCGCTCACGTAAGTAGCCCTTTAAACATGTCTCAGGCCTGTCAATGCAAAGACTATATGTACAGTTACACTGCCATGTTGACTTGGCATTTAAAACCCCTCGCCAAACCTTAAACTCTCATTTTATTACACAGAAGTAACTCTAAATTAGGTCCCAGGTAGCCCGTATGGCAGGGTGCTGTGTACGTAAAAGGCAGGACATATACTTTTAAGTTTTACATGTCCTGGTAGTGAAAAACTCCCAAATTTGTTTTTCACTACTGTGAGGCCTGCCCCTCCCATAGGTCTGCATTGAGGATTCCTTGTTACATCTAATAAGTGTAATAAGTGTAGTTCCCAATTGTAAGGAGGTAGAGCTGTCATGGAATTGAAAAGATAAATCCTCTTAAATGGTAAATTTTAATTTGTCATACAATTTAAAAAATGCCATTTTTAGAACGTTTAAATTTTTTTCTGCTCTTAGAAATGTGTGCCTGCTGCCTGTCTCCAATACACGTCTGGAGTGAGTGACAGCTGGGCCTTGTGCATTCCCTCTAGTCAGCCACACACAATGGGAGCTTAGGTGTGACTTGATGGGCTATATTGTGCCATTAACTGGATTGATGAGGGGTGTAGCTGAGAACTGCCTCACTTCCAACTGAACGGACTGTGTCTTGTTCTCACACAAAGGATTGAGTATGGAGCCAGGGCAGGAAAGGGCAGACCTCTGTGCACTTCAAAGCCCCTCTTTGAAGTTTCCTCTACTCCAAAGGCACAACTGAGTATAAGTACTGGACCTCTGACACCACCGACTCAGTACACTTCTGGACCTGTGGATATTCTGCCTGGAAGAAGGACTGCTGTGCTGTTGAAGGACTGTCACTCTGCTGCACTGCTGCTCTGGAAGAACTGCTTTTCTGCTGTGCCGACCTGCCTGCTGTCCTATCTGCCTCGTGAGAAAAACTGGCCCAACACCACTTGACCCCAGAGTGACTCCAAGGGCTTGTCTGCTTGCCTCCTGTAATGAAGTTTCAGGGACATCAAAGATTTTAGCAACCCTGCAACTGCACCTGGTCTCTGCCATCTGTGAGTCCTACGCTGCAAAGTGGTCCCAATCCAGTGCTGGGCCCTTGGAAGTGGGTTTTCTGTGCTCCATCTTCAAAATCTATGAATCACTGTCATTGCACTAGTAAGAACCGAAGCAGCTCATTCAACGCTGATGCATTGCCTGCTTCAAGAACATTGCATCGCTGGCTGATTGGCTTGACGATGCATTGCCTACAGTGCTGCGCAACATCGATGCATCTCCGAGTGTGCGGCTCAATGATGACGCATCGCCTGTGAATCTTAAGGAGCGGAAACGACGCACCCCCTCCCTGCACCCCGCACCTCGCCAACGACTTCGATGCATCCTCCAACCAAGGTAGGTTTTTAGCGCGACAAGTTTGACCATTTATCTGACCTGCACTCCATTGCAGTTGGCCTGAAATTTCAGATTTACCCCAGTCAAGCACGACCAGATAGCCCCATAACTCCGGTTCCACTTATTACATTTTTGTTTTTTTGTTCATTAAATTAAGCTCTATTTTTCTAACCTGGTGTGGAATATTTTTGTGTTGTGTTTTCATTGTTTAACTATTTTACGTGTTGTACAAATACTTTACACATTGCCTCCTATGTTAAGCCTGCCTGCTCTGTGCCAAGCTACCAGAGGGAGAGCACAGGTTAATTTTTGTTATGTATCTGACTTACACTGACTAGGATTGGGTCCCTACTCGGACAGGGTGCATACCTCTGCCAACTAGAGAATCCCTTTCTAACAGTCTTCTTCTTGGAGATCAATTAGCAGCCAGGGAAGAGTCTCTGAACCAGGAGATCACTTTTTCTCCGTGGCTGGCACGTCCCACTATTACAACTCACAACAGGGGGCAAACATGGGGTACCCCACTTGGCTCCTAATCGCCAGATACCACCCAAATACAATAGAAGTAGGGGCCACATGCACAGCTGTGAACTCACCCGCATTTGGGCGCCTGTCACAGTCTTTTTACTTTTAATTACTTACCTAATAAAGAATATGCCTTCATGTAGTTTTCAAACTTACATAACCTGAAAAGTGATCATTCTCCCTCACCTTAATGAGATCTCTCTCCTGAAGACCTGTTTCGCTAGCATATTTGAGTAAAGAGGTTGGCAGGTATGAATACGGATCTACAAGGGCAACAGCAAGATGGTAATCAAACAAGGGCTGAGCAAGCCTTATCTGACAATGATCAAATATCACTCACCTGAACGCACCAGATTGTCACCCTGATTATAACTATGGAAAGTCCCTCCGTTTGAGCAGAGAAGCGTCACCCCACTGCAATGCCCCCAAAGCCGAAAAATCAAATGGTAATGAAGTTAATTCATTACCATTTTATTGTTTGTCACCCTGTCCCGAACGAAGCGTCAGGACAGGGGCAGGGCTGCTGCTGACTGGCAGCATCAGAGAGAGCAGGGCACTTTCAGTTTAAAGTGCGCATGTCTCTTTTGGCCGGCCGTCTTGCGATGGCCAGCCACACATGCGCACTTTAAACCTCTCTAGCTCAGCTGTCTGCTGGGTTAGAGAAAGCAAAACCCTCCAGTGCTCTTCTGAGCGCTGATAGAGGCCTCTCCCACCAATCCGGGCGCTGCTCTCATGCTGGTGAGAGCAGTGCCAGGATTGGCTTGAGAGTTTGGAGCCTGCCTACCTTGAGGACAGAAGACCAACGAGGAGGACGTCGCGCTCGCAGGTAAATGCTTTCAATTATTATCTTTTTTTTTGGGGGGGGAAAATTCTTTTTATTGGCATTTAATAATATGAGCATACAGACATCACTTGTCGTGAAAATGGGTACTTTACATTAGCGGGCAAATAGACCAACATCAATATAGAGAGTACGTACGTGTCTTGTTCCGTGTGGAAGTGGTCTGTATGATTACCGAGCATTGGCTGTATAGAAAACTGGGGAGGAGAACCAAACTGGGGGATGCCATGGAGTTCTGAGTGACTAGTTCTAGGCTGTGTCCCAAGTCTGCCATTGCCCGTTCGGCTATATAGCTGCCAACCATCTAGGGGGGGGGGGGGTGGGTGTGTGCACAGTCCGGGAAGAGGAGCCGTGGGGTGTATCAGGTGAGTAGAGGGGGGAACTCAGCCGGCCCGGGGGTGCTGCGGGGGGACGCTGGGGGGGATCCCCCGCCGCGAAGACTCGGACCGCGGGAGGCGGTGCGGCGTTGGGGGTATTCATGTCGGCTACCAGTGTTGTTGGGGTCTGGGATTGTCTGAATTGGTGTAGTAGGAGCGCCCACTCTAAAGAGATTGGGGTTTTACCCCCCTCACCACTCTCGGTACATGCCAGCCACCACCATTGGCCACCATGTGCAAATGTCAATACTGCCAGCTTTGGGAGTGAGCCAGCTGGGTGAGGAACAGAGAACACACATGATGTGGCTCCCGACATTCATTCAGCTTCTGTGCAGCTCTGCTGAGCCCACACACTGCAGCCCTGGCTGTGATGTGAGGGAAACACCTAGATCTGAATCCATTAGTCTAAGAAGAGAATGGTGACACTTGGCGGGGAGGAGCATGGCTATCCCGGCCACAAGAGCACTGGGGTTCAGCCATCCTTGTTTTTCACCCCTATATATTATACTTCTAGTCAATATCGGGGCAAAGATTAATTATTAGTATAATAAAAAATATGGACCTTTGCTACTGAAGTCATGGGTCAAGTAGCAGGTTAAGGCAGGCAGTGATGTCTGTCTCGTGGATGAGTGAAAGGTGCACATTGGCGCCTGCACGAGCCATCAGGCAAATCGTCCAGACTTGGCAAAGTCACAGCCTTGGCCTCAGGGGCCTGCTAATATGCAATGTCTCATAATTTGTGATGCGCTGCAGTGTCACTTGTCAAGGTAGCGTTGGGTGCTTTAAACTTAAGCCCAGCAGTTCCCAGGGCTAGACAGCAATCAGACTGTCACCCCACCCTGTGCCAACTCATAAATGTAATTGAGGGGTGGGGTGAAGGTGAGTGGGAGCTTTGCGCCTGCCCTGAGGATTAATGGAGCACCAGCAGCTGAACCACAGCATGTTCAAGCTGCGAAGTAAAGTGGAAAAAAGCTTTTAAATTATGCTTGGTTATGTGTGTGTGTGCATCCATGTAAGTATGTGTGAGCATGTGTGTGAGCAAAAACTAGGGAAACTGAGGGGCATATTTACAAGGGGATTGCACCACCTGAACGTCACTTTTTTAGGCACAATGCCGTGCACCATATTTACAAAGTGGTGTTAAGCCACTTTGCATGGCTTAACGCCGCTTTGTAAATATGCTACTATTGGACTGTTGTAAATGAAAGACGCCTGGTGCATGTAGATTTTGTAGCATGATTTATTAAAAGATAGATGTTATCATTAAGTGACCCACCAGGAGCAGCCTTCCTGCTGCTCAGCCCATCCTCCAACTGACTCTCTCACTTACCAACATTCCACAGCATCCTCACAAACCAACATTCCACCACCACAGTCACACTGGCTGAGCAGAAGGTATAACACATCTCCTTTCTTTACACAGAATAACACTAGAACTCTTGCATAAGAGAACTAATACAAATGCATGAAAAACAATAGATGGAAAATATTTCATGCATGACATGTTGTAACACATTAATTGCACACGTGCATACAAAGAACAGATAGAAAATATTGAGTGCAATTTGCACAACATGTCATAAAATAATACTTGCAAACAAAACCACGGTAAATAATAATAAGAATACACTCACCCTCATCTTCTCCTTTCTAACCATACAACACACACTCTGCCACATCACAAAACCGCAATCCAACCCCTGATGCCACAAAACATGCTGTAGGATAGTAGGATCTGCTTCACATGTTTACCCCCACTTTTTGTTGGTGTTTCACTGTTTTTCGACTTTAGTCTGGCTAGGACCCTGCTATTCAGGGCCCCAGCTTAGCTGCTTCCTCTCTAAATTGATTGCAAGTACTCTAGGTACACCACAGATTGGATCCTGAGGTACCCTTGTGAGTCCCTAGTATATGGTATACTATGTACCCAGGGCATGGGTACCCCAGAGGCCTACCAGGGGCTGAAGCATGTACTATGCCACCCCTGGAAAGCCACCCAAAATGACACCAAAGGTCTGCTACTGCAGCCTGGGTAAGATGGTGCATGCACCCCTTACTGAGGTATAGGTTCACTATACCTCACCTATCACTGCACATACAAACTTATCAGTCACTACTATGGCAGGCCTTAACAATCCTGAAGGCAGAGTGCTTGGTTATATGTGAGGGGGTGCCTAGGCATGAGCTGACTCCCTCTGCAGCCTTCGGAATCTCTTCTCCAGGGTTGTCAGTGGTGCAGCCTGACCATATACTCTTAAGTGCATTATTGCCAAACGGTAAAAACTAACTTTGGACTGGCTGCACGGAAACATGTCGTGTTTGGTGTCAAACACCTTGAAATCATACCCCCACACACATAACTGGTGTGGGAGTATGATCCCACCCTTCTTGAGGGAGATACATGGCAGTACTGGTATACCCGGTAGAAACTTAACAGAGCCCTGGCATCACAAAATGGATGCTGCAGCCACAGACACGGGCCTGGCCTCCTGCTGCTGACCAAAACTCTGGCAGGGAAGGCCTGAACAATAGGTTTCCTGTCTCAGGGAGGTGTAACCACCTCCCAGACAGGATGATGTGTATTGGGGCTGGGTGGGAGCACTCTCAGAGTGCATTGAAGCCCTGCACTGGGGGCACATTTAGTGTCCCTGTGCATAGTCCAGCTCAAACCGGTTCAGGGGCTTCCAGCCCCTGCTCTGGCCCGAAACTGGACAAAGGAAATGGGTGTAGCCACCCCTCTTTCCAAACCCTCCCATAGGTGGGTCCCCAGAGCTAGTCCAACCCCTTCCTTAGGTATCAGTAAGGAACCTCTGTAACCAGAACTTTAGATGTCCCTGGATGAAACTCTGAAGCTGAATCCTGGAACTTCGACGCTCTACTAACGACTAGAGGACTGAATAAATCTCCCTTGGGGTCAAGGAGTGACTTCCCTGCTAGGCAGGCACCAATGAATCAATAGGCCAGTCTGCATTTCCGAAGCTCCCGCCGGACTCCGAAGTATTTGCAGCCCAGGAAGAGGATTTCCAGACATCTCAGAGGCCGACCCGAGTCCCCAGCAAAGCTGAGACATGCAGCCCTCGTGAGTAGCGTGGAACCGGAACTTCTGGTCACCGTGCACTTTTGCAAGTGCATTGACTTCTCGACGTCTCTTGAAGTTGTGCTTGGGGTTATTTTTAGCCCTAACCTCTAGCAGAAGATCCACCAAAGATTGTCGGCCTAATCACCCTGAGTGACCCGTGGGCCGCCATTTTGTGTTTCTTCTTGAGGTCCCTTCGCGATCCCTGGTCCATTGACTGGTGGGTCCCTGAGGGGGTAACTTTGAATTTCCTTGGGCTTCTCTGGCTACTCCAGATGTGCCCTGACTACCTACCAAGTGGTGAGTCTCTCAGACTTTGCTGGTCTGCACCGAAGCATCTTTCTCCTTTCTGCGTGGGTTGCTGTTGCCAAGGTTGTAGTGTCCAATCAGGGCACCAATGCTGCAGCACTCGACATCCTTTGTGGGACAGCTTGAATCCAGCTCTTGGTTGTCCTCAACACCTCCTGGTCCTCGTGGCTGAAGAGTCAAGCTTCACCTTCTTCACCTGAAACACCTGACATCGGTGGGCATCCGCCTATCGTCTTCCTGGTCACTGGCAAGTGACCCAGACTCTGTCCCCTCTGCTTCCAGGGTCTTATCTGCAATCCAGGCTTGGATCTCTTTGGACACTTCGCATCTTCCCGGCAGCAGCACTTCTTTGCCAGCTCCCATTGAAATCGACGACGCGACGCGACACCATTCGACAGCTATGTACCCGGCTTCCCTGGGTGAGGTAACACGAGTACTCCAGTGCTCCCTTGGGTGTTGACCCTGGAACTTCCTAAGTCCCAAAGGGTTTGGTCCTAGTCTGTTTCTAAGTGTCCCTAATCTTTAATAATCTAACTGCGACTTTCCCCATAGAAGCTAACGGGAGCTCGCGGCTGTGTTCTCACACTGCACACGGCCCCTGTGGGTCCCCTGTGTCACTACCTTGGGTGGTTCCTTGGGGTCCCAGCAATTTTACAGGCTCTAGGCCTTGTGTCTAGTTAAGTCGTGGTTCTTATACCACTATTTTAGTATATGGTTTGGCTCGCCCCTAGGGCCTGACGTGTATTTGTGCTTATTATTGTCATATTTGAAGCTTAACTTACGTGTTTTGACCTCTAGTCTCATAAAGAGTCTAGGAGGGTGTGTTTAGAAATAAATACATATATATTATATATATACCTGGTGTTATTGTCTTTCATTTAGGCACTCAAGAGATTATAGACTGGTAAAACAAGCTGCTTTACATTCCTTCAAGTCTTAGCCTGAAGACTGCTCTCCATAGCTACCACTAGGATATGCAGCGTGTGGGATTCCAGCTTGCTATTGTTTTACCAGGTAATCTCAATTGAGTGACTAACTAAAAACCACTAAAGGTACCCTAGGTGCATATAATACAAGCTTTAGAATACAGTAAGTTCTACTGAACTTAGAGTTGTGTGTTAAGGACTTAGCACACCCTTTCTAGAACTCAAGAGAGTTTAGTAGGCCACACTAGAGTAGGTAGTGCAGTACACTACACCTCACTAGTAATGTCTTCAAGGCCAGGAACCAGTGGGTCCCTGCCAGAAGCCAATGGGCTTCTAGTTTTCAAGTATGATAACCACCCATTCATGGAACTGAGAGCATTATGCAGAGCTAGGAAGCTGAAGACAGACAAAAGTCCAACCACCCAGCATCTTATTGAGGTACTCAGGCTGGATGATCTCAGAAGACCTATAGGGTCTGAAGGGGCAGGCAGAGTGGGTGGGACAGCACATGAGGAAGGGCCTAGGGGGGAAATTCCCCATGACCTGATCTCTAATGCTGACCAGGAAGATGACAATGATCTTGACCTTGAAATTCCAGCTCCCCTGCAAGATGAGGAGGAGGGCCACACTGGCCCCCTCTTTCTCCCTCCTGGAAGAGTTTTTGGTGGGCCTAGAAGGTCACGATCTACCTCAGTGGAGTCTAACCATTCTGGTTCATCTATAGGGACCTCTATTTCCTCTCATAGGAGGGAAACCTCTCAGGAGAGGAGGGAGAGACTGCTTAAGTATGAGGAAGCTCAGCTTGAATTTAGAAAGAATCAGGTAGCCCTAGATAAGGAGGCCCTAGAGCTCTATAGAGCTAGAAAAAAGTTGGGACTAGAGTCCCATGGTGGCAGCAACATCCCTAGAGATAGGGAGAGGTCTTATGACCATAGAAACCTGAATAAGATTGTCCCTCCCTACCAGAGTGGGGATGACATCCACAAATGGATAACCACTGGAAAGTGCCTTTAAACGGTCCCCCAGGAGCAGGGGGCAGCAATCTTATGGCTCTCCTTTGCAGACAACGGTAGAGATAAGCTCCTCACTGTTAGAGAGGAGGAGGCAGATGATTATAACAGTATGAAAAGTGCATTAATTGAAGGGTTTGGCCTAGCCACTGAACAATACAGGTTAAAGTTCAGGGATACCCAAAAGGCACAGAATCAAGACTGGGTAGACTTTGTAGATTGTGCTACTAAGGTTCTGGAGGGTTGACTACTTGGCAGCAAAGTACATGACTTTCAAGGACTGTACAATTTGGTTATGAGGGAGCAGATCCTTAATAACGGTCAAAATCAGCTGTTGCACCAGTACCTGGTGGACCCAGATCTGACCTCTCACCAAGAATTGGGAAAGAAGGCAGACAAGTGGGTCAGAACCAGGGTGAGGCAGAAAGTACAGAACCAAGGTGGTGAACCCAAGAAGCAAGATCCTAAAACCTCTGACAAGGGTGGGGAGAAAGGTAAAGACCAGAAGTCTTCACAAGGGCCCCAACAATCTTCTTCAGGTGGGGATTCGCAGTCTAACAAGGGAAAAGCCCAAAAGAAACCATGGTGCAAAATCTGTAAGCAGTAAACTCACTGGACCAGTGACTGCACCAAGTCCAAAGAATATACTCCAGCCACCATTGCCCCTAAGGCAACTGTTCCCCCTAGTACAGCTACAATTGGTGGTGGTAATGTTCAGAATAAGGGTGTAGTAGGGTTGACCTTGGGTTCTGAGATGGCCTCTGGCCTAGTCAGAGTTCCAACTCAGGCTGTCCTAGTCTGTGATGGGGGCATGGATATGTCCATCTTTGTGAGTCCCAGTAATGTGAGCAAATACAGACAGCAGCCTTTGATAAATGGAAGAGAGGCTTTGGCATTCAGGGAAACAAAAGCAAGTGTCACAATGGTGACAAAAGATCTTGTGGATCCTGGGCAGATTATACTTTATGAAATGTACCAAGTGACCAATGCTAGCAATGTCAGAACAGACCATTCTCTGGCAGTTGTTAACTTCTCCTGGGGAGGGGTAACTGGCCTTAAGAAGGTTGTGGTAAGTGCAGACCTACCAGCACAGTGCTTGATTGGCAATGAACTAGAATCTTTAGCTTGGGTTGAAGTGGAGCTCAGGACACATGCAGAAATGTTAGGGATCCCTGCTCATGTCTTAGCTCTGACTAGGTCACAGGCCCAAACGTCAAACACTGGACAGGCCCTTGATTCTGGAATAATGGACCAGGTGCCTCACAAGAGGAGGAGCAGTAGGGTTAAGGCAGTGCCTTCCCACCTGACTCAGAATGCAGATCAGTCTCCTCAGGGAGATGATCTTGATCCTGAAGAAGGAACTGTCCCAGAGGAGCTTGAACCTGACCAGGTTGAGTTCATTGGGACAGGGGCCCTTCCAGGTCTGATCTGAGCCAGGAGCAGAAAACCTGCCCCTCTGTTGAACCCCTCAGAAAGCAAGCTGCAGATGAGGCTGCTGGGAATGCTAGTGGCACCCATAAAATGTATTGGGATGATGGACTCCTTTACTCAGAGAGTAGAGACCCCAAGCCTGGTGCATACAGGAGGTTGGTTATACCTCTGAAGTTAAGGGGCTTCCTATTGACACTAGCCCATGATATTCCTTTAGCAGGACACCTGGGCCAGAACAAGACTTGGGACAGAATTGTCCCTCACTTTCACTGGCCCCACATGTCTGAAGACACTAAGGAGTTTTGTCGCTCCTGTGTGACCTGCCAAGCCAGTGGCAAGGCAGGTGGAACCACAAAGGCCCCCCTGATACCACTACCTGTGGTGGGGGTTCCCTTTGAAAGGGTTGGGATTGCCATTGTTGGTCCCATGGATCCTCAGACAGCATCTGGGCACATGTTTACACTGGTGGTGGCGGACCATGCCACCAGGTACCCAGAAGCCATTCCCCTAAGGGCCACTAGAGCACCTGTGGTGGCAAGAGCTCGCTTGGGTGTATTCTCAGGAGTAGGCTTTCCTAAAGAGGTAGTATCTGACAGAGATGCAAACTTTATGTCAAGTTACTTAACTGCTATGTGGAAGGAGTGAACTACAAGTTCACCACACTCTATCACCCACAATGCAATGGTGTAGTTGAAAGATTCAACAAAACCTTAAAGGGCATGATTAATGGGTCTCCCAGAGAATCTTAGGCGGAGATTGGACATCCTTTTGCCCTGCCTTTTGTTTGCCTACAGGGAGGTGCCACAAAAGGGGGTTGGTTACAGCCCTTTTGAACTTTTGTTTGGCCATCCTGTTAGGAGTCCTTGTGTCTGGTGAAGGAGGGATGGGAGTTACCTCTCAAACCCCCTAAACAGGACATAGTGGACTGTGTACTTGGTCTCCGCTCCAGGATGGCTGAATACATAAAAAAGGCTACTAAAAACCTTGAGGCTAGCCAGGAATTACAAAAGGCCTGGCATGACCAAAAGGCTGTACTGACTGTTTACCAGCCAGGACAGAAAGTGTGGGTGTTGGAGCCTGTGGCCCCAGCAGCCCTCCAGGACAAATGGAGTGGCCCCATAAAATTGTTGAACAGAAAGGGGAGGTTACCTACTTGGTAGACCTTGGAACCCCTAGGAGTCCCCACAGGGTACTTCATGTCAACAGACTTAAACCTTATGTTGACAGGGCAGACGTAGGATTGCTCATGGCTACTGATGAAGGACAGGAGGAAGAGAGTGACCCACTCCCTGACCTGATTTCTCAGAACCCTGATGATGAGTCAGTTGATGGTGTAGCCTTGGCAGGCAGCCTCACTGCCCAGCAGCAAACTGACTGCAGAAAGCTTCTCAGTCAGTACAGACATATGTTTTCTCTGACGTCAAGTCAGACCACCTGGTGCACTCATGAAGTGGACACTGGGGACAGTCTGCCTGTGAAGAATAAGATCTACAGGCAACCTGGCCATGTCAGGGACTGTATAAGGACAGAAGTCCAAAAGAGTTTGGATTTGGGAGTCATTGAACCCTCAGATAGCCCTTGGGCTAGTCCAGTAGTCCTGATACCTGAACCTCACACCAAAGATGGCAAAAGAGAGATGAGGTTTTGTGTGGATTACAGGGGTCTCAATGCAGTCACTAGGACTGATGCCCATGAGCTGATAGATTCTTTGGCCTCAGCCAAGTTTCTAAGCACATTTGACCTGACAGCTGGCTACTGGCAGATCAGACTAGTTGATGATGCAAAGCCAAAGACAGCATTTTCTACCCCTAGTAGGCACTATCAATTTGTGGTAATGCCCTTTGGTTTGATGAATGCACCTGCCACCTTCCAAAGGTTGGTGAATCAAGGCCTTACAGGCCTGGAAGACTATAGTGCCGCATTTCTAGATGATATTACTGTCTTTAGCCCCAACTGGGAGGATCACCTGGTCCACCTGAGTAATGTTTTGGAGGCCCTGAAAAAAGCAGGCCTAACTATCAAGGCTACTAAGTGCCAGATAGGGCAGAGTCAGGTTGTGTACCTGGGCCACCTAGTAGGTGGAGGCCAGGTTCAACAATTGCAGAGCAAACTCCAGACCATAATGGACTGGGTTGCTCCAACTACCCAGACTCAGGTGAGAGCCTTCTTAGGCCTGACTGGGTACTATAGAAGATTTGTCAAGGGGTATGGATCAATAGTGACACCCCTGAATGACTTAGCCTCTAAGAAAATGCCCAAAAAGGTTCAGTGGACAGTTAGCTGTCAAAAGGCATTTGATGACCTGCAGCAGGCCATTTGCACTGCTCCCAGTTGAACGATGAAGGTCAGAAGGTTGACCCCCAGAGAGAAACATTGGTCAGCCATTGAGAGGGAGGCCTTTGCTGTGATTTGGGCTCTGAAGAAGTTGAGTCCATACTTGTTTAGTACTCACTTCATTGTTCAGACAGACAATGAGCCCCTCTTATGGCTAAAACAGATGAAGGGTGAAAACCGCAAACTTCTCAGATGGTCCATTTCCCTGCAGGGGATGGACTATACAGTGGAACATAGACCTGGGAGTAACCCTGCCAATGCAGATGGACTCTCCAGATATTTTCACTTAGAACATGAAGATTCAACTGGTCATCATTAGTTTAATGCCCTTGTGTTTGGGGGAGGGGGGGTTGTGTAGCAGAGTAGGATCTACTTCAGATGTTTACCCCCATTTTTTGCTGGGGGCTCACTGTTTTTGACTTTAGACTGGCTGGGACCCTGCTATTCAGGGCCCCAGCCTAGCTGCTTCCTCTCTAAATTGATTGCATGTACTCTAGGTACACCACAGATTGGATCCTGAGGTACCCTTGTGAGTCCCTAGTATATGGTATACTATGTAACCAGGGCATGGGTACCCCAGAGGCCTACCAGGGGTTGAAGCATGTATTATGCCAGCCCTGGAAAGCCACCCAAAATGACACCACAAGTCTGCTACTGCAGCCCGGGTAAGGTGGTGCATGCACCCCTTACTGAGGTATAGGTTCACTATACTTCACCTATCACTGCATATACAAACCTATCAGTCACTCCTATGGCAGGCCTTAACAATCCTGAAGGCAGAGTGCTTGATTATATGTGAGGGGGTGCCCAGGCATGAGCTGAGCCCCTCTGCAGCCTTCGGAATCTATTCTTCAGGGTTGTGAGTGGTGCAGCCTGACCATATCCACTTAGGTGCATTATAACCAAATGGAAAATGCTAACTTTGGACTGGCTGCACGGAAACATGTCATGTTTGGTGTCAAACACCTTGGAATCATACCCCCACACACATAACTGGTGTGGGAGTATGATCCCACCCTTCTAGAGGGAGAGACATGGCAGTACTGGTATACCCGGTAGAAACTTAACAGAGCCCTGGCGTCACAAAATGGATGCTGCAGCCACAGACACGGGTCGGGCCTCCTGCTGCTGACCAAAACTCCAGCAGGGGAGGCCTGAACAATAGGTTTCCTGTCACAGGGAGGTGTAACCACCTCCCAGACAGGATGATGTGTATTCGGGCTGGGTGGGAGCACTCTCTGAGTGCTTTGAAGTCCTGCACTGGGGGCACATTTGGTGTCCCTGTGCATAGTCCAGCTCAAACCATTTCAGGGGCTTCCAGCCCCTGCTCTGGCGCGAAACTGGACAAAGGAAATGGGTGTAGCCACCCCTCTTTTCAAACCCTCCCATAGGTGGGTCCCCAGAGCTAGTCCGACCCCTTCCTTAGGTATAAGTAAGGAACCTCTGTAACCAGAACTTTAGATATCTCTGGACGAAATTCTGAAGCTGAATCCTGGAACTTCGACGCTCTACTAACGACTAGAGGACTGAAGAAATCTCCCTTGGGGTCAAGGAGTGACTCCCCTGCTTGGCAGGCACCAACGAAGCAATTTGCCGGTCTGCATTTCCGAAGCTCCCGCCGGACTCCGAAGTATTTGCAGCCCAGGAAGAGGATTTTCAGACATCTCAGAGGCAGACCCGAGTCTCCAGCAAAGCTGAGACCCGCTACCCTCGTGAGTAGCGTAGAACCGGAACGCCTGGTCACTGTGTACTTTTGCAAGTGCATTGACTTCTCAATGTCTCTCAAAGTCTTACTTGTAGCCCCTACCTCGAGCAGAAGATCCACTGAAGATTGTCGGCCTAGTCACCCCGAGTGGCCCGTGGGCTGCCATTTTGTGTTTCCTCTCGAGGTCCCTTTGCAATCCCTGGTCTGTTGACTGGTGGGTCCCTGGGGGGGGGGGGTAACTTTGAATTTCCATAGGCTTCCCTGGTGGCTGCAGACGTGCCCTGACTCCCTACCAAGTGGTGAGTCCCCCAGACCTTGCTGGTCTGCACCGAAGCATCTTTCTCCTTTCTGCGTGGGTTGCTGTTGCCAAGGCTTGTTGTGTCCAATTCGGGCACCGACACTGCAGTACTCGACATCCTTCATGGGACAGCTTGAATCCAGCTCCTGCTCATCCTCGACGCCTCCTGGTCCTCATGACTGAAGAGTCAAGCTTCACCTTCTTCACCTGAAACACCCAACATCGGTGGGCATCCGCCTATTGTCTTCTTGGTCACTGGCAAGTGACCCAGACTCTGTCCCCTCTGCTTTCAGGTTCTTCTCATCTTCGATCCAGGCTTGGATCTCTTCAGACACTTCGCATCTTCACGGCAGCAGCACTTCTTTCCCAGCTCCTATTGAAATCGACGATGCGACCCGACATCATTTGACACCTATGTACCCGGCTTCCCTGGGTGAGGTAACACGAGTACTCTGGTGCTCCCATGAGTGTTGACCCTAGAATTCCCTAAGTCCCAAAGGGTTTGGTCCTAGTTCGTTTCTAAGTGTCCCTAATCTTTAAAAATCTAACTGCGACTTTCCCCATAGAAGCTAAAGGGAGCTCGCGGCGATTCTACAGCCTCTAGGTCTTGTGTCTAGTTAAGTAGTGGTTCTTATACCACTATTTTAGTATATGGTTTGGCTCGCCCCTAGGGCCTGACGTGTATTTGTGCTTATTACTGTCATATTTGAAGTGTAACCTATGTGTTTTGACCTCTAGTCTCATAAAGAGTCTAGGAGGATGTTTTTAGAAATAAATACATATATTTTATATATATACCTGGTGTGCTTGTCTTTCATTTAGGCACTCAAGAGATTATAGACTGGTAAAACAAGCTGCTTTACATTCCTTCAAGACTTAGCCTGAAGGCTGCTCTCTATAGCTACCACTAGGATAGCTTTCAATAAAGGTTGTCTTTAACCTATAACCAATAAGGGGTTGTTTGGACTGGTACAGGGTGCCCACTATAATTAGTGGACAGCATATACCAGGCCAACTTCTCACACATGCCAGCTGGCCGGGCTAACATAAAAACAGCACAGAGAGTACCAACCACAAAGCACGGTAGAGAACCGTCCAAACAACTGCAAAAATATAATAAATGGAAAAGGAGAAACACCTTGGCATACCACAGCACCTCACCCTAACCCTTAGGGTGGAAGAAACCTCCAATGACACGCAAGTGTGGCTTAGACTCTGCCCCACACCCTTACCCCATTGGAAGGGTGAAACACTACTCCACACCCACTATTTGCCATCTACCCTGCCCTTCACCCAAACCCATAGTAAGGATGGAAAACACTGCAATCACACATAATATGGCTTCACTCTGTCCCTCACCCTCACCATAGTTGGGGTGGCACACCTACTTCAACCACAAATCATCACAAACATAACTTCAAAGGTTGGTGAAATCCTACACCACCCCAAAAACTCCACAGTGGGTGGTTTTACCGCACCATCCCACAGACTCCACAGTGTGTAGTATTACTGCACCATCCCACAAAGACATGGTGGGTGGTATTACTGCACCATCCCACAACCACATGAAAGTGGTAGACAACAACACAACCTCAACAGTGGGTAGTATTACTGCACCATCCAACAGACTCCACAGAGGGTGGTATTGCTGCACCATCCCATGAACACACGGTGGGTGGTAATACTGCACCATCCCACAACCACAAGAAAGTGGTATACAACAACACAACCGCAACAGTGGGTGGTATTACTGCACCATCCCACAGACTCGACAGTGGGTGGTATTGCTGCACCATCCCACAACAACAAAATAGTGGTCGACGTGAATGCCTTCTATTGGTGAAGGCAACTCGACATGAATGCCTTCTACTGGTGAAGGCAACTCAAGCAAAATCCCAGTAACACACAAGATCAAATCCCGGTAACACTAGTCCCCAATAACACACAAGATCACCTCTTGAAATCGTACCAGACACACTCCACACAATCTATGCACGCGGAGCACTCTCAACACCTTTAAAAAAAATAAAGCACTCTGCGAAACTTGCAAGGAAAAAAACAGACCAATCAGGAAAACCAACAGCCAATCATTGAACCTTAGACAATAGGTCATCATTAAAATATTCACCACCACCGCAGGGCACAGCAAGGAGTAAGACATTGAACAAAAGAAATTACAACAACATTGAGGAAAGACTTGTGCTATCCTCTGGTGAGCGACCTCTCACCTGAGTATACAGAAACACTGAACAATTAGTAAAAATGAGAAGGTTCATAACTGCACCGAATGGAAGTCGCTTGACACAGTGCAGACACAACACATGACGACCACAAAATGTTCCACAGTAGCAGGTATCAGAAAATGTTCCAAGGTAGCAGGTAGGTTTCATTGCAAAAACTCCTAACAAATTCTAATGCTTAAGTGTAAAGCAAATCTTCGAAATGTAGTAGTCATTTCACAGCTAGTGCTGAATAACTATACTCAGCGCTCACTGGCTACAGCTCATAGGCAACAAAGGTCAAAGACCGCCTCACTTCACGGCCTCAGAGAGGTCACAGACTGTGGAACCCAGTGAACTGAGTACCCGAGACTTTCCGGTGTGATGAGCAGAATCCAGTGTATGCACGCCACATAGAAAAATCTCCTTGATTTTCCCTTGAAGAAAAGAACATGGAGGCACATAGGAGATTATGGTCCCGGGTGGCTCCAGGCACACAGATGTTGCAAAATATCCATGTGCAGCTTACGTTCTTGTAAGCAGTGTGGACTTCTGCGCAGCCCCACCACGCGACACCAGTGGCAGGTGAGGTGTACGCGAGTCAACTTAATGGAATATCGCGGCCCTTTCAAATGCAGCTCACCGTAACGGCACCAGTTTCCTCATCATATTTTGTGGCTGCCCTTTCAAATGCCACCTAACTTATCGGCAACAGTTTTCTCACCATTTTCTTTGGTTCTCAACATCCCATTCTTTTACTCTCTCCTCCACAGCAACTCCGTGCCTGTAATTGACACCATCCATCGGCGCTTTAGGCTCCTGATAATACCTCAGCACTTCTTGTGTGCCCAAGACATTGCCAGCAGACGAGAAATTAAACAGCATCTCATGTTATGACATCGCGTAGAAAAAAGTAAATTCAGTTCCAGCATGCCCTGGCTATTAGGCTGTCCGGTAGAATAGTACACTGGTGGGGCTAGAGGGCATACATAGTGACCACACCGTCATCCGCTCCACTCAACACGCATGCACAGACGTCACCCAAAGATTACACTGACACATTCTTTATGGGTGAAGAACTGCTGCAGGTTTATTTCATACAACATAAGTATGACGATAAGTGGGTTATCTTACGGGCGATCCAGGGCAAGCAGCCCCTCGCTGCTCCGCCCGCCTTGCGAGCCAGCACGCACGGTGGGTCGATGCCCGGCGGTGCGACACATTTTTTTTTCAGATCCTCCTTTGGATCACGTGATCTGTCTAATACTCCCGCCCCTTTTAACGGGGGCGGAGCGTGTTATGGCACACCCCCGGTTGGTCAGGCCCCCCAACCGCCCGAAGGACTAACGGGGCGCCGTTGCGGTCTTCCCAGAACCTCCTTCGGCTCCCGGACCTTGGCTCGGGCACCCTTACTGTCCCTGACAGGGGTACCCTTACTGTACCGCCTGTCGCAGAGGTACCCTTACTGTACCCTTCTGCCTCCAGATCGCCCTGTAACTCCGCCTGCAACGCAAGAAAACACATTACTACATTCCAATAGCGCGCTGCCTCCGCCGCGGAGGGTAAGCGGAAAGGGTGGGAATTTGCGTGGCCAGGAGGAGCGCAGGAAGCAGAGGGCGATCTGCGGGGGTGCGATGCTTAAAAAGGGGGGGGGGGCTAGCCTCGCCCAGCCCCGCGGCACGCCTCCCCAAGCAAACCATTGGGGGCCTCCCCTCCCCAGGGCGCGGCCTCAAGAAAGAGGCAGAGCAGGGGGGGAGGCTCCGACGGGTGGCCACTAGAGGGCTGCCCTGCTGATGTCCCCCTGCGTGGGACGCGGGCAGCGGCATAGTGACCACACCGTCATCCGCTCCACTCAACACGCATGCACAGACGTCACCCAAAGATTACACTGACACATTCGTTATGGGTGAAGAACTGCTGCAGGTTTATTTCATACAAAATAAGTATGACGATAAGTGGGTTATCTTACGGGCGATCCAGGGCAAGCAGCCCCTCGCTGCTCCGCCCGCCTTGCGAGCCAGCACGCACGGTGGGTCGATGCCCGGCGGTGCGGCACATTTTTTTTTCAGATCCTCCTTTGGATCACGTGATCTGTCTAATACTCCCGCCCCTTTTAACGGGGGCGGAGCATGTTATGGCACACCCCCGGTTGGTCAGGCCCCCCAACCGCCCGAAGGACTAACGGGGCGCCGTCGCGGTCTTCCCAGAACCTCCTTCGGCTCCCGGACCTTGGCTCGGGCACCCTTACTGTGCCTGACAGGGGTACCCTTACTGTACCGCCTGTCGCAGAGGTACCCTTACTGTACCCTTCTGCCTCCAGATCGCCCTGTAACTCCGCCACAGCTCTGGGGAGGCTCCCGTCGCTGCCAGAACCCCCCCTTCCTCCCTTCGCCGTTATAGGTGCCCTGCCCCTACGAGCTACTTTGGCGTATATGGACATGAAATCCTATTGTGATTTTCAATTGGGCCAAACTAGGGTCATTCTGGCTTAGAAGTGTGTTTCCAACAGCTAAGCACCATAAAGCAAGATGGAGGTAACGTGTGAGTTAACTGCCTTCCCTACGTTTATCCACACAAGCTGACATCACGGGTGTCTAATGATGGGATGGGCACTTAAAAGCTGTGAACATCAGACGGTATGGGGGCAACAGCCTCTGTCTTTGTACTCTCACCCAGCACACGGGAAACATACGCTCACTGTCCCTGGCTGCTTCAAGTCACTGTCTCTGAATGGTTAATGCCACAAACTTAGCTAGTGACAGCATTATTGGCAAGTGATTCGTTGAGACAATCTCACCTTCCTACAGCATGCTAATACACATCAATTAAACAGATAAAACTGCTAACTCTGCCGTATTACCTTTTCGGCCATTAACCCCTACTTATTCTTCCTTTCACGTTGTATTATTATCCTATTGTTTACTTCCAATGACCAATCTCAGCAACATCTCCTTGGATTGGCCTCCCTACTGCCAATAATGACCCAGCATTCTGGGGATCATCTTAACTACCAAATAATACAGGTTTTATTAAATATTCTTGCAAGTTAAGTTACATTAACTTAGATGATGGAGTCTTATTCTAGCCTTGTTCTTCAATAGTTCATATAAAATCAAACTAAGATAAATATTATTGAAATATTTCGGTTCATTCCTACTTTTAATTCACTTAAAATTAAAGCTTCTTTCCTGAAGACGACATGTAATTTGCACTCATTTTTTTTGTTGAAGTCAAATCAGTTATAATAATTAAATTGGCTCAGCACCTCCTTCCCTAATTCAAAACCTAATGCTAACCACAACAATTGTTATCGACTGATCCAACTTGAACTGCATTTGCTTAGAATTGATTTTGTAAAACGATGTAACCTTATCTCACCTTAGCAGTACAAAAGGGGGTGGTGATGGACGGAGCATCAGAACCAATCAAACACTCACACCCAGTCAACAGATCTGGGTTTGATCCATCACCATTCTTTAGCCCACTCTGCCACCCCAGTTCAGACATGGCCATATGCAAATCAGTCTGACCCTGTGCCTCATGGGAACAGTCCAGCCCGAACTGCCAAGCCATGCCTTCCCTGGACCGGAAACAAGCTTCCTAGGACCGGTTTCTGGCATTTCAGCCATCTTCAGCCAGGTTTGCTTGAATCCAGTGGCAAAGTGAGCAAGGGACTCACGTCTGAGCATACCCTGCCAACTTATGGCAAACAAAGCAGTACAAAAGGGGGTGGTGATGGACGGAGCATCAGAACCAATCAAACACTCACACCCAGTCAACAGATCTGGGTTTGATCCATCACCATTCTTTAGCCCACTCTGCCACCCCAGTTCAGACATGGCCATATGCAAATCAGTCTGACCCTGTGCCTCATGGGAACAGTCCAGCCCGAACTGCCAAGCCATGCCTTCCCTGGACCGGAAACAAGCTTCCTAGGACCGGTTTCTGGCATTTCAGCCATCTTCAGCCAGGTTTGCTTGAATCCAGTGGCAAAGTGAGCAAGGGACTCACGTCTGAGCATACCCTGCCAACTTATGGCAAACAAAGCAGTACAAAAGGGGGTGGTGATGGACGGAGCATCAGAACCAATCAAACACTCACACCCAGTCAACAGATCTGGGTTTGATCCATCACCATTCTTTAGCCAAATCGATTTTATCCACACTTAGTGTGGGAGGGTATGCTCAGACGTGAGTCCCTTGCTCATTGCACCATCAGGATTCGGGCAAGCCGGGCCGACGAAGGCTGTGATGCCAGAAACCGGTCCCCGGAAGCTTGTTTCCTTCCCAGTATAAGAATTGGCTTGGTAGTTTGGGTTGCCCTGTTCCCATCATGCACTGGGACAGGTACAGACTAATTTGCATGTAGCCAGGTTCTGAGCTGGGTTGGTGCAGTGAGCTAAAAAACGGTGATGGATTAAAACCATGATCTCTTGACTTGGTAAGAGTATTCTGCATCATTCAGAAACTCTGTCCATCACCACCCCCTTTTTCCCAAATCGATTTTATCCACACTTAGTGTGGGAGGGTATGCTCAGACGTGAGTCCCTTGCTCATTGCACCATCAGGATTCGGGCAAGCCGGGCCGACGAAGGCTGTGATGCCAGAAACCGGTCCCCGGAAGCTTGTTTCCTTCCCAGTATAAGAATTGGCTTGGTAGTTTGGGTTGCCCTGTTCCCATCATGCACTGGGACAGGTACAGACTAATTTGCATGTAGCCAGGTTCTGAGCTGGGTTGGTGCAGTGAGCTAAAAAACGGTGATGGATTAAAACCATGATCTCTTGACTTGGTAAGAGTATTCTGCATCATTCAGAAACTCTGTCCATCACCACCCCCTTTTTCCCAAATCGATTTTATCCACACTTAGTGTGGGAGGGTATGCTCAGACGTGAGTCCCTTGCTCATTGCACCATCAGGATTCGGGCAAGCCGGGCCGACGAAGGCTGTGATGCCAGAAACCGGTCCCCGGAAGCTTGTTTCCTTCCCAGTATAAGAATTGGCTTGGTAGTTTGGGTTGCCCTGTTCCCATCATGCACTGGGACAGGTACAGACTAATTTGCATGTAGCCAGGTTCTGAGCTGGGTTGGTGCAGTGAGCTAAAAAACGGTGATGGATTAAAACCATGATCTCTTGACTTGGTAAGAGTATTCTGCATCATTCAGAAACTCTGTCCATCACCACCCCCTTTTTCCCAAATCGATTTTATCCACACTTAGTGTGGGAGGGTATGCTCAGACGTGAGTCCCTTGCTCATTGCACCATCAGGATTCGGGCAAGCCGGGCCGACGAAGGCTGTGATGCCAGAAACCGGTCCCCGGAAGCTTGTTTCCTTCCCAGTATAAGAATTGGCTTGGTAGTTTGGGTTGCCCTGTTCCCATCATGCACTGGGACAGGTACAGACTAATTTGCATGTAGCCAGGTTCTGAGCTGGGTTGGTGCAGTGAGCTAAAAAACGGTGATGGATTAAAACCATGATCTCTTGACTTGGTAAGAGTATTCTGCATCATTCAGAAACTCTGTCCATCACCACCCCCTTTTTCCCAAATCGATTTTATCCACACTTAGTGTGGGAGGGTATGCTCAGACGTGAGTCCCTTGCTCATTGCACCATCAGGATTCGGGCAAGCCGGGCCGACGAAGGCTGTGATGCCAGAAACCGGTCCCCGGAAGCTTGTTTCCTTCCCAGTATAAGAATTGGCTTGGTAGTTTGGGTTGCCCTGTTCCCATCATGCACTGGGACAGGTACAGACTAATTTGCATGTAGCCAGGTTCTGAGCTGGGTTGGTGCAGTGAGCTAAAAAACGGTGATGGATTAAAACCATGATCTCTTGACTTGGTAAGAGTATTCTGCATCATTCAGAAACTCTGTCCATCACCACCCCCTTTTTCCCAAATCGATTTTATCCACACTTAGTGTGGGAGGGTATGCTCAGACGTGAGTCCCTTGCTCATTGCACCATCAGGATTCGGGCAAGCCGGGCCGACGAAGGCTGTGATGCCAGAAACCGGTCCCCGGAAGCTTGTTTCCTTCCCAGTATAAGAATTGGCTTGGTAGTTTGGGTTGCCCTGTTCCCATCATGCACTGGGACAGGTACAGACTAATTTGCATGTAGCCAGGTTCTGAGCTGGGTTGGTGCAGTGAGCTAAAAAACGGTGATGGATTAAAACCATGATCTCTTGACTTGGTAAGAGTATTCTTCATCATTCAGAAACTCTGTCCATCACCACCCCCTTTTTCCCAAATCGATTTTATCCACACTTAGTGTGGGAGGGTATGCTCAGACGTGAGTCCCTTGCTCATTGCACCATCAGGATTCGGGCAAGCCGGGCCGACGAAGGCTGTGATGCCAGAAACCGGTCCCCGGAAGCTTGTTTCCTTCCCAGTATAAGAATTGGCTTGGTAGTTTGGGTTGCCCTGTTCCCATCATGCACTGGGACAGGTACAGACTAATTTGCATGTAGCCAGGTTCTGAGCTGGGTTGGTGCAGTGAGCTAAAAAACGGTGATGGATTAAAACCATGATCTCTTGACTTGGTAAGAGTATTCTGCATCATTCAGAAACTCTGTCCATCACCACCCCCTTTTTCCCAAATCGATTTTATCCACACTTAGTGTGGGAGGGTATGCTCAGACGTGAGTCCCTTGCTCATTGCACCATCAGGATTCGGGCAAGCCGGGCCGACGAAGGCTGTGATGCCAGAAACCGGTCCCCGGAAGCTTGTTTCCTTCCCAGTATAAGAATTGGCTTGGTAGTTTGGGTTGCCCTGTTCCCATCATGCACTGGGACAGGTACAGACTAATTTGCATGTAGCCAGGTTCTGAGCTGGGTTGGTGCAGTGAGCTAAAAAACGGTGATGGATTAAAACCATGATCTCTTGACTTGGTAAGAGTATTCTGCATCATTCAGAAACTCTGTCCATCACCACCCCCTTTTTCCCAAATCGATTTTATCCACACTTAGTGTGGGAGGGTATGCTCAGACGTGAGTCCCTTGCTCATTGCACCATCAGGATTCGGGCAAGCCGGGCCGACGAAGGCTGTGATGCCAGAAACCGGTCCCCGGAAGCTTGTTTCCTTCCCAGTATAAGAATTGGCTTGGTAGTTTGGGTTGCCCTGTTCCCATCATGCACTGGGACAGGTACAGACTAATTTGCATGTAGCCAGGTTCTGAGCTGGGTTGGTGCAGTGAGCTAAAAAACGGTGATGGATTAAAACCATGATCTCTTGACTTGGTAAGAGTATTCTGCATCATTCAGAAACTCTGTCCATCACCACCCCCTTTTTCCCAAATCGATTTTATCCACACTTAGTGTGGGAGGGTATGCTCAGACGTGAGTCCCTTGCTCATTGCACCATCAGGATTCGGGCAAGCCGGGCCGACGAAGGCTGTGATGCCAGAAACCGGTCCCCGGAAGCTTGTTTCCTTCCCAGTATAAGAATTGGCTTGGTAGTTTGGGTTGCCCTGTTCCCATCATGCACTGGGACAGGTACAGACTAATTTGCATGTAGCCAGGTTCTGAGCTGGGTTGGTGCAGTGAGCTAAAAAACGGTGATGGATTAAAACCATGATCTCTTGACTTGGTAAGAGTATTCTGCATCATTCAGAAACTCTGTCCATCACCACCCCCTTTTTCCCAAATCGATTTTATCCACACTTAGTGTGGGAGGGTATGCTCAGACGTGAGTCCCTTGCTCATTGCACCATCAGGATTCGGGCAAGCCGGGCCGACGAAGGCTGTGATGCCAGAAACCGGTCCCCGGAAGCTTGTTTCCTTCCCAGTATAAGAATTGGCTTGGTAGTTTGGGTTGCCCTGTTCCCATCATGCACTGGGACAGGTACAGACTAATTTGCATGTAGCCAGGTTCTGAGCTGGGTTGGTGCAGTGAGCTAAAAAACGGTGATGGATTAAAACCATGATCTCTTGACTTGGTAAGAGTATTCTGCATCATTCAGAAACTCTGTCCATCACCACCCCCTTTTTCCCTTATCTCACCTTAACCATAACTATTAGCCCAAAATATTGTTAAACTTGTTGACGTCTATGTAATTCATTTCAAAATAGTGTAATTTCCTTTTCATTAATTGTTTATTCCAACAGTATGGCTTGCTGTCACCTTGTGAAACATCCTGTGTGGTTCCACAAGCTCTGTTTTCGCATCTGTCAGTTTGTGCAATAAACACCTTATGTTCTGCTCCTAAAAGATTATGAAATCCATCCAACATTTGTTATGTTATACTAAATTTGTAGGGCACACGTACCAGATTGGTTCCCTGGCGCTACTCTGGAACCTGTTAGTGTGGTATGTTACTCATGTACCTGTCTAACTAGCCATGTTTTAGGAGTTTGCGGGAAGTCATGAGGTCTGTGCAGGACCTCATCTCTGGGACCTAGTGTAATAAACCTTGTTCCCCCAAAGTGTTTCGATTTAAAGGGGGGGTCCCTGGTGAACACCACAAGTAGTTTTTAATCTTGGGGTCGTGACGTGGCGAAGGTGAACATTTCACGTCAACACATTAATATCGTAGAATGAATAAAAGAGAGCAGTATTGGTTTTTTTTTTTCTTTTATAACCACTGGATGTGCCATTGGCTTGCCTATTTGGCAAAGTCCTTTTCTAAGGAGTACAGCTCTCAGATATCATTCACCCAACACAGAGCATCCATGGGCGACACCAAATATTACAGCTCCTTGTGCTTACTAAAATGGACCCGATCCTTAGTTTCTAGAACACAATGCACTTAAATGTCATCTGGCCCTGGTGCCTAACAACAACTGTGATAGCATCTGTCACCGTCATAAATTAAATCAACGAACTTCAAAAGGTCGCAGAAGAGGCGCCAGGCTAAGTCTCGGGAGACCAGGTCACTCTGGGCTTTATCTTGCCTCCCTGTGGAACAGGGAGAATAATCTTCAAGATGTTATGTATGACCCACAAACCCAGGCCTTCAGCTTGTCTCAAAACAGCTCAGGCTGCTGAATTCTCTGTATATACTCAAGCGTGGAACGCACAATAATAACATCGATATTCCAAATCCAAACATTTAACCAATATTTGATCACATGTGACTATCTTAACCACCAATAGCCTAGGCCTACTTCCTTATTAAAATGGCGAGTGGCCCGCAAAAGAGTACATTTGAAATATAAGGCCATGCGTTTTCAACCTGAAGCCAGGAATCGAAGGAAAGCTTGTGGCCAATAGTGTGAATAGTGATGGTGGCCTCTGGTTCAGGGCTTCCGGGAATGAAAACATCCTTCAAGTTAAGAGAGACCACTAACTCAACTCGAGCTTGGGAAACTGGCCCATAGGTTGCTTGCATGGATTGTAGATCCACCAGCGTGTGGGCTGCAATAAGAATTACATTACCGGGACCAATCTGAGCGTGATGTTAGGACAACAATGCCTATATATCTTACATCAGATTTTGAAAACCATGCTGTGTTGGAAAGCCGTATTGTTCGGCGAAAGTGGTAGTAAAAGTAGCCAGTTTACTGTACCGGCAAATAACAACATGTATCTATACCAATACTTGTCTCATTCAGAATGTTTCCAATAAAACCCTTCCACAAAGGAAAACATAGTACAGCCTTATAGCCTGCCGTAGCGGGCTATACCAGCTGTTAGTAGGCCCGCTGCAGCGTTAAAGGCCCAACATTAAAGACTATTCCATACTCCCACCGCTAATAGAACGGCCTGAGCAGCAGGCAATAGCAATCTTAATAAGATTGAATTCCTCACTGCGTGCTGTGGCGGTACGCTCTAAAATTAGACCGACAGTGCTAACTGGAAGCCTGTCACCAGTGCCGGAGCTGAACAATAATAGGTGGTACCCCGCACCAAGAACCACCCACTCACTCTAGCTTAGTGTGTCAAGGCCCTCCCTGACACACCCGTCTCCCACCTTGAACTAGTAAGAACCAAGCTTGCTACCCCCGCACATTTCGGCCAGCACAGAAAGTCACCTAAATTACAGTACTACCGCCAAACACCTATGGTGTCAAACAGAACTTATTTTACGGTATTTTGGAGACACAGGCGGCTGCTGTAGAGATCTGGCTGTGTCAGTCCAGGCTAGGGTTATCCACTAACCAGCTGGCACAGGGGGGGGGGTGCTCATACTGAAACTATGTGTGAGAAATATCTTGTTACGGAGCCCAACTATCAGAAATAGGTAAAGCGCATGCTGCAGATCTCGAATGACAAAGCCAGATCACTGACGTCCACACTATGCAAAACAGCTTATCTTGTTAAAATAAAGTGACTAGTGAGCTGCAGATTACCCTAATATGTCTGCAACACACCCTCATGCTAGACTATTCGGTACCATATATATTTTTCAGTTTATGGTAGTGCTGCACGACCAGAAAGGTATCGAGTGTTTGCGCGCCTTACCTGGGCACCAAATTACGCTACACCAAGGACACACTCTTTTCTTATTAGGCACGGGTAGAGTAAGTGATTTTCCCAGAATCACTGCATATTGATAAGGCGCTGAGACTTCGGGCTTGGTTCTCTCCAGCATATCGTAATGGGCCATGCACTCGCTAGTTGTGCATGGACTGCATAAGTCTCAGTAGCTAAAGTTCAAAATCTGTTATTTTCTGCCCAACAAACAAGTCGCATTGGGTATCCCTAGAAAATTATACTTATTTGCCGGAAATAATTTGGTTTGTATCCTGCGCTATGCTGGTTGTAATCAATGTAATTCAGCACGCCCTTAAAAGCGTTGTAGAACTCACGTCCTCTCGCGGTAAACGGCGATGCCGGCCTTGGCGATGCTGGCGCCCTGTGCCAGAATGTTGTTGGCGCCCCCCCACAGATTCTCTCACTAGCCCCCTTTAACAGTTGACCAAGTTTCCATAACCACCTCTCAGATGCATTGAGTTAGTTATACAGCGCCACTCCTACCAGTGTAGGGTGTCCGAGAACTTTGCATCTCACACGAAAAAACCCCGAGCCAATAGATCATATGCATGTGAATCAGTGTATAGGAAATGTTACCTGAGCCAAAGGACTCAAAGTGTAGGAGACTTGTTTCTTCCCTACTGGCAGGCAGTATAGTTTAAGGCTGCTCGGTGTGGAGAAGCACAAGCTCAGTCGATTGCTAGCCAAATTAACCCTCTTTGCAACATTAATCAATGTTCTAATAATGCATGCATGGCTGTGTGTATGCAGCTCTAGGATGAGCGTTCGTAGCTCACTGTCCACTATTAGGGCATAAGATATACAGTGCACATCACAATCAATGCCTCTTTTGAACGCAGTAACCTGCTGACCTATTTACATCATACGCACTCTGAAATCTACTTGGCGCATGTTCTTTGCAGCGGGCATATTAACCCTCTGCACTAACTACACCGAAGTCAAAACCTACACTATACAAATTCCTGATCTCTCTCCAGGAAGATAACGAATAACACGAAGAACTAACTTGACATTTATGTGAGGCCTTGCGCGAGCGAGACTCGGACAGTTAAAACTTGGCTGTACAAGGGGCCAGCTACCAACTCAGAACCCTTAGTTAAGCGCGGGGGGATGATCAATAGGTCCGAGCTCCCGGATGTCGAACGGCTCTGAGCTCGAACCTGGACTCTCCGATCTAAGGCGGCAGCTCACTCCCTGCAATCAACCCAACTATGAAGGCTTCATGGCAACATGCAGCCCGGTGAAGCACGGGCAACTGAACTCCTTGCAAATCCATAGCTAGGCATGTATGATAAACAAGAATGCGGGCGGAGCACTGCGCACCGGACACCGGCCCAGGCACCCTCTGCCCCCCTCGTGTCTGCACGGTGGGGCCTTGTGGTGCCAACAGGGCAGCCAACCACAACATGCTGCATGTTTCTATAGCGCAAATTATGACCAGAAAGTATCGGAGCGCGTAACGCCAGCGCCGACTAAAGTACACATCGCGGCACTGGGGGCTTAGCATGCTGCAAGTTATATAGCGAGAGTTTGACCAGAAGGTATTGGAGCACATAGCGTGTGCGCCGTATTTAAATTGCACATTGCGACACGGGGGGCGGGGGGGGGGGGGTTCGCATGCAACCTGTTATATAGCGCGCATTCCACCCAAAGGTATCGGAGCGCTCCGCGAGGGCAGCGCCGCAATGTGTAACCCACATCATGGCACTGGGGCCTTGGCCTGCTGCAGCTTAGATCACGCGAATTCGACCAGAAGGCATGGGGGCGCTTTTGCTCACACCTAACGGAACTGGGGGCTCGCTACCACATCTCATGCTCACATTTTTCCGGGCTTATATCACTTAGGCACACATACAGTCAGTCAGCTGTAATCACCCCGAAGAGCACAAACACTAACGATGGTGACAAGATGGTCGTGGTCTACCTGAGGGGCAATAAGCCCCACGACAGTGGTGTTTCCATACAGGCTGCCTGAGAACAGTGTTATCGTGACACCAGCCCTCGGCACTGCAAGGGTTTATCTTTACACAATGCGCTCCCTTTGGGTTGAGAGGCTGTACTTTTGTGCACGGGGAATGATGCCGCCCCGCCTCTTCCTTTTTCCGTTCGCATGGTATTAATTAATTTCACTTTTTTGTCACGAGCGTACACTGGGGTCACGCGGCTGATTGATGGAAGTCTGTTTATCCATTTTCTCACGCAAATGCGCAGAATGCCATCGGGTTCTTGCAAATGGCAGAAGTGGGTTTCTAACAGATTAAAGTAGGTCATGTATACCTTTACGGCTTCTGACGCTGTTGAAAAAGTGGCGTTAATATTTCATTTTAAATCTTCTCCTTATTTCATTTACGGCCTCCACCGCTCCGCGCATTTCAGTTTAACGGCGTGAAAGATATTCCTCTGGAGCCAGGAGACATGTGGACTGCATTAGCAGCCTACCAATTATCCCACTCAGCGGCTCATAGAAACGGATTGAAAATAAACGTGAATATAGCAGAGTTTTTGTTATCTCCGCCAGCAGGCGAGGACTGGTGCACCCTCCCATCCAATGCTCCCCCCACTGTGTTTCATAAGAGGAGAGGAGGGAAGGAATATATGGGAACTCTCAGCTAGGATTGTGCCTCGCACTCTTTCTTGTGCGTTCTCTGAAGAAAGCTTTCAAGGGGCAGCTGACTGTTCCTGTTCCTGTCTTTCTAGTAGTCATCGGCAGGGGCGGAGTAGATAAAATAAGAGATGCAGGTGCAGTGGTACCGGGGCCCAGGGACGCTTACAGCAAGCCATTGATTGGCAAGGGGCCCAGCCGCCCATATTGTCTGCTTCCGTTAGTGCTCAGAGAACCTTGAGTCTGCCCCTAAGGATCTTTCAAAGTAAATTATCGTGAGCAGATGTCTCCAAGGGGAGCCGGGAAGATGCTGGGCAGTGTCCTTTCATGATTGCTGTGATGGTGATTCTTTGGTGCTAATGGCGGACACCACCATGGTACCACGCGCTAGAGCTCACAAGTCTTGTGCAGGACGGTAACCACTACCGCTGTTTCCCAGCCGGGAAATGCGATTGCCAGGGGGGGGGGGGTTTGCAGGGCGCGGGACGCGAATCGCCATCCCAAAACCCAGTCGAGCGACTCAAGCAACCCCACGCGGCCGGCGCTGCCGGGGCGATGTCCCCCCTAAACATACCTCCCATCCCCTCATTCCTCGCGCTTCTCTCCGCAGGCCCCCCCAAGGCTCTCCCGTCACACCACGAAACTGGCCTACTACCACCGCCGCAGCGGCCTTCAGAGGCGCGGGACCCCACTTGCGCCCCCCCCACCCGTGACCATCCGAGCCACAGGGCCCCGTCAACCTGGTACTGCCCAGGGACAGGGCCGGGGTGGGAGGGGGTTTGCAAGACTCACCGTTGCTCGTTGGTGTAGCAAAGCGCACGACGACGTAGGGGCAACCGCGTGGTAAGGACGGCAACCGCTGGTGTCCGAGTCTGCGGCTGAGAATTCGTGTGGCCAGGAGGAGAGAGAAATTCGCGTGGCCAGGTGGAGCGCAGGAAGCAGAGGTCGATCTGCGGGGGTGCGATGCTTAAAAAGGGTGGGGCTAGCCTCGCCCAGCCCCGCGGCACGCCTCCCCAAGCAAACCATTGGGTGCCTCCCCTCCCTGGGGCGCGGCCTCAAGAGAGAGGCGGAGCAGGGAAGGGGGGGGGGGGGAGGCTCCGACGGGTGGCCACTAGAGGGCTGCCCTGCTGATGTCCCCCTGCGTGGGACGCGGGCAGCGGCAGTCTTTCTCTGAACTGCAAGTTTCTTAAGGGTGGTTTACAACATTTTCTTTCAGTAGTTTCCTCACGTTTGATTGATGTAAACTTTGTTTTGATCTTTATTTTTTCCAATCCATTTTCAAGCATTGGTTCTTCTGTAAAAACCCTCGCCAAAATGTTGTAAATGAAAGACGTCTGGTCCATGTAGATTATGTAGGTTGATTTATTAAGATAGATGTTATCATCAAGAGCCCCACCAGGAGCAGCCTTCCTGCTGCTCAGCCCAGCTTCCAACTGACTCTTTCACTCACCAACATTCCACAGCATCACCACACACCAACATTCCACCACCACAGTCACACTGGCTGAGCATGGGGTATAACAGGTACCATTTCACACAGTTTTCTGCATGAAATGGGCATGCAATGGGTGTTCCACCGCAACGCTCATTTCTTTTTGACGCTGTAAATCGGAAGTAGCCCCAAATACTAACCTCATGCAAAAGCAGATGTTAGAATTGCACAATGAGGAGAAATACTTTTATTTCCCCTCGGTTTTGGTTTTTCTATGTGTGCGGCATTCTGCAACGCACATAGAAAGAGCACAATGCCTTTAATGATTGTTTCTGTGCAGGAATAACGATTTGCTACTTCTTTGTGGGCTGCATTCTTCAACACACATAGAAGTAGCAAATCACCATTATTGATTGTTTATGTGCAGGAAGGGACAACTTCTTACACATAAACAATCTTTCCCTGCAACACAGGCACACTTGCACTATGGGGCAAGAGTGTCTGTGTTGGTGCTAGTCAGCGTTTTTTAGTGCCAGTGCAAGGTAAAACACAGAGGTGCGCTGTATTGTTGCAAATGCGGCACATCCCTGTGTTTTATAAATGACGCAGTGCAGCAAAAATTTGCCGCAGTCCCGCCCTGCACCAATTACTTGTAGATATGCCCCTGAGTGAAAAAGGAGAGATTTAGAATGAGTGATAATGACAGTGTGACAGTGAGTGAGTAAGATGAGGCACAGTAAAAATAAGTATGCATGAGTGATTTAAAGTAAGAGTAAGTGTGAGTAACAGTCAGTGAGCATGTGTGAATGACAATGAGAGTGAGGGAAAATCAGTGACAGGGAGTGGGATTGTGGGAATTTGAGTTAGTGATAATGAGCATACGAATGTGTGAGCAAAAGTGAGTGCAGCTGAATGTTAATGAGAGCGTGAGTGAGTAAGAAAAAGTGAGTGTGAGTAAGAGTGAGAACCATTGAGTTATTTGGTTATGAGCGAGAAATAGATTTTATATAGTTCACAGACTCTGTGATTTGTATGCTGAGATGGAAGTGAAGTTGTGCTGTGGATCAGAAGGAGTACAGTGAGAGGAAGAAAGTGTGACAGGTGCAGAAGAGGAGGGGGATTACAGGATAATTATTAATTGGCAGAAGGTTGCCATGAGGCACTTGAAGACATGAAATGTGCGGCTAATGAGCAGTGACTGCTCATAGAATTTGAAAACTGATGTATGCAGTTTTAATACCAGGTGTAAGAGTTTGCAATTTGTGGGTACTTGGCTGGATTGTATGGGTCTGCCTCACCTTCGTATCCGAGACTATATATTTTTGCAAGCTTCCAGCAAGCTGGTGCCTGTTGCCCTACACAGAAAAGTCCCATCATACCGGAAGGCGCAGCCGACCCTTGAGGGACTGCGGTTACCTCCCCCATCCCCCCTGTGGGCGGCTCCCAGAAGAGCACTAGTAGCTGACAACGCGACAAGGAGTGCGCCAAAACAAGGGGGACAAGAAGTGGCCCAAACAAGTTTTTATTTGAAACCCCTAATCAGGGTGAGGGGGTGTGGCCGCAAAGGTGGCCAAAGGGGTGACTGAGGTAAGCAGTTGGCATGCCAAACTGTTTAAGCAACCCCTTGGTAAGCTGATTCCACCCACCCACACCGAATAACGTGGGTGTTTGGGGAAAGGGTTACTCCATTATAAACATTACGATTATCCCATCCGCTGAAGGCCATTGTATTTGCTGTGGAGGAGGATCTATGTTTGCAATTGGCCTTAGATATCTGCTTCTTGTTGATTGTCACTGATTCACTGACACCTGTCAAAGTTATGTTGACTTCTGTGTACACTCTGTTTCTGTCAAGGAAATGCTTATTTGTTCCCTAGCTGGACAATCCAGTAAACAATTATTAGATCAAAATAAGTGTGTTATATCCAATGACACTTGTAATTTGTCGGACGGGATATCCTTCATGTTTCTGACAGAGGAACCCATCTGTCGAACTCTAAATCAGGCCCTATGCATGAGAACGCGATGCCTCCAGACCCACATCAACCACCCGAAGGCTGGACTCGGCGGAAGCCTATAATAAAGGTGGGTTGTGTGTCGCTCAGGACCACCGATAAACTGTTTGTCCTGTGCCTGTAGAGTCCTTGGGTGCTGGTGCTAGGCCATGTGTCCCCAGGCCTGCACACCTCTCAATCTCTGGTGATGAGGAGGTTCAGCAACTCCGCACTGCCTTACTCATTTTGCACCAATTCTGCGGGGTGACACGGTGCCGCTGACACCTGCGGCAGCCACGCGCCTATCACCCTGAACCGCTCACCGCCACCCACCTCCTTCACTCTGGTCTGCCCTCGGCCAGGACAGCAGTGGGTGCTCACTCACAAAGCTCTGCTGAAGCCCCCACTGTACTTGTGCTTGTGAGCTGAGTGCCATGGTTCCTGGAAGCGGGCGCTGCCTCCGGTTCCTGTGGCCGCTTGTGGGCAGGAAGAGCCGACTCGGAGTCCCCAGCCACGTGAGAGGCATCCTGACAAGTGTGGCATTATACAGCGCTATACTCCAATTGAGGTAGAGTCCAGCCCATGCCTGACTCGAGCTGCTGCCCAGGCAAGTGTTCAATCCAAGAGGAAAGGCCCTCCTGGGAAGCATCGCTGCTTGTCAATGCCTCTGCACCTGCCCTGTGTGGTGAAGTGGAAGAATGAGGCCCCAGGCACAATTAAGACACTCACACCATCATTTAATTTGAGAATCTCAGTGGGCAAGGCAGGGCTCCTGCTCTGTACAATCTGGGTTCAGCCTACCGACATCGCTTCACCCAGAAACGAAGGTGCTCCACCAGTATACCAGGCACAGTGACTGTAGCGGCACCCTGCACCGGAAGTGACTCTTGGAATCACCCAACAGACCTCTTTATGCCATAACCACAGGGTGCCTGGTGTGGCCAATAATCAACAGCAATTCACAGCAGTGGCCCAACTGCCCCTGCTGGGACCCAGCTCCCACGCCTCCCTTAGTTCACATAGAGTGCCCTGGCTGACCCTGTGACCGCTGCACCGAGATGGCGCATGTGGATTGGGAGGCTGAAGAACTATTTTAGCACAATGCGGGAGATGGATGGCATGGTGAATTGGTCACTCCTCCTCCACTTCACGGCTGAAAAAATCTACCGGCTCGTCGACACCCTGGCAGCGAGGAAATGACCACGATGCAGCGGCACTGGCTTTGAATGCCTATTTCGATCCTCAGTTAAAACCAGGGCCGGTTTTAAAACAAGGGCCGGACTGGGAACCAAAACCGGCCCTGGCAAAGTGCTCGGCTGTCGTCCCCTCCAACCCCCCGGCTTGGGGGTGCCGCTGAGCTCTTTGCTAGGGCCGGTTTTCAGCCGATTTTGTTACAGGGCCGATTTTGCAGCTATGCAAAAACAGCCCTGTAACAAAAACAGAAAACCGGTTTTGTTACAGGGCCGATTTTGCAGCTATGCAAAAACAGCCCTGTAACAAAAACGGCCCCAGGGGCCCAAAACCGGCCCCCACCCGTGCGGTGCACCGAGGGATTGCCCGGTATCCGCCACGGCCCTGGTTAAAACCCGGACGCCAAGGACCTGATACTGTACAGCACAGCTTTCCAAACTGTGTGTCGCGACACAGTACTGTGTCGCGTCCCTTGTGTGGGTGTGTCACGCGACGATGACGTCTGAGCGGCAGATTAGGGGAATGCTCTCTTGGACGTTGCGCTTGCGTTCAGTGCGAAGTACGCGGCGGTGGAAGGAGAAGCATTTTGGGAGCAAGAGCGGAGAACGCGGCCGTGTTCCCTTTGAGAAGCTCTGACCACGGCGCCCCATCCCAGGTACTCAGTAAGGTTGTCGGCCTGTAACTTGTTTTTTGCTGTTAAGCGCTCTATTCGCATGGTCTTTTTTAGGTCTCGCCTGGCTATAGCGTAAGCGATCGCTCAGCGAGACTTATGTAGGGGCTTCAGAAAATGCTCCCAAAGGCTTCCCAGGTGGATCGGGTGGCGGTTATGCGCACAACCACGCGCATTCCATTTGCCACCAGCTACTTCCTGCGCGTGTGTCGCCTCACGCATTCAGAGAGATTTAGTAAGGGGCACAAGACCATAGGAATGCGGTTTATGGCCAGTGCATGTGAGGCATTCAAGCGCGAAGCTGGCATCTGGCATCGGACTTGAAAGCAGCACCCTGCTTTCGCCAGCACCCGCTCGGCCTCACTTCCTGCATCCCCTCTTACAACAATTAACTTTCGTTATAACTCACACCCCATGTGCTCGTTCCCTCCCACCCTTCCTTTGATGTCCGCTTTTCTTGTTGTTTAAAATCCACGCCACACACTGCTGCATGCCACACACTGCTGCATGCCACACACTGCTGCACGCTGCACACTGCTGCACGCCGCACACTACCGCACGCCACACACTGCTGCGCACACTGCTGCATTACACACTGCTGCATTACACACTGCTGCACGCCGCACACTGCTGCATGCCGTACACTGCTGCACGCCTCACACTGCTACATGAAACACTGCTGCATGCCTCACACTGCTGCACGCCACACACTGCTGCACGCCACACACTGCTGCATGCCGCACACTGCTGCACGCCGCACACTGCTGCACGCCTCACACTGCTGCACGCCTCACACTGCTGCACGCCGCACACTGCTACATGCCATACACTGCTGCACGCCACACACTGCTGCATGCCACACACTGCTGCATGTCGCTGCACGCCACACACTGCTGCACACCACACACTGCTGCACGCCACACACTGCTGCACGCAGCACACTGCTGCACGCCCCACACTGCAGCATGCTGCACACTGCTACACGAAACACTGCTGCACGCCACACACTGAAGCACGCCACACACTGCTGCACGCCACACACTGCTGCACGCCACACACTGCTGCACGCCACACACTGCTACACGAAACACTGCTGCACGCCGCACACTGCTGCACACTGCTGCATTACTCACTGCTGCATGCTGCACGACACTGTTGCACGCCGCACACTGCTGCATGCCGCACACTGCTGCACGCCGCTGCACGCCACACAGTGCTGCATGCCTCACACGGCTACACGAAACACTGCTACATGCCACACACTGCTGCACGCCGCACACTGCTGCACGCCACACACTGCTGCACGCCACACACTGCTGCACGCCTCACACTGCTGTACGCCTCACACTGCTGCACGCCACACACTGCTGCACGCCGCACACTGCTGCACGCCGCACACTGCTGCACTCCACACACTGCTTTTATGCGAGTTTATGCTACTGACATTGTAAATGACAATGCCTTTTATTGGTTTTAAAACCAAAACATAAATAAAAGGCATTGTAATTTTACAATGCCAATAGCTCAAACTCTTATAAATGCGAGACCTATTGCATTGCAAATGCTTGTTTTGCATTGTAATTGCCACAAGCGGTTAGTTGTTTCCTGCCCTGCGATTTGCGCGACAAAGCTCTTTCATATGAGTTGTAAGAAATAAAGGGTTCCATACTCTCGAATGCACCGCAGTGTTTATTTTCTCGAACTCCTTCATAGCTGCCAACTTTTTAGATTGCCGTAAAAGTAAGATTACTATTTTTAAAGATCTGTGCCACCTCAAACTGTGCGGTGGTCACAGTCACTGCTATACATGCCGATAGTCCAGTCTGAGGGTGGAGACTGAATCCAGCTTTATTATAGCCCCGCTGCTGGCCCTGGGGCAGCCCCCACTCCCAACACCTAGGCCTGGCCTGATAGCTCAAATGGCACAAGGGTACGCGCCTATTTGTATGGCTGAGTCACCCAACTGCGTGCCTGACTGTCCCAGCCCGGTCGGACAAACACAGATTAGGACACAAAGGCCATGGAGCAGAGCTGCACTGAAGTTAGTCTGGTCAGTGCGCTGCGTGCCCCAGCCTGGACCGTGCACAGTTTATTGTGCTTCTCGAGGCCGCCAGGTGTGGAGAGGAGCAGCGAGTCCTGGTCCATGGGGGCAAAACTGCTGTGCTGCTTCCAAAGCAACTCTGCCTCACCAGGGAGCCAGTGACCTGGACGACTGGATTAGTTTATCTGGGAAGAAATAGTGCATCACCGTTGCCCCGGAACCTGCAAATTAAATGGAGGGGCCTCCTTGACTCCTCCACCCCCCCACCCCCGAGCCAGTCTGGAGTTCCAAGGCCAGGGGCCCGCCACCAGTGCACAGTGCCGGAGGGGCCCTGGAGCTTGTGGAGAGAGAAAAGTGCATAGCTGCCAAGGTTTTAGATCGCCATGTGTAACATTCTCATAATTTCAGTGTAAATTTGAGTGCCATTTCAATGACTATGCGTGACACTTTCTAGTGAGCAAAAATCAATCAATGAAGACGAGGGTAACACAAATATCAGAAATTACAGCCCTTTGAACAAGGACAAACTCCAAGTTAACTGCTGCAAAGCTTAAGAATAATTCTTAGATGGCTTTGATTTAACTCACTAGCCAAAATTGCAGCAAAGAGATAAAGCGGTTTGGAAGACATGTATAATTATAATCAGCTGAGTGCCTTGCAGATTCCCTCGATCGCCGCTGGCTACATGAGCAGTAAGCATGGCTGCATTGGAAAGCTGCGAGTGGGAGGCACTCATTTAGGTCACAGGCAGACTTAAAGCAGATTTTCTTTTTTAGACAGATGAGATTACGATTTTAAAAGGTCTGGGCCACCATAAACTGTGCGGTAGGTGTGGCATGTCTGTCCCTGAACAGGATTCATTGTGGCTTGACTGGTGTGATCTGATGTACTGGGTGTGGACTTGTGTCACCTTGTTGCTCACTCTCTCCAATTAATGACAGTTCATGTGTTGTCGACAGTGGTGGCTGCTGATATTTAAAAGTGGTAGGGCGTAAAAGTTTTAAAGGTGGAAGTTATGTCGAGAACAAGCCTAATTGACATAAAAGGGGTTTGTGGAAGGGAGTTCTTCCCCAGAGAATTAAAAAAAAAAATAATGTGGGCAAATGGTGCATATTAATTGTTCCAGCACCACTACAGCCTCAATGGGAGACCAGATCAATAGACCTGATTCAGTTAGTTATCAACAGTATTCTCATCTCCGAAACGGAATCTGCACACAAAGGTAGAAGGCAGGGCCCTAATAAGAACAGGTATAATTGAAGTCTTGATGCCCAGCAGATAGGCTACCATTGGCATGGGTTGCAGTATTACATATATTTTTACCATTTAAAATGAACAGATCATTTCAATATTCTGTTTTCATATGTATGTATAGAAAAAGAAAATCATCATTGGCAAGCAAAAGAAACACCTCTGCAAACCGAGATTTTATCAGTGCACTTCAAAGCTACTCTGTCTGTGTGCAAATGAAACAGTGTGCACAGGCTGCGCAGTCGAGGTGTGTCGCTGTGTTCGGTTGGTTAGGGCACTGTAGGCTGACTGTCACCCACTTCAAGGTCAAGCAAGAAGCGATGACTGCAAAAAATACGGACTAGACCTCCTTCTTTGAAAAGCTGTCATTGAGCAAAGAGGCAGGCATGATGTAAGACCCGCCCACCGGGAGATAGAAAGGGTACAGCTGCACGGAACCTTCCCTCGCATTCAGCTCAATAAAATATTCATATCAGACACATTCATCCTTCGGGGTCATCCATCACTCAGGTCGTGTACATAGCTTCTCCAAAGGAAAACATTACATAGCTCTCTCCTCCACTTCAATGCTCTCAGGGAAAATCTATCGAGCCCAGCGCCGAGAACCCCTCACACACACACACACACACACACACAAACCTCGCCAGACGCTCTAGTCCCAGATTTCCCAGCTTAGTGCTCCGAGTAACTATTTGCTTCTTTTCCCCAGGACTCGCACAGGTGGAGTGGTGCTTCGTTGTAAGTGCACATACGGCATGATCCCTGCAGATCAGGGGCACAGCACAGCTCCCTGTTGCACCGGTGCACACTAGTGCAAGCGTTCACGCACAGAACCTCTACTACGCCACACACCTCTGTTGAGACCACATGGGGCGAGCAGTCACGGGCAGGTGGTTGAGGGGGGTGAGGGATCTATATATAATAAAAAAAGTAAAACTTACCGTTCTCTGTGATCGCGCCAGCTCCTGCCGCTCTGGAGTCCTGGCGAGTTGTAGGCAGCCTCCCTACTTCATCCAACTCCCCTAAGCCAATCACAATGCTGCATTGGCAGCGGTGTGATTTGTGAGGCGCAGCGGATAGCGCCTCAGCCAGGCCATTTTCTCTATGTTTGCTGCATGCAGCAGCCTACATAGAGAAAAAGGGGGAGTGCGCATGACTGCTTTGTTCGGCCCTGGGGCAGACCAAACAGTCAGTATCCACAATCCCCCCCCTGCCCTCGAGCGGGACCGGCCACCCTCCCTACCACAACCAGGCACTTCTGCTTTCTCGCAATGCGAAAAGCAGAAACATAAAATGGTAGTTTAACATTTTATGTTTCTGCCTTCTCGCACTGCGAGAAAGCAGTGGGGCGACGACCCCATAGTGGAGTCACCACTGGTTGTCGAACAGGACTGGTGACATTCTCCGTCTCCCTTGCGATGAAGGCACGCCTCATCAAAGCATTATCTCCTCTTTTCTCTTAGGTTGTGTTGAAGAATGCCCTGTTCTTCACCTCCACTCTCTCGCCAGCCTCCTTTCTATGCCATTATCCTCCTTTGTATGGTCCCATTAGTTACGATTGCAGCTGTGAGCCATGAACCTTACGCAGTGCTTTAAATGGAAAAAGAGACGTGCCACTACTCACCACGTTGCTTGGGGTGGGTCTGGAACGGGCGTATTTTCGAGACTGGCATGTGCAATATCAGCACTTGTGCTACTCTCACGAATGACATGCTTCAGTTCGATTGTTGTCATCATTGGATAATGTTATTCTGCTGCCCAGCGGCGCCTGGCAAGGGTGTGGTGCGGGGTCTTACTCTTATACTTATACTGCACTCTTCCACTGGGTCTCTGCTGATAGCCAAACCTTGCACCTTTTAAGAAGAGCACGCTTCTTTTCTGTTAAATATACATTAGGTGAGGGAGTCGCAACTGTAGCTCTGTTTTCTAGGCCATGTGCCTTAAACAAACAGCCACCTTTTGTCTTTGGCCAGAGAAGACATGAGAGTAATTTGAAGTTACAGGACTGATGTTTGGTTCTTCATTTCAAGTTTCCTGTGCAGCCAGACAATCTTTGCTATTTGTCATAGGTGGAGCTCATTTTTATGGGTACGCCTATCCATATTCCTCACATTTCAAGCCTGTCCGACCCCGATACGAGCTCATAAACATTCTCCATACATGAGATACACGCCTTCTAATTACTGAGGGCTCGACTAACAGCTGGGGTCAAATTTATCTTCGCGGAATGCAGGCATTGTTTGTGGTCTGGGAGTGTAGTCACAGAAGCAAGCTGCCTCAGTTCGGCTTCTCTAATTCTAATCTAGACATTCATTTTTAAAGCTGCGCACTTGAAACACAATGTTCAAATAACCTGTGTTAAATTCATTCCAAAAAGACCATGGGTTTGCTGGATGATCTGCACATCCATCCACAGTGAGACTTCCAGAACTTGTATTGCAAAAATGTATCTTACGGGTGCTCCTAAGCTGTTACAATACCCACCCACCAGGGTATGTATATACTAGGACTCAAAGAGCCTAGAACACTATGAAATCACAAAACACCAGGGCAACTAACTGAACAACTCTAGTTTTACAGTTATATTCACAGACATCTCAATCCAGCATACAGTAAGGCTCACTTTAGTGCACAAGTAACTGAGCAGTCATAGGATGGTAAGCATGTAACACAGGTTGAAATCACAAAACACCAGGGCACACCAAATCATTATAACTATTATCCAAAAAACGTCACACAATGACATTGGAATTTCATATAACTAAAGAGAAATATTTTTCAATTAGCCGTTGGTCAAATGTCCAAATCGGCTGCTGATTGCTTTTCATTCTATTAAGGAGAACTTGATTCAAGATTCTTCTCTATTTCCTCAATTGAAAGGACATTTGACCAACGGCTAATTGAAAAATATTTCTCTTTAGTGATATAAAATTCCAATCTCATTGTGTGACATTTTTTGGATAATAGTTATAATGATTTGGTGTGCCCTGGTGTTTTGTGATTTCAACCTGTGTTACATGCTTACCATCCTATGACTGCTCAGTTACTTGTGCACTAAAGTGAGCCTTACTGTATGCTGGATTGAGATGTCTGTGAATATAACTGTAAAACTAGAGTTGTTCAGTTAGCCATAAAGATAGTGTTGCACTCTGGTTGTTTGATCATTCGGAAAGTCACGTTTCAAGCAACCTGGTTTTTTAAAAATGTTTTTGCTGTTAAGTAAATGCTTTGTTTATATTACTGACTTTCAAAATTGGTTGAGATTCCAGCTCTATGTTTACTGCTTACTCTTCCTTTTTTTTATTTTTTTATTTTATTTTTCATTTTTGCGGTAGTGGGGGAGGGATTGGCAATTTATGCTTCATAAAAACAAATACAAATACAATACATCAAAGATAAACAAAAAGAGAATACATGACAGTTTGTGACAAAAACACATTATTAATTTGC
This sequence comes from Triturus cristatus, assembly GCF_964204655.1. Classification (NCBI taxonomy): domain Eukaryota; kingdom Metazoa; phylum Chordata; class Amphibia; order Caudata; family Salamandridae; genus Triturus; species Triturus cristatus. The sequence continues at coordinate 1,174,510,119 of NC_140590.1, read as the reverse complement.
TAACCAATCCTGAAATGGAGCCCAGTTTTTTGCGGCAATTAAACGTCTTCTCCTTCCCTGAAACTTACGTACAGCAGTTTCTAATTTGAACCATGCCAACATCCTGGCCTGCCAGTGGAAAAAGGTGGGAGGTTGAGGGTTTATCCAAATAGAAGTAATACAAAGTCTAAACATTGCCATTGCGATAAACAAAAAAGAATGTAAATGTCTTGATCTTGTGGAATCCATAGCATATTGATAACCGGTAATTACCATTTCAGCGGAAATTTTGATTGAAGATTGAGTAATCTGTGTGAGAAACGTTTCAATTTGGTTAATAAAGAGTGATAACTCAGGGCAGTCAAAAAACATGTGGAGAGAATCCGCAGATGGAAATTTGCATCTTGCACATGATAGGCTTATGCCTCCGGCGGCCATCCCCCATCCGACTAGTTTTGCTGGGGTGTAATAAAGATTAAACATAGCCATATAACTTTGGGTACGAAGAGTACCAGAGACAAAAACCGTCTTGGCTAACATCAGTGGCAATTTTAAATCTATAGAGGGTACTCCAAATCTGACCGCCCATTTATTATTAAAATCAGAAAGATCATCTGGAAGTTGAGACAATAAAGTTTGATATAGTGTACCAATTTTGGCTTTCTTTTTAACTAATTCAAATATCAAAATCTTGTCAAAAAGTGCAGGGTTTTCTGAAAATTTTTTATCGAGGAAACTTCTAATTTGAAGGTATTTGAAAAAATGATTGGATTGCAATTCAAATTTGTGTTTCAAAAAAGAAAAAGATGCCAGCAGGCCAGAGTCAGCTAGGTCGCCTATATCAGTCAGGCCTTGTGAGGCCCAGATAGCAGTTATTGGATCTTGAAATATCACTGGGGGTAGCCCAGAAGCATTCAATGGTGTATAGTAATTAAGTTTGTAATTGGAAAAGAGACGACAAATTTTTTGCCAGATCGTGAACAGGGCCCATGCTACCTTGAACCGCGTTTTTTTGAAGTAACTTGGTTCTAAAATGCGTGTTAATATCCCTTGTGTAGCGTCACCTAATGAAATTGAGTATATTGAAGGAGCCAAAAAAGGCGGTAATTCCACCTTCTTTCCAAATAGTAGAAAAGCAAAATGTTGGATCATCGCAACCCAATAATAGTAAACAAGATTTGGAACTGACCAGCCCCCGCGTTCTTGCGGGAGATAGGTCCATTTGGCAGCTCGTCTTGGCTTGCGGTATGCCCATAAGAACCTCTGACAAATTCTTTGTGCTTTTATTAAAGTAGGGTTAGAAATTAATAACGGGATGGATCTAAATAAATATAAGAATTTTGGAAGTACCAACATTTTAAGAACATTGCAGCGCCCAAATAAAGAGAGATGAAGGTGGTTCAGCCGTTCTAGTTTGTTATGAAGCTGATCAATAATAGGTAGATAGTTCAGATCTGAAATTTGATCAACATCAGCCGAGATCTGAATACCTAGGTATGTCGCTTGTGGGGCAATAAGAGCAGTTGATATTGGCATAGCTGACGATTGCAAAATTTGAGTTTTAGTGATATTTAACTTATAACCTGAGATTAGACCAAATTGTACTGCTAGGGTCTCCAATGCAGGAAGAGAAACAGTGATATTATTTGTTAATACTACTATATCGTCAGCATATGCCAATATTTTATACTCGACGCCATGAACAATAAGTGGAGAAATGTTTTGGGCTCTTTCTATCAGAGATAAAAAAGGATCGATATATAAAGCAAAAAGGAGGGGAGAGCAGGGGCACCTTTGTCTGGTGCCGCGTGTGATAGAAAAGTAGCTTGATTCCTTTCCTGAAATACGGATTTTGGCAATTGGGGAGATATACAATGTTTGCAAAGCCAGAATAAATTCAGGCGATATCCCTTTCCAATGAAGAACGGCCCAAAGATAACCCCAGGAGCCCCTGTCGAACGCCTTCTCGGCGTCCAACAGGATCACACCAAGGGGAGAGTTTGTCACCTGAGCCCAATCTAAAAGAGCGATAACACGCTTGATATGATCGGTAGTATCTCTACCCTGAATAAAACCATGCTGGCGAATGGAAACTAACGGTTAAATAATTTGAACGAGACGAAATGCTAGAACTCTGGAATAGATTTTACTGTCAGTATTGATTAGTGCTATGGGCCGGTATGATGCTGGATTTAGTTCGTCTTTACCTTTCTTTTTAAATAATACAATGGTCGATTGTCGCCAGGTTTCAGGAATGACCCCCCTCTGAGCAAGTTGAAAAACTTCAAGCATCTGCTGTTTAAATAAATGTGAGAAAGTTTTATAAAATTCGAGATGTATGAGATCGGGTCCTGCCGCTTTACCAGTGGACAAAGATTTTATGGCAGCTTCGATTTCTTCCCAACTGATAGATTCAGCCAGAATTGAGTTCTGATCGGGAGAGGACTTCCGAGTTTCGAGGGATTTAAAAAAGTAATCTAATCGTTTTTGTTGCTGCTGGGATATGTTTAGCTCCTCAGTGTATAGAGTTGAGTAGAAATCCACAAAGGTGTTTAACACTCCATTAGGTGAGTCTTGTAATATACCAGATCGATCTTTGACCTTTGTTATATAGCTAGCTATTGCCCTTTGTTGTAATCTTTTTGCTAGAACCTTACCAGACGCTTCACCAAACTCATACATTGATGTACGAAATTGAAAGTACTTGGTAGCTATATCAGCATACAAGGGATCCAAGAGATTAGCCTTGGCAAGAGCAACCGCTTTCTGACAAGATGTTAAATCTTCACCGATATGGATACTGGTGCTTAAGTCTAGCTCAGCTTGTTGAAGTGCTACAACTCTATTTTTGAGATTCTGCTGTTCAGTTTGCCATCGATAAGACGCAATTCTCTTAGTTTCGCCGCGTAAGGCAGCTTTAAAGATATCCCAGACTAGACCAACAGATGCTGTATGGCTATTGATTGCAAAGAAGTCTGGAATCCAAGCTAGCATCCGTTCCTGGTATAGTTTATCCAATAATAATTTCCTATCAAAAGTCCATGGTCTTATATGATGCGGAGGTCGGTCCCAAGGAAAACTAAAAATTATAGAATTATGATCGGATATAGTCCGAGGGTCAAGCCGCACCTTGATAGATTTCAAAACTTCAAAAGAAGTGAAAACGTAATCTATACGAACCAATTTTTGATGAGGTATTGAGTAAAAAGTAAATCCGTTATGGGCTGGATTGCTAACGTGCCATATATCTACCAAACCATGTTCAAGTAGTAATGTACGAAGTGCTTTATAGACCTGGGGTTTCCGACCAACATAATCGGTAGATTTGGTGATATCTAACTAGCTAGGAATATTAATATTGAAATCTCTACAGAAGATTAACGGGTGCGGCCAATTAGCTAATTCTACGTTTAGATCCATCAAGATCTGTGGATCATCCAAGTTAGATGCATATATTGAGCAGATCGAAAGTACAGATTTATTAATAAGCAATTCAACTATTAACCATCCACCTGTGTTATCTTGCTTAGTTCTTTTAACTTGGGCAACCCCTACTTTTGAAATGATAGCGACACCCCTAATGGTAGAGGTTTGTCTGGTAGTAGCCACTAAATCATAGCCCAAAAACTTAAGATAGTGTCGATTAGCCCAAGAAGTATGAGTTTCTTGCAAGCAGATCAAATCCACTTGCATCGCCTGTATCAACTTATGAAAGATCCTACGCTTCTTGGGATCATTTAGCCCACATATGTTCCAAGTTGCACAGGTCAATCTACGATTTGCCATTTAAAGATAATAGAAAGGGAAAACATCATATATATACCTAAAAGAAAATTATAAGGATTATAAGGAATATACCACCAACATGTCGTAAAGAAAAAACAAATGGTTAACATCCTAAGTGTATTTGAAGTCACACTGCCATGTATATTACTAATATCGCCAATCACCTCAAACACCCACCACAGTACCACCCAGTGACCCCCCAACCCACCTTCCAACCCACCCTCCCCACCCGTTGCCCCCCCCTACCCCTACCCCTTAACCAAAATCGGGAGCTCAGGACCTAGGTCCTTGTGATGGTTGAGTGAGCGTCACACCACACTCCGCTGGGCCTATAACAATACACGTAACATTATAGATGAGAATCGATCCTATTGAAATCGCATTGATATAATAAAGAGAAAAGTCAATTGATTGGTGCTATTAGCGCCCTATTAGCACTCTGTTAACACATTAGCATGATAAAGGAACAAATGCAGCAACACTTTTGATATTATATAATCAATCCCCAAAAGCCTATGAAGATCCCCATTCTAAACAATGACAGCAATCATCATCTTTCTCTTTTTTTCCTTCCCTTTTGAAAAAAGAACCTTAGTGACAACTAAAGAGAAAGAAAAAAGAAAAAAAAAAAAAGATGCTACATTGTGTCCAAATAGTCCCTTGCAGTTATTTCAGAGAAAAAAAATTTTGTTTCTGTCTTATATATTATTTTCAGCTTTGCTGGGAAGAGCAAGAAAGCCTGGGCACCTTTCGCCTGAAAAAGAGGGATCTGCTGGCGGAGATGCCAACGGCGATCCACTGTCTCTGCAGCAAGATCGGGTCGAACAAAAAATTGGCATGCCCTTGGCAGATCTCTTTTTGTTAGGTCGAGCTAGATCAAATATACATTCACGAGCAAGAAAGGTGTTAAAGCAAACCAAGATAGCACGTGGATAGGAACTGTTAGTGTTGGTAGAGGGTGATTTCTTTTTTTTTGAGAACGGGAAGCGATGTGCTCTCTGGATTTCTGAGTTCCAATTCCATTGAGTAACCTCTGGGAATGCTTCAGTAAAAAGCTCAACTATGAACTGTCGGACATCGCCTCCCTCAATATCCTCCTCAACTCCCAGAACACGTAGATTATTCCTTCTTGAGCGGTTCTCAAGGTCCGATAGTTTCCATATTATATCCTTTCGCTGTTCCTTAACCTCTATGACCAAATCCTTTTGGACGGCTGCGGCATCTTCAAGGGCTGAGATCCGCTCTTCGGCTTCCGTGACTCTTGTATTAATCTCGGCTGATGATTTTATAACACGTCGGAGGGAATTTTGCAATTTACGACACACAGATTGGGTGCGTAAGTTCTCTTGTTTAGTTGCTTCTCTGTGTTGAATAATCGTATGATATATTGTTGACAAAGAGACCTCCTCCGGCACGTCAGGTAAGGCCCCACCGTTGGAATTTAGGGATATCTGAAGATCGATTTGAGATTGATCTTCTCGAGAGTTGTCATATAGGCCCTCCTGACTTAGAGGTTTAATGCCGGGGGCTTTACGGACCGTATCAGTGGCTGGAACTTCTGAGGTCTCGCTAGGTCGCCAATCAGCAGCTTCACTATCATAGTCTGACCACTCTAAATCAGGATCACCCTCCTCTCCAGACAACGAGTGATCTGATACGGAATAAAACTTTTCAGTTGAATCACTGATCGCCGACCCCCCCCGTGATGTGGAATTCTGCCGAGGCTCCTGAAGCAATAACAGCTGAAGATTGATGGTTAGTTGGAACTACATTATCCATAATGCACTGGGCCGAAAGAGAGCCAGAGGCAGACACCGGGGGAGCCGAAAGGAGTGGATCTGTTAGAGGAGAGGAGTGCACCGTGAGCTGAGGTATGTCAGGAATAGCCACTGAGGGAACCACATGGGGAGAGTTAGTCACAACATGAGGAGGGGGAGCGTGGATACTCATCGAGGAAGAATTTTGCGCTGAGACAGACAAAGTAGCAGATGTAGAGGCTACTGTTGCAGATACTAATGTAGCGGATGAAGCGGATGAGGCAGAGGAAGCAGATAAGGCAGTTTTTTCCCTAGCTCCCAATTTAGCAAAAATGTCAGATAGAGTCTGCACCTTACCCGGTACTGAAGACGGAACTGCAGCTGTAACAGCCGGTGAATCATGAGCGATGATTTTATCCGACATTGGAGCTCTGCCCTTCCGAGTGGTCCGTGAAATATTGATATCAGCGTCTGGCGGGTGGTTACGGGTGAGATTACGAGACTTCACCGGTTTGGGAGCTGTCTTCGACGCTTTTGGTGGCATCACCGGCGCAGCAGAGAGATCCGAAAGAAACCTGGAAGGGAGCCGGGAAGCCGCGGAAAAGGTAGGCTGTGTTTGAGACGCCGTGTAGAATACGTTAGGATTCAAGCACCGAATAGCCCGCCAGAGCCAGCACAGTCTTAGTGAGAAGGCGGGTCTTAGGATGTCCAGGCGGGATACAAGTGCCATATGTAATGCGAGTGGCTTTCTGCTCCTCCGTCCTATTTTAAATTAAGTTTCGTTGTATCTCCACTGTACTTCTGGTTAAGGTTTTGATTCCCCCGATCTCCTCAGCATCTCCCCGGCATAGCCGACTGCTCAGAAGGGATAGAAACCGTTGGGATGTTAACACGGCCCGGCGGAGTGAAAAACGCTGCCTCACTCGGCAGTGTCACGGCCGCCATCTTGCCCCCCTATTACTGCTTACTCTTCCAGTGTAAATTCATTGCCATATAGCTGGGTCTTCACTGTGGTGGTGAAGTGAACTAAAGAATGATGATGGATTCAACCAAGATCTGTGACTGGGGGTGAGTGTCTGTAAAGTTTCAGCGCTCCATCCGCCATCTCCTTGTGTTTGCTTTATTGTTTTATAGAATAATCTTAAGTCCTGTGATATGATTGACTGGATTAGAACTAGATTCTTGAAAGATGTCAGCCATTATTTTCAACACAGCTTGGGCAACAGTTTGATTTCCCAACCATTTTAGAGGTTTCAGAAACGTGGTCCTCCAACTTAATTCGAATTTCCCAGGGGCAATGTTGGCGTGGTGCTTCCACCTTCAATGGCATGTTTTCCACGTGCATTTAGGTTGCCTATCTCTGATCCAGTCAAAAAGGCTTCAGTGTCATAGCAGAGCAATATGTGGTTGTTTATGTGATTATCTCTTGATTGGTTTCAGTTCAAATAAGTAGATTCAAAATGAGATATTGATTTGTGTTTTAGGAAAGTAAGCAATCTAGTTTGGCGGGGAAGACTATAGCATGGAAATGTAAGGGCCTTCTGATAAAGGATGGAATATCATTGTGGGTTCTGGACAGCTCACTTGGAATCCTGAGTCTGTCCGAGCCAGCGTCAATGCAGTTATTACTTCTGTCCCACCTTATGTTGAGAGCTCTGATTTCACATGATTATCTACTACTCAATTCCTGAAATGTTACTGGAGAGAATGAAGACTGTAAGCAAGGCGTAAGAATGTTAAACTTCGTATCTCATGTTCTTCCTATCTCTAGATTTCCACATTTCTTTATTTTCCCTGGAAGGCAAACAGAAACTCAAAATGGATACGTTTATAATTCGGAAGTGAAAAGCTGGTGACGATGACGTTTGCGAAGAACAAAATGTAGCAGCTATTGAGAAAAGCACCCAAGAAACAACTTAACGGTCTGTCTCAGTGCGTAAGAAGTGTAAAGGGAAAATCGCCAATCCCCGTTTATATAATAAAGCTTATATGAAACTGGGGTTCACATTTTCTGGTAATGAAAACCATCCTTGTCCCCAGTGTTTAGTTTGTGGGGAAATACTTGCAAATGAAAGTATGGTACCAAATAAATTACAACGCCATTTTACCACAAAACATAGCCATTTGTCAGAAAAACCAGTAGAATAGTTTATTGAGCTTGCAAAATCTTTAAGGAAGCAGTCTGCATCATTCACAAAGAGAATGAAGACATCAGAGAAAGCTCAAAAGGCAAGTTACTTGGTTGCTCAAATAATTGCCAAAAACAAGGCACCACACATTGTTGCCAAAACCACCATAAGGCAATCTTGCTGTGCTATTGTTCGAACAATGTTTGGGCCAGAATTTGAGATTGAAGTTAATAAAATCCCTTTGGCAGATAACACAATTGGAAGACGGATTCAAGATATTTCTGCTACCGTTAAGCTGCAAATGAAGGATATTTTTCAAGATGACAATATGATTTTTACATTGCAACTAGACGAATCAACAGATGTCAGTGGGTTAGCTCAATTACTGTTTTTTATACGTTTCATTCATACTGACAAAATTATTGAGCAATTCCTGTGTTGCCTAGAACTTCCATTGAGAACTAGAGGTGAGGATATATTTCAAACTTTGGATTGCATCATGAAGGAAAATAATTTGCGCTGGTTAAATTGTGTCAGGATATGCACGGATGGTGCACCCTCAATGGTTGGCTCAACAAAAGGTTTTATAGCTTTAGCAAAGAAAGAAAATGAAAATATCATATTTACTCATTACTTTTTACATCACGAGGCACTAGTCGCGCAAACCATTGGAAGTGAATTAAGGGAAGTTATGGACAAAGTTATTCAAATGGTCAATTACTTTAAAAGCCTACCTCTTAAATCAAGAATATTTGCTCATATTTGTGAACAAATTGGGGCAAGGTTTAAAAAGCTCCTACTGCACACAGACGTTTGTTGGCTCTCAAGAGGTCGCGTGCTTTGTCGTGTATACGTATTGCGGGAAATGATGCTTAAACTTTTTGAGGACAATCAGCAGCACGAAATCTGCAGTCTACTTCAAAACAAACTTTGGTGCACAAAATTGGCATATCTTGCTGACATATTTGAACATTTGAATAAAATTAACACCAGTATGCAAGGAAAAGGAAAAAATATCTTAACAGCAGTCAATAAAAGTTGTGCTTTGAGAGACAAAATACAAATTTGGGAAAGGAAATGAAAGAAGGCAGTTTTGAAATGTTTTCCAAAACTGATGAGTGCCAGCTGAAATGTGATATCAGCCCGCTGATTGTTGACCATTTAACATTGCTCAGAGAGAAAGTTTATCATTACTTCCCAAATGTTGAAATCCAAGACTATGATTGGATCAGAAATCCATTTCTTTCAACTGCAACTGGGAACTTTTCACTAACTGAAGAAGAAGAATTAGCTGAAATAAAAAATGATCGAAGTATGTTCATGATGCATGCTGAGGGTGATTTAGACAGCTTTGGGATTCGTGTTACAAAAATGCATCCAAACATAGGTACAAAAGCGTTAAATTTCTCTTGCAGTTTTCTACTACATACATTTGTGAAGAATCCTTTTCAACGATGACAAACTTAAAGACACTGAAACGTGGATGCTTGAAAATGCTTGATGATGAAATGCGAGTGTCTTAATCTAATATTCAACCAAATATTGACCAGCTGTGTTCATCCTATCAGCCTCATTTATCTCATTAAAATAGTAAGACAAGTGCTGTTGTTTTTATTCCAATTTTGTAATTCTTTTGCTATGAGAGACAAAAGAGCAATTTGGAAAAGCAAAGTGAAAGAAGGAAATTTTGAAATGTTTTCCAAAACTGCTGAGCGCCCGCTGAAATGTGATATCAGCCCGCTGATTGTTGACCATTTAACATTGCTCGGAGAGAACCTTCATCATTACTTCACAAACCTTGAAATCCAAAAATAATGATTGCATAAGAAATATATTTCTTTCAACTGCAACTGGGAACTTTTCACATTCTGAAAAAGAATTAGCTGAAATTAAACATGACACTGAAATGTGGAAGCTTGAAAATAATTAATGATAAAATGCGAGTGTCTTTTTCTAATATTCCACCAAATATTGACCAGCTGTGTTCATCCTATCCACCTCATTCATCTCAATAAAATAGTAAGTACTGTTGTTTTCATTCAAACTTTTTCATTCTTGCACATATTTACATGTTGTTACTCATAAAGGACAACATGTTTTGGAAATGTATGTGTGTTATATTACAAATCATTGTTTTTTTAACAAAATCATTGAAAGGTTTCCGTGAGATATGTTGTGTCCACATACACTTTGATATTTACAATTTCTATGACATATATGTATTTGTCCTTATCTCTTATATGCAGTTAATTTTACCTCAAAGTGATGAATGGAAAAACATATAACTCGTCTTATTTTCTGTTGCCTTTTGGCACGATGCGCTGAGGAAAGCGGTCCCACCTGAGTTCAATGCTCAGAGACCGGCTGATAAGTTGGATGATTGTTTTACCACTCACAATCCCCCCTTCCTGAATGGATTTTTGTATAACTCATATTCAGCAAGACAGCAGGCGGACTTTGTGCATAGTAGAAAGGGTTGGCAGTGCGTGCACCCGCCCTTTTTGTGCCGTAAAACACTGGGGCATGTGTCAATGTGTGCATCATTATATTCTTGTTTCAGGCACAAACGTTACCTTGCTTACACCCAGTTTTGCCAGTCACTGTCTTTGTTAGAACAGATTCACAATTGCTTTATTAATCTTCCTGCTTTCTCAAATTTGCTTGAAAATGCACCATTTGCCCACTATTTTTTCAAAATTTTCACGGGGGGAGAACCCCCGAACTCCCTTTAGGTGGTTCGGGCACGCTCGCTTCGCTCGCTCACATTACTGTGTCACTAGGTGGACATTGGCTAAAAGGTATGTCACCAACATGAAAAGTTTGGAAAGCTGTGCTGTACGGGGATCACTCCCACAATGGAGATCACGCCCTTATAATCACACTCAGTCTCCACACAAGACTTTTGGGAAAAATAAGAACAGACTAATGATATAACGACCTTCTGGACTGCACGAACAAGAATGAACTACAATACCAAGCTCCGAACCTTTGAGTACATTGAGAACGAGCCCTGAGAAAGTCTGCTGTTACGATTACAGCGATAGAGCAAACACATGTTGGTAAGTGGGCAAGTGGAAGTCCTATTGTAAGGACTGTAAGTGAACAAGGCTAATAAAGAAATTGTTGACACAACGACTTCACCATCAGATCGTTTGAGTGCACGGAGAACCCTTTTTGAATTTCACTTGGGAAATCCTTTTAGCAATAAGAGGAAGACCAGGTAGCTCTCCCTCCTCCAGAGCACCAAACGATACATGGACAATCATGATATGGACTTTTATGTATACATATTACCTGTACTGAGTGAGTTGAGTGCGCCCATATACCCAGCCACTTTCCTTTCTTTTTAAACCTGTACTTTAAACTGTGCCAGGCATGCCAGAAGGAGGATGAAAACATTGATGCCTTCCATGCCCAGCTACCCCACCTTGCCAGCATGTGCTTGGATGATGACCAAGCTAAGGAGGTGCGCGCTCTGCTGATCAAGGGCTGTTGGTCATCAAATCTGCAGCCTCTGATTCTACATCAGCCAGGCATGTCCCTGGCTGCAATCCTCATATTAACCTGATCAAAAAACTCTCACAGTCGGACAGAAGAAATGGAGCTAGCTCTGCCTAGAACCGTGAAAACCCTATGAATGTCCAAAGAGGGACTGGCAAAATCAAAGAGGAGGGAGTGGACGTCTATAAGAGAACAGGATGTCTGCAGGATACCGCCCAGACCTTGCCAGCTCCAGCGAGGTGCAGAACCTATGGCCTGGAACTGCACCAAAGTGACACCTGCCCAGCAAAAGGCAAATCATGCTCCCAATGCGGTAAATGGAACCATGCTGCTCACATCTGTTAGAGCATGGACAAAGACAGACAGAACCCGAGCAAACCGTGGGGACAAGCATCATTGAAGAACTTTTTGGTGGAAGAACCCATCCAAGATGATAGACTCATGGCTACTCACCCAGTAAAAGCACCCTAAATAGTGATGAAGAAGGTGTGTTCGCCATCTTTACAGCGCTACCAACGAACAATGACAGGAAGCTGTCCCCTGTGTGTACAGTAGTGATAGGTGCAGTGTCAGTCCCAGCCCAGATAGACTCTGGGTCGTCAGTCAATGTCATGTACATGTATCAATTTCTCAAACTCCAGCCCCATCCACAGCTGGATACGACAACAGCCAGGAAATTTGTGTACAGCAGTCGGCACCTGCTACTGCTAGCAGGAACCATTGAGCAAGTTGTTACTCGCATTGACAGGAAGGTATGAGTTTGTTTCCACGTCACCAAAGAAGGAACTGGCACCCTTCTCAGCTATCACACCGCAGAAGACTTATATTTGGTGCTCTTTACCCAAAACATCCAGGACATCCAAGTGGAGGTGATTCTGAAGGACTTCCCAACATGGTTTAAAGGCCTCCGTTGCCTGAAAGAACTGCGGGTCAAACATCACATTGATCAAGTGGTTTTCTCCATGGCATTGCAGCACAGAAGGGTTCCCTTTCACCTGAGGCCTCTTGTAGAGGAAGCACAGCGATTGGATATGGTAGAAAAGGTAGAGGGGCCCACCCTGTGGGTCTACCGACTGGTTGTAGCGCCCAACCTCAGTACATGTAATTACCAAAAGCTGTAGTTTGTCAAGAATGCCATTTAACACCAACAGAAGATGACATCATCTTTGATCTAAATGGAGCTCAGTGGTTCTCTAAGCTGGACCTCAACACGGGATACAACCAGCTTGAACTAAACCTCTTTTGTCAATACATCATAAAGTTCACTACTCACATGGGGCTAAGACGATACAAGTACCTCACTTTTTGCATCTTGCTGGTCACAAAGGCCTTCCAGAACACAATCCAAGAGGTGCTGACCAGCCTAGTTGGGGTCCTTACATAAGCAACAGCCTTCTGATCCACTTCACATTGAAGGAAGAACACCACAAATGACTCTGGGCCACCCTGGCACAACTGGCGGAACATAGACTTATGCTGCATAGAGAGAAATGCCCTCCTAGTACAGTCCCTTGAGTTTTTGGATACATATTCTCCAAATATGGTGTGCAAGTGGATCCAAGGAAGGGGGATGTCATAAGGAAAAGCCCAGTTCCCAAGTGTGCGGCGGAGGTGCAACTCTATTTGAGCATGGCTAGGTACTGTGGAAGGTCTATTCATGGTCTAGCCATACTCTCATATACCCTGCAATCACTCACTAAACTAGATTTGAAGTGGACCTGGGATGCCATGGCAGAGGACGGATTCTAAATGGAGAAGGATGCCCTGATGAGGGATCCAACAATGGCCTACTAAGACCCAAGTTGTGACATCAAAGTAATTGTGGATGCCTGCCCTGTGGGGTTAGGAGCTGTATTGCTGCAAGAATGGAGCTACAAGTCATTGGTCCCGACACCTATGCTAGACGGGCTCTCACAGATACAGAAACCATGTATGCCCAGATTGAGAGGGAAGCCCTAGCCATTCAGTGGGGCTGCCAAAAATGTCCCCTCTACTTATGTGGACGCAGGGTAAAGCTCATGATGTACCACAAACCACTAATTCCCCAATTTGCAGGCACATCACAAACCCCCCCCTGCCGAGGGTTGAGAGGTGGGCAGTGCAGTTAAAGGCCTATGACTTCAAAGTTGTTTACCAACCAGGTGCCCACAACCCCGCTGACATATTGTCACACCCCCCTCATAAGAGAGGTCCAACTGCCCAGGGAAATAATTAGTTTGCTGAGGACCTCATCAACCCTATGGTGATGAACGCTTGCCCGGTGGTGATAACATTGATGGAAATTCATGCCACTACAGAGTCTGATGCATGCCTGCAGAAGGTGGTAGACACCCTGCGTAACCACACCTGGCACAATTTTTTGTCTGGAGTAGGAAGACCAAGGACATCAGGAGAGGCCCAAGACCAAGACATGAGGAGGAAGGTGTGGTTACCTGAAAGGATAAAATTGTTGACAATGCCATCCACCAATGAGAAAGCCAGCCAGCGTTGCCAAGATACATTGCCAACATTAACAGTGGATGACACAGAGTTCATCAGGAACCGATAGCCTGGAAACAAGTTCCGGACCTCGTTCGAGAGAGAGCTTTAGCAGATCACTGGCTTCCGAAGGATTATGATCACTGCCATCAAGAGAAACCATCTCTCGGAACATCTCCTGGTTTGAGGAAAGTGTGAGGAGCGGAGTTATAATGCCAACAAGAGTGCCATGGGGAACCCAAATAAGACTGCTCCCCAGTTGACCTCCTGCTACAAGCAGGGTCCCCCCCAAGAGAAGGGTGGGAGAGAGCAAGCCCCACTACTGCTCCCTCTCCTCGCTAGGCAGCTCGCAACAGCTCCCAACTGGAGGGTCCCAATCATGCACAAGAATCCAATTTGGGAGCAGCAGCCACTATAATTTGTGGGCCAATCCAGAAGCCAGACAGGTCCTCTAGGACTTTGCATGGAACTTGGATAGGGTTGATACCCATGCTAGAAGTAGTGAAGTGCTCACACACTGACTTGGCGAGGGATGTAGAGTGCCACCCGGTCTCTATGTTAGAGTCTGTTACACTCCATACACCTGGAGACTGGGCTTGTTCGATGGCTAAAGATAAAATGGGTTGTGTGCCGCTTGGTACCACACCCAAACTGTGTGTCCTTTGTCCTGTGATGTGCTCTGGTTGTGGTGCTAGGCCTTGTGTCTCCAGGCCTGGGCACCTGTCTGCACATGGGAGAACCCATTGGAGGAGAGGCCTCTAGGGCGGTGTGCTCGATGAGCATGTAGGAAACTGGCTCTCTGTACAGTGTACTAAAATGCATTGAAATTCAGGCAATGCTTTCACAAATTTCACCTTCTCGTCAATGTCTGGACCAGGTCCAAAGTTCCAGCAGGAGTAGTTCCAGATCATCTCGGATCGGCAGGGAGCAGAGTGCTGAGGTCTTGGAAGCTGGGCGCAAAGAGGCATGGGGTCTCTTGAAAATGCACTGCACAGGGGAACTTACAGGTAAGCCTGGTGGGTCTCCTTAAAGGGAGGAGGTTGCAAGGTCCTGAAGACCATGGAAGCAGGGCTGGTTGGTCAGTGTTGGGGTTGGGTGCAGAGCGAATAGGTCAGCCGGGCATTGTGCGTCTTGAGGTCCTCATAGTCAGGCGCAGGCAACTTGCAGAGGCAATCTCAGGACAGCTGGGCCACTCAGGAAGTAAGTGTCTCGATGTCCCTCAATGGGTGCTTGCTTCTGATGCTTTGGGAGTCTGGAGTGGACTCTTCTTCTCGGTGTTTGCCATTGGGAGTCCAGTATCCAGGATATTGGTAAGCCTTGGCTCCGGTAGGTCCTGGTGTCTCCAAACCTGGTGGTGAGACAGATATGACCCTCCAGAGCTGTTGTATATTTTCCTGCCTTGGTGCTGCATCAAGGTTCTTGGCAAGCAGCAAGTCGACAAACCGGTCTTCACAGGAACGTGCCTGTGGTGACACAGTGTACACAACACCCACATCTGGTTATACCCGTCCCACTTAGGGCGACATACTAAAGTACACAAAAAGTGATGGATGGAAAGCCTCAATTAATCTCATACACTGGTAGTTACTCTCAATCCATCAGTATTTTGCATACCATGTTACCTCAGTTGGGACCCAGCTATAGCCAAATTAGGGCCAGATGTATGACCATTTGGAATTGCGACTCGCAAATTGCAAAAAATAGAGAGTCGCAATTTGCGAGTGCAATTTCAAATGTACAACAGTGTCAGAGACACTGTTAGCGATTGCCAATGGGGTCGCACAATGTGAGGCTCATCAATATTCATGAGGCAGTAGCATTTTGCGGCCCCACTGAGAATGGCTGGCCCTCCCAGGGATGGTGGCCTGCTGGGCTCAGCAGACCACCATGTCTGGAACTGGTTTTAAATAAAGTCGCTTTTTTTTTTTTAAATGTAGCCCATTTTCCTTCAAGGAAAACAGGAGGCATTTTTTTAAAAAATGAAACGTTTTTGTTTCATGTTTTTAAGGCCAGGCAGTGGTTCCTGGGACCACTGCCAGCCCTCAAAACTATTTTTGCATGCATTTGCAAAGGGGTCCCCTGGGAACCCCTTTCCATTTGCGACTGCATTACCACCTACTTGAAGTAATACATAGGGTTCAAAGTCACAATTAGGAAGGGACGCCCTTGAAGGGCCCCTTCCTCATTGTGAGTCGCAAACGCTATTTAGCGAGTCGCAAATGAATTGCGACTCACTAAATAGCATTTGTACATGGCCCTGTAGGGTTTTTGCATGCACAAACGGGTCGCAGACCCATTTGCACATGCAAAAACGGGTCATACATCTGGCCCTTAGTCTTGACCCTTCTCTAATTGGAGCAGTCTAGTCCGATGTACCATGCAGGGTCCTCCCTGACCTGGACCAAAAGCAACCAGAGACCAGTTTCACCATAGTTATGGGCTCATCAGCCAGATATAGCTTAGTTCCAGTGGCACAGTACACAACGGTCCTGGTTTCCTTGTGTTTCAAACCATGGAGGACCAGACTTGGCAGTTTGGGCTGGACTGTTGTGATTGGAGCAGGGTCAAGACTGATTTCCACATAGCTGGGTCCAAACTGATGTGACATGGTGTACAAAATAATGCATTGGGATGCAGTCCTGAGTAATTACCAGTGGCTGAGATTTATTCAAGCATTGCATCCATCACTTGTTTGCATACTTTAGTTTGGTGCCCTAATTAGGACGGGTATGCCCAGACATGGGTCCGTGCACACTGAGTCACTGGAACCAAGCTGTACCCGGCTGATTAGCCCATAGCTAGTGTGAAACCACCTCAGGTTGCTTGTGTTCCGGTTCAGGGAGGACCTGGTTTGGCATATGGGGTGTGCTGTTCCGACTGGAGCAGGCTCAAGGCTCATTTGCATATAGCTGGGTCCAAACTGAGGTGACACGGTGTACAAAATAAAAATGGACCGGGATGTGACCCCGAGTAATTACAAGTGGCTATGATTAATTCAAGCATTCCATCCATCACTGTTTGTATACTTTGCTTTTTCTTTTCAATAAAGAACACCATTTTTTAAAGCTGCTCAAATTCTTTAAAGGAAAATGGGATGCTTTAAAAAATGTTTTCGTTTTTGAAAAGTTTTACGTTTTTGAAACGTTTCAGTGACAGTTGACAGTGGTCCCATGGATCACTGTCTACTCTCCCTGAAACTTGTACCACAATTCACAAAGGGGAAGGGGTCCAAAGGAGACACAGAGTTGCTCCATCTATATAGTTGCATGAATTGCATGTAGTTAATGCCCAATCACTACTCTTTGAGCATTCAATAGGGAACATAGCCCTATTTGCATGTTTTTGCCTGATGTCTGGACAAGGTGTCCTAAAACCCCTGATCTCTTTCACACACACACACACACATTACACCACCTCACACATATTGACAACCACATAAAGACCACAACAGCCAACTTTAGAGGCTTCTAGGAGTGGGCTTCGATGTCGGTCCATTAACACTAGGATGTGTTCATCCGATTAGCGGAGCCAACATCTCCTAACTGACCAATCACCTTGTGACTATCTCAAAGTAAACAAACATTGGAACAGCCAACAGGTCCTGGCTCTGATATACGGCGCTATTGGCTTTGTCAATGTGTGTTTTCAAATTCCATGCTTGCAAATGTGTAACGCACATGATCACAGACAATCTTGGAATCTGGCTATGACAACCTTACAGAGGAGAGCTGAAAGTGTTAGAGGTTAGCAGCACTACTAAAGAATCTTGGTAGTGTTGCATTCAAGGTTTGCAGCCCTACTGAGGAGTGTTGCTAGTGTCTCTTTAAAGCAGGAATCCTACTCACAAGCCCACAATTCCTTTACATTTGTAGCAGCCCTAGTGCTTGGTCCAGGCTGTGGTGTAACACTAGCCACAGCAGGGCGTTGGGGGGGGGGGGGAGCTCCAGGGGGCCCCTCCGGCACAGTGCATGGGCAGGCCTGAGAGCTCCTGACTGTGTCAGGAGCATGCCCCCCCCCCCATGTATTTTGCAGGGGGCGGGGGGGAGGGCTCCTCAAGTTTAGTTACGCCACTCGGTCCAGGTGACCACTGCCCATTTCCTTGATGTTTTCTAAAGAAGATAACTTTTTTTTGTTTTAAACAGCAACAGCTCCTCTGAGGATCACAGGCTGCTCTCAAAGAAAAAATGCCATTTGGGAATGCAAAAGCACGGCTGTTGGACTGCTGTCCCTTGCAGCAAATCATAGGGGGCTTAAATTGCGACCTGCCCAATCAATATTCATTAAGCAGGTTGTTCTGTACCCTCCCCCTCCGAATGATGATTTTACAATGTAACCTAATAGTACATAGGTTCGGTCAAAAAAAGTCGGTACACAATTCAAAACTTATTTTTGCAAAGCGTCCGTTAGTGCATCAGACCCTAGGTTCCCAGTCTGCAGCCATATATAGCCCCACCTCAGACCTCAATGACGTAGGAGCCGAGAATTGCCCTTTGGACTGCATGTTTGCGCACCTTGCCAGCTCTTGCCTCGCCCTTATTATGTTTCCTTGGCACAATCTATAATCTAACCTCACTCAGGAGCACCCTCCCTGCCAGGTGGCGTGATCGCAAACATTAAGCTTGGGCGAGACGGTGCAATCCTGGCAGACAACGAGATGAATGTGAAAAAGGTTGCTTTAATAAGATTGGGTTGCGCTAATAATATACGTGCTTGGTAACGCCTTTCAGGCTAATGATGAATGCTTAGCTCATATATGTGAAATATGTAACACCATCCACACTCAAACAATTCCGACACGGAGAAACCTGGCCCAGTATGCGTTTGAGGTGCATCAGCCCCCCAACAACTTGTTCAACTAATTGACCATAACATATTTTCCCCCATAACACACCTCTGTGCCTCATAGCTTCTGTAAACTTCCCAGGTCCTTCTTTCTCAGCATCACAACTCAACTCACCCCTGCACTCTCACCTAACCTGACCCATCCATTCAGAGTTCAGCCATCCCTTTTGAAATGTGGCTGCCCGTGGCCCACGCAGGGGGCGACTCAAGAGGGCGGCCCTCTAGTGCTACCCGGGCACCAACCCACCCCCTTCTCTAATGCGGGGACTCAGGGAGGAGTCCCCCCATCCTGGCCTGTGGCACGCTAGGCGCGTCACTTCCGGTGCGCTGAGGATTGGGGAAAGGTATAGAGGCCTTCCCCCGCCACCCGGGCGTCCTCTTTTGCGCCGGACACGCCGTCTCGACTGGTTGTCTTGCGTCGGCCGGCGTTGTTGCAGCTTCTTCCCTCCCCCGCTGGATACGCTGTGTCTGCAGCGCGCCTCGGGTTTCATGTATCCGGGACCAGGGGGTCGATATCGTGCGCGGTGAGTTTGGGGGCAGGGAAGACCTTTTGGCCTTAGTTGTCAGGGATTTAACACCGTATCAGGCCCGGGAGCTCTTCGCCTGTGGTCCCTGCTTTGGTGTTGGTTTTGGTCGCCGCCCCCCCCCTCGTGGGAGTCGCGGTGGGATCATCTGTGAGCGTGAGTCGCCCTATCCACCCCCCCTCCGCTTTGTGCCCCTGTGTGGGGAGGTAGATTGTCCCCTGCCAGAGATGTGAAGCTTTTACACGCGCCGCAAAGCGGCATTGTGGCCCAGGGCGGGTTATACAGACGTGTTCAGTTCCAGGCTCCTGTTAATTAAATTTCCCTCCGGTTCCACCTGATCTCTGATGAGACCCGCACACAATCTGAGAGTCGGGTCGTTAGGCGGCAGCATGTTGGGGGCTGCCGCCTTGGTCCTAACGCCGTCGCCAGTGTCGCGCAGGCCTGGTTTACTGCATCGGTGGGGTTTGGTTGTTGCATGCACCGAGGTTGCGCATTAGTTGGCCAGGAGTTGAGAGGCGAGAGCCCCTGCCGAGTGCACTGCATTTCCTACCTGCTCCTGGCGAGCTCATTCCTGACCGTCGGCCGGCCTCGAGGACTTGTTGCTGCGCAGTGGGGGAGGGGGCGGCGAGCTTTGCGGGGCTCCCTCCCCGTGGCTGTGAGGCAGCAGACCGGGGCCTCGGCCCACGTGGGCCAGAAGTTGCGTTGTGGGGGGAGGGTAGCGGGCCGTTAGGCTTCTCCTCTACTGTTTTTCGTGGAGCATAGTGCTGTGCTCAATACCGGCCCACTGGATATAAGAAACATCCAAGCTCGCTTGTTGTTTTAGGCTCAGAATCATGTGTAGCTGGTAGCTTGTTGTGGCGGGCGTGTGCTGGTGGGGGACATAAGAGCACAGCAGGAGTGCATGGGGGTGCCTGTGCCCCGACGGGGCCAGACGGCCACCTGCACCGGAGTTGGTAGGCGGGTTCCCCCTGCGAAGTTCAGGGGCTGAGGCGACGTGGCCGATGGGTGCATGGGAAGGCTTGGCTGACTGTCAGTAGCAGCTGAAGGCGGGCTTGGGCCCGTAATGTAGTACCACTTTGTGGCGCAAATTGCCTCAGCCAGTTTCCCGCAGGACATGCTGTACATGCAGCCGCCCTAGTACAGTGGGCAGAGAGTGAGTTGCATAATCCGAAGGTACTGAGTTAGATTCTCTTGTGGGGCTTTTCTTTCGCTCGTGTCCCTGGGTCCAGAGGTAGTGCAGGCTTCAGTATTGTTGAGATGAGTCTGGGCATTACATCATGCCCCCCGCGCCCCTCCCTTGTTAGAAACTTACCACGCCGGCATACAGGCTGTGTTTATCGGGATAAGGTGGAGAATTGGAGCGGCATATAGGGGAGAAGAGGTGGTAACGACATCGAGCCAGGACGGTCACCTGGTTGGCGTACGGCTAATACTGCTACCGCGTTGCGTGCGGGCATGCCAAAACAGGTTTGTGGCACCCTGTCCCCCTGTAATTGAATAGTGTTGGGTTTTGCCCCACCCCTGCCTTAGTACCGGGGCAGCGCCCATTTGGCCAGGTGTCAAAGGGGCATGCCTACCAGACGCCAGGGGTGAATCACTGGAGAAGAATCACGGGGGAACATTTTGAGTAGCCTGTCCATTGCCCAGGAAGTGTAGCGAATGCTGCTGTCGGCTAGATTTTGGGGGTCACTGGTTTGTTCTGTTGTGTGATTGGTTTAGCATGGACATGGGATGTTACTTATTTACGCTGTCCTCGACTGAAAGTGTGACGAGTGGAGCAGAGGCGCGCAAGCGATCGCGTCATGGGGTTCGGTCCTGCCCGGGGAGACATGGCCACAGCGTGCTGGGGCCATTCAGTTGGTTGGGTTGCGTATTTGAGTTGAGCATGGACGCTGTATTTCATTTGCTCACCTGTGTTGATTGGGGGATAGGGCACTGCAGGTTGGATTTGAGTAGTTCAGTAGGTTCTTTTGTTGTTTGTGGGTTACTCGTTCAGTGATGCCTTCCATAGAGTTGTTTCCACTGGCTTGGATAAATTCAAACTCTGTTTGGAAGTCAAAGAGTTTGTACGTAAGCTCAAGCTAAGAACTTTTTTCTCTGATAAAGTTACGGCCCAGAACCAGTCATCTGATACCGGATTGAGACCTAAATCTACTTTCACTCCATTAGATTCCACCATACCCATTGAACTATTAGCCTTCGAAAAAGCCGTTATGGAAGACCTTAACAAAACACTCCAGAAAGATAACAAAACCTTCCAGAACACCACAAGATCTGAAAAGGAAGCTCTACAGCAATTGGCCAACAACATGGATATCTCCATCAAACCAGCAGATAAAGGTGGAGCAACGGTTGTCCAGACAACCGCCAGTTATGACACCGAATGCAGGAGACTGCTGGGGGACCAACGAAATTACGAAATCCTCCTTGACGATCCCACCGAAGCTATCCGGATACGTATTATGGGAATGGTTGAAGAAGCCATTGCACATGATTGGATTTCTAAAAAAGAGGCTGACTTCCTTATCCAGAAGTCACCCAGAACACCCTATTTTTACACCATCCCCAAAATCCATAAAAATCTTGAACACCCTCCAGGACGTCCAATCGTATCTGGGATTGGCTCAATTCTCGAGCCCCTTTCGAAATTTGCGGACGCTTTCCTTCGACCATTAGTCCAGGGTACCTACACCTATTTGAAAGACACCAAAGTAGTCTTACAACGCCTTGAAGATCTCACTTTTGACCCGGCACAACATCTGCTACTCGGATTAGATGTGGAGAGTCTGTACACGAGCCTACCGCATGATGAGACCCTGGATATCATAGAAGAGGTTCTTTTTTCTACCACCTGGAACTACCATACTCCCCGAAATTTGGTTATGGAATGTATTACTTTGGCCCTCAAGAAAAATTTCTTCATGTACCAGGATATACACTACCTACAGAAACACGGTACCAGCATGGGTAGTACCTTTGCCCAGAGTCTAGCGGGTCTGTATGTTCATTTCCTGGAATCACAAAAAATACTTCACCAGCACAACCCATTTTACAATAACATTATTCTATGGAAACGTTACATCGATGACGTTTTAGTTATTTGGAAGGGGGATTCTGAATCTGTGACCACTTTCATGACTTGGCTGAACGAACAGAACACCTTCCTTAAATTCACCCATACGTCATCTAACAACAACCTGGTGTTTCTCGATCTGAACATCTACGCAGATGAAGGAAGATTGAAATCTAGCACGCATTTCAAGCCTACGGCGAAAAACTGCTTGCTGCTATATGATAGCTTCCACCCCAGACACCTTCGGGACAATATCCCTTATGGTCAGTTCCTCCGTTTACGAAGGAATTGCTCGGAACTGACGGATTTCAGAGCCCAAGCAAAGGATCTGGAGAACAAATTGTTGGATCAGAACTACCCGGAATCGATAGTCAAAAGAGGACTCAAACGAGCTCGGAATAACAGAGACTCCCTGTTAGAAAATCAGACACCACAGGAGCAAGAGACCAGACCCATCTGTGTAACTACTTACAACACCCATTCCAATCAAGTGTCCAAAATCATTAACAAGAATTGGAAAATCCTGAACTGTGGAGGCCTGAATTTACCTAAGCCTATGTTCTCCCACAAAAGAGGCCGAAATTTGAGGGACATTCTTGTCCACACCAGACCACGTTAGCTACCAGCCCGACATACCATCAGTAGCGTACTACCTCCAATCAAAGGGCATCATCCATGTGGCATGTGCAGTACGTGCACACTCACTAAAAAAAGTATCCACATTACTTTCAGCAATGGTACATCTTGGGAGCAAAGGAAATTCACTAATTGTAATAGCAAGAATGTGGTGTATCTCATCACTTGCCCTTGTAATATGGAATACGTAGGAATGACCACTAGACAAGCGAAGATACGGATCGGCGAGCATAAGAGCAACATTCGCTGCAAAAAAAGTACAACTAAAATGGCAACCCACTTCTTAACTATGAACCATGGCGTTGATGACCTCAGATGGACAATCATAGAACAATTAAACACCGAATTTGGGCTTTTTGAAAAAGAGCAACGCTGGGTGTTTCGTCTGGTGACACACTTGACGGGCCTCAATGACGACATACCTTGGGCACAGCTGACCTAGCACCTTTGGTTTCCTTAATGAACCCATCTGTTGTATGTCGAGGAGAAAATTTGGTTCTTTTAAAGCATAATCTGCAATGACCGTCTTAATGCATTACGCCTCCTCTGCAATGCACTTATTATTATTTTTCATTTTTCAATTTTTATTTTCTTTGTCAATGTAGAGTTTTTTCTGGTGAGGTTCTTATGGCCACATTCGATGTAACCCGCCAGTCACTTTACAGCCCCCGTTTTCTCCCTGACACATTACCATTTAAGACTTTCAATTTTCCACTTTTTTTTGAGGCACCTTATAGGTATATGTGTCTTGTATCTCAGGAGGCTCCACCATTATTGTTGTTTTCCGCTGTCCTCACTTTATTATTATTTGGAAGTGCACGCTAGCCGGTCAGCCCTTTACGTGGTTCCGTGCGTTTAGGTTTGTAACTTTTGCGTGTACACTCCCGCTATAATAGTGGCAGCTGGCGTTTCAGATTTCTCAACACGCCATATTCTGTTTTCGGAGAAATAATATTTTTTCTTTTCCTGGACTTTTCTATCGTATTTATGATAGCTCTAAAATGTAGTCCACCCATTTCATTTTACAATTATTCCTCACGTCCGATTTCTCCGAGTTGAGACCACGCTGTAGTCTTTCTTCAAACAGAACCCGGAAGTCCCATTACACCCCAGTTCTACCTCATTGAATGCTTTACCGGCTTAATTTAAAAGTGCGCATCCGGCAGAGTCCCGCATAACATCGGAACCGCGGGATGGACGCACTTCGAGTAGAGTCTGTGTCAGGGCACGTAAGTACGGCACAGCCGTTCCGTGATGCCAACTTTACTTTCCACAGTACGAGCAGCGTATTGAAGGTAACAGCCATTTCTCCTGTTGTCTTCTCTTTTCCCCCCTTTTCCTCTTTAGTATTGAGGCCCCGTGACTTTTTCCACCCGTTTTCAAGGTTCATGAGGCAGTATCCTCACATACACATAAGTATGTATTAGGACTTTTTACCACGATGTCTTTCTGGACCACTAGAGATTAGCTCACACAATTCATAGAGTGTGTGTTTTCTGTTTGTAGTGTCATGTACTGTCCTTTTTCTTACAGGTCACTGCACCTTTTCCTGCTAAGCTAGATTTATGGCTAATGTTCACGTTTGGTCACATTGTGGCGCATCGCTTATGTTTACAGGTACCACGTTTTGTTTCCTGGGACACTAAAAAGGTCCATTTTTCTTTTTTCGTTTTTTTCAGACAAACAAGCATACTATTAGGTATTGTATATTAATGCATTATTAATTGCATCCTCACTTATGTTTATAGTCATGTAAATAAGCACACGCTTTCTATATAGGGGATCTTTTTCCCTGTCCTGATGAAGATGCTTCGCATCGAAACATGTTGACATATTAGGAGTAACCACACATCACGTAGGAAATCTCCGCACCACTTTTTTTTACTAGTACCAGCCTCCCTTGTCATATTAAAGTTTTCTTGTCTTAAGGGGCCAGGTGCTTTTTAATACACACAGTTACATTCACCTCAGACTCTCCCTTTGCATCACACATAGCACTCTATCAACAGTGCTCCCGCGTAGTCGCAGGTCGTAGCACGCCCCGTCCCGCAGCAGGGCGGGAAGAGCCCTATGATGAAGCATGACACCATGGGCCATTCTTGGTGTGTGAGGGGTATTTAAACAACACAGTGTGTGTCCAACCATAGTGGGACACGCACACATCACTACCGTAGTGTACTGTACCCAGGTTATTTGTTCCATTTCACTCTCTTCTTCTAGAGGTGGATCCTTATGTTTGATAACTAAAACATCCATCATAAATAGTACTGCCATTTTGGGCAAACCTGCGTTGGGATGTTTGTGGACTTGGGTTCACGCAGCTACTACAACGAGAGAGGTATGGTAACGGGGGTGAGGTGGCCTGTAGTGTTTGCTTGGCCAGATGTTGGCTGGAGGTGTCATGTGATTTCTTTGTGGGCTTAGCTGTGCAGGCTACCCTGCGCCCGGGTTTTAACAGACTAGGACACGTAGCAAAATTTGTGGCAGGCAGACGCCAAGAGATGGGTCTTCCGATACATCTATACCTGATTTAGTATTCAGGCTATGGAGTGGCTGCGTGACACTCTGGTGTTGGGAGTGGTCAGCCGGTTGGCAGGCCTCCTTGATCTGGGTGTCTAGCTCGGGCCTGGCCAAGTAAGGGTTCAAGTGCCAGATGTCGACCTTGGGATACAATTTCACAGGCCTGTGGAGCGGCAGAACAGAAAGTGGCTTGTTTCAACCTCGGGTCACAGGTTCAAATCTTGGTAGGTCCACTTAACATTTCATACTTCTGAGGTCGATAAAACGAGTACCATGGAGTTGAGTAACAATAAACAAGTTATACAGCGCCAAGATACCATGGGGTGAACGTGTTCCCAATTAGTCGAAAGCGGAAATTGTGAAGAAATGTGGTGAATACAGTGGGCTCACTCCGCAGTGCAGTAAGCGAGAGCTCAGCACTATTTCCATGGGGCTGTAGGGTGGTGCAGGCAACAAAGTTGACACTGCCAAAACGACAAAGCTTTCATTAGCGCCACAAGTGCAGTGGCATGGGGGCCTCAGGAGAGTAACTCGCCCACTGCACCCTTACTATGTACTGTGCAACCCAACTTGATGGGAGGGGGGTAGTTTACGTGTGCGTTATCGACCATGAAGCCAAGTATGCATCACGGGGCTCTGCTCACACTAAAGTGGGCCAAGATCACACAAAGCATAGGATGAGAGTGCGGTGTCAGTCATATATGGCGATTTATGAAAATATGCCAGAGGTAGCGACTATAACATCACAGACTTGATCAGTGATAATATCATGGTCCATCTTTTGTCCCAATATAGACAATAGTTACGGACAGGCTCTCTTTTGCAAAGAATAGTTATTTTGTCTCATTTGAGTGCCGCACATGCCTCTTTCGCATTATAACAAGGTCTGACTCTTTAAAAGGATGAGCCCTTCACCCCCACCTGGGGCATGCACCACCAGAGGAGTCTCTAGTGGTCATGGGGAATTCTGCGCAGTGCTTGTAGTATGTCACGTACCATTAAGGGCATGTTACTACTAAAGTTGCCCCAAAGTTGGGGTCAAACGGGGCTGGAGCAGAAAGTTTAAGCACAAATAGGCTACAATGTATTAAAGAACATTTGGCATTCCCAGTATTCTAGAAAGGGCAGGTATTGATACATATTGTTCCCCTCCTGTTCCCTCTGTCTTGTCTGCTCCCTGATATATTAGCAGAAGTTTGGGAGGGCATGACTTCACCCAGGGTGATGACTGGCTCAATTCTCAGCTGCCTGTTCATAGTTTTATTCATATGCACATTAATATTAATTTAAATAACAGCTGCATTGACTAGTGCGACCAGTGGACGTTCACGCACCAAGGCATTTGGTTAATTTACAAACATTAATTCTCGCCTCCTCCCTGACAATAATACCAAGGGGGAGCTAGAGGTAAATCAGTTGATATGTGCACTCTTTGGGTGACCTGGGTTCCTATTATAAATGAACATTATAGTTTATTAAATTAAAAACAGGAACAGGTAGTGTACAAGGTCATTTATTTTGAGGACCTCTTATTTATTGATAAGGGAGGAAAAGTGCATACCCTCAACAGTTCTGATGGCTTAGGGAGCGGCGAATGCCTGGTCCGCTCGCATTGGCAGGTGATTTATGCATGGGCTTAGCTTTGCATGCTACCCGCAGTGGTTTTGCTGACTAGGGTGAGGCAGTGCATAGTGTTGCAATCATGCACTCAGGGATGGGTCCTTCAATACCATTATTAATCTTAGCTCGGTCAGTGCACAGGCCAAGGAATGGCGGCATGCCCCCCGGGTGCTGGGGATGGTTTGTTGGTTAGCAGCTTTTCAGATGTTTGTCGCAAGCTTGCGCATGCTGTTGTTTCCACAGAGTTTAGGGCAGGTTAGCATCCCCACCTTGTCTCCGCGGGTTTGATGAGTCTTGCGGTCAGTATGATCAAGTAGAGCCATTATCGATTGGTATAGCTGGACATAGGAATGCCAGGCTGGAATCCAAGGGATTATAGAGCAAGTGTTCCGTGTCCTGAGCCTAGTATATGCAGGCGTGGTTGGGCAATTTCATTTGTAAAGCATTAAACCAGGCAGCCTGGGAATTAGGCAGGCATACGATTAGCTAAGATGTTTGTTCAAACCTGGTAGAGCATATCAACCATAATTAATAGTGGAACTGCGAGTAGCCTTACAAAGCAATGCTGTAGATTTCCTGTAGAATTCTGGATGGGAAAGCTTCAGGGATAAGGCCCGGACCTTTCACCCCTCGAGGGCCCATCACTAATTCCGAGCAAGTAGGCGTGGAGCATACTAATCCCCCAGCGGGTGTAGCACAAGAGGAACAGGTACACGTGAATGTGTGACCTCATGATGCCCTGTATTAGCAGTCCAGGTCACACCACGAGGGTAAAGGCAAGGCCTCGGCCTCTGATGGACTAGGTTTAATGTTAGTTGTGTGGGAGTGGGCCTGGCAATCTCATAGCGTCTTGCTATGTCTGGTCAATGCAGATAGAATGTGCCCTCTGCAAACAAGGGCAGATTACAGGTCGCCTCAGCTAAGACATATTCACCCGCGCTTTTGCCATGACAGCAGGGGGGTTGTGGTAGCTGTCATCTAACAAGTGGACTGCGGCGCAAAAAAGTTTGGTAAACACAGCAGTGGAGCACAAATGACGACAAGGTATTATATACAAGTTGGCATGCCTAATATTCAGACAAGGGCACTTGCACATATTGTCCCCCTCCGGTTCCCACAGACTTGTCTGCCCCCTGGGTTATCCTTTCATGGGCTATAACCAGAGACTGGAAGGGGCATCTTCTGTGACCTGTGTCCCAAATAGGTTGATAGTCAACGCTGGAGCAGACGTTCCATGAAGGGCATGGCTACTACTTAGGTAGTCCCAAAGTTTTGGGGTCAAACTAGGTTGGAGCAGTAAGTCTACAGTCCTTAGGAAGCACTCAGGATTCTGCCAATCCCAGTAGGCAGTTAGCGATACATAGTATCAGCAAGTGGATAACATACACCGATTATTCAGCAACATCATGCCCCGGGGGCACGCGCACTTCACAAAAACACAGAGCTTCAACCAGAAGGGTGCCAAGTGGCAAAAACCAATAAATAGGTTTAATATATGTGCGTCTCTGGCCTTACTGCTGTGTGGAGCCAGTCTCATTTAGAGGTACGCCCAGGTGAAAATTGGGTGCTTCTTAAGGTTCTCATGACGAATGCGGTTTGTGGTATCTCCCAGCGGACCCACTGGGGGTGTACTGCAACTAACATGAAGCTGGGAATCTGGGATTCCGACACTTTTGCGGGTTTAAACATTCAGGGTCAGAGATGAACAGCAGGTACTGTGCATCTGTGATCCGACGGCAGTGAAGCAAGAGGGGTGCGCTGCGTAAGTTGTCACTATACGAAAGGGTGAGGTGTCGCCAATAGTGGGCACTATACATATATTGTTTCAAACCAGATTTGACACCATTAAGGTGTTCGCCAGGGTTTAGCAATCAAATGGGTCTGTGCAATTGTCTGGTCAACAGGGCGGAGCAAGTGCACCCCAGAACCAAGGGTAGGTGACATGTTTCTGCAGTTAAGCTCAAATGCCCTAGCTATATTAGCTACGCTGGGTGGGGACGCTGTCAGCCAAAATAGTGTGCTGCTGTCCCAATAAATGGGTAAACAAGGTGTCAAGCGCAAAAGGCTACGATGTAAAAAGAACATTTGGCACGTCCAGTATTCAACAAAAAGTTAAAACTTAACGGAGCAGGTCATTTTCCTTCTGGGTCTGCACAGGGTGGGCAGTGTGAACCCCCCCCACCCCCTTTTTTGGGAAGATTCTAGGAGGGGATAAAGTAGGACTTAGTAAATCCTGAATGTTAGGCGCCATATTGCAGACAGTGCACACTGTATTAAATCAGGCAGATTCACTAAGCTGGTATGCCAAGGGGGCTTCACCACAGAAGGAGCTGAGCGGGCGAAATTCCCATGAGGAATGAGGGATGCATGGCATGTGCAGGAGGACACCCTTGCTCATTGTCAAATACTTCTAGTTATGAACATTCCTGTGCGTCATGATTTAGCAATCAAAGGGACTGTGTAAACCTTCTGACCCTAATAGCCAAAGTAGGCAGGCGGGTTGTGGAAGCGGTCACCTAACAGGTGGGCTGCTGTCCCATAGATGGGACACAGATGTTTACGCACACGGTGCTAGAAGAATGGCAACTATGTGGGATCAAAAAATAGATGGGACAATGTGAGCCATGGTGTCTGAAAACATCCAGCCCAGAGTTGGCACGGGGCTGAGTCATATGGGGCAGTGGGACTTTCCTGCAGGAGGGTGAATAGTACATTGCACAAGTTCACAGGCCAAATGGGCTTTGGTTTCATCGGACACCAGCTGATCCAGGCTATCATCAAGGGCTATTGGGACAGAGATGGGGTTCATTTATCACCAATAGGGATGGATCTCTTTCTTCTGGATTTGCAGGAGGCTCTAGAGATGAGAGGTTGCAGGTAAGACCATAGCTGTTTCGGTGGGGGGCCCTGGCGGCGACGAAGGCCACCTCCAAAGGTGTGGTGGAGTTACAGGGCGATCTGGAAGCAAATGGGTAGAGAAGGGTACCTCTGCACGGCACAATAGGGGTGCCTGAGCCAAATCCCAGGAGCCTCATGGGAGGTTCCTGGAAAACCGTGTCGGCGCCCTGTTAGTCCTTCGGGCGGTTGTGGGCCTGAACAACCGGGAGCTTGCCTTGCTACACTATGCCCTGAAAGGGGCGAGAGTAATATGGGACCAAGGTGTCACGTGATCCGGGAAGAGGATCACCAGAAGGGGCAGCACAGATGGGGTTCGCCCCAGTGCTGCTTGGCTCATCAGGAGGGCAGGCAGCCCAGATGGCAGCCTGCCCTTGGATCGCCCATAAGATAACCCACCATATTGCATACCGTTGTATGTAATAAACCTGCAGCAATATTTACCCAAACAAAAGTTGTGTAGTGTATTTATTTATGTAGCATGCATGCTATGTGTTTGTGTGGGTGGGGTGTGTTGCCAATGTTGGCACTATGCAGCTGCCCGTGACCCACGCAGGGGCCAACTCAAGAGGGCAGCCCTCTAGTGCCATCTGGGCACCAACCCACCCCCTTCTCTAATGCGGGGACTCAGGGAGGAGTCCCCCCATCCTGGCCTGTGGCGCGCTAGGCGCGTCACTTCTGGCGCGCCAAGGATTGGGGAAAGGTATATAGGCCTTCCCCCGCCATCCGGGCATCCTCTTTTGCGCCGGACACGCCGTCCCCCACCCTACCGCTTACCCGGCGTGGGGGTGGCAGGCAAGATACATGGAATATTGTAATGTTTTCTTTTTTGTTGCAGGCGGAGTTACAGGGCGATCTGGAAGCAAATGGGTACAGAAGGGTACCTCTGCGCGGCACAATCAGGGTGCTTGAGCCAAATCCCAGGAGCCTCATGGGAGGTTCCTGGAAAACTGTGTCGGTGCCCCGTTAGTCCTTCGGGCGGTTGCGGGCCTGAACAACCAGGGGCTTGCCTTGCTACGCTCCGCCCTGAAAGGTGCGTGAGTAATATGAGACCAAGGTGTCACGTGATCCGGGAAGAGGATCACCAGAAGGGGCAGCACAGATGGGGTTCACCCCAGTGCTGCTTGGCTCATCAGGCGGGCAGGCGGCCCAGATGGCTGCCTGCCCTTGGATCGCCCGTATGATAACCCACCACATTGAATACTGGTGTATGTAATTAACCTGCAGCAATATTTACCCAAACAAAAGTTGTGTACTGTATTTATTTATGTAGCATGCATGCTATGTGTTTGTGAGGGTGGGGTGTGTTGCCAATGTTGGCACTATGCCTCAAATTTGTAAAACCTTTTCACATCCCCCTCCCCCACACATTTCTTCAAAACAAAACAGCAGTTGTTCAAACATGTCCCACTAGCAAAGAACTAACATCAAACCAAATCAAGTCACGCCCTAACCCGCACACAGCAGCAGAGCTGTATCCCACTGACTGAACACATCTTTCTCGAAGCTACTTCCTTTCAGATCCTTATTTCAAGAAGGGTTTGTGCGGCCAAACCTTTTTCTTTTTCAGATGCACAACTAAAAGGCAAAAGAGGCTAGCCTTCCTCTGCACATCTGCTCCTCAACCCTTCCACCCTGGACTAGTTCCCTAGCTCCCTGGGTCTCAGGCCACTCAACTCTCCCAAACTGCCTGGCTGGGAGGGGAATCAAAGGGGCCCCATCTCTTCATGAGCCTAGATTGGAGACCTGCTGTAACAACATGACAGCAGTGACACGGTGACAACAGCATCAGTGTGTTAAAGGCTGCTTTAATGAGATAGGTATGTTCTAACAATGTGATACTCCTGCAATGTCTTATAGGCTAAAACAAAAGGCCTAACTAATACAGACGAAGCACCTAACATCCTTAAGCACCTCCCACACAGAGCCACACAGCCCAACAAGCCTTTCAATTGCAATCGGTCCCCCTAACAACTGCTGTCAGGCCAATCACTCTTAATCTCATGTTTCCCATAATGCACCTGTTCCTCTTCATCGCCTCAAAGCTCCATTAGTTGACATGGTTATTTGATTCGCTTAGATACTCTTTATTTCGGCATTTCACCATAACACACATTCAAATGGATGGTTAAAGCAAAATACAGTGCAAGCAATACTAAGGATGTGTTCATTGATGAGTTTAAAATCATAAAAAGTGGAAGTTGAAAATGGCCTTACACCATTTAGTAAAAGTTGTTCTATTTAAAAATACATGTCTCAGTGCATACATGTATAGATACTTTATGTTTCATTATCATAGTGCAGCACGCAGTGCTATAGGATGTTGTCTGCAGCTGGCAGGGAAATGTGTTTGCTCCCGATGCACCACATTGCAAAATAAGTGCTTTGAAACTGTGAATACAATATTTTGACTTGTGTTTATTCTGAGGATTCGATACGCCTCAACATGCTGGACAGTCCCCAGATTCCTACAGATGGGGATTTGCCATATTACCCTTACCAACCTATACTCTGGGCAGAAAAAGAGGGCATGAACCATAGTTTCATCGGCCAGACCACAGGAAGGGCCGACCTTTTACTCTGTATTTTCGGTACGGGCCCATCTGTGGGTAAATGAGGGCAGGGGAGGGCCCCATTTCTGAATTGTACATAGAGTTTTCTAGCCAAGCTTGGTTCTACTTCATCTAGAAACTCTTTAGCTTGAAAATAATGCCTATGTTGTATGAAGTCGTTGGCCAATACACCCGAGCTGGTTATTTCTTTCAGACCATCACCCACATGCTCCAAAACCCAGCTGTTTTTTTTGTTAAGAGATGGTCCAACTCTCCTATAAGCCCTCAAACTTGTTAAACCCTGCACACAGATCCCTCCAGTGAGGTGTTCTACAAATTGCCTTTACTCCTCCCCAGGCTCCTCCCCTGCTTTCCAATTAGCATTCATTCAAAACCCACAGTTTTTCTCCACCTCTGGAATTTGTATCCCTGATCTCCTCAGTGTTATACACATTCCTGAGGAATGAGAAGTACATCTCGTCCTCCCTAACCAACTGCTCAAATATGATATCTTTCTGCCTGCTGCTCTCGAACCCCTCTATCCTGTAGAGCACCCTATAGCTCTATTCGCTTTTCTACATCGTGGGGGCAGCAAGGGTGATTGGGCCTTTTTGCTGCGCACTGTTCCCCATAGGCTGGACAGGTCAGGGGGAGCCTGATAGGGAAACAGGTGGGCCTGTCCGCGTGAGTTAGGGACTACTGCTACTAGGTGAGTGAGAGAGGTGGGATCCCCAGAGGTTGTGAGGACGCGGGGCACCACAGTGGGTGTGATAAGGGTGCACTGTGAATTCTCCAACCACTGACACCCTGTTGCTTACCTCTATATAGACATAGGTCGTTTTCTAAGCATCGGTGTGCATTGGCTCATTGACAATTTACCAAAATCCATGACGTCCAGGAGAATCCAGTTGCTTAAGGCAAGACCCATTGGGAAAGCTGCCCACAAGAGATACAGTGACGTCCAGCGTACCCTCATGCGGGCTCAACCGCAGAATGATCGTGGTAGGATCATGGTTGGAATAAGATGTCTGACAATAAGCAAATGACAGAAAAACAGGACTTCTTTAGCTTTACACAGGTAAGAAGAAAAGAGTGTGCGACGGTGAAGTGTGTGGTTCGACTACATGCATGCTGTGGTCGGCTGGAAGGAACAATGGCAGCATTGAACACGATTCTAAAGACGTTAGACAAAGAGGAGCAGGCATTGGTCGTGGCACAATCGACTTGCAACTCAGGACCCAGGCCGGGGAAGGCAAAGCCGGACCCGATAGAGGCCTAGGGTAGAACGCCGGCCGGCGGCGGGACCCCTCCACGCCACGCCCCCACAATTAGGAAAACCCGGCTAGGCCGGGGAGGGCATGATAGGCCCACAAACAAAGGAAGATCCCCCCCCCCCCAATCAGGGGGCGAGAGAGGTAGGCAAGGGGGAGGTTAAAAGGGGCCAACGGCCCAGGAAATTCAATTTCAAGGCTCCCCCTCGCCGCGTAAGAAGAAGAAAAGAAGAGAGGCCCCCATGGCCTCTGGTTGTTCTCCTCGAAGCCGCCGTGTTTGGAGCTGAGCTGCAGGAAGAATGAAAGGAATAAAGACGTGGGCAGACCTGGAGGCGACCATCGCATCCCCCTTTTTTGGCGCCAAGAAACAAGCGCTTCAAAGACTCGGAGGGCTTCAGCGACGTCCCATCCCACGCTTCAGGAGCGACGGGGGAGATCGTGAGCGGTGGAAGACCAGGGGAGCGTGCGCAAACGTGGTGGCCTACAAGTGGCGACGGGCGCTGCCTGCTTTCAGAGAAGTACCCGGTTACCCGCACACCCCTAAGGCAGGAAGTACGAAGGGAACAACGGCAGCGGGGGTTTTTCGCGCCGTAACAGAGAAGACGGGAAGGAAGGCCACGCCATCGCACAGAGGGAAGAGAAAGAAAGGATTGTGGGGAAGCTGACCGGAGAAGAGGACGACGCAAGGACGCTATGGGGCATTTCGCGCCTTTGGGCGGACGACAAAATGCGGCTTTCACCCCCGCCTCATCTGTTGTCGAGGATACGGGCAGGGTCCACCACAGATTCAGGACTCGCGGGCACCTGGAGCCAATACGGCGGTGCCCGGATCAACAGCCGGTGGTTTGCGAAGAACAGACCCAGGGGCGGTTTGCAGACTTTAGACAAGCCGAGGGTGTAAAATCACGGCAGTAAACGAACCACGCGGGGGTCGGTGTGGGCGGCGGTGCCCCCGAACGGAGGAAGACTGGTGCGGGCGGCAGTGCCCCCATAGCGAGCCCGGAAGCTAAAATTAAAAGAAGAAAAGGTAAGGAGCGGGGCTGAGTGAAGCAGGGGGACGACCGGCTCAATCTGGGAAGAAAGGGTAAACAGTACAGAGCCTTCCCGGCTTGGGGTCCAATCTCGGAACTGCTCTGGGAAGTAGACAGGGCCGGTTTTGGTGCCGGTGGCGCCCCGTGCAACAATGTTTTGTTGCCCCCCCCCCACCACGGATTCTCTCACAGGACCCGGAAACAATAGGTGTGTACATCCGTATATAGGAAATGAGCCAGGAGCCAAAGGTCTGAGAGCGTAGGAGTCACAGGTCACCCATACGGGTAGTCAGTATAGTTTAAGAGCGATTGGCGTGGAGAAGCACGAACGCAGAGTCGGAGAAGAAACAGCATAGTTGGGAGTTTTCCTTTAACAATGGGGATCGATTCATAGCTCAAGTAACCCTCGTTTGCGACATTAGTGAATGTCCTAATGTATATCTTGCGTGTATATGCAGTTCTGGGATGAAAGTCGATAGCCCACTATTCAATACTGGAACTTTAAGTGATAAATCGCAAGTAACAGAAAGATGACTCTTTGGAAGCAGTAAATCCGCTGAGCTGGTTACATCATATGCAGTTGGTAATCTACTAAGGCAAAAACCCCAACCTTACAAGACTCCAGAGGCGCAACTAGAGCCAAATTTCGGGGGGGGCTAAGAAAAAATTTCGGGGGGGGGCTGAATAGCTTAAGCCATAGTCAGAGTGGAGCTGCAGGGGCTCTTAGAAGGGGTTTAACGACAGCGGGGCCTCATTAGCATGCAAATGGCCTTCTAGAAGACCTGTGACGCGCTCGGGTGCGGCTGTGTGCGCACCGGGAAGCTGTCTCATCCCGGGCTGCCACACAGGATGGGGAGGGGGCTGAAGCCCTGTGAGTCCAATGGGTGTTACGCGCCTGCAAGACAACCACCGACCCCTCTCCGGGAAGATAATTACTCTCACGGGTTTCTCATATTTTGTAAATGTTTTGGAAACATCTGCCTGATCTATTTTTTAAAAAAGGCGGGGTAGCAAGCAGAGAGAAAAGATGCTTTGTCTCCTCACTGGGCCGTGTTTTCCCCCTTTATTTTGCTCATCGGACACACTTTGGGAGATGATAGGCGAGTTATGTCGGCCTCCTCCCTTTACCCGTCCCCAGCTTCTTGTTACAAATCCCACACTACATTGCAGAAGCGAGCCGACACTGCATCCTTGGCCGTGCGCATTAAATGCGACTCTGTTTTCACTGTGGAAAGGCCTCAGGGTGCATATTTTTGTAATTAAGCCTTTATGCTCAGCAGTTCTGCAGCTGGTGGTGACTGCGATTTGGGTGTCGCCCCCCAGTTTCTTGATATTCATGCGAGGCCGGGTGAATGGGAACGGGACTAGTATATTTTGCGGCGTATATGCAGTTCTGGGAGGAAAGTTAATAGCTCACTATTCTATAATAGGACTTAAGTTATAAATCGCAAGTAGCAAAAGATGTCTCTTTTGGATGCAGTAATCTTTTCAGTTATCTTTGCGCGGCATTCTCCGGTGAGATACATTTTCCATGTTAGTCCCGTGTGGGCGGAGTTCGGAGCCGGGAGACTGCAGGAGGTTTTGCCAAAGCGGGAATTTCATTTAATGTACACCATTGTGATAAAAGCGGTACGATAAGAAAGGTATTTCACCAAGAAAGCAAGATGGTCGCGTTGACCGTGTCTCGGAGCTAGTCATGCCCAATGATTATTTTGACAACAATAATGGCACAACCCTTGCGCGCTGCTTTCATAGAAACCGTGGCTGCATTTGCCTGGAAAGATAATACAGTGAACATTTGGCGGCGTAGCTTAAGTAGATTTAACCGTCAGTGGAGTATTTTCGCTCCTGTTTTGTCCGTTATTCCCCATAACGATCATTCTGCATTTATCGTGTTTTAACAGAAAACAATGTCAACGTGTTAAAACAGAACACAATGTGAATAGCAGATTCCACTCTATATCCAGCCAAGCGTACCCTATTGGTAATGTGCTGTACAGAAAGTAATGTGGAAGTAGGTGTCCTCGAGCTAGAGAGCCACCATGTTATTCCCAAGGCACTGCACTGGAATAGGAGACTTGTAGAGTAGTCATCTTCAAAAGGTCGGTAGAAGGTCTGGAGAAATGTATCTGTTAAAAGACCGGAGAGGGTTGATTGGTCTGAGTGTGCGTTCTTTTCGGGAGTTCGAAAGAACAGGGAGTACACCCCCTGTCGCATTGGGTGCGGAGGAACAAGGGTAGGGCCGCAGACACCGTCGAATCTCCCCGTGAACGGGCGCGCGAGAGTCACGGAGACAGCGGCAGTCTCCTCCCAGTCAGAAAGATCCGCGCTTAAGGCGATAAACGCGCACATGGCGATTTCGAGGGCAGGGAATTGACTTTTAGGCCAGATATAGGTCAAACCAGGAGGGGGGGGGGCTCCTACAAATAAAGCGTTGGCAACTTTCGGGACGCTGAGCAGAGCATGCAGTCTCCTCGCGACTTAATAGACGGGCTAGGGTTCGGGCATGCAGAGGCGGCTTTAATTGTCGAAATCACTTGAAGCTTGGTGATGACAAGGATTTATTCGTCTGACGGGAGCGGTTTTTGGCAGAGTGGGGACAAACATTCCCTGGCAGATGCAAGTATAGAGGCGCCAGGAATGCGATCGTAAACGGAAAACTGTCTGGCTTGTTAAAGGCGGGCTCCCAGAAGCAAGAGTGGTTATGTCGGCACTATGCCACAAGGTGCCCACCCTGCTGCGCTCCACCAGAGGCGCAATGCCAAACCAACCCATCCACCTCCAGTTGATAGATAGCAGGTTTCAAAGGGTGGCCGGCTTAGCAAGGCCAACCTTAAGCATATGAGATGGGAGGCTTGACAACAAATCCCATGCTGGTTTAGCACAGCCATGACAAATGACCCAATTACCTCACAAGTCCCAGTACCTTACAAAGTACCATCCAGAAAGGACTCAACCTGTACCACCATATTAGGTTGCCCAAGTAGCAGCGATAAACGCAATTACATGGAGTACACAGGGAGATTTAGCTCTGGAGAGACCTTCCCCAGCTAGAACAAACCAGATGTATAGTGTCCAGTGGTGTGCAACGGCACTTTCTATACGAAACGAAGATCTGTGAGTTGCAGGTCCCTGAAGTTAAAAGACGTGTTGGTAAAGAAAAAACTGGAAAAAAAAACAAAAAAAACACAAAAAAAACAAAGACGCATAGCGGTAGTACTATTAATATTGGGGCATAAACGAAATGATAGAGATGGGTCCCCGAGGTGTGTGGGACAACCCAATTGTTGTTGTCATATTGCATATTATAATTTTCGAAATGAGCACAACCCGGACAGGGCAGTGCAAAAGCTACCCGTGGTCAGGGCGATGGTCAAGTTAAGATCCTGGGGAATCCGCGTTTTCGGCCAGGGGAGGGCCCCCCCCCCAATTTCCCCAATGTCAATTCCGAGAATTTAGCCCAGTATACCTGCGCCACGCAGCAAGCATAGTTAGAGGAGGCAAAGCTAGAGGATATAAAAAAAAAAAAAAAAAAAATCCTGAAGAGAGCTGAACACCAACAGGGACAAAGCTTACAAGGCCCAGGGGCGGATGTCAAGCAGCACGGGCGCATAAACTGGTATTAGTCAGGGCATACCACACGGGGACAGGAAGAGACAAGTTCATGCGGTACATCGTGGGCATATTCGAGCTAGGAGGTGGCGAGTAGGTAGCGAGGTTAGGCCGAGCTAAGGGGGGAGCTCCCTCCGATCGAAAAACCGTAGAGAGCATGGCGGAGCTGACACGAGGAACCTAGTAGAGAACGAAAGTACTAGGAGATAGATGAAAGGCTCACACAGTGTCCTTGGATGCCTCACGCCAGGGGCACTGGGGGAGCCATTGGGCGGCGTGCCGCCAGAGAAAGAACAGAGATGACACTCCTGCAGGACCCCGGGGATGCCTTACGGCAGGGGTACAGACGGAGAAGATGACAAGGACCCAGCCGCAAGAAAATAGAGTAGATGCTCAAGTAAGGTCCTTGGGATGCCAAACGGCAGAGACCCCTGGGAGAAGGGAGGGCCCCGAAAGGATACAGGACGAGCGGGACGGCACTTGCAGCCCGGGCATGCCCAGAAAGGGACACCCGCCAAATCGGTAGCAAGTTGAAGCCTAGACCCGTGAACCGAAACACAGGGATTGGGGCCTCTCCCTCCTCTCCCAGGCAATTGGGGCGGCTGGGTCCAGAATGGGAATAGAGAAAAGAATGAACAATAGATAAAAGTGAAACATGGTCGTTGAAGGACTATAGTAAGACCATGAATGTTGAAATTTGAAATATGAAGATTTCATGTTACAAAAATGTTTGTTGTAAAAAATAAAACTGCGACCTTTTCAGGCACCAAGAAGTGGTCAAGTGGTACTTAAGGGAAAAGCGCGCAGAGATGGCAACAACCAGGGGGGAGCGGGGAGGGAGGGCTCGCCGCCTGGACGGGGTTAGGACCCAGGCCGGGGAAGGCAAAGCCGGACCCGATAGAGGCCTAGGGTAGAACGCCGGCCGGCGGCGGGACCCCTCCACGCCACGCCCCCACAATTAGGAAAACCCGGCTAGGCCGGGGAGGGCATGATAGGCCCACAAACAAAGGAAGATCCCCCCCCCCAATCAGGGGGTGAGAGAGGTAGGCAAGGGGGAGGTTAAAAGGGGCCAACGGCCCAGGAAATTCAATTTCAAGGCTCCCCCTCGCCGCGTAAGAAGAAGAAGAAAAGCCCACCCACCCACACCTATGGATACGGGCGTCGCAGCCGTAGGGGCGGAAGGGTAGCGGAGCTGACACGAGGAACCTAGTAGAGAACGAAAGTACTAGGAGATAGATGAAAGGCTCACACGGTGTCCTTGGATGCCTCACGCCAGGGGCACTGGGGGAGCCATTGGGCGGCGTGCCGCCAGAGAAAGAACAGAGATGACACTCCTGCAGGACCCCGGGGATGCCTTACGGCAGGGGTACAGACGGAGAAGATGACAAGGACCCAGCCGCAAGAAAATAGAGTAGATGCTCAAGTAAGGTCCTTGGGATGCCAAACGGCAGAGACCCCTGGGAGAAGGGAGGGCCCCGAAAGGATACAGGACGAGCGGGACGGCACTTGCAGCCCGGGCATGCCCAGAAAGGGACACCCTCCAAATCGGTAGCAAGTTGAAGCCTAGACCCGTGAACCGAAACACAGGGATTGGGGCCTCTCCCTCCTCTCCCAGGCAATTGGGGCGGCTGGGTCCAGAATGGGAATAGAGAAAAGAATGAACAATAGATAAAAGTGAAACATGGTCGTTGAAGGACTATAGTAAGACCATGAATGTTGAAATTTGAAATATGAAGATTTCATGTTACAAAAATGTTTGTTGTAAAAAATAAAACTGCGACCTTTTCAGGCACCAAGAAGTGGTCAAGTGGTACTTAAGGGAAAAGCGCGCAGAGATGGCAACAACCAGGGGGGAGCGGGGAGGGAGGGCTCGCCGCCTGGACGGGGTTATGGAAACCAACAACATTGTGAAGGAAGTCTTGTCGAAGGGGATGGGCACGAAGGATCAATAAGAGTGCCGGTGGAGATGGAGCTCCATAGGCACGCGGGGTACCAGGGCAATATATTTAGGGTGATGCTAGTGCTTCAGAGCACTAGCATCACCCTAAATATCAACACACTTGAAAACGCGATTATTGCACTGAATTTTAGAGTTGGGGGTTCAACCTGTCTCTTCTAAGACATTGGTTGCGGGAGTGATGCAAATCTTCTCTGTGGAGCGCTTGGCTCCCCTGTTTTTTTCTGGGGCCGAATTTGAGAACAAAGACCTACAGCCTCTCCTTCAGGCCCCATTGAGTCTCTGCTGATAGAAATGTGGACACCACTGTTGTGATTATTACTGACTCGATCTGCTTGATCCCATTCTAAAGTCAGCAGCAATCCTGAAACAAGTTATAGAAATAGACAAAAGACCAATCCCTGTTCTCAGGTGCTTCAGTGCCACAACCGAACTCAAACAGGGGTGTCAAGAAATACAAATAGAGCCTCTGCCTAAACAAATCCTAGTGTAGGCCTTTCTAGGTCATCAGTCATGGACGTCTCGGAGGATTATCCGTGAGGATTCTTAGAGAAATTTACAACTACGTTTAATTTCTCTTCTACTTCTGCTTCCAGCATGCCTCCAGTTTTTCAATTTCTCATCAAATCCTTTCCCTCTCAACCCTTTCTTTAAGACCCATCCCTTTTCCATTTTCCATATGAAGCAAATAATATTGGTGGTCTGCGGTTGGGGTGTGATAAAGGTTTTCCCCTTCAGAATTGTTGGTGGTTGCCTTTTCAGCTGAATTTGCAATCTGGGTCAACTACCTTTTCCGATTGTGATTTCATTAATGTCTAACCTATTTCAAAGTTGGCTCTGGGGTAGGGCCTTGCTTCTATCTATACAAAACCTAAATGTTCACTTTTCCCTTTTTATTGAAGATGGTGTCAAAGCTTCTCTGTGCCCTTCTGGACACAATTGCGGTCCGTACTATACGTGTACCCGTCTATTGTCTTTTGACCTCTCTCAAGACACTTTTCATTTGCTTCAGTAACCCTTGTCAACTCAGACGATTAGTTTACCCCAAACGTATCAACAACAAATAAGGGTCCCTTCCCCTTGATTTACAAGTTTCTGTTTGTGGTTGTGTTACTGATTGAATCTGTAAATATGACAACGATTCATCGGTTCGACAGATGAGCCAGTGAGCAAGTGTTGGCATAATTAATGATTAGCAGGAGCATGAACGAATGGATGAATGAATGGGTGAGTGCATGAATGAATGGTAACTAAATGCATGTGTAAATTCATCTAAGTTAAAATAAAAATAAAAAATAAAAATAAAAATAAGTAAATAAAAAAACATTTTTTTTTTTTTTATATAGGTACAGGAATGGGATGACACTGCATGCGTATATGCGTCAAGGACATTCACACCTTTAGTTATGAACTTGAGCAGTAGCTTCTCGATCTGCCATTAGTTGGTCTCAATACTCATGAGCTGAGAACAGGGAAGTTTTGACTTTAACTAAGATCACAGAAATAACTAGTAATGTAGTTTTATCTTTCTCATTTAATAAACAAACACTGTTGTATTTAAACCACCATCCTTATCATCAAACAGAGCTGATTGTTTGTAACAGGGATAATGACATCTTCTAAAACTAGTGGATAAAATATCACATAGGAACCAAGGGTAGTGGAGCCCTAGCTCAATGCAAATAACCTATCCACAGCCCATACTCAAAATGTTTGTACAATGAAAAGACATGAGTGTCCTAAATGTATAAATATATATATGCATTTAATAAAATCAACTGTTCTTAGCACTGTTTCCTGCCTCCATATTGCCAGTGATCAAGAGCTCGAGGGTGCTCGAAACGCGTTTGGCGCTTGGATTGATGGCGCTCTGCTGACCTTACTGCCGCCTGCTGAGTGGAGTGCAGTAACCCCGTAGTGTGTGGCTTCTCTTTTGGGCAACCTGTTTTTTTGTACGATAGCGGCTCGTCCGGTCGCGAGAAGCCCCGACGCCTGAAGGCGGATCCTGTGTGCTGGTAAGCACGAGCACACATTGGGACTGCGGGGGCCTCGCTCGCAGAAGTACAGGCAGCGGAAAACAGTGTTTGCACACGCTCCACCGTAAATGGATGTACTATTTTTTGTGGGGCAAGAACAGTATCCACTTGGTGAAAGAACTTTAGAGTCTTAGTGTGGCTACATTATTGGACTACCAGGACAAGCATGCCACTGTGTGCAACGCCCACCGGGGTGGGACTCTGCATTTAATAAAATCAGCTGTTCTTAGTACTGTTTCCTGCCTCCATATTGCCAGTGATCAAGAGCTCGAGGGAGCTCGAAACGCGTTTGGCGCTTGGATTGTGTGCGCTCTGCTGACCTTACTGCCGCCTGCTGAGTGGAGTGCAGTAACCCCGTAGTGTGTGGCTTCTCTTTTGGTCAACCTGTTTTTTTGTATGATAGCGGCTCGTCCGGCCGCGAGAAGCCCCGACGCCTGAAGGCGGATCCTGTGTGCTGGTAAGCACAATGCATTTAAGGTGAAGGATGCATTTTAAAAGGGTACCTAGCGCTATGTAGGACTGTATTTATAATGTTTTTAATAATATATGATGTGGGGTTGTGGGTTGGTGTCTAATGTGAATAAGGTTGGAGGTGAAATGTGGTTGTCATTGTAGGTTTTTTAAAGGCGCAAGGGGGAACTGTATGTAAGGTGAATAAAGGTGGATGTTTTAGGGGCTGCGGTGTGACATTTTTAATGGCCATTTTATACAAGGCATGACTGTATCTATGATGTCTAAGGATACTATTTTGGGGTGTTGGGGACCTGTTAAAGGTGTTTTAAAAAAAAATGTGGGCATGTATTTATGGTGAATAATACTAAGGGTATTACAGGTGCGACAATCCTGTAACGTAAGGCTTTTACAGGTCCTACAAACCTATAACAATACGCTATGGGTCTATGGGGTCAGAGTACACTACTTAATATACAATGTATACAGGTCAAAATAAATAAATACACCTGTGTACTTACCCAATGGCTATACTGGTGCTGCAGGGTCTCTGGCGCAGGTTGTGGCAGGCTCAGCAGGTGTGTCCAGGGTTTGGGGGGGTCACAGTCCCGCAGCATATTTTAAAATAAAGGCCCCCAGAGTCCGCTCCCAGCCGTGGTACTCTGGGGGGGCTCCAATGGCCTTGGGGTGGTGTGGGGCTCGAGGCCCCTGCATTAATAATGGTCCCAGAGCCCGTGGGTCCAGGTGGGGCTCTGGGGATTGCTCCGGGCACCATTTTATAAAATAGAGGCCCCCAGAGTCCGTTCCCTGCTGTGGTACTCTGGGGGCTCCTGTGGCCTTGGGGAGGTGTGGAGGTCAAGGCCCTTTTTATATAAAAATAAAAGCCCCCAGAGCCCGCTTCCAAGCGTGGCACTCTGGGGGCATCTGCAGGCGGTGTGGGGCTTGAGGCCCGATTAAAAAAAAAAAAAAATGAAGATCCCGAGCCCGCTTCCATGCGTGGTGCTCCGGGGTTGTTAGGCTGAGCACGGCATGGCCCGCTGGGTGGGGGCTCGAGGCCCCGGTTTAAAAAAAAAATGAAGTCCCCAGGAGCCCGCTGCCCAAGTGTTGGGCTCCGGGGTAATGTGTGTGGCGCTGTGGGTGGTTGGGGCTCGCGGCCCAGAGATTTAAAAAAATGAAGTCCCCGGAGCCCGCTGCCCAAATGCGGGGCTCCGGGGTAATGTGTGTGGTGCTGTGGGTGGTTGGGGCTCGCGGCCCTGAGATCTAAAAAATGAATTCCCCGGAGCCCGCTGCTCAAGTTCGGAGCTCCGGGGTAATGTGTGTGGTGCTGTGGGTGGTTGGGGCTCGCGGCCCGAGATTTTTAAAAATGAAGCCCCCGGAGTCCGCTGTCCTCCATGCGGAGCTCCGGGGCTTGTGCAGGCGGTGTGGGGGGGTTGGGGCTCACGACCCCTATTTTAAAAAAAATGAAGCCCCCGGAGTCCACTGTCCT
The DNA here is from genome assembly GCF_964204655.1 of Triturus cristatus. Classification (NCBI taxonomy): domain Eukaryota; kingdom Metazoa; phylum Chordata; class Amphibia; order Caudata; family Salamandridae; genus Triturus; species Triturus cristatus. The sequence continues at coordinate 1,174,465,984 of NC_140590.1, read as the reverse complement.
CCATACGGAGCTCCGGAGGCTTGTGCAGGCGGTGTGGGGGGGGTTTGGGGTTCGCGACCCCTATTTTAAAACAAATGGAGACCCGGAGCTCGCTGTACTCCCTGCGGGGCTCCGGGTAATGTGCAGGCGGTGTTGTGGGGCTCGCGACCCTAGATTTAAAAAAAAAATGAAGCATGGCCCCCAGAGCCCGCTTACCTAAGGAGCTGCTCTGGGGGCTGGGGCCCGGTTTCCTCCCGACCCCACGTTGTTAATGATGGCGGTTGAGGGGCCAGAGAGCTTCCTCGCAGCGTTTGCGAGGGCAGGACCCGCCCATGCCGTGATGTCACCGGGGACTCCCCTGACATCACGAAAGGGGCGGGCCCTGCCCTCGCAAACGCTGCAAGGAAGCTCCCGAATGGGGCTTTTCCCAGCCTGACTGTGCCCTAAGCGGGCAATAAATAATAAAAAAAAATGTATTTAAGGCCACAGGGACCGTTTTAGCACCGTCCCTGTGGCTTTTCTTTTTTTTTTCAATTGAGCCTTATTTATTTAGCGTGCCATAGCCCCTGAGTGTGGGCATTCAATAAAATAAAAATAAATAAATAATACATTTTAAGAAAAAGGTATTGACAGCCACAAGGACCATTAAGCAGCGTCCCTGTGGTTTTTCTTTTCTGTTTTCAAAGGGGGACATTTTATATAGCACAACCTTGCCCCATGAGTGTGGGCATTCAATAAAATAAAAGAAAAAATAATAAATAGAATTAAAAAAAAAAAAAGGTATTGACAGCCACAGGGACCATTAAGCAGCGTCCCTGTGGTTTTTCTTTTTTGTTTTCAAAGGAGGACATTTTATATAGCGCAAACTCAACCTGAAGGTCTAGGAGCTCTTTTTTGGAGCCACTGTTACGTTACACAAAGGCAAATTCATTTTAGGTAGGCAAGGGTAGATTAAGTTAACTGAATCACAGGATATAGAGTAGGGGTTTTTCTCATGTTTTTGCATGCCCCGGTCAGCCCATTTAAAAAAAAAAATGCATGTTTTATGCGCTCCCCCAGACAGCCCTTTTTAAAATGCGTGATTTTTCTCTACCCAGGTAACCCTTTAAATGCAACCCAGAGAGTGTATATAGTGTAGACCATGCTGCGCATAGTGTATTTAGGGTCGGATTGTGACAGGTTTTCTCCTAGGCGATATACTTTCGTTACTTGCAGTTTATAAGTTAAAAGTCTAATATAAAGCACTGAATTATTAAAAGGTTCCCAGCAGCAGCTTGCACAACCCATTATATAGATATAGGTACAGGTTATGGGTGTACATATGGTGGGGCTTGTGGGTAGGAATCAGAGGTTCTTATTAAAAAATTAAGGTGCCGATTACGATCCGGTAAAAAAACTCCCGGTACGACTCGTATCCGGTCTTTTTACCGTACGAATCGCACAAGTGCCGTACAAACTGCCAATTACGATTCGCATGGGAAAAACTCCATACGAGTCGCATTGGGAATTATTCCCCACACATCCTCGTGTCGGAAAATGTGTCCGACACGTCCTCGGACGAATCACCGTACAAATGTGAAAAGTGAAGTCCGACCGCGGAAGCACGATCCATCCCGTGCGTCCGATGTTACAACCGTATGGAAAAAACACCGTCCGCACCGAACTCCCATAGCAACCATGGAGACATGTGCCCGCATACGCGCCCAACACTTCCCCCAGCCCCCGTACGTTCGAGTCGTACCCCCCGTGTATGTACACCCCCACCCGTGTATGTACACCCGTGTACGTTCGAGTCGTACCCCCACCCGTGTATGTACACCCGTGTACGTGTCGTACCCCCCGTGTATGTACACCCGTGTACGTTCGAGTCGTACCCCCACCCGTGTATGTACACCCGTGTACGTGTCGTACCCCCCGTGTATGTACACCCGTGTACGTGTCGTACCCCCGTGTATGTACACCCGTGTACGTTAGAGTCGTACCCCCGTGTATGTACACCCGTGTACGTGTCGTACTCCCCGTGTATGTACACCAGTGCACGTGTCGTACCCCCCGTGTATGTACACCCGTGTACGTGTCATACCCCCCGTGTATGTACACCCGTGTACGTGTCGTCCCCCCGTGTATGTACACCCGTGTACGTTCGAGTCGTACCCCCACCTGTGTATGTACACCCATGTACGTGTCGTACCCCCCTGTACGTTCGTGTCGTACCCCCCTGTATGTACACCCGTGTACGTTAGAGTCGTACCCCCACCCACGTATGCATGGAGCGTACCCCCACCCCAACATTCTAAGTACGGAGCACACCCCAGGCCCCAACATCACCACCTTCACACAACATTGCGCATGTACGAGTCGTACCAAGCCACACACAAGGACAGCACTGTACAACAAAATGGCCCATGTACACACCGTACACATGCTAAAAACGCACGTACACAACCAGGACAAACCAAAACGACACAAGAATACACCATTCGAATGGCACAAAGCCACAAAACATGTCCAACAACCACTAAAACATCACATTCACTGACCTGCAACTGCCAAAAACCAAAACAGAGGCCCAAAACACAACCACTCCTTATAACACACCCACCCAAAGTTCAAACACAGCCACACCCACCAATGGACCAATAAAAAGGGCCCACACACACAAACCATGAGCCTTTGCAACAGACTCACTGCTGCCAGACCCCACAGACAACCTACAGCACCATACTAGAAGCTTTACCACACCTTACACTTGCACACCTTCACACACACACCTTCACAAACACCCCCACATCACATTCACACACACACCTGCACAACCACACCCACACACCCACAACCATCCACACCACCCCCCGCCCACCATCCACACCCACACCCCTCACCATGCCCACTAACAAGAATCCAAAGTTCACTAGCCGAGAGTTGGAGGTCCTTGTCGATGAAATCCTCAGAGTTGAGCCACACCTCTTTGGAACATTGGTCAGACAGACCAGCATTTCAGAAAAAACAGCCATGTGGCAGACGATCGTCGATGCTGTGAATGCTGTTGCGGACACCAGAAGGACCAGGCATGAATGCCAAGCCAGGTGGTACGATCTGCGGAGGAGGGTCCGAGCCAAAATGACGGACGAACACAACCAGGCCAACGTCACTGGAGGAGGGCTGCCCCGCAGAACCGTACAATACCATCCCTGGGAGGAGAGGGTGATGGCCATACTGCCTGTGGTGGCAGTCGACGGATTAGAAGGACTCCGAGACCCGGGTGAGTACACAAACAACTCACCTCACATGGGGGGAACGACATCCACAACCAAACTCACAAACAGGCACGCAACCACCCCAAGCTATCGCATGACTCAACCACACTCCATGAACAAGCACATGCCACTGGCGCCACCATGCCCCATGCACCCAGCTGGACAATGCCAAGTCACAGGCGAAAGAAAACACCAACACAAGACACGGTAAGCCGGATGGCGGGAGTGTGGGCCCCAAAAATCACATAGTGCAACTCAGAAGCAGACAACAATGCCCCCTGCCCATATGGCCTAGGTCACAGCCAGACAAACAGTATGTCCCCACACAGGAAATACTTGCCAGCAAATGGCGGACGCCTTGCATTAACACATGGGGGTGACGGCACGTTCTTGCACATGACAGCAGCTAATGAACAGCCAACACTGTGAAAGAGTGGCAGCACACACCACCACAGCAGCAGCGCAGACACAGACACTACACCTAATGGGTGCCTGGAGATCAGAAACAAACTCACATCAACAATCCAAGGGCCATTCAAAGAACTGCTAACAGTGTGTGCCCAGGAAGCTGGGCTGAGGTGACAGAGGGTGACACACAGAGGGAGGGAGAGGGGGACAGAGAGGGAGGGAGACACAGGGAGACGGACAGAGGGAGGAGGCTGACACAGGGAGGGAGGGAGAGGGGGACAGAGAGGGAGTGAGAAAGGGACACACAGGGAGAGCAAATCAGCCTTGTGGTGTGTGGGAATGTCTGCTCGTCAGCAGGTGGACTGCGTGCATGTAGACAAGGGTGGCCAGTGCCAGAACCCCCCCTCTTCTCCATGGCAAAACACAGGGCCATGTCACAACCTGTGCACAAGCACAACGACAGCTACCTGCATCATATAAGTGTGTGGAACCACTCCATGTGCACACGTACAGTGCTACACGGAAGGCGCCAATGCATGGCATGCCACACCTGCCCACTCCACTGCTGACTGCAGTCACAATTGACGCAGCAAGTAAGACTGTGCCACACATAGGTAAAGTCGCAAATGCTGTGCCCAAGGGACATACCCATGCACAAGTGCACTGTGAGTGGAATGCAAGACATATCCAAATTCCCAGAGGAAATGTGCCAACTTTGAAACCAATGAAACATGGATGTTGCATGGAACAAAATTAACATTGTCTCTCTCACACACAGGTCAACGTCGTGGATCACCCCCCAACACTGGGGGGGAACACTCACAGGACCCGGCTCGGCGGGATGACGGAGCCACCGGCAGCGACGACTCTCACCACTCTGTGGACGAACCCGACCCCGACCAACCTGGCCCCTCTGGTGTCCAACGACCTGCAGCACCTGCGTCAGGTACAACTGGGCCAACCACCACCCCCACTCCTGCCACATCCCAGGAGACACCCAGGATCCCTGCCCCACTACCACAATGCAGCCAGGCTGGCCAGGAGGGACACGGTGTCCCGGGCACCCAGGAGGAGGCAGGCGACAACGCCAATGCCACCCCTCAGGGGTCCCGGAGACCCGATGTGCCCACAAGGGCAGGCCAGGTGCAAGTGGGCAGGGGTGATGGGAGTGGAGGACGGCGGAGGCGCGAGCCTGACCGGTTGGCTGGGGAACCGGTATATTCCCATGTCCGAAACATCCTGGACACATACCGGCAGGACACCACGGGCATGGCCCAGGTTGTGTCCACCCTCAACGAGATGAAGGGGACCCTCGATGAGATCAAGACCCAGCAGGCCCAGCAACATGCGGAGCAACATGCCTGTCTACTGCAACACCAACGGAGGATGGAGGACAGACAGGCTGAGCTCGTGACGGTGTTCACTGGAATTCACAGTACACTCCGTCGGATGGCCGACAACATAGGCAACCCTCCCTGTGCCAGAAGGCGTAGAACATCACCACCCACAGGGAGGGATGAGGAGGAGACATCCGACGGAGCATCCCAAACATCGTCACGGCCTGCTTCTGAGGGTCCCCGCAGGAGGGCGGGTCGTCCACGGAAAAGACCGTGAGGGTCGGCGCAACAGCACCATCTCCCAGCACACCTGGCCTGGCACCTGGCCCACTGGAGCAACAGCAGCACAGCATCAAAAGACATTCTCTGCCACATGGACTTGCTGGTCACTGTCTGACCAATGTTGACAAAGACTGTGGCATGGACTCTGAGGATTTCAAATGGCAAGGACACCAACTCCCCTAGTGAACTTTGGATTCCACACACCCGGAAAGCCCCTCATGTCAACCCCCCCCCTACCCCAACCAAAATAAAAAAGTCACACCATAAAGAGAAGATGCCTACTGATTGCATTATTACCTTACATGTGTCTTGTAAAGTCTAACTATGCCTGAGTTCTCATTTGACTGCAACCATCCACACCCTGGGGCCTGAGTCTGGCACAGGACACACATGGGTCACATTGTATTAGGCAAGACAGACATGGAGCACCATACACACCCGTGATGGGCCCAACCAGCTGAGGGGGTGGCCGCACAACCGTGCCGACAGACATATTGAGTACAGCGACAGCCATGCGCAGAGGTCAGGGATCATGTGGAGTGTCCTGGGGGGCACCCAGGTATGTGTTGACAGGTGGCAGAACCATGTCCTGCAAGCTTGAGTCAGGTGGATGCAGTGAATGGTGGCCTGGCCAACGTTGGATGCATGGGGATGGCACATGTCACAATACCCACACAGTCATTGACTACATGCACAATACACAGTCTAATCCCACACAAACAGCTTGCATCTTGCTACTCTACACATAGACACATAGCCACTATCACGGAAAACCATGCCAGACATGCCGGAAGCATCGTGGCAACACATCAGCATTGACTGAGAAAAGGCACCTTGGAGGCATAGGGACACCTTTATTAGTCATGTATTCGGGATTGCAGAGGCAACTCGGAGTACACATGAACGGGTCATGTGGAGTAACATGTGGGTCCAACACTGGAACCCCCCTTCTGCAGCCCAAATGCGTGATAGCCATGGAACTGGCACACAAGTGTCGGCTAACAGCTAAACACCCCCTGCTGCTCACGGAAAGACTGCCATACACCGTTGATCCGCTGATGTGGAAGTCCCACAGCATGTCAAGCCAAGGCAAACCGTATGTGTCCGAGGGCAGTGTAACACACATTGATGCCATCATCACATTCCACAATCCCATCACTGATGACTGTCAACAAGTCTGACCATCTATTCAGGTGTACCCAGCTGCATGTAATGTGTACCATGGTGATGCGACATGTCTGCAGAGGAACCAAACATCGACAGGGGCAGTGTGCATACATTGTGAACAACTGCCACACCCAATACACCCCTGATGCATCCCTTACCCTAAGGAGACTTCCAAACTTGTCCGTGGGTGTAACGCTGAGTCAGCACACGATGACGTGTCCATGAGGAATAGCAGTGCCACAACAATGCAACCAGCAGACGGCATGCGCAAGTATCTGGGGATGAGAGACACACAAGAAGTCAGCCACAAAAAGCACAGCCACTTGCATGTGCATGTACTCGAAACATGTAAGGATGACAACATGCCAGGTCACAATTATGACTGGGGAAATACACATCACTGCCACCATCACTCCAGTGACACATCCACACACACCTCTGACTCACGTGGCATACATGCAGATGGACACACACATCGCAACACATGCCACACGGGGACCAATGCGTGCACACACAGACACTGGTACTCACCACTAAGCAAAGAAGTCGCGTATGAGCCGAGTCCGGATGTCCTCTTGCGGAACCATGTCCTCCACATCACTAGCCCCATTGCCAAGACCTTCGTCCTCCACGGGTGGATGGTCCTGATCCTCTTGATCCAGGATGAGTGGCACAGCTTTCTCAACTGCCATGTTGTGCAGCATGCAGCAGACCATGAAGATTTTGCAGACCTTCGCCGGGGCATATGGGAGCGCGCCGCCGGTCTTGTGGAGGCATCGGAATCGGCTCTTCAGGAGGCCAAACATCCTCTCTATCACTCGCCTTGTCCGGCCATGGGCGGTGTTGTAGCGGAGCTGGGCCGGCGTGATGGGGTTGCGGAGAGGTGTGATCAGCCATGGCATGTTGGGATAGCCAGCGTCCCCTACATGGAAACCACATGGACATAAGTAGGACAGGAGAAGCGGTCGTGCTGGAAGTCTACGCAAAATACAGGACAGACAGACTGTACCCACCAACAACACATGCTCGTTCGTTGCGCAGCTGCGTCATCATTTCAGGCATCCTGCTACGCCTCATGATGTAGGCATCGTGTGCTGATCCTGGAAAACGAGCACAGACATGTGAAATCACCATGTTGGACAGACACACCACAAGGGCATTGATGGAGTGGTAGTGCTTGCGATTCCTGTACGCTACCTCCTGTGCCTATGGTGGTACCAAAGCCACATGTGTCCCATCTATGGACCCAATGACATGGGGCATCCCTCCCAGGGCATAGAATCCACGCTTGACCCCAGTCAACATTTCAGGGGTTGGGAAATGGATGAAGTCATCCAGGTGAATCAACATGGCCTCTAAGAAATCATGCAGCACACGGCAGAACATGCTCTGGGACATGCCACCAACATGAGCTATGGTATTTTGAAAGGTACCCGTGGCAAGAAAATGTAGGGCTGCCATTACCTTCAGCTTGGGTGTCAGTGCCGTAGGATACCTGTGCAGCGGTTGCAGGTGTGGTGCCAGTCTCGCCGTCAACTCCAGAATCAACCGTTGGGGGAAGCGGTAGCACCGGATACAGTCATTCTCCCGCATGGCAGCCAAGTCCGGAATTGGTCGGGGAAGAGGCGGCGCTCTGCAGTAATTTGGAAGTGACAAGGAAGAGTGAGTGCACCACAACAACAATTTATTTGTACTGAGCACATGTTAATCTGTCAATACACATATGCTACATACGGAGTCAGGTATGTGCCACATGCCCTGGATACGTATGGCTGCCAGGTGACACTCCTACCAAGACCCAGCTACACACGGAGATTGTGAACTTCCACATGCCATGGCATGGGATTAGCTGTGTCCCAGTGTAAGTGAACAGCCAGATGCAAGACAGGAGTGACATACATCCACACATCAGCAGAAGTTGGATGTCGATTGCAGAGACTGGTAGCGGTACACTAGAGCCACGGGTCACATGACATTACACTAGGACAGCTCACACACCTTGCCATGAAGGTGTACATGTGATGACTCACCACACATTCATAGAGAGGATGCAGACATGTCCTTGTTATGCTACTCCGTGTCCCATGCATACATACGCACCTCACATCCGATACCACATGTGGCATGGTGTGCGGAACAGTGTGCCATGTCCATCTACACACAGACACATGTTGGTTGCTGCAACAGCTGCAGCTTTTGAGGGAGCTCCAACATCAAGCTAATGGAAATCCCCCACACATACATGACATAGTCACATCGTGCACCGTGGGTAGTGACATGTCAGGTGTGGTAACCCCTGTACCGGGCCTCAGGGGACACTTCCGTGTGTTGTTGTCCGTGCCATGCCAGTGACGCTCATCCCAAGTGTGCAGTACGACATGCACACTTGTCAAAGGAGTCAAGGGCATGCCTGGCACACATTGCACCGTCACACATTACATGTGTACACATCTCATCATACATCTGGGGCCTTCTCGACTCTGGAGTAATGTGCCACATCACAGCCTTTCCCACCTGTGCCCCACACATGTAGTACTGCCCAGACAATGCCTTGATGTCCATCCATGGACAAGTATGTCAGCCCTATTCCTTCCTGTGTGTTGCCTGTCACCACTGTGATGTGTGAAAACCACTGTACTTTCGCAAAGAGGGCCTGTGTACGTTCCCGTATCACTATGGGAGTGCTGCCGTATGTGTACTGTTAGAAATGGCGATTTCTGGTTGGCTAGGGCTTGTGCCAAAGCCAGACAGAAACCACCACTCTAGTCAGGGCTGGGGAGTTACACGCCAAAGATAACCCCTGCTCACCCCCTTGGTAGCTTGGCACGAGCAGTCAGGCTTATCCCTGAGGCGATGTGTAAAGCGTTTGCGCGCGCACCCAGGAACAACACCCAAGGCCCACCACAAAGGAAACTCCACACAAGGTATTCTATAAAAATAGCCTTTGTATTATACACAACACATTAGATAAAAACACACACTCTACAATGTGCCAACAGGCACGGGCAGAATTTACAAGGGATCATATATACAGGGGACAGGGCCACATGGACCACTGTCAGGAATTAGCACTTAGAACATAGCACAAATCACCAATAGTAAACGTAGAACATAACACAAAGTAACTGTAGAGCACAACCAGTAACTACTGGCGCACTAATGACCTCAGCGTCATCACACTAGCATCAGGTGTAAAACCTATCCTGCATCTATCACAGGGGCATAAATACATTATGCACATTCTCAGTAGTCTAACGCATTAGACCTAACCACCTAAGTATAACTACTCTAGGGGCGTACATAACACAGGGAAGTACATTCTCCCTACCATCAACCTGAATAGGTAAAACAACCTCATAGGCAGAACTAACCACATTTAGAGGTATGAAATACAGGGAGCGCAAAATATACTATACACCGTACATTTCCTAGCACCAAAAGCATGAACACAGGGTGCGCAAAACATACTACACCGTACATTTCCTAGCACCAAAATAACATTATAGTCCAGGTTGCGCCAAAACCTAAACGTAGCAGCTGCCCACTACTTGCTGGGCAGCTGGGGACAAGAACAGGGCCTAAACGCTGCAGCTGGCACTAAGTGCTGCGCAGCTGGGAAGGCAAATGAAGCAGGGCTCTCATCAGCCCTTCAGAACAAACTGCGCCAATCCTTGGAGCCCTCTAGGCTCTTGGAATACTGTCCAAACGTTGGAGCCACCTAGGCTCTAAAACGACATGTCCCCCTGGAGCACACTGGCTCCTGAAATCATTATGCCCCAGCGTTGGAGCCGTCTGGGGCTCTAAATCGACATACAGGCGCCCTCCGTTGGAGCCTCGTGGGCTCAAGAAACAATTAGGCTTGTGGGAGCCAGGTAGGCTCGAGAAACAATCGTGCCCAAGCGTTGGAGCCTGGTGGCTCTAGAACAATTGGCCCCCAAGTCCCCCTGGGACTTCTAAATATCACATGGCCCCCAGGTTGGAGCGCCTAGCGCTCAAAACACTCATGCCCCCGACTTTGGAGCGTACTCGCGCTCTGAAATAAGGATGGCCTCGGTGGAGCCTCACAGGCTCTTCAACGATGTGCCCCGTCGTTGGAGCGCGCCCCCCCCTATCGGGTGGGGCGCTCAGGACATAGGCCGGTCTGGGACCGGCACCCACAACATGGAAGATAGCCCCTACTCACCGGGGCTGTGTGATCGGACTCCTTCTGTCTCCTCTCCCTCCTGCCGGCAACGCGGGGCTCTCCCTCGCTCTGGGGAGCCCCGCCTCACTCCTGGCGCCGGCACTCTGCTCATCGCCCGGTCCCTCTTCTGGGACCGGGACTTCGGCATGGAGCCTACGGGGCTCCGGACGTCTCCTCCGGCTGCCGGGGTGTGCGCGGGACTTCCTCTGCAAAACCGGAAGTCCCGCCCGCCGCCAGGCACCTTCTCGCCTGACTTCCGTTTTTGCCGCGACTCGGGCCGCAGCGGTGATTTTCAACAGGCGAATCGCGGGGTAGGCACCCGCAACGTAGAATAAAGATGAAGCGGACATAAGCGGGGTGGGCTCCCGCATTGATCACGGCAAAGTCGCGGGGTGGGCACCCGCATGAATTAGGAAGTCGAGACGAAGACGCAGGGTGGGCACCTGCATATATTTAACAACATAAAGCGGAGTAGGCTCCCGCTATTAACGACCAAATAAGCGGGGTGGGCACCCGCGAAAGCACGCAACATGGGGAGAATCCCTAAGCTGGGGATTCCCTCTCTCCTGCTCTCAGCAGCGCGACGCTGCACAGCCCCAGCTCCTCCTACGGGCAACATAAAGCAAGGTAGCACTCCCAGGGCGCTAGAAGGCTGCACCAAGCCTTGGTAAAGCAAAAGGACCAGCAAAAAGGTCCCCACGGTCCTGAGGGCATCCAGGGGGCAAGGTAGGGCCCAGGGGCCAGCACACAGGGCCCTCCAGCAGGGAGGTAGCCCCCATGGCGGTCCCTCCTGGGCCCCACCAGCAGCCAGCCCCCCTCTGTCAGGCTCCAAGAAGAGAACAGTTTCTGTGGGGACACAGCCCCATTTTTATACAGCAAGCCCCTTTGTTCTGGGTTCAGGGTGAGGGGGAAAACCAGTCGCAGCTGGTTGGGGAGCACCCTTGATGTGCTCAGCCCCTCACTCTATTCATTGGCAGGGCTAGGGTCGTCAGTCGCACCGCAGGGGGCGGGGCCAGCATTGTGTGTGGAAAACCCTGTCCTATTCAGGACCCCGGTGTACTCCTCCCACCCATCTAGCTGCTGATCTCCCCATTCACCACTGGGTGACTCATCCTGACTCTGGGGAATCCCTAGCCCGTCACATGACATGCCCAGCCAATCACGCGACAGACACACTGCACACAGAAGTGCCCACTTCTAGAAGTGACACTTCCACACTAGGTACATGCACGCCGCACACATCATCGCGCAGCATTCACTCCCACGAGTCCGCACATACCAAACTCGGGCCTGCACACCCCACGCATCAGGAACTACTAGGGACACATACATTCCCCATGCATTCCTATGGGAGGGCAGGCCTATCTCACCACATGCACTCAGAGCACGCACGCACTTTACCCTGGGACACAGGGAAAGTGCGCAGAAACCAAGAAAATCACCACACCAAGTCACCAATAAAAAGCAAAAAGTTCAGGGGTGAACCTGCCAGAAGGGCCAAGTCCAACATGTACCCATAGTGATGGTGAGCGTACAGGCGTGTGTACGGTCCGTACCACCATGAGTACGCATACGCAAGAACACCCATAGTGGTACGGACCGTACACGCGTGCGTACGCCCACTATCACTATGGGTGTCCTCGCGTATGCATACTCGTAGTGGTACGGCCCGTACACACGCCTGTACGTTCACTATCACTATGGGTGTCCTCGCGTATGCGTACTCGTAGTGGTACGGCCCGTACACACGCCTGTACGTTCACTATCACTATGGGTGTCCTCGCTTATGCGTACTCGTAGTGGTACGGCCCGTACACACGCCTGTACGTTCACTATCACTATGGGTGTCCTCGCGTATGCGTACTCGTAGTGGTACGGCCCGTACACACGCCTGTACGTTCACTATCACCGTAGTGGTACGGCCCGTACACACGCCTGTACGTTCACTATCACTATGGGTGTCCTCGCGTATGCGTACTCGTAGTGGTACGGCCTGTGACACCCATAGTGATAGTGAACGTACAGGCGTGTGTACGGGCCGTACCACTACGAGTACGCATACGCGAGGACACCCATAGTGATAGTGAACGTACAGGCGTGTGTACGGGCCGTACCACTACGAGTACGCATACGCGAAGACACCCATAGTGATAGTGAACGTACAGGCATGTGTACGGGCCGCACCACTATGAGTACGCATACGCGAGGACACCCATAGTGATACGGAACGTGCACACGCCTGCACGGGCCGTTGCTATGCATTTGGGGTGCCCTAGGGCCCCGGAACGCACCGTACCTGTGTGTGAAGCTCAAAATTACATAGGGGACACATGAGGGACAAGTATTAAGGCCTACATGCATGCTGGTTGTCATGGAGACCAAGTTTAAAGTTTGAATTTGTTCTGGAAGGTGCACAGCAGAAGTCAGTTGGAATGAATCTACTTTGTTGCAATGTGTTTGTGGGGTTGACATCATGCTGAAGAAAAAAACACAATAAGAACCCACTGACTGTGCTAGGTTTGAAGGGATTGGAGGAAACATAGGATGCAAATGTGAGTGACCAATCACTCTGTACTCCTGTGCATGAAACAGGCCAGCAAGGCAGATATAAGGCAGCCAGGTCCCATGAGGGAGCACTTGCCTGCACATCTCTGGATTCCACGACCCAGCTGCTGCTACTGATTCCCTGGAACCATGTCAAGGTCTGTGGAGAGGTCACAGCCCTTCACCCTGGAGGAGAACCTGGCTTTGCTGGATGTGATCCTCCCACAGTACCCCATGCTGTATGGGCGATCAGGGTATCAGGTGAGTGCAGAGTCCACTAGCACAGACTGTGTCCCTTTTTTGTGACTGTGACTTCTGCCATTGTGTCCAGGTGTCTCACACATGCTATGTACTGTAGGGGGGGTCCCAGGGGGGGGAATGCCTGATGTCTCCCAGCCAGAGCATGCTGTGGTGCATGTCTGCCGTCCTCACTTGCATTGTGTTTACTGTGACAATCACTGCATGGTGCATGCCACATTCTGCCTGTCTTATCCTCCTGGGAATGTTGCCTCTACAGTCCTCATGTGATTATGTGGTCAGCCCAGTGTGACAGGTGACTGTACCCACAGATGTGTGTTAGTTCTGTGTACCTGTGCTGAGAGTGTCCACATGATGTGTTCGTACCCTGAACATGGGTGTGTGTGTAAGTCCCCTGTCATGTGGGTGGGTGCATATGTGGAGTGTAGCACCCGAGCTGCATGAGGGATGGATATACCCTGGCCATGTGATGTGAGCAGGGAGCAGTGCTGTGTGTCTGACGTGCAGAGCCAGCCCCACACCTGTGAGCCCCCCCCAGTCTAGTGGCACATGTGCAGAGTGAGGTATGTCGCTGCATTTGGCAATGGCAGGTGAATGTCCTGTGCCTGTGTGTGTCTGTGTACTTTGCTGCGGTAGCGTCAGTGGCCTGTGGCATGTGACTGCTTAGAGGTGCTGCACATTATCCTGGTGTAGCTTGTGATGCACAGTGTGAGCCTGGATCATTGATTGTGTAGTTGCCCTCATTCCACCTGTGTCCTTTCAATGGCACGTACTGCTTTTGCCCTTCCCCAGAGGATCATGTCCCTATGACAAAGGTGCAATACGTTGGATGCATACTATGCCTTGTTGTAAACAGCAAATGTGTTCTAATATGTGTCTCTGTGACATGTGCCAGGTGTATTGATGTAGTGTCACTTGTTCATCCTCACAGGTAGGCGCCTCTGCCAAGGAGCAGATATGGCTGACCGCCGTCAGCGCCGTGAGGAGTGCGGATGGTCGGAAGCGGCGCCTGTCCCAGGTGAGGAAACGCTGGCAGGATATCCGGTGCTGGACACGGAGGATCGCACGGGTCCTGCTGGGGGACTCACCTGAGAGCCATAAGAACCGCGGGCGCCGCCGACTGACCCACATCCACAAGCGTGTGCTGCCGGTGGTATTTCCAGACTTGGAGAGGCGCTTACAGGAGATGCAGCAGCAGGAAGGGCGTAGGTACATGTGTGCTTGTTGTGTTTCACCAGCATTTGTAAGTGCACAGTTGCATGGATACACTGCCAGGGTTTAAAGGTGCTGTGCAGATCCAGTTACCCACAGTATAGCTGTGCTCTCCTGCCTCCCTTCCCCTCCTTGCAATGTGTTCCCTGGTCTGTGTGTAATCACTCCTTCACAAGGTAATATAGGCTGGCGCTTTCTCCACGTGAACTATGCCTGTAGCATCATGTGTGGGGGTGGTGTGTAACAGGTTTTGGGGCCTTGCCTGTGCCCTGTCTAGTTCAGTACATGTGGGTTCCATGTCAGTTGGCACTGATGCAGAGTCCAGACATGGGAGTTAGTCTCACAAGTGTCATGCCTTACAGCGCGCATGTCCTATTTTGTGGCCTGTGACATGATGTGCATGAGTGTGCGATACGCATAGTGCAGGGATGGTGGCATGTGTTGCAGTCATTCCCATTCAGGACCATGGAGCTGTGTTGCGACTACTGTCCCCTGGGTCATATTTTCCTAGGTGTCATGTGTGTCATCACAAAACGTGGACACTCTCAGTGTCTACAGCATAGGTTGTGCTCTGTGCCATTGTCCCCTGGCACCATGTATATTGACGTGAAATGTAGTACAAGTGTCCACTGTACAGCCTGACCTGATTTTCCTTGTTCATAGTCACAGTGGCCAGTGCCTATGTGTCTTGTTACAATCATCTGATGCTGCCCATTTGTACATGATTATTTGGACAGGCGCACCTCGGGTATTTTGCGTCCAATCTTGCATTTATGCATCCCCTGTGTATTTCACTCAGACTAAGAGATGTAAGTGCCACCTGTGTCTCAACAAATTGTCTCATGTAGGGGGTGGTTGGTGCGGGGCAAGCCTACATGTCAAAACCTGAAATCTCCTTGCTAGGTCTGGCCAGTGTGTGATGTTTGTCTGGACATACACTCAAGGTGCAGTGAGCCAGTCATGTTGGGCATGTTTTCAGTATTACCTATGCAGCATGTGCCTCAAGCTCATGGATTTGGTCCCTCCTCATCCCTATTGTCGGCAACGCTGTGTGGTGCAGATGCAGTGTTGGATTGTCCCCAGGGCCTGGCTCCTATGTCAAACTCCATTTCATGTCATTTGCTATTGTGTCATGCTCTCCATGGATTTTCATTGGCATGGTGGGTCAACCAACTGTGTGTTGCATGCCCTACATCTGTACCTTGTTTTGTAGATGTTACTTAACTTTCTTTGCAGGCTATGCACTGTAACATATGTAGATTGGACTCATGTGACATATGTATACAGGTGTGTGATTAATTGCTGTCTCTTCACCTTGCCCACAGCATCGTCGGGGGACACGGAGGGAGACATGAGCACAGACGGAGCGGAGGGACCGAGCACCAGTGCCAGCGTTGACATCGTGGCTGGCACATTGAGTGGCACAGAGGCGGAGGAGAGTGAGGCCGAGGACCTGTCCACTGGCACCACCGAATATGAAGCGGACGGGTCCGAGGATGATCTCTCCGAGTGGGCGGAGGCTGCCCCACCAGCTGACAGCGGCACAACATTGCACCCGCCCCCTCCATTGCCATCAGCCGCCTCCCACTTGCTCATGTCCCTTCCCAACGTGCCCGGTCACCACATGTCTCCTTCCTGCCAGGCACCGCACCCCCTGCCCCTGTCTCCACTGCTGCCGCCAATGCCGAGTCTGTGGACATCCAGCGGCAGTTGCAGATTGGTCAGGCTGCGATCCTTAATGTCCTCCATGGCCACAACCAGGTCCTCAACAACATGGAGGCATACTTGGAGGGCATTCACTCATCGCAGGCTGACCAACGCAGCTTGCTGAGGTCGATAGACTCGACACTGACTGCAGCAGTGGGTCTCCTGCAGCGCTTCATCCAACCCCCTACCCCTGCCCCATCCACACTTCCCACTCCCATGCCTGTCCCACGTACACCCAGACGTCAGCATGCACCCACCACGACGGACACAGGCACCACACCAGCAGGGAAGGTCACCCGCACACCTCCTGGCACGCACACACAGGGTGAAGTAGGCACACCCACTGGGTCGGGGGGCAAACGTAAGACACGCAGCCAGAGTGGGAGTCCGCATTCCACCAAATCCACTCCCTCCAAATCCCCTCCCCTCAGCTCTCCTGGCCACATATCACACAAAGACTCCTTCATGGCCGCTCTGTCCCTGAGCCCCACAGTGACACCACCCCGCAAGCGGTCAAGGGAGTCCCCGGTCAGGGTGGTTGAGTCCCCCCCCTGTCTACACCCTCCCCCAGTGGCGCTGCGACCCATCCCTCTGACCCCCTCCCCTCCTTGGGGCCTGTGGTTCCTTCGGGTGCAGGGGATTCCCTGGAGGACCTTGCTAAGGTGTGCAGCGAGATCCTGGCCTCCGCCTTTGGCCCTGCCCCACCCCCTGTGGTGGAGTCCTCCATCCCTGCACCCACGACGCCTACCCTTCGCCCTCCTGTCCCTGCGGTGCCTGGTTCTTCCCCCCACATGATGCCCTCACCCCTGTGGAAGACGACGGAATCTAACTGTGCAGGCAAGCTAGGGGACACGCATCCCACTGTGTCCCCCATCCAGCTGTGACTTCTGGACTGCCCTATGGGCTTTGTAAATATTGAACTTCCTACAAACAAGATTTTTTGGTTCATGCTGAATAAAGCAATTTATTTTTTTCCCTTGGAACACTACTGCTTTGCTGGTATTGCTGTTGGTGGGGCTGCTACATGGTTTTGGGTGGTGTTCATGTGTTGGGTGTGTGGGAAATGTAGTAGTGTGCTGGTCATAGGGGGGACCCTGGGATCTGTGTGCCATCACACGGTGTTAGCTAGGTTTCTCTGTTCATGTAAGCAGTTGCTGCATGGTGAAATTGTCCAAAGGTGTATTCCTTCCTCTGTGTACCCTGACATCTTCCCTGCAGGGTGTTCCCAATATTTAGCGCTGAGCTGTGTGTACATTAGCTGGGTGTGTGACGGACTTCTTCAACTTTGCACATGCATGCTGAGCGATGTCTCCACCTGCATCATTCGTGGCATCCTTGGTAGTCATTGTACTTGTGTATGTGGACTATTGACATGACTTCATGTGGACATGTTTTCTTTTCGGCGCTATGCATGCGTATACTCCCAGCCTCGCACACATGTGGTACATGTACTGCAGGGTCTTTGTGCACCTGACTGACATTTGTGGGCATGGTATCTGTGGCTACTCCACCCTTTGCGTTCCATGGGCACTGCTGTGAGTGTTAGGCACACACCCCTCCTGTGTCTGGGCACTGCTGGGAGGACTCTGCACCCACCCCTCCTGCGTCTGGGCACTGCTGGGAGGACTCTGCACCCACCCCTCCTGTGTCTGGGCACTGCTGGGAGGACTCTGCACACACCCCTCTTGTGACTGGGCACTGCTGGGAGGACTCTGCACACACCCCTCCTGTGTCTGGGCACTGCTGGGAGGACTCTGCACACACCCCTCCTGTGTCTGGGCACTGCTGTGAGTGTTAGGCATACACCCCTCCTGTGTCTGGGCACTGCTGGGAGGACTCTGCACCCACCCCTCCTGCGTCTGGGCACTGCTGGGAGGTCTCTGCACACACCCCTCCTGTGTCTGGGCACTGCTGGGAGGACTCTGCACACACCCCTCTTGTGTCTGGGCACTGCTGGGAGGACTCTGCGCACACCCCTCCTGTGTCTGGGCACTGCTGTGAGTGTTAGGCACACACCCCTCCTGTGTCTGGGCACTGCTGGGAGGACTCTGCACCCACCCCTCCTGCGTCTGGGCACTGCTGGGAGGACTCTGCACACACCCCTCTTGTGACTGGGCACTGCTGGGAGGACTCTGCACACACCCCTCCTGCGTCTGGGCACTGCTGGGAGGACTCTGCACACACCCCTCCTGTGTCTGGGCACTGCTAGGAGGACTCTGCACACACCCCTCTTGTGTCTGGGCACTGCTGGGAGGACTCTGCACACACCCCTCTTGTGTCTGGACACTGCTGGGAGGACTCTGCACCCACCCCTCCTGCGTCTGGGCACTGCTGGGAGGACTCTGCACACACCCCTCTTGTGTCTGGGCACTGCTGGGAGGACTCTGCACACACCCCTCCTGTGTCTGGGCACTGCTGTGAGTGTTAGGCACACACCCCTCTTGTGTCTGGGCACTGCTGGGAGTACTCTGCACACACCCCTCCTGTGTCTGGGCACTGTTGGGAGGACTCTGCACACACCCCTCCTGTGTCTGGGCACTGCTGTGAGTGTTAGGCACACACCCCTCCTGTGTCTGGGCACTGCTGGGAGGACTCTGCACCCACCCCTCCTGCGTCTGGGCACTGCTGGGAGGACTCTGCACCCACCCCTCCTGCGTCTGGGCACTGCTGGGAGGACTCTGCACACACCCCTCCTGTGTCTGGGCACTGCTGGGAGGACTCTGCACACACCCCTCCTGTGTCTGGGCACTGCTGGGAGTGTTAGGCACACACCCCTCCTGTGTCTGGGCACTGCTGGGAGGACTCTGCACCCACCCCTCCTGCGTCTGGGCACTGCTGGGAGGACTCTGCACACACCCCTCCTGTGTCTGGGCACTGCTGGGAGGACTCTGCACACACCCCTCTTGTGTCTGGGCACTGCTGGGAGGACTCTGCACACACCCCTCCTGTGTCTGGGCACTGCTGTGAGTGTTAGGCACACACCCCTCCTGTGTCTGGGCACTGCTGGGAGGACTCTGCACCCACCCCTCCTGCGTCTGGGCACTGCTGGGAGGACTCTGCACCCACCCCTCCTGCGTCTGGGCACTGCTGGGAGGACTCTGCACACACCCCTCCTGTGTCTGGGCACTGCTGTGAGTGTTAGGCACACACCCCTCCTGTGTCTGGGCACTGTTGGGAGGACTCTGCACACACCCCTCCTGTGTCTGGGCACTGCTGGGAGGACTCTGCACACACCCCTCCTGTGTCTGGGCACTGCTGTGAGTGTTAGGCACACACCCCTCCTGTGTCTGGGCACTGCTGGGAGGACTCTGCACACACCCCTCCTGTGTCTGGGCACTGCTGGGAGGACTCTGCACACACCCCTCCTGTGTCTAGGCACTGCTGGGAGGACTCTGCACACACCCCTCCTGTGTCTGGGCACTGCTGTGAGTGTTAGGCACACACCCCTCCTGTGTCTGGGCACTGCTGGGAGGACTCTGCACCCACCCCTCCTGTGTCTGGGCACTGCTGGGAGGACTCTGCACCCCCCCTCCTGCGTCTGGGCACTGCTGGGAGGACTCTGCACCCCCCCTCTTGTGACTGGGCACTGCTGGGAGGACTCTGCACACACCCCTCCTATTTAACAATATGTACGCTTAGAACATACACGTGTGTGGGTTCGCTCCATGGGGGTACGTGTCGTACATACACGGTTGGGGTGGGGGTACGCTCCATGCATACACGGGCAGGGTTACGGGTCGTACTTACACTGTTGGGGTGGGGGGGTACGCTCCATACGTCCACGGGTGAGGGTACGGGTCGTACTTACACTGTTGGGGTGGGAGTACGCTCCATACGTACGCGGGTGGGGTACGGGTCGTACTTACACTGTTGGGGTGGGAGTATGCTCCATACGTACGTGGGTGGGGTACGGGTCGTACTTACACTGTTGGAGTACGCTCATGCATACGAGGTGGGGTACGTGTCGTACATACACGGTTGGGGTGGGGGTACGCTCCATGCATATGCGGGTGGGGGTACGGGTCGTATTTACACTGTTGGGGTGGGGGGTACGCTCCATACGTACGCGGGTGAGGGTACGGGTCGTACTTGCACTGTTGGGGTGGGGGTACGCTCCATACGTCCGCGGGTGAGGGTACGGGTCGTACTTACACTGTTGTGGTGGGAGTACGCTCCATACGTACGTGGGTGAGGGTACGGGTCGTACATACACGGTTGGGGTGGGGGTACGGTACGTACATACACGGTTGGGGTGGGGGTACGCTCCATGCATACGCTGGTGAGGGTACGGGTCGTACTTACACTGTTGGGGTGGGGGGTACGCTCCATACGTACGCGGGTGGGGTACGGTTCATACTTACACTGTTGGGGTGGGGGGTACGCTCCATACGTCCGCGGGTGAGGGTACGGGTCGTACTTACACTGTTGGGGTGGGAGTACGCTCCATACGTACGCGGGTGGGGTACGGGTCGTACTTACACTGTTGGGGTGGGGGTACGGTACGTACATACACGGTTGGGGTGGGGGTATGCTCCATGCATACGGGGGGTGGGGGTACGGGTCGTACATACACGGTTGGCGTGGTGGTACGGTACGTACATACACGGTTGGGGTGGGGGTACGCTCCATGCATACGCTGGTGAGGGTACGGGTCGTACTTACACTGTTGGGGTGGGGGGTACGCTCCATACGTACGCGGGTGAGGGTACGGGTCGTACATACACGGTTGGGGTGGGGGGTACGCTCCATGCATACGCGGGTGGGGGTACGGTCCGTACATATCCGTACCCACACTGTGGAATGCTTGTACGGGCCGTACCCAGGCCTTTGCCACGTGGGTACAGCCGTCCCGCCATTGTTGGGGTGACGTAGGTGTGGGCATGGTACGACTCTTACCCACGCTCTTAAGGCGTGGGTACGGGACGTACCTGTATTGTTGTGTCGCCGGTTCGCGTCGTCAGGCACTTCCGTTGTGGCGGACGCTGGCTTTGCTGGACACGCCCCCACCCCCTCATAGTGACCAGGGCCTGGGGGTCAGGTATGTCCAGGGCATGTGTGCTGTGTGACTTTGGTGGGGGTTTTGTGGCCTGCCCCTGGTCTTGCCCCCCCCCTTTCCCCCCTCCCTTTGTTGTTCTAACCTTCTGCGGCGTCTGCGTCCGAACCTGTAGAGGAGGTCGACTGCTATGAGGGCCGGGATGACACGTAGGTTCGGGTCCATGTCTGTCCGTCGCGTACAGGTACTCCTTGGTCGCGTCGTACTGATTTCCCGGCAGTTTTTGGCAGCCGGAAAATATTCTCCGTGCGGGATGACGTCGGTGCGAATCGTAATTCCTGGTTCGTGAATGGCAGGCTGCGTGCGTCCCGACGTCACGTCGGCGCTTTCCCGGATCTTATTTGTATGTTTATTTTCGTTGGTCGGGGTTTTGTACGAATCGTACGGAAATGGAGTTTCCGTGCGATTCGTAATTCCATGTTTGTATATTGTTACGACCGGGTACGCGTCGGACGGAGAATATGCTCCGTCCGACGGTTTGTACCCGGTTTTTACCGGATCGTAATCGGCACCTAAATGTCAAGGCAAGGCTGTTTTCAATTTTGAATTTATGATTGGTGTTTTCTAAGGTGTATGTAACAAACTGTAATGCAGCGTTTATGAGGTGTAGTTTTAAGCAGCCATTTTGTTTTCTATCCCTAAACACAGGACTTACCGGCAATAACCATCACCGACTCAGAAATGCTAGCCTTGTAAGCAGGTATATGTATTTAGAGTTGTGTAGTTCTGAGTAGTTTTTGTACACGGCTGTCTCAGTAGCTCTGCTTTTCTAATTGTATTCTCATATATGTATGTTTTTATAGATTATAATACCAATGTACAGCTAAATCTTGATGATATAAAGCAGTACCTGGGGTCTCAAGACGCGTCGCAGAGTGTGCAGGATACAGTGGTTCTTTCAGGTAAATCAAAAAATGCCATGTTCTTTAAACTGCCTAAAACTTAGACTTTGTTAGACCAAAACCCCCCGGGGCGTACTGTAGGAGGGCTCCTCAGAAGAGACTGCTAAGGCCTTGTTTATACCACAAATGTGATTATTCTTTTTTTCTTTATAGGGTCCTCAGAGTCATGCACGGCCGACGCCGCTTTGCCAGAGGCTGCACAGCCGACAAAAGAAAAACCGCTAAAGAGGAAATCTTCAACATCTGGAAATGGACCGGTGACAAAGAAAGGAGCTGGCAAAAGACCTCTAAAAGGTGTGTTTTACAAAAGGGTGCAAAAAGAAGTAGAGGGGATCGCCGTGTAGTAGGGGTTGTATAAAGGGGGGTGTAGAAATGAATGTGCTGGGATGTCTGTGGGTAGTGTAAGCATCTTCTCCATGGTTCTTTTGAACGGCTCCTAGAATGTAAGATAAAAAAAAATATATATATTAGAAATAAATAAATAAATAAAATATTAAAAATAATAATCACATTTGTGGTATAAACAAGGCCTTAGCAGTCCCTTCTGAGGAGACCTCCTACAGTACGCCCCGTAGAGGCATCTTCCTGTACAAAAACGATACCATGAGGCGTTTTCCTCTTTCTGCATGTTCTGCACATGGAAAGATGAAAAAACGAGGAGAAATGAACATATTTCTCCTCTTTACTCCTCACCTCAGGAGGAGTATGGATTTGATACCCCCCGGTTTACATTTCTTTGTAAATCTGGGGTGGCGTTCAATTCCATTGGTGATGCATGGGAAAACCCACTGCAACACCCGTGGAACCCCTCCCGGGCGCACAGTGAGGTGACACAGCGATTTGCTCTGTTCTGCCTCACTAATGATTTATGAGGCCACATAAAACAACACAGGGTGTCTTTGCGTGGCTTCATAAATCATTATAAGAGACCTGCATCACGCATGTACCATTTTACATTGTGCAAAAGTGATGCAGGGCTCTCATAAATAAGCCCCTTAATAAGCAATTTTCCGTTTTATCAGTGCAAATGTTAGAATAATGTGCAAGTACTTCTAATAACCACATATGGGTACCAAACGAAAAAAAGCTTTTGCTTGAAAGGGATGTGAAAAGTAGAAGCGGGCAATAGGAATTTGTAAGGGCTTCATCATTTTGGCTCTTTGGCTAGCATGTAACATGTACCAATACACTGCTAAAATATTTATGAGTTAAAAAAAATTATATTTAAAATCCGTCTTAGAAAACATGGATAAATGCAAGGAGTTAAAATACATGGTGCGCTATCTACTTGCAGTAGAGATGGAATTAAGAGTGAAAGAGATAACTCACCCGACTCCCTTTACGTAACTGTCAAAACAAATCCTAGTTGCTTGCTCATGTATACCTTGAATGTCAGATCGAGGCAGCCATAAGGTATCTTGAAACCGCACATGCCACCAATCGAGAGCAATCTGTCATTAAAATCCTAAGTGCCTCCAGGCGCCTCCTAGTCCCCAGTTTCCTAAACAAGAGCAATAACCTTTTTTTTATCTAGGCTTCTAGGAACCAGGAGCATTTCAAAAAAATAAAATAACGTTTTTAGAAAAGAGTGAAAAGCATTCAGAAATAGAGAGCCAAACAACGAGCAAAACTACTGCATTGGGGTGTACCTAGTGTGAGACTTGGTTTGCACATATTGACTAAAGGAGATGCACACTTTTAGTAACTAAGGGTCTGATTTAGATTTCAGCGGCCCGGTTTCTCCATCACAAGTGTGATGGATACCACGTCTATCTTATTGCAAGTACATTATATCCTATGGTACTTGCAATACAGTGGACGGGATATCCGTTGCGTTTGTGACGTAGTAACCTTCTCGACCAAATTCTAAATCAAAATCACACCCTAAGGGCCAGATTTATCAAGCTTTAGCATCACCATTATGCCACGCAAGAGAGGACAAGGGTGGCGCAAAACCTACATGAGATTTAATAAGCCACGTAACGCCAACTTGTGTAGCTCTGAGTGGCCAAATAAATCTAGAGTAATGCTACACAGTGCAAATCGCTGCATTACATTACTCTGCCCCAGGGAAGCATTCCATGTAGAGCATGGGTGTTCTGATGAATCCATCCATGGATTTTGGTGCATTCCCAGATTTACTATTAGTGGTAGACCTGGGAATGTGTTGAAATGTTACACCTCCCCAGGTGAGGCTTACAATAAGGAGAAATATCTTTATTTCTCCTCATTTTTAGGTCGAGCCTAATCAGCTCGCAATCGCTGCTTAGGAGTGATCTCTTGGAATCGGTCTGTACTTTTTGGAAAACTCGTGCATGTACTGCACTGTTTCCAATGAGCGCTCGTGTATGTATGGCATACACCTTGCGGGAGCGAGCAACGGCGCCATCTGTTTCCAATTATCGTGCCCAAGCTTGTTTCCATTTTCCTGTCTCGCGGTCGCGTTAATTGGAAACAGATGGCGGTCTTATTATCTTTCACTTTTGTGCTTTTCTCGTCCACGCGGCGGCGCTTGCAATGCCTTCCTGTTTATGTGAACATCCTCAGTATCTTTTTTTGTTTTTTTTTTGATAGTTAATCAGGTATCAGAGCGCTTTACACAAGCACCAGTTTCGTTACAGACGGACACATTCATTTTTTTAGGCACGGGGAGATTAATTGATTTGCCCAGAATTGATGTTGAGCATAGTAGCCGAGACTCGAACCCAGTTCCCCAGCTTCGAGGTCGACCGCTCTAGCCGTAGGGCTACATCCTCTCCTCTTGTCATTGAACTTGTCTGCCTCTCTTCCCTTATTTCTCCTGCCATAGAGCGTCTGCACTCACCCCGCCCAAGATCCTTCCTTTGTCTTGTCTCCCTTTCCAGCCCAGCTGTTAAATCCACCCTATTGTTGATCACTTTGTTTGCATGCATAGGTCCACTGAAGGGCAACTTTGGGCAGTGTGTTCAGGCGCAAGCTCGAGTATTGCGGGCTCGCGCCAGTTTGTTGATCCGTTTCTTAGTTGCACAGACTGCCCCTTGCCCCTCCTACCAGCCGGAAGCGGTCCCGCGCCACACAGCCGCAGGCAACAGAGCCCAGAGACTTGGAAAAAAGCGGCTTGGGGCAAGGAAAGAGTAGTCCCCGGAAAGGAGGAACAGTCAGCGCACAGGCGCATGGAGTAGCTGTGGGAGACCCGAGGCATGGAGCAGAATCTCAGTGACCTTAAAGAAGACAGTAGCTCCGAGGGCACCTGGGGCATGGGAACCTGAGGGGGGAAGCAGGCTGTCCAAGACTAGAGCTAGGCACGGCAAGAAGCAGAGGTGCGTGAGGAGCGTGGAAGACTGCGATGCATGACGCACACAGGTAAGGCCTTAGGTAAAGTTGGCATCTGGTGGTACCGCACATCACTGCCTCCTCCATTCCACCCCACCCCTGAAATGCCCCGCTTCTCTCATCTGCAGACTGCTACTGAACTCCCATCTTCTCATGCAATTCCTAACTATACCAGTTGCACGATATTCGCCATCTCTTTAAACTCCCTGCGGTCAATTCTCAAAGCCATTTTGCACTTCTTAAAGTAATGCTCCTGTAATACTCTCGTAGCGCTCATTTACATGCTGTTGATTACATTTGTGAATTGGACCCAAAACATCTAAAGTAGGAATAAAATGAGCATGTTAATGGAATATTTGTATAGTTAGCGCAAATTAGTGCTCTATTTGCTGCTTTAGAGTGGTGCTGTAAAGGGGTACTGTAGAGTAGTGCTGTAGAGTGGTGCTGTAGAGTGGTGCTGCAGAGTGGTGCTACTGAGTGGTGCTGTAGAGTAATGCTGTAGAGTGGTGCTGTAGAGTGGTGCTGCAGAGTGGTGCTACTGAGTGGTGCTATAGAGTGGTGCTATAGAGTGGTGCTGCAGAGTGGTGCTGCAGAGTGGTGCTGCAGAGTGGTGCTGCAGAGTGGTGCTGTAAAGGGGTACTGTAGAGTAATGCTGCAGAGTGGTGCTGTAGATTGGTGCCGCAGAGTGGTGCTGTAGAGCTCTTCAATATAGCTTAAAAACTTTGCCAAAGATATCGCTCTGGCCAAAAACGTAAAAGATCCCAAAGGCGAGGCCTATTGGCTATGTCAATGCTTGTTCCTCTTTCTATATGTGCTGCATTCTTCAGCACACACAGAAAGAGGCAGAAAGAGGAAAATGCCTCTCAAGATTGTTTTTGTGGAGGAAGGTGTCCCTCCCTGCACAAAAACAATCCTGCCTACAACGCAGGCACCCTGTCATCATGATGCAGAGGTGCCGGAGTTTGCGCTAAGCAGCCAAAAGTGCGAAAGTGTTAGGAAAGGATAGGCATGGGGCACATACTCTTAAATATAGCACATTCCTGCCCTTTCGCGCAGCAAGGTAGCCAGCTGTCTTGTGCTGCATAAAAAAGGTAAATATTGGCCTAAGTGTATAGGTATTCAGTAAACTGGGGTAATTTTTCCTTGACTTGACAAGTGGAGCAATAAAAACTATTTGCAGTACCTATAAGTAACCTGTAGGAAAATAGCATTGGCAACAACTGTCAATTAAAAAAAACATGCACTGGT
Organism: Triturus cristatus; assembly: GCF_964204655.1. Taxonomy (NCBI): domain Eukaryota; kingdom Metazoa; phylum Chordata; class Amphibia; order Caudata; family Salamandridae; genus Triturus; species Triturus cristatus. The sequence goes on along the minus strand of NC_140590.1, from coordinate 1,174,439,135 downwards.
TAGTATGTCCAAATTTCAAGGCATCATTCAAGTTGCGTCTCCGTAATCTGAAAACAGTGGTATAAAATTGGACTGTTGCCAATACACTCAATGAAATTAGTAGCCAAGTGTGAAACTATAACTCTGAATACAAAATGTGTTCAGTATTTATTGAAAGGGAATGAAAATTAAAACACATGAACCACTGTCCAGTTGGAGGTGCAAATCTTCAATCAATTCCCTAATCACTAACACAGAAGCCAAAGAAGAAACCCATCTAAATTAGTCTTTGGAATGGTTCTAGGGGCCATAGTTCACCAGAGAGAGAGAATGGGTGAGCTTAAGGGACCTGCCAGTCCGCAGCACATCCTTGAAAAGATAATTGTAATGGCATTGTGGAACAGACAGAATCTGCTTGATGATGTTCTGTCTCTTTCTGTTAATTCTTCTGTTTACGAAAGTCAGGCAGGTCAGTAGTGCTGGTTCCAGGCCAGCTGTAAATATAGCCGTCAAATGCTAAAAATCAAAAGTTATCTGACTCTTTGGGCACTAGTGTGGTAAAATCCCCTCATCTCTTTCTCAGTAGTAATAAAATTGCACGAGTCATAGTTCATCTTCGATGCTACAGCCAAGTGATACAGTAGTGCGTAGTTATTGTTCTAGCATCTATGTGGGTCGTGTCAAGTTTGACTTCATATTGTGGCTAAAGGCACCGTGTAAAAAGGCAAAAATTATTTTCTTTTTGATTTTGTTGGCAAATTCAACCTTCTTGCTAAAGGACTTAGATTTATACAAACAACAGTGTGGGCAGTAGGGGCTGCACCAGTATATTAGATTCTCATAGGTATATAGTGAGGATGCCCCACTTTCTGTGACCCCACCACTAAGCAGTCACATACATAAGAGAAAAAACTTTTCTCTCCAAATAATCATATTCTGAAAAGGAGTATACCTTTATAACTTTATTCCCTCATCAATTATGCTCAAGCATGTAATTAAACATCATTTCGTTTGCAGATATTATAAGATCAACAAAATCAGTGTTTATCCGAATAGACAGACGGCCCTGCATACCCGACGAGACTACACGCTAGTATTTATCAAAGGCAAATAATCCTTTCAAGATTTTAACCGAACGGACGTGACGGTGCGTACCGGTATACTGACATAGCATCTCTTAATAAAGAATAAGCTACTTGGGTGCCGATCACGATCCTGTAAAAACCGGGTACGAACCGTCGGACGGAGCATATTCTCCGTCTGACGCGTACCCGGTCGAAAAAATATACAAACATGGAATTACGATTCGCACGGAAATACCATTTCCGTACGAATCGTACAAAACCCCGACCGACTAAAATAAACATACAAATGTGATCCGGGAAAGCGCCGACGTGACGTCGGGACGCACGCAGCCTGCCATTCACGAACCAGGAATTACGATTCACACCGACGTCATCCCGCACGGTAAATATTTTCCGGCAGCCAAAAACTGCCGGGAAATCAGGACGACGCGAACAAGGAGTACCTGCACGCGACGGACAGACATGGACCCGAACCTACGTGTCATCCCGGCCCTCATAGCAGTCGACCTCCTCTACAGGTTACGACGCAGATGCCGCAGAAGGTCAGAACAACAAAGGGAGGGGGAAAGGGGGGGGGGGCAGGACCAGGGGCAGGCCACAAAACCCCCACCAAAGTCACACAGCACACATGCCCTGGACATACCTGACCCCCAGGCCCTGGTCACTACGAGGGGGTGGGGGCGTGTCCAGCAAAGCCAGCGTCCGCCACAACGGAAGTGCTTGACGACGCGAACCGGCAACACAACAATACAGGTACGTCCCGTACCCACGCCTTAAGAGCGTGGGTACGAGTCGTACCACGCCCACACCTACGTCACCCCAACAATGGCGGGATGGCTGTACCCACGTGGCAAAGGCCTGGGTACGGCCCGCACAAGCATCACATAGCGTGGGGACGGATATGTACGGACCGTACCCCCACCCGCGTACGTATGGAGCGTACCCCCACCCCAACAGTGTAAGTACGACCCGTACCCTCACACGCATACATATGGAGCGTACCCCCACCCCAACAGTGTAAGTACGACCCGTACCCACACCCACGTACATATGGAGCGTACCCCCAACCCCAACAGTGTAAGTACGACCCGTACACTCACCCGCGTACGTATGGAGCATACCCCCACCCCAACAGTGTAAGTACGACCCGTACCCTCACACGCGTATGTATGGAGCGTACCCCCACCCCAACAGTGTAAGTACGACCCGTACCCACACCCGCGTACGTATGGAGCGTACCCCCAACCCCAACAGTGTAAGTACGACCCGTACCCTCACCCGCGTACGTATGGAGCGTACCCCCACCCCAACAGTGTAAGTACGACCCGTACCCTCACCCGCGTACGTATGGAGCGTACCCCCCACCCCAACAGTGTAAGTACGACCCGTACCCTCACCCGCGTACGTATGGAGTGTACCCCCACCCCAACAGTGTAAGTACGACCCGTACCCTCACACGCGTACGTATGGAGCGTACACCCCACCCCAACAGTGTAAGTACGACCCGTACCCTCACCCGCGTACGTATGGAGCATACCCCCACCCCAACAGTGTAAGTACGACCCGTACCCTCACACGCGTACGTATGGAGCGTAGCCCCCACCCCAACAGTGTAAGTACGACCCGTACCCTCACCCGCGTACGTATGGAGCATACCCCCACCCCAACCGTGTATGTACGGACCGTACCCCCACCTCGTATGCATGGAGCGAACCCACACCCGTGTATGTTCTAAGCGTACATATCCTGAAATAGGAGGGGTGTGTGCAGCGTCCTCCCAGCAGTGCCCAGACGCAGGAGGGGTGGGTGCAGAGTCCTCCCAGCAGTGCACAGAGACAGGAGGGGTGGGTGCAGAGTCCTCCCAGCAGTGCCCAGACACAGGAGGGGTGGGTGCAGAGTCCTCCCAGCAGTGCCCAGACGCAGGAGGGGTGGGTGCAGAGTCCTCCCAGCAGTGCCCAGACACAGGAGGGGTGGGTGCCTATCACTCCCAGCACTGCCCACAGACAGGAGGGGTGGGTGTAGAGTCCTCCCAGCAGTGCCCAGTCACAAGAGTGGTGTGTGCAGAGTCCTCCCAGCAGTGCCCAGACACTGGAGGGGTGTGTGCCTATCACTCCCAGCAGTGCCCAGAGACAGGAGGGGTGGGTGTAGAGTCCTCCCAGCAGTGCCCAGACGCAGGAGGGGTGTGTGCAGAGTCCTCCCAGCAGTGCCCAGACGCAGGAGGGGTGGGTGCAGAGTCCTCCCAGCAGTGCCCAGACGCAGGAGGGGTGTGTGCAGAGTCCTCCCAGCAGTGCCAAGACACAGGAGGGGTGGGTGCAGAGTCCTCCCAGCAGTGCCCAGACACAGGAGGGGTGGGTGCAGAGTCCTCCCAGCAGTGCCCAGACGCAGGAGGGGTGGGTGCTGAGTCCCCCCAGCAGTGCCCAGTCACAAGAGTGGTGTGCGCAGAGTCCTCCCAGCAGTGCCCAGTCACAAGAATGGTGTGTGCAGAGTCCTCCCAGCAGTGCCCAGACACAGGAGGGGTGTGTGCCTATCACTCCCAGCAGTGCCCAGACACAGGAGGGGTGTGTGCAGAGTCCTCCCAGCAGTGCCCAGACACAGGAGGGGTGGGTGCAGAGTCCTCCCAGCAGTGCCCAGACACAGGAGGGGTGGGTGCAGAGTCCTCCCAGCAGTGCCCAGAGACAGGAGGGGTGGGTGCAGAGTCCTCCCAGCAGTGCCCAGACGCAGGAGGGGTGGGTGCTGAGTCCCCCCAGCAGTGCCCAGTCACAAGAGTGGTGTGTGCAGAGTCCTCCCAGCAGTGCCCAGTCACAAGAGTGGTGTGTGCAGAGTCCTCCCAGCAGTGCCCAGACACAGGAGGGGTGTGTGCCTATCACTCCCAGCAGTGCCCAGACGCAGGAGGGGTGTGTGCAGAGTCCTCTCAGCAGTGCCCAGACACAGGAGGGGTGGGTGCAGAGTCCTCCCAGCAGTGCCCAGAACCAGGAGGGGTGGGTGCAGAGTCCTCCCAGCAGTGCCCAGACGCAGGAGGGGTGGGTGCTGAGTCCCCCCAGCAGTGCCCAGTCACAAGAGTGGTGTGTGCAGAGTCCTCCCAGCAGTGCCCAGTCACAAGAGTGGTGTGTGCAGAGTCCTCCCAGCAGTGCCCAGACACAGGAGGGGTGTGTGCCTATCACTCCCAGCAGTGCCCAGAGACAGGAGGGGTGGGTGTAGAGTCCTCCCAGCAGTGCCCAGACACAGGAGGGGTGGGTGCAGAGTCCTCCCAGCAGTGCCCAGACACAGGAGGGGTGGGTGCAGAGTCCTCCCAGCAGTGCCCCGAGACAGGAGGGGTGGGTGCAGAGTCCTCCCAGCAGTGCCCAGACGCAGGAGGGGTGGGTGCAGAGTCCTCCCAGCAGTGCCCAGACACAGGAGGGGTGGGTGCAGAGTCCTCCCAGCAGTGCCCAGACGCAGGAGGGGTGTGTGCCTATCACTCCCAGCAGTGCCCAGAGACAGGAGGGGTGGGTGTAGAGCCCTCCCAGCAGTGCCCAGATGCAGGAGGGGTGTGTGCAGAGTCCTCCCAGCAGTGCCCAGACGCAGGAGGGGTGGGTGCAGAGTCCTCCCAGCAGTGCCCATACGCAGGAGGGGTGGGTGCAGAGTCCTCCCAGCAGTGCCCAGACACAGGAGGGGTGGGTGCAGAGTCCTCCCAGCAGTGCCCAGACGCAGGAGGGGTGTGTGCCTATCACTCCCAGCAGTGCCCAGAGACAGGAGGGGTGGGTGTAGAGTCCTCCCAGCAGTGCCCAGACGCAGGAGGGGTGGGTGCAGAGTCCTCCCAGCAGTGCCCAGACACAGGAGGGGTGGGTGCAGAGTCCTCCCAGCAGTGCCCAGACGCAGGAGGGGTGTGTGCAGAGTCCTCCCACCAGTGCCCAGACACAGGAGGGGTGGGTGCCTAACACTCACAGCAGTGCCCCTGCAAAGAAAAGGGTGGAGTACCCACAGATCCAATGCCCACAAATGTCAGTCAGGTGCACAAAGATCCTGCAGTACATGTACCACATGTGTGCGAGGCTGGGAGTATACACATGCATAGCGCCAAAAAGAATACATGTACACATGAAGTCATGGCAACAGTCTACATACACAAGTACAATGACCACCAAGGACGCCACGAATGATGCAGGTGGAGACATCGCTCAGCATGCATGGGCCAAGTCTAACGAGTCCGTCACACACCCAGCCAATGTAGACACAGCTCAGCACCACATATTGGAAAGACCCTGCAGGGAAGAAGTCAGGTTACACAGAGGAAGGAACACACCTTGGGACGATGTCACCATGCAGTAACTGCTTACATGAACAAAGTTATGTAGCCAACAGCTTGTAATGGCACACAGATACCAGGATCCACCCTATGACCAGCACAAGATGACAATTCCCACACACCCAACACATAATCACCACCCAAAATAATGGGGCAGGTCGACCAACAGCAATACCAGATAGACAGTAGTGTACTAAGGAAAAATAAATTGCTTTAATCAGCTCCAAAAATATGTTTGTCCCTTGAAAGTTCAAAAAGTACAATGCCCATAGGGCAATCCAAAGTTCCAATCCAGGTGGGGGACACAGTGGGACGCGTGTCCCCTAGCTTGCCTGCACAGTCAGACTCCTTCGTCTTCCAGAGCGGGGAGGGCATCATGTGGGGGGGAAGGACCTGGCACCGCAGGGACATGAGGGCGAAGGGTAGGCGTCGTGGGTGCAGGGATGGAGGACTCCACCACAGGGGGTGGGGCAGGGCCAAAGGCGGAGGCCAGGATGGCGCTGCACACCTTAGCAAGGTCCTCCAGCGACTCCCCTGCACCCGACGGAACCACAGGCCCCAAGGAGAGGGGGGGGCGGAGGGATGGGTCGCAGCGCCACTGGGGGAGGGTGTGGACAGCGGGGGGGACTCAACCACGCTGACCGGGGACTCCCTTGACCGCTTGCGGGGTGGTGTCACAGTGGGGCTCAGGGACAGAGCGGCCATGAAGGAGTCTTTGCCAGATATGTGGCCAGGAGAGCTGAGGGGAGGGGATTTGGAGGGAGTGGATTTTGTGGAATGCGGACTCCCACTCTGGCTGCGTGGCTTACGTTTGCCCCCCGACCCAGTGGGTGTGCCTACTTCACCCTGTGTGTGCGTGCCAGGAGGTGTGCGTATGACCTTCCCTGCTGGTGTGGTGCCTGTGTCTGTTGTGGTGGGTGCATGCTGACGTCTGGGTGTACGTGGGACAGGCATGGGAGTGGGAAGTGTGGATGGGTCAGGGGTAGGGGGTTGGACGTAGCGCTGCAGGAGACCCACTGCTGCAGTCAGTGTCGAGTCAATGGACCTCAGCAAGTTGCGTTGGTCAGCCTGCGATGAAAAAATGCCCTCCAAGTATGCCTCCATGTTGTTCAGCACTTGGCTGTGGCCATGGAGGACATTAAGCATCGCAGCCTGACCAACCTGCAACTGCCGCTGGATGTCCACAGACTCGGCATGGGCGGCAGCAGTGGAGACAGGGGCAGGGGGTGCGGTGCCTGGCAGGAAGGAGACATGTGGTGACTGGGCACGCTGGGAAGGGACACGAGCAAGTGGGAGGCGGCTGATGGCAATGGAGGGGGCGGGGTGAGATGTTGTGCCGCTGTCAGCTGCTGGTGCAGCCTCTGCCCACTCGGAGAGATCATCCTCGGACAAGTCAGCTTCATATTCTGTCGTGGTAGGGGGTATGTAAAACATAGATGGATCCCGTAGATTCTAGTGATTCACGCATGGGATGAACATCGAAGAATTGGTGAAAGATAAATAGCTCGTCACTACCTGATTGAGAACACTAATGGGGAATTGAGGCTCATGGGTGACCATAGATCAGTGCGAAAACTTTTTTGCCCTACATAGCGCTGAAAAATCTTTGCCCAGTATAGCGCTGTCAAATGTGGAGAGTAATGATGGGAACAGCAATAATAAGGGGCAAAGAGTATTACTGTTTGATGCGAGTCTGTGGTCACGAGTTTGTAAATACTAGATTTGTAAATATTGGATGTCTGAATGTATCGAAACCATACTATCCATAGATTGGCATTACGGCTGAATGCTTTCTCATCACGAGGACTCACACAAGGAGCCTTTGGGTGACCTCCATGAATGAGCCGGTACGAGAGACCATGGCTCCACAAGGGTAACTGATATCTTTAAATGAGAGATATTAAGATGAGAGATATTTCTGTTCCCTTATAGAACGAGTTGTGGTAATGGTTAAGTTGTGTGTATCTTTGTTTTTTACTTTTGGCAGTCCCCTGATGAAACTCTAAGAAGTGTCCTTGACGTGTGCCTAGTGACTGTAGTTGCCCTGATGAAATCGCCACAAATAAACTTGGCGATGAAACATGTTGGCACATGCTAATGGTATGCATATTTAGCAACCTTTTTAAGCTCTGGATTGGGTGCACTTCTAAGGAAGAATAAAGTTGGAACCTATAGAGGGTGCATCCCTTTCATTTTTTAATCTTCACTATTTAGTCGCACCACTTACCTTCAACAGTTTCTTTTGAGTTTATAGTGTGGACACTTTCTTTACTCTTCTTTTTGAGCGTGATGGTTACCGATGATGATAAGAGTGGGCATAGCTGATGAGTACCAGTCAGCAGGCTCAATTGGTGTTGCGCACGTGAGGTGCCATCACGTCTCTTTTCACATTTTTGTTTTCACGTTTCTTCCATTAATCGACTGATTAGAGAAACATCTGGTGTATTTCACACGAGTCTTTACACCATGAGGCTCATTGGGGAGACTGCTTCAAGTAAAGTGTTTATTTATTGAAATTGAAGGTGGCGAATCTTTTGGTTACTACCCCAAAATTTGAAAATATGGGGAGCATGGAATAACCTAATTGAAAGGGCTTTGAACCATATTGTGTTTGACCAGTATACCTTCTAAAGACCTAGGTCTGTAGTGAAACATAATGATTGAGAGGAGGGCGACCTAGGTTTGGTTCCCTGTATAGCTCCTTATTGTTGTACACGTTGAGAACGGCGGATCAGCCGTGAGAGCATTTTTTGAAATTACCGTGACGTTTTAGATACATACAGACCATACCATTCTCACTCCTTGTTTTCCTCCCTGTCCTCTTCCAACACAAAAAAATCCCCCCCATTGGTGGTGTCCTGTTGGATCCCCCATTATATATTATATATTTTAGGGGTTTCATTTACTTCACTTTTTCCTAATGGACAGGAACTGTCTAGCTTTCACCGATGAACAGATAGCAGCAATCCTATCAGGTCCCTCACTGTTCCCAGATGCCCCCCTACTCAATGTAACATCAGTAAGAGAAGAGTGGGATAGACTCAGCACAACTAAGAAAAAACAAGTCAGGATAGCTCTCCATGGAGCCTTAATGACAGAATATTTAAGAGCAGGGGCAGCCCCGGCGAGTCTCTTAGTAAGGATTGAGCCTAAAATCTTCCTAGAAGATAAAACATTCAGGCTAGATTGGAGCTACATAGCCAAAAAATGCACACGGGATTGGCTAATCCTTATAATTAATACTGCTAAGAGACTAAGCGAAGAGTTACTTAAGGAAATAGTGGACCTAGAAGAGAGCATAAGGAGGGACACCACCCTTGTTGATACTAAGGAACAGCTCCTGAGGATCCAAGAGGATCTGAGTGATTACAAAAACTATATGATCAACCAGAAGATCAAAGGGTTGAAAAGAAATCTAGACCGTTTCTCTCACGAATGGGCGTTTCCCTATGTGGATGAAAAATATTACGATCCTGTAATAGAACACTCATTTAGAGGAGGCAGAGGTAGAGGTGGGAGACAACAGAACAAACGGACACCCAATAATTGGACTTTCGACAATACCTCCAGCGAGGAGGAGGAGTTAGGCCCCCAGTCAAACCCTCCCCGAGTAAGATTTAATGAACAACAGGAGAAGAATAACGAAGACCCAGGCGCTATCCTTCGTTCTTTTTTAGGACAGAGCCACAGGGGCAACAGAGGGGGAGGTTCACGGGGCAGGGGCCGAGGCAGGGGCAACCAAAACCAACAATGGCAAACCCACTCCCCCAGAGTAACACGGAGTCGCGGAAGGAACCAGCTATGATCAATAACAACATAGTGGTGAATCTATCAGACCATCAACTCACCATCAATGAAGAAAGAGTTCTTAATAAAGGGCTAGGTTTTGTCCCCACCCCCACACATGATCCTTTTAAATGCAGGATTGAACTTCATGAAACTTTGCGAAGAATAAAATTGAAAAAATTCTTCGCTAATAAATCACAGGAGTCGCCATCCTTGTTTAACACCACACTCAAGAAACCATCCACCTTCTGTCCACCCAATGCAATGGTAGGCCCGGAAGTATTGGTTTTTGAAAATAAGGTACTGCAGGATATTTGTCGATTAGAACAGGAAAGTGCAATCCCTAAAATTAACAACATGAGTCGGGTGGATTGGGAAGCAGTGAAGGGCCTCCAGAATAACCAGCACTTGACGATTAAAAACGCAGACAAGGGTGGAGCTGTAGTGGTTATGAACACCACCGACTATGACACCGAAGTGAAGAGACTATTGGGTGTGCGCCAAAACTACCGTCCACTTACAAAGGACCCATTGGAAGAACTTTTGGAAATTATTAAAAGGATGGTAGGGGTGGCAAAGGAGAAAAAGTGGATCACGACCAAGGAGGCAGAGTTCTTGGTTAATGAAAAACCAAGAACTCCGGCATTTTACATTTTACACAAAATCCACGAGCCACAACGCCCCCCACCCGGTCGCCCCATTGTTTCGGGGATTCAGTCGGTGTTAGAACCCCTTTCGCAATTCGCCGACTTTTTCCTGAGGGAATCAGTTGTCAATCAAAAATATTTCGTAAAAGATACCACAGAAATCCTCAACATTCTTGAGGATTTCCATTTTGACTCAGGTAACGAGCTTGTGGTAACCATCGATATAGAGTCACTCTATACCTGTATACCACAAGATGCAGCGTTGGTGGCAGCAGCGCATGCTTTGAATGGGCAAGAGTGGTTCTATGATGCTCCACAATCCTTCGTACTACAATGCATAGAACTTGCCCTGACACGTAACTATATCTGCTATAAAGACAACATGTATTTGCAGACCATGGGTACGTCTATGGGCGCGACGATTGCGCCGAGCCTGGCCTGCATTTATGTAGGCCAGTTCGAGGAGCACGTCATTTACCACCAGTCTAATCCCTTCCAGAGTAACATCCGTCTCTGGAAGAGGTACATAGACGACGTGCTCTGCGTCTGGGCCGGCCTAGAGGATGGGTTACTAGAGTTCTTAAACTGGCTCAACCATCAGGACCCCAGCCTTAGGTTTACATGGAACTATAGTCGCCAGACAGCAGTATATCTGGATCTAGACATCTACGAAGAAGGGGGCAGACTATGTTCCAAAGTGCATCAAAAACCCACTGATAAAAACTCCCTCCTGGCGTACAATTCGTACCACCCTAGAGCACTTAGGGATAACCTACCCGTGCGACAGTTCCTGCGGTACCGCAGGAACTGTTCATCCATTACAACTTTCTTGGACCAGTCAGAGGAACTAAGTGCCAAACTCGAAATGAGGCAATATCCCCGAAAAATCATCAGACAGGCGAAAAAAAGAGCAATGAACACTCCGCGGAGTGTTTTGCTTCAGAAAAATGAAAAAACAAAAGATGACTGCCTACCTGTAGTCATGACGTTTGACCCCTTAGCCACACAGATCCGTCAGTCCATACGTAAACATTGGACACTGTTGTCCACTGAGGATTTTAACATGCCTCCCCCTAGGTTTGCTTTTAAAAGATCCAGCAACCTAGGTGACAAACTTGTACATACACGCGTCGAAGTGACACACAGGCCGACCGAGTCGTCCATTCCTTCAGGTCATTATCCTTGTGGACTATGTTCCGTGTGTAGTATAACTAAGAAAACCCAAACCCAAAGTGTTACCCTTAACTCAGGAAAAATCTGGTATTTGAAGCACTTTAGCAATTGCAATACTGCTAATGTGGTTTACAGACTGACGTGCCAATGCAACCTACAGTATATTGGACTCACAACAAGGAAGGTGAAAGTCAGAATACAGGAGCATTTGAGTACTATCAGAGGAGGCAAGCTCACGACTAAATTGGTACAACACTGTTACAACAACAAGCATACCTTCACGTGGGTAGTTTTGGAGAGAATAATGGGGTCACCCCAAAACGTCGAAGATCTTCTGGCCTCAAAAGAAGCTAGATGGATTTTTCAGGAGAAATCTGATCAAGGGGGATTGAATGATCAAATTGAGTGGGGGAGGGCAAGATATTGAGTGTCCAAAATATTGAACTGAGTACCATAGTGGAAAATTGATCACCCCACGTGAACATCGGTTCACTCTCCTTCGTGATTCCCCTGTTGATTCCCCTATTGTTTCCCCTGTGGTGTCCTTACTAATTCTGTGGGGAGGGAATCACCAGATAACAACTATCGGGGAACTGGGTTTTGTTTACATCGGTGCCCAGTACATGTTACAGATGCCCAGCAAAACCACCAGAAACTTCAAATAGAAATCTGTGGTTTACCCTGAGCGCTGTGCTCGAACCCCTTTCTGGTTATGCAATATCCCCTTCTCACGAGATTCGCTCTGAGAACAACTTAGTTTATGCTATAGAAACGTGACACTATAAATCCAACCGGCAAGCTAATAGCCAACTTTCTAACTTTATGTGTCAACATGGCGCCCACAGTTAATGTAAGGTAGATGTGCGTTTTCACAACAGACTGTAAACCGACAGTGACACCCCATAGAAACACACCAGGGGTTATGTACTAAGATGTGGGCTCATTACGTTATTGCGCACAACAGCTATAAACAAAAATAAATAAAAAATAGCAAAATTAAGAAAGGCACGCATTTACGTGTAAACTGGCTCCTGTATGAAATACCTCCCCAATCCAAAATGGCGCGCATTTTCACTCCGCGAGCCGATTGGCGGCCACGGCGAAGGAATATAAGCAGACGCGTTGGCATAACACACCTGACCGGCCGAGAGGAAGAGCTCCATGAGGCTTTGGGTGGTAAGGAGGAGTAGAATGAGGGGGTAGGGGGTATGTAAAACATAGATGGATCCCGTAGATTCTAGTGATTCACGCATGGGATGAACATCGAAGAATTGGTGAAAGATAAATAGCCCGTCACTACCTGATTGAGAACACTAATGGGGAATTGAGGCTCATGGGTGACCATAGATCAGTGCGAAAACTTTTTTGCCCTACATAGCGCTGAAAAATCTTTGCCCAGTATAGCGCTGACAAATGTGGAGAGTAATGATGGGAACAGCAATAATAAGGGGCAAAGAGTATTACTGTTTGATGCGAGTCTGTGGTCACGAGTTTGTAAATACTAGATTTGTAAATATTGGATGTCTGAATGTATCGAAACCATACTATCCATAGATTGGCATTACGGCTGAATGCTTTCTCATCACGAGGACTCACACAAGGAGCCTTTGGGTGACCTCCATGAATGAGCCGGTACGAGAGACCATGGCTCCACAAGGGTAACTGATATCTTTAAATGAGAGATATTAAGATGAAAGATATTTCTGTTCCCTTATAGAACAAGTTGTGGTAATGGTTAAGTTGTGTGTATCTTTGTTTTTTACTTTTGGCAGTCCCCTGATGAAACTCTAAGAAGTGTCCTTGACGTGTGCCTAGCGACTGTAGTTGCCCTGATGAAATCGCCACAAATAAACTTGGCGATGAAACATGTTGGCACATGCTAATGGTATGCATATTTAGCAACCTTTTTAAGCTCTGGATTGGGTGCACTTCTAAGGAAGAATAAAGTTGGAACCTATAGAGGGTGCATCCCTTTCATTTTTTAATCTTCACTATTTAGTCGCACCACTTACCTTCAACAGTTTCTTTTGGGTTTATAGTGTGGACACTTTCTTTACTCTTCTTTTTGAGCGTGATGGTTACCGATGATGATAAGAGTGGGCATAGCTGATGAGTACCAGTCAGCAGGCTCAATTGGTTTTGCGCACGTGAGGTGCCATCACGTCTCTTTTCACATTTTTGTTTTCACGTTTCTTCCATTAATCGACTGATTAGAGAAACATCTGGTGTATTTCACACGAGTCTTTACACCATGAGGCTCATTGGGGAGACTGCTTCAAGTAAAGTGTTTATTTATTGAAATTGAAGGTGGCGAATCTTTTGGTTACTACCCCAAAATTTGAAAATATGGGGAGCATGGAATAACCTAATTGAAAGGGTTTTGAACCATATTGTGTTTGACCAGTATACCTTCTAAAGACCTAGGTCTGTAGTGAAACATAATGATTGAGAGGAGGGCGACCTAGGTTTGGTTCCCTCTATAGCTCCTTATTGTTGTACTCATATTCTGTCGTGCCAGTGGACAGGTCCTCGGCCTCACTCTCCTCCGCCTCAGTTCCACTCAATGTGCCAGCCACGATGTCAACGCTGGCACTGGTGCTCGGTCCCTCCGCTCCGTCTGTGCTCATGTCTCCCTCCGTGTCCCCCGACGATGCTGTTGGCAAGGTGAAGAGACAGCAATTAATCATACACCTGTATACATATGTCACATGAGTCCAATCTACATAGGTTACAGTGCATAGCCTGAAAAGAAAGATCAGTAACATCTACAAAACAAGGTACAGATGTAGGGCATGCAACACACAGTTGGTTGACCCACCATGCCACTGAAAAACCATGGAGAGCATGACACAATAGCAAATGACATGAAATGGAGTTTGACAGAGGAGCCAGGCCCTGGGGACAATCCAGCACTGCATCTGCACCACACAGCGTTGCCGAAAATAGGGATGAGCAGGGACCATATCCATGAACTTGAGGCACATGCTGCATAGGTAATACTGAAAACATGCCCAACATGACTGGCTCACTGCACCTTGAGTGTATGTCCAGACAAACATCACACACTGGCCAGACCTAGCAAGGAGACATCAGGATTTGACATGTAGGCTTTGCCCACACCAACCACCCCCTATATGAGACAATTTGTTGAGACACAGGAAGCACTTACATCTCTTAGTCTGGGTGAAATACACAGGGGCTGCATAAATGCAAGATTGGACTTCAAATACCCAAGGTGCGCCTGTCCAAATAATCATGTACAAATGGTCATCATCAGATGATTGTAACAAGACACACAGGCACTGGCCACCGTGAGTATGAACAAGGAAAATCAGGTCAGGCTGTACAGTGGACACTTGTACTACATTTTACGTCAATATACATGGTGCCAGGGGACAATGGCACAGAGCACAACCTATGCTGTAGACACTGAGAGTGTCCACGTTTTGTGATGACACACATGACACCTAGGAAAATATGCCCCAGGGGACAGTAGTGGCCACACAACTCCATGGTCCTGAATGGGAATGACTGCAACACACGCCACCATCCCTGCACTATGCGTATCGCACACTCATGCACATCATGTCACAGGCCACAACATAGGACATGCGTGCTGTAAGGCATGACACTTGAGAGACTAACTCCTATGTCTGGACTCAGCATCAGTGCCAACTGACATGGAACCCACATGTACTGAACTGGACAGGGCACAGGCAAGGTCCCAAAACCTGTTACACACCACCCCCACACATGATGCTACAGGCATAGTTCACGTGGAGAAAGCGCCAGCCTACATTACCTTGTGAAGGAGTGACTACACACAGACCAGGGAACACATTGCAAGGAGGGGAAGGGAGGCAGGAGAGCACCGCTATACTGTGGGTAACTGGATCTGCACAGCACCTTTAAACCCTGGCAGTGTATCCATGCAACTGTGCACTTACAAATGCTGGTGACACACAACAAACACACATGTACCTACCCCCTTCCTGCTGCTGCTTCTCCTGTAAGCGCCTGTCCAAGTCTGGAAATACCACCGCCAGCACACGCTTGTGGATGTGGGTCAGACGGCGGCGCCCGCGGTTCTTATGGGTCTCAGGTGAGTCCCCCAGCAGGACCCGTGCGATCCTCCGCGTCCAGCACCGGATATCCTGCCAGCGTTTCCTTACCTGGGGCAGGCGCCGCTTGCGACCCTCCGTCCTCCTCACGGCACTGACGGCGTTCATCCATATCTGCTTCTTGGCAGAGGCGCCTACCTGTGAGGACGAACAAGTGACACTACATCAATACACCTGGCACATGTCACAGAGACACATATTAGAACAAATTTGCTGTTTACAACAAGGCATAGTATGCATCCAACGCATTGTACCTTTGTCATAGGGACATTATCCTCTGGGGAAGGGCAAAAGCAGTACGTGCCATTGAAAGTACACAGGTGGAATGAGGGCAACGACACAATCAATGATCCAGGCTCACACTGTGTATCACAAGCTACACCAGGATAATGTGCAGCACCTCTAAGCAGTCACATGCCACAGGCCACTGACGCTACCGCAGCAGAGTCCACAGACACACACAGGCACAGGACATTCACCTGCCACTGCCAAATGCAGCGACAAACCTCACTCTGCACATGTGCCACTAGACGGGGGGGGGCTCACAGGTGTGGGGCTGGCTCTGCACGTCAGACACACAGCACTGCTCCCTGCTCACATCACATGGGCAGGGTATATCCATCCCTCATGCAGCCCGGGTGCCACACTCCACATATGCACCCACCCACATGACAGGGGACTTACACACACACCGATGTCCAGGGTGCGAACACATCATGTGGACACTCTCAGCACAGGTACACAGAACTAACACACATCTGTGGGTACAGTCACCTGTCACACTGGGCTGACCACATAATAAAATGAGGACTGTAGAGGCTACATTCCCAGGAGGACAAGACAGGCAGAATGTGGCATGCACCATGCAGTGATTGTCACAGTAAACACAATGCAAGTGAGGACGGCAGACATGCACCACAGCATGCACTGGCTGGGAGACATCAGGCATTCCCCCCCCCTGGGACCCCCCCTACAGTACATAGCATGTGTGTCACACCTGGACACAATGGCAGAAGTCACAGTCACAAACAAGGGACACAGTCTGTGCTAGTAGACTCTGCACTCACCTGATACCCTGGTCGCCCATACAGCAGGGGGTACTGTGGGAGGATCACATCCAGCAAAGCCAGGTTCTCCTCCAGGGTGAAAGGCTGTGACCTCTCCACAGACCTTGACAAGGTTCCAGGGAATCAGTAGCAGCAGCTGGGTCGTCGAATCCAAAGATGTGCAGGCAAGTGCTCCCTCATGGGACCTGGCTGCCTTATATCTGCCTTGCTGGCCTGTTTCATGCACAGGAGTACAGAGTGATTGGTCACTCACATTTGCATCCTATGTTTCCTCCAATCCCTTCAAACCTAGCACAGTCAGTGGGTTCTTATTGTGTTTTTTTCTTGAGCATGATGTCAACTCCAGAACCACATTGCAACAAAGTAGATTCATTCAAACTGACTACTGCTGTGCACCTGCAGAAAAAAATTCAAAATTTAAACTTGGTCTCCATGACAACCAGCATGCATGTAGGCCTTTATACTTGTCCCTCATGTGTCCCCTATGTAATTTCGAGTTTCACACACACGTACGGTGCGTACCGGGGCCCTAGGGCACCACAAATGCATAGCAACGGCCCGTACAGGCGTGTGTACGGTCCGTATCACTATGGGTGTGCTCGCGTATGCGTACCCATAGTGATAGTGAGCGTACGCACGCGTGTACGGTCCGTACCACTATGAGTACTGTTGGAGGGAGGACCACCGGGGGTCAGGGGGGCCACTCCGGGGCACCTTCCTACCGCAAAGTTATAGCCGAGCGCCGCTGAGAAGCCTCCTAGGAGAGGTCTTTCTCCTATGATCGTACTAGGCCCAGTAACACCACCACACAGGACTCCGTATCAGTTGCTTATCTGGGTACTTTATCAATAGTAGTATATTCAAAATATTTACAGGGGGATCGAGAGATCCAGAAAGAGTCTCAATGTCTTTGTAGGGACAGGGTAGCGGGACAGTCTTAGTACCAGCCTGGTACGGGGAAGCTCTGCGCCAGACCTTGAGTTAGGCCGAAGGTGGCTCCAGGGATCGGAGCGGCAGGTGCTGGTCTCAAAGCAGCTCGGACGGGGAGAGCCGCGACGGTGTCTGCAGGGCTCGGGTGGTAGTTCCGCTTGGGTCGAGCCGCGACACAGTCAGCAGGGCTCCGGTGGTAGGTCCGCTTCGGTTGAGCCGCGACGAGGTCAGCTGGGCTCTGATGGTAAGTTCAACAAGGTCGGGCCGCAACAGCGTCAGCAGGGCCCCAAAGGTTCGTGAAGGTTTTTAAGCACGGTGGAGCGGCGACGTAGTCAGCAGGGCTCAGAGCTTGGTTCCAGGATGAGTCTTTCTCCGTAGGGTCAGCCGCGATCCGATCAGCAGGGCTCTTTACTCCGGGATACAACTGCTGTCCTGTTGCAGGGTCGCCCCAGATATAGGTCTGGAGCCCTTTGATGTCCGGACCCTTGCGCCCGGGGGGGGCGGAGAGGCCGGGTCGGGAGCGGCCAGATGCTCAGCAGGAGAGGCGCCAGGCCCAGGAGAACTGTGGGGCGATCGCACCTAGGTGTGGGAGGACGGTTGGGGGTCCCATCGATACTGCCCTCCGCCGGGAGTGGGGAAGTGTTCACGTGGTACCCCCTGGCCAGTTGTTGGTGCCTTGATGTCGGGGCTTGCTGGGGGCCGAGGCCGGGTTGAGCGGGGTCACGTAGGCTGGTGCGCAGAGTCACGTACAATCCAAAATGGAGGAGCCCCGAGGTGCAGGGGACCTCGTGCGGCTTGGCGAGGGGGAACAGGACCACGCCACGAGGCCGGCTCCAACAAGCGTCCCCCCAGCTGAAGGCAGGGAGAGTCACCCATCTCCTTGGGGGTTCTCCTCGCCGAGGCGGAAGAATCTGGATAGGCCGTCGGCATTGGCGTGGTCGTTGCCGGGCCGGTGCTCTACGGTGAAGTCCATCCCTTGCAGCGAGATGGACCATCGCAACAATTTGGGGTTCTCGCCCCGCATCTGCATTAGCCACCGCAGGGGCCGGTGGTCAGTCTGGACTCGGAAGTGGGTGCCGAAAAGGTAGGACCGGAGCTTTTTGAGAGCCCATACCACGGCGAAGGCCTCCCGCTCGATGGTGCTCCACCTCTGTTCTCGGGGCAGCAGTCGGCGGCTGATGAAGGCCACAGGTCAGTCGAGGCCCTCGGTGTCCATCTGGGAGAGGACCGCCCCAGCCCCGTACTCCGAGGCATCTGTCTGAACCACGAATTCCTTGCCGTAGTCAGGGGCCTGTAGTACAGGGGCAGCGCACATTGCCGCCTTGAGGGTTTCAAACGCGGTCTGACAGCGGGGTGTCCAGTGCACCGTTTTGGGCTGCTTTTTGGAAGTGAGCTCCGTGAGGGGGCCCACAATACTGCCATAGTCTTTGATAAATCGCCGGTAGTAGCCTGTGAGGCCTAAGAAGGCCCGGACAGCTGTTTGGGTGGCGGGGGGCATCCAAGCCTGGTTAGCATCGACCTTCAACTGGAGGGGCGCCACCTGGCCACTCCCCACCTGATGGCCCAGATAGGTCACTGATCCTTGACCGATCTGGCACTTGCTGGCCTTAATCGTGAGCCCGGCCCTTTGGAGAGCGGCCAGGACTTCTCTGAGGTGTCCTAGGTGCGCGGCCCAGTGGTTGCTGAAGACTGCAATGTCGTCTAAGTAGGCCGCGCTGAAGGCTTCTAGTCCGGCCAGGACCTTGTTCACCAGTCTCTGGAAGGTCGCTGGCGCGTTCTTCATACCGAAGGGCATCACCCGAAAGTGGTAGTGCCCATCGGGGGTGGAGAAGGCGGATCGTTCCTGGGCGCCGGGGGTGAGCCTGATCTGCCAGTACCCCGCGGTGAGATCAAAAGTGCTTAGGTAGCGGGCGGCCCCTAAGCGGTTGATCAGCTCGTCTGCCCGTGGCAGGGGGTGGGCATCGGTCTTGGTGACTGCGTTTAGGCCCCTGTAGTCCACACAAAATCTGAGTTCCGGGGGGGTGCCGGGGGCGGCGGCCTTCGGCACCAAGACCACAGGGCTGGCCCACGGGCTGTCGGATGGCTCGATGACTCCGAGGACGAGCATCTTGGAGACCTCCGATTGTATGCAGGCTCGGACCCGGTCGGGCACTCTGTAGGCGCGGTGTCGCACAGGGGGGCTGTCCCCGGTATCCACGTCGTGGACGCACCAGGGGGTCACCCCGGGCGTGAGAGAGAAGAGGGCAGCGAAGGGTTGCAGCAGCTGCCGGCAGCCATGGCGCTGTTCTGGGGTCAGGGTGGTGGAGAGTTTGACGCCCTCCATGGAGCCGTCTTGGTCCGAGGACCCCAGGGGGTCGGGTAGGGGCTCAGAGTCGCTTTCGCCCCCATCGTCGGTAGCCAGCAGCAGGCTTAGTTCGGTTCGGGCAAAGTGGGGCTTGAGCCGGTTGGCGTGTAGGACCCGGAGGGGGTTCCTTGGGGACTCCATGTCGACCAAGTAGGTGACGGGGCTCTTCTTCTCAACCACCTTGAAGGGCCCGGTCCATTTGTCCTGAAGGGCGCAGGGGTCCACGGGCGACATGACCCAGACTTGCTGGCCCGGCTCGAACTCGATGGTCGAGGCATTTTCGTCATACCAGCGTTTCATGTCTTCTTGGCTGGCTTCGAGGTTGGCTTTTGCCAGGGCCCGGAACTTCCGAGTCTGGTTCCGTAGGGTCAAGAGGTACCTGTAGACGTCGGGGGGGGGCATCTTGGGCGCTCGCCTCCCAGCCCTCTTTGACCAGGCTGAGGGGCCCTCGGACGGGGTGCCCATACAACAGTTCGAAGGGGCTGAAGCCCAGGAATTTCTGTGGAACCTCTCGATAGGCGAACAGGAGGCATGGCAGCAGGACGTCCCATCTCCTCCTCAGGGGCTCTTCCAGGCCCTTGATCATTCCTTTCAAGGTTCTGTTGAACCGCTCGACCAGTCCGTTCCCCTGGGGGTGGTAAGGGGTGGTGAATTTGTAGGTGACCCCACATTGTTGCCAGAGGGATCTCATGTATTTCGAGATGAAGTTCGTACCCCTGTCGCTCACCACTTCTCGGGGGAACCCCATCCTGGAGAAGATGCCCATCAGGGCCCGGCCCACCACTGGAGCTGTCACAGTTCGGAGGGGGATGGCCTCTGGGTATCGGGTGGCGTGGTCGACCAGTACCAGGATGAAGCGGTGGCCCAGGGCGGTTCGGGGGTCGAGGGGCCCCACGATGTCGATCCCTACCCGTTCGAACGGGGTGTGGACAGCTGGAAATGGTTGGAGGGGGGCCTTGACTCGACCCCCAGTCTTCCCGCTGGCTTGGCAGGTCTGGCAGGACCGGCAGTGGTGGTCCACGTCTCTCCGCATTCGGGGCCAATAAAAATGGGTCACCAAGCGGCTGTAGGTCTTGTCTCGCCCGAGGTGTCCGGCGAGGGGCACGTCATGCGCCAGGTTCAGGAGGATCTCTCGGAATCGGAGGGGAACCACCAACACACGGCCGGCTCCTAGTTCGGCGACTTTCTGTTCGCTATATAACAAGTCATTGTCCCAATAGATCCAGTGGGTTCCCGTGGGGTCCCCCGTGGCCTGGGCGGCCGCTTGCTGTCGGGCCCCCTCGAGGGACGGGCAGGCCTTCTGTTCTTGTTGGTACTGTTCGTGGGTGGGGCCCCCGTCGTGGCGCCACTGGGCCAGCTCGGGGATCTCGCTGAGGGAGGCGGCCTCGTCGGGGGAAAGTTCGGATGGCCTGGCCTCATCGTCAGGCTCCTCCGTGCCGGAGGAGGGTGGCAGTTCTGGACCCGCAGGATCGACGGGGGCCGCTGCAGCGGCTGGTTGGGCGGTCATGGACCGGGTGGTGGCGCAGGCCCATTCGGGCAGCCCTAGCATCCCCAGATGCTCTCGGCGCTCCACCTGGGCCCAGGGGGAGCTCTCCAGGTCGTTCCCCAGGAGGCAGTCCACTGGAGCGTCGTCGCGGACAGTTACTTTCAGGGTGCCTGACACTCCTCCCCACTCGAAGGGGATCCGAGCCATCCGGCACATGCTTTCGGTGTTGTCCGCGGTCCGGACAGGGCATAGGACATGCGGCAGGATCTGTTCGGGGGTCACCAGGTGGCAGCGGACAGCGGTCACACTGGCCCCAGTGTCACGGAGGGCTTCGGCCCGTTGCCCATTGATGGTGACCCACTGCTGGTACTTCTGGGTGTTGCTCGGGATGGGGGCTCGGGGCACCATTTCTCGGGTGCCCAGGCATACGAGTGACATGGCAGCCGGTTCCCACTCGGGGGACCCGACGTCGCGGTTTTCCTCCTCTTCTTCTTCTTCCCCCAGGGCTGCGGCGGCTATTTGTCGGGGAGGGGGCCCAGCGGTCCCGTTTCGTCGGTTCACGGGGCAGGCCGGGTCGCTCGCATAGTGGCCTGTCTGTTGGCAGCCGAAGCAGGTCACTGTTGGTCGGGGTACAGGCCTGGCGATGGGGGTCCCCCTACGGACCAGGGTCGGGGACGTGTGGTTGGCGGCTTGGCCTCGTGGCGGGCTTCGGGGCGGCCCGGCCGGGAATTCTCGACTGCGGTGGGACCCTCCTCCTCCGCCCCGCTGGCGAGGAGGTCCCGTGGTACTCCGTTGGTAGTCCCCCACGGGGTTCCGGGGGACCCGGGTGTTGACCCATCGGTCGGCTTCGGCGGTGAGCTTCCGGGGCTCGGTCAGTTTGCTGTCAAGGAGGTGTTGCCTTAGTTCGACAAAGCAGTTGTTGGCGAGGTGCTCCCAGACAATGAGGTCGAACAGTTTGTTGTACGAGGTGACCTTGCTCCCTCTTATCCACCCTTCAAAGGCTCTGCTGAAGAAGTCCACGTATTCGACCCATGTGGTACCGGGGAGCTTCTTGCAGTCCCGGAAGCGCTGCCGGTACATCTCGGCTGATAGTCCGTAGCGGGTGAGTAGGGCCTCTTTCATGTGGTCGTACGAGGTCATCACTGCGTTGGGGAGTTGCAGCAGGGTATCCCGGCCCTCGCTGAGGAACCTCCCCCATAGGCCGGCACCCCAATCCTTCCGGGGTACCCGATGGGAGGTCATGGCTACCTCGTATGCTCGGAACCATTGCTGGATGTCATCGTTTTTATAGTACTCCTTGACGAAATCCTTGGGGATATGAACCTTTGGCTCGGTCAATGGCAGAGCGTCCCGGGATCCGGGGGTGCTGGTCTCCCCCGTTTTGGATTTCAGTTCGAGTTCCTTGAGGCCCCTCTCGTGCTCGAGGGTTAGCCGTTTCTCTTCTAGTTCTCGATGCCGTTTCTTTTCTTCGATTTCCTCCTGCAGCCGTAGTTGCTCCAAGGCCAACTTTTTCTCCGCCAGCAGGAGTTCACCGTCCAGCCGGAGTCGTGCGAGTTCCAATTCGTGTGTCCGGGCCCCCTCCCGTTCTCGCATTTGTTCGTGGGACAGGCCGGCTTCCGGGATGCTTCGTCCCCATCTGCCGGGGTCATGGTCGGCGGCAGTTTTTCGTCCCGGGCCGAGGTCCCGTCGCCTTGGGGTGGAGTAGCCTCGGATTCTGCCCAGGCTTTCAGGGCTTTCTGCATTTCTTCCTTGGTGCCCAATCCTGTGGTTGGGATCCCTTTGTCCTTGCAGAATTGTTTCAATTCTTTGTGGGTGTATTCTTCCAACCTCTCTTGCTGGAAGGTCGCGGCCACGGTTGTTTCTTGGCTGCTCATGGTTCTCTTTCTTTTTCCGTCTGGTTAGGCAGCGGGTGCGTTACTTGCCTGTACGATTGCGTCTGGCTCGGATCCCGTCGCTGGCCACCAAATGTTGGAGGGAGGACCACCGGGGGGTCAGGGGGGCCACTCCGGGGCACCTTCCTACCGCAAAGTTATAGCCGAGCGCCGCTGAGAAGCCTCCTAGGAGAGGTCTTTCTCCTATGATCGTACTAGGCCCAGTAACACCACCACACAGGACTCCGTATCAGTTGCTTATCTGGGTACTTTATCAATAGTAGTATATTCGAAATATTTACAGGGGGATCGAGAGATCCAGAAAGAGTCTCAATGTCTTTGTAGGGACAGGGTAGCGGGACAGTCTTAGTACCAGCCTGGTACGGGGAAGCTCTGCGCCAGACCTTGAGTTAGGCCGAAGGTGGCTCCGGGGATCGGAGCGGCAGGTGCTGGTCTCAAAGCAGCTCGGACGGGGAGAGCCGCGACGGTGTCTGCAGGGCTCGGGTGGTAGTTCCGCTTGGGTCGAGCCGCGACACAGTCAGCAGGGCTCCGGTGGTAGGTCCGCTTCGGTCGAGCCGCGACGAGGTCAGCTGGGCTCTGATGGTAAGTTCAACAAGGTCGGGCCGCGACAGCGTCAGCAGGGCCCCAAAGGTTCCTGAAGGTCTTTAAGCACGGTGGAGCCGCGACGTAGTCAGCAGGGCTCAGAGCGTGGTTCCGGGATGAGTCTTTCTCCGTAGGGTCAGCCGCGATCCGATCAGCAGGGCTCTTGACTCCGGGATACAACTGCTGTCCTGTTGCAGGGTCGCCCCAGATATAGGTCTGGAGCCCTTTGATGTCCGGACCCTTGCGCCCGGGGGGGGGGCGGAGAGGCCGGGTCGGTAGCGGCCAGACGCTCAGCAGGAGACGCGCCAGGCCCAGGAGAACTGTGGGGCGACGGTTGGGGGTCCCATCGATACTGCCCTCCGCCAGGAGTGGGGAAGTGTTCACGTGGTACCCCCTGGCCAGTTGTTGGTGCCTTGATGTCGGGGCTTGCTGGGGGCCGAGGCCGGGTTGAGCGGGGTCACGTAGGCTGGTGCGCAGAGTCACGTACAATCCAAAATGGAGGAGCCCCGAGGTGCAGGGGACCTCGTGCGGCTTGGCGAGGGGGAACAGGACCACGCCACGAGGCCGGCTCCAACAAGTACGCATACGCGAGAACACCCATAGTGATAGTGAGCGTACAGGCATGTGTACGGTCCGTACCACTATGAGTACGCATACGGGAGAACACCCATAGTGATAGTGAGCGTACAGGCGTGTGTACGGTCCGTATCACTATGGGTGTGCTCGCGTATGCGTACCCATAGTGATAGTGAGCGTACACACGCGTGTACGGTCCGTACCACTATGAGTACGCATACGCGAGAACACCCATAGTGGTACGGACCGTACACACGCGTGCGTACGCTCACTATCACTATGGGTGTTCTCGCGTATGCGTACTCATAGTGGTACGGACCGTACACACGCCTGTACGCTCACTATCACTATGGGTGTTCTCGCGTATGCGTACTCATAGTGGTACGGACCGTACACACGCCTGTACGCTCACTATCACTATGGGTGTTCTTGCGTATGTGTACCCATAGTGGTATGGACCGTACACACGCCTGTACGCTCACTATCACTGTGGGTGTTCTCGCATATGCGTACTCATAGTGGTACGGACCGTGCACACGCCTGTACGCTCACTATCACTATGGGTGTTCTCGCGTATGTGTACCCATAGTGGTACGGACCGTACACACGCCTGTACGCTCACTATCACTATGGGTACACATATGGCAGCACTCCCATAGTGATAGGGAACGTACACAGGCCCTCTGAGCGAATGTACGGTGCCTTTCACACATCACAGTGGTGACAGGCAGCACACAGGAAGGAATAGGGCTAACATACTTGTCCATGGATGGACATCAAGGCATTGTCTGGGCAGTACTACATGTGTGGGGCACAGGTGTGAAAGGCTGTGATGTGGCACATTACTCCTGAGTCGAGAAGGCACCAGATGTATGATGAGATGTGTACAGATGTTATGTGTGACGGTGCAATGTGTGCCAGGCATGCCCTTTACTCCTTTGACATGTGTGCATGTCGTACTGCACACTTGGGATGAGCGTCACTGGCATGGCACAGTCAACAACACACGCAAGTGTCCCCTGATGCCCGCTACAGGGGTTACCACACCAGACATGTGACTACCCACGGTGCACGATGTGACTATGTCATGTTTGTGTGGGGTGTTCCCATTAGCTTGATGTTGGTGCTCCCTCAAAAGCATCAGCTGTTGCAGCAACCAACATGTGTCTGTGTGTAGATGGACATGGCACACTGTTACGCACACCAGGCCACATGTGGTATCGGATGTGAGGTGCGTATGTATGCATGGGACACGGAGTAGCGTAACAAGGACATGTCTGCATCCTCTCTATGAATGTGTGGTGAGTCATTACATGTACACCTTATTGGCAAAGTGTGTGGGCTGTCCTAATGTAATGTCATGTGACCTGTGGCTCTAGAGTTCCGCTACCAGTCTCTGAAATCGACATCCTAATTCTGCTGATGTGTTGATGTATGTCACTCCTGTGTTGTGTCTGGCTGTTCACTTACACTGGGACACAGCTAATCCCATGCCATGGCATGTGGAGGTTCACAATCTCCGTGTGTAGCTGGGTCTTGGTAGGAGTGTCACCTGGCAGCCATATGTGTCCAGTGCATGTGGCACATACCTGACTCCGTATGTCGCATATGTGTATTGACAGATTAACATGTGCTCAGCACCAAAAAATTGTTGTTGTAGTGCACTCACTCTTCCTTGTCACTTCCAAATTACTGCAGAGCGCCGCCTCTTCCCCGAGCAATTCCAGACTTGGCTGACATGCGGGAGAATGACTGTATCCGGTGCTACCGCTTCCCCCAACCGTTGATTGAGGAGTTGACGGCGAGGCTGACACCACACCTGCAACCGCTGCACAGGTATCCTACGGCACTGACACCCAAGCTGAAGGTAATGGCAGCCCTACATTTTCTTGCCACGGGTACCTTTCAAAATACCATAGCTCATGTGGGTGGCATGTCCCAGAGCATGTTCTGCCCTGTGCTGCATGATTTCTTAGAGGCCATTTTGCTTCACCTGGATGAGTTCATCCATTTCCCAACCCCTGAAATGTTGACTGGGGTCAAGCGTGGATTCTATGCCCTGGAAGGGATGCCCCATGTCATTGGGTCCATAGATGGGACACATGTGGCTTTGGTACCACCACAGGCACAGGAGGTAGCGTACAGGAATCGCAAGCACTACCACTCCATCAATGCCCTTGTGGTGTGTCTGTCCAACATGGTGATTTCACATGTCTGTGCTCGTTTTCCAGGATCAGCACACGATGCCTACATCATGAGGCGTAGCAGGGTGCCTGAAATGATGACGCAGCTGCGCAACGAACGAGCATGTGTTGTTGGTGGGTACACTCTGTCTGTCCTGTATTTTGCGTAGACTTCCAGCACGACCGCTTCTCCTGTCCTACTTATGTCCATGTGCTTTCCATGTAGGGGACGCTGGCTATCCCAACATGCCATGGCTGATCACATCTCTCCGCAACCCCATCACGCCCGCCCAGCTCCGCTACAACACCGCCCATGGCCGGACAAGGCGAGTGATAGAGAGGACATTTGGCCTCCTGAAGAGCCGATTCAGATGCCTCCACAAGACCGGCGGCGCCCTCCCATATGCCCCGGCGAAGGTCTGCAAGATCTTCATGGTGTGCTGCATGCTGCAAAACATGGCAGTTGAGAAAGCTGTGCCACTCATCCTGGATCAAGATGATCAGGACCATCCACCCGTGGAGGACCAAGGTCTTGGCAATGGGGCTAGTGATGTGGTGGATGTGGTTCCGCAAGAGGACATCCGGAATCGGCTCATACGCGACTTCTTTGCTTAGTGGTGAGTACCAGGGTCTGTGTGTGCACGCATTGGTCCCCGTGTGGCATGTGTTGCGATGTGTCCATCTGCATGTATGGCACGTGAGTCAGAGGTGTGTGTGGATGTGTGACTGGAGTGATGGTGCCAGTGATGTGTATTTCCACAGTCATAATTGTGACCTAGCATGTAGTCATCCTTACATGTGTCGAGTACATGCACATGCAAGTGGCTGTGCTTTTTGTGGCTGACTTCTTGTGTGTCTCTCATCCCCAGGTACTTGCGCATGCCGTCTGCTGGTTGCATTGTTGTGGCACTGCTATTCCTCATGGACACGTCATCGTGTGCTGACTCAGCGTTACACGCACGGACAAGTTTGGAAGTCTCCTTAGGGTAAGGGATGCATCAGGGGTGTATTGGGTGTGGCAGTTGTTTACGATGTGTGCACACTGCCCCTGTCGATGTTTGGTTCCTCTGCAGACATGTCGCATCACCATGGGACACATGACATGCAGCTGGGTACACCTGAATAGATGGTCAGACTTGTTGACAGTCATCAGTGATGGGATTGTGGATTGTGATGATGGCATCAATGTGTGTTACACTGCCCTTGGACACATACGGTTTGCATTGGCTTGACATGGTATGGGACTTCCACATCAGCGGATCAATGGTGTATGGCAGCCTCTCCGTGAGCAGCAGGGGGTGTTTAGCTGTTAGCCAACACTTGTGTGCCAGTTCCATGGCTATCACGCATTTGTGCTGCAGAAGGGGGGTTCCAGTGTTGGACCCACATGTTACTCCACATGACCCGTTCATGTGTACTCCGAGTTGCCTCTGCAATCCCGAATACATGACTAATAAAGGTGTCCCTATGCCTCAAAGGTGCCTCTTCTCAGTCAATGCTGGTGTGTTGCCACGGTGCATCCGGCATGTCTGGCATGGTTTTCCGTGATAGTGGCTATGTGTCTATGTGTAGAGTAGCAAGCTGCAAGCTGTTTGTGTGGGATTAGACTGTGTATTGTGCATGATGTCCATGACTGTGTGGGTATTGTGACATGTGCCATCCCCATGCATCCAACGTTGGCCAGGCCACCATTCTCTGCATCCACCTGACTCAAGCTTGCAGGACATGGTTCTGCCACCTGTCCACACATACCTGGGTGCCCCACAGGACACTCCACATGATCCCTGACCTCTGCGCATGGCTGTCGCTGTACTCAAAATGTCTGTCGGCACGGTTGTGCGGCCACCCCCTCAGCTGGTTGGGCCCATCACGGGTGTGTATGGTGCTCCATGTCTGTCTTGCCTAATACAATGTGACCCATGTGTGTCCTGTGCCAGACTCAGGCCCCAGGGTGTGGATGGTTGAAGTCAAATGAGAACTCAGGCATGGTTAGACTTTACAAGACACATGTAAGGTAATAATGCAAAATGTAGGCATCTTCTCTTTATGGTGTGACTTTTTATTTTGGTTGGGGTACGGGGGGGGTATGACATGAGGGGCTTTCCGGGTGTGTGGAATCCAAAGTTCACTAGGGGAGTTGGTGTCCTTGCCATTTGAAATCCTCAGAGTCCATGCCACAGTCTTTGTCAACATTGGTCAGACAGTGACCAGCAAGTCCATGTGGCAGAGAATGTCTTTTGCTGCTGTGCTGCTGTTGGTCCAGTGGGCCAGGTGCCAGGCCAGGTGTCCTGGGAGATGGTGCTGTTGCGCTGACCCTCACGGTCTTTACCGTGGACGACCCGCCCTCCTGCGGGGACCCTCAGAAGCAGGCCGTGACGATGTTTGGGATGCTCCGTCGGATGTCTCCTCCTCCTGATCCCTCCCTGTGGGTGGTGATGTTCTACGCCTGATGGCACAGGGAGGGTTGCCCATGTTGTCGGCTATCCGACGGAGTGTACTGTGAATTCCCCTGAACACCGTCACAAGCTCAGCCTGTCTGTCCTCCATCCGCCCTTGGTGTCGCAGTAGACAGGCATGTTGCTCCGCATGTTGCTGGGCCTGCTGGGTCTTGATCTCCTCGAGGATGGACACAACCTGGGCCATGCCCGTGGTGTCCTGCCGGTATGTGTCCAGGATGTTCCTGACATGGGAATATACCGGTTCCGCAGCCAACAGGTCAGGCTCGCACCACCGCCGTCCTCCACTCCCACCACCCCTGCCCACTTGCACCTGGCCTGCCCTTGTGGGCACATCGGGTCTCCGGGACCCCTGAGGGGTGGCATTGGCGTTGTCGCCTGCCTCCTCCTGGGTGCCCGGTACACTGTGTCCCTCCTGGACAGCCTGGCTGCATTGTGGTGGTGGGGCAGGGATCCTGGGTGTCTCCTGGGATGTGGCAGGAGTGGGGGTGGTGGTTGGCCCAGTTGTACCTGACGCAGGTGCTGCAGGTGGTTGGACACCAGAGGGGCCAGGTTGGTCGGGGTCGGGTTCGTCCACAGAGTGGTGAGAGTCGTCGCTGCCGGTGGGTTCGTCATCCCGCCGTGCCGGGTCCTGTGAGCCTTCCCCCCCAGTGTTGGGGGGTGATCCACGACGTTGACCTGTGTGTGCGAGAGACAATGTTAATTTTGTTCCATGCAACATCCATGTTTCATTGGTTTCTAAGTTGGCACATTTCCTATGGGAATTTGGATATGTCTTGCATTCCACTCACAGTGCACTTGTGCATGGGTATGTCCCTTGGCCACAGCTTTTGCGACTTTACCTATGTGTGGCACAGTCTTACTTGCTGCGTCAATTGTGACTGCAGTCAGCAGTGGAGTGAGCATTTGTGGCGAGCCATGCATTGGCGCCTTCTGTGTTGCACTGTACGTGGGCACATGGAGTTGTTCCACACACTTAGATAATGCAGGTAGCTGTCGTTGTGCTCGTGCACAGGTTGAGACATGGCCCAGTGTTTTGCCATGGAGAAGAGGGGGGATTCAGGCACTGGCCACCCTTGTCTACATGCACGCAGTCCACCTGCTGACAAGCAGACATTCCCACACCCCCCAAGGCTGAATTGGTCTCCCTGTGTGTCCCTTTCTCACTCCCTCTCTGTCCCCCTCTCCCTCCCTGTGTGTCAGCCTCCTCCCTCTGTCTGTCTCCCTGTGTCTCCCTCCCTCTCTCTCCCCCTCTCCCTCCCTCTGTGTGTCACCCTCTGTCACCTCAGCCCAGCTTCCTAGGCACACACTTATTGCAGATCTTTGAATGGCCCTTGGCTTGTTGATGTGAGTTTGTTTCTGATCTCCAGGCACCCATTGGGTGTAGTGTCTGTGTCTGCGCTGCTGCTGTGGTGGTGTGTGCTGCCACTCTTTCACAGTGTTGGCTGTTCATTAGCTGCTGTCATGTGCAAAAACGTGCCGTCACCCCCATGTGTTAATGCAAGGCGTCCGCCATTTGCTGGCAAGTCTTTCCTGTGTGGGGACACACTGTTTGTCTGGCTGTGACCTAGGCCATATGGGCAGGGGGCATTGTTGTCTGCTTCTGAGTTGCACTATGTGATTTTTGTGGCCCACACTCCCGCCATCCGGCTTACCGTGTCTTGTGTTGGTGTTTTCTGTGGCCTGTGACTTTGCATTGTCCAGCTGGATGCATGGGGCATGGTGGCGCCAGTGGCATGTGCGTGTTCATGGAGTGTGGTTGAGTCATGCGATAGCTTGAGGTGGTTGCGTGCATGTTTGTGAGTTTGGTTGTGGATGACGTTCCCCCCATGAGAGGTGAGTTGTTTGTGTACTCACCCGGGTCTCGGAGTCCATCTAATCCGTCCACTGACACCACCGGCAGTATGGCCATCACTCTCTCCTCCCAGGGATGGTAGTATACGGGTCTGCGGGGCGGCCCTCCTCCAGTGACGTTGGCCTGGTTGTGGTCATCGGTCATTTTGGCTCGGACCCTCCTCCGCAGATCGTACCACCTGGCTTGGCATTCATGCCTGGTCCTTCTGGTGGCCGCAACAGCATTCACAGCATCAACAATCCTCTGCCACATGGCTGTTTTTTCGGACATGCAGGTCTGTCTGACCAATGTTCCAAAGAGGTGTGGCTCGACTCTGAGGATTTCGTCGACAAGGACCTCCAACTCTCGGCTAGTGAACTTTGGATTCTTGTTAGTGGGCATGGTGAGCGGTGTGGGTGTGGATGGTGGGGGGGGGGTGTGGATGGTTGTGGGTGTGTGGGTGTGGTTGTGCAGGTGTGTGTGTGAATGTGATGAGGGGGTGTTTGTGAAGGTGTGTGTGTGAAGGTGTGCAAGTGTAAGGTGTGGTAACGGTTCTAGTATGGTGCTGTAGGTTGTCTGTGGGGTCTGGCAGCAGTGAGTCTGTTGCAAAGGCTCATGGTTTGTGTGTGTGGGCCCTTTTTATTGGTCCATTGGTGGGTGTGGCTGTGTTTGAAGTTTGGGTGGGTGTGTTATAAGGAGTGGTTGTGTTTTGGGCCTCTGTTTGGGATTTTGGCAGTTGCAGGTCAGTGAATGTGTTGTTTTTGTGCTTGTTGGACATGTTTTGTGGCTTTGTGCCATTCGAATGGTGTATTCTTGTGTTGTTTTGCTTTGTCCTGGTTGTGTACGTGCGTTTTTAGCGTGTGTACGGTGTGTACTTCGGGAATTTTGTTGTACAGTGCTGTCCTTGTGTCTGGCTTGGTACGACTCGTACATGCGCGATGTTGTGTGAAGGTGCTGGTGTTGGGGCCTGGGGTGCGCTCCGTACTTAGAATGTTGGGGTGGGGGTACGCTCCATGCATACGCGGGTGGGGGTACGTGTCGTACATACACGGTTGGGGTGGGGGTACGGTCCGTACATACACGGTTGGGGTGGGGGTACGCTCCATGCATAAGCGGGTGGGGGTACGTGTCGTACATACACGGTTGGGGTGGGGGTACGGTCCGTACATACACGGTTGGGGT
Source organism: Triturus cristatus (assembly GCF_964204655.1). Lineage (NCBI taxonomy): Eukaryota > Metazoa > Chordata > Amphibia > Caudata > Salamandridae > Triturus > Triturus cristatus. The sequence goes on along the minus strand of NC_140590.1, from coordinate 1,174,407,530 downwards.
GGGGGTACGCTCCATGCATACGTGGGTGAGGGTACGGGTCGTACATACACTGTTGGGGTGGGGGTACGCTCCATACGTACGCGGGTGAGGGTACGGGTCGTCCATACACGGTTGGGGTGGGGGTACAGGTCGTACATACACTGTTGGGGTGGGGGTACGCTCCATACGTATGCGGGTGAGGGTACGGTCCGTACATACACGGTTGGGTTGGGGGTACGCTCCATGCATACGCGGGTGGGGGTACGTGTCGTACATACACGGTTGGGGTGGGGGTACGGTCCGTACATACACGGTTGGGGTGGGGGTACGCTCCATGCATACGCGGGTGAGGGTACAGGTCGTACATAAACTGTTGGGGTGGGGGTACAGGTCGTACATACACTGCTGGGGTGGGGGTACGCTCCATACGTATGCGGGTGAGGGTACGGTCCGTACATACACGGTTGGGTTGGGGGTACGCTCCATGCATACGCGGGTGGGGGTACGTGTCGTACATACACGGTTGGGGTGGGGGTACGGTCCGTACATACACGGTTGGGGTGGGGGTACGCTCCATGCATACGCGGGTGAGGGTACAGGTCGTACATACACTGTTGGGGTGGGGGTACGCTCCATACGTATGCGGGTGAGGGTACGGGTTGTACATACACGGTTGGGGTGGGGGTACGGTCCGTACATACACGGTTGGGGTGGGGGTACGCTCCATGCATACGCGGGTGGGGGTACGGGTCGTACATACACTGTTGGGGTGGGGGTCCGCTCCATGCATACGCGGGTGGGGGTACGTGTCGTACATACACAGTTGGGGTGGGGGTACGCTCCATACGTACGCGGGTGAGGGTACGGGTCGTACATACACGGTTGGGGTGGGGGTACGGGTCGTACATACACTGTTGGGGTGGGGGTACGCCCCATACGTACGCGGGTGAGGGTACGGTCCGTACATACACGGTTGGGGTGGGGGTACGCTCCATGCATACGTGGGTGGGGGTACGTGTCGTACATACACGGTTGGGGTGGGGGTATGGTCCGTACATACACGGTTGGGGTGGGGGTACGCTCCATGCATACGCGGGTGAGGGTACGGGTCGTACATACACTGTTGGGGTGGGAGTACGCTCCATACGTACGCGGGTGAGGGTACGGGTCGTACATACACGGTTGGGGTGGGGGTACGGTCCGTACATACACGGTTGGGGTGGGGGTACGCTCCATGCATATGCGGGTGGGGGTACGGGTCGTACATACACTGTTGGGGTGGGCGTACACTCCATGCATACGCGGGTGGGGGTACGTGTCGTACATACACGGTTGGGGTGGGGGTACGCTCCATATGTACGCGGGTGAGGGTACGGGTCGTACATACACGGTTGGGGTGGGGGTACGGGTCATACATACACTGTTGGGGTGGGGGTACGCTCCATACATTCACGGGTGGGAGTACGTCTCGTACATACACGGGTGTACACACACTGGTGCGGATTCGACTCGTACATAGGAGGGCTGGGGGGAGTGTTGGGCGCGTATGCGGGCACATGTCTCCATGGTTGCTATGGGAGTTCGGTGCGGATGGTGTTTTTTCCATGCGGTTGTAACATCGGACGCACGGGATGGATCGTAATTCCGCGGTCGGACTTCACTTTTCACATTTGTACGGTAAATCGTCCGGGGACGTGTCGGACACATTTTCCGACCCGAGGACGTGTGGGGAATAATTCCCAATGTGATTCGTATGGACTTTTTCCCATGCGAATCGTAATTGGCAGTTTGTACGGCACTTGTACGATTTGTACGGTAAAAAGACCGGATACGAGTCGTACGGGGAATTTTTTTACCGGATCGTAATCGGCACCCAAGGTGTTCTGAAATAAGACAATTTCAATATAGATTAAAGGCATTAAATTCATCATGAACCTACCTAACTGATGCTACGGTGGCTTCCTATATATCTATACCACATCTGATTACAGAAATAACACCTTGGTTGTGGTTCTATAAAAGACAATTCCAACCCTGATGAAGTCCATGTTGGACAAAACGCGTTGGCTGGGCTGATACATTTGACTTCAAATAAAGAATAATAGAAAAAAAGAAATCTCAAGACTCTCTACGCTGTATTTTCTGATTTTGTTGATCTTACAATATTTGCAAACGAAATGATGTTGAATTACATGCTGGAGCATAATTGATGAAGGAATCAAGTTATAACTGTATGCTCCTTTTCAGATTTCTATTTCTCGCTAAAGGACCCGCAGAAAGAAGGGCCTAGGGAGCCTTACTCATATGCAGAGGACAATCTCCACCATTTTTGTACAGAGGCAGAAAGAGGTGTGAAACTTCCACACCTGGATATCAAAAGCCACACAGACGATGAACAGGTAAATAGAGAAAATTCTAACCTCACCTAATGGACACTGCTCACTCCCAACAATAGAGACTGTAGTCCAACTCTTCACTGCCTCCAATTGGCAGGTGTACGAGGTACAGGAAGACTGATCAGCAGCCCCCGCTCAGCAATGAACCTAATCGAATTTCGAGCAGAGCCCTGTCTCTTCTGTCCCTACTTTACTGTCTAGAGCTCCACCCTCCAGCTTCAGGAAAGCCAGCAATACACTTTCATTGTCTGAGAAAATAGCCTCACCCTCATTTTGTACACACGGGCACACCAGGTGCTTCCATAATAAAACCCACAGGCTTCTACTACTCTGATTCACTTATACATACAATTCATGTACCCCCCTGTGACCACCCACACAAACACACAACATACACTTGGGATGTTGGCGCTAGGTACCTTTTGTATCTATGATTGCTCTGCTATGCCATAGAAACAACCTAGTGTGCAATTAAGTGTGCAATTAAGTAAACAAGGTATTAATCTAACTGCACATTGACAAGATGCTTCTTGCTAGTGTCAGTGAGTGAGTGAAACAACCTTTAATACATAATAGTGAGGGAATATCATTTGCTGAAGCTCTTTATTAATTCTACGACACTTTGATTTATGCAGTACAGGCCCTGATCCAAGATCAGGATCCAGTATATGTTGGAAAGGGATGTGCTGGGCTTGAGATCCAGAATGGATTGGAATTTTAATATTTACATGACCTGTACACTTGAACCTGCATGGTTGAGTGGCTTACCCTGCACATGGAGAACTATATATAATGTTTCATTCTATAGGGTATTTCTTCAAATTGCTTACTTGCTATCCCAGAAATCCATTTCTTACTGTTCTCCTAAAAGCCACAGTGAAAATGTGTCCTTGACTTTCCTCCAATTGATTCCTGTCCTTTTTTAAGCATGATCCTCTCCTCACCTTCCATTCTCTTCATGTCTTCTATTTCCGAGTATAGCCTCCTTTCATTCTCATGCCTGTCCATCTCAATCTCTCTTGTTGTAATTCTGCAAATGGCTCACACCTCATCTCAAAGATCACAGCCTCTAATTTTTTTGTAAAACTACCTCTGCAACTTAACAATGCCTAACCTTCACCATCCAACATGTTTCACCAACTATTCGCCTGAAACGACACAGCCCCCACTATTGATAGCATCTAATTGGGATCAATTTTAACACAATACAGATCAAACTAGAGTACCTGATTGAAAATAAATTTTTTAGAGCACATGGCTACTCCAATAACCAACAACATCACTGGATAAACCACTAATATTGGGCTCCAGAGTAGTGTGCTACTTTCCGTAAAGTACTTCAATGACTCGTCCTAACATTAAACACTATATAAATACAATTACTATACAATTACATTACAATTCATTATATACCAAGGAAAATTGAAAATATATTGGAGAAACTCAAATAATCCAATGCAATGACAAATGTGTGAGAGCCAATCACTGATGATAGAATAAGACAGAGTTGCTCTGGGATCTGTGAACGCTAGGGTATGGCACAGAGGACGGGTGAGACAAAGAATAACACCTCCAGTAAGTAGAGAACAAAACACAGCCTAACTTTCTCCTAACCAATGACATAAAATACTGGATAACAAGTAACAGTACAGCACAGGGAAATACCAAAGAAAGAAAGTATACTATTTGTGTCTTAAAGAAATATCTAACAAGAAAGATAGTGTTAACACACAAAGGCAGTCTCTTGTTCAGTTTGCTCCAGAAGTGCTCCACGTCCTTTAATGTTAGGCCAGATAACCTAAAAGGGTGATCTACTTAGAAGGGTCAGGGGCCCAACTGGGCTATTTAGCGCTAAAAGATTTGGTCCCCTGAGGCAAGCAGAAATAGGCTGTGCCTGTAGGACCACACATTGTTTGCTAGTTGATGGTTGTGATAGAGCGTCATGAGATTTTGAAATTTGTAGGGGTGTATTATATTCACCGTTAGTCAGCACCCGCATATTAATCAATGTATGTTTAGAAGTGCCATAGAAATGTATTGCTGAAATTGTTTAACATAGAGGTGATCAGAAATGTAATAACGCTTTTGTGAAGAGTAACGTTGCAAGTTATCGTGAATGTATTTAGCAAATGCATAATGATTAGTTTCGCACAATGTAATGTATTAGGTTAAACGTGTGCCACGTTAAAGTTATACGTGTAGATTGCTTAATTACGCACATGAGAATAATGAACTAATGCTTAGAGTGTGATTTAATAGTGTGTTTAATTTTGTAGAGGCCTGATCACATATACGTTAGAAGAGAAGGCCTGTTAATTTACTTATGTTAGCTAATGTTGTAGGCCGAAAATGATTCCCTTGGTAAAGGCTTTGGGTTTCAGGGAAATGTAAAACCTTAAAGATGTGAAATGGTTTTTCGCGTTCCCATGTTTCTGTTGCAGGTGCGAGGACATTTAGCTCGTTAGAGAGACTAGGTCTTTGTTTCAGGAGTTAGGATGCTGTGAGAAGCCAACAGGGGAGTGCATTGGAATGTGGAGATGATACTTTCAGCGGAGAAGGTGCCTGAGACCCAAGGTCAAGCTAACCATCGTTAGACGCCAGACAAATTTGTGGAAGACTACCGAGAGAAGACCTGGCTGAAGAGGTGTGCCAAAGGGCGTGTTCTACGATTTTGGGGTTTTGTATTAGGGACAGTGCCCAGTGGGTTGAGCAGATGAGGTTTAGACGGGAAGCTAGAAGGAGCATCTTAGATCGAGCTCTGACTAAGTGAATGTACTTCTTAAGGGAGTCTTCACTTCTGACACCTTTTTCTTGATTCTCTTGCCTGGGATGGGAATGATATGTAGGGATGTCACCTTAGAGACAGTGTAGGGATAGAAATATTTTTCGTTTCACTAATGATTCCTAAAATAGATATTAGCCTAACCATCGTTTTCTTGATGCTTTTGGAATCCGTGATCCTTTTTGTCTTAAGTCGAATGAAAATTTTGCGTAGGCTTGCCTTTGTTTTAGTGCCCATTTACCTTTTACACCTTGTACTGAGGTGTTTGCATGTTCAGCTGTTTTTGGTTGTAATAAAATCTTACAAATTTTAGATTCAGAGTCAGTGGTCTTTTCCAAATGAAATCTAATTGTGGCAAATATATTTTGATAATTGTGTTCATCACCTCCACTCTATTTGGCAGAAAAAAAGATCCTGGCGACCTGTGAGGATTCTTGGAGATAACCAGGTAGGCAAGAATCCGGCCCTATCAGTTGGTAGCAGAGTAGGATGGTTACCTCCGATAGCGAGGGGAGATCTAGATTAGGATAAGGGATTCTTGAGGCCCATAGAAGTCAAGTGATGGGGACTCATCGGATGGTGGACTGCGGACGACGGCGGCTGATGGAGATTGATGGAGAGTAGCAGTGTGGCGGAAAGCAGCAGTTCGTGGAGGAGTGAGTATAAATAGGGTGAGAGGTTTGTAGATTGCGGTGTTGTTTTGTTGTTTGATGTCTTGCGGAGTTGGAGTGAGTGTTGAGTGATTGTGAGATCAGGCTGTGAGCGGGCGCAGCCCGGGAAAGTCTTAGGCTCGACGAGAAGCTTAAGTGATTGTGGTGTAGAAGACTCCCGAGGTAGATTTTGTTGACCACCGAAAAGGGATCGTGAGATGTCATCGATCACATGGACCTAGATAGGGGGAGCGAATGTGTGAGTGCGTGAGGAACCAACGCTGGTCGTGGGTTGTTTTACATGGCATTTGAGTATTTGTAACCTATCAGAGGTGATTGTCTGGCAGGTCGTGGACAGACAGTTGCCAACCGAGGTCGACAACTTTGAGAGACTGTGGACGGACAGTCAGAGAAGTAACTTGTTTGGGACAAACGGTTATTTCAGCGTATGAATGGGACGAATGCAAGGGTGAGACGTGAGTTGTAAAGGAGGGAAACTGCTGCGAGCGGAGGAAGAGTGACGCCAGAAGGTGCCGCGCTGCGATAGGTCGGTTGGTGTGAGTCGCGCTGCTATTGGCGGGTTTGACATCAGGAAGTAAACGAAAACATTATGTGAGATCAAAATTTGTCCATCATAAAATGTTTTAAAGTTTTCCGAGAATTGTGTAGAGGTGACAAACATGTGGTTACTCATGGGGGAGAAGAGGTCCCTCCCGAGGACACTCCAGCGCATTACATGGCAAGAAATAGGGGGTTGCATACCATAATTTGGCTTGAAAATTAGCATAAAATGACCCAGAGTGAAGGAGAATTAGCTTTCCCGCGATATGGCTCATTTAGATTGGAAGTGTTGTATCAGTTGAAATCTGTGATGGCGGCATTACGACCTTTGCCGAGACCAACCCAGTTTGAAGCATTACATGCATGGATTAGAGCAGCACATGACAGGAAAAGAGATCGAAGTCAGGAGAGGGTGAAAAAGTCGATTAAGGCATTTCAGAATGCAAGATGGGATGCAGAAGAGAAAAGGTGGAGAGTGCAAACAATAGAAGGAGACAGGTTGTATCCCTTATTGGGAAAAACTGATGGCTCAAAAGTAAAGAGTGCAGATGATGATGACAGCGATACAGATGATAGCCTACTAGAGAGGTTGTTGTCCGAGAGACCACCTCCATACAATCCTGATCTTTGTGAGGGAAAATCGGCTCAGCCAGAAGGGACTAATGGAGTACCGACTCAGTCAGAAGTGAGAGTAGAAGGGAAGATCTCGACGGGGCTGAGGGTACTAGAAATCAGCCTGTAGCTAGCACAGAGGTTGGGAGAGGTGTGAGGTTACCGGATGCTTTAAAGGTACCGGTTACTATTGGACCTATTGTTTCTGTTTACGACCCAGATCAAGAGAAGGTTGTGAGTTCAGTGCAGTCAGTCGTAGGAGCGAGGAGTGTGATCGAGGGAAATGGATCAGTGAGTGGAATGGAACAAACTCCAAAGCCTATAGACTGGAGTATGCCATTGCCAGCTACAGCAGACTCCTCTAGGGGACAGACAGAGGCGAGACCAGTGAGGCCGAAGTCTTTGGCCGAGTCAAGATCAGATCTGCGGATGTGGACACCGCCAGTCAGGAACCAGAATCAGAGTGTGAGGACGGCAGAAAGCGAACGAGGCACAATAGTGAATCGTTCAAATCCTATGAGTATGTCAGAAGAGAGTAGGTCTCAGGAACGGGAATGTGATTATGATGAATGAGATGGAGCAGCATGTCGAGAAGTACTGAAGGGAACTTTGAAAGGAAGAATGTTAGATGTTGTAAGGTTGAAAGCAGAAGTAGATGAGATAATAAGCGGAAACTTGCCCCTTGAGAGAACATGCATGTATGAACAAGATGAGTTACTCTTTGTAGCGAAGGATGTGAATCGCAAGGCACGAACTGCACATGTGAAGTTGTCAGAATTGGCCAAAAAGTAAGATGTAGACTTGTCCAAAACAAAATCATTGCAGGGAAGTCATAGACTGCAGTACAGTGATCAGGAACTGGAAGTAAAGAGAGTCATGGGATTGAGAACTCATATCAAAGATTTGATCATAGCAATGCGTGCGTGGATCATGCTTGATAAGTGGGAAGAAAGATGGTCCAAGAAGAAAAGTTCTAGGAGAACGATAGGAGAGACGCCACCTCCAGGTGGAGGGATGACGAAGGTAGGGAATTTCCCTTTATGAGAGGTACAGAATGGAGGATATGTGCATGTACCTTGGAGTAGGGGTGATTTGGCTGCATTTACAAATGATTTTCCCTGGTTAAGGGAGAAGCCCGTGGAATGGTACAAGCAAGTTGATCGGTTTGTCAAAATCTCAAAAGTGTTGTGGGTCGATTTGAACACATTATTTGACATTGTGGTTCCGAGTGACTTGTGGTCAGCATGTAAAATTGCTGTCGAGTGGCCAACCTCAGAGCCTGACAGGGACCCAATTTCGAATGGTCTATCGCCCATAGTGATGAAAAAGTTTGAACAGGTGATCACATGGTTGAATTCGAAAATTTCACCTCAGGCTATTGATTGGGTGAAGATAGATCGAACAGTGCAAGAGCCAAAAGAGACGGTGCATGAGTTTTATGAGAGACTTTTGCAGGCGTTTAAACAGTACAGTGGACTAGATGTATTAGATACAAAAGACATGGGACAGTTTGTTTCAAAGTTTGTGCTGGGATTGAGCTCAGAGGTTAGTCTCATGATACAGCAGCATTTGATTTGTTGGCAGAACGAGCCTGTGGATGAGATTTTACGGTATGCTAGGTACTGTAGTGATGAGATAGAATCAAAGCACAGGAAGTTGAAAGACAAATTGATGCTTGTTCAGATGCAAACAGCTCAGAGACAGCCTAATGGAGGAACGTTAGGAAGAAAACAGGGAAACAATCAAGGAGGAAATCAGAATTTCCAAGGTCAGGGAAGACCAAAGTCAATAGATCCTAAGACAGGGATGGATGTGGCGACATTGAAAAAGACCACTGCGTGTCATCTTTGTCACCAGATTGGACACTGGAAACGCGAGTGTCCTTTGAACCCGTTGAATCAGGTACAGCAGGAAGGAGAGATAGTCCAGGTACCTGTGTCCGAGATAGTTCCCACAGTGACTAGACCCAAGATGGTCAAAGGGGGGACTAGTGCTCCGCAAGTGCAGGTTCCTCAACCACCTAGGGTTCAGAACATGCAACAGGGAATTCAAACTTACTTGCAGATGCCCATGTTTGAGGGGCGTGAGGAATTTGACCCAGATCCGTTGGCATGACGGTGCCTGAGAGGGGAGGAGGACTGCACACTTGGAGCAGTCTTAGAGGTAGACCAGAGGGGACCATTTGTGGAAGCAGACATTGATGGTCACCCTACAACCTTTTTGGTTGACACTGGTGCTACCCGGTCTACTGTACGATCTGCAGTAGTCCCTGACCTACCCCTCTCGGGACAATCAATCCAAGTTGTTGGCGTAGCAAATAAGAAACTGACTAGTCCATTGACAGAACCAATTCCGGTGAGAATCGGAACTTTCAGAGATCAGCACCAGTTTGTGGTGTGCGATTCAAGTCCAGTTTGCCTGTTAGGTAGAGATCTGTTGTGCAAGCTGAATTGCATCATCTACTGTACCCCGAAGGGAGTGGAAGTACAGACGAGGGAGGGGAACAACCTTTACAACGCAACTTTTACAACGCACTACCATTACAACGCATTTTTTACAACGCATAATCCATTACAACGCATGACATTACAACGCATGACACTACAACGCATTTTTAAAAACTACCTTTACAACGCATTCCATTACAACGCATACTACCATTACAACGCATACCATTACAACGCATAATATTACACTATACTATCCAACACTTACCCTACTGATGCACCCCCTGGAGTTAGAATAGTAATTTTTACCCCTATACTATCCAACACTTACCCTACTGATGCACCCCCTGGAGTTAGAATAGTAATTTTTACCCCTATACTATCCAACACTTACCCTACTGATGCACCCCCTGGAGTTAGAATAGTAATTTTTACCCCTATACTATCCAACACTTACCCTACTGATGCACCCCCTGGAGTTAGAATAGTAATTTTTACCCCTATACTATCCAACACTTACCCTACTGATGCACCCCCTGGAGTTAGAATAGTAATTTTTACCCCTATACTATCCAACACTTACCCTACTGATGCACCCCCTGGAGTTAGAATAGTAATTTTTACCCCTATACTATCCAACACTTACCCTACTGATGCACCCCCTGGAGTTAGAATAGTAATTTTTACCCCTATACTATCCAACACTTACCCTACTGTTGCACCCCCTGGAGTTAGAATAGTAATTTTTACCCCTATACTATCCAACACTTACCCTACTGTTGCACCCCCTGGAGTTAGAATAGTAATTTTTACCCCTACACTATCCAACACTTACCCTACTGTTGCACCCCCTGGAGTTAGAATAGTAATTTTTACCCCTACACTATCCAACACTTACCCTACTGTTGCACCCCCTGGAGTTAGAATGGTAATTTTTACCCCTACACTATCCAACACTTACCCTACTGTTGCACCCCCTGGAGTTAGAATAGTAATTTTTACCCCTATACTATCCAACACTTACCCTACTGATGCACCCCCTGGAGTTAGAATAGTAATTTTTACCCCTATACTATCCAACACTTACCCTACTGATGCACCCCCTGGAGTTAGAATAGTAATTTTTACCCCTATACTATCCAACACTTACCCTACTGTTGCACCCCCTGGAGTTAGAATAGTAATTTTTACCCCTATACTATCCAACACTTACCCTACTGTTGCACCCCCTGGAGTTAGAATAGTAATTTTTACCCCTACACTATCCAACACTTACCCTACTGTTGCACCCCCTGGAGTTAGAATAGTAATTTTTACCCCTACACTATCCAACACTTACCCTACTGTTGCACCCCCTGGAGTTAGAATAGTAATTTTTACCCCTACACTATCCAACACTTACCCTACTGTTGCACCCCCTGGAGTTAGAATAGTAATTTTTACCCCTATACTATCCAACACTTACCGTACTGTTGCACCCCCTGGAGTTAGAATAGTAATTTTTACCCCTATACTATCTAATACTTACCTTAAATGTAATTTAATATTATGCGTTGTAATGGTATGCGTTGTAAAGGTAGTATGCGTTGTAATGGTAATGCGTTGTAAAGGTATTTTTTAAAAATGCGTTGTAGTGTCATGCGTTGTAATGTCATGCGTTGTAATGGATTATGCGTTGTAAAAAATGCGTTGTAAGTGCATGCGTTGTAAAAGTGTGCGTTGTAACGTCATACATCCGACGAGGGATGATGATGTGACCTTTAAGGTTGCAAATCAGCGTGTGTGTATAGAAATGTATCCAGCGCTGACAGTGGAGGAACTTCCACTTGATCTGAGGGATTCTGTGTCAATTGATGTGTGGGACCTCAGTGGAGAAGAGATTGGATTGGTCAAAGGCATAGACCCAGTGAAATTCCAGGTCAAGCCGAATGTAGAATTTCCTAGGACGCCCCAGTATAATCTGTCACCTGAAACGATTGCAGGGATTAAGCCTGTAATTGAGTCTATGATCAAGCAGGGAATTCTAAAAGAGATCATGGGTAGCCCATGCAATTCACCTATCATGGGACTACAGAAACCGAGTGGGAAATTCAGGTTTGTACAAGATCTGCGAAAAATTTATGAGATAGTCGTTCCATGTTGTCCGGTGGTACCAAATCCATCTGTGATCTTGTTTCAGATCCCATGTGAAGCTGAGTGGTTTACAGTGATTGACTTGTGCCGAGCATTTTTTTCGAGTCCTCTACATGAGGAGAGCCAATATCTTTTTGCTTTCCGGCTGGAGAATCGTGTGTTAACGTGGTGTCGTATCCCACAGGGGTACGGAGAGCCCGTCTATCTTCAATCAGGTCTTGAAGAAGAACCTTGAAGGTCTTGTGTTGCCGCACAACTCTGTTCTGGTGCAATACATTGACGATTTGCTTGTTGCGTCAGAAACGGAAGACGCTTGCAGGATTGATATCATTGCCTTACTGAATTATCTGGCAGAGAATGGACACAAGGTGTCACCGAGCAAATTACAGTACTGCTTGAGTGAAGTGCAGTATTTGGGTCACAGAATTGAGAAAGGCAAGAGAAAGGTGTCACCAGATCGCATTGAGGCTATTATGAACATGCCTGTGCCCACCACTCAGAGAGAAGTCAGAATGTTCTTGGGGATGGTTGGCTACTGTCGCCAATGGATTCCCAATTTCTCCTTTGAAGCGAAGCCTTTACAACGGCTGACGTGTAAGGACATGAGTGATCCGGTACCATGGGACGAAGACTGCTTGAGATCATTTTTGAGGCTGAGGGAAGCCCTGTGTTGCGCTCCAGCTTTGGGGATGCCTGATTACAACAAGGCATTCGCATTGTTCTGTTGCGAGAGAGAAGTTTGCGCATTGGCAGTTTTGACTCAGAGTCATGGAGGTGTCCGTAGACCAGTTGCCTACTTTTCAGCTACTTTAGATCCAGTAGCTTCTGCGTTGCCCGGATGTCTTAAATCCGTTGCTGCAACAGGTGTCAGTATTGAAAGATGCGAGAGCATTGTAATGGGACATCCGCTTACAGTCTATGTACCACATTCTATTGAACTGTTGAAGACAAGGACTAAAACACAGCACCTCACAAACAATCGATTGACCCGTTATGAGCAAGTCATCCTTGCTGCAGAGAATGTGACTTTGAAGAGGTGTTCTGTTTTAAATCCTGCGACATTGATGCCTATTCCAAATATAGACGATGAAGATTGTGAGGATCATGATTGTCTTGATGTTACTGAACTGTGCACCAAACCGAGACCAGACATTGTTGATGAACCGCTCCTTTTCCCTGATGAAATCATCTTTGTGGACGGTTCATGTCTAAGAGACAGTGCTGGTCGATTGAGAGCAGCGTTTGCTGTATGTACCGTCACAGGGGTGGTTGAAGCTGCTTGTTTAGAAGGAGTACAATCCGCACAGGTGGCTGAAATCATCGCCTTGACCCATGCCTGTTTGGCTGCTGACCAGATTCGGATAACGATTTATACCAATAGTCAGTACGGGTTTGGTGTCGTTCACGACTTTGGACAGTTATGGTCACAGAGAGGGTTCATGACATCTTCTGGTTCACCCATCAGAAATGGGAAATATGTGAGACAGTTGTTGGAAGCATTGCAATGTCCAAAGGAAATTGCTGTTGTCAAATGTTCTGCGCACAGCAAGGGGAATGACTTCGTGTCGCTGGGAAACAGCTACGTGGATGAAGTTGCCCGGTTTTGTGCAGAACAAGGATGTATATTTACTGGAGGGTATACTGGAGAAAGCCAAGAAAAAAACGATCTCAGCATGATGTTGGCCATGGCCAATACATGGGAGGAACTAAAATGGTTGCAGGATGAAGTCACTGATCAGGAACGAGATAGCTGGATACAAGCAGGATGTGAAAAGGGAGATATGGATGTGTGGGTTTCGAATGATGGACGAGCTGTGCTACCGGAGTGTCTGTTGAGTCCAATGGCAAGATTGATTCATGGCACTGTACATCTTGGCAGAGATGCGATGATGCGAGTGTTTCGACAGACATGGTATAATCCGAAGTTTCGTGCAGTGGCTGAAGCTGTGTGTCAGAGGGTTGTTACATGTCAGCAGATGAATGCAGGAAAAAGAACTGCTGTGACTTTGAGCCACATTGGGAGGTCAGGAGGGCCTTACAATAGGATGCAGTTGGATTTCATTGAGATGCCAAAGTGCAATGGGTTGAGGTACATCTTAGTGGTGGTATGTGTCTTTTCAAGATGGGTGGAGGCTTACCCAACACGCAGATGTGACACACTCACTGTAGCTAAGCTGTTACTGAGTGAGCTCATCCCGAGGTTCGGTTTTCCGACCTCTTTGGAGTCAGATAGAGGGAAACACTTTCATAGTGAGATCATGAAATTGCTCTGTGCTGCATTGAATGTGGATCAGAGACTGCATTGCAGTTACCGACCAGAGGCTTCTGGCATTGTTGAACAAGTTAATGGGACTTTGAAAGCACGGATGGCAAAAGTGTGTTCTTCGACATCCCTGAAATGACCCGACGCACTACCCTTAGTTTTTATGAGCCTCCGTAGTGTTCCTGATAGGAGGACTGGGTTGTCACCGCATGAGATACTCATGGGGAGAGCGATGCGATTGCCAGCGATACCTGCTACTGCCTTGATTAACATCACTGATGACTTGATTCTCGACTACTGCAAGGGCCTGGCTGACATAGTCCCTTCTGTGTCTCAGCAGGTGCAAGCAGCAGCCGTTCCAGCCACAAGTGACCTGTGCCACGACTTGTGCCCAGGAGATTGGGTGCTTGTGCGTAAACACTAGAGGAAGAGTTGCCTGGATGCTTGTTGGCGTGGTCCGTACCAAGTAATACTGGTCATGAACACGGCAGTGAAGTGTGGGGGACTGCCGAACTGGGTGCATGCCTCCCATACCAGCAGAGTTCCAGCACTTTGCCAATGGTTGATTAAAAGTGATGTGGTAGGAAGGCTGACCCTCCAGGATAGTGCAACCTCTATGCATGGAATGGCAGAACTACAATGATATTATGGCATTCTCTCATAGACATAACGGAGAAACGGTCTTAACGGTAACATTGATATGGGGGACTGCATGGGAGCACTTGTTTTCAGCTCCAGTTGCAGGTGTGACAGCATCATGCGGTTTGGATGGGAGCCGGCCACTGAAGAAGCAGTGTGTATAGTTAAATGGCAGAAGCTTTGCAAATTACCTAAGCAGACAAACCAATGTAGCCATTATGAGGGCCAGCACAGAATGGGAGGTGGAGCCACAGCGCCTCTGAAAGTTGAGCATATAAACAAACAAATAAAAATAGATAGAGGTTTCAAAGGCTAGACAGAGGGGAGCACATACGGAAAGAGATGAATTTCAGAGTTTTGGAATCTTGATGGGTGTGGTGGTGTGTGCCCTTCATCCTCATCAGGATACAGAACAGTTTCAGCAATATTCCACAAGATAGAGCTGTTACTTATGGACCTTCAGGTTTAAAAGACTGTGAAATAGAGACTTTGATTGCATTAAAGCTATAAATGGCTTATTAAGCAATATCGCAAAAACCAAAGGAAATGATAGACGGAGTGTTGAACATTGCAAGCACTCACCCCCAGTCAACTGATCTGGGTTTAATCCAACACCGTTCTTTAGCCCACTCTGCCACCCCAGTTCAGACATGGCCATACGCAAATCAGTCTGACCCTGTGCCTCATGGGAACAGTCCAGCCCGAACTGCCAAGCCATGTCTTCCCTGGACCGGAAACAAGCTTCCTAGGACCGGTTTCTGGCATTTCAGCCGTCTTCAGCCAGGCTTGCTTGAATCCAGTGGCAAAGTGAGCAAGGGACTCACGTCTGAGCATACCCTGCCAACTTATGGCGAACAAAGCAAAAACCAAAGGAAATGATGGACGGAGTGTTGAACATTGCAAGCACTCACCCCCAGTCAACTGATCTGGGTTTAATCCATCACCGTTCTTTAGCCCACTCTGCCATCCCAGTTCAGACATGGCCATATGCAAATCAGTCTGACCCTGTGCCTCATGGGAACAGTCCAGCCCGAACTGCCAAGCCATGTCTTCCCAGGACCGGAAACAAGCTTCCTAGGACCGGTTTCTGGCATTTCAGCCGTCTTCAGCCAGGCTTGCTTGAATCCAGTGGTAAAGTGAGCAAGGGACTCACGTCTGAGCATACCCTGCCAACTTATGGCGAACAAAGCAAAAACCAAAGGAAATGATGGACGGAGTGTTGAACATTGCAAGCACTCACCCCCAGTCAACTGATCTGGGTTTAATCCATCACCGTTCTTTAGCCCACTCTGCCACCTCAGTTCAGACATGGCCATATGCAAATCAGTCTGACCCTGTGCCTCATGTGAACAGTCCAGCCCGAACTGCCAAGACATGTCTTCCCTGGACCGGAAACAAGCTTCCTAGGACCGGTTTCTGGCATTTCAGCCGTCTTCCGCCAGGCTTGCTTGAATCCAGTGGCAATATACCTAATCATTTTGCACAAATAATACTTAAACAGTGATAATGTCTATATACAATAACTACATGGGCCCAACTTCTTCTAGCCCTTACAAACACAGACACAGCTTCATGAGGTGGAGGAATGCAATCCAACCTATAAGGAACTCCTATTCTCAAATATATGCTAATCTGTTTTCTTTGAAGCATCTCAGAAGGCAAGGAATGGAGGAAGAGACGAAACTAGGGAAAGAGAACAGTGGAAAAGGAGATTCAAACAACCCTTTAGCACTGCACCCACACAAAAGGCTACCTTCTAACCATCATCATCTCCCATGTCAAGCCTTAAAGACACACTGCAGTTCATGACTGTAGAGGTTAGGTGAACCATACTACACAGACTTATCAGAGACATATCTTGCAGCTATTCACTCATTCACCTACAAGGTTACATGCCCAATCACTGGTAAAATGTGCAAGCCATACCAATTTCCAGAGCATCAGAATGCAGATAAAATAAGAATTAAGCAACTTATATTACATCCCATGGTATTCTCTGAGCTATAGTGTAAGAAGATTTCGACACATAATCATCACCAAGGAATGAAAGTAACCCTTCAACCTCTATTAATATACTAGTTGATGTACAGTGTACAGCTATACTTCGCCTACTGTAACCACTACGAATACTGCAACTGCAGCATTCAGCTGATATATAATGCCAAGTTATGCTTTAGGTGTCTCTGAATCATGGCTTAAAGCAGGCATCAAACACCTTTTAAAAAATGTAAAGTCCACAATTCTTGAATTTGGCAAATGTAGGAGCTAAGTAGTTCTGCACAGACAAACTAATTACTGCGGCTCTGCATTATGTGTCTCAATATGGCTCACTCTTTAGCACCATGTACAATACTAACAATGCTTACTAGGGCATGAAAACCACTAATGCTCAAGCATAAAACAGGCAGGCAACCTCCGGACACCATCTTCCCAGAGGAGGCCCTGTGCTAAAGAGAATGGCTCAAGCCTAGACAGTAACTAGGGCTACAATATGCACTGCTGTGTGGTTCTTTCAAACATTTAATTATTTTTTCATCAATTAACAATGGTCATATACATTTTTTAAATGAGAATTTCGATGGTTGTTGAATATACATAATCATTCAATATATGTACATTTATGCTCAATCGTCAAACAATAATTGCAATACAAATTACAATACATGTACCCAATGCATTTCGGGACATTTTTAGTCCCTTCATCAGGGGTAAACTGTAAAAAGAAAAGGAGAAAATATCAAAATCTTATACATTGCGTGATCAGTAAATGGTAGTGTGAACTTAAAGTAGGGTATACGATACCTTTTTAGTGTTCGCTAATGAGCGTATTCATTTTCTAAAAAATAGTGTGAGAAGTAAAAATTGAGAAAAACTCATCTCTCTAATTTAGTTCAATTCAAACGCGCATTAGAATCCCTAATTCATACCTGGTCGGTTGTATATGGTTCTGTATGAAATGATGTGGCACAATCTCAGGTCTGTGAAGATAATAACTAAGTTTTAGACATACTGTGTGTAAAGTCATTGATGGAAAACACTTGGAAGTAAGAACGAGGCTCACCTTAATTAAAAACGTGCAAATAGTATGAGAACCGTAGGGCTTTGCAAGAACCGAGATCAGAAATGAGTCGACCGTTGTCTTTTAAGCGTCTGAAATATAAAGAAGAAACCGTGCGCTTCAGCTGAAATCGAGGTTTTAAACCCGTTTCGAAACATAAAAGAAACCGGGGGGGTTTGCTTACCGGATCGACGGAGCAGAGAAACGTTGTACGCATCCACGAGTGCTTTCAGTCGCAGTATGCTGACTGCTCAGTTACCAGGAAGTTAAACGTCACGCCGTAGGCGTAGACATTGAAGAAAGACTCAGGGCTTGTTAGCAACGAAGATACGAAGTCGTAATCATTTGTGTGAAATTGATGTTCTACACTAATAGACGTATAATTTTTAAAAAAACGAGGGTAGGCTAATTTTAAAAAAAGATTGAAACATGTGAGTATTCCGAGTTTATGCTAAAGATGAGAATCGAAGTGTAACAAGATAATCCAGTGTTAACGGAGGCTTCTCAATAAAGTTGTGTGCCGAAAAAAAATTTTTCTTCATAAACAGAAGCTAAATAAGAAAGATTTCTGTTTCTCTGTGCTGCGGTGTGCACTATGAGTCTTCTGCCCTGTGATTGAAGAATTTTTACACATTATATCAACATCTTTCTGTGAAATACATGAATGATATTCATATTTGCATGAATCTAACATCTTTAACACAAGTATATAATTCATATCCATATAAACATATAATCTAAGACAAATCTTATGATGCCATTGTCATGACCGTTAGATGTGGTGATATGTGGAATGTTGGGTATGGGATCAAATGCGCTTTGAAAAGAAGTCATTTTAAAGTGAGTTGGGATCTCAAGGTGGGGTCTGATTATCAATAAATGGTGTTAATCTAGAGAAAGCAAGCCATCTCGAATTTGTCATTAAGTCCGTGCGGAGCAAGGGTTTTCAGTTTCTTAATCCAGAATGCTTCTCTTTGTAGTAGATATTTTGAGTTATCGCGATCTATATGTTTTGGTACTTGTTCAATGATTTGGAATTTCAGTTGGGCGATTTGGTGTCGTGACTCCTCCCAATGTGTTGCAATGCTTGAAGTCGTGCTTTTGGTTCGTATTTTGCTTTTGTGCTCTGTTAGTCGAATTTTCATTTTTCTTTCGGTTTTACCAACATATAATAATCCGCATGGGCATTTGATGGTGTAGATGACGTTTTCAGAATTACATGTTGTGCTGCTATGTATTTTGATCTTTTGGCCCGTAGATGGATGCAGTAAGATATCTCCTGTGATCACGTTGTTGCAATGAGTGCAATTCCAACATTTTTGGGTACCTTTGCTTGGTTCAAGAGTCTGTTTTGGTTTCTGACTTTTGCTTAACATTTCTTTTAAATTTTGCGCTCTTGTGTAGGCAAACAATGGTTTGTCTTTAAACAGTTCTTTGAAATCTGTTTCTAGTTGAAGTAAGTTCCAATGTTTGTGTATGATTTGTTTGATCTTCCTGGATGCCGTTGAGTATTTAGAAACAAAGACAGTTCGTGTACCGGTCTTCTTAGGAGTTTTTTTCAATAGTTCGTCACGTGATCGAGTTTTGACTTTGTTTAATTGCTCTCTCAATATATTCTCAGGGTATCCTCTTTCTGTGTAATTCTTGAGCTGTTGTTCCCATGTGGATTCACGTGCCGTGTCAGTGGAGGAAATTCTTTTGGTTCTCATGAATTGGGAAACTGGTAAATTCCGAATCAGTGATGGAGGATGGAAGCTGCTGAAGAGTAGAGCATTGTTTCTGTCTGTAGGTTTTTTGTATACGCTCGTATGGATTTCTCCCTGTTCAACGTTTATCCAGACATCTAAGAATGAAATTGATTTGCGGCTTATGGTGTGGGTAAATTGTACTCGAGGGTCAATCAAATTTAGTGTTCGTATGTTGTTGATGAGTGCTGGTTCTGACTGATTCCAAATGAGGAAGATGTCATCTATGAAACGTTTGAAGAATATCAAACCTTCTTTCCATGTAGAGTCCTGGAGAATATATTCATGTTCGAACTTGGCCATGTACGTATTAGCGTATACTGGTGCTCCTGGAAACCCCATTGATGTACCATTAAGTTGTATGTAAAATTGTTCATCCCAACAAAAATAGCTGTTTTGCAGGCAAAACTCTAATAATTGTAGAATGAAATATTTGGGTATTTGTGTGTTATCTTGTTGTAATAAAGCCCATTCCACTGCTTCAATTCCGTTCGCGTGTGGTATCGAAGTGTATAATGCGACCACATCTATGGTACATAAAATCCAGTTTTCTGTGTTTTGGTCTTTCAACATTTGTATATTTCTCAGGAAGTCCGTGGTGTCTTCAATATATGTATTCCAATTTTGGACAAATGACTGCAAAAAAGTGTCAATGTAGCGGCCAGGTTTTTCAAATATAGAATCACATCCAGAGACGATAGGTCTGAAGGGAGGATCCATCAAATTTTTATGAATCTTTGGTAGTAGGTAAATTTTGGGTCTCCGAGGAAAATCCGTCATGAGGTATTTTTTAGTAGAAGAGTCAATCCAATTAAGCTCTTCTGCTTTCTCTAGTATTAGATTGAGATTTTTAGAAATTTCCCTTGTGGGATCTTTTTCCAGTTTTCCGTAGATTGCTTCGTTCATTATATGTTCAAGGACTTTCGTTTGATAATGTTCGGAGTTCATGATTACTAGTCCTCCTCCTTTGTCCGCTTTTAATATCACAATTGTGGGGTTTCTGGCTAGTCTAGTTAGTACACTTTTTTCAGCCCTGCTCAGGTTGCTTATTTTACTAGAGTACTGAATTTTTTTAAGATCTTGTTGTACCAATAATTCAAATGTATCCAGCGTTTTATGGGACACTGGAGCAACGAAGGTACTCTTAGGTTTGAAGGTTGAGCATAAATGTACATATATTGAATGATTATGTATATTCAACAACCATCGAAATTCTCATTTAAAAAATGTATATGACCATTGTTAATTGATGAAAAAATAATTAAATGTTTGAAAGAACCACACAGCAGTGCATATTGTAGCCCTAGTTACTTTCATACTAGGCCACCCCCCTTATTTATTACACGTGCTGCGCAAGCATATGGCAATTTTGCACGCATACCGCTAAAAAATCAGCTTAACAACTAAAAGCGAGTGCGCTCACCACCCATTTTTATATTTTCATATTTTTGCGCCCCTTGGTGAACTGCACCACGAAAAAATGTCTTTTGAATCTATTGCCAACATAACTGAAAACAGAGCCACAACTAAAGTCTATACAACTGAAGATGCAAATGAAATTTACAACTTAATAAAGGAGACAAAATCATTTGACGCACAAAGCGGATCAGTAACACAACAACTACGCCAGTTGGAATACCTTACTAGAAGAGAGCTAAATCAACGCTTACATGCCTCTACACTAATTCAATATCATCGAGTTAAACGGATCCCACGTGGCTTACGATTATCAATACGTCCTATGCTGTTTAGGTTACAGAACAACTCACAATTCATGGAGAAATGGTTTTCCATTCTAAATAAATGTTCGCTGGATCTGATTTTGCTGATAATTGAGGAACTGTCTAAAACAATTCATGACCTAGAAGAAGAAATAAATACATTAAAAACTGATTTATCCACAAGAATGGAAGCTGAACCTTGGGGACAATTCCTAGAAAGTCTCAATTTAAAATTAGACAAATACGGCAAAGAGCTACAAGAAACAAAATTGAGAAAATTTAAAAGAGATACAATCGACTACAAGCTGAATGAAGCTTACACTTGGGCCGAGGTTTACGCACAACGCAGATTTACTACCAAAAAAACCACCCAAGCATCCTCAGAGGAAAGCGTAGTCTCGGATTCAGACATTGACACTCAGAGAGCATCCCTTAAAACCACCACCAGTTCGAAAGCCACTAGAAAATTACCAGAAGAAAGTTCTTCAACAGCCATGCCAAGCACCTCTGGTTCATCTTCTTTTTTGGACCCCAGCACAGAACACGGGAGACCACCGGACAAGAGCCAAACCAAAACAACCAGCGGTATCGACAAACAAGGAGAGGAAAAGGACAGAGAAAAAAGCAAAAAGGGTCTGAGAAGTCAAACGAAAATCTCATAATCAACATTTCTTCCCTCAAACTGACTCCATTTGAAGAAAATGTACTTAACAAAGGCATGTCCTTTGTGAGCACTTATCACAGTACAGAATTGGAGACAGAAGTAGCACTTTACAAATTCATGAGGATACTGAGATTGCGGAATTTTTTTACTAACATTTGCCCCCAAGACTCAGGTGACAATTCAAATATAGTACCAACATTTCCAACCTTCAAACCTAAGAGTACCTTCGTTGCTCCAGTGTCCCATAAAACGCTGGATACATTTGAATTATTGGTACAACAAGATCTTAAAAAAATTCAGTACTCTAGTAAAATAAGCAACCTGAGCAGGGCTGAAAAAAGTGTACTAACTAGACTAGCCAGAAACCCCACAATTGTGATATTAAAAGCGGACAAAGGAGGAGGACTAGTAATCATGAACTCCGAACATTATCAAACGAAAGTCCTTGAACATATAATGAACGAAGCAATCTACGGAAAACTGGAAAAAGATCCCACAAGGGAAATTTCTAAAAATCTCAATCTAATACTAGAGAAAGCAGAAGAGCTTAATTGGATTGACTCTTCTACTAAAAAATACCTCATGACGGATTTTCCTCGGAGACCCAAAATTTACCTACTACCAAAGATTCATAAAAATTTGATGGATCCTCCCTTCAGACCTATCGTCTCTGGATGTGATTCTATATTTGAAAAACCTGGCCGCTACATTGACACTTTTTTGCAGTCATTTGTCCAAAATTGGAATACATATATTGAAGACACCACGGACTTCCTGAGAAATATACAAATGTTGAAAGACCAAAACACAGAAAACTGGATTTTATGTACCATAGATGTGGTCGCATTATACACTTCGATACCACACGCGAACGGAATTGAAGCAGTGGAATGGGCTTTATTACAACAAGATAACACACAAATACCCAAATATTTCATTCTACAATTATTAGAGTTTTGCCTGCAAAACAGCTATTTTTGTTGGGATGAACAATTTTACATACAACTTAATGGTACATCAATGGGGTTTCCAGGAGCACCAGTATACGCTAATACGTACATGGCCAAGTTCGAACATGAATATATTCTCCAGGACTCTACATGGAAAGAAGGTTTGATATTCTTCAAACGTTTCATAGATGACATCTTCCTCATTTGGAATCAGTCAGAACCAGCACTCATCAACAACATACGAACACTAAATTTGATTGACCCTCGAGTACAATTTACCCACACCATAAGCCGCAAATCAATTTCATTCTTAGATGTCTGGATAAACGTTGAACAGGGAGAAATCCATACGAGCGTATACAAAAAACCTACAGACAGAAACAATGCTCTACTCTTCAGCAGCTTCCATCCTCCATCACTGATTCGGAATTTACCAGTTTCCCAATTCATGAGAACCAAAAGAATTTCCTCCACTGACACGGCATGTGAATCCACATGGGAACAACAGCTCAAGAATTACACAGAAAGAGGATACCCTGAGAATATATTGAGAGAGCAATTAAACAAAGTCAAAACTCGATCACGTGACGAACTATTGAAAAAAACTCCTAAGAAGACCGGTACACGAACTGTCTTTGTTTCTAAATACTCAACGGCATCCAGGAAGATCAAACAAATCATACACAAACATTGGAACTTACTTCAACTAGAAACAGATTTCAAAGAACTGTTTAAAGACAAACCATTGTTTGCCTACACAAGAGCGCAAAATTTAAAAGAAATGTTAAGCAAAAGTCAGAAACCAAAACAGACTCTTGAACCAAGCAAAGGTACCCAAAAATGTTGGAATTGCACTCATTGCAACAACGTGATCACAGGAGATATCTTACTGCATCCATCTACGGGCCAAAAGATCAAAATACATAGCAGCACAACATGTAATTCTGAAAACGTCATCTACACCATCAAATGCCCATGCGGATTATTATATGTTGGTAAAACCGAAAGAAAAATGAAAATTCGACTAACAGAGCACAAAAGCAAAATACGAACCAAAAGCACGACTTCAAGCATTGCAACACATTGGGAGGAGTCACGACACCAAATCGCCCAACTGAAATTCCAAATCATTGAACAAGTACCAAAACATATAGATCGCGATAACTCAAAATATCTACTACAAAGAGAAGCATTCTGGATTAAGAAACTGAAAACCCTTGCTCCGCACGGACTTAATGACAAATTCGAGATGGCTTGCTTTCTCTAGATTAACACCATTTATTGATAATCAGACCCCACCTTGAGATCCCAACTCACTTTAAAATGACTTCTTTTCAAAGCGCATTTGATCCCATACCCAACATTCCACATATCACCACATCTAACGGTCATGACAATGGCATCATAAGATTTGTCTTAGATTATATGTTTATATGGATATGAATTATATACTTGTGTTAAAGATGTTAGATTCATGCAAATATGAATATCATTCATGTATTTCACAGAAAGATGTTGATATAATGTGTAAAAATTCTTCAATCACAGGGCAGAAGACTCATAGTGCACACCGCAGCACAGAGAAACAGAAATCTTTCTTATTTAGCTTCTGTTTATGAAGAAAATTTTTTTTTCGGCACACAACTTTATTGAGAAGCCTCCGTTAACACTGGATTATCTTGTTACACTTCGATTCTCATCTTTAGCATAAACTCGGAATACTCACATGTTTCAATCTTTTTTTAAAATTAGCCTACCCTCGTTTTTTTAAAAATTATACGTCTATTAGTGTAGAACATCAATTTCACACAAATGATTACGACTTCGTATCTTCGTTGCTAACAAGCCCTGAGTCTTTCTTCAATGTCTACGCCTACGGCGTGACGTTTAACTTCCTGGTAACTGAGCAGTCAGCATACTGCGACTGAAAGCACTCGTGGATGCGTACAACGTTTCTCTGCTCCGTCGATCCGGTAAGCAAACCCCCCCGGTTTCTTTTATGTTTCGAAACGGGTTTAAAACCTCGATTTCAGCTGAAGCGCACGGTTTCTTCTTTATATTTCAGACGCTTAAAAGACAACGGTCGACTCATTTCTGATCTCGGTTCTTGCAAAGCCCTACGGTTCTCATACTATTTGCACGTTTTTAATTAAGGTGAGCCTCGTTCTTACTTCCAAGTGTTTTCCATCAATGACTTTACACACAGTATGTCTAAAACTTAGTTATTATCTTCAC
Organism: Triturus cristatus; assembly: GCF_964204655.1. Lineage (NCBI taxonomy): Eukaryota > Metazoa > Chordata > Amphibia > Caudata > Salamandridae > Triturus > Triturus cristatus. The sequence continues at coordinate 1,174,382,695 of NC_140590.1, read as the reverse complement.
AGACCTGAGATTGTGCCACATCATTTCATACAGAACCATATACAACCGACCAGGTATGAATTAGGGATTCTAATGCGCGTTTGAATTGAACTAAATTAGAGAGATGAGTTTTTCTCAATTTTTACTTCTCACACTATTTTTTAGAAAATGAATACGCTCATTAGCGAACACTAAAAAGGTATCGTATACCCTACTTTAAGTTCACACTACCATTTACTGATCACGCAATGTATAAGATTTTGATATTTTCTCCTTTTCTTTTTACAGTTTACCCCTGATGAAGGGACTAAAAATGTCCCGAAATGCATTGGGTACATGTATTGTAATTTGTATTGCAATTATTGTTTGACGATTGAGCATAAATGTACATATATTGAATGATTATGTATATTCAACAACCATCGAAATTCTCATTTAAAAAATGTATATGACCATTGTTAATTGATGAAAAAATAATTAAATGTTTGAAAGAACCACACAGCAGTGCATATTGTAGCCCTAGTTACTTTCATACTAGGCCACCCCCCTTATTTATTACACGTGCTGCGCAAGCATATGGCAATTTTGCACGCATACCGCTAAAAAATCAGCTTAACAACTAAAAGCGAGTGCGCTCACCACCCATTTTTATATCAAGCCTAGACAGACCATGCTGATGCATTTGCAGCCTCACGGACCAAAGAAGAAGTTCAAGGAGCAGCACTAAACCTCTGGAATCAACTTCTAAAGACAATGGCCATGAATCGGTGCCTCCACCTCCTATTATGATAATCATCCATCACAAGTATCTCCCTTGACCCATCAACTGCAACCTGAAAAGGAGACAAGAGTAGCAATGGCAAATGTAATGCTCAAATGAATGCTCTGAAAGCTCTGACCAATAGTAACAAACAATGTAGTAGATGCCGCCACTATGTGGATAGTGCTTGCAACTTATATAGCCTATGCAAGAGGCTGGAGGATCCAAAAGCATCTACACACTGGAATTATTTCAAGTATTCCAACATTTTGTACAGTGCTAGGCACTGCTTCACAAGTCCTATGATTTCTCTTGCTAGTTTTCCATCACACAAGAAATTGTGTGTCTTATAGTTCACTTATCACACCATCTACCTGGAACCCCAAACTAGATACCAATCATCCATCGCTAACCTCTATCTATTATGTCTATTACCTCAAACATTACTTTCCCTGACATCCTAAACTTAGAAAAGACCAAGTTGGCGAAGAAAACATTGATGCAAACTTAGTCGGTGAGTTCAAACCATCACCAGACCGTGAGTGGGGGTCTTTGGAGGAAATCTAGATAGTATTGTATGCGACTTATAAACCCCAACACTGCTGAATTATCCCCTAGCTGTAACACAACCCAGACCACTGGATATCTTATATTTGAATTTAAATCAATGATCACACTTTTGGAAAAAGTAAAAATACTATTCTATCTCCAAACCAGAAATGCCGATATCACCCTGATACAAGAGATAAACTTCTGATATCTAGAGTCATCTAATCTTAAATGTGCCTGTGTGGATTTTTTCATAAGCAGTAGTCCACAGACAAGTTCAGTTTGGATGCAGGCATCCATGTCTTTTAGTGCAAAGCAATGCAGTGAGGCAATTCTTATCGGATGCTCGCTGCCTCATAAAATATTGTAAACATGGACAGATATTGCCGGGAGGTATGTGTTTGCAAAATTATCAATTGCTAGTAAGACCCTTATTGTGGGCTTTATTTATATGCCTAATCAGACGAGATGAGACTTATTCGCCCGAATTTGCAGGCTCTGTCACAAAGTAGGGCATGGCTAAACAAAGATTGGTGGAGGATGGAACGGGAAACAATGTTTACTACGCATGTGATAGATCGAATGCCATTACAACGCAGTAGTTACAATGACTGCGTTGTAACATTGCGAACCATTACATCGCAAGTTGTTACAACGACTTGCGATGGGGGCACAAGGTGTTGGGTTTACAATCCAACACCTTCCCTGCTGTTGCACAAACTGGAGTAGGAATAGTAAATAATACTATTTCTAAGTCCAGCACGCCCCCTACAGCAAGTCGTTGTAACAACTTGCAATGTAATGCTTCGCGATGTAACAACGAGGTCGCTGTAATGACCGCGTTGTAATGGCATACGATCTATCACATGTGTACTAAAGATACACATTCAGTTGGAACTTCTCATTAGACTCCCTACTGGAAAAGATGGGTCCTTTAGATGGAACTAATGGAGACGACAGGGCTGTCTTACAGGATCTCCTGACTGACCCTAATCTTGTAGACTTCTGGCGTCTGACACTTCCCACAGACCAGCAATATGCTTTTTGTTTTTAAAGCACTTGGCACATCCTCTGAGATCAACTATTTCCTGATCCAGTTCTTGTCTTTTCCTGATGTTCGGGGAAGCAACATTTTAGTGGGTGGAGTGACAGACCATTCTCCGGCCACTCTGAATTTAGAATTCCAACTAATAAATACCCTTTATGGCTAATTAATGCATTGCAGTATAGAACCCCTGAAGAGAAGGCCTAACTGAGAGGATGCTTGCAAGAATATCTCACTGACAACATAGACTCCATCACATTGGACCAGATGCTTTGGATGGCTGAAAAAGACACATTGAAGGGTAAATTAAGAAAACACTCAGCTGTGTCAAGAGGGCTGTAGTGAAGAAACACTCTCAACTTGATATGGAAGTCCAAGATTCGATGTCACAATATAATGCAACACCGAACCGAATATAAAACACAATTCATGATGGCAAAAATGTCCCTCAATGCAGAGTATACACAGGCAGTAGAACAGGCGCTTATTAAACTAAAAGTGAGACAGTACAAGAGAGCTACGGCAGCAAGTAGCGGGTAGCGCAGGCACGTATATCAGTGATTAGGGATGACAATTAACCATTGCTGACACACCCAATGGAAATAACTGAACAATTTTCTTCATTCTGTTACACCTTATATGTCCCAGATCACAGAGACACCCAGAGGCGTAGCTAGAGCTTGTGGCGCCCGGGGCTATACCTCAAATTGCCGCCCCGGGGGGGTGGGCTCTGGGGAAAAAGGATGGCGAGCACTTGAAAGGTCCGAGAGACATGTAGTATCGCCGCTAATAGTTACCTCGATCATGCAAGTTACATGCACATACATGACACGGTCCAAGTCTACACTGTTGAATACACCGGAGACTGGCAGTACAAAAGAAAACACACAGATAGCATGATCTATCTGGGGACTCAGAAAAACCGCATGTGACATCCATCAGAGAGCTGCGTGAACAATTACCTGGTAATCCCCTCAGCACAATGCAAACATGCACATACATAACACTGTTCAGGGATCCATCATCTACAGCTGACATTAAATGACCATACATCATGGTCCCCCCATTAAAGCAGTGGGGACCTGCACAAACGTGATGTGCTCTGGGTACCCAAAACCAACTTAACAGTGTCGAGGCCTGTGATTCTGGTGGAAATACAGAGATTCGGCACAACGTTAAGGGTTAACCATAACAAATGTAATTCGGAAATTAATTACAATAAAAGAAAGTACACAATGCAATGGAAAATTGAAAGATGCTACCTGAGAATCAAGCCCTGGGGATTAATGTTTGTTAGGTGGTGAAGCATGTTCTACCACAGTGATGTGGGCCAAGAATGGTCAATGTTTCGAAATAAAGAAATGTGCATGGCAAATAAATAGATACAAGACAAAGACGACATCAAGCATGTTAAGTGTGATTGTCAGCTGCTAAAATTCAAGTGAAATAAATATAGATTAAAGGAAGTAGATATACATAGGTGAGTCTTGAGCAAACCAGGTAGGCTGCATTATGCTAAACATACATGAGATGCTGTTGGGTGTGTCTATTTAAATATATTGCCAAAATAATACCACACATTATGACTAAATTAAAGAAGAAAATAACAATCAAACTGAAAATTAAGGGATGTAAAGCCAGGGAATCGAACCCTGGATGTACATGAGATAATCATGGAGATTATGGGATGGGCTGTGTTGTGCTATACTACTGTGACCCCCTGTTAGATGTGCCCATTAAAATATATTACCACATTAAGTTAAAATAATTTGAGTAAGCTACATCTGAATTATACATTACAGAAGAAAATTGTGCAATCTACATGACTTATATGGGGCTACTGCCAGAGAGATTCAACCCTTGATGAGCATGGACAAGTCACAGATGATACACAGTAAAAAGCGTTCTACTGTACATTGCTGTTTTGAGTAGTTCCAACGTCAGTTGGTAAAGAGCAGCCTCAAAGTGCATAGCTGGCAAGCTTTCAGATTGCTATGTGATATTTTCAGAATTTTATTGTAATTATGAGTCCGCCGCCGCAGACAATTGTACGGTGCGTACCCCCAGCTACGCGCTGGGGGTACGCACCGTACATACACGGGTGGGGGTACGACTCGAACGTACACGGGTGTACATACACGGGGGGTACGACACGTACACGGGTGTACATACACGGGGGGTTCGACACGTACGTACGGGGGCTGGGGGGGGGTCAGCGCGTACGTACGGGGGCTGGGGGTCGGCGCGTACGTACGGGGGCTGGGGGGGTCGGCGCGTACGTACGGGGGCTGGGGGGGGTCGGCGCGTACGTACGGGGGCTGGGGGGGGTCAGCGCGTACATACGGGGGCTGGGGGGGGTACGGCGCGTATGCGGGCACATGTCTCCATGTTTGCTATGGGTGTTCGGTGCGGACGGTGTTTTTTCCATCCGGTTGTAACATCGCACGCACGGGATGGATCGTGATTCCGCGGTCGGACTTCACTTTTCACATTTGTACGGTAAATCGTCCGAGGACGTGTCGGACACATTTTCCGACCCGAGGACGTGTGGGGAATAATTCCCAATGCGGTTCGTATGGACTTTTTACCATGCGAATCGTGATTGGCAGTTTGTACGGCACTTGTACGATTCGTACGGTAAAAAGACCGGATACGAGTCGTACGGTGAATTTTTTTGCCGGATCGTAATTGGCACCAAGGTCTCTATGGCAGGGGTTGGTTCACTTCTGCTGCAGCAGCCAGCAAATCGCCCAGCACTGCCACTGAAAGGGAAGAGCGGTGGGGACGGAGGACACAAAAGAACCTGGGAAGGCAATGCACAGCAAGACACAACCCTAACAGGGAGGGGACCTCATGGAAGAGGACACGATGCAGGAAGAACAGAGAACGTGCAATAACATGGACAGGCTTGTGTCAAAGAGCAGCGGGAGGTAATGAAGCAGTAGAGGCAGGCAAATTGTTAGAGGGACTGTGGATGCACATACTTAAGGGGACGACCAACAGGTGGGAGAGGAAGAGAATGAGGAGGGCCATTGTGAGGGAGAGAGGCCAGGGAGTGATGAAGAGGATGGGGAGGGTGTGAGGGAGGGAGGGGAGGGTGTGAGAGAGGGAGGCCAGGGAGTGATGAAGAGAATAAGGAGGGCCAGTGTGAGGGAGAGAGTCCAGAGAGTGATGAACTAAATTAAGAGGGCCGTGTGAGGGAGAGAGGCCAGGAAGTGATGAAAAAAATAAGAGGGCCGGTGTGAGGGAGAGAGACCAGGGAGTGATGAAAAAATAAGAGGGCCGGTGTGAGGGAGAGAGGCCAGGGAGTGATGAAGAGAATGAGGAGGGCCGGTGTGAGGGAGAGAGGCCAGGGAGTGATGAAGAGAATGAGGAGGGCCGGTGAGGGAGAGAGACCAGGGAGTGATGAAGAGGATGAGGAGGGTGTGATGGAGAGAGGCCAGGGAGTTATGAAAAGAATGAAGAAGGCTGGTGTGAGGGAGAGAGACCAGGGAGCGATGAAAAGAATGAGGAGGGCTGGTGTGAGGGAGAGAGGCCAGGGGGTTATGAAAAGAATGAAGAAGGCCAGTATGAGGGAGAGATGCCAGGGAGTGATGAAAAGAATGAGGAGGGTGTGAGGAAGAGAGGCCAGGGAGTGAGGAAGAGGAAGAGAAGCCAGGGAGTGAGGAAGAGGATGAAGAGTGTGCATGACATGTTTACAAAAGAAAAACAATTTAGTGCCATGAGGCGACTCAGTTCTTGGCTGTGAGCACTGAAGCTTTTCTAACAAAACACAAGGTAGCAGAGAACACTGTAAGCATAGCACAGGTTGGGGAAGAAAGGCATCCCAAGAGCAGGGGGGGTGCGTACAGTAGAGAGAAATGTCTGCACCCTGTGCTTCTGCGTGCCCCCCGTGATCCACCGCAGGATGTCTCGGGTTTCCAGAAAACTGCGTTAGCCACTCGGGAAACTGGCAAGAGGGCTTCATTTTCCTAATGGGCTGGAATTGCAGCCAATGGTGGAGAGCTAAGAGCCGCCTGTGGGCTGAGCCTGTAACCGATACCCCAAAGTCTACCCAGGGCACGGGAAGAGAGCCAGGAGTCACTGCCCGAGAGAGACACAAGCTGGGAGGCAGCGCTGCCACCAGGGCAGGGCTGCTGAGCCTGTGAGTGACAGTCCTCCTCAGCGACGGAGCCAAGTCTTGCGGTTGGTTCCCTTACTCACCATCATGGCGTGCCCACTTCTGATGCCCCACCTGAGGCCAGGCAGCTCCTGGGGTCCGCTTTTGGGGCAGAGCGTTGAAGCTGGTTTGCGCACTTACTGGCTGAGGCTATTGGCTATACCTTCTGCAGTGCATTGCACTTGCTCCGTTTGTGCGGCCGTCAACGAAGGGCCTTGTCCTAGAAAAACTTAAGTATCCTCGCTCAAGAGGCATTTGAGGCCCTCCTCCTTGTACAACAGCCTTTTGAAGACTTCTTTTGCTAAGGAAGGCACGCTTGCGCAAAGTGTATTAGGGCATCATTTCAAACAAGAGGTGAGGACCCCGATAAAGAGTAGGTTTGATGTTTTAAGAGACTTTGAGGGCCTCTACCCTAGAGGCTTTGGAGTCAGCCACCCCTCTGAAAATATTTAGCTCTCCTCTTGCCTCACTCCAGGGTCTCTATGGCAATCATAGGTTAGTTCACTTGCTGCAGCAGCCACGACGAAAAAAGTCAACTTTTTTTTTTTATAGATTTTTCTATTTTTTATTTAAGAGATTGTTAGAGGAAGTGGAATTGGTTGTAGCAATCAAACGACTAGAACGTACATAACCGCCTCAAAGTCATTTTATCAGGCTATCAAATGATAGAAGAATGGTCTTAGGTACAAAAGCCACTTCCACAGACACTTCCATAGACCACTTCCACAGACCGAAGGCAGTCAAAACCCAGGTTGCCATGGTACTCAGGGGAATGGAAGAGTTAGAATGCTATACAAATACTAATACGGATGTCAATGTGAATCAGCGCAACCTCGATGCTTCATACACTAGCAGTTAAAGCAAGCTAGAATTGGTTCAGCCAGGTAGCCAACATCATCAACTTCACTCGACTTTTTCGGGCACCAAGATGCACCAAACTGCGCCCCACAAGCAGCGCCAGGGCCGCCAGCCGGTCCCCCTAGCAAACTCTGCCTCAACCTCTACTCACATATGTTGCTGACAAAGAAAACTTACCCGGCTCAATGGATCTCTGACAAAATTTCGAAGGTCAGAAAATCGACCTACAAAAATATCGCAACAAAAATATCGATGTCAAGAATTTCGACATCCTATCTACAACATGGTAAGTACAAAAATATCAAAAATAAAATATAGATGTCAAAAATATCGTTTTTAAAAATATCGTTTTTTTTTTGTTACAAAAAATATGTAAAATAAACATAATAATACGTATAAATAAAATAAACATAATTAAATATATTTCATAATGTTACAAATTAATAATTAATCAATATGATTTAATAACAAAATAATTAGACATATACATATAATATATAATATATACTTACTTAATATTGTTTTTATAATTATTTTAATAAATTATAAATTATTTTAAAATATAAAAAATTGCAAAAACATTACACACATAAAACAATAACATAAATAAAAATTAAATAATTATGTATAACAAATTAAAATAATTACATTTAATTAAAATATTGTCAACATTAATTATATACTGCATTAGCTAAAATAATAAAATAAAATATTAAATAGCAGAGACAATAAAACTACTACTCCAGCTCCAAAAAAAACAACAGAAAGGAAAATTTTGGATAGCGGAGGGCTAAAAATTACTATATCCACTCCAGATAGTGTAACAGTAGGGAAAGTGTTGGATAACGTAGAGGTATAAATTACTATTCCGACTCCAGGGAGTGCAACAGTAAGGAAAGTGTTGGATAGCGTAGGGGTAAAAATAACTATTCCAACTCCAAAGAGTGCAACAGTAGGGAAAGTGTTGGATAGCGTACGGGTAAAAATTACTATACCAAATCCAGAGAGTGCAACAGTACGGAAAGTATTGGATAGCGTAGGGGTAAAAATTACGATTCCCACTCCAGACAGTTCAACAGTAGGGAAAGTGTTGGATAGCGTAGGGGTAAAAATTACGATTCCCACTCCAACCAGTTCAACAGTAGGGAAAGTGTTGGACAGCGTAGGGGTAAAAATTACTATTCCAACTCCAGAGAGTGCAACAGTCGGGAAAGTGTTTGATAGCGTAGAGGTAAAAATTACTATTCCCACTCCAGAGAGTGCAACAGTAGGGAAACTGTTGGATAGCGTAGGGGTAAAAATTACTATTCCAACTCCAGAGAGTGCAACAGTAGGGAAAGTGTTGGATAGCGTAGGGGTAAAAATTACTATTCCAACTCCAGAGAGAGCAACAGTAGGGAAAGTGTTGGATAGCGTAGGGGTAAAAATTACTACAAATACCAATAGATATTTATTAAAAACATAACTACCAATAAATAATTAATTAGCAATAAATTATTAATAAATACCAATAAATAATAATTAATGAATATTAATTACCAATTAAAAATATTGAACAATTACATTTTTTATACCAAAAAATAATTATCAAACATTAATTACCAATTAAAAAATATTAAACAATTACATATTTTTTATACCCAAAATAATAATTACTATACATTAATTACCAATTAATAATTACTTAATAATATATTAATTAGAAATATCAATAAATAATATTTAAACATATTTAATTACCAATTGATTATTAATCAACAATAAATTATTTTCCATAACCAAAATATTATAATTTAAGATATTTACCAATTAATAATTAATCTTCAATTAATTAGTTATCAATACCCAACAACAAATTTAATAATTACTTAATTAGATTTCAATTACTTCCAACACTATTCCCCTATAAACGCAGAAAACACTCAAATAATAAAATAATACAGTTAACATAATTATCAATTAATCAATTAATAAAAACTAATTACCAATTAATAAAAATTAATTACCAATTAATACTTAATTAACAATTATATAATTATCAATACCAAATATATACAAATATTACTTAATTACAATTAAATTACTTCCCACCCTATTCCCCTAAAAACCCACAACCCGCTACGGTACTAAAACACAAAATTAACTTAAAAAAACCATTATTAACATATAAAAATTGTATACATATATTTTAAAACCATAGAACACTTAACAAAAAATAATTAACACATACATATTAAATACATAATAAAATACATACCAATATTATAAATATTGATATTAGTGACATCGATATTAGTAACATCAATAAATTTCATATCGATATTACTAACTTCGATATTACTAACATCGATATAAAAAAAATCGATATTACTTACCTTAGGGTCGATATTCTGTCCATCGATATTCTTGACATCGATATTCTGTCCCTTCGATGTTCTAAACTCGATATTATTGTAGGTCGAAATTAAATTTTCGATATTTAGACTGCTCACCGTAGGGGAATCACATGTCATCCATACTGGTGGGCAGTATGTTTTAAGAGAGTTTGGTCTGGAGAAGCACAAACACAGGATTTAAAGCATACCACAGTTGTGGTGTGGGGGGCTTTACTGATTAAAATGTATATCTGCCCTTACAAACTCTTTATAGCAACCTTAGAATAATGAAAGACCTGGGTAATATTAACTACACAAAAGAGAAGTTCTAATTATACCTTTCAGGTTTGTATGCGGCTCTTTGATGACAGTTCATAGATCACTGTCCTGTTAGGATGGTAACTTCTGAACTGCAAGTAACAAAAGGATCTCTGTAAGCAAGGCAGTAACCCACTTAGCTGTCTACATAAACTACAGTTTATCTGCATTTCAAAACTACCAACAGACAACGGATTGCTCTCCAGCAGAATAATTACTCACCAGAGTTATCTGGACATTTTTACTGTTGTCTTGCATTTGTGTCAAAGAAAGGATTTATCCCTTCGTCATGCCCCTATTCTACCTGCACGAGTGGGTAGGGGCACAGTCCACCATTCTAAAATGAGATGCGTGATTGGGGGGGGGGGCTATGAGAAAGAGCCCAGGCCCAAGCATGCAACTCCTAGAAGAAGAAAAATAACGTTCAGAGGAATGTTTTAAATTTCAGTGGCCATTTTCTGTTGGCCTTCTTAATGTCGCTGCCAGTGGCGGCTAGTGACATTTGATAGGGTTGTAAAGTTAGGGATGACTTAAGTAGCAAGCGAGCCCTGCATTTTCTTTTACTCCACTTTAGCCTTATTATTTTGAAGACTTTTTAGCCCCATCAAAAGGGTCCCATCAAACCCATTTCAACAGAATCATAATTACAACAGGAGTAGGTGACCACTTTGTGCTCTCTGCCGAGAGGCCAAGGATGGATGGCCATGTATTCCGAACACATTTTTGACTGACTGCAGGCACTATGAGAAACGTGCAGTGCCCTCAGTCTCCGCTTCAGAGCTCTCAATTCTGGCATAAACACATAGCGCTGCTGGTGCGACTCGATCCAAAGGACCGGTGCCTGGAATCTTGAGTGATCTGATTTATAAGGCGCTGTCTGCCACATTTCACGTTTAATGTTGCCATATTATTCGAGTGCTTTGCCTGAGCACCAGTTACAGTACACAAGGAGAACACATTCAGTTTTGGTTTCCACACGCAGATCACAGACTATTCCACTTTTCACCGAGTGATTGGCTGAAATTAAATAAAGCAAGTCTGTTTAAACGTCATTAAGAGCTGAGCATTTGCTACAGCCGAGTGGGCACAAACCACGGTCCTTAATTAAAGGAAAATCCTTGTGAAGATCTTAAGCATCTACTGAAAAGATGCCACTTCCCACCTTGAGGAAAATGTCCTCACCGAATGTGGGTAAACAACTGCCTCCCGCATTTTAAACAGCAGAGGAATCTCTGCTGCATCCAGGTTGCTTGGATGACCTCTGAATGTGCCCAATATCATCAATTTGGCATTAAATCTAAAATGGTAGAATACCTCACTTCAGCAAAGCCTGAGAGAAATCGTTGGGAGACCGGGCATTGCACATGCACGACTTACTGTCACTGGAGAGTTTCTGAGTTTTAAGTGTAAGATAGGAATGGATCCTGGCTGACGAAGGGCAAAACATGGTAAATAATGCTCCTACCCCCCCCCAGAGGCGCAACTAGAGCCAGATTTCGGGGGCTACCAAAGATTTCGGGGGGGGGCGAATTCCTCCAGTAATATGCAGAGTGGAGATGCAGGGGCTCTAAGAAGGGGTGCAAACACAACAAAGCTTCGTAGGCAAGTAAATTGTGTTGTATTGTAATTGCATTTATATAGCGCTTACTACCCCCGACGAGGCGTCGAAGCGCTTTTTCGGCGAGTAGCAACCTACTCCGTAACCCATAAAGGATTAGTGTTGAATTAGTATAGTGAAATCTGAAAGTAATTTGAGTGCTGGACATGTTAGTCAGTTATTTGGACTATGCTGTTTATGTACACATTATCTCGGGCACACAAAATGTGGGTGAGCACACCGTCCCCTATGCATGCTCTCTTCAGCACCTAAGGCGAAGTGGTGACAAACACAGATACAAAATTACTACTAACAAACACCCAATTACATAAGCAGACGCTAACACATGGACACACAAGTGTTGTCAGAACAGTCAGGTAAATAGACAAACAGGGATGTGAAATAGGCAAACAATACAACAGATGTGGCAGTAGGCAAACACGAGCGGATGGACAGGGGTATTGGTGTCCAGACAGAATACGGGTCCAAAGACGAGCAAACTGACTCCTAAGGAGACATCAGTACCCTTTTATGCATTACAGCGAAATACATTTCTCAGAGTTTACTGTGTTTCAAACATCAAAGTGCAAAACCTTTGAGTACAGCCATTCCTGGTTCTCTAATTATTCCTGGGGCCCTTGACTTAAATGCTCATGCTCAAAGGATCAGATAGAGTAATTCATAAGGCACCAGAAAAAGATTTAGGAGACTGTATAACGGCTTCTAAAGTAGTAGTTTAGGGGAATTCGTCAGTGTATATTCCTATTCTCTGGGTCTTTACTAGAAAGAATTCTCAAGTTTAATACATTAATATGGCAAACTTGACAGACGGCGCAGTGTACATTCTGTCACAACATCCCTCTCCCATTATGCCTTCGACAAACAGAACCCTGTTTTTAGGTCTCGCCTGAGCCAGCGCTTTAGCGCTGCTCTGGCGATAGGTTTAGTAAACAGGGGATTTGGAAGTGCAAACTAGTGCTTTTCAGGCCTCCAAATACAGTGCATGTGCGCCGGGTGTGCGCACCATTTGTCAGCCTGCTGATCACTTTCACGGCCGCTTTGATGTTCTCAGTGAGCCGCGCGGCCACTGAGAACATCAAAGAGGCCGCGAAAGTGCACACCATATGCCAGCCTTCCCTGTGTTGCTTTAGCACTCACCGCCCCCCCCCCCCCTTCCATGTTATCCGTGTGGCTCACTTTCTCTTTCATGGCCGCGCGGCGTTAATTTCACGGCCGCGCGGCCAATGCTTGTTTTGCAATTGTTACAGAGCGACAAATATTTTTGGGGAAAGTGCCGCCTCAGCTTTCAGAGACCGGCAATGAGTGAGGACTCGATTGATTGGCTGTGCCCCAGCCCTACTGCCGAATTGCGTAATCTCAGCATTTCCTTTCAGCCTGTCCTGCCTCTAGGCCATTGTTTGCTTACTCCTTCTAATCGTGTCGGGCAGTCTTTTTTTATGTGGAGTTCTTAAGATTTAATCGCACTGTTTTAATTGTATCTTGCGTATCACTTTGGTACATTTTTCACAGCATCTCTAATTTTTGCTCACAAGTCGTTGCTGTGAATGAATATTCACACTGCCTTCAATTTCAGCCAGTGTGATATGTTCTGTGTTATATTTGTTCCAGCTATCCTTGAAGCACTGTGGCATGCCATCCCCACATTTCCTATAATGCTTATAAGTAAACAGAAAACAAACAAGCAACTGAAGTCAGATTAAAAACCAAAAAAACCCTCACCCCTTCCAGCACCGCAATGCATGGATTGGTTTTATTTACTTTCAAGGGACCGACATAGTCATGCGTTGTGCTGCACGTTACCACTGCAGACATCATGCAATGCACTTTAGCGTTGCAATAAAAAAAGCAAACCTACAAAACCAAAAATCCAAAGTGCTGTTGGTGAAAACAGCTGGCTATGTGACGGTGAATATTATCAACAAGCATTGGCATAGCCAATAGGTCTCACTTTTTGGACCATATAACTAAGAAAATGGAAGATATCCCTGGCTTGCTGCCCCATAACATAAGAAACACCTTATAAGTATTTAGTTATGCATCAGAATATCCTTGGTGCAACAACACCAACTGTTGCATGGCTAAACACTTAAAAGGTCCCAAAAGCGAGACCTATTGGCTATGCCAATGCTTGTTATTAAGTCTCATTTAAAAGTGCCACCAGAGGCTTTGGCTGGCCTGCAACTTGTGTTCACGAGAGCGTACACGTGCACAGCTGCCATCTGTCTTTTTATTGCTGTAATCAGGCTCCTCTGCTTGCACTACCACCTCCCTTTCCCCCCTCCCTCCTGATCAGCCTCGCTCTCCCAAGCGCCTCGCTTAGGCACATACATTGCTTGGGAATTTCGAGCGGAAGAGTGGAAACCTCGAAGAGCTCTCCCCGCTTGTAGCTGCCCTGTCTTGTGATGTGTGACTCACGCTGTGCACAAGGTTGAGCTCTATACCCTTGGATACCATTGGATTGCAGCCAGTGTCATACTGCCCCCTCCCTAGTCAAAGGGAATGACCAAACTAATGACATTTACCTCTGTTTCCTTTCCCTGAACACTCGATCCTCGTTGTGTCTGGTATCAGGCAAATTTGGTGCCGAATAATATTTAACAGAAACGGTAGCCGTGTATTTAAAAGAAAAAAAAACACCGCCCCCCCCCCACCTTACTGAATGACTTGCCTCTCCCTGCCCCCCCACCCTCAGCGCTCTTTCCTCAATGCCCTTTCCCTACGATTAGTGCTCGTTTTTGCTGCACATGATTCGAGGTGAGCAGCACCTTCCGAGCGCGTGCCTTTGTTCCCTCATATTCTACATCTGCTTGAGTTTTGGTTCAATGCCTTCAGTAAAGCTTGCATGCTTTTTGTTTTTTTGGTCCCACTTGGTGCTTTCGCATGTTAAGGCGTTTCTTTTGTGACTGTAATTTCCAGAGCAGTTTGGGAGTCCGTTTTTCACAATCACATCCCTGCGGCTACCTGAGCCTCGGAGGCAGGATCCGAGCCACACATGGCCAGACTGGTAGGTGAAGCCTTGCAGGCTGGGAGCAGCTGTACGGGGCTCTTGAAAACACACCAGCTGCTTGGCGCGTACACAGAAGCCGGTCTTTCTTATCTCGAAAATACCATACAGGGGCGATGGGCTGGTGGAAGTTGTCTGAACGAGGTGTGAGCATTCCTTTCTTCCCTCCAGAAGGGCTGCCATTAGATCTGGCAATTGACATTGTGTAGCGCCAGGTTTCCACATATCTGACATTTGCCTCATAAATGTACAACCTCGCATTAGCTGCACGTTCACCTTCATCCTTTTCGTTATGGTATTATGTTGTCGATTTACAAAGCACTACCCCGGACAAGGCTTTGAAGTGCTTTACTAGCGGACTTGCAACTCTGCGGAGCCCGGAGTTACTTTGTAGAGCTAGCTGTAACTGCTGCATTTGGTGGCAAATAATGCACAGTCCCTCGAATTATATGGTGGAGAGAGACAAAATTATGTGTCAAGAAGCGCAAAATTTATGCAGCAAATTTTCTGGCAGTATTATTTCGCTATTTTGTATTTTTTTTCACAATGTTAACACTTCCTGGGCAAATGTTTCACCTCATTAGCATTAGGTGAACAGGGTTAATGTCTAAACACAGCAACGAGTAACTGGAATGTGACACTGTGCACTAAAACCGGTAGCAGCATTTCCAGACCCTTTTAATTAGTTTGAGTTAGAAAAAAACATAGAAGATGCTGGATTATGTGGCAAAACCATAATTATTTCGAAACCTGCCTTCAACTCTTATATTTCCAGTAGCCTTGGTTATTCGACATGAGTCGGCATACCACTCAGTTTACAGTGATTTTAATTTAGGGGAAAGCTGGTTGTTCATTGTTTTTGATGCGGATGGTTTAGCTATGTATACACTGGTATTCCTAATTGTCTCTCTGTGATTAAAGGGAATGAAGCGCTTGCCTTATTATCCTGTTGTGTTGTCATCTAGTACGCGCACAAAGAAACACTCAGACTCCAACACTTCGTACACTCTTTCGGGCCCACTGAGCCCAAGAATATCCAGAATCAATTATGTTGTCAAAGGCATAGACTTTTATTCATCAATCATATAAATCTACACAACTAGTACGGGGCAACGAGTAAACATTATTGAATATAAGTCAAATTGCGGCAACAGACTTGCAACCTTCATATGTCAAAGGCAGTAAAGACATTAGGCATAACATTGTAATTGTTTTCAGCTTAGGCATACACTGTGTTTAGTTTAGCGCATTAGCGCGCAGGGTGTGCACAGTGTATAGCATCTGATGCTTCTATAATACCCTTGAGGTGTGTTTTGGTATAATTTCCGTCCCCTCTTACCCGCACTGCTGCCATCCTACCTGCATCTTAAAACGGACCTTATCACCGCTTTTTTGCGGGCCCCTCGCCCTTGTCACGTTGGCCGCCATCTTTGGTGAGGAGCGATCCATCACGCGCTCTAGTCTTCCTCTAGGAGGCTCGACCTCCATAAAAGGCAGGTAACTTCAGGGCTCTTATCCCAGCTCAGCGCATTAGCGTGCAGCGCCTGACCACTGTATAGCTGCTACCGTTTTTAAAACCTCCGTTTTTGTATTTTGGTTTTTCTGTGTTATTTTATCCCCTGTTTTTATATTAGTCGTGCCTTTCAGCTCAGTGCATCTGTGTTTAGTTTAGCGCATTAGCGCGCAGGGTGTGCACAGTGTATAGCATCTGATGCTTCTATAATACCCTTGAGGTGTGTTTTGGTATAATTTCCGTCCCCTCTTACCCGCACTGCTGCCATCCTACCTGCATCTTAAAACGGACCTTATCACCGCTTTTTTGCGGGCCCCTCGCCTTTGTCACGTTGGCCGCCATCTTTGGTGAGGAGCGATCCATCACGCGCTCTAGTCTTCCTCTAGGAGGCTCGACCTCCATAAAAGGCAGGTAACTTCAGGGCTCTTATCCCAGCTCAGCGCATTAGCGTGCAGCGCCTGACCACTGTATAGCTGCTACCGTTTTTAAAACCTCCGTTTTTGTATTTTGGTTTTTCTGTGTTATTTTATCCCCTGTTTTTATATTAGTCGTGCCTTTCAGCTCAGTGCATCTGTGTTTAGTTTAGCGCATTAGCGCGCAGGGTGTGCACAGTGTATAGCATCTGATGCTTCTATAATACCCTTGAGGTGTGTTTTGGTATAATTTCCGTCCCCTCTTACCCGCACTGCTGCCATCCTACCTGCATCTTAAAACGGACCTTATCACCGCTTTTTTGCGGGCCCCTCGCCCTTGTCACGTTGGCCGCCATCTTTGGTGAGGAGCGATCCATCACGCGCTCTAGTCTTCCTCTAGGAGGCTCGACCTCCATAAATGGCAGTCACACAGTCGCGCAGCGTCATCGCGCACCGGGATCGCCGGTCTTCCGCCGGAGTTACGCCAGAGTTCAGCCCGTCTGCGCCCGTCCGCGCTGAGGACGGGCTGCAGGTCGGGCTGGACCAGGTTTATGTACCTCCTCACTCAGGTAAGACAGTTTTGCGCTATTCCTCATCTGCGCTGTGGGCTCTTAGATCTCCCATATGCTCCGCCTTGCACTGCTGGACTCCATTGGACCTATTGAATTTTTATCGTTGTACTGTCTGTTTTGCCCCCTTTCATCCCCAGGCCACTTGTTTTACCAAATCATGCTCTTCCTTCTCTGGGCCCAAGGTTTTTCATAACACTGGGTTTTTAATAAACGCGCGCTCGCTAATTAAGCATAATCTTGCTTTCCACGATTTCGTGGACGAAAGGCAGCCTGACTGGGTCTTCATTACGGAGACCTGGGCTACTGACTCTTCTGGACATGACCTTTTGTTAGCCATTCCTGATGGCTACTCTCTACATCGGCATGACAGACCTAAACGCAGAGGAGGAGGGATTGCCATTCTTTTTAAATCTTCCTTGTCATGCACGATTAAGCCACTGTCTTCGCCCCAAGATTGTTTTGAAGCTCTATATTTTTGTATCATTTGTGCCCCCTCAGTCTCTTTCACGGGCATACTGACCTATAGGCCGCCTGGGTATAGAGCTAACTTTGCCCTGGATTTATTGAAAATTCTCGAACCATACTTTGGAAAGCCCTCCTTTACTATTCTAGGTGACCTCAATTTCCATCTTGATGAGGTTCACTCTAAGGATACCATATCACTGGTCGAATCTCTTGCATCCTGTGATTTTACCCAGCTTGTTACTAATGCCACCCATATAGCTGGCCATATCCTTGACGGGGTGTTCTCCAATGATACAAGACTTTCCAGTGGCCTACCCCTACCCCTGGTCTGGACTGATCACCTTGCTGTCCCTCTGCAGCTTGCCTTCTCCCTTTCTTATGGGATTAGGAAAGGGACTACCCCTTTTGTTTCTAGAAGAAACTTTAGAAATCTCTCGAATGAGGTTCTGGCCCCCTTTGTTTCCACACCAGAGGCTCTTTCACTAAAGGATGCGGCTGAGGCAGCACATGATCTGCAGGATTCCATCGCCAATGCAGTGGAAAAACTTGCTCCTGCATCCCTGCGATATGTAGCCCGGCGCAAACCATCAGCACCATGGTTCTCGGACCATCTCAGAGGACTACGACAGGGCTGTAGAAGCAGCGAGAGAAGATGGAGGAAATCTTGGGATCCCATGGACAGGGAGGCCCATAAGTCTGCTCTTCGTGAGTACAAGAAGAAAGTGATTATGGAGAAGCAGAAATACTTCTCCAGCCTTACCAGCTCACTCACTTCCTCTAGGGAGCTCTTTAAAATTGCTGACTCGTTGTGCTCCCTCCAACTTCCAGACCCCGTAGTCAGTTCTCAGCGTCTCTGTGATGATATTGCAGACTTCTTCCATACTAAGATCTTAGATATTCATACCTCTTTGGAAGTACAACGTCTTGCCCTGCCGGAAAATCTTCTATCAGTCCCTTTCAGTCCTCCTTTAGTACCCCCTAGCCTTCTTTCTGCATTTCCTTTAATGTCTTTGGAGGGTCTCAACGGCCTCTTGGATAAGATCAAATCCTCCTCTCCTCTTGATCCATTGCCGCTCAAAAAATTAAAAGAGTGTAGGAACAGTCTTCTCCCTCCCTTACTTGAGGTGATGAATAAGGCAATTGTTCAAGGCATCTTTCCAGCAATATGGAAGAAGGCCATTGTGAAGCCGCTCCTAAAGAAGCCTTCACTCGATCCTGGCCTCCTGAAAAATTTCAGGCCGATCTCTCTGCTCCCCGCACCCGCAAAAATTTTGGAAGCCCACCTGAATCGCCACTTATCCTCTTTTCTCGAAGTCTCTGAGTGTCTTGACATTACCCAGCATGGTTTTCGAAAACACCACAGCACAGAATCCGCTCTCACCTTTGTAGTCGATAGCATCCGACGCAAGGTGGACGCTGGACAAACAACTGTTCTTGTGCTACTGGACCTCACAGCCGCTTTGGACACTCTGTCCCCTGCCATTTTAACATCTCGGCTTAGAGAGGCAGGTGTCACTGGTTCGGCATTGAGTCTCCTCAATTCCTTTCTCCTTGATAGGGAACAAAGAGTAATGCTCGGCAACCACCTCTCCCCTGCAAAGTCTTTGCAATGTGGAGTGCCACAGGGGTCGGCATTAAGTCCCACCCTGTTTAATATCTACGTGGCCCCCCTTGCTAGACTAGTAAGATCGCAGGGGATGGAGGTGGTATCATATGCCGACGACACCCAGATCATGGTTTCGCTGACTCAATCCTCTGTCATAACATCTGCCTTTGGCTTCCGGTCTTGCATGCAACATGTTGCAGACTGGATGGTTGCAAACTCCCTGAAGCTAAATGGCGATAAGACTGAGGTTTTGATTTTCGGGAAGAACCAAGAGGTTTGGTCAAGTGAGTGGTGGCCTTCCTCTCTGGGTATCTGCCCGACTCCATCTCAATCTGCCAGAAATCTGGGTGTAATGTTCGACACCTCACTCTCAATGTCCCTACAGGTGAATCGGACTGTTTCGACCTGCTGGGGCGTGATCAGGACACTCAATAGAATTCGCAGCTATTTGTCACTTCAAGCTCGCAAGCAGATTGCAGTCGCCCTTGTTGGCTCCAGGTTGGATTATTGCAACTCTCTTTACATGGAAGCCAACAAGGGCCTTATACATCGACTGCAAATCGTGCAGAATGCTGCTGCACGTTTTGTCCTGGATCTCTCCAGGTCTTCTTCTGCTACTGCTGCGAGGAGAGACCTTCATTGGCTGCCTATTCAGCACAGAATTAACTTTAAAATTCTGTGTCTGACATACAGAGCAATGGAGGATGAATCTAAAGGCGCCATCAGCTCCTTGCTTACTCGTTATTGCCCTTCAAGAAGTCTGCGTTCTTCAGGGCTGCTTCAACTTGTTGTCCCTCGTTTTAAGCTCGCCAGATGGGGAGCCAGGGCTTTCTCAGTTGTTGCTCCACAACTTTGGAACAGCCTGCCGATAGAGCTGAAGACTCTGCCTTCTTTAGCTCTGTTTAAAAAGGCCCTAAAAACCTGGTGCTTCTCTAGAGCTTACACAGGTTGAGCTGCAGGAGTTTTGCTATGAGCTGGATTTGGAATTAGGCGCCTTGACGCCCATTGGGCTATGTTTGCGCATGACAAGATCCCTTTTATTATTATTATTATGTCCTTCAATTTGCTGGCCGACTCGGCCGATCAATTCAGCTGCGCACCTTGTGCCGGCAGGCCTGAACGCACTACAGCAAACATTGCATTAGTTGAAATACAGGGCACCGCATAACGCATCGGCCCACCGAGGTACCTGACCACAGGCATCCTCCAACTGGTCCACACCGTCCATATGTTGCGGGATAAGGCAGTAGAGGTGGGACCACCGGCAGGTCAGTCCCATCCCTGTGCATACCCTCGGCAGTAGAGTCCAGGACCCCCAGCAGGTCAGTCCCCTCTCCGCCTATCCAATGTACAGTTCTGTCATACCCCTTCTTGGGCTCAAACCAATCCTGAACCTCCAATGCTGCGCATGCCCCCTTTTTGTGTTAACTGTCAGTGCTGCGCCACAGGGTGAGAAGGTGCCTGGCGCGCTCGCCCTCCCCCTTCCGACGTGCGCTGACTGTGCTCAGAAATAGCCCCCAGTACCGTATGGATAAATATCGCCATTCCCTTGGCGGACAGATGCACCCCGTCCTTGTGGAACAACTCTCTCATTCCGGAATGCAGCAATCGATGCCTAATAGTGCCCATTGAGAACTTTGCGAAAAGTCTAGCTATGGAGTGATTCAGCTTCTTCACCGAATCATTCATGGCTCTCACAGAAACCCCCCCGCCCCAGGTAGCTCGCGGAATCACTTCAGACCACAATATTGATGCCCTCGGTATGCATTGTCGAAACTTAGCCATGACTGAAAACAAAGCCTCACGCACACCGCGTCTACCTACGGATGCCAGATCATTCCCACCGGCGTGGATGACTATTATGTCAGGTCGGGGAATCACACCAGATCTTAACGCCTGTTCAAAATGACCAAACATATCCTGCAATTCCAGATCCCCCACCCCCAACCAATGGTGCGTAAACCCTGCAGCTTTTTGTGATTCCTCCAGACTGGACCCGCGGAATTGCTGCTCCACTCTGCGAATCATGGAATGCCCACACCAACATGCGTGTACCGGGCTACTGGCGTCAACTGCAAGAAAGAGGGAATTGCTGTTACCCACCAAAGCTTGTGCCCGCGGGCGTCCCTCTCCAACTACACGAGATCCGGCCTCACGTACCGCTGAAAACATGCTGAATGCCATCGACCCACCCTTTTAATTACTTCCGATGGTAGGCCCAGTGCTGCTGCTGTGGTGGCCGCCCCTATCCGAAAGGAATGGGATGAAAACTGGGAGGCATCCTCCCCCAGGCAGGCTAACGCTCGCCTACACACCTTAGAAAATTGATATCGCGTCATAGGTGTCCCATCCTGATGTACCAGGAACCTGACTGAGGCCACCATCGGGCGCCCCTTCAAATAATCCTGTGCCAGTGCCACAGGGCATACCGCTGTATCGTGCGCTGCCAGCCGCTTTACCCAAATGCCCTTCCCTAACTGATCTGTTTTAGACCTACGAATCCTGATATAAAGAGCCCTTGCCTCAAGAAGGACACCCGTCACACTTAGCCCCCCTTCGACCATTGCTGACAGTGGTACTAACTCAGAAATACGAAAAGCCCAAAGAAAACCAGCACGTAGGCGATTCTGAATAACTTGGTCTCATACGCAGAACGACACACCTGGTGTAAAGCCCCATAAAGCCTTCCCAGCCTCTCCATGTTGATGGGACGCCTACAGTCTGGCGCACCCGGTGCCATACGCTCCCAACCCCTGATGGCCTTCCTCACCCTAAAATCTTTGGTGGGATCCCTAACTCCCCGCAGCCCAGCAAAGAAAGCAATGGCGGACAATTGCCGGCGCACTAATGACAATGACCTCCCCCCTTCCTTCTGCTGCACCAGAAAAGCCAGCACCCCCTCAGGAGAGAATCGGTTTACATCCTTGTCTAAATTGAACGAAGCAGTGTACACCCCCCAAGCTTTTTCGTACATACGTTTAGTCTTGGGTGCCAGTGACGCTGCAATTTGGTCTGTTGCAATGGGGCACCAAGCCTCCACAACTCCTCTAGGAACTCCGCTATTGCTTCGTCCGCCTGCGGCCAGCGTGCCCTGAACTCTGCCAACTTAGATCGAGACAAAGCATCGGCCACTGCATTATCCATCCCTGGTACATGTTTGGCAGAAAAGTGCAAGTTATGCAATAGACATAAGTGGATGAGATACTTTAGTAAACGCAGCACCCAAGGACATTTGGCGCTTTGATTATTTATGGCCAACACTACAGACATACTATCCGACCAAAAAATAATTCTAGCGTTAGCAATTGACGCCCCCCATATGTGCAGGGCGACAATATGGGGAACAATTCTAAAAAGGTAACGTTGCGTGTGAGCCCAGACGCAACCCAGTCCCCAGGCCATTGTTGCATGCACGACCGAGAGCCCAGCACTGCCCCAAAACCAACGCCACCTGCCGCATCTGTGTAAAGTGCTATCTCCTTGCTGCTCTGGGAAGGTCGCTGCCATAATAGAGTTCCATTGAAATCTGCCAAAAAGGCCTGCCATGTTCTCAAGTCCCCTCTAACCTCCACCGACAATTTGGTATGGTGGTGTTTTGCCCGCAGGCCTGACATTGCTCGCGCTATGCTTTTAGCAAACACTCTCCGCATCGGAATTATCCTTAACGCAAAATTAAGCTGTCCCACCAAAACTTGCAGTTGATGAAGTGTAACTTTCTTGGCTGATAAACAGGCAGTTACCGCATCCCTGAATGCCCTCACTTTCGCCTGCAGTACAAAAGGGGGTGGTGATGGACGGAGCATCAGAACCAATCAAACACTCACACCCAGTCAACAGATCTGGGTTTGATCCATCACCGTTCTTTAGCCCACTCTGCCACCCCAGTTCAAACATGGCCATATGCAAATCAGTCTGACCCTGTGCCTCATGGGAACAGTCCAGCCCGAACTGCCAAGCCATGCCTTCCCTGGACCGGAAACAAGCTTCCTGGACCGGTTTCTGGCATTTCAGCCGTCTTCAGCCAGGCTTGCTTGAATCCAGTGGAAAAGTGAGCAAGGGACTCACGTCTGAGCATACCCTGCCAACTTAGGGCGAACAAAGCAGTACAAAAGGGGGTGGTGATGGACGGAGCATCAGAACCAATCAAACACTCACACCCAGTCAACAGATCTGGGTTTGATCCATCACCGTTCTTTAGCCCACTCTGCCACCCCAGTTCAGACATGGCCATATGCAAATCAGTCTGACCCTGTGCCTCATGGGAACAGTCCAGCCCGAACTGCCAAGCCATGCTTTCCCTGGACCGGAAACTGCTCACTTTCACCTGCGGCAGCCTGCACTGCCCGGCCATGGTATCTATCTCAATCCCAAGGAAGCATAGACGGGTGGCGGGGCCCTCGGTCTTGTCGTCCGCTAAGGGGACCCCCAAGGCCTCGGCCAACTGTTGGAAACCTTGCAGGGCCCTCCCGCACGTCTGGTCCCCAGGGGGACCCATGAACAAAAAATCATCAAGGTAATGCACCACATCATCCGATGACACCAGGTCCCTCACAGCCCACTCCAAGAATCTGCTGAACGTCTCAAATACCAAGCAGGCTATGGAACATCCCATGGGCATGCATAGATCCACAAAGTATTGTCCCTCGAACGTGAAACCAAGCAAATGAGTGTCATCAGGGTGAACAGGCAAAAGGCGGAAGGCTGACTGTATGTCAGACTTCGCCATCAAGGCCCCTTTGCCTAATCTCTGTAGTTTGGCCACAGCGGCATCGAAGGTAGTGTATCGGACTGTGCAAAGAACGGGATCCAACCCATCATTGACAGACATGCCAGCGGGATAAGAAAGGTTGTGAATCAATCGGAACTTGCCTGGGTCTTTCTTAGGCACCACACCCAGCGGTGAACATACCAAAGACGCCCAGGGTGGGGAACCCAAGGGACCCCAAACCCTCCCGGCATGCACTTCCTTCATGATTTTTTCTCGAACCCACCCCTGGTGTTACCGAACCGACAACTGGTTCCTTGGAGGGGTGTGTGAAGGAAAGCGGAAGCCATCCCTGGAACCATAGTACAACATATGAGCCTCGCGAGCATTGATCATCATTCTTATTTTTTTAATTTTATTTATTTGTACACCACCTGCACCTATATAATGGCCCAATTAAAACCCAGCATTGATCATCCTCTTTTGGTTTTTTTGGTTTTTTTTAATATAGGGCATTGACACCCTTCGCTTAAGCGCTCAGGCAGGCAACTAGAGCCAAATTCCGGGGGGGGGGGGCTGAAAGAGATGCACAAAGATAGGCCGAGTGGCTGTAAGAAGGGGTGAGAACCCAACAAAAGCCTCATTAACGAGTAAATGGTCCTTTAAAGACCTGTGACGTACTCGGGTGCGACTGCAATTGGACGGACGCGAGTGGTCTCTGCCGGGCTGACACACATGACGGGGGGGGGGGCTGAAGCTCGGTGAGTTCAATGGGTGTTGCGCGCCTGGCTGCGCTGCATATCAATAGCGCGAATTCGACCGGAAGGTATTGGAGTGCTTTACATGCGCTCCCTTTGCACACCATCACTCTGGCACTTCCGCAACGCTAAACCACGGTAATGCATTGCTCGCTTATTGAAAGGCACCGAAGCCCCGCCACCCTGGGCAAAATGCCGCCATCGGGTGCTGCCGGTCATACCATCGATCCTGATGACCGCCGCGACCCCTCGCGACTCCGATCCTGGAACTTGCCACACGAACTGACCGCCGCAACGGCCCCCAGCATCAAAGAGCCCCAGACCCGCCCCCGACAGCTGTTACGAGACGCGCCTGCTGAGGTGTGCGCCTGAGCCCAACCACCACCCGCGATACCCAGCGCGGAGCTATACAGAAGGCAAATTTGTATCCAGTGAAGTACACTCTGCCACATGTGCCCCTTAATTTAACTAATCCTACTTTTACTTTTTTTTTTTGTTTTAAACAACGTGAGGGTCGAACCCCCGTACACACAAGACTAAAGCTCACCGCGGTGAGCTAACCACTCCTAGAAAGCTACGCCAGGCCTCCCTAGACCCACCGTGCCACACGCCTCGCTGCTTTCGACGTTCTTGCGGCTTCCCCGGGGTCCCAGGAGACAAAGAGGAGGAGACCCCAGGGGCGCCGCCTTATATAAGCGACAACCTTCAGTTTCGGTTTTCCCAACATGCCCCCCTACGTCATCAGGGAGAAAGACCATCCCCACTGGCACCCCCACGGGCTTCGGTTTCATGGCACGACTAAACGCGCCCCTCCTCTAAGTGAGGGGGGCGCCTGTCATTAGTACAGTGTGTCTACTGGATGGCAGTCATGTTGTTATCTGCAGATAGGTGTGCTGGCCTCCAACATTTGTGTGACATGAACGACTTCTCTGCTGCCTGTAACACCTGAGTGTGTACAACACATGGGGGCAGTGCACCTGGCTCACATAAGGGCTAGTTCTGCTGTTTGATGCATAAGCCAGAGAGATCTTTGTAATACAAGGGATAGCTTGTCTGTTCCTCAAATAGTGAAATGGCCTAAGGAACAGATCTCCTATAGAAATGCACCTTCTTATAACGACCAAGCAGCGTGACGGATAGCTGCAGTGTCCAAACGCATGTTATTCAAAATCTATAAATCTGAGAGATGGCTCTGCTGTACAATGGACCTGTGAATCAATGTCAACTGAGGGAGGTCCTTTATGTTGAATGTATCTGTATGCGTTCTCTTTCCTCTGAGCTATCTCAACTCTTTGCCAGGGCCTCGAAGGTCTCATGGTCTGGATTACTCGGCATTCACTGGCCACATCAGTGTAATCTGAAGGGTAGTTATGTGGCATAAGAAATACATTAATAGTATATGTACGGCTTCACTAAGGCTGATAGATCTCTGACCTGACCCCAGAAGATGCGATTGTAGAGAGAGATAGCTCTGCTGTTTATGAAGGTCGCTGTGAATATGTTTGTAACATGTGGTTAGTTCCTTCTACAGCACGAGAGCAGATTAATTTAAATATCTTTTCAAAGCTAGGTTGGCATTCTCTAGCCATGTTCCTGATCTGGGCTAACCAAATCAAACCTGGGGCTTGCAGACTTCAGCCTCACGTGACGCCAGTTTTATGGTCAGTTACCAGGAATTGGCTTCTTCCTTGGGTAGGGGTATTGTACAAGTTACAGCGCACTGGCATGCAGCTTTAAGAGAGTTTAATTTGGTTTGGATGGTAATGCAGACGTGAAATCCCTGCTACAGTGTGCCAGTCTGTGGCCAGGAGGGCCATGCCAAGGTGGCGACGGGCCCAGAATCCCAGTAAACAAAATACCCTTGTCTGTGCCAGGCCTTCATTAGGAGGGATTCTGTGCTGGTGGAAAACAACCTGGGATGCTTCCAGCAAAGGAGGGGGTGTAGTCTTGTGATTTAAAGATGATTTCAGATCCAGGAGACCAGGCTTCTCAACCTGATTTCTACATGTGACACGTGGTGTGATCCTAAGCACATCAACCTATCTGTCAAAATGTAAAAATATATCAAAACTGACTAATGCCTGAAGCGCTAAAGAAATAACTAGACATTTGCAATTTGAGGATACAAGGCTAGGAACGCTCAGTGGCATGCTGTGCATGGATCAGTCATAGCAACAGGTGACATTTCAAAAGTATGGCATTTCAATCAATGACTAGAACTGTGCTCCCAGAGGCCAGCCGTGACTACGTGCTGCTTTTCCACAAGCGAGGCAGACGTCTTTGACAAAGACTCTTACTGATAAACTTTCTGAAAATGCATACATTCACATCTAACCTCATTGAAAATAGGCTATTCAGATATAATCGCCAACCGTAACAAACAAGCATTGGCATAGCCAATAGGTCTCGCCTTTGGGACCTTATCAGTGTTTAGCCCTGCAACAGCTGATGTTGTTGCACCAAGGATATTGTGCTGCATAACTAAATACTTATAAGGTCCCAAAAGCGAGACCTATTGGCTATGCCAATGCTTGTTTCTTATGTTATGGGGCAGCAAGCCAGGGATATCCTCCATTTTCTTTCAAGAGCATGAGGCATGGATTCTCATGCCTTAATTGACTTCTTCATATGGTTGAAGTTCGAAAATGTCAGCCACCTTCAGCCTTCGAGTCTAAGGGTTGTGGTTGCTGGATCCCAAAGCTGATTAAATGGATGGCTGCGCTCCTGGAGACAAATCATTAAGGGCGCATTATCAGTGCCTCTTAATTTCGAAGGGGCCGTTACCAGCAATTTCGGACCCATCTCGAATGTAAGATCTTTGGGAGCACCGCTAAGAGCAGCAGAAAACTGCCTGTGAAATAAAGGAAGCAAATGAGGACTAACCAGGGGATTTGGGTGCAGTATTTCAGACTCTGCAGATAATTTCTTATCTCTAAGGGGACTGTCAGGGATT
This sequence comes from Triturus cristatus, assembly GCF_964204655.1. Lineage (NCBI taxonomy): Eukaryota > Metazoa > Chordata > Amphibia > Caudata > Salamandridae > Triturus > Triturus cristatus. The sequence goes on along the minus strand of NC_140590.1, from coordinate 1,174,355,045 downwards.
CAATCATTCTGCACCACCGCTGCCAGTAACTCTAGTGGCAGACCACCGGACTAATCTCCAGAATGGGGGGGAGCTGAAGTCCTTTGAAGCCAAATGGCGTTGCGCGCTGCCCCCCCCCCCCCCATCACCCGCAAGAACCGGGCCTGCTTGAACCCGTTGTGAGCGTGCGCGTGCCAGCGTGCACTCTGCTGCGTGTAACCGAGCGTGTTTCATACGTGAGGAGCTCGAGACACAAAGTAGGACGCAGGTGAACGCGTGAGCCAATATCTGCGCTGCATGTGATGCCGTGGGAGAGTGAGGCACGCCTGCTGTGTAAATGGCTTTGGCTCCCATGTTTCTTGTTTTTTTTCCGAGGCGTCGTTCTGTCAAGAAAATTAGGAAAAATAATCCCTCAACTGTCGACATCAGAGCGATTAGTATGTTACAACCCCCTGGGGAATCCTGTCACGTGACAGCGGAGGAGGGTTGTTCCCTGATGTACCGTGTGCAGCCCTGCCAACTCCTACGGTGTGGCTGTGTGACACACGGTTTTCATACCCAGTGCTTGAGATTGAAAAATAAAACAGCAGGTACCTTGTACCAGAGCACCTGCTTGTTTCTGAGAAGTGCCGGTACTTTCCAATTAAAAGTATTACATTTCTCCTGAGAAGTGCTGGTACACTCCCTCTCAAAATAAACAAGCATTGGCATAGCCAAAAGGTCTCGCTTTTGGGACCTTATAAGTATTTAGTTATGCAACACAATGTCCTTGGTGCAACAACATCAACTGTTGCATGGCTAAACCCTAATAAGGTCCCAAAGGCGAGACCTATTGGCTATGCCAATGCTTGTTTGGTTTTGTGGGCAAAGCCTAAAAAAGCTGACTCAGGGAGTGAGAAGCAATAGCATGAGGAGACACAGGAGGAAACAAGGGGGCCATGGAAGTCCATTGTGTGGCAGTCATTCTGTGTTGGAGATTGAGATAACAAGGTTCTGGCCAAGACTGCGCCTTGCAACTTATGCAAGAAAACCTTCAGCCGCAGTACAGAAAATCCTGCTCCAGCACCTTAGGGATGCATAGGCATCAGAAAGCATGGCTCTCAGAGTTTAATGCTTCCAAAAGATGCCGGTACGAGGACAAGAGGGCCTCCATGTCATCTGCACCCTAGTAGGAAGCAATACTTCCTCAAGCCATTGTACCGTAATCTGTTCTCCAGAGTGAGAAGACTACTCAGATCCCTGTTTTGCCACTGTGCCTTCACTTTTTACTCAACCATAAAGTTATTAGTCTAGGTGAGCCCAGTAATCAAGCTATAAAAAATCAAGTTCTCATCAGCCAAAAATGCAGAAAAAATAATGTGTCCAAAATGGAATTCGTTTTTATTTTAAATCAAATTTATTTATTATGTTTTGGCTCTCAAAGAGGGCCACATAAACATGTACAGACAAAACAACACAATCATCACAAGTACAAGAATTATAAAAACATAGTATTCGAACCGTAATAGGTACACTGCAAGCCATCAGTCCCACAAGGCCGGGCCGGCACAATCTTCCAGAGAATTTAATAAATAGCTAAAAATCCTTTAAAAAAATTAAAAACATAAGCACAGAACATTTCATTTGGTGGGCAATAAAGTGCATGAAGAAAATCTTGTAAAGTGACAATGCTGAGGCGAAGACAAATTACTTTAAGCCATCGCTTGCGCAAGCTACGTAACATAGGACAAATCAAAAGTACATGCATACAGTCCTGGTTATTTAATTTACATAGATTACACAACGGTGAAGTGCCATGCCATTTAGACAGCAACACGTTAAGAGGGATTAAGTCATAACGTAATAAAAACCAAAACCTACGTATCCCATGTGGCAAGTTCCACAGGGCATACGGTTGGGGCTGTTTCAACCTATAGGAGGAGATCAGCGGCTCCACATTCCTTTTATCTCCAACTGTTTTTTTGTCGGATAGAAAACAATACTCCCACGAAGCCTCCCTGAGGACCTGCTTTAACTGCGTGGGAGAATAGGAGAAAAGAGCGCTTTCATCCAGTCTAAGGATTTTCACAGCCCTTCTAAAATTACTAACAAGTTTAGAGAACTCCTTAAAATTGCCCAAAAGTTCATTTTTGAGTAAAACTCGCAGGGTTCCTTCTCTCGCTCTGACTAAGCTGGCTACCCACCTTATTAAGGCGCACAGCCCCTGAACCCAGGTACTCCTGAGTCCAAAATCCAGCCTGCAAGCAGCCAGTGGACAGGCATTGTTAAGATTCGAGAGGGATCTTAGGAGTTTTCCCTCAGTCTTGTGGCAAAAGTCCCAATATTTTATCTCAATTATTTCTATACCATACAAGATGGTTGCGGGGATTTTAGCTCTAAATACTTCTAGAAGGCTAGAAAAATGTATTTTCCCCGTTGCCAGGTATAGGGACTTTAACCCATTGCCTTGGGCAAGAGCTTTGCGGGAGCAATGCTCTATATGAGGATTCTCGCTCATATTGACCGAGAATATTTTCCCTAAAAAGGTATAACAAGTTACGACCTCCAATCTAAGCCCTCCGATAGCCCAACCAAAATTTGTCGAGCGGCATTTCTTCCTACCAGCAATACACATCACTTTACTTTTATTAATATTGATCTTCATATGATGCTCCCCAGCAAAGTCCTGGAGAGCCTGAAGCCGATTAGCCAGACCCACGGGAGTTAAGTCAAGCAATAACACATCATCGGCATACATCAGACAGGCTATTGGCACCCCTCCTATCAACGGTGCGATCCCCTCACTATGGGACACAGCTGCAGGGAGGTCAGTTGTGTATAGGGAAAACAACAGGGGCGCCAATAAGCAGCCCTGTTTAAGGCCATTCTGAGATGGTATTTTGGCCGACAGCCCCCTTTCGCCCCCCATTAAGACCCTGCACCAGGTCTCAGTGTGCAGAGCCCGCACCAATTCCAGCAGGGGAGTAGGGACACCCATCCTCGCCAATTTTCTCCACAGCGTTCCCCGATCTACTTTATCGAACGCTGTGGAGAAATCAATGAAGGCGGCGTATACAACACCCCCTCTCACCTGGACATATTTATCAGTAATAACCTGAAGGGCAGTCAGGTTGTCCAGAGTGCCATGTTCCCTTCGGAAGCCAGTCTGTTCCAACGGCAAGATGTTGCGCTCCTCGACCCAATCAGAAAGAGATCTCAGGAGGCATTTCGCAAAGACCTTTCCGATGGAGTCGAGGAGCGCAATCATGCGATAGTTACTGGGACTGTCCCTTGCTCCCTTTTTGAAGATAGGGACCAGAATGCTTCCTCTCCACGATGCAGGGACACGTTTAGAAAGATGGCATGCCCTAAACAGGGGGTACAAGATTTTACTCCAGGTTGAAGGGTCTTGTTTTAGGACCGTCATCGGAAGCTCATCCGGTCCCATAGCCCCAGAGGATCGCATATTTTTTATAGCCAACTCGATTTCCTTTTCAGAGGGAAAGAAGACCGAGTCATCAGGGGCAGCGTACATGAAGTTATCCACACCTGTGGTCCCATTCCCTGCATATAATTCTCGGATATGAGAGGACCATAGATCTTCTGGTATAGCTATGGGAGTAGGGGAGTGGCGAGTACCACATCCTTTCCCGATTATTGCCCAAAAATCTTTAATGTTGCCATAAGCAGCAGATTCCCTTAATTTAATCCATACTTCATCCTCCCTGTCCCTTTTAATTTTTAGCTTAAGTCTGCTTCTCTTTCTTTTTAACCTAGCGATATCTTTCCCACGTTCCAGTACCCTTTCGACGTACTGTGCACGGATTAGTTTGTTTAATTCCCTATTCAGATTACGGAGAGTTAGAGAAACTACCTCTCCTTTTTTCCTAGGGGGGACAGTTTTTTTAGCATTCAATAAAATCTTTACCATGAATTCCTCAAAACAAACTATTTCATTTCCGTTCCACTCTTCTATTTCCCTAAGGGTATCGGTCAGTAGCTCCTGCACCCCATTAATGGCAGCATTATTCCAGAAGCATCTTCCAGATGTCGAGTGGAAGGTAGCCTCCCTGCCATTTAGCGACCAGGATGCCGTATTCATAGAATTTAACGAAATTGATAGTGACAATATACTGTGGTCGCTCAGAGTCGTGGGTGTGATCTTTAAGTCAAGAATCTGGGGAAACAGACTGTAGCTGGCGATAGCATAGTCCAAAATTGATGACCCAAAGGGGGATTTGTGGGTATGATTTGCGGGGACGTCAGATGGAAATCTTCCATTTAAGATAATACCATCCCCGATCGCTAATTCTTTTAACAAGATCTTCCCCCTTTTATTTGTCTTTAAGTTTTCAGGGAAGAGCGTCTGGGGGATGCAATGTGCTTCCTCCTTAGCTTTATCCCTGAAGAGTTTTAGACTAGCGTTTGAAACTTTACAATTCAAATCACCGATAAGCAAAATTACAGGAAAAGGAGGTGAATTTTTTATCTTATCCATATACTGGAGAACCCGCTGCAATTTATCATTAAAACATTCCTCAGGCGGAATATACACATTGAAAATTACCATGGGGTATTTTACATTGTCATGGAACATATTTTCTAATGTTATTGTGTGGAAAAGTCTACTGGAGTCAATATAATGGGAAAATCTCCATTGACACTTATTTGACAGTAAACAGGCGAGCCCCCCCCTAGCATGCCCTTTCTTAGAGGGCGCAGCCGGAACTTCCAAAACATAAAAATCTTTTAAAGGCGTTAACCTATCTATGCACCATGTTTCCTGGATGCACAATATATCAGCCTCCAGAGTGGATAAAAAGGTCATTTTCTCCGGGCTGCTATGGAATCCGGCCGCATTCCAGGAAATTATGTTTAAGGCTGGGTTAAAGATGGTGGAACAATTTGGGGTTATCCTTATTTTTTGTTGATAATGCACTATGGAGCCAATTCCACCGGTTATTGTCATCATTGAGTGTGGAATTCTCAACTAGTGGGAGAGGCTTCACGTGCGATACTGTGCGTTTTCCCCTGGAAACCCAAATTTTCAGGTCTCTCAGAGGAGAGGTTACCCCGTTTTGTTCACCACCCCTCAACCCCTGCTTATCGAAAGAGTTTGGCTTGCCTGGGGTAGAGATAGGTAGAATATCAATACCTAAGCGTTGAAAATTTTCAGCCTGTTCTAGTATCAAATTTGTTATGATAGGGGAATAAAATTTCACCCGAATACTCAAAACCCGACTACCACCCAACAAAGTTACCAGTTCAATGTCTCTAGACTGAATGTGATAGAGACATTCAACCTCACTGAAACGCTTAAGAAGCCAGGCTCTATTTAATAAGAGGTCAGTATCAAATAATGGAACAAAATCTAGTACACGCACATCCACAGGGGCCTTTAACGTACTTACAGGCCGGGCCGGAGGGCGAGAATTTTCAGAGTCAATTGTTACCACAAAGGGGGGGGCCAAAGGGTTTAAAAACCCAGATGGATTAGAAATTGGACCTCCAAGAGCACTCCGAGAAGGAGAGCCTGGGAGAGAGCCCCCAATTTGTGGTAAATCTTCCTGGGAAGGCAGGCTGCCTTGTTCAATTTCCTCCTCCACCGAGGTTGAAGAGGATAAATTCACACCCATGTCCACTTTTAAAGCAGTAGAAAAGGATTCCCCATTCCTTATTTCATTCTCCCTTGTCTCTATGCATTTTTGGAAAATGATCCTCCGTTGCTTCTTCTTTCTATACTTTCGAATAGGTTTCCTCTTACTGGCTTTGGTACTTTTTTGTTTACCATATTTTCTCTTTTCTTCATTGACCTCAGATTTGTCGGCCAGGAGGTCTTTTCCACCATCCGGGACAAAGATAGGAAATAATTCCTGAACCGTTTTGGGGCCTGGCAAGACTTTATCCTCCTCCTCTATCTCCAGGACTATATTCTTGATACAGTTAGAGGCTGCAGTATGAGGCAACTCCTTATGAGGGACCATAGAAGACTCTTCATTTTTCCTAACTAGTTCGCTTCTAATGGCTTTGAATTTCCCCTCAGATACAGATTGTTCAGACTTAGGGGGAGAGGCCTTACTCGCATCCGGCACTTTCTGCAGCAATAACTTTAGGATCTGAGTAACTGATTCAAGGATACAGTCCGAGCTGCCTACAAATTTCCCTAGAAGCAGCAAAATTGAAGCAAGGAGTTGTTCCAGCGCGATCATGGACTCAGAGATCGGCTTTTCTCGTGCTTCTGCAGTGCAGATATTATCCAGGAGATTGAGGTCGGGGCTCTTGGAAGAGTTTAGCAAGTCAGATATTTCATGACTATTTAGCGACGGGGTGCTACTATACAGCATTAACCCTGATGGGGTGGCTCCCCCCTGAACTTTAAATTGCTCCAGAGATTCCACTTTAGCAGGGCTTACGTAGCGTCCCCATAGTTCCAAATCAATGGATAGTGCAGACAGGTCATCCCCCGGCCTGTCATTCATGGGTAACTGAGGGATCGATGGTATGTGCACTGGCTCACTTATAATCGTCAACTTCCCATCTGTAAGGTCCCGAAAGGGAGACCCTCCTGCCATAGTTTGGGGGGCCCCCTGCTGGACCTGGGGAAATCGGAGCACAGAGGTAGTTGGTACATGTACTTCCAAGACTTTAGTATCTGGATTATGTAGAGTCGCACATTTAGGTTTTTTTATACCAGATAGATCCCAAAGTTCAGATAACAGACATTGTCTTTTTAAAGGTGGGTTGGTTACTGACTTGTTTCTTGTGCGGAAGGTAGTTAATTTCCGGGCAGGTTTTTCTCCCACTACCCTTCCTGATCGTAAAGTTTTAGACATTTTCCACAGTAATTAAAAAGAAATGTAACAATATAAAATGAGTAAAAGTCTGGAGTTGAGTCAGTCCCTGGCACAGCAGGTAGGACCAGGGTGCAGTATAGCTATCACAGTACTTGCATCAAATTACCCTTCTACTCAAATGGGCACGAATGCAGACAAATAATTACAATGTAAATAATAAGAAATAAGGGACCGGGCCCAGCCCGGCCTACCTCGGTCACTGAGGGCCACAGAGGGCCCGCCCTTTGCCCGGGCTTAGCCCCGGCGCCGACCCGCGCGCGATCCCGCGACGCGGCCTTCAGCTGATCTTATGTGCGCCTCCAGGCGCTGGCGCTGCGTTCAATGAGCGCGCCGCCGCTAGTGCTGCCGGGAAATGGAGTCCCGGGGCGGCGACGCTGACTCTGGCACGGTGTGACTCTTGGCGGTGACAGCAATGGCGTGTTCCGGCGTTTTGCAGGCTAACCAGGTAGGTTTTTCAGCTCCCCCCCGCTCTGCCGCCTTCAGCTGATCTTATGTGCGCCTCCAGGCGCTGGCGCTGCGTTCAATGAGCGCGCCGCCGCTAGTGCTGCCGGGAAATGGAGTCCCGGGGCGGCGACGCTGACTCTGGCACGGTGTGACTCTTGGCGGTGGCGGTGACAGCAATGGCGTGTTCCGGCGTTTTGCAGGCTAACCAGGTAGGTTTTTCAGCTCCCCCCCGCTCTGCCGCCTTTAGCTGATCTTATGTGCGCCTCCAGGCGCTGGCGCTGCGTTCAATGAGCGCGCCGCCGCTAGTGCTGCCGGGAAATGGAGTCCCGGGGCGGCGACGCTGACTCTGGCACGGTGTGACTCTTGGCGGTGGCGGTGACAGCAATGGCGTGTTCCGGCGTTTTGCAGGCTAACCAGGTAGGTTTTTCAGCTCCCCCCCGCTCTGCCGCCTTCAGCTGATCTTATGTGCGCCTCCAGGCGCTGGCGCTGCGTTCAATGAGCGCGCCGCCGCTAGTGCTGCCGGGAAATGGAGTCCCGGGGCGGCGACGCTGACTCTGGCACGGTGTGACTCTTGGCGGTGGCGGTGACAGCAATGGCGTGTTCCGGCGTTTTGCAGGCTAACCAGGTAGGTTTTTCAGCTCCCCCCCGCTCTGCCGCCTTCAGCTGATCTTATGTGCGCCTCCAGGCGCTGGCGCTGCGTTCAATGAGCGCGCCGCCGCTAGTGCTGCCGGGAAATGGAGTCCCGGGGCGGCGACGCTGACTCTGGCACGGTGTGACTCTTGGCGGTGGCGGTGACAGCAATGGCGTGTTCCGGCGTTTTGCAGGCTAACCAGGTAGGTTTTTCAGCTCCCTCCCTGAGAAGTGCCGGTACTTTCCAATTAAAAGTATTACATTTCTCCTGAGAAGTGCTGGTACACTCCCTCTCAAAATAAACAAGCATTGGCATAGCCAAAAGGTCTCGCTTTTGGGACCTTATAAGTATTTAGTTATGCAACACAATGTCCTTGGTGCAACAACATCAACTGTTGCATGGCTAAACCCTAATAAGGTCCCAAAGGCGAGACCTATTGGCTATGCCAATGCTTGTTTGGTTTTGTGGGCAAAGCCTAAAAAAGCTGACTCAGGGAGTGAGAAGCAATAGCATGAGGAGACACAGGAGGAAACAAGGGGGCCATGGAAGTCCATTGTGTGGCAGTCATTCTGTGTTGGAGATTGAGATAACAAGGTTCTGGCCAAGACTGCGCCTTGCAACTTATGCAAGAAAACCTTCAGCCGCAGTACAGAAAATCCTGCTCCAGCACCTTAGGGATGCATAGGCATCAGAAAGCATGGCACTCAGAGTTTAATGCTTCCAAAAGATGCCGGTACGAGGACAAGAGGGCCTCCATGTCATCTGCACCCTAGTAGGAAGCAATACTTCCTCAAGCCATTGTACCGTAATCTGTTCTCCAGAGTGAGAAGAATACTCAGATCCCTGTTTTGCCACTGTGCCTTCACTTTTTACTCAACCATAAAGTTATTAGTCTAGGTGAGCCCAGTAATCAAGCTATAAAAAATCAAGTTCTCATCAGCCAAAAATGCAGAAAAAATAATGTGTCCAAAATGGAATTCGTTTTTATTTTAGATATGTTTGACAAAAACAAAACGGTAAAATCGTCAACAAAAAAACAGAAAAAAGTTTCTTTTGAGAACCGCTTTTACTCGTTCAAAATTAGAAAAAAAATGTTGTTTGTCATGCCTGTTTTTATTGGAAAAAAATATTACAGTCCGCTGTAAAGATCTACATCCGACGTTAAAGACTTGCTGTAGTGTTCCAACTCTGAGCGAGAGGCAAGGGCCTATAATAAGGGATGTGATTTTTGTATTACTTTTCTCATCTGAGTGTTGTTGGTTACTAAATACACAGAAAATGTACTTACAAATGCATTAACTATCTTTCTGTATCAGTTTCTGAACAAGGTCCTATTTTAACTGTAAACAGCTCATTTATTCCACACTAAAACAATATATAAGCAGTTCTTGGCTACATATTCTTTCCCAAGTCAAAGGTTAAACGCCGTTGCAGTGAAATGTCCTTTGGTTTTTTTTGTGTTGAAATTTTTTATTAGCATTTCAGAATCATTAAACAAAAACAAGAAAACTCAAATACAAGTAATAAGGGTAAGGATCATATGATAGAGATTAAAAAGTAAATTCATATATAAAACAATATTTAATATTATGCTATCTAGGACAATAAATATATATAACAATATATAAAGGAAAGAGTGAAAAAGCATACACAATCAAGTTTTAAAAACGAAATGATAACAAATACAAACATGTTAAGAAAGTAAAAAAGGATTCCATATCTGTGAACATAACTCTAGTTGATCTTGAATATTATATATAATCCTTTCGTGCGAAGCATTTTGAATCATAGCAGATAACCAGGACTCTTGAGATGGTGGAGTGGAAGATTTCCATTGTCTTAATATACAGATTTTAGCAGTTGCAAGCGCGGTATGTAGGAAACGAGATTGTGGTTTAGAAAGAGTGGGAACATTTCTGAAATCATGTAATATAATATTAGCTGTGGAGAGGGGTAAATGCAGTGAGATAGACTTATGTAAGGTCTGACCTATGTAAGACCAATAATGTTTAACCAATGAACACGTGCAAAGAATATGAACAATATCACATCCAGAAGCATTACATCTCCAACAATTGGAATGCGGTAACAAGCCTGCCTTATATAATCTAACCGGAGACCAATGCCAGTCATGTAGAATTTTAAATAAGCAAAACTTTAAACGAGCTTCTCAAGCTCCCTTATCCAAACCATCTAGTATATTCATCCATTCCATATCTGAAAAAGAAGTCTGTAAACGTGTTTGCCATTTATGATGGAGATCGCAGGATAATGGGTGTGAAAATAATTGAGATGTAATTGTTTTGTAGAGACCTGAAATGACACCTTTCTGTTTGCCCCAAATTTGTAAATAAAACATTATTGGTGATATAGATAATGACCAAGGTGTGGCACCAAGAGCTTTGAGAAGAGATTTTCTAAGTTGATCGTATTTGGCATGCTGCAGCGGGGGTAAGTTGAATTCATCCGTTAACTGTGATAGAGGTTTAAGATCCCCGTCATGGAGAATTTGGTCTAGTGTGAGAATGCCTGCCGATTTCCATTGAGGCCATAGAAAGCTTCTACCTTTAATGCGTATTCTGGAGTTGTTCCATATAGGAGCCTTTACATGTAAACGAGAATGAATGCCCAAGATACGATGCGCTCTTTGCCATATCTTACGCATTGCAGACAATAGGGGGTTACGTGGATCTATTCGGCTTGAACCAGATCCATATAAAACTGCAAGACCATTTGTTGCAGAGAGAAGATGTCGCTCAACATGGACCCAATGTGGTGTATTTAAATTATCTTGGAGCATGTATGAGAGCTGTGATAAATGCAAGGCAATGGTATAATGTTCAATGGAGGGAAGACTGAGACCACCATAGGAATGATGAGCATTTAATTTATGTATAGCCAGACGAGGTTTAATAGAACCCCATATGAAAGATTTAATTTTAGAATCTATAAGGTGCAATGTGGATAAGGGAACATGAAGAGGAAGCATACCAAGAATATAAAGAAAGCGCGGTAACGTAACCATCTTCACCGTTTGAACTCTACCCCATAAAGACAGACCCAGCGCTTTCCATTTATCAAAATCTCGTTTCATCTGAATGATTAAAGGCCCTAAATGATCTGATACCATGGCGTCCAATCCCTTATTTACCAAGATACCTAAATATTTTAACCGAGAAGGTTGCCAATGAAATGGATATCCCTGTATCACATCCCTTGAGGTGCCATCTGAAATGGGAAGTGCTTCACTCTTATCCCAATTTATTTTATACCCAGAAAAAGAAGAAAATTCCTCTATAATTTGAAGTAACGATGGTAAAGATCTGTTTAAATCAGTAATAGTGAGCAGTATATCATCCGCATATAGATAAAGTTTAGATTCACCCACCGGTAAGGAAATACCAACCACAGTGGAAGATTGCCGAATAGCGTCCGCTAAAGGTTCAATGGCTAATAAAAATAAAAGCGGGGAGAGGGGGCATCCCTGGCGGGTGCCTCGCTGTATAGTGAAAGTATCGGAAGTAAATCCTCCACAATTGACCAGTGCAGTGGGTTGTTCATATAACAATTTAATCTTTCTTATAAATTGTTCTCCCAAACCAAATTTTTCTAAGATTAGGAATAAATAATACCACTCCACTCTATCAAATGCCTTTTCAGCGTCTAATGATAATGCCAAAGCATCATCCTGTAAAGATTTAGCAGTATGCAGAGTGTGAGCTAGGGAGCGTAAATGATTTCTGGAAGATCGACCAGGTACAAAGCCCACCTGGGTATTATGAATGAGAGAGGGAATAACTCTGCGCAGACGAGAAGCAAGAATACTAGCTAGAATTTTAATGTCACAGTTAAGAAGTGAAATGGGACGATAACTGCTACAAAGAAGTGGATCTTTTCCTGGTTTTGGTAAAACTGCTATTACTGCTTTATTAGATATATAACCTAAGGTGGAAGTACGTTCGGCTTCTTGAAATGCCGCATGCAAACAGTCTATAATTTTATCTCCGGACCAGCGATAAAATTCTGCTGGAAAACCATCCTCTCCTGGTGCTTTGTGATAAGGAAGTTTAAGGATAGCGTGAGAAATCTCTTCTTTACTAATGTCTTCATCCAGTATGGATCTATCTTCATCAGAAAGAGATGGTAGTTCTAATCCATTTAAAAAAGACAACATTTTACCCTGATCTATATGGGCGTCTGGAGTGTATAAAGATTTATAGTATGTGGCAAATTCATTAGCAATATCCTGAGGACATGTTAACATGCAACCCTTAGAGGATTGTAAAGCAGGGATAGCCATAGCAACCTCTCTTTGCTTCAATTGTGCTGCTAGAAGTCTACCCGCTTTTTCACCCTGTTCATAATGTCTTCCTTTCATTTTTTGTAAGGCATATTCCGCCTTGGAGGTGAAAAGAGAATTTAATGCCATGCGTGATTGTTCCAGTAATTTTCGATTTTGTAAAGTAGGGCTTTTAGTATATAAACGTGTGAAATTGGTAATGTCTTGTTCCAATTGATTTTGTTTAGCAATATTTTGTTTGTTGAACTGGGCTGCATCTCGCATAAGTCTACCACGAATATCAGCTTTAGCAGCAGCCCATATGACCCTGTGAGAATCCACTGAATTTTGATTAAATGTGAGATAATCATGAAGATGTTCTTGCAATTGTTTTTTACCAAGGGGTGTTTTATGACGTTGGATGTTCATTCTCCAGGGTTTACGACCTGGTTTGGGTGTCCCAGTCTGTAGGCACAAGAGGACCGGAGAATGATCAGAGATGGATGCCTCCAAAATACAAGAATCTTGGATTGATTGGACCGTTCTTTGAGAAATTAAAAAGTAATCCAATCTTGATAAGGTGCCATGGGAGGGAGATGTGAATGTATATTCAACATCATTTGGGTGTGATAAGCGCCAATGATCTATAAGGCCGTTGTCTGCAATGATATCATTCATAAGGGCTCTGTCCGCTGCATTATTCTTATCAAGAGGTCCAGTTTTGTCCAAAACTGGATCTCTCACCAGGTTCCAATCGCCTCCGATGATGTATTGTGAGGCATCAATCTCCGACAGCAAACGATTCAAACGTAGAAAGAAATCTTTTTTAGCACCAGTAGGAGCATAAACTGAACCCACACATATATGAATATTACCAATGCACATTTTTGCAAAAACATATCTGCCTTGTGAGTCTTCCCATGTTTTAAGTACCCGAACTGGTAATGTTTTTCTGATAAGGATTGCTACCCCACATTTTCGAGTAGGGCCTGCTTCTGAAGAAGACCCATTGCTGATACTACTGTGGATAACTTTACCCACCCAATCTCTACGAAGTTTTTCAGACTCGAGTGTATTTAGATGAGTCTCTTGAAGAAGAGCCACATCCACCTTTTTAGATTGTAAATAGGAAAGAACCTTCTTCCGTTTGATATAGTGTGTTAATCCATTGACATTCCAGGATATAGCAAATAAATCATGAGCAAGGACCATGTTAGAAATAAAAATAATTAAATAAAATAAAATTTAAAAAAAAAAAAAAAAAAAGAGAGAGAGAGACTTGCAAAAAGATGTGATGGAAATGGATATAGAAGAGGAAAGGAAAAAAGCCACCAATAAGAAAGATAAATAAAGATAAAGTATAGAAAGCAAATAAAGAAAGATTTATAGACTACAAAAGAATAATAGAAAGAGTATAATAGAATAACAATAGACTTTTAACCGCGGGTCTGGGCGCACTATAGCACCGCTCTGGGCCGGGACTCCATTAATAAGGAAAATCCAGGGCTAGAACATTTAAAGAGAGAAAAAAGAAGGGAAAAAAAAAAGCAATTTAAAGTGGCCAATAACATTGATATGAGAAGCTAGGAAAGAAAACCCTGAAAGAATAAAATAAAGTAAAAATAGAAAATATGAACTAAGCTGGTAAGGAATATAAAGGGATATAAAATCTGCCCTTTAAAGGATAGCATATTAAGAGAGCATAACATTTATATTATAACATTTTGGAAATATATTAGAAGATTTAAGTCATAGTAAACTAAATATTGATAAAGATATAGGATTTGAAATATATAAATATCTAAGAATAGGTCAAATAGTCATCATAGATAAAATAACTATATTGCATGTGATAGATAAATCATGCACTAATAACCTATAAAGGACATCATCAAGAAATATAATAGTAGTGAATAATCAAAATCCATAACCTAAATAATAGCCCTAATAAAAGATAAGCATGAAAAGTTAATACTGAGACATTTTGATGACTAATATATGTAAAATGCTACAGAGTTGTGACTATCTATTCATGAATACAGGAAAATAAATAGAACATTCCAAAACGACAAGAGAATTTAACCAGTAAAACAGCACAGAGATCATCTATATCTGTCAATTAGAGAGACATAAGCAAAAGTACCTGCAACCTATGGCTCAATAAGTTATATAGGAGCCATGACATCAAAATTATTTCTCATTAGAGGCAGACTTTAGAGGAGAACGGGACTTATCTCAACGTTGTTCCTGAGTTAAGGTGGAGACAGTGTTTAAGGCGGAAGATGTATCATCTTGACTGCGAATAGACCGTTCAAATTCTCTGCCTCTTTGACGGGATTCATGTAGATTGCGACGCATGTCATCCACTGATGTGGGAATAGCTTGAGGATTCCGAGAAGGAGCAGGGGTAGGAGCAGACTGCGTGTCCATGTCTTGAGATGTCATGTCAACCAAAAAACGTTGTAATTCATCTGGATTGTAGAAGTCTCTGGTGTCCCCATTCTTAGAGACTCGAAAGCGTGCTGGATCAAACAAACCATACTTAATGTCTAATTTCCTCAATTGAGGTCTCATGGAGAGAAACGCTTTCCTTCTTTCATTGGTGTCACGGGAAAAATCAGCTGCCAATCGTATTTCATAACCGTCATAAGAGTAGGAACCCTGAGTACGTGCTGCTTTCAGTAGTTGTCGAACTTGCTCATGCCTTAGGAAACAAGCAATAAGGGGTCTTGGACGTGTGTCTTTACCGTGCCGTGGATGACCTAATCGATGTGCTCTCTGGATCTCAAGCGGTGGATCGAACTGTATGCCAACTAATTTAGGGAGTACATCACACAAAAAGGCTCTGGTATTCTGGCCTTAAATTTTTTCTGGAAATCCAAAAAAACGAATATTGTCTCTTCTGCTGCGGTCTTCTAAATCCACTAACTTACTACGCAGAAAAAGAAGTTCTTCATCTCTAGACTGCGTTGATGCAATTTTATTTTCAACAATTGTCAAACGTTGATCAATACCCTCTGTTTTAGCATGGAATAGTGCTATGTCAGCTCGTATTGATTTAGTTTCTGAGGTAAGAGATGAAATGTTTATATCCATGTCTGTTAGCCGACAGCTGATTGTTGAAATTTCTTGGAAAAGACGATCCATGGCAGCATTGGATACCGCCAAGGAAGTATTATGTGCCTTATTAGAAGTTGATGCAGTGGAGTTTTTTCCAGACATCTTGCGTGGTTGTTTTAATACATCAGCAAATAAAAGTGAATGAGAAGGTGTGTTTCCACTCTTGTTATTAGACATTCACTTCTAACTTCAAATGTCGGGGAATATTTAAAACTGCAGACAAACAACCCTTCAAGTAGAGCGATCCAAAAAGCAAGATATAATCAAGTGCTACTGGAGTCAAAAAGCATTGAGGAAAATATCGCAGCAGTTTTATGTAGATTAGAAAAGTAAGCAACCAGTAAACCTGCAGCTGAAAAATCTCCTTATTTTAATGAAAATTATCATGAGAGAAATACTTAAGTTGTGAGGAGAAAAATAAATGAGGAGTTTGCGCTATATGAATAGCATTGATGCATATTGATGTACATGCAGACAGCATTAAACCTTTAAGGGAATGCTGGAAAAATCACTGCAACAATGATTTCCCTCACTTTCTTTCAGTAATAATCCTCATGTGAGAGAAAAAAAGCAGATTGCGCAGTTCTGCACTTTGATTATGTTAAGCCTCAAGTGGAGTTGTCATTCATCATATATAAAATATGAGACCGGGAATATTACATCCAGACTGAGGCCTGCAACACTTGTAGCCCAATTAGCAGGTAAGCAGTGAATATAATGTGCTATCAACTCACTTCCTTTTTTAACACATGTCTGTACACCGATTACTTTTAGCCAAAAGTAAAGCTGCCTTTTTTCATAAATAAATTTTCCATTGTTAGTCCATTTAGCAGAGGAGTCAGCAGGAATACAAGTCACACATGCTCCAGGAAACATAAATTATTACTGGGCCCGGCAGCCATGTGTTGAAGCAATGTTTCTTATTTCACTGAAGCAGTTGAAAAAAGCTTAACCTTAACCCAGAGAACATAAATTACTGCTGGGCCTGGCAGAAGTGTATTGAAACAATGTTTCTTGCTTGAAAAGGAACTGTGGAAAAATGCTTAAAAAGGCAACTTAATAATATGAGACAGCAGAATTTCTTTAAATTGTTGTATTAGCAGTGAATTGTGAGTGTTTTTTTCCTCAGAATACAACACTTCAGTTATAGATGATTATAAAAAGGGCTGGTTTACCTCATGAAGAAAACATGTTTTTGACTGGGAATGTTTCCTCCAGGGTGTCTCTGGAGTCACAGCCCAATTAGCAGTGAGGGCATCGGGAGTTCAGGTTACGCAAGCACGGGGATCCTAGGATTCTGCAAGGCCCGGCAAGCCACAATGTATCCACACTTCAGAAAAGCCAGTTAGAGATGGTCTAGCAGGACAGAATTTTCACAGCTGACAGCTTCAATGTTCCGATTGCTCAGAAATGGCAAAAGAACATCCTTAGACACCTGCAAATAGATGTTCAGTCCATTTGAGTGCCGGCCCAGAGCAGAGCCTCACAGTTAGGCGGCCATCTTCCTACGTGGCCAGACTACGCCCCCCGTGAAATGTCCTTTGAAGTGAAATTTATAAGCTCTCTTAAAGAGCTTATCTTAACCATTATAAGGCAATTATGGTAACGGGCAGCTACCTAAAAATGTATTATTATGTTGCTGAACAACCAATTTATTCATTATATATCTGATCAACTGATCATAAATATTGCCTAGGAAAGCAAAGCCGGCGAAAAGAATCACATAAACAGAGATTTTTGTGAAATATCTGTATTTAATATTTATTCACCGAAAGTCACAGATACAGCACTTGTTCACGAGAGGAACAGCACAGAAAACGCCAGATGAGAAACCACCCGACAGATCAAAAACAACTCAGGCTGACCAGGCATGGCATTAAATCTCGACAGCATCCCTGGAACCTATAAACAAAAGCCTGGCCTTCGACGAACAAAGTGGGCCTGGGGTTGAGTTGGGAAGATAAACGATAGTGAACACTGACAAGTTAGATATATAAATATCAGTTCTGCGTCTTATATTATGTCAATTGAAACAAAAATGGAAAACGGAACTCCCTGATAACAAGAGCACAGTCGTGTGCGGCAGAAAGAACACAGTATTGTAGCTGCAGCCCGATCGCCGAAAACGACCTGACGTCATGAAAAACATGATAGTAGAAATAAACAAGTTCTAGGGGCTGCTGCAGCCGCACTAGCACTGCGCAGGTTTTAATGTAAAACAGTGTGTGCAGTGTGATGTGAGTCACTGTATTGCTACAGCAGTAGCCAGTAATATGAGGAAGACCCCTGTGGCTTTAGAGATCTTTTTATATTCACTTGGTGATACGAAGCCCACATGTTCTGCTTGCATGTCCAATGTCAGGGTTTGCCCGTGACTGCATTCACAGAAGAAGCTCATGCTACCCCTGCCTCCCTTAGGATACATCTGGCGTGTAAAACAGAGTTGTATAACCCTCTGGACACAGGCGTAGAGCTGAGAAGTGCACGTCCGGGGAAAACACACCAAAGCCCACAAATACAGCACACTGTAATTCCGCTTGTCAGAGAGATCCTTGATGATTCTGTCCGGCTGTAAATAAAATATGAACAGAGCTGGGCCTGCTCCTCTGCATCCGAGACGCATATTTTAGAGTAAAACACAGAGGTACAGCCTGGCTGCAGATTAATGTATTGCTTTGCTGAAGAAACTCTGTGTTAGGTATTCCATACTGTAGTTTTTTTTGCCATACATATCTCTTCACTCTAAACATGTAAAAGAGAGGGGGGGGGGGAATACGCCTTAGTCGTAATATGTCCGAGAAACATATTTTTCTTGTACAGGGGCCACAGGAGGGCGAAGTTGAAATTAAAACATTCACAACATGATGCTTCTAAACATTAGGCATGCTTGCGTTCTTGAGGAGCGCGGGCCGATACCACTCTCTGCTGGCCTGAAAAGGTGAAGCGATCGAATAGAAAGGGAATGCAAGTTGGTTCCTTAGTAAGGATGTGTGAAGTAAAAAAGAAACGAAAAGCATTACCCGTGACGAAGAAAAGACAGATGGCGGCTGCGTGCGCTCACGCAGCACATGCACGCAAGCTTGAGGCCAGCGGCTGGCAGCACTTTGAAAATCCCCTTACTAAAAGTCGAGCAACAGCGCATGCGCTGTTCTAGGCTCGACCTAAAAAGTGCCGGTACTCTGTACTAGACAGTACCAGCCCATTTAAAGCACTGTAATCATACCACATCACAGGGCCACTCGGTTAAGAGACTCATTCTAACAATGAGCTGGAAACCCTTGCACAGAAGGGGTTTCCAGTCCAGGTATAAACGCTCCACACAACTGGGCTGCAGTTAAAATTCCCCAAGACTCGGGAGGTGGTGCCAGATGAGTTACTTATTGTTGTTGTTCAAAGGGGAGGGGGCTACTTAGACAGAAATGGAGGGTCTAAACGCCATTTGTCATAGTCCAGCCCTCACATCAAGGCCACGCTCAGCTCTCCCCTGTACATTCACATAGTGAAAATGATTCTTAAATTGGCAGGACTGCGTATGTTTAATTTTAATCTTTGTCTTTCCCCCATTTCTGGCAGTGCATGTGTGCTGCTTCTCTAACTTGGTGAGCCAGCCTTTTCTTCCAAGTTTTTTTTATTTTATCCCCCTCTGCGCTAAAAATGAAAACAAAAAATACTTGGTTTACGCACAAATTAGGAGTCAGAGGGGACCACGTCATTGTAGGTGAAGTCTTGCGGTGCAAAAACCACGACTGTCTGCCTAAGCGTTACTATGTAAAAAAATGTACATGCTCTTCCCGCATACGAATTAGCAACATGAAAAAGAATGCAGCAGTAAAGATATTCTTGTTTACACAATAGGTCAGAAACAGACTACACTGTAAGGTAGTTTTGTGTTTAAGGCACCCCCAGAAAAAGCCCATGAATATTCAGTAACTTTCAGGCTATATTGGTAAAATAACTCAAGTGGTTAGCTTCATTCCTGGAGACACCTGTGTGTGATTTCTGCTCCCAGTTTTGAATCCTCATAAAATAGCTCAGTGGGTTAAATGGGATTGCTTCAGTGTGCCTTGTGCAATATGTAGGGCATACATTTGGATTGTAGGTACTATTGTTTAGTGGGTTAATGTTTTTCTGTTGAGAACTGTTATACTTGGCATCCTTGGTGTGGTTTCCCCTGTCTTTTTGTCTCTGCCTCCTGTATTTTTGCTGTGTGCTGGATTTCCTTTTTGCTGAACTAGATGCTTTGGGCACTTTGCCACTGCTGATCAGTGCAAAAATGAAAGTGCTCCTTATGTAAATTGTGTTTATGGATTGGTGTTTCCATGATTGGCTTATCTGATTTGCTGATAAGTCTCTAGTACAGTGAACTGTGTGTTCCTTGGGCCTGTAACTCAAATGCTGCTTGTGGGCCTCCAGCACTGATTGTGCCAACCACACAAGCCGCATCTCAGACCTGCCACTGCGGTGTCTGTGTGCAGTTTTGAAACTACAATGTCGACCTGGCGAGAGCACAGATTTGCCAGGCCCTAGCGTTCGCTTTTCTTACATGTAAGACACTCTTAAGGTAGGCCCAAGGTACTCCCATGGGCAGGGCGCAGTGTATGTGAAAGGTAGGACATGTACTGGGTGTGTGACATTTCCTGATAGTGAAATGCTGTGCATTTTGGTTTTCACAATTGAAAGTCTATCTGTCCCATAGGGTAACATGGGAGTTTATTTGTTACATCTTACAAGTATAACTTTCAATTGGGACAAGATAGAGAAATGGAGTTGGGGGGGGGGGGTTGAGGTGTGTCCTGCCTTCCCTGGATGACTCAGAGCTGAGCTGAATAGACCTGGTCTGCATTTAGAGTTGTGAGAGGAGATGCCACTGCACCTGAATGGGCCCTGTCTCCTGTGTACAATGGTGTCTCCACCTCCTGCCAGGAAGCTGGACCAGAGAGGACAGAACTGGTTTGGACTGATCTAAGAGACACTTTGCCACAAGAGACCAAAGGAAAATGTGGTATAAATATTGGGGCACAGACCCAGAACATTAGATTACTTCTGGACTAAAGAGGAACCTATGCCAAGGAGAAAAGCTGGGAAAGCTGAATGAGAAGAACTGCCTCTGGGCTGTGTGGGGTTCGCTTGCAGTGGCTGTTTCTGCCACGGAGAGGACAAAGACTGAACTGTGCTGTGTATCCTGCTTGAAGAAGATCTCCAAGGGCTTGGTCCACAGCTTGCCTCCTATTCTGAAGTTTCAGGGACACTAAGACTTAATTCCCTCTGTCCTTCTGCACCTGGAACGGCTGTTTCAGCTGCGTAAGAGGAAAAAAGGGACTCCAGCGAGCGATGCCGCGACCTGCAACAAAGCTGTGTGCTATTCGTGAAGTGCACAACGCACTGCCCCGACTTACACTGTAGCCTTGATGCGTGCTGACTGCACCGTACCGACTCTGACACCGTCACTGAAGCCGCTGCCTGCACCGGAGCCGAGGGCACCTCTCGTGACACACACGACACACTGCCCCAACTCGCATCACAGCCTCGATCTCATCGACGCCGGTGCCTCACCCTCGCAGAGAAAATACCTGACATGGGTGACCTCGTGAATTCATTTAGCCTGCCTCGTCGTAAGGAACCCACGTCTTGATGCCATCGTGACGCCACCTCCCTGGCAACAGTAAGGAACCTATTCTTCACCTCCCCTGCATCGCTGTAAGGAACCAATGTTTCACCTCCCCTGTGGTCGTAAGGAACCGACGCCACCCGGCACCAACATGACCTTCCAGATGCTGTGCACATCTTTATTTTCATTGTTTGCCATGGTACGGTGCTTTGGGGTTCCGTGTGACTCCAGGCCGGACACCGCACACCTTGCAGACGGCACCGTACTTTGGGATTTCTATCTGTTACGATGTCGTAATAGCCCCCGTTGGAGCTATTTATTGCTACAAGCTTTATTTTTATGAATAACATATTTTTGGGGATATCTTGATATATGTATGGTGGATTTTTGTCATTTTGGTCTTGTTTTGTTTAGATAAAGATTTCCTATTGTTCTAAACTTGTGTGGTGTCCATTTGTATTGTTGTCACTGTGTTACTGTGTGTTATGTACAAATGCTTTACACTGCCTCTGAGATAAGCCAGTCTGCTCATGCCAAGCTACCAAGGGAGTGAGCAGGGGTTGTCTAGGGCATAACTCCCTTACCCTGACTAGAAGCAAGGGTCCCTACTTGGACAAAGGTGCAAACCACTGCCAACTAGAGACTACCAATTCTAACAAGAGCCCTTGTGTAAACTGCACGTCAGAATATACAAGTCAGTTATGAACCTGCAGCTAGCAGCTACTTGTAACATGCAATACAAAAGTTTGAATCCTTGATGGTCTTAATTTAATCATTCCTGGCCCTGATGGGGTTCCAGTGGACCTCCTTTTTAAGTGATAAGGTTAAATGGGGGAGATACAATCAATTGGTTGCTAATGCCCTGGCGCGTGGTGCCCCTATCCCCGGCGCCTGGCAATTGGTTGAGATAATTCCGGTATTCAAAAAGGGGAACCGGTCGCTTCCGGAAAACTACAGGCCCATTAGTTTGATCGACGCTACCCAGAAAATCATAGGTAGGCTGATCTTAAATTGTGTCCATCTGTGGTCAGCCTCAAAAAGCATTTTGTCTCCATTTCAGGCGGGCTTTCGTCAGCATATCAGCACGGTTGATCAGGTATTCCGCTTTGTCCTTCTATATTGGAAATTTGTGACATTGAGTAAAGGGAGTCTTTATGCGGTCTTTGTGGACCTAAGGGCAGCCTTTGATTTAGTCGCTCGTCCTAAACTATGGAGGGTGCTGAAGGATCTGGGACTGCACCAAGGGCTGTTGTCCTTAATACAGAGGCTCCACGATGATAATACCGCCAGAATCAGATGGGGAGGGCAGGGCGAGACAACCGAGGCCTTCCCGGTAGAATGGGGTGTTCGCCAGGGTTGTGGAATGGCCCCCACTTTATTTTCCCTTTACATTAATGGAATAGCCGAACGTCTTTTAGAAGTAAGCACTGATGCCCCCTCCCTTACAGGCGTGAAAGTCCCGATCCTAATGTTCGCGGATGACACGCTTCTAATTGCCAAGACTCCTAGCGGTTTACAGCGGGCATTAGGCATTTTTGAGATTTTTTGTACGGACCGTGGACTTGAAGTAAATGTAAAGAAAACAAAGTTCATGGCTTTTAACACTCATAGACATTTTAAAAATAAGTTTTTATTGTTTAACCAATCCCTTGAACAAGTACAGGCTTTTACTTATCTAGGGGTTATTATACAAAATAACCTTAAGTGGACGCACCAGAAAGAACTGGCAGCTTTAAAACATAGACAGCTCACTGGAGTTATAAGTGGTGAATTCAAGAAATCTCTAACAAAACCAATCAAACCTGTGCTCCAGGTCTATAGTGCTAAAGCTGTTAGTACAGCATTGTATGGAGCTGAATTGTGGGGCTTCGAGAACTTGTCCTCCCTTACTGTTTCTGAGCACAAGTTCTTTCGAGGCATCACATCATTGCCTCAGAGTACGCCCTTAGTTCCCCTTAGGTATGATCTGGGAAAGAGTTCTATTACAGATATAGCTAGACTAAGTCCAATTCTATATTGGCGGAGATTGTGGTCAACCCCGGAATTAGCTCAGTATGCAGCGGGGTTCCTGGACGTTTTGTCTATGGCGGGATCCCACAAAATTGGGTGGTTTAAGGATCTTCGAAAAACTTTTGAGGCTCTGGGTCTGAGCGATCTAGGGATGAAGCCCTTGGGTGCTTCCTTTCCATCAAAAAACCTGCTAAAAGAAAATTACTGGGAGTGGACCAATATAAAGACAATGACCGATTGTAACACCCTTTCCCTAACGGATGGTTTTTTGAATATAAAATCTGTCCCAAGGCTTGAGCCTTTTTGGGACCTTATCACTAAACCATTAGATAGGAAATTGTACTTCCAGCTACGGGTGGGATCATTGCCCTTGAATTCATTCACTGCCCGGTGGTCTAATAATGTAAATAATCTATGCCCTTTTTGCAAATCCCATGAAGAAACGATAACTCCCATGTTTTTTGTATGTCCTCCCTACTTATCTCCGAGGCATGTCTGGCTGAGACCAATTTGTCAACTATTGGGTACTAGACATAGTGGCGAGGCGATAAGGATTCTGTGAACTAGTACAGAACCAGTCATTGTTGTGGCTGTGGCAAAATTCTTAGGCTGGGCATGGATAATAAGAAACCGGAACATTAGAGAGTGATGTCCTAGCTGATTCTGATGTGTACCTGTATTATTCTTGAGTATGTTGAAATATGTTTCTTTTTATACATTTTAGAGCCTAGTTTTTAATTCTATTTAAGTAATCAATTTAAGTGTATACCATTTTATATTGCTATTATGGACTGTGTACTTGTTTTGTATCGCTTTTATGACAATTGTCGAATAAAGCTTTTTTGGATTGGATTGGATTGGCAATCATTCATTATTGTAAGTTTGTTAAACCTTCTATTGAATAGTAACAAACTGTAATTACCCAGTGCCAAAAACATTGTTAATTATGTCTTATATGAGGTTATTATAAATGTAATAACAGATACATAGATGTATCAGATGTTTACATATAACACTTTCAAATTTGAGTTTACATCTTGCGATCTTGTAACACGACACGTTTAGTTTCCTTGTTAGTCTGCTGAGTGTGGCTGGAGGGAAGACCTCCAACTACTACCAACCGGGTACCAAATTCAGGTTAGAGGCTTTAGAAGGTGAATGAGGAAACTGAGCCGCCTGACACACTATAGGCTGTTGTTTACCTGGTGAAGCATACACAATGCACATTTATGTTAGTGCAGGTGTTCTTTCTTCCACACACTAACACAACAAGTACAATTTTCTCAGGGCGACTCAGAACCCAGTTCCCCGAATAGATGACATAACCTGAATGCGGATTGCTCCCTTTCTTGGCATCACTCACCTCCATCTTCGGTGGTGGCTGCTGGGGCATTAAAGTGGTGAGCAGCGTGGGGGAGGCAGCACAGGGGGCAGCGTGGGGGAAAAAATGCTTACCTGCCATCTGCTGTGTCGGTGCTCTTCTGGCCTCTGCTCCTCGATTCCCGGCATGCCACAGGCTCCCCTATGTCAATCCAGATGTTGGTCTCATGCTGGTATTACCAACATGGGAGCAGCGCAGTGATTGGTGTGAGTGCCCTAGTTAGGCACTCACTAAAGGACTACGAACCTGTGCTTGCTCTCCACCTGGCTGTACAGCATAGCTCGGGTGGCCATGATGGCTTGGCCGGCCTTAGACAGCTGGCCAAACTGTCATGCGCACTTGAAGCAGTGCCACCACTCCTCCTCCTTCCTGCAGCTGTGTCGTGTCAGAATGGACGGCACTGCCCCACTCTCAGGTTGGCTGCCGGCAAGGAACAATAAAATGATAATAATCATTATTATCATTTATTTTTCATTTTTTACTGTTGAAAAGAAATGGGGCGACGCTCCTTTGCCTTAGCGGAGGAGCCGCCGATGTCCATCTTACTTTACCTGCTCTGTCCCTCTGTGTTTCCTTCAAGTGCATCCATTCTGTTCTTCTTCTCATGTAATTTATGAGCCCCTCCCACTTCACACCTGCTGTCTTCACTCCCTTGCACTTTCTCTATCTTTCTTTGCCACCACTGTTATCTCTAGACTTCTCTCCTGTTCGTATCCCCTGAATCTCCCTCTCACACCTCTCACCTCAGAGTTTCCATCGGCTGCATCCCCTTGCACCCAGGATCGGACTGGCCTAAAGAGCAATCTGGCAGTGCCCAAAGGCTGATAGATCTGTATATAAGTTGTTTTTCGGCTGTTTGTGGACCAATTGTATGGTCTGGTGGGGACGGTTCTTACTATTCGTTTCCCTTATATAATCACAAACATTGCCTGCAGCAAGCACCAATGCATGTAGTCTCCCATACCTTGCAAAATACCTATACAGCGTATCTTTACAAAGTCAGAGCTGCCCTGATTTGCAAACGTGGGCCATTTTTCAAGCTATCTAATTCACCAATGAGGACCACTTTACTTTTGATGCCTGGGTCTATTTTCTGTCCCAGTCCGACTCTCCTTGCACCCTCTTTTTTTTCTCGTCTCTGCTCCACCTCTTTTCTGCACTTCTCCTTTCCACCACTTTCTATGCATCTCTTACCAGTGTTACCTGAGGGCACTCAAGATAAAATAATTGCTGGCCCACTGCTGCTTCATAATGTCTATTCTTCGAATTAGAAGACCCTTAATGCAGTTACTGTGCCTCCGGCGGTCAGCACACCTGTCAAGCCGCTCCTTGGAGGGCATGGCCTGCTAAACTGCTGAACTGGGCTAGATAGTAGAGTTTCTATTGTGTCTCTCTGAATCACACTAGAGGCTGAAATGATGGACTTGCCTTGAATTTCCGGTCTGGCGAGAGGCAGCTTTGTAAGGAACAAAAGGTAATTCATACAAAGCTCATGTTAGTCAGACATGGGTTGATAGTGACAGTCATTCATGATTAGGGCTTCCAGTTTTCCATTTTTACTGATTTTTACAAATAAACACAGACAGAAAACAATGTATTTCATGTTATAATAATAAAAGTAGAAAAATACAGACAATTGTGTTTCTTGTGATCGACTTTCCTTTTTGTCCTTCATAAATTCCAGACCAACTGCTGAGCAGATAAACACAATGGACATTTAAAAACAGGATGAGATTCCCTTAAATAGAGGCATATGTTAACATATATTTTAGATAATGCTAATATTTACTTCTCAGTGTAGTGTTTTATTAAATCTGACTGCCTAATTTGCTAAAATGCCACTGGCATCAAGGCATGAGTGCATGCTGCTCACTTAAATAAATGTGGAAATAAGTAAGCTTGGGCGTAGTTTGCGGAGTTCTGCTATGCGGAACTCAGCGAAGTGCAAAAAAAAGTCCGCCGCGCTACACGGAGCTCCTCGAGCAGGTGAGTGCATTAGATAAATGCCAGTTTGCAGTGATTTCAGTGTCAGGTGCTTGTCCGCACTGTGCAATAATTGCAAACGGCACCATGCACAGCGTAAGTGAGCGCTGCTTCCTTTCTGCCGCTCAAGTAGATTTTTACTCGAGCGGAGCTTTCTCAACGCAAACGGACGGTTTCTCAACGCAAGCTGTCGCGAGCATACGTGACCCACTCGCAATGAGAAATTTGGCTGCCCGTGCTGAGAAATCTCGCCGGGAGGTTGATTTTCCTCGCTCGCAACATGATGTTGAAGAACGCGAGCGAGTAAATACGTTTTTTGGAACTCTGCGAGCTCCGCATTGATAATGACGATCGCGAACGAGGAGAAATCTCGCCGGGTGGTGGATTTTCCTCGCTCGCACTCGCCAACATGATGTTGACAAACGCGAGCGAGTAAATACGTTTTGTGGAACTCTGCGAGCTCCGCATAATGCAGAGTGCGTAAAACTCCGCAAACTCTGCAAGCAGAGCAGAGTTCACCTCCCAGACTTAGAAATAAGCCATTTTATGACACCATTTATTGTCAAAACATAAAATATATATAGATAAATAGCAATAAAATGCCCAGAAAATAAATATGGGTAAATACAGATGCAAATGTTACAAAAATAAATACCATAAAACTGGGAGCCCTATTCATGATTCATGGAGTCTTGCCAGAGCAATTTCAAGTTGAGCATGCTTGCTTAGAGAGAGACTCATTGTTTTTCTCCATCATTCAGGTAGGAGCTTGATGCGATAGTGTAACCAAGACCTGCCACCCCTGTAGTGGCAGGAAAGTGGGAAGCGCTGATGCCGATAGAATGTAATATTCAATGCCACCTGCCCCAACCGTGAGTACAACTGAGGCTGATCTTCTGTTGAGGTCGAAGAACAGCAGGCTCTGAAGTTGTGTAACTGTGGTGATACTATCCATGAAAGGCAGGTCTCATGTCAGACTGGTGGGGGCAGTATGTCAAAATATAATTTACAAAAATATCATCCCATTTGGTGCCAATTTTGTGATATTAATTCAAATTGTTTGCTATTTTTTGTTGACAATATTTAGTAAACAAACTTTATGTCAAATGATATTCCAGCTACAATATTTTGGTGATAACCTCAGTGGCAGCTGGTTTCAGGTCAGAGGGGCGGAGGGGAGGACGATGACTGACGATGGCGAGACAAAAAAAAGATAAGAAAACCGCTTACCTTGTGCTTGCCGCATCGCCAACTCGGTACTCTTCTGCTGCACTGCATGGGCTGCTAGATTTCCCTGCTCTCATGCATGACAGTAGCATCAGGATTGGCTTGGGTGCCCTCGAATTTGTAGCCAAGAGAGACTGGGTGTCTGTGTCTGCATGTTTCCAACCAGGCAATGCAACTCGGGTTGGAGACATGTCGGCTTGGCCTTCCTGAGACGGCCGACAAAACCAACATGCACATTGACACTCCCCCTCTAGCCTGTCATCATCTGGCCTCGCCCCCAAGACGTGTAAAAAAAAATAGCATGTTATTATTGTTTTATTTTCAAGTTTTGTGGCTGTTGGCGGGCGGTGTGGCGGAGCCGCCGCTAGAGAACCCGAGGCAGGAGCACTACACTGGAGGTTGCCAAGCTGTTGTCTCTGGGTCCTGCAAACACAACTTCAGTTCTTCATTCTAGGGGCAGTTTTTGTCAGGTAGCAACACAGCACCTACACAGAACCGGAGCTGCCTCTGCAGCCGTAGCACCACTCCAGCAATGTGCATGAGCCGATCTCTGAGGCACTGCCCACCCCCAGGGGATGGAGATCTAAGGTGAATATACATTTGCAAAAGCAGATAACGGAACAGACAGTCACAGAATTCAAAAGGGATGCCCAAGCTGGGTCAGCCACTCATGCGTGCCTTGGAAAAAATGAAGGCAAACACACTATTTAATCAAGGTTAATTTGATAGAAGGGCAGGAATTTGATTTATAAAAAAGGAAGAACCCTAGCAAAATTAGTGTCAGAAAAAATTGTATGATGTGGATACACATGCACAGCCGGCAAGAGGATCAATGTCCTGAGTAAGCCTTTGGGCTAGCTCAGACTCCTTTACCTGCAACACTTTGCATGCTGGGAGTTTGCTCTTGATTAAAAAGCCAGGGATGGAGGAATGAGCATGTGGGAGCCAGTGAGTGGATCAACAGATTAGGAGAGGAATGCTTCCGTATGTAAGGATGGATATCCAGTTCATCCATCCATGCACTCTATCAATCATGCATCACTCATCTGTCGATTCATCATGAATAGGCCACGTTATATCGCATGCCATTACAATGTGGTCATTACAACGACCGCGCTGTTACATCCCATACCATTACGACGCAAGTCGTTACAACGAATTGCTGCAGGAGGCATGCTGGATTTTGGAATAGTATCATTTACTATTACAACTCCAGTCTGTGCAACAGTAGGGAAGGTGTTGCATTTAAAAAGACTTGCGTTGTAATGGTTTGCGATGTAACAACGCGGTTGTTGTAATGACCTCATTGTAATGGCATGCGATGTATTGCATGCGTTGTAAACAATGTTTCCCCTCATCATCCATCCATGCCCTCCCTCACATATCCATTTATCCTGCTAGGCACTCTCACATTCTTGCATTTGTCTGTTAGACAGTCAGTCACTAATGCATCCATTCACACACTCACACATACTTTCTTTCACCCAACTATCCAACAATTGGCTCATTCTCACATTCACCCACCAATGCATGCAGACGGTTCCCAATACAAACTCATCAGTCAGTGAAAAGGCATATTTTCGTGTGCCATTCATGTGCTTGGACTCTGTGAGCTGGAGCTCAGGGCCCAAGCGGATAAGGCTGGCTTATCCAGCCCTGGTTTGCCCAACTGTTACTATCAGTTGTCCGAGGCTGAAGCAGGGCTCTAATGTGGCCTGGGCTTGCAGGACCGAGCTCTGGCAAAGCAAAATTAACGAGTTGTCAAACACAGAGGGTGGAGAGAGTTTAACAGGGTTGATTGGACCGAAGAAAGGGGGTGATGAGTCACAGAGGAGACATGGGTGCTGGTAAGAGGGTTACTGGCGGGCGCAAAGGGAGAGTATGTCGCCAAATGGTTCAAGGCGGGAGGTAGTCGGTGACGTTGTGTTAAATTTAAACATACTTAATGGGGAATGTTCCTGATGGAATGTTCTGGATGAGGGTTTAACGAAAGGTGAAGTTAAATTGTGGGAAGACCAGAATGGTGGTGAGAAGCTTGTTTGGGCCCCCTGTTGTTAGTGTCAAATCACGTTCTTAGAGGGAACACGTCAAGTACGGGGGTTGTTTTTTCTAAAAATGAGGTACGCACTAAGCGATGCACTGGTAATGTTGAACTTGTATTATGACCTGAACACACCAACTAAAGTTGATGTTTTTTCAATTTGTAGTGTACCCCTGAGGAAGGGCGGTATTGTAGCCCAAAATGCATTGGGAATTACACTTATCATCGATGACTACTTGCATTCAGTCTTGCTGCAGAAAAAGGCCTGGAGTGGCATATCTGCAGCATTAGATATATTAATACAGATTATCTTTCATGTGACAGGACAAAAATTGAAGAAGTGGAATATATCAATGTGGAATACTAAGAAAAAAATGAACTGAAAGAAGATAAATGTGTTTAAAATCTTGAATGATTTTGGCGCTCAGCTGTGCGTCCGGCACTGGAGTCCACTCCAGCTTTCGATGATGTTTCGTAACATGTGGTAGCAGGGCAGACCATGGTCCGGGCTGCACGCATAAGGATTAAAAGGATAAACTTTTGCTGAAAAAGAAAACTGGAAGACTGGTGTGCACTTGGACACCCTCTTTTTTCGTAAAGCAAAATAAGAGACATTGAACATGGGCCTTCTGAGGTGTTCTCAGTCCATCATTTGCGTAAGGATTAATAAATCTGCACTTACCTGCACTAAAGCTACAGCACAATGTCACCAGGGGGGGTTCCTTTATTGGAGCGTTGTTGTGTTACCCCTCTGTATTTTTTGCCCCCATATTAAATGACATTCATGTTTTTTTCTGTCTGCATTGCTTTTAAATGGCAGACTTGGTGCCTCTCTGCATGAGGGCGGAGGTGGGGCTTAAATGATTGACATAAGACATGTAGTCTTGAAGTGCCCACGTATGGTTGGGCGAGTACCGTTGCTGGAGCAGGGTTTTCTGTTAAAACCCGAACATCAGCTTATATTTTTATATGTCATAATTAAAATTACTAATAATTGATTACTAGATATTAATTTTGTCGAGTTTCTGACTAATCAACCTTACTAATGAAAGAATTACACGTGGGAATGCAATTGCATGGCTTAATTAATACGTGAACTAAGTTGGTGAGCAAATTAATTAAATAAGTGTTGCTAAAGTGCTATTTGTTATGTGTTTGCGCTTTAAAATAATATGCTTTAATGCTTCTTTATGTCGCAAATGGCTAGATAAATACATACACATATGAGTATTAATGGGAATTAACACTGTATAATCAATACGATGTAGTAACGTTGTTTTGTGTTTCTTTTCATTAAGATTGTCAATTCTGGCCTATTGGAAAATGGCCGACATTTACAGCCTGCATTTGAGTAGATGGAATATGAAGAGAGGCCTCGCTGAATATGGTTGAAAACCTGACCTCGGCCTCTGTCTGTATTAAAAGTTTCCGTGAGGACAGCAGCTCCGGGCTCGTCGCCAGCTATCCTTGGGAGAGAATAAGAGCCACAATGAACTTTGATAAACTTGCGGTGGCTTCACTATGATTCCGGGGAAGAGCATTCATGAATGTTGCAGATTTCGTTTGTGCTTCCTTCTTCCGTGTTTTTATTTTTGAGATATTCGAGAGCGGAGGTTTTTCTAAATGTTGCGAGTCAACATCTTTTCCTGCTCGCTCTGCTCAACGGACGCTTGGAGCTTGTTTGTAACTTTTAATGTGTAAGTTTTACTATAAATATTGTTAGACTAGAGAGGGTTTTAGGCCACTTCTTCTTGAACCTATGCTCGAGAGGATCGATGCTGATCGAGAGGACGGCGACTCGGGAGACTTTACTGAGAGACCTGTCCTGACCTAAATACGACATTAGCTAGAATAGGTAACTATGAGAATAATGATTTTGCTATTGGATGACTTTCATTTAAACTAATTTAGATAAAATAACCTTTGTTTGAATTCCAGTGTCGGGTGGTTATTTCTTTGTCATTTATTGAGATCTCAAATGTGTTCTTATTGCTTAAATCATGACTCGAGACAAATCAATTAGGTTACATTGACCTCAGTTTAGATGCAGATTGATTTGAGAGTTCTCTCTATTATATATTCAGTGTGGATAGAGTAATAGAATGAATGTTGGTGTGATGGGCCCCAGCGTATGATGAGTGTATGTGCGTATGACTGTGGAATTACTCTGTCCGTGGAAGTAGGGAGAATTTATAAGCTCCGATCTGCAGCACCGTCCTGTATCCAGCCTGACATGCGCATTTCAGGCCTCTCCTATCTGCACACTGTTAGGAGCCGGGAATCAGAACAGCAGCCCCCCAGTTTCCTAAGGAGTGCTTGGTTTTCCTGCCCAAGCCAATCCGTACGCTGCTGTTACATTGTTCACTACTATGAAGATCAAGAGAGCAGTGTCTGGATTGGCAGTGGCAAAAGAAACGCGAGTAGGGAGGTTGGCCTCTAGTTCCGGCGTTCAAAACATGGCATGGTGCACAGAATATTTACCATGCCACCCTGTCAACAGCAATAGACCCTGGTGCGAGACCCCTCACAGCAGGGAAAGCGTCAGTGAGGCCTCCCCACGAGCACCAAAGACTGTTCTGCGTCCACGCCCATTCTCTGCCCAGTGCGGGCCCCAGATGCCGGAACGGCTCGGTGCCTGCCTGCAACCAGGCAACCAACATTGTAAGCGACGCTGCAACACACCCAAGCTGGGGGGGGGGGCACCCAGACACCCAAACCAACTGACAATTCATCTCCCAAGGCCAGCCCTCATCTACACTCGTTGCTGCCCAGCGGCAGGCAATAAAATCACCTATACATTATGCTAGGCTTCGACAAAACCATTAAGACCAGCTAGCTGCTAGAAGACCACTTAACTATGAGATTGTCCGCTTGAGCGCTTGGAAGCCATCCACACATTAATGGCAGCTATTATTTTATGCACACACCCACTGTTCTTCCAGTGATATTCCTCTCTAAATTAAACAAGTTATTGCCCGGAGTGACATTCTGCTGGGCTGAGATGTCGCCGGCGATCGAACCGGGAGCCTCGTGCCCGGGAGTCAGTCGCCCTGGCCCCTGCGCCACACCTCTTTCTCGTAACCAAAACAAATTGTCATGCAAAGTGAGGCTTTCTACTTCAAATTGCTAACACTCGGCTCTAGGCTTTCACGTCAAGTTTCATTTATGTGTGTCCCGTAAATGTCAGATTTCCTAGCAAACTATAAGTATTTATGTATCTTCCTTAACACCATGACCCGGCGTGCACCAATGCTCTCCTTACACTAGGCTCAATTACTCCACCCATCTTCTAAGGGAACAACGACCAGCAATGTCTGTCCCCGTATGTGCAATCATTGTTGCAGCGCAAAGTCAGGCAAACAGTCACTGATTAATCATGCTCCGCGTTCACAAACCATTGTGAGCAGCTGGTCAAACATCGCATCACATTAAGTTTGTCCGCTTGAGCGCTTAGAAGCCCTCAACACATTAATGGTAGTTATTACCGCACACACCCACCGATGTTTTAGAGTAATATTTCTATTTGTCATGCCAAACAAATTGCCCCGGTTGCTGCACTGAGCCAAGGGAGTGCTCTACCGCTTTACCGAAAGTGAACAACACCATCAGTCCGTCAGACCACAAGTCTCTTTTCACCCGGCCGAGAGCGCTGGACGCGCAGGGGGTGGCCTGATTCTGTACTGGGGTGTGCAGTGTCTGATTTTACCAGCTCTTAAGGGTTTCCTGGGCGGTCCCTCCAAACCTCAGACGGTGCAGTGACTGTGCCCCACTTCTAATGTTGTGCAGATGAAGTTGCACAAGGATATTTGGCCCCCTCTTCAATATGGAGGTGCTTCATGGGCGCTTCCGTATTCTGGCCCGTGTTCGGATTCCGTTGTTAAAATGCTTAAAATAGGGAATGCCAAAGCAGCGCTCATGTTTAAAAGGAAATCGCGATTTCTCAAAGTAAATTAATGTGACTGAGGCTGCTGGACGCGCCTCTCACCCGGCCGTAAACGCGCTCGGGATGCCTTGGCTTCCGCCATAGTCCTGGCACCTTTTCAACGTCCAAGGGGTAGTGTTCCTTGCCGCGAAAGGCGGGGAAAGCAGCGCTGCACACATAAGCAGAAAGGTTACCCGCCGCTGTGAATTCCCTGACATGGCAGATCTCATTGGGAAACCAGAGCGAAAGCAAGCACAAGACAATTTGGGTAACTCCAGCTCATGCTTTTATGAGTGTGAAAGAGAAATGGATAACACGTTCAGCGAGGGGGAGAGAGAAACGGGCCAGGCCAAACCACACATCGAAACACAGCCCTCAAAATGTAAAAACTCGGGGATGCTGCTCGTCTGTCCGGGACGAGGAATAAAGTTTAGGTTGTCACGTAAATGTATTGAGCACGAACGTCTTTAATGAGGAGGAAGACTACGTTCACGCAGTGGCTTTCCAGTTTGCAAGGGCAGTGGGGGCTATGCAGAGGTCTGACATCAGGACCTGCTGAAGTCTCCCTGTACCCATAGTTCACCTTTCCCTACACCCCCGTGATCTTTGTTGTGAGGCTTCCCCCGTGCTAGTGGGTGTGGGCATGTGTCGCCTACATGCACCTGCCTGGCCTCGCACGCGCGATGCGCAATAATTACACACACACTTGCTGGTATCGTTGGGCGCGAACTGCCCTCTGTTCGCCATCCCGTTTATTTTATATGCGCGCTCACGTCCATCGACGTGAGCGCAATCTACGCATTGCGTGTGGCACTCTAGCCGGAGGCTAGAGCGCTAACTGTAACATCCCTCTCCAACTCAGTCCTTTGACGGCAGTTCAATGCTTAATTCGCGACATCACTTACTTGGCACGCAAAGTCTCTCAGCCGACTGCTGGGCCTGGGGTTCTCCCTCAGCGCATACCTCGAAGCTCTCTACGAGGCCGGGACGTGGGTCCCAGGTGCCGCCTCTTGCCTTGGTTCACTGCCCGGGCGTTCGGCGCTGTCCGGCTCAGTCCCTTGGGCGCCCCGAGGAGCGGGGCTAGGTGCCCTTGCTGGGAAGTCCTCAGGGTCATGGTCCTCGTCCACGCCCGCCGCCTCTCGGTTGTCTGCGGGCCTCCTCACCACCTTGAACCATGATATGTTCCGGGTGACCACGTCTCTCTCTCGGCGCGCCGTCGCCATGGTCCCCCAGCGGTCGACTACTCTCCAGTATCCCTTTTCATACCGTGTCTTGAACTTTCCTCCCGGTCGGCGCTCTTTTAGGCCCACCGTGTCTCCAGCGCAGACCTCTCTGGTCACGGCTCTCCGCGCCTCGCTGACTCGATTGTTGTGTTCTTGGCGCCTCCGGAACACCTCCTCCTCGCTGAATGGCGGCGCTGTCCATCCTGGGGCCACTGGTAGCCCATCTCTGCGAGTTCCGTGGAACATTAGGGCCCAGGGCGCCTGACGGGTGGAACAATGGGGCGTGCTGCGATACTCCCCTAAGAATCGCTGTAGTTCTTGCTCCGGGTCTGATTGTTCGGACACGGCGATGCGCAGTATTTTATTGATGGTGCGCATAAACCGCTCTGCTTCCCCATTGGCTTGGAGCCATTGTGGGGTGATGCGCCTGTGTCGTATGCCGTGTGATTTTAGGAGTTCGTCGAACTCGTGCCCTTGAAATGGGGGCCCATTGTCACTCCGCAGTTCTTCGGGGCACCCGAACATCCCAAACACCTTTTCTAGGGCGGGACCTACGTGCACGAAGGCGGTGGATGGTAATGCCTCTACTATCGGGTACTTCGAGTAGCTGTCGATGACTACTAGCGTGACCCAAAGTCCACACTGATTTTCTCCCATGGGCTTCGCCCGTGCTCTTCCGTTATGATGGGCGCCGGAGGTTGGGCTCCACCCGTCAATTGGCATGACTGGCAGCTACGGACGGCATCGTCGACATAGTCGTCCATCTTCGGGAACCAGACCTTTTCTCTCATTCGAGCCTTCATTCTCTCCGTCCCTTGGTGTCCTTTGTGGGCTAGCTGCGTAGCTCTTGTCCTGAGGGCCGCAGGGACGACAATTCGGGCGCCTCTTAGGAGGAGCCCCCCTCTGGTCACGCTCAGCTCGTGGCGTACCCTCCACATGTGTTGAAGGTCGTCTCTGTCTTCGTTGGCCCACGAGTTTGCTGTTTGAAGAAAGTGCTGCCAGGTTCCCTCAAGAACGGTGCTCTTGACCTTGGCCATTACCGGGTCTTGGTCATCTGTCTCTAGGACCTCTTCTAGCGTCAGGGCCCGTGGACACGTCAGCGCAGCCACCATGTCGAGATGACCCTCAGCCTCTTCCTCACTGTCTTTTGGCTCAGGCTTGCTACAACGGTCCGGGTGTCGGGACAGGAAGTCAGTTGGGTTTTTGGCTCCTGGTCTGTACACTACGCTTAGGTGGTACTGTTGCAGGCTGATGGCCCATCGTTCTATCCGTGGGGGAGGGTGTGGCGCTGTCCCTCGGAATAGTGGCACCAGCAGCTGATGGTCGGTCACCACCGTGAACGGGTGTCCACATACGTACAGATGGAAATGACGGCAGCCCCATCGGATCGCCAGCGCTTCACGCTCCATTTGGGAATATCGTTTTTCTGTGTCCGTGAGGGCCTTGCTGGCGTATGCTAGAGCTGCCCACTGTCCTGGTTCTTGCTCTTGGGCCAGGACTGCGCCGAGCCCTACGGGGCTGGCATCCACTAGGATTTCGGTCTTCTTGCTCGGATCAAAATAGACTAGTGTTGTTTGATCCAGCAGCGCCTCTCTGATCGCCTCAAACGCTGCCTCCTCGGCGTTGGTCCACTGCCACATGACGTCTGTCTTGGTGAGGTTCCGGAGAGGTTCGGCCAGGGTGGCCAGGTTCGGGATGAATCTCCCACAATAAGTGGCCATCCCCAGGAAGCTGCGGACTTCGGCTACTGACGTGGGGGCTGCCGCCACTTTGATGGCATGTGACTTCCGGGGGTCCACTTGGATGCCTTCTTTAGTAAACACGTATCCGAAGAATTTGATTGTCTGTTGAAACAGTTGGCACTTCTCCCGGTGTAGGGTGACGCCGTGCTCCTGTAGACATGCTAGGGTGGCCCGGACATGTCTGTAGTGCTCCTCCACTGTCTTGGAGTAGATGAGGATATCATCGCTCACGTTCAGGACGCCGGGGAGGCCGATCAAAATGTCTTTGATAGTGTTTTGAAAGATTTCGGCGGACGACGAAATCCCAAAGTTTAGACGCCTGTACCGTCTCAGCCCTAGGTGCGTGCTGAATGTCGTAATGTACCTGCTCTCTTTCGCCAGGGTGAGTTGGTGGTAGCCCGCGTTCAGGTCTAGTTTCGAGAACCATCGGGCACCGTTTAGATCCGACACAATGTCATCCATGGTCGGAGTGATATGCCTCTCCCGTTTGATGGCCTTGTTGGGGAGACGCATATCGATGCACAGCCGGATCTTCCCAGGTTGTCGTGGTTTCTCAGCTATCACCATTAGGGATACCCATGGTGTGGGCCCTGTGACCTTCTCGATCACCCCCTGTTCCTCCAGTCGTTGGAGCTCCTCCTCTACCAGCGGGCGTAGGTGGAATGGAATTCGCCTGTGCCTGAGGGCTGTCGGTTGTACCGCGGGGTCGATGTGGAGGCGTATAGGGGGTCTCTTGATCATCCCTAATCCTGAGAATAGGCCTTGGAATGTTTCCAACAGGTCTTTGACCTGCCTGTCCTGGACCATCCGGAGGAACATGATGAGTCCTAGATCCTCTGCGGCGTGCCCGCTGAGCAATGTATCCACTTCTTCGTCGATTACGTGGATGTCGATGACAATTTCTGATTGTCCTGATTGCACTCCCTCTGTCATCTTCCCTTCCAGCGGAAGTGGCGTGTCGCTTCCGTAGGCGTATATCTTGGCCTTGGATCGTCGGAGCTCGGGCTTTGGCTTGAGGCGATTATACTGTTCTATACCCATCACTGTTACGGACGCACCTGTGTCGATCACGGCATTCACTGCTGACCCGGCTATGAGTATGTCGCACCGTGGCTGCGGTCGTCTGGTACTCTTGAGGGCCCTGGTGAATGACACGAGGTACGTTTCATCTTCATCGTCAGACTCCGTGCTTGAGTCTTGATGCCCCTTGGTTTGTCCCCTCTCGGGCTTTGGCTGTGACGACAGCGACGTGTGTGAGAGCTGTCTCACCATCTTCCGCAGCGGCCTGTCCCGCTTACTTCCACTTCTCTGTGCTTTCCTCCGGCAGACTGACGCAAAATGGTTGTCGATGCCGCAGTTGGTGCACGTTTTCCCTCTGGCCGGGCATGCTTTGAGAGGGTGGTCGTCATATCCGCAGTATCCACACTGGATCCGGCGCTCACCGGTCCCGGGGCTTTTGTGGTCTTTCCTTTGCTCGCACTGCGTCCGTCTTTTCTACCTTCACTTCTACGCCTTTGTCGGCGCCCTTGATTAAGGCTTGGTCCATCTCTTCTGCCCGCGCCGCCGACAAGTCGTGTATTCTGGCCAGGACCAGGATCTCGTTCATCGTGATGTTGGGTTTTCGAAGTATCAGCCCCCGAAGCGTCTTACTCCTGATTCCCAGTTTTATTTGCGCTCGGATCTCTTCTTTGGCCCTGTCCCCTATGAGGTGCGTGTCTGCGAGGGCCCTTAATCTCGTGTGGAAAGCATCCACCGACTCCCCTTCATGCTGCCTAGCTTGGCGTAGTTTAAAGTGTTCATAGTCTGGGTTGACCTGGGGGTCGAAGTGCGCATTCAGAGCCCTCACCGCTGCCTGGTAGTCATCTGGGTTCCCCGTGTCGGGCAGGTGCTTGAAGAGCAGGTATACTTCTTCCCCGGCGTAGTGGAGGAGGAGGGACCGTTTCACTGCTCCATCTGTCTCCCTTGACCCAATGAAATAGTTCTCTAGCCTGCCCAGCCAGGTCTGCCATCGCGGGGCGGCTGTCGTCGGGTCAGCTGCTTCGCTGAACGGAGGCAAGACCCCTGACGCGGGGTGATGGGGCAGCGCCCTTGCTGGGCCTGCCTGTTTAGTGTCGCTCATGAGGGCGTCGGGACACTACCCACGTGCTTGCTATGTCCGCAGTGGTCCTCCACTTACTTGATGTGCTGGTGGCTTCTTACCAGCAGGGTCAGAGCGCTGCACCGCCAGGCGAGACCTTCCCAGGCTCGAGGAATGCCGCTGCCCGCGTCCCACGCAGTGGGACATCAGCAGGGCAGCTCTCTAGTGGCCGCCCGTCGCAGCCTTCCCCCTCCCCCTTCTCCTGCCTCGCAGGGGAGGCCACGCCCAGGGAGGAGATCTCCCAGTAGTGTGTAGGAGGAGTCGGGCCGTTGGGGGGGGGGCGAGGCTAGCCCCCCTATTTAGGCGTGCAGCTTGCCCAGTTCCTCCTCTGCTTCCCGCGCGCCGCTCCAACTCGGACACGCAAATTAATGCCGTCTTTTACGGGTTACAGAACAGGACCCCTAATTCAGCCCATGACAAGCTGGCTCGCGGGGGCAGGGCACATATAACAGCAAAGGGAGGAAGGGGGGCTCTGGCAGCGACGGTAGCCTCCCCAGAGCTGTGGCGGAGTTACAGGGCGATCTGGAGGCAGACGGGTACAGTAAGGGTACCTCTGCGACAGGCGGTACAGTAAGGGTACCCCTGTCCGGCACAGTAAGGGTGCCCGAGCCAAGGTCCACGAGCCGAAGGAGGTTCTGGGAAGACCGCGACGGCGCCCCGTTAGTCCTTCGGGCGGTTGGGGGGCCTGACCAACCGGGGGTGTGCCACAACACGCTCCGCCCCTGTCAGAAGGGGCGGGAGTAGGAGACAGATCACGTGACCCAGTGGATGATCTGAAAATAAATGTGCCGCACTGCCGGGCATCGACCCACCGTGCGTGCTGGCTCACCAGGCGGGCGGAGCAGCTAGGGGCTGCTTGCCTTGGATCGCCCGTAAGATAACCCATTTATTGTCATACTTATGTTGTATGAAATAAACCTGCAGCAGTTCTTCACCCACAAAGAAAGTGTCAGTGTAATCATTGGGTGACGTCTGTGCTTGCGTGTTGATTGAAGCGGATGACGGTGTGGTCACTATGCCGCGTCCCACGCAGTGGGACATCAGCAGGGCAGCTCTCTAGTGGCCGTCCGTCGCAGCCTTCCCCCTCCCCCTTCTCCTGCCTCGCAGGGGAGGCCACGCCCAGGGAGGAGATCTCCCAGTAGTGTGTAGGAGGAGTCGGGCCGTTGGGGGGGGGGCGAGGCTAGCCCCCCTATTTAGGCGTGCAGCTTGCCCAGTTCCTCCTCTGCTTCCCGCGCGTCGCTCCAACTCGGACACGCGTATTCCCACCCTTTCCGCTTACCCTGCGTGACGGAGACAGCGCGTTATTGGAATGTTTTTAATGTTTTCTTTTGCGTTGCAGGCGGAGTTACAGGGCGATCTGGAGGCAGACGGGTACAGTAAGGGTACCTCTGCGACAGGCGGTACAGTAAGGGTACCCCTGTCCGGCACAGTAAGGGTGCCCGAGCCAAGGTCCACGAGCCGAAGGAGGTTCTGGGAAGACCGCGACGGCGCCCCGTTAGTCCTTCGGGTGGTTGGGGGGCCTGACCAACCGGGGGTGTGCCACAACACGCTCCGCCCCTGTCAGAAGGGGCGGGAGTAGGAGACAGATCACGTGACCCAGTGGATGATCTGAAAATAAATGTGCCGCACTGCCGGGCATCGACCCACCGTGCGTGCTGGCTCACCAGGCGGGCGGAGCAGCTAGGGGCTGCTTGCCTTGGATCGCCCGTAAGATAACCCATTTATTGTCATACTTATGTTGTATGAAATAAACCTGCAGCAGTTCTTCACCCACAAAGAAAGTGTCAGTGTAATCATTGGGTGACGTCTGTGCTTGCGTGTTGATTGAAGCGGATGACGGTGTGGTCACTATGTGTCTGCAGCTCAGAGGCCGGTGGCGTGGGTAGCTGGGGCTGCTCCGATCTCCGAAATTGAATCAGGGGCCCACCCTCGTCGCCAGTGTTGTGAGGCTTCCCCGTGCTAGTGGGTGGGGGCATGTGTCACCTGCATGCACCTGCCTGGCCTCGCGTGCGCGATGCGCAATAATTACACACACACTTGCTGGTATCGTTGGGCGCGAACTGCCCTCTGTTCTCCCGCCCGTTTATTTTATATGCGTGCTCACGTCCGTCGACGTGAGCGCAATCTACGCATTGCGTGTGGCGCTCTAGCCAGAGGCTAGAGCGCTAACTGTAACACTCTTCACCCTTCTCTGCCGGTGGCTGCCCCACAAACCCCCCCTAACCCCAGATATGGGTGCTGGAGGAAGGCTGAATTGCGTGGGCTGTGACCAGGGTGGGGGCGCGGTAAGAACACGGCAGGCTGCCCGCTCGCCACCCATGCCCCACACCTGATACCCCCGTTCTCGCCCGTGCCCAGCACTCCTCAGACGCCACGGACGGGACACAGCAGAGAAACATGTTGCGCTACCAGTGAAGTGTTTCGTTGCAGCAGGTGATTACCACACAATGAAACTGGCCCGGTCTCGTTTCCCTGTACCATTACACTCGGGATCACAGTTCCTGTGCTTTGCGTTATACATCTAGTTCTACCACCGGAACGCAGTGGTAGAGTGTGAGGGAGGCAGGGGTGGGACATGCGACGCGAACTCCCATCTCCGGAGGAAGGTAGCGCTGTTCTTATTGGCTCTAGCCTCTAGACCCCTGAGCCCAGCACGGCGGAGTATGCTACAGACGAGCGCTTAAGAAAAGAAAGGCAGGGGCGTACAGGAGTTAAAAGTGCTCCCACACAGAGACGCACTTTTACCGAGACATGCCGCTTAAATATTACCCCTGAAACGGCACTGAGCCCCGCCCGACCGCAAAGATCCTAGAAAAAACAGCCCGTCGTGAAACAACTTGTGACTGGAAAGTCATAGCTGGCTGCACGTGCTGCCCATATGGCAGCTGTCCCGCTAGTCACCACGCCAGCAGTAGCTCAGCGGGCAAATGGGTGGGTTGGGTTGTTTGGGAGTGGGGGGGCCCTCACGACTCTGAACTGGCCAAACAAAATACAAGGTCAGCCCGGTCTCCCCTTCCTTGTAGCAAGAGAGTGCCGCTGACCGCGGCCCCCGCAGGGGGCCACTCGGCGGTCGGCGCCTTAGTGGCCCCGGGGCCCCGGTCACCCCTCCCCACTCCCTCCTTCGGGGGGGGCGGGGGCAGGGATCCTGACTGTTGCCCCCCTCCGTGTCAGGGGCCGGAAGTGACGCGCAATGCGCGTCACTTCCGGGCCCAGGTGTGAGGGGGAGGCTATTTAGCCTTCCCCCACCCTCACTGGCGACCTCTTTGTCGCCCACCTCGTATTACTCACAAGAAGTTGCTCGTGCCCACATTCGCGCGCATTAGGCGATCCCGGGCATTACGACTCCTCCTGCACCGGAACGGGTTATTTGGACGGTGCTTGTGTCCGGCGCTCTAATTATTTGGTGCGCAGTACGGTTTGAGCTAATCACTAATGGACCGTGCCCGAATAAGGTATGTAAATACGGAGCTCATGTTCTGCACTCCCAACACCTTCGGGCGGGTCACGCGGTGATTCTGGCCAGATAATTATTATCCACGTGCCTGATGATGTTTGTATATACGGTGCTTATGACCGGCGCGCCATTACCTTCGGGTCGAGTTCGCGCGACATATAAGGGCTAATTACAGTAAGGGTCGCGCAGTCCGATCCTGACCACACGTGACCACGTGTCGCTCGTCTCCAACCTTTTGCTGAAAGGGGGCTTGGGTCGCTTGTCATTGTCTCGTTACCCACCCCCATTGCTTACGGCCTCGCCCTCCCAGGTGCATCAGTCCTTGGGCAGGGCGGACCAGTGTGGGGATAGTCCTAACGTAGAACTGTCATTGCCATGTTAGTAACAGTTAAACACGGGTCGCTGCCGACAGTCTAAAAGAGGTATGCTTAAGCCCGCAACTTGGCCCCGCCAACATGCTTATGTGGGCCGCCTTCAACGGTCACTGACATGGGGAACTCACACATATCTAACTGTAACCTAGACACACGGGTGGGTGCCTAGTCGGGCAGGGCAACGCAACCGAGATAGAATGGTAGTTATTATCTAA
Organism: Triturus cristatus; assembly: GCF_964204655.1. Taxonomy (NCBI): domain Eukaryota; kingdom Metazoa; phylum Chordata; class Amphibia; order Caudata; family Salamandridae; genus Triturus; species Triturus cristatus. Next base: position 1,174,312,442 of record NC_140590.1, on the reverse strand, counting down.
TGCTAAAGGAAGTCTGGATTGAGCCACTTGATGGGTTAGATATGGGTGCAGCTCAGCGCCCCAATCACATTGAATTCGGGGACGCACTGACATAGCGGCAAAAGAATAAGTGGTCACCACATAGCGCATCACTAGGGCCTAAATCACGGCACAAGGTTACCGGCGTGATTGTCCAAGTGGTGGCGGGTGCGCCGCTCGCGAGCGGAGTGCAACCCGTGGTTTACCTCTGAGCCGATTGGCCTGCAGAACACTGAGCTGGGCACCATAACCAAGAGTTAGGCCTGCAGGAGGAGTAGCTGAAGGAACCATATAGGAATAGGTCCAGATGTACTTTGGGGGGGCATTCCCCTGCAACCAAAGACAGATTTCGGGTTGCTTCAATGAAGACCATCCACCCGGCTGGTGGGTGGTATGGTTGTTATATAGCAAGTGTGCGGCCGTTCAAAGTTTGGTAAAGACCACGTAGAGCCCCAGGCCATCAGGGCATTATTGACCGTGCAGCACTCGCTACGTTCAGAATAGGGCCGGTATTTGCACCAAAGTTTCCGGTTGGTTCCCACAGACTTGTCTGCTCCCAAGGTTATCCTCTAGGGGAAGAACTTGAGACTAAGGGGGCATTGCCTGCTTCGGCGGCACAAATAAGCGATAGCTACGCCGGGATGGAGTTACCATGCAGGTCCTGCCACCACTGGTTTCCCCCCAGGTGATGGGATCAAGTTAGGTGGGACCGCGAAGTCTACGGTTCTTGGGAAACTTCCTGCAGTAGGGCATTTAGCAACAGATAAGGTACCAGCGTGTGAGTATCAGATATCTGCTTTCCAGCAGCACCGTGCCCTGGGAGCACACGCGTTGCCCTAACTCTGTGGCCCTCCCACAAGGGAGCCGGGTAGCAAAACAAGTGAATAGGCTCCTTAGGCGGGCCTCTGGCCTTCAGCTGGGTGTAATCACCATCAATTGGAGAGAGGCCCAGGAAAAAATGGGCTTTCCGTAATGCTTGGAGGACCATTGCGGTTGGTGGCACTCCCCACCGGAATCACTGGTCGCGTACGGCAGCTGCAGGAGACTGGTGCTGCTGTCCCAATATCTGGGGTGTCAGCGGGGCAAACACAAGGGGACATTATGACAGCGCGCAACGCTTAAGCCAAACAGATTCCCGAAGCTGGTATGCCTAAGGGATCATCACTGAGGGATCCGTAGTGGCATAATTCCTATAAGGTATAAGGGATGGTGGGCAGGGGCAAGAGTCGCCCCTTGCCCATGGTCACGCGCGGGCAGTGAGGTGCACTCCCGTGCCCCAGGTTAACTATCTGAGGGGACTGTACAAATGTTAAGTAACCCTTCTCGTCATAATAGTCAAAGCGGGCAGGCCCAGGATTGTGAATAGGTTTAACCTTCCCACTGGGGGGCGAATAGTTATCGCACATCTTCACAGGCCCCTCTATTTCAACAGACCCTATCCGATTGGGATAGCGTCTAGGGATTGGGGACATAGATGGGGCCATCTACAATCCAGGAGCTATAGCTCACTGGTATGTCTTGGGCCTGGGGTTATAAGGGATCTCACAGGGTTTGAGTCCCGCGAGCACTGTCAAACTGTCATGAGGTGGCAGAATGTCAAACCCTTCTGTCTGCAGGGATGGTTCCCTTCCAGCTAGTTGCAGGAAGCCCTAGATAGGAGAGGTGCAGGTAAGACTATAGCGGGTTGGTGGGGGGCCCTGGCTGCGACGGTTAGCCGCCTCCAGGGCTGTGGCGGAGTTACAGGGCGGTCTGGAAGCAGGCCGGTACAAAGGGTACCTCTGCGCGGCACCACGTGGTGCCTGAGCCAAAACGAGGAGCCTCCAGAGAGGTCCCGGAAGCCGGTCGGCGCCCCGCTAGGCCTGCGGGCGGTTGTGGGCCTGAACAACCGGGGGCTTGCTATGCGACGCTCCGCCCCGAGAGGGGGGGTGTGAGTAGAATCTCAACGGCACGTGATCGAAAAAAGAATCACTTGGGGGGCAGCACTTGCGGGTCGTTCCCGTGCTGCCCGGCTCATCAGGCGGGGCAGGTGAAGTAGATGGCCGCCTGCCCTTGGATCGCCCGTAAGATAACCCACCTATTACATATCCTGGAATTATGTAATAAAACCTGCAGCATTTGTTACCCACTTACAACTGTTTCTTGTGTCTTCTTTGGGTAACCTAATTTGGGGGAGGGGGGAAAGCGGGGTGCCCCTGGGGGTACTATGCCGCTGACCGCGGCCCCCGCAGGGGGCCACTCGGCGGTCGGCGCCTTAGTGGCCCCGGGGCCCCGGTCACCCCTCCCCACTCCCTCCTTCGGGGGGGGCAGGGGCAGGGATCCTGACTGTTGCCCCCCTCCGTGTCAGGGGCCGGAAGTGACGCGCAATGCGCGTCACTTCCGGGCCCAGGTGTGAGGGGGAGGCTATTTAGCCTTCCCCCACCCTCACTGGTGACCTCTTTGTCGCCCACCTCGCCTTTTTACCCTCCCTACCGCTTACCCGGCGTAGGTGTGGTGGGGTGGGGTTTTTTGCTGAACGTTTTAATGTTTTCCTTTTCGTTGCAGGCGGAGTTACAGGGCGATCTGGAAGCAGGCCGGTACAAAGGGTACCTCTGCGCGGCACCACGTGGTGCCTGAGCCAAAACGAGGAGCCTCCAGAGAGGTCCCGGAAGCCGGTCGGCGCCCCGCTAGGCCTGCGGGCGGTTGTGGGCCTGAACAACCGGGGGCTTGCTATGCGACGCTCCGCCCCGAGAGGGGGGGTGTGAGTAGAATCTCAACGGCACGTGATCGAAAAAAGAATCACTTGGGGGGCAGCACTTGCGGGTCGTTCCCGTGCTGCCCGGCTCATCAGGCGGGGCAGGTGAAGTAGATGGCCGCCTGCCCTTGGATCGCCCGTAAGATAACCCACCTATTACATATCCTGGAATTATGTAATAAAACCTGCAGCATTTGTTACCCACTTACAACTGTTTCTTGTGTCTTCTTTGGGTAACCTAATTTGGGGGAGGGGGGAAAGCGGGGTGCCCCTAGGGGTACTAAGGCCACGGCGACCCCTCCCGGCCCTGACCAGGCTCTGCTAATGCTCCGATATCCCGTCTGATGCGCGGCCCGCGCGAGGCCTCCCCAGGGGTAAGCTTGTGGACATCATGGGGCGCAGGGCAGGGGCATTGCGCACCTGAACCTTGTCGCCCTATGCTCACCTCCTAGCACATGTTCCACTGGCCTCTGCACCCCCGATGTTCACCGCTTCAAGCCGATCGTGACCAGACGGCATGACCAGCACAGAAAAGAGGATGCCAAAATGCCAGGGGAGGCCTATATACCCCCCCAATCTCAGCGAGCAGGAAGTGACGCGCCTAGCGCGCCACAGGCCAGTTGGGGGTCTCCTCCCTGAGTCCCTGCAACTAGAGAAGGGGGTGGGTTAGTGCCCAGATGGCACCAGAGGGCCGCCCTCTTGAGTGACCCCCTGCGTGGGCCATGGGCAGCCGCAGTTCAAGCGTTCGAAACATGGCATTGCGCAGGAGAGAATTTAATGTCCAAGTGCCCTGCTGGCTTCGGCACACAAGCACGCTGTTGCCTTGAAGACGTTCCTGGATTTGCTGGGTTAAACTACCATCAATAAGTAAATTAAAATCACTAAGTAGCATGCATCATAAGAACACATGCTCAGATTGAAGTCAGAACGAATGTCGTGTGTGGTGTGTCCAGTGTTAGAAGTGGGGGGGAACGGAAGGGCACGGCGTGCCCCTACTTTTAAAAATGATGCTAGTCCGTTCCCCTACTTCTTGATTTTAAAAAAGCGTCCCGGGACTGCCCTAATTCCCGGTTCTAGTAAGGGCTTGAAGGCAGGCGCGAAACGCCTTGGGGCTCAAAGTGCTGCAAAGCCCCCCCACCTCCCCCGTCGTGTGTCACAGACAGTTTTTGAGATTATCGCAGCCTTACCCGAGTACTTCACAGGTCTTTAAAAGACCATTTACATGTTAACGAGGCTTTGTTTATTTTTTCACCCCTTCATCTCCAACAGGGGCATGGCGAAAGGCGACAAATCCTTTCTTTGGCCGCGGTAACCTTTGCCAACTGTCCTGCTGCGTGGATATTCTTTTTCTATGCAGCGCAGGAGAAAAGAAGTTTGTTTATTTTAATTCACCTTTCCCAACCCCTGCAGCTGCTTATCACTTCAGGCTGCGACACTAAGATTGACTAATGGAGTAGGTAGGAGAATGTGTCACTATTTGTTTTTCTTTTTAAATCTGCACAGGCGCAGCAGGACATGTACTTCGTGTGTGCTTCATTTAATCCGTTTTTATCATTATCATGGCTGATGCAGGACAACAATAGGACAATAAAAAGATGCCCAGATAACGCTGGGGATTAATGATCCTGCTGGAGAGCAATCATTTCTCTGTTAGTAGTTAAGTGCAGATGAACTGTATTTTATGTGGAAGCTCAGTGGGTTACTGTCATTGTGACAGAGATCCTTGTGTTACTTGCAGTTCAGAAGTTACAATCCTAACATCGGACAGTGACCAATGAACTGTCATCAAAGAGCTGTATGCAAACCTGAATTATATAGTTAGAACTTCGCGTTTTTTGTTTTGTGATATAGTTAGAACTTCCCCAGTCTTTCATTATTCTAATGTTGCTAAAATGAGTATCTTTGGGCAGATATACATTTTTATCAGTAAAGCCAACCCCTAACCACTGGAGTACTCTTTAAATCCTGAGTTTGTGCTTCTCCAGACCAAACCCTCTTAAAATAACTGCCCACCAGTATGGATGACATGTGATTCATACACCTTGTAATCCTCATTGGCTTATGTGACATTCCCTGTAGGCTGATTTACATACTTGTATGATTCGTTGTCTCTGTATAATGTGTGCGTGGTGTAAAGTACTGACACACAGTACACTGATATGAGTAGCGCTACACAACAAATGAAATGCATATGAGAGAGGGGCTACATAAAGATGAGGGGCACTGTTGGTGGGTGGCAGTGAGGGAATCCGAGGAGGAGGTAGTGGGAGTGGCTATGGAGCGATGAGGGGCACTGTTGGAGGGTGGCAGTGAGGGAATCCGAGGAAGAGGTCATGGGGGGGAGGGGGGAGCTAGGGAGAGATGAGGGGCACTGCTGGAGGATGGTAGTGAGGGATTCTGAGGAGAAGGTCATGAGGGGGAGGGGCTACAGCGAAATGAGGGGCACTGGTGGAGGGTGGCAGTGAGGGAATCCGAGGAGGAGGTCATGAGGGGGAGGGGCTATGGGGAAATGAGGAGCACTTGTGGCGTATGGCAGTGATTATTGGTGTGGCGCCAAAAAAGACTTTCGCATCAGCGCTAAAGCCGGCCTTGTCATGGCCTTTCTGTTTTGGTTTATTTAATTAGCATTCGGGTCATAAGGGCTACTGTGGTACATACTTTAAAGTGTGTGCTAATAATATTTACTGCTATATTCAATGTTTTAAGTTTGAAGGTGATTTTACTAATGTTTTTACCGGGAAAAATGAAAGTGGAGCCCGATGGTGCCTGATAGGGGCTGGGGCCCAAGGTCAGCTGTGAGATAAGGTGCACTGGAGAGGAGTAGTGGATAATCAAGCCTGTAAGGGAGTGCGTTGCAGAGTCTGGGGTCAGGTGGAGGTAGCAATGAAGAGGGATCCTCCATGAAGGCTCGAACAGAGGGAGCCCAAGTAGTGTCACTTGCCTGATACTACCACCTCAGAAACCTCCTCTTCCCATCAAAGGAAAATTACAGCAGTGGCTTTGTCACACAGTAGTTTTCCTGCAATAATAAAAAGTCTCCCACACAACCCCCACGGTTTTTGACGCATTCATAGATTTACAAGGACTTGTAATCCTGGGAATGCGGCAAAATCTTGCGCTGCCCCAGAGGAGGCATAACTAGGAGAAATATCTTTTTCTCCTTGCTTTTTCCTCTTTCAAACTGTGCTTTATTCTGCAGCCCACATAGAAAGATGAAAAAGCCTCTCAAGATTGTTTTTGTACAGGAAGGTGCCCCTTCCTTCACAAAAACAATCCTGCATGCAGAGGAGGCACCCTTGCACCATGGGGCAAGTGTGCCTGCGTTGAAGCTAGGCTGTCGAAATGTCGCCAGTGCAGGGGGAAAAGACCGGAATGCACCATATTGGAAAAATACGGCACATTCCCGCCCTTTCCCTGTGACGCAGGGCAGCGCAGCAAAGTAACTTGCTGTGCTGCCCTGCGCCACCATTCCCATAAATATGTCCCTAAGCTCACAAATAGTAAATTGACCACACTAATTATCTGTGTAAGAGCATGTATTGATAAACACAACGAGCCACTGACCTTTTTCTTGGACCTTGTTGAGTTGCCAAGCACAGCAGCAAATCTAATCTTAGATACCTTACTTGCATGCTTAGAGAGACACGGTTTTACTGATGAGTATTTCAAAAGTCATTTGGTTCAGCTTGTAACAGATGGTGCTTCCAATATGATAGGTAGGAAATCCGGTGTGGCAACTCTTCTGAAACTGAAATATCCACAGTTGAGTGTATGGCACTGTGCTAACCACAAGCTGGAGTTTGCTGTGGGTGATGTTTGTAACGAAGTCGCAGGCATTAATCAGCTCAAATTTTTTTTTGATAAACTATATACCACCTACAATGCCTCTCCGAAAAATCAGAGAGAGCTTGGGGAATGTGCTCTGGAGGTAGAAGTAAGACTTCTGGCAATTGGAAAGGTGCTAGATGTACGTTGGGTGTCCTCAAGTGAAAGATCTGTGAGAGCTGTTTGGAATAACTACAAGGGACTTATTAAACATTTTATGGAATATTCCGAAGACTCAACGAGGAGTGACATTGAGCAGAGGAAATATGCTGGTTTAAACCGTTTATTAACCTCCCTGGTGTTTGTTGAAAATATGGGCATTTTATATGATGCTCTCACAGAATTGGGTGACCTATCCAGAAGGCTGCAGCGGCGTGATATGACCATATATGAGGCCGATCGTTCAATACAGATGCAGATTTTAGTGTTTGAATCAATGGCTGATGCACCTGGGCCCTTTGTTTGCTAAAACTGCATTAGATGCTGCTGAACGGATGCAGTTTGCTGGTGTAGGACTGCAACAGGACAAAGGCTGTGTTAGCATCAATAGGGCACAGTTCTTTAGGAGCTTAGCAAATAACCTGCGAAAAAGGATGAAAATGTCTAATGCATCAAATGTTTCTAGATGCACAACCACAAACAATGATGAAATAGAATACAAAGAGTTAGTACATAGAATGAAACTCCTACAACCAGTTTATTGGCCAGATCCAGTAGACATCTTATACGGTGAGGGAGAATTACAAAACCTTTGTAGCAGGTTGCATGTATTTGATACCAGGCAGTACATCCTTGGTTTCAGAGAGTACAAACAAAATAAAAATTGCATCTCTGAAAGCCTGAAACCATTAATGCACATTATAAACACCTTTTGTACCTCAACTGCTGAATGTGAACGGGGCTTTAGTGTAATGAATGATGTGCTCACACCACTGCGGAACAGAATATCAATCAATCGTCTGTCTTCTACAATGTTCATAAATATCGTGGGGCCACCTGTCATAGAATTTAAACCTGAATTTTATGTTCAGAAATGATTAGAAAAAGGGAGGAGAAGTGCAGATGAAAGAAACTGCATGGCTCGGAGACAAATGGCTTATGATTCCACTTATAAGCGTATTTGGAATATTCTGTGATTGGAAACATGTCCCACATTGTAAATGAATTAAATATAAACAACTTATATATTAAACCTCAAATAAACATGTTTATTGATTCTTTGAATTAAATAACGTTATAAGCTGTAACTGGTCAGTGAAATGCCAAACGTTCAAAAATTGGTATGTTTTGCTATTTCTAGCCACACCTCCGACTCCGCCCACTAATCCAATCCTTGGGTTATTCCCGCCCCCTGAGTCTCCGCCCACAGTTCCCCTACTTTGTTTTCCCCACTTCGACCACTGGGTGTGTCTGTATGAAAGACTGAAAGAAAACATGTACAGACAAAGTTTGAACCCTTGCGATACTCCGGGCGTAAGTTAGAATGAATTCAAGCAGAAACAGACGTGAATAAACAAATGAATAAACAAAAATAATACGTTTAAAAAGCACACAAATCAATAAAAAGTCCAACAGTAAACACCATCAGAAGCTAGAATTCTGAATGTATGACGAGTGTGAATTGATAAATTATAATCACCCAGACAGTGCGCAAATGAAGACATAAGTAAAGAGTGCATGAGCACCGATGTTATCTACATACTGTAAATGTATTTTCTCTGTAGCGCTCCGACGCCCTTCAGGTCTGGCCTGAGCTGTTGAAAATGATGTAAATAGAGGTGATGAATCCACACTCAATGGGAGAAACCATGTACTTCGTGGTGAATTAAAGCATGCACGTGGTTATGTATGAATGAATGAGCAGCCACTTATGCCAATCATAGGCTGTCCAGTGGTCCCTTATCTTGGTTTTCTCTTTCAGGATAGTACACAGTGTGCAGCGATCACATGGACAGACCAGCCTTTCTGTGATCTAGTAAGATAGCTCACTGGGTTTGCCACATTTTGCAGTGATATGTGAGCATGATCATTCTGCTGTTATGGCTGACACCCACGTTCATTCTACCCACGTTGACAAGTTCAGTATCGCCGTCTGGCCAAATTACAATATCTATTATTCAAAAGGCTATGAATGATGCACTTTGCATCATGTGCTGCTCGTGCCATGTTAATTTCTACCAACCGCACCCCCTGTCTGCTGTAGGCGTTCGTGGGTTCTCTCATCCTCTTGCACCCTTTTCCATGAGGCGCATTCACACATTCATCCCTATTTACTAGAGGACAAGGACCCTGCTGTGGTGCAGGGACATTTTTTAGGAGATCCCTGTGCTCCTGGAGGGTGAGTGGGGTTGGGACTGAGTCTGTGACATATGGTATCTTTTTCTTTTTAGATGGTAGGGAAATTTAAGTTAAGTTGATTTTCGTTTTGGCTTTCACCTGGGCCCACTGAAGCTTGTCTATTTGGGTCCTTAGGACCCAACTGTGGAGGCCGTAATGCAGTGTGTAGCTGAGGGTGGGGTAATGAGTTTGGAGGGGGGGTACCTAGCCTCCTCCAATGAAAGGGCAAGACTCAGTGACACCTGGTGACTGAAGAAAGTGGCCCAAAGTGGGCCACCCAGGTCACTCGCGACCACCTCTCAGCCTTCCAAGAAATGAAGAGTCGGTGAAACAGTAGAGAATGCAAACCAAGTTATTTATTAGTAATTGCGCTCGAGCGGAGTCCAGTCAGACTAGCCTCTTTAGATGCTACTGAGGGGACTGACTTCAGAATATTGGTAAAACATAATATGTATTTCCAACACCTCAAAAACACTCGCCTAGACTGGAATTTTCCAACTTGGGCATTGATGAACAAAGGCGATACAGAAGGATGAGCTACCAACTGCAGAACGGGTAAATGTCATCACATTTTCAAGGTTTGTCCTGTTCAGACTCAACGCTCTCTAATGTGGGAGCAGGGCTACGGCAGAGGAAAGGCATGCAAAGGCAGAATAAGCTAGTCATTAGTATATTAGGATTCAACCTTGAATACGATAAGAAGAAGTAACTCGAAGCAGCTTTTCGCTGAGGCAGACAATTGAATGGTACAAAAGCTTACTTTCGATCAAAATGGGCGCTAAAGAATAATGGCGCCGCAAATGCTAACTTAACTCGCACAATGCAAGAAGGAGTCGGCTGGACGCATTTGCAGTCCAACAGTGACCCCATTTTAACCCATCAGGGGCAGTTATATTTTCATATGGTGAGGGTGCTGACTGCACCCCCTTTGTTCAGCTCTTACATTGACTCTGTCAGCCCAGCCAGGGGATTGTGCTCCCTTTCAGAGCCCTACCCACCCCCACTGCCCCATGCTCACCTCATGATCTGCAGCTGGAATGGACACCCTACTGCAGGCTTGGAAGTCTTGAAAGGGGTTGAAATTTGACTCGTATGAATGCCTAAACCTGGGAAGGCGCCTGGCAGTTAATTTGTAGGAAACGTTTGAACGTTATTTAATTGTTATTCTTTTTTAGCAGGAGCAGGTCTGCTTTGAATGACAGGTTTTTCTGTTCTGTGATCTGACAGTCGAATGGCTGATAATTAGTTGCCAAGTTTTCAGATTGCTAGTGTGTGGCATGTCCTTAGTTTCAGTGAACTTATAAGTGACATTCTACAGCCATATGTGATGCTTATTCCACGTATAATACAATTTTGAAATAATGACTACCATACTGTATACTGCTTTATACACAAGTCTCTAGTCTCACTGCACCCTTTAAGATTAAATTCTGTTTCTCTCTGATTACACACCGATATCATCAGTGGTTAAACTAACTGAGGATTCAAAACGTAAAGGACTGCATTTCCCACCATTTACTTTAACTTGCATTTGTTTTTCACACAAGGTGTGTGCGCTATTTTATATTCATTTACCTTTGCATACTGCAAAAATATACATATATGTATTTTGCAAATACTTGCTTTATATTAAACAATAAATCTGCACATTTTAAGGCAGCAGTATAACCACTCAAGTGACTATTCTGCAGTGTGCCCACCAAGATTCAATTCTGTTTCTCTCAGTTCTCACCCAGACATCTGCAGTAATTGCATTAACCAACTATGGCTTCATAACGTAAAAGAGTGCACTTTCCACAGATTCCTTTAACTTGCATTTGACATTAGTTAAGGTGTGTGTGCTATTTTGTATGCAGTCACCTGAGGGTGGAAGACACACAAAATAGGTACAGTTCGTTTTTATAATTTTTAACAAAGTCTTTGTGTCTGACCCCCCTCCCGCCTCCAGTTAAATTCAGTACTTTAGTGAATTGCTACTGATAAATATGTAGTGTTTCTTGGCACAATTTGCCACATGCTTTTTCCAAACTTTCACGGGGGTGGAAGGAGAGAACCCCCTTTATGTTGCTCGGGCTCGCTCACTTCATGACATAACACTCATCTCCAACTTTTACGCCTTACAACTGTGAAATGTCACCAGCCACCACTGAATTTCACCACACATCCCATTTGCGAAGCGGGGAACAAACATTATGGTGGACACTGGCATTTACCATTGGAATACAGGCTCTAAGATACTATTTAATTCCAACGGAATGACTAAGGTATCTCTCTTGTACACTTGAAATTCCAAGCATAGCTGTGCGGGGTGTCTATAAATTTACCTAGTTAAGTTTTTTATAGCCTATGAGCCACTATAATGGTTCTGTACAAATGTTAATATGCTGTTTTCCACTGGTTTTAGTTTTTTTTTTGTCCAGTGAGGCTTTATTTATGACGTTTTTAATTGCTGGATTCAGTTTCACAGGTTTTAAGCCCTACACTTAGTTACACATGCCAGGCCTCTTTGGAAGTTTTCTTAGATACGCCTCTTAGGTCAGATGCCTTTTAGAGTCTCCGACCCAGGGCCGAACTGGCCGTTGCGGGCACCGGGCAATCCCCCAGTGGGCCTCACGGTGGGGGCTGGTTTTGGGCCCCTGGGGGCCGTTTTTGGTACAGGGCCGTTTTTGCAGCATAGCTGCAAAATTGGCCCTGTAACAAAATCGGCCGAAAACCGGCCCTGGCAAAGAGCTCGGCAGCACTACCAACCCCTTGCCAGGGCCAGTTTTCGTTCCCAGTCCGGCCCTTCTCCGACCTATTTCATCTAGGATACAGAACTTGGCTGAAGACACTTGAGCACACTTTGCACTTAAAGAGCACTTCCTGTTTCCCAACATCAAGGCTGCAGTTGGACTACAGCTAGGGCCGGTTCTAGAATTTTTGGGGCCCTGGGCCGAAAGGGAATGTGCGAGGCCCCTCTAATTTGCATACCTGACATATTCAGGGCTGCAGAAGCTACTTTGTTCAGACTCCTCCTGGGCCACAACTCCTCCTCTTAGTCACCTACAAGCACCTCTTTTACAGCCCATTTTGGGATGAAGGTGTGAGAATTGCTTAGGCTGAGAGTTAAACCTGTGGGGCGCTAAAGTGCTGACAATGGGCGTCCCGCAGTGTCTCTGAATGGGCAGCCAGGCAGGAGGCCTAATTGCAGGACAAACCTGCAAAATGCAACTGGGACACCATCCCTAAGAGGCCCAGGGAGGACCCCCTCCCTCTCATGGGCCCAATTGCAAAGAGACGCCTTTCTTTCAATTGAATCAGCAGGAGTACAAGAGGGCTGCTGGTGTGTTATACTGATGCAGGGCCCCATACTAGTGGGCTGAGTGTGAGGCCCTGGGCAGCTGCCCACACTGCCCATTCCTAGCGCTGGCCCTGACTACAGCAATGCCTCAATGATGTTCTTCCGGACAAATACCAGCTCCTGCTACTCAAAAAATATCCCTGTGAACAGCTACAGCAACCTAAACGTTTAACTACATCTCTGGATGCCGCAGGATGGTGCGCTTGGTTACCAGTCAAAAATCCCATCACTTTTGATAATTCTGTCATGGATTTCAAGTATTTCCAAGCTCCTTCTTCCTTCCACTTATCCACCAAGGTTTCAGCCTATAAATCACAAAGAGTCATAAGACCTTTGAAGCAGACACTTGACTCCATGCTGCACTTCTGTCTGTCTACAAGACATTGTGGACTCCTGGTCATTCAACTCTGAAAGTTAGTTGGCAAAATTGTTGAAAGCTATGGAGGAGTAATAGAAACTTTCAGTCAGAAGGGCATTCCACGAGCTCCAGAACCAGGGGTGTTTCTTCTATATGGATCTCGAAGCTGCAGGAAAGGATATGTGACCTTACAAAGAATGCCGTTACATTGCATGCCGTTGTAACGTCAAACTTTACTTCGACTTTCTGTCGGGGGAGCTCTGGAAGTTGGAATAGATTAATTTTGTATTCCAGCTCCAGTGTATGCAACAGTAGGGAAGGTGTTGGAGTTAAATCCAACACCTTCCGCCCACTGCTGCACACCTTTTTTGTTGCAACAGCATGCGATGTAAATGCATGCATATGTAATGGTTGCGTTGTAAAGGCTGCTTCCCGCAGGAAATGACGCACACCAACTATTTTGGGTAATAATCATGACTGGAAGCCACTGTCTCTAGTGTGAAACTTTATATTCTCATGTTTGTTTCTATATTTTTCACCTATATCACTCAGCTGCCCACCCATTTCTGTGCGGTGCAGTAAAATCCCCGCAGGCCTGTCTCATGCTACGTAAACCATATAAGAACATTTATTTTGTTCCCTAAACTGCTAATATATGATTATTGGGGATTTGTTATGTGGCAAGGCGTCGGTTTTGCACATGAATTACAATGATGGGAAAACACAAATGTTGTGAAATTCGTAAAGCTTTCGTTCAAAAATTGTATATAAAAACAGTCCACCCACATAGACCTTGTAGTGAAGGACAGTGTCAGGTAGATTGAAAGGTCAGGATAGGGCCCACTGGCATAGCTAGTCTAATAACAGACCCAACCACTGCCTGATCTTGTTTAAAGGGAATTAATGTCAAAGTTCTCATGTGCTGGCAAAATGTGTAAAATGTCCCCGGGACAAGTTGTCCCAGTCTGGAAGCTGAGACTGAATTCAGTACCAGAATACATCTAACCATTGTGCTTTCTTGGCAACAATGTTGGTAAGCCGAAAGGAAACATGTATAACTGGTTGTGTGGCGGGGCGTAGACCTGAGCCTATGGCGGAATAACAAGATGATCTTTGTTTCGACTGCATCAAATTTCAGGGTATTGGCTTCCATCATTCCTTCACCCAAGTGAGGTCTTTCGCCTTTGTGTCAAAATTCTTTTAAGATCATAAGATGCGCAAATGGCACCTGGAATCAAACAGAAACTTAGTCGTATCTGAGGTTGTCTATTAGTGGCTTCTGACTAGTGTTAAACAGAAGGGAAATCAGCATGAAAACCTGGCGTATACATAGTGTACCTCATAGAGAGATGACACAAAAGACCCCGGTTTCACCTCAGGTCCCTGATCCTCTATAAGGGAGCCAGACTCAGAGATCTAGACGGCCATGGCGAGGTGGTCCAACAGGCACCAGACTGTGCGGACAGTAAGCCGATCTTCCACAAACCTGCCACTTGTTCCGCTTCCAGTCCCACCAGTGGCCCATTGTGATGACTGTACTCTGTGTGTGTCTGCACTCTTGCTAGGATTATGACCTCCTAGGCTGGTTTTATTTGATCATCTAAAAATAGTACATTACAGAAAAAGCTAAAAATGTAGATATTTCCCAAACGGAACACTATCATGTTTTAACAGGTATTATGAATTGATTAGGTTTTAGAAATAATACCATACTACTGACTTCCCTCTTATTTAAAATCACAATCAATGATGCTAATAGTATTGCTAAGGTAGCTTCCGACACCAAACCTGATAAGGATGTGTGGGGCCCGGCCTCGTGGCGTGGGCCTCCTTGACCATTAGCCCCCAAACCCAACCCATACACCACCCCTGGTCCCTGGTTATAGCCACCCGTCCTCCCCACCCCGTAGCCACCGAAGACCCCTGGCCACCATGTCCCGATGTCCCGATGGCCGGCCCGGGGCCCCAGCGAAACATAGACCCTAAACGCGCCATGCCCGGCCAATGGAGAGGGAACCCCCCCAAGCGAGACAGGGAGGAGTAGTCTCTGTCACACCTCTGACCTCCTCTCAACAGAGGGTTTCGATCGCCCTCCAGACCCCCAGGGAGCTGGCTCCCCACATGCTGGGTGTCTGGAGTCCCTCCCAGGCCCACCTGAAAGGATCAAAGAGCCGAGCGGCGGGAAATCCTAACACCGCCCCCAGAAACCAAGACCCCTCTCTGTCTGGACGCCGGACTTCAAAGAGAATGAGGCGTATAACAGGGGGTGCTGAGGGGACTGGGGTAGAGAAGACCTGGAACTAAGAGAGCCCTGCGGACCTGGTCGCGGCTCGACGAAACTGCAGAGAAGGACGCTACCTGACCCTTGGAAACCACCTGAGCCCTGCTGACGTCGTCGCGGATCCCGAGAACACTACGAACCCCGGAGCCTGCTGAGAGACTCGCGGCTCCTCCTGACTCTAAGACCATCGGAGCCCGCAGAGAGACTCGCGGCTCTCCCCAACTCTAAGACCAGTTGAGCCTGCCGAGTGAATCGCGGCTCCCCGAAGATCTCCCGGTTGACAGTTCCTTCCTAGCGGAGCCCTGCGGACGTGGTCACAGCTCGAGAATACACTGGTCCGGCTGGACCCGAGACTGTACCGTGTCACCCGGCTCGAGGATTGAGAGCTGTGCGAAGGATTGACTCTGAACTTAGAACTGTCCCGCTACCCCAATCCCCTTTGTCAAGGAATTACCAAGCTTTGTATTGACCAAAGACTACCTTGCGGATCATAAAGATCCAAAGAATCTTAGATAAAGATCTCCATTTATTGAACCCTACTGTGTGGTGTCCCTTTGTCAAGTAGTGCATACCTCAGCGAGTGCGATCCTAAAGTACGAGACCCCTTCCTGGAAGGGCCTCCCTTCCGGTGCTCGGCCTGGTTCTGGGAGAGGTGGGTCACGGGGTGGTCAGGAACGTGTTCTGCAACCCCCCTGAGATCGCCCCTTCCAACATTTGGTGGCAGGCGACGGGATCCGAGCCGACACCTAGAGATCGTACAGTAAACGGCTGACGCACTACCGAACAAAGATGGAAGAAGGAACCCCCATGAGTACCACAGGAACCAACGCGAGTTCTACGTTCCGAGAGGACCGATTGGAAGAGTATACGCACCGAGAATTAAAACAGTTTTGCAAAGACCTTGGAATCGCTACCACCGGATTAAGCACCAAAGATGATATCCAGAAAGCATTGAAGGCCGGAGTAGAGTCCGGAGATTTCCTTCCCCAAACTGAAGGAGGCGGTCGACGGATGGAGCCGCCGAACGAGCTCCGAAGCACCCCGGTAAGGAGCAACGCCCCAGAGGGTGGCCTATCCCCAGAAGAACTAGCAGACCGGGAAAGGAGGCGCAGCCACGAACTAGGACTGGCCAAGCTAAAGATAGAGGGAGAGCTAAAATTGGCCGAGAAAAAGTTAGCTGTAGAACAATTACGCCTACAAGGGCAACTTGAAGAGAAGAAACGCCAGCGAGAGCACGAAGAAAAAAAATTTCAACTGAAACATGAGCGCAGCCTAAAAGAAATCGAGCTCAAGGCCAGGAATGAGGAATCCAGACCCTCAGGGAATCAAGGGACCTCTCCCCTGCTGGAACCAAAGGTCCACATCCCAAAGGATGCGGTGAAAGAATATTACAAGAACGACGACATCCAGCAATGGTTCAAGGCCTACGAGGTCGCCATGACCTCCCACCGAGTCCCACAGAAGGATTGGGTGGCTGGCTTGTGGGGCCGGTTCCTGAGCGAGGGGAGAGACACCCTGCTGGACCTGCACTCCACTGTGCTAAATTCTTATAGCCACATGAAAGAGGCCCTGTTAGTGAGATATGGACTCACCCCCGAGATGTACCGGCAAAGGTTCCTAGGCTGCAAAAAGATACCCGGTACTACGTGGGTGGAGTACGTGAACTTTTACAGCCGGGCCTTAGATGGGTGGATCAAGGGCAGCAAGGTCTCCACCTTTGAGGAGCTGTTCGACCTGATCGCATGGGAACACTTGTCCGCAAAATGCTTTGTAGAGTTACGCCAGCACCTCCTCGACAGCAAGCTCACAGATCTGCGGAAACTGGCTGTTGAAGCTGACAGCTGGGTGAACACCCGGGCCCCCCGTGGCCCCGTGGGAGACTACGGTCGCCACATTCAGGGACCTCCCCGCCAGAGGGGTGGGGGAACCAGGGTAGACAGAGGGAATTCCAGGCAGGCCCCCAGCATAGTCCCCCCAGAAACCAACCCCGCACTTTCCAGCACCACCTCCAGCCAGCACGGGGCCCCCGGGGAGGCAGGGACCCCGAGACAAGATCACATGTTACCGATTCCAACAGACTTGGTCACTACGCCAGTGACCCCCAATGTCCCAGGCACCAACGGGCCGCAGCAACCGCTCCCCCAGCCCGACAGATGGCCACCGTGGCCCTAGGGGAGGAGATAGAGGACACCGAGGAGTGGGAGCCTGCAGCCATGGCCCTGGTCTCCCTAGGAGACCGAGAAATGGTTCCCGGAACTGCCTTACCCGCCAACACCAAGAAATACCGACAGCAGGTGGCGGTCAACGGGCACCGAGTCGAGGCCCTCCGCGACACCGGGACGAGTGTCACCGCACTCCACTGCCACCTGGTAGCCGAAGACCAGATACTTCCCGACATCTTCTGTCCGGTTATATCCTCGGACAATTTCGAGAGCCTCTGCAGGATGGCCCTGGTACCCTTCGAATGGGGAGGAGTAACCGGTAAATTGAGAGTGGCCGTCCGAACCTCCCAGCCCGTAGACTGCCTCCTGGGCAACGACCTCGAGAGTTCCCTGTGGGGACAGGTGGAACGAAGGGCCCACCTGGGAATGATGGGCCTACCCGAATGGGTGTGCGCCACCACGTCAGCCCAATCGCCTCCCCTGGAGGGAGGTGAGGCCCAAACCCTGAACCCTGTCGCCATCCCCGAGGGACGAGACAGGCTACCCGAGCCTGATGACCTCCCCCCGGAAGGGGAACCCATCTCCGACAACGGACCATTGTATCAGAACCCCGAGCCAATGCCGGAGCTAGGTGACCTGCCCGAGTTGGCGCAATGGCGCTCCGAGGGGGGCCCCTCCCGGGAAGAGTTCTGCAGAGAACAAGCCGCCTGCCCTTCCCTCATCGGACTCCGGCAGCAGGCCGAAGCCCAGGCGGCGGGCGACAAGTCCGGAACCCATTGGGTGTATTGGGAAAACGACCTCCTATACAGTGAGCAGAAGTCTGCCGAGCTAGGATCGGCCCGGGTACTGGTGGTACCCCTGCGCTTCCGAGACTTCCTCCTGGGCCTGGCCCACGATGTACCCCTGGCGGGACACTTGGGCCAAGACAAAACCTATCATCGCTTAGTCACCCACTTCTATTGGCCCAAGATGCGAGCTAATGTCGAAGCCCACTGTAAGTCATGTCCCACGTGCCAGGCCAGTGGAAAAACTGGCGGAAAGCGCAAGGCGCCACTACAACCCTTCCCCGTCGTTAGTACCCCCTTCGAGCGGGTGGGGATAGACATCGTGGGACCTCTGTACCCAAGGACCGCCCAAGGCCACCGGTTCATCCTCGTACTGGTGGACCATGCCACCCGCTACCCCGAGGCCATTCCCCTCCGAACCGTGACGGCCCCCGTGGTGAGACGGGCCTTGATGGGGATATTCTCCCGCGTGGGGTTCCCTCGCGAGGTCGTGAGTGATCGCGGAACTAACTTTATCTCGAAGTACATGAACTCCTTATGGCAGCAATGCGGGGTATCATACAAATTTACCACCCCGTACCATCCCCAAGGCAATGGTCTAGTGGAACGGTTTAACCGGACCCTGAAGGGGATGATCATGGGCCTCGAAGAGCCCCTCCGTCGCAGGTGGGACGTTCTCCTCCCCTGCCTCCTGTTCGCCTACCGGGAAGTTCCCCAAAAATCCCTGGGGTTCAGCCCATTCGAATTGCTCTACGGGCACCCCGTCCGGGGACCCCTGAGCCTGGTCAAGGAGGGCTGGGGGACCGCCCCCCGAGGGCTCCCCCAAGATGTATTCCGATACATCTTGGCGCTCCGCAACCAGACTCGGAAATTCTGAGAGCTCGCCGAAGCAAACCTCGAGACTAGCCAGGAGGAGATGAAGCGCTGGTATGACCAGAATGCCACTTTGGTCGAGTTCCAGCCGGGCCAACAGGTCTGGGTGATGGCCCCGGTGAAACGCTGCGCTCTCCAAGACAAATGGACTGGACCCTTCAAGGCCGAAGAACGAAAGAGTCAAGTCACTTATTTAGTTGACGTCCAGTCCCCTCGGAACCCCCTCCGGGTCCTCCACGTGAACCGCCTCAAACCTCACTTCGTGAGAACGGGGTTGAGTTTGCTCCTGGCCACCGACGATGGGGCCGAGGAGGACACCGAGCCCCTCCTGGACCTCCTGTGCGCGAAAGAAAAGGATGGCTCTATAGAAGGAGTGAGACTTTCCTCCTCCCTCACCCCCCCAACAATACGATGATTGCCGCCAGCTATTGGGGCAATTCGCAGCCCTCTTCTCCCTCACCCCCAGGGTCACCGACTGGTGTGTCCACGACGTGGATACCGGAGACAGCCCGCCAGTACGGCACAGAGCCTACCGCGTCCCTGACAGGGTCCGGACCTGCATCCAGGCCGAGGTCGCCAAGATGCTAGCCCTAGGGGTGGTCGAATCCTCCGACAGTCCATGGGCTAGCCCCGTGGTACTGGTTCCGAAAGCAGCGGCCCCGGGGGTCGCCCCCGAACTAAGGTTCTGTGTGGACTACCGGGGGCTCAATGCGGTCACCCGAGCCGACGCTCACCCTATCCCCCGCGCAGACGAGCTCATTGACCGCCTGGGGGCTGCTCACTACCTCAGCACCTTCGACTTGACCTGTGGATACTGGCAAATTGCGCTCACCGAGGGAGCCAAGGATCCGTCCGCCTTCTCCACCCCAGATGGGCAATATCGCTTCCGAGTCATGCCCTTTGGAATGAAAAATGCCCCGGCCACCTTCCAGCGGCTGGTCAACATGGTCCTGGCCGGGCTGGAAGAGTTCAGCGTTGCGTACCTAGACGACATTGCGGTGTTCAGCTCCCAATGGACCGAACACCTCCAGCACCTCCGACAGGTGCTGATGGCCCTGCTCCAAGCGGGCCTAACCGTCAAAGCCAGCAAATGTCAAATTGGACATGGGTCCATGGTTTACCTGGGACACCAAGTCGGGAGCGGGCAGGTCGCCCCCCTCCAGCCCAAGATCGACACCATCTTGGCCTGGGAACCCCCTGCGACACAGACCGAAGTCCGGGCCTTCGTAGGCCTCACCGGCTACTACCGAAGATTCATTAAAAACTATGGCAGCATAGTAGGCCCCCTCACAGAACTAACCTCCAAGAAACAGCCGAAGAGAGTACAATGGACGCCCCCTTGCCAAGAGGCGTTTGATGCCCTAAAAACCACGATGTGTACGGCCCCCGTGCTCCAAGCCCCCGATTACTCCAAGGAGTTTGTAGTCCAGACGGACGCTTCGGAGCACGGTATCGGGGCCGTCCTCTCACAATTCAACGAGAGGGGCCTAGACCAGCCTGTAGCCTTCATCAGCCGAAGGCTACTACCCCGGGAACGAATGTGGAGCACCATTGAAAGAGAGGCCTTCGCAGTAGTCTGGGCACTAAAGAAACTACGGCCTTACTTGTTCGGAACCCACTTCCGAGTCCAAACAGATCACCGACCCTTACGGTGGCTGATGCAAATGAGAGGAGAAAACCCCAAACTGCTGCGATGGTCGATCTCCCTCCAGGGGATGGACTTCACCGTAGAGCATTGCCCAGGTACTGACCACGCCAACGCTGATGGCCTGTCCCGATTCTTCCGCCTCAGCGAGGAGAACCCCCAAGAGGATGGGTAGTTCTCCCCGACTTTCAGCTGGGGGAGATGCGTGTGGGGCCCGGCCTCGTGGCGTGGGTCTCCTTGACCATTAGCCCCCAAACCCAACCCATACACCACCCCTGGTCTCTGGTTATAGCCACCCGTCCTCCCCACCCCGTAGCCACCGAAGACCCCTGGCCACCATGTCCCGATGTCCCGATGGCCGGCCCGGGGCCCCAGCGAAACATAGACCCTAAACGCGCCATGCCCGGCCAAGGGAGAGGGAACCCCCCCAAGCAAGACAGGGAGGAGTAGTCTCTGTCACACCTCTGACCTCCTCTCAACAGAGGGTTTCGATCGCCCTCCGGACCCCCAGGGAGCTGGCTCCCCGCATGCTGGGTGTCTGAAGTCCCTCCCAGGCCAACCTGAAAGGATCAAAGAGCTGAGCGGCGGGAAAATCCCAACATCGCCCCCAGAAACCAAGACCCCTCTCTGTCTGGACGCCGGACTTCAAAGAGAATGAGGCGTATAACAGGGGGTGCTGAGGGGACTGGGGTAGAGAAGACCTGGAACTAAGAGAGCCCTGCGGACCTGGTCGCGGCTCGACGAAACTGCAGAGAAGGACGCTACCTGACCCTTGGAAACCACCTGAGCCCTGCTGATGTCGTCGCGGCTCCCAAGAACACTACAAACCCCGGAGCCTGCTGAGAGACTCGTGGCTCCCCCTGACCCTAAGACCATCGGAGCCTGCTGAGAGACTCGCGGCTCCTCCTGACTCTAAGACCATCGGAGCCCACGGAGAGACTCGCGGCTCCCCCCAACTCTAAGACCAGCTGAGCCTGCCGAGTGAATCGCGGCTCCCCGAAGATCTCCCGATTGACAGTTCCTTCCTAGCGGAGCCCTGCGGACGTGGTCACGGCTCGAGAATACACTTGTCCGGCTGGAC
Organism: Triturus cristatus; assembly: GCF_964204655.1. Taxonomy (NCBI): domain Eukaryota; kingdom Metazoa; phylum Chordata; class Amphibia; order Caudata; family Salamandridae; genus Triturus; species Triturus cristatus. The sequence goes on along the minus strand of NC_140590.1, from coordinate 1,174,291,006 downwards.
CCGAGACTGTACCGTGTCCCCCGGCTCGAGGATTGAGAGCTGTGCGAGGGATACATTGACTCTGAACCTAGAACTGTCCCGCTACCCCAATCCCCTTTGTCAAGGAATTACCAAGCTTTGTATTGACCAAAGACTACCTTGCGGATCATAAAGATCCAAAGAATCTTAGATAAAGATCTCCGTTTATTGAACCTTACTGTGTGGTGTCCCTTTGTCAAGTAGTGCTAGCTGAGCGAGTGCGATCCTAAAGTCCGAGACCCCTTCCTGGAAGGGCCTCCCCGCCGGTGCGCGGCCTGGTTCTGGGAGAGGTGGGTCACGGGGTGGTCACAAACGTGTTCTGCAACCCCCCCTGAGATAGCCCCTTCCAACAGGATGCTCCAGATGTCGAGGCTGCTGGGGCACCTCCATCTTTGAAACCGTCTTGTCTTGATCCATTAAGCAAGCTCTTGGTTGCTTGATGATACTCTTCCAGCTATAACTGGGTAACGCCATTAAAGTAAAACAGATGGAGCCACACTAAGTAATTGTTTGTGTTAGGTGAAGATAGAACAAGCTGTCAGGTGTCAAATTCTTGGTATCACCAATGGTATATAAATTGGCGGCTAAGCCCGGTATGAAAAAATCAAATGGCCTAGGACATATTGTATCCGTTAGATGAGGTGGAAACTAGGTATGGTTCTTACCCATAAGACCGTATGCAAGTTTGAGGGACGAAGTATCAAAGGATTGTTAGGTGGAGACATAAATAAGGTCCTACCTCGGTCGTCACACTAGCTTACAGTCCTATGGGGATGGAGCATGTAAACTATTTATAGAGTTGCACGTGAATACAAATAAGTAGACCAAGGTGTTGAGACCGTAACCGCATAAAATAATATTAGGGCCCTTGGAAATCCTGCTTCCAGCTGCATAAATGCTGGAAAATCCTCAGTTTAATGACAGTGGGGTATGGGTCTTCCGCCAGTGTCTGATGCTCTGTGGAGGGACTGCAGATTATGGAGTCCTGGGTGTAAGGCACTGCTGGCTTACCCCACCTCTAAAATGATTCCTTCGTCAGCATTGTGTACCATTTCCACTGTGTGTCACCATCTGCAGACGTGCTAACTTGCACACTGTCGCCAAATGTCACACAAAATCAGCTCTCTTCACACAGTCTCTGGTAAAGAGCCAATTTCACTTGGTGGCACAAAGTGAGCTGGACCCTCCAAGCCCCTGCTGAGAGTAGGTTTCCAGCTTACCTTTGGAGGTTCTGGGCAGTTATGCCCATCAAGGATTGTGCAACCTCCCCAGGACATCAGCGATAGCCTCAGAAGCCTTTAGAATTAGTTTTTGTGGGAGGGTCAGCTTAGGCAGTACCGGGCTCTAGGCCCTCTTCTCCTTCATGGTTGGCCAGGTGGCGGGGGGCTCAAGGCACCATCCCCCATTCCCGACCGCCTCTTCAAGGCTCACCCACTCTCACCCCTTTTTTCAAGGTCGGCATGTGTGTAGCTGTATGAACATCAGATTCTCCCACACCTTGCCATATACCTTTAAAGGCAAGCTTGGCAGCATTTTCTGGAGCTCACTCAAATTTTCTTGGAAATGCTGTGAATCTTTCTTTCAAACAACGCAAGTCCATTAATGTAGGCTCCTCCCCTCACTCACTGGGTACAGTCCTCAAGTGTCCACTCGCTTCTTCACGAGCTGTTCTTGGTTTATCCAGTATTTCTCTCCCCAGCTAGGAACCCAAATTACAATCTAAATTATGCATTTAAATGCCCACCGGCAAAGAGTGAATGCATAAGTGCTGTGCCTACAGTCGCAATTTCAGTGCCATGGAGTGGCCATGTGCCATTCTGCATTGGTTGCCACCTGGCCGGTTACTGGAATGAGCATGACCAGTATTTTAATGTCTCGGTCAGTGCAAAAATTAGGAAAATCACATAAAGTTGGCAATTTTCCCTCTTCTCCAAGAATACAGGGGCTTTTATGTAAAGTCATATTTAAGTAAAGGGTAGGTCCTTTGCAGAATCTTAAAACATGAACAGATGGTTGGTATTATTCTCTTGGAAAGGTGACAACCCCAATTCTGAACCTTAGAATTTCATGACCATAGGCCTCCAGTGCAAGCATGAACACGGAGCAGTGCCGGTGTTCCATCTGTTTAAGCTCCCCATTTGTCAATGACCCACAGCCTCCGATGCGCATACTAATGCATTTCACGCATGCACCTTACATGTATGCACTTTTAATCTCCCTGTTTGCTGAAAATAGTCAATTTTCAAACTCTTGCCCCATATATTTGAGGACTGGAGTTAGAATAGTAAATCATCCTCTCTTTGAATTGTTGGGTTATTTCTAAGCCTTTGAGCTTTAGGAGAAGCATAGATATACAGGCGATTCCGGGAGGCATAGACAGACGAGGGAATGTGTCTGGGACCGGTGACTTCTTGGTCTCTGGCTCAATGACAGCTTTGCTGTTTGTGAGTTAGGCGCCAGGTGAGAACCCTGGGAAAGCACAGCTTCCAAGAAGTCCTGATGTGCATGTCTACAACCTATCTGCCATGCCCCAGAGCTTGTTCGAACCTGCTTTGATGTATATACCGGTCTGACAGTGTATTTTTTCTCGCCAGCTCCATTACAAGCAAGGGGCACCAGCAGCTAGAGAGCTGAGTGCCAGCCTTGGTTTTAAGTAGGCTGGGTCCCTCCGAGTCTCAGACCCGGCAGTAATTGGAAACTGATTTGAAAAGGGTCCCTCTCAGGCCTTATACTGATATACTTTATAGGGAAAAACACAGATAGATTTCTCAAAATTGGTATCTCAACAATGGCTGTAAAAACACAATAAACTAATCCATGTAAGTGAAGGAGCTCCTGTCAGTTTAAACCCTGCAGAGGCCCCCAGGTGGTCGAAATTTCGGGGGGCCGTTGCAAATTATCTCCTAATACCCAATGCCCCAGATTTTTTACAAACTGACAACTGCCAGAAGTTAAGCTTTTAAGAGACAAACTGTTATGAGAATCTGATGTCTCTGGTTTATGTACTTGAAGTTGATCCGTTGTCGCGGGGCCCCTAAAAGGAGTGGGGTGCAAATGTCGGTGCCTACTTTTCCTATTTGATAATCCGGAACTGGCTCCCGTTTACGTTTCACATGCTCTACTTAATTCACCTCACTCAGAGTTTTTGCTCTTTCTAGGATGTTGTTTTGTGTAGTTTTTCACACAGCATATGACTCATTTATTGTACTGTGAGCTATGTCATCAAATACTTTTTGTAGGAGCTCAGGTTGTGGGGGGTTGTTTGTAACTGTCCCTGATTAAAGATACAAGCATTTCTGCAACAAAACTCTCCGCCCACCCCTCTCGTCCCTGTTTGTTCATGCCATATATAGGGGACACCGCAAGCCTCTCTCCAGCATGGTTCGGTGTGTACTTACCCCAACACGAAGGAAGGGACCACTACGTATGGACATCCATGTCCGGTGACTGGCTGATATTGCTGCTAGTCCGTGATAGGCTCCCCATTTCCCCCAAATCTTATCAAACTTTTTAGGGCACCCACGATCTCATATACCACTCTCTCTGCCTCCATACATCTGTCTGCTCATTCCCTTCTGCCTCATGCCCCTTAAGGATTAAGTTATTCTTCGTATAGGTATGCTGCTTGGACATGCTCCTTTTTGAGATCCCAAATCCCCCCCCTCCCCAATAACCCTGATGCCAACACCACCATGTTAGTTAACATCAACATCACACTTTCCTTCCGGACCTCTGCCCGTGGGACGAAAATAAAAGTTCTGGTCTCCTGAAACAAGTGCCGGTGGTGCCCACATGCAACTACGGGCACAACTGTGGTACTGCGCAGTGCCGCCAACATCCCGTTATATTCATTGCTGGGCTCTAGTGACCACACCGTCATCCGCTCCAGTCAACACGTATGCACAGACGTCACCCAAAGATTACACTGACACATTCGTTATGGGTGAAGAACTGCTGCAGGTTTATTTCATACAACATAAGTATGACAATAGAGTGGGTTATCTTACGGGTGATCCAGGGCAAGCAGCCCCTCGATGCTCCGCCCACCTTGCGAGCCAGCACGCACGGTGGGTCGATGCCCGGCAGTGCGGCACATTTATTTTCAGATCATCCACTGGGTCACGTGATCTGTCTCCTACTCCCGCCCCTTCTGACAGGGGCGGAGCGTGTTGTGGCACACCCCCGGTTGGTCAGGCCCCCCAACCGCCCGAAGGACTAACGGGGCGCCGTCGCGGTCTTCCCAGAACCTCCTTCGGCTCGTGGACCTTGGCTCGGGCACCCTTACTGTGCCGGACAGGGGTACCCTTACTGTACCGACTGTCGCAGAGGTACCCTTACTGTACCCTTCTGCCTCCAGATCGCCCTGTAACTCCGCCACAGCTCTGGGGAGGCACCCGTTGCTGCCAGAGCCCCCCCTTTCCCTCCTTTGCTGTTATTGATGCCCTGCCCCTGCAAGCGCCTCTTGCACATCCAGCAAGAACATGTCCATCCCTACCCTGGACAGGTGCACCCCATCAGCCTCATAAAAACCCTCTACCTTCTCTTGGATCAATGCATGTCTGATGAAACCCATGCCCCTGCGCTCCATGAATTTCTGCATGGACCTATTGACCCTCCTGCGCGACCTATCTTCCGCCGCCGGAGACCTAGCTCCCCTCCAAGTCCTGCGTGGGACGATCTCCGACCACCACAACTCGCATGAACCCAGTGCCTGACTGATGGCTGCCAAGTCAGCTTGCATGGACTGAAGTAGAGCCCTCCTACCCCTGGCAACAAGGTCATTCCCCCCAAGGTGCAGGATGAGGACCGACGGCTGGGCCCCCCCGGCCGCCAGGCGCTGTTCGATTGTGCCCCGTGCTTCGCTCCATTTCATCCCTGGGGAGCCCAACCATGCGAACTGTGTGTTAACGAAACTCTGAGACCAGTTCCAGTGCGCTGCCCAGCGTTCCAGCCTTGTGATGTAAGAATGTCCCATCAACCATACCTGGTGGCCTGCCAATGAAACGATGAAGCAGCTTTAGGCAGTTATATATTTATTTGCACACAGCGCATCACGCATCACGCGCGGCCAGGAGTGCACGCAGGAAGCAGAGGGCGATCTACGGGGCCGGGAGGCTATATAGGGCCTGGCCCCGCCTGGCCCAGCGGCCCGCCTCCCCCAGCAATGCCCTTTGGGGCCTCCCCTCCCCAAGGCGCGGCCTCTAGAGAGAGGTGGAACAGCGGGGGGGGGGGGGAGGCTCCGACAGGTGGCCACTAGAGAGCTGCCCTGCTGATGTCCCCCTGCGTGGGACGCGGGCAGCGGCATTCCCGTTGATAGTTCCTGTCCAGGAGTGCCATGCAAGGAAAAGGCTCTCTGTGCAGGACAAGACAGACATGTCTCTGATGCCCAGAGACAAAGGAACTCTTACTTCATAGTTTCACACAAACCACCACTATGTGGTTTCCTTCTATGAAATGAAAACGGCAACAAAATGGCGGCCTGCCCAGACTTCAGTTCTACTGAAAGCGCATCCGCCAAACACACAAACGTACTTATGGCAAAACAATCCTAGTACAATCAGCAGATATCTCTCTGTGGGGTGAGTGGTCCTCGGCTATGCTGGAGAGGCAAAAACTTCTGCCGCAGCCTGGCGAGCCACCAGTCCCACACTAAATGATGATGCCCTTCGTATTTTGGAGAAGAACAATTGTGATGCAATGTTTGCAAAAAAAAAGATTTATTTTTTGGTGTGAAGACCTTCCGTTCCTTCTGACCTGCAATGCAAAACATAAATGCGCACATTTTAAATCTACAACTCTCCTGATTTTGTGGATAAGATTCCCACAGTTGAAATATTCACAACTGCATGAAATTTGCCAAGTCTCAATCAAATGCACACACTCTCACTCACTATTGTATGGTGCACAGTGTTCCTTAACCAGTCATAGCTCCTGATACACTTTTTTTTTGCTCTTTTGCAATGATCAGTAATGCCAAGCTGAAATAAAAACACACCGGGATGAAACATTTTGTACAGCCTGCTACGCCAAGCCGCATAACCTATTTACCTATGTCCCACACCCAATGCAGAACCAGTTTACAACCCTGATGGTATTTTTTTAAGGGAGTGCACAGTGCAGCTGGAGAGCTGTTTGAGCAGGCCCGTCATGCCCCACCCAATATCGCTGCCGTCGCCGGGGTGTGATGTAAGAATGCCGATGCAGTGGGAGGCGAGCAGATCCCAGCAGACTGGACAAGACGAGCCTGAACTGTCAGGTCTGGTGCCTGCTGTTGCCCCCGAGGCAGGGAAGAAAGTACAGCTTGGAAAACATAGGGGCATATTAGCAAGAACCTCGTTCAAATTATGGCCGTTTTAACGGCGATAATGGGCTTGATAATGCGTTATAGAATTCCAATAGAAGCCCAGGTTAGATGTGCAGGACATCTAACAAGGGCTTCTATTGGAATTCCATAACGCATATTAGCAAGCCCATTATCGCCGTTTTAGCGGCAGTTTCCTGCCGCTAAAACGGCGATAATTTGCACGAGGTTCTTGCTAATATGCCCTTAACTGTTTCTGGCGCGATCATGTACCAATGCAAATGAATGGAGGCCTGCCTGGACAGGAATGACGACAGGCGTTCATCGGACTGAGAAGGTTCTCTTTCAACTAGTTCCCAGGCTTCTGCCCATGGTCTGTCCTATTGCTGACGTAGGATACTCAAAAGTACAGATGAACCGTGCCAAGCTAGAAGTGCACCAGGAAAAGAGCGCATGCCATATTCTGAAAACATTGTATGCCTTCGTGTTCAGATATATGTCCAATCAAGGCAAGCGGATGGGTTGTTAGGAGCCCTTTTAAGCCTACATTTGTGTTCTGGTCGGTGCCCTAAGCTTCGTCAAGCGTTCAGGGATGTAAGAACTATCAACTCAGATTCCAACAACCTTGTCACCACATTTTTAGTTCTGGAGACAAACAACTTTCACTGTTTGGCAAGCCTCATGTTGCCAACACATAGCACACAACCCACAAGACACAACACGCCCCATAGAACATGCAAATAGGGACTCTGGATGTTACATGTTCAGGTATTGGCTTTTTTGGGGGGTGAGCCCTGTTCAGGTTCGCTGGGTAGTCCTAAGGTTCTGGGGTCAGCCGTTGGCGTATCGTAGATGTTTACCTGCTTAGGCGATTACTTTATATTTGTGCTGAGGCTGAAAAAGAAGTCAATTGCCTGGCCTGTGTGTTTGCCTTCCTGCCTGTACAGATAGACTACTGCTCCAGCGGTGTGGCTCCTCTCTTGATCACTTCAGCAGCTGTTACGAGGCTGCTCCTAGTGCCATGACTTGTGTGCCCGAAAGATGGAACACCGAAAAAAGTCCCCGGCACTGGGCGTGTTTTTTTTGCTTGCACTAGCCGGTTGTTTACTTGCTTCTGTGGTTGTTCCTGCTGGTGTGCTTGGACCAAAGGTACTTAAGTACATAGGTTAAGTTGTGAGCACTGGACACAGCTGATATGCTTCAAATAAAGTTTTCTTCGTTAATGGCATGCTTTAATACCGCCTTAGAGCCCTCCGTAGTGGGCTCTACCAGCCATTAAAGGCCCGCTCCAGCGTTAAAGGCCCGAGCCGAAGGTGCTCCGGGCTTCTACCAGCCATTAGAAGCCCGGAGCACTCCACATTGTCTTCCATGGAGCTCCCAACATTCCAATGTTCTAATATCACTGGAAAATTGGATACATTATTTACAGTCTGAATTTCGAAATAAGGAACTTCCTATCTTTCATTTGTCTCTGCTCTTTACTGTTATTGTGTCTCTGTTTAGAAAGAATGCCAAGACTCTAGTAAACTGCAGTGGGCCTGTTTTGAAAGAGTACAGGGGTAGCTGTAAACGTTTGAGTGAGTAATAGGTAAGCTGATAGAGGTATTGGTAAAGGGACACATGCATGAAGCATTCTTGTCTTCGCAAACGGGCCGATTTGCAGTAGGTGGTAACCCATTTGCAAATGGGAAGGGGTCCCCAAGGGACCCCTTCCCCTTTGTGTATGTTTGTAAAACCATTTTTAAGAGCAGGTAGGGGTCCCAAGGACCACTGCCTGCTATTAAAAAATGACAGGAAAACTTTTCAATTCTTTTTTTTAGAAAGCATTCCGTTTTCCTTTAAGGAAAACGGACTGCTTTACAAAAAGAAAAATGATTGCTTTATTTAAAAGCACTCAAAGACATGGTGGTCTGCTGTCCTCAGCAGGGCACCATCCCTGTGATTTTTGCGATTCCTAGGGGGGTCTAAAATTGCGGTCTACCTCATTCATTTTAATGAGGTAGGTTGGTTTGCGACTCACGACGAATCGGTATATGAAACTCATGAAGTTTCATACATTGGAAATTGCGATTGCCTAATTGCGATTCTCAGAAATTCGCAATTAGGTAATCACAATTTCCAATTTTGATACATATGGCCCAATGTTCCTTGCACTGTTGGTGCTGCTTTTACTACTTGTGTGCAGTGGCGGCTTCCTGACATGGGCATTTGGGCTCTCTCCTGTCTATTTTCTCTCCCCATTCAAAGTCATTAGGATTTTTAAAAAAATGCCCACACACACACACACCAATGCTCGCTTGCTGATGTTTATGCTCACCCCTATTCACACCAGATTCCTTGTTCACGCGGGGCATTTAACATGCACTGATGGCTGGCTGCACGTGCGCAGACTTGTCATCCAACTGCACAAAACCTTTGCCCGGCTGACAATCTCACATCCCTGAGGTCTATGAGGTCATCAATCCAGCATTCCATAGCATTGTTGGTGGCAAAGTTATCCCAGCGTGCTTCAGGCTGATGCCCTGCTTTGCCAAGGGATTTACATCTATCAGGGACTGGAGAGTTACCCCGCCCTTTGTCAATTTATCTGTTTCCCACGCTGAGCTTGGTAAGTGATGCCAAAAAACAGAGAGACAGAGAGCTTGAGGGGGCATGCTCTGCTGCAGGTGCTGGGCCCAGCTAAGTCACAAGTGAGTAAGAAAAAACCGAGAAAAGCAGCACGTGAGCAATGTGCAAGGGACCAGGGGAAATGTTGTGACTTCGAGTAAAAAAGTTGGTCCACCCAGCACACGTTTCCGCTCTCAGTTAGGACGTGTATCCTTCAGACAGAGGCTTTATAAAAAAGAAGTGTTTCAACCTCTGAAAACAGACCTTTGCTCTATGGATTCATCTGTTGTGATGCACACATCTAATTAAGACAATCTCAGTTAAAGTCAAGTGATCCAGCGCAAGACTGGGAAATGGGGAACAACATATACCGATATTTTCCCTGCGTCGCAGACCCGACGTCACTCTAGCTCATTCATACACGCATTCATTGGTGGGGCCCATAACACCAACACTCATACGTCTCTCTCATGAGTCTGCACACAGGAGGGATGAGTAATTCAAGCGCTGGACATGTGGGGGGAAATACATTATAACCTATAGGGAGAGAAAAGTTATTTTACAAAATATACATTAACATCCTTTGCCTATAGATTCCCTAGTCCCAAACATCAAGGCACTCCACCCACTTGGTCAACGGACCAATTTATTTGGATTGGTTGATGGTGATTTAGGACCAGCTAAAACACATTTTAAGACTCAGAACCCTTATTTCCCTTAATCCTTAATAAAACCACAAACTCATATTTCTTGTTAATCAATATCTGTTTACCAAAATTTTCATAATGATTAATATTTGCTTTTGTCTCGTCAAAGTTTAGAGTTTTTAGATCAATTCAAATAAATCGCATAACATCATATTTACCTAATCTGGCTATTTGAAGTCCTCTAATTCATTGGCTCTGCATAACCAAAATTTGTCGTAAATTGTCTGAAAAAGCAGGCCAAAGCTCAAAGTCCTCTGCTCAGCATGCTACAGTCCCAATTTATCAAAGGACCAGAAATCGTGCAAGCATTTATCATAGCCCGTGGATTTTTAGAAAACGTCTGCAGTCATCAAGCGGTCGGGCAGCATCTGGATCTTCAGAAAAGGCGTCACAACGAACTAACGTGGAAAAATGATGAATGAAAAGAAAGATAGATAATCCGCGCCTTCCCTATTCTACTACTCTTTTTTATAATAAAACAAGTCAAAGAAGATACAATTTTAAACTTTAGAACAGTCGTGATTGGCTGGTTGAGATTGTACAACTTGTATTCCCAGATTTTCAGTACAGTTCGAGGGGTGAGGTCATTGGTCAGCGAAGTATCGGCTTGTTCCGGTTTACTGTAAGGTTGATTGTTCCCCTGTCTTGGCGAGTGTCCCGTTCTGTATCCTTGACTGGGGACACTTTGTGCAAAGGTCGCTACGAGGTTTGGGAGATTTCTTGCACATGCGCAGCTCACTCTGCGCCTCATGAGACAGTGGCCACTTCTGCGTGTGGTGACAGCGGCCATATTGGATTTAGGCCCAGATGCCAACTTAAGCGAAACAAACACAAAAGAATAATTAATTCATAGAAATGGTGATCCTAATGTTAACACCTTCCTAATCCCTCTATGTGCTTGTATTTATCTAGCATTTAGCGACATTTAAAGCAATTATATTCACCTTTTTCGATCCTCCTCGAGGGTGCAACATCACAAAGCAACATATATCATGCAGTATTCTATTACCACATATACTATTGTTATTATGCATACAGATTTTAGTTATAAGAGTTATTTAGCCATGCAATTAGCAAATCCCATGTGTAGTTTAAGTATTAATAATGTTAATTAGTATACATGCAGCACTTGTTTAATAATATTATAATTAATAGATTATATAATTAGTATTTTCATGCAAAAATAGAGGAGGTATAGAACATTTTGCACTACCTGCTCCATCAATCCCCCCTTTGGGGATTTTATCACCACAATACCTAAAATTTTGTAAACTTATTATGAAAAGAAAATGAATTCATAGAATTTTAGTTCACATTCCTGTTTTCCCAATTTCTTCTTCTCTTGCCTTTTTATACATACTATCTTTCATTTCTTCTAATTCTACTTCTTCAAATTCTCTTTCTCGTCTTTTATTTTCTTTCTTTCTCAAAGTTTCTCTCTTTATATTTTTCTGTATTTTCTTTCTTTTACAACATAAACATCCTAATCTTATAACTAATACTAGAAAAATTACATATGTTAGTGGAAATAGGATTTTACCTATACATGTACTACCTAATTTTAATAGGAAATCTTTAATAGGAGATAAGTTCTTTCCAATCTTTTCCCAAACACCTTCAACCTCCAGTTGTGCAATTTCCTCATGCAAATCAGTTATATTTTTAATATATGACTTTAGATCTTGACTTTCGTCCGGAATATAAGTACAACAATGTTGAACTTTCAGCATTCCACAGACTCCACCTTCTTTTGCCAAAATTATAACAAGGGCAAGTCGATTTTGCATTACCATGGCGCGCATGGCAACCATTTCTGTATTTACCAATAAAAATCCTCCAGCGGTGCTTGTTGACAAGCGATCCACTACTGTTGATAATTTTCTAATTTTATGTGCATTCAGAGATATTCCGACAGCTGGTATCAATGCTTCAAAAATGTCTCCCAAAATTTCTGACCAAGATTCTCTCTTTCTACGTGTTAGTTGTCTACCTAACTCATGTACACCATCTCTTCCTCTTCCCGCATGGAATATCTTTGGGAAAACCAGGCCCACATAACATGTGCCAAACCAGTGATCTGGTAATCGATAATATGCTTTGTTCCCGCAGATAAAATATAATCCAGGAAAAACTGGATCATTTCCTCCTTTAAATCCCCATCCACCCATGATTCGATATGTATCATGGCAATCACTGTTACCTTGTGTATAAAGATGGGTATGCAGTTCCTAAGGGTGAGAAGACATATAAGGTTAGCGAGTACAAGGTTCGATATGTATGTTCAATAAGTGAATCCTATTATTCAAAGTGAGAGGGGGAGACCCCTCTCCGGAACTGGAGCCCTCACACACCCAGCAAGCTAGGTGTCATGCTTCATCATCTGGGCTTGCTCCTCGTCGGGCCGGTGCTGCAATGCCTGACGGGCTACCATAAATGGGGCTCTTTGTCGGAGATCTTTTGTCCCTGCCATTTGGTGCAGTGGGGGTGAGGGGCCCTGTAGTGTAGATGTAGTGTAAGTGAGTTAAAACAGGTCTATTATTCCTCGAATTGTATTTATTCTGGTAGGTAAATTGCCTGAGTAAAAGTCAATAGAGTGGCGTAAAGCTAGGGGTTAAGTGCCTAGATGCCTACGTCCTACTCTCATTCGGTCGACATGTTTCTTGCCTCTGTTGTTAGTAAGATCATGGGCAATTCATCAGGATCAGGGTATCAAATGCTATCTACAGAAAATGAGAGGGGAAAACCTACCTCCCACATCGTAATACAGTGGGCAATGTCCCACTGATGTCACGGAACCTAGATCAGAAAAAGGACAGATATTATAATAGCTGTACGTTTACTCGACATTCATAATGTGCCTTATACGCCTTAGTGACAATAGCACACATCATATTAGAAGGTGTGCATATACAAGTGATGTCTCACGCAGTTATAGTGTCTAGGTGCTGTATATAGTGGAAGGACCAAGCACTAAGTGTTTTAAAACCAATTACAACATAAAAACATGAGCAAAGCAGCGGTGGAGAATATTGTTGTGGAAATGCTCACCTAAGGGCCTAAATAGTATGGCCTCATCAATTTCCGGCGGAATAAAAGGGACACCAACAGTTAGTGTCCTGTTGAAAGAAAATAAAAAAATATAAAGAAAGATAAACGGGGATCGGTAAGTGAATGAATCAGTATCCAGCCGTAGGTGCTCACATGGGAACAGTGTTATAACATGGAGGAGGAGAGGAGATATCGAGGTGGATCGCCAATAACCCTTCAGTGTGTCCCGCACATGGGCAAGCTCACAAGGGACACAAAACCAACAAGGCGCTCGGTGAGTAGTCAAACCTCGGGTGCTGCCTAAAGTGCCAGCACACCAACGGTCATGGAGAGCACCTAGAAATCTCAGCCCCCCGAGGCCAATGTAAAATAGCACCAAACACTGTGGGCTGGCGGACGAGTCCCGTTGACACTTACCGGTAATCCAGAGATTGTGTGCAGGCTCACCTACCCTCGCCGCCGGAATCGGGTGGAATGAGCTGTCAAAACTAGTCCCAAGTTATACCATGCCGGTTCCAATGGGGATGGGGTGGGCGGGGCTATGCGTCACATGTTATACATGGCAGTAATTCAAAGAAGGACAACCTTTGTGAATAACGGCGGCCATCTTGGCCTAGTCTTCGTTATGGTGCGGAATGGATGGGGGCGTGGCCACGAGGCAGATGGGAACGGACACGTGAGTGAAGATGTCCGCGCCGACCCCGTCTTTTATCCTGCTTAGAGGCATTATATGAGGCCCCCGAGATCCCGGGAAGAAGGAGAAAAGGGCCTGGAGGCACCAGAACCCAGGAAAAGCGTGTCTAGAAGCAGCGTAGACGGGGGCACCGCTGAGAGACAACTGAGCCGGGGGACGCAGACCCAAGATGGCGGTGTGAGGGCTCCGAGCTCCGACTGGTTGCGGAAGCGGCGCGGCCTGTGAGGACTGGCAGGGGCAACCGGCGAGGAAAGACTCCCCCAGTGGAAGCCCAGACTGAACGTTGCTGAGGGAGACTGGGGACATTGGACTGCCGAGTGCCTGGGGCACCAACGACACCGGAGGCTGCGAGGACGCAAAATGGCGGCGGGAGCGGCCGGCAAAGATTTCACGGCGGTGAGGTGCTGAAACTGTGAGTGGGACTTGAGGATTGCATTGCCGCTGCAGAGACAGAGGTTTGTGAGGGCAGGTTGCGCTGAGGCGCGGCTGGAAGCAGAGTGCGGGGAGCGGCCGGCGCCCCCCCTCCCTTTCTTTCCCCAAGGGCGGAACTGGTGGCACTGTGGTAACCGGCGAGAACAAGCCGGCGCAGCTGGGGGCTGCTTGGGTCCCCTGGAGGTCAGCGTGAAGCACGGGAGGCGCCGCACTCATCCTGGTAGCTTAGCTGGACTGCGGAGGCCCCGGAGGAGGAGGTAATAGCGGACATTGAGAGGACTGCCCCAAGCTGCGGGGTGGGGCTTGCGACAGCGCCAGCGCAGGTGGCCGGAGCCGGCTGGAGAGGTGCCCTGCTTGCGGTAGATCAGTGCAGTCAGGAGACGGCTGGACATAGGGGGCAGCTGTTGTGAAACCAGGTGGGGGTGCCAGGTGGGGCTGCACGGGAACTGGAACCCTGGGGCTGCAGGCACCCATAAAGGTGGTGAAGATAGAAGGTGAAGAGCGCAGAGAGTTGATGAGAGGACGGCTTACCCACCCGAGGTGTGGCCGCATAGTGGGGATCCGCTGAGAGTCTGCGATGCATAGAAGATCACCCGTAGGCTTTGCGGTTCTCGCGACCTGAGGGAACATGGGGAAGCCGAGAGGGAAGCAAGCAGGAGCACCCGCGGAACAGGAAGAGGACACTACCTCTAGGGAGGCGCGAGAAGGTCTGCAACAAGGTCCAGATGGGATGCTCCAGCAACAGGTCAATCAAATACTAAACGCCATAACAGACACTAGGGAGGCCCTGCCGCGGGACATTGCGCATGTGACGCAGGGCTTAGGATTGCTCCGAGCAGACCACGCCAAACTGGCCGATAGGGTAAAACAAGCGGAAACTGCCATAGAAGTCCTGGAACCAGCTCAAAAGTCGATGGCAGCGAAGATGACAGATTTTCAAAGTAGGCTGCAGACCCTGGAGAGGCGGACAGAGGATGCTGAAGGGAGAAATCGGAGGAATAACATCCGGGTGGTGGGGCTACCTGAAGGGGTGGAAGGATCCAGCATGGTGGACTATCTGGAGGAGTGGCTAAAAGGGACTGTTGCGCCAGAAGGATTGTCATCTTTCTTTACACTGGAGAGAGCCCACAGAGTACCGGCCAGGCCTATAGCACCCGGGAGACCGCCAAGGCCAATGGTGGCCAGACTGCTTCATTATAAGTACAGGGATTTCCTACTGCACAAGGCAAGGACGGTGGGACCATACACAGTGGACAATAGTGGGGTGACATTGTTCCCGAACTACACGCTTGAGGTCCAGCGCCGCAGAGTGTCGTTTGTGGCAGTCAAAAGGGCACTTCGGGATGAGGGTATCCATTACTCTCTGATGTTTCCAGCGCGCTTGAAGATTACAGTGGATGGCAAGATGTCCTTTCATGACAGCCCAGAGGAGGCCTGGGACTGGCTGGAGAGGTATAAAGCGGGTATTGGAGAAGCAGGGAGTGGAGTGTGAGCGGGACGTCAACCAGTGGCTCAGAAGCCAAAAGAGACACAAACGGAAAGGGAGAGAGCGGCCGCTTTGCATGCCGTCACGGCTATCTCTCAAGTGGAAGGGGGTACGCCTCCCGTGAGAACGGAATCAGAAGGGGGGTCCTTGGAAGAGGACGATGAACAATCGGATGCCGGAAGCTTGAAACTGCCTCATGTGACAGCCGGGACGGCGGATGAGCTTGTGGATGGGTGATGTAGGCTTTGGCCGGACATGGGAAGGGTATTAAACCAGTGGGGGAAGATCGGGAGGGGGTTAGATGGGGACTAGGTTGGCTAGGACTTGCTTATTTGGGCCCGGGAGCTTTGCAGGGGCTGTGAAAAATTTGTGAAATAAGTCTCGTTGATATGAGGCCCTGGAGGGGGCTGGTTCGTTATTAAAGGGTTGGGCGCAGGTTGAAGGTCTATTAGGTGTCCGACTCTCTGAAGCTAAGGGCGTACCTCTCGTAAGTTTGTGTGGCTGTAGCTCCCTAAGGGCATCGAGGGAGCAGTTGAGCAGTAGTTTGGATGGGTTCTAATGTTTTAGTGCCTGTTCTGGGGGGAGGGCGTTGGGGAGGGGTTGGGAGGCGGTTGGGGGGAGGTTGGGGGGAGCTAGGGAAACCGGTGTGCTCTTAGATGGGGGATGTATGCAGGGGGGATTGTTTGACACATGGGGTCGGTACATGATTTGAAATGTATTACATGGAATGTGTGGGGGCTTCACACAATGCACAGGCGCAAATAAGTGCATGCCTACCTAGTGAGACGGGGGTGCAGGTGGCGCTCCTTCAAGAAACACATCTCAACCGGTCTGAGGGAGCAGCATTGAAGAAGAGATGGAGGGGCAATTATTTTACACAACATACTCGGCCTTTGCCAGGGGCGCCCTGGTGTGGGTCAGAGTGGGTGTCCCTTTTCAGCCAACCCAACAATTGATTGACTCAAAGGGACGGTTTGTAGCGGTGATGGGGAGGCTAAATGGAGTAGAAGTGGTTCTGTGCAGTGTGTATGCTCCCAATGTTGGCCAGCCCTCCTTTTTTGAGAGCTTGTCAAGGAACCTGGCGCCATACTTAACTGGTGCGACAATATTGGGGGGAGATTTCAACTCAATACCAGAAGTGGATAGGGACAGATCCCACCCTCCTCTTCCTGGTGCCCCAGTAAACAAGATCTCCAAGGCGAGGAGAGCATGGCAAACTAATTGGGGGCTGGTCAACACTTGGCGTGCCCAGCATATGGAGGAGAGGGATTACTCTTATTGTTCTGGCCTCCATGACCTGCATGTGCGATTGGACGCAATATTATGTACCCCTGATGTTCACACCAAGTTGATAGGTAGCGAGTATTTAGCGAGAACAAGTTTGGACCAAAACCCACTACTAGTGCGGATACGATGGAACCGAGAGAGGTCACTTATACCGACCTGGCGGCTCAGACCAGAGGCGCTGGAGGACCCGGTCTTTAGCGAGGAGCTGGGGGCGGGCATTGATCAATACTTCGAGAAGAACGAGGGGACGGCGACATCGGCATCAATTGAATGGGATGCGTTTAAGGTTGTGGTCAGGGTTATTTGCATTAGCAAGGTGGTGGGAGTAAGGAAAACATTATTGACGGACCTGGAGAAAGCGGAACGCCGATTGAGGGACGTGGAGAGAGATCGACCTGGGAGGCCCGGGGCGCAGACTGAGGTATTGGAGGCTAGAGAGGCAGTGGCGGTACAGGTGGAGAGACTGCGCTCCTTTGACTATAAGAATTATAGAGCACGGATACATGCGGAGGGGGACAAATCGAGCGCTTTGTTGGCGTGGTTGGTCAATCCGGTGCCCAGGGGAGCGCCGATATTGGGCTTGACAGCTCCCACAGGGGAGGTGGTGAACACGCAGACAGGGGTAAACAGATTGTTTTTGGAGTATTATGCTGAGCTCCACAGTACCCAATTGACTAGGGATGCCGATGGCATAGGGGACTATCTCGAGGAGGTGGCCCTGCCGAGCTTGAGTAAGGAGCAGGGAGACTTGCTGGGCAGTGAGATCACGGTGAGAGAGATCAAGAGCGCGATCCAGCACATGGCCCGTAACAAAACGCCTGGGGTGGATGGCATTCCCATAGAATTTTGTTCCAAGTACGTGGAATGTCTGGCTCCGTGCTTACAGGTGGTTTATAAGGAAGCGCATAAAGTAGGGAGACTGCCTGAGACAACTAGAGAGGCTATTATCATCCCCCTCTTGAAACCTGGGAGGGAAGCTACGGATATGAAGGCTTACCGTCCGCTTTCAATGTTGACGAACGGCTACAAAATCCTGAGCAGGATCCTGGCATCCTGTCCACTCCCATACATGTCGCAGTTGGTGCACCGGGATCAATTTTGGAGGAATACCAGGATCCGACATCGACTGCCTTGACTCTTTCCGTGGACATAGAAAAGGCGTTTGATAGTTTGGAGTGGCCATATCTCTTTCGGGTAATGCGCAAGATGGGTTTGGGCGAGACATTCGTGAGGTGGACCCGAATACTATATAACTCAGCGACGGCCCGAGTACGAACGGGGGGGATGGTGTTATCGCCCTGCTCAGTGGGACGAGGGACGCGTCAGGGCTGCTCGTTGTCTCCGCTCCTGTTCACACTGGCAATTGAACCACTGGCAATGCGAGCTAGATCAGGGAGGCATTATACTTGGCTGGTGGTGTGCGGAGAAGTGCATTACATATCGCTTTACGCAGATGATCTGCTGATGTTTAGTCCGCCCCGACGAGGTGTTCATGGGAGCGGCGGAGATGTGGCAGATATTTGGGGAGGTATCGGGGTTGTGTGTGAACTGGGAGAAGACTTGCTTGTTCCAGGCGTGCCGGGCGATGGACGCTCCTACTAGATTGGAGAGAATAAGATGGGAGCCCTGTTGCCTGCAAAATTTGGGGACTAATATCTACCATGAGCAGGCAGATCTATTGGAGGGCAATGTGAACAGAGCAGTGCGAGGGGTCAAAGGGAGCATGGCATTTTGGAGTACTTTGCCACTCTCAGTGGCGGGTAGAGTAGCACTACTGAAAATGGTGGCACTGCCTAGACTCTTATATTATTTCAGGACGCTGCCGATTTGGATCCCAGGTGCGGTGTTTAAGACGCTTAGATCCATGGTAGGCGGATTTCTGTGGGGGAGTGGCAGGCGGCGAGTGGCACTGAACACGATGATGAGGCCTAGAGCAGAGGGAGGATGGGCCGTCCCGGACTTCGAATGATATTATTTAGCGGCCCAGCTGCAGTGGCTCACGCAGGCGGTGGCTCGGGAGTTTAGGGGAAGGGATGGCTCCGAGGACCGTTGGCTACCGAGGCATGTTTTATCATTTATAGTTCTCGGTCAGCGATTGAGAGTTGATTCATTGATGACTGAGGAGAAAACATTAAGAGCATGTTGGAGTAGATGCAAGCGTAGGGGTGGAATCACTCGCCCATATGCACCGGAGATTCCCCTGGGCATGTGTACGGCTTTCCCGCATGGAGGAAGGAGACTGGTCTGCACTTGCAGAATGGGAGGAGTTGGGCCTGCAAATGATTGGGGATCTATATGAGGAGGGGGCCCTCTTGCCTTTTCAAGCGTTACAGGATAGGTATGGTTTGCCTAGGGGTGCCTTTTTGCTGCATGCCGCACTGGTGTCTGCGATTCAGAAACATTGGGGAGAAGGGCTTTCGGAGCCACAGATATCTCTGACATGTCAATATGTGGTAATGGCAGCGGGGACGATAAAGGCAGTAACATGCCTATGTAGACGATTGGTGAAGGAGGGATTGCAGCCACTGACTCAGTTGCGTGAAAAATGGGAGGCAGATCTGGGGAAGGATATCCCTGAGACGACCTTGACTAAAATAGTGGAAAGGGCATGGAAAGGCACGCGGAACGCCAGATTCCAACTTATCCATTTCTACATTATACACAGGGCGTATTTAACCCCAGAGATAATTAAATATTTTCAGGTGGACTCAGCATGTTGTCCCAGGTGTAACATGAATGCGGCAGACTTTCACTTTATGATGTGGAGCTGCCCGCAGCTTGGAATGTACTTGGAGGAGGTGGTAGAGGTCCTGTGTGGAGTGACGGATAGGCAGATAGAGCCCGATTTGGGGGCATGCAGACTGCACTGGTTTCCGCACACGGCGCGAACTAAGATCACGAGTAAGTTCATTGACCTGGGGCTCTTATTAGCTAAACGGGAACTAACAAGGCAGTGGAAATCAAAGCAGGGCCCTAGGGTAGCGCGATGGAGGGCGGAGTTCACAAACTGGGCGGCTCGTGAGAGTATGGTTTGACCACAACAGGCTAGGAGAGCGAATAATGAAAAAGCGATGGAAACTGCACAGGCATGGGAAGCATTGGTGGCCCTGCTGAAGCTCCCAGAGCCGGATTCGGATACAGATTCCCTGGAGGCTCCTCGAGAAAATGATGGAGCACACAGAGTATAGATAGGTTTGGGTGGACTACAGGGGAAAAGGAGCAGGGACGGAGCCAGCGGGAATGGGACGGGGTTAGGGGGAAGAGGTAGGGAGGGAGGGGCAAGTGCATGCAGGGGGTACCACGTTTGAGAGCCTTGATTTACTGGGATGGTATTGAATGCATATATTAATGTCAATATCGACAGGAAGAGAGGACGATGGGTAGTTTATTGTAGTATTGATTAGGATGAGGATGCTACCCAAATGGTTGACAGTGAATATTTTTGCAATGTAACAAGGAATGTGCCTCCCATTGACAATGTGCCTTATAAGTGGGGGTTTGTGTGAGTTGAAAATCAATAAAATATTTAAAAAATAAAAAAAATAAAAATGGTGCGGAATGGATTGATAGTAGCCATCTAAAGTGTATACATTCTCAATTTGATTGGCCTAGTCTATGTTCTAGTGCGAAATGGATGGAAAGTGGATATCTAAGACTGTTGGTCGAGTCAAGTGTAAACTCATATATTCCCAATGTAGTTAGTAATACAGTCCTGTGAAACTATGGCGTTGATATTTGTCACTGAGTGTCCTCGTCTGATATCATGTAGTCAGTGTGCCCGGAGGTAAGTATCACGTGTGATTCGTGATGGTAATACAAAGAAGGACCACTGAGTCCAAAAACGGGCGGCCATCTTAGCTCAGTCTCAGTCATTGTGAAAACTATAGGTAAATGGTTGCCATCTTGGACTAAAGTTGAGTTAACTAACACACTATCCAAAACCACTCACGGTGAGATGGTGATCAGAAATGCCCACTCGAGTACAAAAAGGTATGTGTGCGAGATAACAGCGGGAATCCAGATGATGAAGCATGACACCTAGCTTGCTGGGTGAGTGAGGGCTCTAGTTCCGAAGAGGGGTCTCCCCCTCTCACTTTGAATAATAGGATTCACTTATTGAACCTACATATCAAACCTAGTACTCACTGACCTTATATGTCTCCTCACCCTTAGGAACTGCATACCCATCTTTATACACATTGCCCTGGGCACGTATGCTGGACCTGAAAAAAAGCCCTATTGTCCCTCCTCTTGTTGTTACATAATCACTGTTACCTACAAAATAATTATCATACACAGTTTGATTCCTTCTAATACACAACTTTCCTTTCTGAGGCCAATCTAAAGCCATTGTTGGACTAGCTTCTCCTTTCAAATGTTTTTCCTTTTCAACATCCCAGACTGTCCTTTCCTCTCTTCCCTCAGATACTTTATTTTGCATTTTCAATCTCCTTTCTTCAACCATATCCAAGAACACTTTCTCCTCCTTCTTTAAACTACAAGTTAGATTATTTCTAAATATGGACTCTAATGTTAATTCTTTAGTTTCTAAGAAAAATTCACCTAATACCTTTGCAGGTTTTACTTTATTCAATTTGTTAATTACAGGTACTTGTGAAAATATGTTATCTACATCTGAAAAGTAATATTCTAATTCCCCTATTTTGTAAAACAAACTTGCTATTACACTACATGTTATTCCATATGTTACTGGGAGGTGAGGATAGGTCACTCCCTCAGATACAGATGCAGGTAACTGCATGCAGACGTAGCAGTCCCTTATGTCCATTGTCTTTACATATTCGTACAATAAGTTTGAGAATACATTGTTAGTGAAATCATTTATAGACCTGTCTTTATGTAAATAATTTCTATCTATATTAGTCGGATATACGTTCTGAAACTTTTCTACATTCGTTTTATTCTCACTAGGTCCTTCTATTGTTTCTAGTGTAACTTTAAATGAGATCATTAAAGCCATAGCACTCCATAAAAGCATTAGTAATCTTGTACAACAACAACACATTTTTAACCACCTTCTAAGAAATACACATTTAGTTTTTCTATTTTCTGTGTTTGCCATTTCGAAAAATGATCAGTGTCTTTTGACTTAGCCTCTTCTACTTCACAACTAGTTTTGTCTAACCCAAGGCTCTAAGCACCTACTTGGTGCTATCAGTTATGTCTTTTCCAGTAATTTTATTGTCTTTCCATTGGTATCACTTTTGGTCTTTTCAGTTTGCCATTTGATCGTCTTTCACTTTTCTTTCACAATCTTGATACAGAACTTCCTGAACATCCGTTTCTTCTCCAATGTCGGACAAGATAGCTCTCAGGATTTCCGATTCTTTGTCTTCCTCAACCACTTCTGGTACAATCACCTCTGGATTTTCTTGGCTATCTGCCTCTTCTTTTATTTCAGGAAGCACCACATATGACCATTCCGTCGACTTATACTTTTGGTTAGGTTTTCTTGTTCTCTTATTTTCTTCTGTTGTCGTTTTTCCCTCGTCTTTCAATTTTTCTTGACTAGATACTTCATTCACTTGTTCAGCTCTGGATGAATTTACTCCTGTCAGTCGGTATCTTAATCTCTTTATTTTGTTTGGCCAGATTTCATCTCTTGCTGATCTTTTCAATTTATTCCCCTTTTCGTTTTTCTCAGCTCTCCATGCTCTTTTTCTCAGGACTCGACCTTCTGGTGCTTCTTCATCACTGTCCTCTAATTCTGTTTCAACTTGACTTTTACTTTCAGCTGTTTTTCTTTCCACCACTTCTTTTATTTTCCCTACTTCTGTCCCTCCTCGTGTTTCTTGCACACAATCTTTCTGCTGACTAAACGTCCCTTCCTCTAACTAGATGTTTGAATTCCCTACAACTCCTCAGGGGTCTTCCGCAAAAATCTTTCCCTCACTTTCTGTATCTGTCACCTGACCATCTGCTTTTGTTACTTCAGGTGGAATTTCTCTCAACTTTCCATCAGGAATTTCTTTATCGAGAACTTCTTTAATTGTCTCTTCACTGCTTTTCTCTTTTCCTGTATATACCTGTGCTTGTTCAGTCTCTGAGTCTGAGCTGGTGTCTGAGATCTGCAATTTTCTTCTCAAGGGAATGTTCTCTGGGGCAACGGTCAAATTTGTTTCTGTCTCCCCCCATTCAGAATTTTGTCCTGGTCTAGTGTCTTCAGTATCAGATTCAGAGCTAGTTTCTGATTCTTCAAAATACTCTCCTTCTTTGTTATCCACTGGGTTTGGAATTCGCAAGGTATGACTAGCATGTATCCAGTTCTTTATTCCTGCACACTTTACAGCTGTTGTTGTAGTTTAAATCACTTGTTGTGGTTTTCCCCAACGTGGGATCAAACAGTTCCTTCTTCTGTGCACTTTAATTCTCACCCAGTCACCTGGGCTCAGATCATGAGCTGGCTTCTTTTCAAGGGTGGTGGCATCCGAACCAACCTGATGAAACACAGAATGTTCGGCGTCAGCCAGCCCCTTACAGTAATCCAACACCAAGTCATCAGAGATAGGCAATAACTTGTTGACTGGTATAAATACATGCCTCATTGCTCTCCCCATCACAATCTCGTGGGGACTCAAACCTGTGTTCCTATCTGGAATTGATTTGATAGTCATGAGTACCAGAGGCAAGACATCAGGCCCTTTCAGTCCTGTGGCTAAACACATCTTTCCTAATCTGTTTTTAATAGTGCCATTTACCTGTTTTGCCACACCAGAAGCCTCTGGCCGATAGGCACAATGCAGTTTTTGTTGTACATTCAATGCTTCACAAATTAGCTTCATGATTTCATTATGGACGTGTTTTCCTCTATCTGACTCAATTGTGACTGGAAACCCAAATCTTGGGATGAATTCCCTCAAAAGCAGTTTTGCTACTGTTATTCCATCATTTCTTCTTGTGGGATATGCTTCTACCCATCTAGAAAACAGGCAAACCATCACTAAAACATACCTCAACCAGTTACAGGGAGGCATCTCAATGAAGTCGATTTGCATTCTAGTGAAAGGCCCTCCTTCTCGACCTATTGTTCCTAGACTTACCACTGTTTTTCTTCCAGGGTTAAACTGCTGACATATAAGGCATCTTTGACAAAGACTCTCAGCTACAAGTCTGAATTTTGCATTGTACCATGTCTGCTTAAATATTATAAGCATTGCATCTCTCCCTATGTGTGCTTGTCCATGATACATCCTGGCCTGGCTGACACCATGCTATCAGGCATCAGGCATAACTGGTCTTCCATCCTGATAGACTCACACATGATCTGTTTCCCTTGGTGCACATCCTGCCTTGACCCATTGTCTCATTTCCTCATCTCCTGCTTCTTCCTGTAACTGCCTCACTTCTTCCCATGTATTCATAATGTTAGTAAACAACAAGGGACATGAATTAATTTCCTTCTCTTTTGCCCTGTTTACCGAATTCTGGTTTCGCGCACAATATTGAGCCATATCGTTTGATAACTGATTCCCAGCAGCAATGTAATCTCCGGTCTTGGAGTGTGCAGTACACTTCACAACAGCCAATTGCTTAGGCAGCTGTATCGCCTCAAGCAATTTCCCAACCACTTCAGCATTCTTTATAGGGGTTCCACTTGAAGTCAAAAATCCTCTCTGTGACCAAATTTGTCCAAAATCATGCACGACACCAAAGCCATACTGACTATCAGTTATCACAGTCACTCTCACATTCTTTCCCAACTTACATGCTCTGGTTAAAGCGAAAAGTTCAGCAACTTGGGCTGACTTTACTCCCTTTAGATAAGATGCTTCCATTACTGCTGCTACTGTGCACACTGCACATGCTGCACTCAGAATTCCTTCGTCTGTTCTCAAGCATGATCCGTCCACCAACATCACATAGTCACTTTCTGTCAGAGGTACATCTTTTACATCAGGTCGTGGTTTTTTACAGAAATCAAGCACATCGAAGCAGTCATGATCCACATCATCTCTGACTTCCACATTCTCAGCATCTGGTAATAATGTTGAAGGATTCACATTCAGATATAAATGTAGGGGAAGACCCAATAAACCCTTGAGGGCTTGGGCAAACAAATTGGAAAGGTCAGAGGGCCAACAAGGGATTTTGTTTCAGAAAAACTATCTAGTTATATAATTCAAAGAAAATTAATTAACAGGTATATTTCAAAGTTAACACCAATCTACGATATCAATCGTCTCATTCAATCAGATAATGTAAAGAGCAAAACACACGGGAAGTCTTTTTTGCGAGATAAACACAAAATGTTTTTATGTATAAATCAAGTTAAAAGGAGTACATGAAAACCATTGGTTGAGCAATAGGTCATGAAAGGAGGGTCAAATCATATCCACATTTCAGGAAAAAAAACATCTATTCCAATATATTTAAACAGAGATATATCTCATTCTTGAGAAGATAATCAACTGTGTATAACCAATATTGTGAAAATAGATGACGGAGTCGACGTTTCGGTCTTGGGTGGCATCAATCCGTCAGACCATCTTCAGGACAGTAATTATTGCACATAAAAGACCCTTCAACAGTTATAGATCTCGCACGGTACTTTTTATGCGATACTTATTCTAGTATGGTACGTGCATTTCTTGCTGTTGCAGATTCTCTTTGAATTTTCTGACAGCAAAACCATATAGAGGGGAGAATCCTTCCTCATTTGTTTTCAAAGAATGTCTTATTCCGAAATGGAAGCGCACAGGTCTATTCGGGAAGAAACAGCAAGAAACGCACGTACCATACTAGAATAAGTATCGCATAAAAAGTACTGTGCGAGCTCTATAACTGTTGAAGGGTCTTTTATGTGCAATAATTACTGTCCTGAAGATGGTCTGACGGATTGATGCCACCCAAGACCGAAACGTCGACTCCGTCATCTATTTTCACAATATTGATTATACACAGCTGATTATCTTCTCAAGAATGAGATATATCTCTGTTTAAATGTATTGGAATAGATGTTTTTTTCATGAAATGTGGATATGATTTGACCCTCCTTTCATGACCTATTGCTCAACCAATGGTTTTCATGTACTCCTTTTAACTTGATTTATACATAAAAACATTTTGTGTTTATCTCACAAAAAAGACTTCCCGTGTGTTTTGCTCTTTACATTATATGATTGAATGAGACGATTGATATCGTAGATTGGTGTTAACTTTGAAATACACCTGTTAATTAATTTTCTTTGAATTATATAACTAGATAGTTTTTCTGAAACAAAATCCCTTGTTGGCACTCGGATTCACATTCAGACATCTTACAAGGCTCACATTCGTTACACCTAATATGACTTTTTCATATTTAGTCAGCCGACTATGTGTCATGAACTGAGTACGGCTCCTTGTTAAAAGGATTGCCACATCATGAGGTACAAATACTCACACAGGATATCCCATCACAATTCCCTCGCTCTGTTCCAGACTCTTACAAGTGGCAGCCACTGCTTTCAGACATCTAGGTAACGCTACAGCTACTGGGTCAAGTATAACTGAACAATATGCAATTGGTCTTCTCAGTTTTCCATGTTTCTGTATTAATACAGAGAGTGCACATCCATTCCTTTCACTGCAGTATAGGTTATGTTATGTTATGTTAAATGGGACTTTTATAGCGCAACGGCTACTCCAAAGGAGTGTCCCGGCGCTTTTGTGCTCCAGACCAAAGAAAGAGCTGGAAAACATAACAGTAAAAAGAGCAGGGGCCTAAAGAGGGGGCAGATTATCCAGTGAACAGCCAGGTTTTTAAGTCTTTTCTGAAGGCAAGCAGGTTAGCGGTGTTTCGCAAGGACACCGGTAAGGAATTCCATAGCTGTGGAGCAAGAAAGCTAAAGGACCGGCCGCCTAGCCGAGCCCTTTTGATGCGTGGCACCCGAGCCAAAGCCAAAGCTTCTGACCTGAGGGATCGTACAGGTCGATAGAAGTCCAGCCTCCTCTGAAGATATTTGGCACCATTGCCATGCAAGGCCTTATGGGCGAGAGTCATGGCTTTGAAAAGTATCCTCTTCCGCACCGGAAGCCAGTGAAGGGATACGAGGAGATTGGAGGCACTGGTGCGGCGGTGCAGGCCAAAAATTGCACGAGCAGCAGCGTTCTGAGTAACCTGCAAACGCTGGAGGAGGTATTCAGGCAGACCCAGATATAGGACATTTGCATAGTCCAATCTGGACCCTATGAGTGCCTGAACAGTGATCCTCCGATGTTCCTCCGAGAGAAGGGGAAAGAACTTGCGCAACATTCTGAGTATCCCAAAGCATGTTCCCGTAAGAGTGGAAACCTGGGATTTGAGCGAGAGCTCGTTGTCAATTTTAACCCCCAGGTTCTTAGCCCACTTAGAGGACTGAGTGGAAGGGAACATGTCAGCAGGCCACCATCCCTGCCAATCTGGTTCTGATGGGCATCCGAAGAATAGTATTTCGGATTTGTCCGAGTTGCATTTGAGGCTGTTGTGTGAAAACCAGCTAAAGACAGCCCCAAGGCACTCGCAGATCCTTTCTCCATCGAACTCTTCGCTCTTACGACAGGTGAATAGAAGCTGGGTGTCGTCAGCATAAGAGACGATCCGGGCCCCGTAGGACTCCGCCAGTGTCGCCAGAGGGGTCATAAGGATGTTAAATAGAGTGGGGCTCAGTACAGAGCCCTGAGGCACTCCGACTCCCAATGGCGGCATCTCGGCGGACCCGGGTGGGACCCAGACCGTCTGCCGGCGGTTGGCCAGAAAGGAACGAAACCAGTTGAGCACCGTCCCCCCTAGACCGATGTTATGAAGTCTAGTGAGGAGATCCTCGTGGGGGACGGTGTCAAACGCCGCCGACAGGTCTAACATGACTAACATCACCCTGCCTCCTGTGTCCAGCACCTCCTTCACGATCTCCGAGACTTTCAGGAGCGCCGTCTCGGTGCTTAAGTTGGAACGAAAGCCCGATTGGGATTCATGAAGTAACTCATTAGACTCCAGGAAGTTAGAAAGCACGCTGTGCACGTGTTTCTCCAGGATCTTGGTCAGTGCTGGAAGGAGCGAGATTGGCCTATAATTGGAAGGCGCCTCTGGATCAAGATT
This sequence comes from Triturus cristatus, assembly GCF_964204655.1. Taxonomy (NCBI): domain Eukaryota; kingdom Metazoa; phylum Chordata; class Amphibia; order Caudata; family Salamandridae; genus Triturus; species Triturus cristatus. The sequence continues at coordinate 1,174,263,349 of NC_140590.1, read as the reverse complement.
GGGCTTCTTGATCAGGGGGATGACCATGGCTTGCTTCCAGGCCTGGGGCAGAAAACCCTGACTCAGGGATAAATTGAGGATAGGATTAGCTATGGGATTAATGACATCTGCCATTTTTGCTAAGAATTTTGCTGGACACGGATCTAATGGTGAGCCTGATTTAAGGTTCCTCATCAAGGCTAAGGATGCGGCAACCGGATGGGGAGGAAAGTCTAGCAAAGCTGGGCCAGGGGGAGACAGGAAGACTGTCTCCGTCGGCATCGTAGATAAATCATCTAACGCTCTCGACGGGAAAGAATTCTGAATTAGCCTGATTTTGGTGGTGAAGAAATTGGCAATAGTGTTAGCCCAGGTCTCCACCGGGGCACCCTGAGTAGAGGTTGTCCGGGGGCTGGTGAATTCACGTACAATTGAAAAAATCTCCTTACAGGAGTTAGCTGCGTTTTCAATCCTTTTAGCGAAGTAACATTTCTTGCCCTGTAAGATAAGATCGTGGTAGGACTTCATCATGATTTTATAGCGTTGTTTGGCTTCAGGCTCATACTGGACTCTCCACGCCCGCTCAGCAGCTTTACATTGCCTACGAGCGTGGGCTAAATCCTCCGTAAACCAGGGGGCAGAGACCCGCCGGGCAGCAGATCTGGGTGGCTGTGAGGGAGCGAGCTCATTTAGTCTGGCAAGAAGCCAGGATTGTAGGCTCTCCAGATCTTTCTCCAGGTCGCCAGTACAGGAAACAGGGTGATCTGCCAGGGCATGCGTTAGCATGTCTGGGGTCACCCGGTGGAATGCCCTATAGCTGCTGCCCTGCTGCCTCATGACACTGGCCGGAGAGGTCACAGTAGAAGGTATTTCAAAGTGGGCAAGATAATGATCAGACCAGACGACTGGCAGAAGAGTTACAGCCATGATAGGTGTGGTGGAAAACACCTGATCGAGTGTGTGGCCTTTGTTGTGGGTCGGACCAGAAAGATAGGGGGAAAGGCCTAGAGTGGGTGCAATATCCAGCAATTTGATGGCGTCCTGGTCATTATGGTCGTCCATATGGAAATTAAAATCTCCCGCCAGTAGGCACAGCTCTGATCTAAGGACAAGGATCGACATGGCCTGCTGGAGATCATCAAGAAAGGATCCCACTGGGCCCGGAGGTCTGTAAACAATCAGACCCTTCAGCGCTTGTTGCGGCGATAGGGAGATGGTAAAGGCTAAAGAGTCCGCCCCTGCGATGGTGTGAGTATGCGTGACCGTGCACGGAAAAGATTTTTTAACAACCAAGGCAACTCCTCCTCCCCTACCCTTGTCTCTGTCCTGTCGATGGATGGTATAGTCCGTGGGGATGGCTGCCACAATGTCCGGGTGGGAGGAATCATTCAGCCATGTTTCAGTAAGCATCAGACAGGTAGGACTGGTCGTTGAGAGGAGATCAAAAATCTCTTGAGTGTGTCGGTGCAACGACCTCGTATTGAGGAGTAAACAAAGGTGTTTTATGCTACACTCCTTAGCAGGGATAGGGGAAGGGAAGGAGCGAACAGGGTGCCAATGGCAAGCAGGGCACGTATGTTTACCCTTATATCGGCCAGGAAAAACCGTGTAACACGACGCATTCCAGTTACGCAAAGAGTATAGCTCCTGAGCGGAGTAGGAGAGCATAGTGGCCAGAGGTACCAGCCACGCCAGACGCTTCCGGGACGCTGACGGGCGCAGACGGGCAGGACTCTAGCACGACTCCGGCGCAGGTCCGGCGCATCCGCTGGTCGCGTCCGCTGCGCGGAGCCGTAAGTGCCTGTTTTTATAGTCCTTGTCTATGGCCTCCCCAACCCAGCCCAAACGAAGATGGCCGCCAAAACCGGCGTCCAGCCCTCGGCATCAACACTCAGCCGAGGGTGGGACCGGAGCTGCAGGGAGGGGGGAAAAAAGAGTTTTTAAGCGCTGCTGAAGCGCTGGGGGGTCTCTACACACTGCTGCAGGCTAGAAAATACAATTAGCAAGCACAGGTGAAAAAACGAGTAAAATCACGAAAATTAGTTTAAAATTGAAAGAAAAGCAGGAGACCTCCCGGCTTCCGCCTCAGGAGGGGAAAGGTGTGTGCAGAGTCTGATATTACCGCTTTCCAAGTCTCAGGTGCCTTTTATAGTCCTTGTCTATGGCCTCCCCAACCCAGCCCAAACGAAGATGGCCGCCAAAACCGGCGTCCAGCCCTCGGCATCAACACTCAGCCGAGGGTGGGACCGGAGCTGCAGGGAGGGGGGAAAAAAGAGTTTTTAAGCGCTGCTGAAGCGCTGGGGGGTCTCTACACACTGCTGCAGGCTAGAAAATACAATTAGCAAGCACAGGTGAAAAAACGAGTAAAATCACGAAAATTAGTTTAAAATTGAAAGAAAAGCAGGAGACCTCCCGGCTTCCGCCTCAGGAGGGGAAAGGTGTGTGCAGAGTCTGATATTACCGCTTTCCAAGTCTCAGGTGCCTTTTATAGTCCTTGTCTATGGCCTCCCCAACCCAGCCCAAACGAAGATGGCCGCCAAAACCGGCGTCCAGCCCTCGGCATCAACACTCAGCCGAGGGTGGGACCGGAGCTGCAGGGAGGGGGGAAAAAAGAGTTTTTAAGCGCTGCTGAAGCGCTGGGGGGTCTCTACACACTGCTGCAGGCTAGAAAATACAATTAGCAAGCACAGGTGAAAAAACGAGTAAAATCACGAAAATTAGTTTAAAATTGAAAGAAAAGCAGGAGACCTCCCGGCTTCCGCCTCAGGAGGGGAAAGGTGTGTGCAGAGTCTGATATTACCGCTTTCCAAGTCTCAGGTGCCTTTTATAGTCCTTGTCTATGGCCTCCCCAACCCAGCCCAAACGAAGATGGCCGCCAAAACCGGCGTCCAGCCCTCGGCATCAACACTCAGCCGAGGGTGGGACCGGAGCTGCAGGGAGGGGGGAAAAAAGAGTTTTTAAGCGCTGCTGAAGCGCTGGGGGGTCTCTACACACTGCTGCAGGCTAGAAAATACAATTAGCAAGCACAGGTGAAAAAACGAGTAAAATCACGAAAATTAGTTTAAAATTGAAAGAAAAGCAGGAGACCTCCCGGCTTCCGCCTCAGGAGGGGAAAGGTGTGTGCAGAGTCTGATATTACCGCTTTCCAAGTCTCAGGTGCCTTTTATAGTCCTTGTCTATGGCCTCCCCAACCCAGCCCAAACGAAGATGGCCGCCAAAACCGGCGTCCAGCCCTCGGCATCAACACTCAGCCGAGGGTGGGACCGGAGCTGCAGGGAGGGGGGAAAAAAGAGTTTTTTAGCGCTGCTGAAGCGCTGGGGGGTCTCTACACACTGCTGCAGGCTAGAAAATACAATTAGCAAGCACAGGTGAAAAAACGAGTAAAATCACGAAAATTAGTTTAAAATTGAAAGAAAAGCAGGAGACCTCCCGGCTTCCGCCTCAGGAGGAGAAAGGTCAAACTCTTTCTCATAATCAGGCATACCAAGTGCTGGGGCCTCACACAAACTGTCTCTCAATTGTTTAAAGGCTGTCAACTCTTCTTTATTCAATTCAATGGGATCTTTTACATCACTTCTTGTCAGGCGTACCAAAGGTTTTGCAATCAGGGAAAAGTTACTTATCCACTGGCGACAATATCCTACCATTCCAAGAAACATTCTTACTTCTCTTTGCGTCATTGGGGATCTCATTCCTTTTATTATCTTGATTCTCTCTGCAGTTATTTTCCTCAATCCTTTTTCAATTTTATGGCCTAAATATTGTATTTCTTTCTGGCAGAATTGCAATTTCGATGGGGATACTTTTAAGTCCTCCATCTGCTAAATGATTTAGCAATGCTATGGTATCCACTACACAAGCTTCTCCTGTTTTTCACGCCACAAGCAGGTCGTCAATGTATTGGACTAGTATTGAGCTCTCGGACATCTCTAGATCTTCTAAGGACTTTTTCAATATCCGGGTAAATATTGAGGGGCTCTCTGTATACCCCTGTGGGATTCGGCACCATGCCAAAATACATTCGCCAAACCGGAACGCAAAAATCTGCTGACTGTCTTGATGCAATGGGATGGAAAAGAAAGCATGACACAGGTCAATCACTGTATACCATTCAGCATCATGTGGAATCTGATACAAAATCACAGATGGATTTGGTACGATAGGACAACATGACACAACTATCTTGTTTATTTTTCTCAAATCTTGCACTATTCTGAACGTTCCATTAGGCTTTTTCAGGCCCATAATTGGTGAATTACATGGACTACTCATTATTTCTCTCAAAATACCTTGCTTAATCTATTTCTCTATTATAGGAGTAACTCCTTCAATTATTTCGGGTGTTAATTTATACTGAGGAATATTTGGGTAACTTATTCCTTCCTTTATAGTCACTTTTACAGGATCCACATTTTTCATTAATCCTACATCTTCTCCTGTGAAATCCCAGACCACTGTCTTTTTCAGTTCCTTTGGTAGTTCCTCAGGGTTAAATACAGCAAATGCCTCAGTAATCTCAGGTTCCATATTAGCCATAGTCATTTTATATAGTACATCTTCATCAGGGGTCTCAAATACTATACCATCGGGAGTACAACATATGGTGCAATTTATTTTGCACAATAAATCTCTTCCCAACAAATGTACAGGGCTTGAATCACACACGACAAAGTGGTGCATTTCAGAAAATTTCTTAACTTTTACTGGTTCAGTGAGATATGTTTTAATCTGTCTGTTGGATACCCCAACTACTTGGATTGTTTCATCCGAGAGAGGAAGGTTTTTAACATCAGCTGACCTGACAGTTGAACGAGTAGCACCAGTATCTACTAGGAAAGTAATCATTTCATCATTTACCTTTCCATCGACAAAAGGGCTTGTCTGGTCTACTTCTAGAGTTGCGCCAAGTACGCACTTTTCTTCCTCCCCTCTGCACCGTCAATAGCTTTCTTCTGACTCACTCTCATCGCGTTGTAGCCAATACTGCGAAACAGCACTAGCACGCGGCAGCTTAGTTACCTGTTCTTCGTTGTAGAATCCTGTCTCATTACTGTATTTCTGAGGATTTACGCTCTGTGGAAAAGGCGATTTTGGCGCCTGATTCTGTTGGGCAACAACCTGCTGCTGTCGCTGTGGTTGACAACTCACCTCTTTCTGCACCTGCGAATTCAATGATGCATTATCACCATTAGTACTCGGGGAAATTTACACTCGGATTTCCAGTGCCCTATTCTTCCGCAATTATGACATGGCCACTTCTTTTTGGCTTCTTCTATATTAAATTGTCCCTTTCCTTTTTCAACATTAAATTTAGGTTTCATACCTGCACCATTTGCCTGTTGAATCAATTGAGCTTCCTGTCTTTCTGCCACCTTTACCTGTGCCCACATAGCTTTTTCTTTTAACTTACTCTGTTTTGCTTCAATTTCATCACTCAAATATTTTGTATGTCTTACTACTTCATCTATTTTCTTATTTTGCCAGTCTACTGTATGCTGTTTAATCATTTCACTTATTTCTGGACGCAGCCCATATACAAATCGGTATACAAAGTGACTTAAATCCTTTTCACTCAAATTTTCATCACCACTGAATTGCTTAAAGGCGAGGATCAACCTCTCATAATAAGCGTGTACTGATTCCTTGGCTTCCTGATGAGTCCTGTCAATTTTTACCCAATCAGTCTCCTTGGGAGGTACTTTTTTTTTTTCAGAAAGGTAATTACTTGTTCATATTTTTTCATAACTTCGGGATCAGGGGCACCTGTTTTTGGGTCTCTAGGGTATTCTTGTGTAGGCCAATTTGTCATTATTTTGCACTCTGTCCATAAATCTGCTGGTACTATTATGTCAAAAAGACTATTTAAATAAATCCATAAAACTTTTGATAACTTTACGAACCTATCCACTTGTCTATACCACTCGACTGGCTTTTCGTGTAGTCGAGGGAAATCATTGGTAAATGACAAAATATCTTGTCTAGTCCAAGGGACATGTACATATCCTCCTCCTGGAATTTCTCTCATGGGACATTCTGTTACTACCTTTTCCTTTTCTCTTACCGGGAAAGCTGCAAATGTTTTATCCGGGGCATCATCTCGTTTTCGGAACCACCTACTCTTCCATTTATCTACATCTCCCCATTTTCTTAACAAAATGATTATGTCTTTAATCTGAGTTGTTCTTCCTGTGGTATTCAGATTTTTAATATCTTTTTCAGAAAAATCTACTCTGAATGGTTTTTGTAAAGCTTTTACTTTTTCGAAGTCTATACCCATTTCATTTGCTACTTTTTCTAGTCTCTCATGTAGATTTCTTGCTCTCCAGGTTATACTTTTATATAAAAATAATAATTCTTCATCCTGATAGGCTTTTAACTTCTCCGTGGGGATAGTCCCTACTATTAATTCTTCCAAAACAATCTTCAGTTTGGCCACATCTATAGACTGGGATTCTTTATCTTTCTGCTGCAAACTCCTTAGCCATTCACTTAATTCATCTGAAGTAGGCCCTACACAATCTTTCTCAGTAGTTTGTTGTGCTAATCTCTTTGGTGATCCTGGAACTGATTCTGTCGTCATTATTATTCTATCCACTAGACTTTGATTTACTGTCAAATATTTAGGCGTACTTTGTCCTGGAATACTGGTTGTTTGTCTCCATGGGTTCTCATCTACAATTTTCTCTGGTCTCTCATTTTGTTTATTACTGTTATAAGGAATCGTCAGACAATGCTCACTATCCTTCTGTTTATCAAAAATAGGCATTTCAGGTCCTATAGTTACTGGAACGGTTACGGCTTCCAAATTTTTTGTCAATTCCCTAATTTTCTCAGTTAATTCGAAAGTGGTTTTCGCTAGTTCAGCTGAATTTTCATTACCTATTTTACCATGTTGTGTTTTCTCTGTTTCTCTAAAAGGATCGTTTCTTCCTGTTTCTTGTGATACTGATTCCATTTTTATATTTCGTGGAGTCTCTCTCATTAGGGCACTTGGTGTCAATAATGTGGAATCTGATTGATAAGGGGGTGGATTTTTATAAAACATGTTGTCAAGAACATCATCCTCCGATTCATGCACACCATACCCTCTTGACTCAATATTATTTCTCTTTTCCATACATTTTCTATTGCTCATTTCTTCAGCATTTCTTACAGGAAACAAACCCTCAGTCATATTTGCGCTTCGCCATCTCCTCATTCTATCATCATGATTCTCCTGTCCATGTGATCTACCAAACATATATTTGTACCTTCCGTCACTCCTCTGTCGTTCTCTGTCATGCATCTCATCTTCCCATTCTGTCAATGCCTCAAACTGTGTTGGTCTATGTCTCGGTTCTAGATTCATCATTCTTTCTCTCAAATTTCTCGAAACCGCTAAATTAAATGAACCATGTTCCGGAAATACTAAAACTCCATCATCTTTTGTATACTTTGCCCAATTGTCCAACCAAATACATGTATGGTATACGCATTTCGCAACCATAAAGGATGCGGGCGATTTTGGTGGGGGAAGCAACTGTCCCTCTCTAGTCACAATCGGTTTGTCCTTTTTAAATAAACTCTTGATCTTTCCAAACCAGGACTTTTTCTCCTTTTCTGGTGGATTGTAATACATCATTTTGCCTTCTGTTTATCGCTAGATTTCCCCTACGACTATTCTGTTATTTTAACCAATCGTAGCGCGACTTACACTAACGCACCAATCCGGAGCGTTCATGTCACTTCAGTAATTCCAATCCCAGCGCGACTCATACTAACGCACCAATCAGGAGCGTCTACGTTTCTTACTGACTGGCCAATTCCAGCGCGGTCTTTCTGACATCAGCTTTTCTCGCTACTCCTGCTTCTGCTGACCCCTCCTTTACAAAATTTATCAGCAAACTTTCTTACGTTCTTCTGACTTACAGATCTGTTAGTAACGACATAGAAACGCCACCATTATCTGTTTCGCTAACAAAAGAATAGTCAATGGCCTTTCTCACAAGAATTCCGACTTTCTCAAGAGCAGCGCTTACCTCTGACCTACTACGGAATCGTTACTTCCGTTGATAAAGTAGCACATCCCTCTACCTTACCCTTCTAGCAAGCATTAGCTAACCGTTTCTCCAGAATTAAGACACCTAGTTGGTGACGCTCTGCTCCTGAGAAATAAAACCAGAGTTTCACAATTAACCTGAATGCTATTTCATTCACGCACTTTCATACAGAAAAAGTAGTTCATTCACACAGAATTCTGTTTTTCCCGAGAGCAGCGAACAGTCTGCCCTACTACAGAATTCTTACACTCGTTAACAAAGTAGCACTTCCCTCTACTTTATCCTTCTAACAAGCTTAGGGAACACCTATTACCTTTCCAGTGATAAGCGTAATCAGAGTACCTTTTGGACTCCTGGTACCTAAGACCAAAATTTCACAGGTGACCTTCGCTACCATACATTGCTCTCATACAGAAAATGTCCCTAATGGCAACACACGACGATGTTGCCGAATCGAACCCAGACAATGCGTCGTGCAACTTCAATCATCACACGTTTTCTCCGTATACCTACAGGGCAACAACAATTCCGTCTTTCCCGAGAGCAGCGCTTACCTCTGCTCTACTACAGAACCGTTACAAACTTCCGACTTCCTACATCCCAGAAGTCATCAAACAACACAGAACTCAACGCGACTCAACATAGAGTGTTAATACATAAACCAATACTTTTCCACAATCAATAATCCATAAGCAATTTACAAGCAATAATCACTAAACCAAAACAATAAAAACCATAACTCTTCTACCAGAAGAACTGATCCAGCGCAAGACTGGGAAATGGGGAACAACATATAGCGATATTTTCCCTGCGTCGCAAGACCCGACGTCACTCTAGCTCATTCATACACGCATTCATTGGTGGGGCCCATAACACCAACACTCATACGTCTCTCTCACGAGTCTGCACACAGGAGGGATGAGTAATTCAAGCGCTGGACATGTGGGGGGAAATACCTTATAACCTATAGGGAGAGAAAATTTATTTTACAAAATATAAATTAACATCCTTTGCCTATAGATTCCCTAGTCCCAAACATCAAGGCACTCCACCCACTTGGTCAACGGACCAATTTAGTTGGATTGGTTGATGGTGATTTAGAACCAGCTAAAACACATTTTAAGACTCAGAATCCTTATTTCCCTTAATAAAACCACAAACTCATATTTTTGTTAATCAATATCTGTTTATCTAAATTTTCATAATGATTAATATTTGCTTTTGTCTCGTCAAAGTTTAGAGTTTTTAGATCAATTCAAATAAATCGCAGAACATCATATTTACCTAATCTAGTTATTTGAAGTCCTCTAATTCATTGGCTCTGCATAACCAAAATTTGTCGTAAATTGTCAGAAAAAGCAGGCCAAAGCTCAAAGTCCTCTGCTCAGCACGCTACAGTCCCAATTTATCAAAGGACCAGAAATCGTGCAAGCATCTATCATAGCCCGTGGATTTTTAGAAAAAGTCTGCAGTCATCAAGCGGTCGGGCAGCATCTGGATCTTCAGAAAAGGCGTCACAACGAATGGACGCGCCTTTCCTATTCTACTACCCTTTTTTATAATAAAACCAGTCAAAGAAGATACAATTTTAAACTTTAGAACAGTCGTGATTGGCTGGTTGAGATTGTCCGACTTGTATTCCCAGATTTTCAGTACAGTTCGAGGGGTGAGGTCATTGGTCAGCGACGTATCGGCTTGTTCCGGTTTACTGTAAGGTTGATTGTTCCCCTGTCTTGGCGAGTGTCGCGTTCTGTATCATTGACCGGGGACACTTTGTGCAAAGGTCGCTACTAGGTTTAGGAGATTTCTTGCACATGTGCAGCTCACTCCGCGCCTCATGAGACAGTGGCCACTTCTGCGTGTGGTGACAGCGGCCATATAGGATTTAGGCCCAGATGCCAACTTAAGCGAAACAAACACAAAGGAATAATTAATTCATAGAAATGGTGATCCTAATGTTAACCCCTTGCTAATCCCTCTATGTGCTTGTATTTATCTAGCATATAGCGAAATTTAAAGCAATTATATTCACCTTTTTCGATCCTCCTCGAGGGTGCAACATCACAAAGTAACATATATCATGCAGTATTCTGTTACCACATATACTATTGTTAATATGCGTACAGATTTTAGTTATAAGAGTTATTTAGCCATGCAATTAGCAAATCCCATGTGTAGTTTAAGTATTAATAATGTTAATTAGTATACATGCAACACCCGTTTAATAATATTATAATTAATAGATTTTATAATTAGTATTTTCATGCAAAAATAGAGGAGGTATACAAAATTTTGCACTACCTGCTCCATCACAAGCTAACAAACGAATGCATATCCTATTTAAACAATCCATGCTAGGAGAAAAGGTCAGGGGAATTGGCAGTGTGATTTGTATAAAAATCAAAAAAAAATTGGGCAATATCTCCAGGGGCTGTCAGTCATCTCTCTGACACCGTATTGTCTCCCCAGTAGAATGATTCATGACACCTTAGCAAGCTTTTATACCAGCCATTCTTTTTGTCTGTCTAGAACGCCAACTTTTTATTTTCTTTTTTATGATCCTTCCCGGGTGCACTGACCAGGTTAGTTAGCACTTGAAAACAAAGGTGCTTTGTTTAGAGGGTAAGAGAACCGTCTACACAGGTGGAAAGAATAAGCGCACAGACAAAAGCCTGATGCTGGTTATTTCTCTTGTCTCTGCCTGTATGTGTTCAATATTTTCCCTGAAGGTTGCCCCCCTTCACCAGATGAACTGTGATCCCAGAGACCACGTGGGTCCTAACTCTAGCACGTGGCCAGGCAAAGGACTAGCCTGTCAATCGAACGGGCCCGATAAGCTATGGTGGCTCAGGAGGCCAATTGGCAGCCTAACATTCACCGTCATTGCCAGATGTCGTGCCGTGCAAAGAGGAGAGGGTTTGGTGGTGCTTCAATAACCTGATGGGTGCAGATTATGGTGGTCACAGTCACTCGTGCCCATCAGGCCCAGAAGCGCCTGTACTCTATATCCCTTGTGCTGGCCCGGCCCACACAGCTGCATACTTGTGAACGTTACAACAATCATCAGACCCAGCAGTTAAAGTTAGAGGTCGAAGAGGGCGGGGTCTGCGGGCACGACGCAGTCATACTTTTTAAATTGAACTAAAACAGTTCTCCTACCTTTTGTTAAAAAATGGTTCATTCCGACAGCTGTGATGCTTCACCTGAAATGGAAGAGAGGGAGTCTCCTGTGCTGTGAAGGCAAGAGAGGGGTATTGAGATCAGTGGCGGCTCCTCCACTAAGACGGAGGAGTGTCGCCCTACTACTCTGCAGCAGTCAAAGAAAGGAAAAAATTCAGTATTAATAACGTAATGTTATTATCATTATTTTATGTGTCCTCCTGCTGCGGCAGCTTTGTGTGGGCGGGCGGGCTGCAGAGCAGGGGAGGAGTGGGAGACCCTCCTTAGTGTGCAGTGACTGTTTAGCAGGCCCTCTCGGGCCGCCCAAAACAGTCATGCACACTTTCCCTGTTCTCCATGCAGGCCCACCCCTCCAGCCCCTGGCTAAGCGCTGTGTCACGGCGGTCAGACTAATCACAACGCTGAATTGCAGCGTTGTGATTGGTTAGGGGATCCTGGATGTGCTTCCTGTTCCTGGAGTCGGACGCAGAAGAGCAGGAGCAGAGATGCGGGAACCGGCGTCAAGTTAAGTGTCTTTTTTTACATTGCGAATCCCGTGCCCGTCATCCCAACCCCAGCAGGCCCGCCCCACCACTCTCAAGCCGTGCCGGCTGCAATTGAGTGAGCTAAACAGAAACCAGCCTTCTGGTGAGGGTGCCTGCTGCCTGAAAGAACTGGAAACGTGTGCTGCAGTTAGTCAGTCTGCAAGTGTAAAGGCTTCTTGGATGCTAGTACTAGCATTAATTGGGGGAATTCACTTGAAGCTTCGTGATGACAAAATTGTATTTTTTTTAGGTATCGTACGTGTGTTCCGAGTTGAGCTGTGGAGTGTGTGTTTTAATGGACAACTACAAAAAATGGTCGGCACTATGTACAGTCTGCATATATCACTGAAATAGGTTTTGGAAGCACTTTTCATTTATCTTAAACCTAGGTTTTTGTAAATTTTGTAGCAACCTATCTTATAAACTGTGTGCAATGCACTTTTAAAATAATCACTTACATATTTGCAGTACTTTCTTTCACAGGCTGGGACCTCATAGCACTAAAAATACACAAGTCACTATTATCCAGTGCACCAACCAGGATTCAGTTTTGTGGCTCTCTGGTTACACACACAGACATCAACAGTAATCACATTAACAAACAGAGGTTTCATAATGTAAAATAGTGCATTTTCCACAGATTAGTTCAACTATAATTTATTTTTTCATTAAAGTGTGCATTATTTTAATTCACTCAGACCAGTCTGGATTTCTACCACATAGAAGCACCAGGCTAAATCTCAGAAGACTATTCTGAGTTATTCACGAAAAAGCGTTAAGGCCAGGAGAGGCAGCGGCTGTACTGGCATTAGATGCGCGATTGCATTTGACAGTATTGAATCGCCATATTTATTTGAGGTATTGACCAGACTGGGTTTTGGGTCACGGTTTCGGAAATGGATATCTCTCCTGTATAATCACCCGATAGCACGAGTGAGGGTAAACAAGGCGGTATCCAGACCTTTTAAGATACACAGACGAGCACGCCAAAGGAGTCCACTCTGCCCTGTGATCTCTGCAATGGCAGTAGAGCCACTAGCAGCGTGGGTATGTAACAACCCTTTGGTATATGGTATTGACACTGGAGGCGGATGGGCGGAACGCATCTCCCTCTATGCGGATGATGTGCTACTGTACGCTCATAAACCGCGGCAGACAATACACAGACTTATCCATATATTCCAACTTTTCGGCAGCTACTCGGGATACCAGATAAACCGGGATAAATCACTGGTATTCCCGCTGACACTGGAACTGCCACCCCTCACTTCTATTTGATTTAGTAGGTTATTATGTTGCTCTACATATAGTAAAAGAATACAAAAGAAGCTGTTGATACTACATATATAAATATTCATATGCATATCTGTATATATCTCTATCTATCTATCTATCTATCTATCTATCTATCTATCTATCTATCTATCTATCTATCTATCTATCTATCTATCTATCTAGATAGATAGATAGATAGATAGATAGATAGATAGATAGATAGATAGATAGATAGATACGTTTGTCTCTAGTTCTAGGCTTGGCACAAGAATGTTTCTAAGTTCATGTTTAAAAAGTATCACTTTCAGTAAATTCAACTCAAATTTCAAATCAGATTAAAGGCGACATGCTTCCGCATGTTACAGAAATTCCTGCATGTTACAGAAATTCTTTTTTTTAATTTTAAAGAGACCTGGGGCCAGATGTGCTACACATTTTACTAGTTGCAAATGGCCCATTGGGCTGTTTGCGACCAGTAAAAGAATGTTTTCAATGTACAAACCCTATTTTGAATGTTGGTAACCTATTACCGACTTTGCAAAATAGGGTTTGCGAGTCACTCTTAAGAAGGCGTGTGCCAAGGGCATCCCTTTCTAATAGCGAGTTGCAGAGGGTTGTACAAATGTTTTGCGATTGGAATGTAGAGCTAACAATCACAGTCTATCACCTACTTCATGTAGGTAGTAAACCAGTCGCAAACAGGAAGGGGTCCCCAGGGGACCACTTCCCCTTTGTGAATGGTCGCAAAAATGTTTTTTAAGAGCAGGCAGTGGTCCCACAGACCACTGCTTAACCTTAAAAAATGAAACAGAAATGTTTAGTTTCTTTTTTTTAAGTGCCCACGGGGTGTAATTTTTAAAAATGTTTTGCTTCATTTAAAAAAAAAAAAAAAACACTGACATGGTGGTCTGCTGTCCCCAGAAGGCCACCATCCCTGTGTTATTGCCCATTCACAATGTCATGCCCATCGCAACCCCATTGGGAATCACTAATGTGGCTGAGACACATTAGTACATTTCATTTTGTAAGTCTCTAATTGCATGTCGCTAAAGATATTGCACTTAGAGACTCACAAAATGAAATGTCTGTGCATGTGGCCCTAAGAGATTTTATCATATTTTTTACACGCTGTTAGTTGCAGCAATTTAGTTGCAAGTATTGTCATGGCTTGGCTCGTGCATGGGCTCCTAAAGACAAGAGAGACCCCTGTAGAAATTATCCCAGCACCGCTCTTCGTAGCCGCCAATCTGTTATGAGCCTGCTGCCACGCTACTTGCGCATGCCCAAAATGGCGCACTGAATAACGTTTCAGAGTGGTTCTCATGCTTGCATCTTGCTGCAACTGCTGGCATGTTTGGACGAAAGAATCTTCAGTGCTATGGTGGAGTTGTGAGAACTGAGTGTGGCACCTATATTTCACAATAAAAAAAGCAGAAAGTTGTTTTCCGTCCGTACTGAAGAACTTTAATGTCACAGGAACAACGGGTACTTCAATTACAGTGAAATATTAAAGTGCAGAGCTTTGTTGTGTGAACCATGATGCAAATGTGTTTCCATTGGACTTACTGTCCCTTTTGTAAAGGGCAAGCTGCCTCTCCCTGGGATTTTATCAGTATTACCTGCATAGGCGTCACATTTCAGAGTAACAGAAGTTCATTCATACAACAATCAGAGCACTCCTGCCTGCTGACCACAGATATTTGGATTGTGATTTAAGTTGTCTGCCTAGGTACCTAGAGATGTACATAAGGCAGGGCGTCACTGAGGCCCATTGGAAGACTGCACTGCATCCAGTGTGTTGGAATTTGGATAACTGGTTGAGGGGGTGAAACCCTACTCAAGCAGCAGTCACAATTTCTGTCAGGATGAAGTCACAAGCAATCCCCAAGTTAACTTGTGGTGCACCCTATGGTAGTTTGGCACAAAGCAGTCAGGCTTAACTTAGAGGCAATGTGTAATTCATTTATGCAATACGTCATACAGTAATGAAGTGCAAAAACACAACATGAAAAATCCCACACCAATTTAGAAAGAAAGAGCAAAATGTAAATAATTATTTGACACCAAAACAATAAAAATCCAATCAGTTGATCTGGAGATATGCAGTTTTTATGTTTTAGGTAACAATAGTGCCTAGAAGCACAAAGCGCCAACTGTGGTTACCTGGTCACGACAGACCGGGTCAAAGTTACAAGTTCAGGCCAACCACTGTGGAGCATGGGCCATATACAGGGACCAGTTTGGTCCGGTTAAATCCTGGCTGCGTCGAGGCTGCGTCATGTAGCGGCAGTTATGAGAAGCTGCAATGCAGAGTCCTGCTTCATTGTTGAGGATGCCATTGGCGAGGGACTTGTGATGTGGAAGCCTGTGTCAAGGATGCGTTGTGCAGCAGCAGTTCCGCAGTTGATGTGGGAAGTTCCTAAGCTGCACTGCGAGGAGATACACCGTGCTGCATTGGTTCTGCCCATAGGAACACAGCTGGGCTTGCAGAGCACCTTCAGGCCCACTTCCAAGGTTCCAGGTCTAGGGTGGCACAACTTGGAGCCTTTTCTGTCCCTGTGGCTCTGATCAGGAGGCCATACAACTAGCCTTTGCAGTCACTCTGGCTGTCCTGGGATCAAAGTGCAAGTCCAGCTTTCACACAGGCAGCAGGGCAACAGAGTAGCAGTCCTTATTGCAGAGCAGCGCATCAGTTCTTCTAAGTCACCCACAAGGCCAGAAGTGTACTGAAGAGTTGGGTCTGAGGACCTATTATTTATACCAGGTGCACACTTTGAATGAGGAGAAGGTTCTGAAGATTCTCCCCTGAAACGTGTTTGGAATGCCCTGTCTCCCTGCCTTTACTCCAGCTTTTCAGGGGTCACAAAAGACTAGTGTCACAACCCTTTGTGAGTGTGCTTGGCAGAGCCTTTGTGGTGTACAAGTGTGATATGTGACAGCTCTTCCCCCTCCTCTTGCCAACCTTTATTTCACTTGGTCTCACTGTGTAGAAAAAATACACAAAGACAGGTGCTAGCTACATCTAGTCATGACCCAGGATAATAATAATAATAATCCACATTTGTAAAGCGCGAACAATCACCCGTAAGGGTCTCTAGGCACTTGGGGCCATCGGGAAGATTAAGCAAGCTATTGCCCAGAGTCACATGGTGCTGGGCTAATCTGCCTCCGGCACCGGGGATCGAACCGTGATCCCCAGATTCCGGAGTCAGTCGCCGCGGCGCCACACCTCTTACAGGGAGCATGCACAAAATGGCTGTGATAAGAAAATGCCAACTTTAAAAAAATGGCATTTTTAGAATTGTGATTTAAATCCGACTTTGGCATTAAAAAGGGCATTACATTACAATTCTTTACACACCAAATTTGACATTCCTACATGTTCCGAATTGAAAGTTATCACTTATCAAATGTAATAAGTTAACCCAATGTTACGCAATGGGACACATGCAAATGGCCAAAGGACTTAACTGTTATATTAGTGTCATACATCATGCACTAGGCATGTATCGTAATATCTGTGAATTGATGCAATAAAAACAAGTTGATTTTTTTTTCATCCAATGGGAGAGGCAGGCCTTGCAGTAGTGAAAAACAAATGTAAGAATTTTTTACTACCAGGACATGCAAAAGTTAAAAGTACATGTCCAACTTTATAAATACACTGCACCCTGACCTATGGGCTGTTTAGGGCCTGCCCTAGGGATGACTTATGTATTAAAAAGGAAGGTATAGTCCTGGCAAAAGTGTTATTTTGCAGGTCGAAATGGCAGTATTAAAACTGCCCACATATGCTGCAATGGCAGGCCTGGGACGTGTTTAACCTCTTCTGTGCCCATGACGAGATAGTCTCGTCATGGAGCACGGTTGCGCTGTGCCCATGACGAGACTATCTCGTCATGAACCCCACCCACTAATGCAACGCCCGGCACAGGAGGGGGAAAGGGCGTGGCACTGAAGGGGTTAAATGGCTACTAAAGTGGATGGTACAATAAGTATTGGCGGTCCACTGGTAGCATTTTTTTTTTTTAAGTTTGAGTTTATTAAAGAAATAAGAAGGGGAGGAGAAAGGGAAGGGGAACAAGGTATAATCATCATGATAAGCATATACAAAGATTAAGCACTTCAATAGAAACTCTCATTAAAAACAAAAATAACAAGCATGCGGAATACATGAACAGAAACTATTATATGAATGAAAATACCATATAATATAATATAGTGAAACGTAACAAAGAGGCAATAGAGAAACAAGACTATCATGGTGGCTTACGCACCTCAACTGTGTCAGGGCCTGGAGGGGCGTGCGTTGGAGCAAAGGAGGAGAGATAGGATACCAGAGGGAGCCAAAGCAGGTCACGCTTAACTGCTAGGGAGATGGGAGAAACGTAATTAGTATCTAAGCGGTGATGGAAGCAAACTGCATTCCACCACGAGTTGTAGGAGACATTTGCAGCCTGCTTCCAGTTAGAAGTAATGGTGTGTAGAGCTACAGCAATTAGGAGGTCAAGTAACAAATAATGGGAAGGAGATTGCGAAAGGGACGGTGATAGGGAGCCCAGAAAAACTTGTACAGGAGAAAAAGGGATTTGAAATTGGAATATTTTTTGTAGGTGCGTCCAAACTAAATGCCAGAATTTGGAAATAGGAGGACATTCAAACAACATCTGTTTGAGATCCGCAATGGGACATGAACAGGACCAACAAATAGGGGACGAGTCAGATGAAAAACGGGATAAAAAATGTGGAGTACATAAAGTTCTATTATAAATAAAGTAAAGGGTTTGGGTAGTGTTAGCAGCTCTAGAGGTCTTATGAAGCTTAGCCCATATTTTGTCCCAAAAAGGTATTGGCCAGTCTTGAGAAAGATCCAATTCCCATGCAACCTCGAGTTTAGATTTTAGTCTGCCAGTGGAGTATCGAAAGGAGTTATAAATAGCAGAGGCTGAGGGAGACGCCTCCAGTAGTAAAGAGGTAGCTTTGCATTCTAGAGGAATGTCGGTAGATAATGCTAAAGAGCGAAGATATGAGATCAAGACTGGGAGAAGAGCATTATATTGCGATCGAGCAGAAGAGGGCAATGAGAAAGAGGATTGAAGTTCTTGGAAAGAAAGGGGAGTATCTTGGGAAATTAATTGAGAGATCCAACACAATCCTCGAGAATGCCATGTCTTCCAAAATATGGTGCGATTACGAATTTTGATGAGAGAGTTGTGCCATATCGGTTGTTCGCGAATGGAAAGGAGGGAAGGATAAGATGATGATAGGAAAGGGAAAGGGAAAAGGAGAGTACGGGAGTAAGAAATAACAGGCGTACGAAAGCGAACTAAAGAAGACGTGATGGATAAAAACTCGCGAAAGGTAAAGGGGAATAGAAAGAAAGCTTCCATGCTTAACCAGAGGGGTGGGTAGAGCGGAAGATCAGAAGAGAACCACCAAGATGATTGTTTCAGAGAAAAAGATCGATGATACTCTCTGAAGTCCGGAAAATGCACACCAGATTGAGCCTTATCCTTGCGCAACAAAGTCAAAGCTATCCGAGACCGCTTGCCATTCCATAAGAATTTCAGTAACAGGGAGTCAATCCGCCTAAAGAGGGAAACTAGAATGTGTACTGGGAGCATGGAAATGGTATAGAGAAGAAGAGGGGATAACATCATTTTTATAGAATTGAGCCGACCCCACCAGGATAGAAAAAGTGGGTGCCAGCGATGAATAGCCGTGTCCATTTTCTTGAAAACATAATCAAAATTAAGTTTAAGCGTATCCGACAGGAGAGGAGCGAACCAAACACCCAGATATTTGATCTTAGACGGCTGCCATGAGAAACCAGTTTGGGAAAAAAGATGCTTTTGACAAATAGGGTTTAAAGGTAGAATCTCGCACTTATCAGCATTTAGACGATAACCAGAGACCGTGGAAAAGGAAGACACCTGATTAAGAAAAGAGGGAATAGAGGAAGCAGGATCAGAGCAATAAAAAAGAATATCGTCAGCATAGACCGAGAGTTTAACCTGACGCGAACCAAATTTAAAACCAGAAATACTATTGTCCAAACGAATTTTAGTAAGGAAGGGTTCCAAGGCTAGAACAAAAAGTAGGGGAGAGAGAGGACAGCCTTGTCACACTCCTCTGCGCAGCGAGAAATAATCCGAGGTCATCCCGTTCACAAAGATGGAGGCCTGAGGATGAGAGTAAAGTAAAGAAATAATAGAGATGAATTTGGGAGAAAAACCGATCCAGCGTAGGGCTTGAAACGTAAAGTCCCCCCCCTATCCTGTCAAAGGCCTTCTCTGCGTCTAAAGAGATAGCTGTGAAGGGAAGCGACAGAGAGGAAGCCTTGTTAAGTATATTGAGAAAAACGCGGGAATTGTCAGATGAGAGACGACCTTTGACAAAGCCTGATTGTTCAGGGCCAATGAGGTCGGGTAGAAGTGGATCCATGCGTAATGCTAAAATCTTGGCCAGAATTTTGTAATCCGTATTAACCAGGGAAATTGGTCTGTAGTTTTTGCATAATGAGTGATCTTTATCTTCTTTGGGATTTAAACAGAATAAAGCCTGTTGGAAGGAGCCACTGGAAGAGCCCACAGCAAGGAAGGATTGGAATAATAGTAATAGTTTGGGAAGAAGTAGAGAGGAGAAATGGCTGTAGAATTCAATAGTGAAACCATCAGGGCCTGGAGATTTACCGTGACGCAATTTAGAGACAGCATGGGAAATTTCAGAAAGTGAAATGTCCTGGTCCAGGGCTGCAAAATCAACGTGAGAAGCCGGGGGGGAGGGAAGCGAGTGGAAATATGAAATAAGATCCGCGGTCTCCGGGATGTGCTCAGGGGTATAAAGATTGTCATAGAATTTAACAAACTCAGAAAGAATGTCTTTATCTTTAAAGCAAGAGTTCCCAGTGGAAGTCTTGATGGATTCAATCTTTGTACGCTCCTTTCTTATCTTCAAGTAGTTAGCCAAAAGCTTCCCCATTTTGTTCTTACCCCCATAATACCTGGAATTACATTTCAGCAAAAGATTAGAGGCAGCATCAGTTGTAAACCTATTGAAGGAGATTTTCGCATAAATACGTTTTTTAAGGGAAATCTCAGATCTGGAAGCATGGTAATCAAGCTCTAATGTCTTAATATTAGCTAGAATGCATTTGGACTTGGCTTCTCGAAGCTTCTTTCGCCGGGCTACAAAATTGATAATAAAACCCCTAGAGGCTGCCTTAAAAGAATCCCAAACAGTAACAAAAGAGGAGTCCGGGGTATGGTTGAAAAGGAAAAATTCAGTGGCAAAGGCAGTAAATTCAGAACAAAAAGTAGGTTCCAAAAGTAAAGCATTGTTGAAACGCCATCTGCCAGAGTGAGGGGAAAATGGAAGTAAGTCAAGGTCCACGTAAATCGGAGCATGATCTGAGATTAGGATGGAACCAATGTCAGAGCGTATAGCGTGCTGGGAAAGGGATTTACTAAGGAAGAGGTGGTCAATACGGAACTGTGATTGATGTGGAGGGGAATAAAAACTGTATTCCCTAAGGTCAGGGTTACACAATCGCCAAATATCCTCCAAAGCATTGTTTTGAAAAGTGCTAACAAATTGAGAATGCATCTTAGAGGGAACAAATTTAACATTGGAATGACGGTCAAGGAAGGGATCAACAACTTGGTTACAATCTCCCCCAAAAAGTATGTACTCTCCAGAAAGGGAGGAAAGCTTGGTAGAAATAGAGGGCCAAAATGATCTGTCAATTCCAGTTGGAGCATACACATTAAAAAGAGTGATAGGAATATTATCTATAAGCAGTGTAACAATAACCCATCGACCATCAACATCACATTCATGAGTAATAGATGAAACATTTAACTTTTTATGTAATAATATCACAACACCATTTTTCCTAGAAACTGTGGGAGAGCAAAAAACATGACCCACCCAACAACGCTTGAGTTTTAGAGCCTCCGTGTCAGAAATATGGGTCTCCTGAAGGAGGGCAACATCTGACTCAAGTCTCGCTAAATGTGATAAAACCCTTTGCCTCTTAATGGGGTTATTTAAACCTTTAACATTCCACGATGTAATACGGAATGGAACAACAAAAAGAAGCAGCTAATAACAACATGCTTATTATTACAGAGAAAATAATTTAACAGAACTGAGAAAATTGTAACGAATTGAATAAGGAGAGAGGGCAGGAGGAGAAACAGCAAAGAGGAAGGAAAGGAAAAGAAAAAACAGAAGGAACCATTGTGAATAGAGTATTGAGTCCAAAGAAAGGAAGGGACAAACAAGGGAAATGGGAGGAAAGAGAAAGTGAAAAGAGAGGGAAAAGCAAGAGGTAAGAGAACGAATATAGAAACGAGGACAGAAACAGAAACCTCAAGAAGACAGTACACGTTCGAAACGAACGACTGAAAAACATACTTACGAACAAAAAAACTCAAGGACGAGGATGGGGTGGTAGCACCAGAAGACAACGGCGGCGACATCCAGAGCAGACAACAAAGCTCAAATACCACGGATCCAAAAATTCAGCGTATAGACAATAACGTGGGACATCCAGGTAGGAGAAAGGGAGGAGATATCTGTAGAAACAAGAGAGATATACAAATGAAGGGAAAGACGTGTCACTGGGAGCAGAAAAAAGAAGCAAAATACAGCTGAACTACATAGGAGATACAAACGAGTGAAAAACGACTATCGGAAGGTGAGACAGTAGAAAATTTACAACATCAGGGAAAATGGAGAGACAACAGAATCATAAACAACGGGCTCCCAGAAAAAAGGAGCAGGTTTTGTCAACCAGGTCCGGATACATCCATAACATCTGGGCGATGCCGTTGAAGAAACAACTGCAAGGCTGCAGGATCATCATATGTGATTGTTCTGTCTTTATATGTGACCTTGAAGAGACAAGGATGTAGTAGTCCATATCTGGCATTCAGGGCCCGTAGTTGAGGTCTCATGTCCAGGAACTTCTTCCGTCAATCCGCAGTGGCCTTGGAGACATCTTGTGATAGATAGAGGCGGTGTCCTTCCCATATAATTTGCTTTTTGAGCTTGGCAGCTGACAGGAACTGAAGAAGGTCAGTAAATTGCAGGAATAACATAATGACACCTCTGGGCTTGCTGGTGACCTTCGGGCCGAGGCGATGAGCTCTTTGGATGTTAACGGAAGTCAAGGCCGGGCATCCAAGATCTTGGTTAGAAAGGATTGGAAGAAGACGGTGGGGTTTGTCCCCTCTGTAAGTTCTGGAAGGCCATACAGACGTAGATTGTTTCTACGGTTTCTATTTTCTAAATCCTCTGTCTGACGCTTAAGAAGAAGTATCTCCGCTCCATTGACGGAATATGGGAACAAGAGGATTGTAAAGAGTCTGTGGAAGTTTCCAAAATCTGAACACGTGACTCTAGAGACGACCATTTTTCCTGCATAGCTTGCATATTCTTTGTGGTAGCTTCCATAAAGGGTTTGAACGCATGAAGTTCTTCCAAAATAAGATCCATGGAAGCGAGTGAGGAATTACTCTCTGGAGATGGTGGGTCTTTCTTCAGGCGTTTAGAGGAAGCGAGAGAGGTCGGCACTTTTTCTTTGATGCGCGCTTTCGGGATAGTTCCTCGTAATAAATCTGATTTTGGTGCCGTGGCGTCCACCATATCCTGAGGTGGAGAGTCTGAATCCGAGTCCGCAGGGAGTTGAGAAGAAGTAGCCAGCTTGAAATTCCGGAGTTTCCCCATGAAAAGTCTGAAAATTAGTTAACGAAGCAATTGGTCAAATCTCCTCAAAATGGTGTTTGCATCATGTAAAGTCGACGCCTTACCAATCTGGAGAGCGGCAAACGAAGATTCCCAAGGGGACACAATAATGCATTCAACGGAGCTCTCCACTGATTAATGACACATCAAGCAGCCTGTGGGCGCGAATCCAGCACGCTAATTCCAGGAGGTCATTCCGACATCGCCAAATTCATCTAGCGTGGAACATGCTGCCCCAGGATCATCAGAAGCGCGCGCCAAATGGTACAGATACGTACGTCATCCTTTGCAAAATAAGAGAAATCCATATAAAGTACCTTCTCCCCTCTTCTCCATAAAAAACTACTGCAAACCGACTCTGAAGAGAATGGCCATATGATGTCTGAGGAGAAGGTATAATGCCCACAGATAGGTCACACCGCAAAATGGCCAAAGTCAATTAAAATAATGAGTAGGTTTTGACATTCAAAAGCAGTATTTGTACAGAAAAGAACTTGCAGCAACACAAGGTACAGGTAGCCAATGTGGAGAGGAGAGAAGCTGCAGATAGCAAATAAAATCCACAGCAAGCCAAGAGGGTATTTGCCCAAAGTAAACACCATTCAGAAGGTCCAGCGAAGAGAGGAGCCCAGTATCTTCATTAATGCTTAAAAAGCATTACAAGCAGGCACACCGCGTTGAAGAGCAACGATAAACCAGGAACGGAAAACGAAACGGGGCTGCATTTGTAGACGCGCGCATGAGGAATCAGCAACATGAGGAGATAACAGGCGTCAGACGCGGTAACAAAATGGCGGCTACATCTGAGGAAGCAGCGCGACCGTCAAAATACCTTGAAACGGGCGCTTGTATCAGAAGGTGAAAGGGACCATAATGAAGCCGGGATGTTCCGACAGCGAAATCCGTGCTGTCTACCTTTGAGGGTTCATGCAGCTGGCATTATTTCAAGTTGACGAGGCGCCGGGATCACGGAGCTCACGGACAGACCGCCATCTTCTGCGGGCGCTAAGCCACTCCCCCCCCCCCACTGGTAGCATTTAATATGCACACCCGGGGGATATGTAGTCAGGGGTGATTGCTCTATAAGGGTGCAGGTGCTCTGCTCTTTCCCTAATTTGCGTCTCAAAGTAAATGTTTACAATCTGTCACCATGCAGATTAAACATGTATTTTTTAAATCATTATTGTCAGTGGATGGCTTTTCTCTACCTCCTGAGAGAGGGTCAGACAGCCAAGCATAGTATGGCAGCGCAAACAAAAGTGTGCACGTATGCCGCCCTAAGAATGATGCCATGGTGCATGGTTTACCTTTTCACAGCCCTCAGTGCAATGTAAGTGGAGCTGGAATGCCATCAGCTCCTGGGCACTGATATAATGCAGCCCCTGGGCGTTTCCATGCACAGCCCGGTCTGAGGCGGCACATCACGTCATCTCCCTACGCAAATTCAATCCTATAAGAGTAATCTCAGGTTAGACATGCAATCCTGTGATGAGCGTGACATGACCCTGCTGTCCAGTCCTATATCTTCTAAGGCCTGCCCCGACCATGGGCCCAGCTGCCATAGGTCTACCTACAGTTCTGGGACGGAAAACGCAGCACTGCAGAAAGTTATCCAAACATTGGTGCACCTGAATCGGCAAGGCAGCTTGCTCTGCGTCAGGTGGTTTATTTTCAATCCGAAAATGAAAGGCGTGCAGCCAAGCACATAAAGGGTAACATCTCTCACCTTCAGCCAATCCCAGGGAACTGCTAAACGATATGATTGGACTGACAGTGGAAATTCCGATTCTGGTCTCCATTTGTCTTATCCAGCGCATGCCATAGATACATTTTGAAGAGAGGAAATGCATGGTTTTTTTTGTAATTTTGTTTTTTTATTGCATTCTGTTCTCTATACAACAGACAATTCTTCTTTTTATTTTTTCGTTACAGTTGTTAGTACAATTATTGTTTGAGTAGGAAACATTGAAACGAGTACAGCCATGCTGCTTCTGGACCGCCCCCACTATTATCTACCTTCCTGGCTGCCTTAGCTGTCCTACCAGCATTACCTCCCCCATCACTCACTATTCGCAATCTGTCACGATATATCATTCTCTTTGAGTCACTCTGTTTACCCGGTGTGTATAATAACTGCCCATTCTATTCAGCTCTAGTGCTGATCTGACTTGCCGTGACCTCATCTGTGGCAGCTCTACGAGTAAGGTACACCTGATATGGTCCCCAAATATTTTCGGGCCTACTTCGTGTAGGAATGAGTGCATTATAATTGTCAGATTGAGTATTGCAATAGGATAAGTCAGGGAACCACTCAGCAAACGTGGAAATTGGCCCTCGCATCCATCTCATGGCCAGCCTTCTTTTAGCTAACAAAATACCCGCTGCTACCAACTTCCTAGTGCTTTTAGGTAATACCTTAACATGAATGTATGACGTTACTACGCCATCCATTACCCCTCAGTAGGTTACAACACGGACGTTACATCGTCAGCGTTGTTACCACGCATGGCTTTACATCGTAAGTCGTTTCTACGGCTTGAGCTAGATGGCGCGCTGGATTTAGGAATAGTATAAATTACTATTCCTACTCCAGTTAGCCCAACAGCAGGGAATGTGTTGGATTTAAAATCCAACACATTCCCTGGTATTGCGCGCCATCTAGCGCAAGTCGTTGAAACGACTTGCGATGTAATGCAATGCGTGGTAACAACGCGGACACTGCAACGTCCACATCGTAACCTACCCGCGTGGTATTAACAGTGTTGTAAACGCTGTTTCCCCCTTAACATACCCTAGAAGTATCACTAATGGCGTCTTGGGTATTTGGGTCTCCACCATATCCTGTAATGCTTCCATCACCTCATTCCAATATTTATGTATTGCTGGCCATTCCCATGCCAGGTGAGTAAAATGTGCCCCTTCCACCCGCATCTTTCACAGTGGTCGTCTTCTCCCAGTCCGTATCTGTGTAGCCTAACTGGTGTGTAGTACACTCTCTGACGGAATTTAAAATGCACTAGGCGCTGTCTACTATTCTGCGATACCTTTTTAGTATTAGCGCAGCAGTACTTCCATTGTTCCTCCGTTATGTCCACCCCCAACTCAGTACGCCATTCCTGTAGAGGCTTCTCACCCATCCAACCGAGTAGATATAGCATCGATATTGCCCCCTGTGGTGAGGGCGTCTGCAGTAAATATGTTAACACAATATTCTTGAGGTTCTTGCATACTGTCCCCTAACATTTCCCGGAGTGCATGTCTCGCCCTGTAAAAGTGGTATTTCTCCAGGTGCGTGACCCCCTCCACCGTGTCTTGCACCTGATCCCATGTCTTAACCACCCCTTCCGCAAAATAGTCACCCATGATTTTTACTTTTAATTTATGCTTCGCGTTAATAAATTCCTTATCCCTCTCGATCATTAGCCCCTCACACCATTCTATAGGTAGTTTCGGCGAGTACAATAATTCTGACTTCTGCATTTTTGCCGTTTTGTGAAACTGATATCTCGTAGTTCCTAAAGGATCTATGACATTATTTCCTGCTCGCTGCACCCATTAAGTATTGTGACAATGTCAATAGGTACACTTTTTCCAGCTCTATGTATAAATATGGGGCATCGTGCGTGCCATGAATCCAGTGCAAGGCATGGATCTGTTGTGCTGCGCTACAGTATATTTCGAAGTCTGGTGCATTTAGCCCCCCTCTTCGTATGTTTTTGTCAGTTTCTCCCGTTGCACTCCGGGTTGCGTGCCAGCTCAGGCGAGCCTGAACATTAAGATGCGCAATGTGCGAAAAAATGTATTTGGTATGGGGATTGGGATGTTAACGAAATAAAATCGCATTCTTGGTAATACGATCATCTTCGTAAGCGCTGTGCGGGGACTAGGGAATGTAAGGGGCATATTATCAAGAAACGGTGTTGAAATTATCGCCGCTAATCTAGCTAATTCTTTTTGCCCTTAGTAGGAAATAATTTACTCCTGCCCTTGCTCTCTTCCAAAGGGCTGTAGCCTTGTCCAAACCTAGGGGCATATTATCAAGAAACGGTGTTATACTTATCGCCGCTTTAGCGGCAGAATACTGCCGCTAAAGCGGCGATAATGGGCTTGATAATATGCCCTTGAGAATTCCCATAGAAGCCCATGTTCTGGTGTGAACCTGGGTTTCTATTGGAATTCTCTGCGGCATATTATCAAGCCCATTATCGCTGCTTTAGCGGCACTTTTCTACAGCTAAAGAGGCGATAATTTTAACGCCCTGCTTGATAATATGCCCCCATGTTTGTTGCACGGTAAATCAAGAGGTGGAGCAGAGCAGACATCTCCCCTATTGCTTCAATAATGGCATTTTGGGCGGGTTCCTCTCTCTTCTTGCTTGAGTTTAATTTTTCCTCAACCAGTCACAAGTAAGATATATAACTGAAACCTTGGACTTTACACCCTCAAAAATTTTCATAATTCGTTTTTGGGAATTACAGCTATGACACGTTGCTTTAAAAAGTTGTTCATACAGAAATAACTAACTAAGTAAAAACTATGAGCAGGTGTGGTGCTGGAGAAGAAAAGCACCACTAGGGGGCATATTATCAAGAAACCGTGTTAAAATTATCGCCGCTTTAGCGGCAGAAAACTGCCGGTAAAACTGAGATAATGGGCTTGATAATATGCCGCAGAGAATTCCCATAGAATTTCATGTTCTGGTGTCAACATGGGCTTCTATTGGAATTCTCTGTGTCATATTATCAAGCCCATTATCGCCGCTTTAGCGGCAGTTTTCTGCCGCTAAAGCGGCTATAATTTTAACGCCGTCCTTGATAATATGCCCCCATGTTTGTCCATGTAATGTGGTGTAATTGGATTACTTGGTGTAACGTCTGGTCCCTTTCCAGTCTCTTGCTTTCCTTCTCATTACAATGTCTCCCATTGGCTTCCCTGTCTCCCTGACCCTCTCCCACGCTTTTCTTATCCCAGTGTCTCCCCATTATCGTTGTTTTCTTTTCCTGGTCTACATCTTTTCTTCCTTTTGACATGTTTTGCAATCTACATATTGTCTCCCATCTCCCTCCCATCCTTCCTCACTACAAAGTACTTCTGTAACTTTTAAGTTCTTGTGCTTATCTCTTCCCCTCCTATTACTTTGGCATTCTGCTCTCTTCTTTATCCATGTACTGTTATCCTTACTGTTTACTCTGTCCAGTTTCTTACTTACCGTCCTTTCTTCCTTGTTACAGTCGTCTTTTCTGTGTCATCAAATTTCCACCCTTTGTTTTAGGCCACTTTTTTCCCCCGACTCGCCCCTCTCTCGTATCAATGTGTTATAATCTGCTTTCTGTTCTATATGTCCCTCCTGTGCCCTATGTTCCACCTCTGCATCCTCTGTGTCACGCTCCAGTGCTTCAAACTTTGTTTTTCCTATACTATTGTATAGATTGTACTCCCTGTGGTTTTCCTGCTCCTATGAACGTCTCATTCTATGTTTTTGCGGTCTCTTCTCTGTCCTTTTCCTGTATCACTCTCTGACCTGTCCACCATGTCTGTCCCATATTACTTCTCTACTCTGCAGTATTGCACAGTCAGTTGATCACATCACTGGGGAGGTTCAAACTTGGTTGGCAAAACCAGAAATTGTGATGTTTTACAGAGAAAATATACCTGAAAATACACTGGGCCCGATTCACAGAACAAACTTAAGACTAAATCCTAAACTTAGTACCATTCTGGTATTCACAGAATGCACCTAGTACTTCTGGTATTCACAGAATGAACTTACTACTTTTGCTATTCACAAAATGAACTTAGGACTTTTGTTATTCACAGAATCCATTTACGACCACTAAACTTACGTCCGCACTCGGGCCGGAATTTCTGCCACCGGAGCGGAATTTCCGGGCCCGGAGCGGAAAGTCCGCACGCGGGCCGGAAAGTCCGCTCCGGGTGCGGAATTTCCGCTTCCGGGCCGGAAATTCCGCACTCGGGCCGGAAATCTCGCTCCCGGGCTGGAAAATCAGAATTGGGACCAGACTACATTAACTATTGCCATTGATCATTTGAGCCAAGGGGAAACACCTGTTCAAGTCCCTACCATCCCCCACCATGCATCAGCTGACGCACTCCAGCCAATCCCAGCCAACAGCTCCAGTTAGCCATCATGTTGCTAGTGCCTACCATCCCCCACCATGATCCAGCTGAAGCCAATTAACACTGATTGACTAGCAGCAAAAAACATTTAAAAGCAGCACACAGTGAAGGAACAGGTTTGGCCACACACAGTTTGTATTTGCAAGCAGAGACCGGCTAAGAAAAATGGAGCTCCTGAAGAGAAAGAGGAACTACACAGCAGAGGAGACCACCATGCTTGTGGAGTTCATTGTCAGGCACCACAAACGCCTCTATGGACTTCCACCCTACTGCACCAGTGGGACACAGAAGGCAGCCCTGTGGCAGCAATTAGCCACTGCTGTCACAGCATTGGGGGAGGAGAGGCGCACTGTCCAGGACCTTAAAAAAAATGGCAGGATGAGCGGCTGAGGGTAAAGGAGAATTACTCCAGGATTGAATTACAACGGATCCTCCCAGCCGCATACTCTGGACCACGCATCCGCCTCACCACACAGGAGGAGGATATCCTGACAACCATACACCCCCACTTGGTCCATGGGCTGCCTGTCAGTGACGTCCGCTACGTGGTACCAGGTAAGTGGGATGAAAAGATAAAGTGCATGAATAGAATGTCTGTGTTGCACTGTCAGTGTGAATAAGGAAGTAGTCCAAAGTGTATAAATTAATCCGTCAGTCAGAGACTCCTGTGTCACCCTCTGTATGTAGCACTACAAGTCCCACAATCCTTAGCGATGGAAATGGCAAATCCCTCCCCCACTTCAGAAAACATGGCCACTGTCCAGTTGCATTAATACACCAGCCCGCTAAGTAGCAATTGACAAATAACAGCAGAGATGCGCCAGTAACAATGCCACACCCAATCCAACTCTTGTGCAACCGCGGATGCGTCACATTTACAATGCGGTGCACTGTGGCACTGGGATAGACAGATGGGTGTCGCAACTGATGGCATTAGGGGGATGCTCTGCTGGAGGAGTGTCTCAAGTGTGACGCAACTCCAACTATGTCCATGGACCGCCTACACCTAACGTTCAGGGCAACTCATTACAGGTGCCTCAAGCTGGTTTAAGTTTGCATGGCATCACCCTATGAAAAGTGACTATGTGAAATGCCGTCGATTACAATGCATCACTTGTACGAGGCATAACCAAATAAACACACACCCTGCCTACATCACAGCTGATGCATGTTTAATGTTGCGCAGGACCGCACACCGTGAGGCATCCCCATACATGCATAACATTGTGAATAAGTCTAAATGTGTCACCTGTATTACCCCACCGCTGTGTCACAGAAGTGACGCAACTGCGGTGTAAATGTATTACAAGGGGCGTGGAAACATAACACTAAATCTCAAAGAAGTAAATCACCCCGTGCAAGCTTAAAGCACAAAGCAGAAGGTGAGAGAATCATCTGATCCAAAAGTCAGACACCTATTCTGTTGTACATTTCCCACCCTGCCACGCCATTACGACCCCAATGCACCACTGCTCCTACCTGCCCAGTCAGCAGCAGTACTGCATAACACTGTTAGCATGCAGAAGAAATGGGGAAATCACAGAAATGTTCCACAAGCACATATTCCAGATGTTTAGTTTTCTCTCGTCTCACCCATTGACACATTCAGCCAGAGCACAGACAACTGCCGCAGCAGAGGTCCCTGCATCGACTGGGAGGCATCGCCACCGTACACCATCACCAACTGGTAAGTCAAAGTGGCCAGGAGATGGTCAAAATGCATACATTGTCAGGAGTGACCGAGGGACATGTAGTGCCCACATATGAAAGTCAACCAGAGATGAACAAATAGCTGCATTACTATTGGAGTAGTCAATGGACATCCACCTTTAGCTAATTATAATTGTGAACAGCTGAAGACAATATATTACATGTCTTGGCTCATCAAACCTTCGTAATTGCGGAACATGTCATGTTTTACAGCAACAGGCCCAGACCTGGGAATCCAATCCTGTTATTGAGTGCCACAACTACTCAAAAGGGTGCCCCCACTATGTTGTAATGGTGTCTGTAGACGTAATCAATCAAAGTAATTGACTGAAATATGGCAATGATGAACAACTGAGATCCCAGGGTCATTAGTATTGACAATGCATACACTGTCCAACTTTGAATGTTTCCAATATATATCAAATTCCCAGTCCACACAGCTGGTCATGTACCACTTACATTGTCTGGCTTTTGTGTTGCCCATCAACAAAACACGATAGTGGACCTCACATCAGGATCCGTAGACATGTCATTGTGATATAGGTTGCATCCAGGTAGTGGGCCCATTCGAAGTTATGTGGGAGCAATCATGATATTACGTATAACACACTTCAGCAACGCTGGTGCCCACAACTGCTTGTGCTCATCCTTTGTGCCAGAAATCTAGTGCATCACATGTGGCTGCCGGAATGTTAAGTAGCAAAACACACTTATCATTGTAGGTACAACGAGGTCCTCCCAGAATCAAAGACACACACTGACTTCTGCTACATGGTTGGCTGTGACATCTGTTCAGGGCCCACACACTGTTCCCGTGCTGGGCCAAGGGAGGGGAACCCAAGAATATATCAGGCTGACTGCTCATGAAATGTGCCTTTCACGTCCGCCGTATGTTGCATGTGTATTACAACACTGTTGTTCTGCATCACAATATGCTCACATATGGCATTTGAACCCATGCAATATCAGACCCTGGTGGCTAATGAAAGGATGACACAAAATGTAGGCCAAGTGAGTGCAGAATGGACATTCAATAGTACCATGAGTCATATGAAGTGACCAAAACACAACCGGCTTGCAATTCAATGATAGGAAACACCATGATGAAAATAGCATGGCTGAGGCCAACACTGATGCCAGTAGTGTACCTTTGAGATGAATGTAGGGGCTGCTAAGGTGAATCTTCATGCAGTTACACATGCTAAATGACTAGGCAGAAGAGCAACACGCTAATCCAGTGCAGGCAGAAGGCATCAAAGCCTCTCAGCCTATCCACAATGTGAGAGTATAAACCAAATGTTACATTCTGCTTGCCTCCTCTCCTACTGTATTCACATGTATAGGTGAGTGTTTGACAAAAGAGGTTTGGATGTCTGCTGTACAAGACACCAATCGTCGTCAGCTAAGTAGTACCATGATCTGGGAAATAGAGTACGCAAAGAGAGGACACTCAAAGGATGGACATAAGACATCTGTGTTCTCTCATACAAATATGTGTGACTTCATGCGTGGGGAAGCACAAATTAGCAAAATCATGTCCCTGACTATTGCAAATCTCTCACATGAAACCCTTTCTGACTTGACAACAAACAACATGAGACTATGGAAATATGTAAGTCTGAATGGCAAAGGTGATAGCAGTGTAATGTGGAGGAATCCGGGTCATTTATCCCTTCCTATCAGTAATCTTCTCATACATGTGTGTCTGTTGATGTGTCATCTGATTGATGTCACTGCTGTGTGGAGGGAACGGCTGGCAACTGCTGCATGTGAGCAGGTGCCCAAATGTAAAGTTCTGGAGCTAAACATGCTGCACATAGTTCTGGATTACCCACAAATGGTCATTGAGAATGACATGTTGGCTCAGAGCTACCATCTGTTGTTGCAAAATATAGACCTGTATGTTTTATCACAGCTGCTGACTGGATTACACCCCAACAGCGTGCACCATCCCGGGGACTGAATGACATCCTGCCTGCAGCTGTTCAACCCTTGCGCAGCCGTCCTTCAGGTAATTCTAGCATGAGGTGTCTGTTGATGTGTCATCTGATTGATGTCACTGCTGTGTGGAGGGAACGGCTGGCAACTGCTGCATGTGAGCAGGTGCCCAAATGTAAAGTTCTGGAGCTAAACATGCTGCACATAGTTCTGGATTACCCACAAATGGTCATTGAGAATGACATGTTGGCTCAGAGCTACCATCTGTTGTTGCCAAATCTAGACCTGTATGTCTTATCACAGCTGCTGACCGGATTACACCCCAGCAGCGTGCACCATCCCGGGGACTGAATGACATCCTGGCTGCAGCTGTTCAACCCTCGCGCACCCGTCCTTCAGGTAATTCTGGCATGAGGTGTGTCACTGGCTTCGACTCCAAAGCCATGACAGAGATCCTGATTCCCCTCTGCATGTAATCAGCAGTCGTTGTGTACTAAGTGAAATACAAATCAGGAGTGTCATGTGCCTGTCTGACAATTGGTGATGCAGATAATTGAGAATGTTGTCACTTCCCTCTACAGCTGCTGGTTCAGGGACAGCTAGGCCTACGAAAGCCGTGAGGAGACAGGTCCAGCAGGTGACACTGAAGTAAGCACAGGATTCACATCAGGTGGATTCCAGGTAGATTTATTACCATCAGAGAGAACAACTTATACAACCACACAGGACAGACTCTAACTGCTAATGAGCTCTCAACACATCATGGAACCCAGAACCCTAGTGATACAATAACACTCCATAATAGAACATGACCACAGATAACATGGACACTACACACCTTCCCCCCCAAAAAAACAAAAAAAACACACAAAAAAAACTAAAACATAACAAAATCATTCATTTTAACAGGTGGTTTTCTCACCCGAGAACTTTTCCTTGGAACAGGTGGAATGGACACTTCAACAGGAGAACTAACAAGTTGGTTCTCAACAGGGACCACATTAGATGTTGCAGAGGAACATTGAGTCAAACAAGGTTCAGCAGCATTCCCAACATTATCCAAAATGTCAATATTTGAAGAAGGAAACACCCCTTCAAACTCAGAATTAGAACCATTCAATGTATCCAGAAAATTTTGAAAGTCCCCATTCTCCTCAGTGTCCAAAGACTCCTTTACTGGAGAAACAGGTGAATCATCACAAAAATCTTTGGATCTAAATATGGATATCCGTCTGAAATTCCATATTTTGCCACCATGTTCCCTAACAGCTCTGCTGAAAACCTCAATTACTTTCACCGGGTCAGACCATCTAGACCATCTTTTGTCAATACCACCCAATTTAACACGAACTAAATCACCCACTTTGATTTTACAAACTTTTGAAGAGTTGTTGTTCCTCGTGTTTTGCATCCTATCTTGATATCTTTGAATCCGCTCTCTAACTATTTTGAAATCCACCATGGGATCAGGACACTTGTTTTTCCTCAACCAACATGGCATAAGCTTTGAGGACGGTTTTCTTCCTCTTAACATCTCAAATGGAGAACAACCTGTAACAGAATGGGGAGTCATCCGATATGTGTGCAAAGTGGCCCGTAAAGCCTTCCTCCAATCAATATTACTTTTAATAGCTAGCTGTATAGATTCTTTCACAACCCTATTGAAACGCTCAACCTGGCCATTAGCCATTGGGTTATAGTTAGAAACTCTTTTATACGTGACCCCGCATTTGTTTAGAAACATTTCAAATTCTTGACTGACAAATTGTGGCCCATTATCAGAAACCAATTCAGATGGAATACCTTCTCCACTAAAAATGCTGTCTAAAAATTCTATCACGTGATTAGAGGTTATTTTATCCACCACCTTGACTTCTGGCCATTTCGAAAAATAATCCACTAAAACCACCGCAAAGACCTGTTTAGCAGAAGGAAAATTCAAAGGCCCGATAATATCAATCCCTAATTTACTCCAGGGACACAGGGAATACTCAATAGGTGAAATCCCCACAGATAAAGGTTTGACCGATTTGTCACTCTTAGAACATTGAATACAATCTCTAACCCACCTGTCCACCATGCCATCCATGCTTGGCCACCAATAGAACTCTCTCAAGCGACGTTTGGTGGAGGACATTCCCAGATGTCCTTCATGTGACAACTTTACTAACTGTTCTCTGACACTTTGAGGTGGAACAATCTTATCGCCTCTAATTACGAACCCATGCAAAAACATAAGTTCATCATTAACTTTCCAAAACGAACTCAACTCACCACTCAACTTCCTTTCTTCCGGCCATTCTCCTTGTAAATACTTTACAACATTTTGTAAAATGTCATCTTCCGACATTGCCTTAAACCAAGTCTCCTCCGAGATGGCACCCGAACTTACACTTTCCTTCACATCTTCCATAGTATAAGCTACGTCACATTCCTCAGAGGTAATACTTACACCAGAACTCTCATCTAAAGACAATCGAGACATGCAATCCGCATGAACATTCAAACGGCCAGGAATATACACAACTGAGCACTGGTATTCCTGCAATTTAGCAGCTAACCTGGCTAACCGAGCAGTCAAAGTTCTACCACCACCAGCCGCTAACATGTTTATCAGAGGTTTATGGTCAGTCCTTAATTGAAACTTTGTCCCCCATAAAAATTGCCTAAAATGCTGAGCAGCCCAGGTACACGCAAGTAATTCCTTTTCAATAGTGGAGTAATTAACCTCCGCTCCTCTTAAAGTTCTTGAGGCATACGAAACAACATACTCCTCCCCAAATTTCTTTTGTAAAAGCACAGCGCCTAAACCAGTGTTGCTAGCGTCTACCGCTACCATACATTCCCCACCAATAGTAAAAGGTCTCAAAAACGGAGCCACACAAATCTCGTTTTTAAGTGTTTCAAAAGCTAACTTTTGCTCACTTTCCCAGATAAATTTAGCGTTTTTCTTCAGTAGATTGCGCAACGGAAACACTTTCGAGGCATAGTTCTTGACAAACTTACTGTAAAATTCCGTTAAACCTAAGAATGACAACAATTGATCTTTAGAAGTAGGAGACGGAGCCTTAGTAATACTAGCTACATGATCCATTTTTGGTTTAATACCCTCTCTTGAAATCTCGTAGCCTAAATATTCCACATTATCTTTTCTGAATTTGCATTTGGAAAGTTTAAGCGTTAAGCCTTTACACTGTATGTTATTCAACACCTTTTTTAGGTTACTATCATGGTCTTCAAAGTCTTTCCCAAAAATCAGAATATCATCCTGAAAGGCTATGGCACCAGGGCAACCTTCCAGGACATCCTTCATGATTCTCTGAAAGACCGAAGCGGCACTAGCCAAACCAAATGGCATCCTCTTATATTGATACATGCCCTCCGGAGTAATGAAAGCTGTCAAGCATTTGGATTGTTCATGTAACATAATCTGGTGGTATGCACTTGCCAAATCAACTGTGGAAAACACACACGCACCAGATAAAGTTGATATCAATTCATGAATGTTGGGTAAAGGATGCCTATCAATCCAAATCTCCTTATTTAAGCTACGGAGATCAACACACAACCTAAGATCTCCGTTGCCTTTAAGGGAAAGAACCACCGGAGAAACCCATGGGGATGATTCTATAGGTTCGATAATATTCCTTGAAACTAGATCCTCCAACATGTCTTTCAACTTATCACGATATGCTAAGGGAACATTACGAACCCTATGTCTTACAGGAATAGCAGAGTCCTTTAATATTATTTTGTGTTTAAAGTTTGCATATTCCCCAAGCTGATCACTGAATACTTTAGGAAACATTTTTTTAATGTCATCCACGCAATCCCCACTGAAAATACTGTATACTGGTGGAGACGCATTGGGATCTAATTTTATGCCCAATTCTTGTTGATGGGGCCACCCAAGTATAGATACCCCTTTGGTTGCTACGTATAATTTCCCTTTAGTTGACTTCCCTTTGAAAGACAGATCTGTCCAAAAATAACCTTCCAATGCAATTTTGTGCCCTGAGTAACTACCAGGTTTAATGTCCGGAGGTAATAATTCTCTGTTCTCCCATAGTTTTATGAATAGATCCCTACCTATAATGGAGTACCACGCACACGAATCTATCATCATCATGACTTCTTTTCCATCTATTAATATGGAACCAGATGGAAACCCTTTACAATTGTTTTCAGAAACACAAGCAATGCAATTAAATTCATTAAACTCTGTTGCAATCTCCTCTTCATCACAGGTAATACAATTGACTTTTTGTTGAGATCTGCACATTTTTCCAAAATGACCTGGCTTTTTACATTTAATACAAATTTAAGTCCATGCTGGGCATCCCTTATAGTTTCCAACATGTTCAAAGCTGCCACACCTATAGCAGATCACAGGATTTCTCCTGTTGCTAAATTTATTGTCCTTCAAACTTGGATCTCTTCTAATAAAAACAGAAGGAGTCTTCTTTTGAAAAACCTGAGGCTTCACTACTGAAACTTCAGCTACAGGGTCTTGTGCTTTAACATTGACAATTGAAGGATGACCTCTGATCTCACTTACAAACTTTTCTGATTGTTCTATGCCTTTAGCGATATTGACCACAGCATTCAAAGAAGATTCAGTACCCAACCATAACCTCTCTTGTATCTTTTTACTTTTGGTTTTCATCATTATTTGGTCCCTAAGCACTTGCTCGTAATTGATGGTATCAAACGCACAAGAACCGGCAAGAGAACGTAAAGCTGACACATAGTTTTCAATGGATTCGTCCTCTTTTTGAGCACGGGACTAAAATTAAAATCTTTCCATCACAATGTTTATTTTCTTCCCGAATCTGGTGCTCATCTTTTTAACTGCTACCTCAAACACATTTACGCCTTCAGTGCTCTCGTTAGGAGGCAAATTATCCCTTGACCACCTAAACAATGTCTTAACAAATCCAATTTCCTTTTTGGGGAACAACCTTCCTCCTCTAAAACCTCAACATAGGCCAGAAACATGGGATACCATAAATCCCATTCCATTTTAGGTTCTCCAGCTGTAGGCAAAAAATGTGGTGGTGCCGAAATGTTAGACATTTTAATAAAAACTTTTAGTTGCATTTACAAAAAAAAAAAATATAGGCGTAATTAAACTGAGTAAAACACAGATACCACCATAGTTATTGCTTGGAGTCTTGTTTTTTTTTTTTTTTTAAGAATATAATTTGATTGAAGAGGAAAAAAGAAGAAAAAAAAATGAAAAATAAAAATTTGAATGGAAATGAGTAACGTGACTTCTCTTTTTTTTTCCTTAAATTAAGCAAAATTGTATAAGTCAGGTAATACTGTTTGCCACACGTGTAAAATTGCCAATATTAACCACTGTATCCGAAACTAGACCAATCCAAAATGGCGGCTAAAACGTGTGACATCATCACGCTCCCAGCATGCTTTGCTGACTTGGGATCTTCTGTGAGAAGGGAGGCGCGTAAACAAGAGAATGCTGAAGATGATTCCTGACAAGAACGCTGCATACAGCTCGAGCGGGTGAGTGTGGCTTTTTCAAAACATAACCACGTAACCGCTACGATCTCCCCAGCATACGCACGCCAGTATTTCCATACGCTGAAACTTTCCGATTTTGGTGAAACACTCAGCCGCAGGCGCGATCAAAGCGCAAGACAGTTTCACACACTGCCGCAGGCGCGATCAGAGCGCAAGACGGTTTCACACACTGCCGCAGGCGCGATCAAAGCGCAAGACGGTTTCACACACTGCCGCAAGCACATTCAAAGTGCAGACCTCTTAAGAAAGTGTCATAGGCACAAGTATCGACCGCTCCAAAACGCCACTTCAATAAACGATTGAACAGCAGTATCAAACAGCCGCAGGTGCAATAAAAAGCACATACCATTTAAACAGCCGCAGGTGCATTCATGCACAACCAGAAAAAAAATACCTTGAACGCGTCTTCACTAGTGAACGCTGTCCTCCTCTGACTCCCAGTCGTCGCCAGTGTGAAGTAAGCACAGGATTCACATCAGGTGGATTCCAGGTAGATTTATTACCATCAGAGAGAACAACTTATACAACCACACAGGACAGACTCTAACTGCTAATGAGCTCTCAACACATCATGGAACCCAGAACCCTAGTGATACAATAACACTCCATAATAGAACATGACCACAGATAACATGGACACTACACACCTTCCCCCCCAAAAAAACAAAAAAAACACACAAAAAAAACTAAAACATAACAAAATCATTCATTTTAACAGGTGGTTTTCTCACCCGAGAACTTTTCCTTGGAACAGGTGGAATGGACACTTCAACAGGAGAACTAACAAGTTGGTTCTCAACAGGGACCACATTAGATGTTGCAGAGGAACATTGAGTCAAACAAGGTTCAGCAGCATTCCCAACATTATCCAAAATGTCAATATTTGAAGAAGGAAACACCCCTTCAAACTCAGAATTAGAACCATTCAATGTATCCAGAAAATTTTGAAAGTCCCCATTCTCCTCAGTGTCCAAAGACTCCTTTACTGGAGAAACAGGTGAATCATCACAAAAATCTTTGGATCTAAATATGGATATCCGTCTGAAATTCCATATTTTGCCACCATGTTCCCTAACAGCTCTGCTGAAAACCTCAATTACTTTCACCGGGTCAGACCATCTAGACCATCTTTTGTCAATACCACCCAATTTAACACGAACTAAATCACCCACTTTGATTTTACAAACTTTTGAAGAGTTGTTGTTCCTCGTGTTTTGCATCCTATCTTGATATCTTTGAATCCGCTCTCTAACTATTTTGAAATCCACCATGGGATCAGGACACTTGTTTTTCCTCAACCAACATGGCATAAGCTTTGAGGACGGTTTTCTTCCTCTTAACATCTCAAATGGAGAACAACCTGTAACAGAATGGGGAGACATCCGATATGTGTGCAAAGTGGCCCGTAAAGCCTTCCTCCAATCAATATTACTTTTAATAGCTAGCTGTATAGATTCTTTCACAACCCTATTGAAACGCTCAACCTGGCCATTAGCCATTGGGTTATAGTTAGAAACTCTTTTATGCGTGACCCCGCATTTGTTTAGAAACATTTCAAATTCTTGACTGACAAATTGTGGCCCATTATCAGAAACCAATTCAGATGGAATACCTTCTCCACTAAAAATGCTGTCTAAAAATTCTATCACGTGATTAGAGGTTATTTTATCCACCACCTTGACTTCTGGCCATTTCGAAAAATAATCCACTAAAACCACCGCAAAGACCTGTTTAGCAGAAGGAAAATTCAAAGGCCCGATAATATCAATCCCTAATTTACTCCAGGGACACAGGGAATACTCAATAGGTGAAATCCCCACAGATAAAGGTTTGACCGATTTGTCACTCTTAGAACATTGAATACAATCTCTAACCCACCTGTCCACCATGCCATCCATGCTTGGCCACCAATAGAACTCTCTCAAGCGACGTTTGGTGGAGGACATTCCCAGATGTCCTTCATGTGACAACTTTACTAACTGTTCTCTGACACTTTGAGGTGGAACAATCTTATCGCCTCTAATTACGAACCCATGCAAAAACATAAGTTCATCATTAACTTTCCAAAACGAACTCAACTCACCACTCAACTTCCTTTCTTCCGGCCATTCTCCTTGTAAATACTTTACAACATTTTGTAAAATGTCATCTTCCGACATTGCCTTAAACCAAGTCTCCTCCGAGATGGCACCCGAACTTACACTTTCCTTCACATCTTCCATAGTATAAGCTACGTCACATTCCTCAGAGGTAATACTTACACCAGAACTCTCATCTAAAGACAATCGAGACATGCAATCCGCATGAACATTCAAACGGCCAGGAATATACACAACTGAGCACTGGTATTCCTGCAATTTAGCAGCTAACCTGGCTAACCGAGCAGTCAAAGTTCTACCACCACCAGCCGCTAACATGTTTATCAGAGGTTTATGGTCAGTCCTTAATTGAAACTTTGTCCCCCATAAAAATTGCCTAAAATGCTGAGCAGCCCAGGTACACGCAAGTAATTCCTTTTCAATAGTGGAGTAATTAACCTCCGCTCCTCTTAAAGTTCTTGAGGCATACGAAACAACATACTCCTCCCCAAATTTCTTTTGTAAAAGCACAGCGCCTAAACCAGTGTTGCTAGCGTCTACCGCTACCATACATTCCCCACCAATAGTAAAAGGTCTCAAAAACGGAGCCACACAAATCTCGTTTTTAAGTGTTTCAAAAGCTAACTTTTGCTCACTTTCCCAGATAAATTTAGCGTTTTTCTTCAGTAGATTGCGCAACGGAAACACTTTCGAGGCATAGTTCTTGACAAACTTACTGTAAAATTCCGTTAAACCTAAGAATGACAACAATTGATCTTTAGAAGTAGGAGACGGAGCCTTAGTAATACTAGCTACATGATCCATTTTTGGTTTAATACCCTCTCTTGAAATCTCGTGGCCTAAATATTCCACATTATCTTTTCTGAATTTGCATTTGGAAAGTTTAAGCGTTAAGCCTTTACACTGTATGTTATTCAACACCTTTTTTAGGTTACTATCATGGTCTTCAAAGTCTTTCCCAAAAATCAGAATATCATCCTGAAAGGCTATGGCACCAGGGCAACCTTCCAGGACATCCTTCATGATTCTCTGAAAGACCGAAGCGGCACTAGCCAAACCAAATGGCATCCTCTTATATTGATACATGCCCTCCGGAGTAATGAAAGCTGTCAAGCATTTGGATTGTTCATGTAACATAATCTGGTGGTATGCACTTGCCAAATCAACTGTGGAAAACACACACGCACCAGATAAAGTTGATATCAATTCATGAATGTTGGGTAAAGGATGCCTATCAATCCAAATCTCCTTATTTAAGCTACGGAGATCAACACACAACCTAAGATCTCCGTTGCCTTTAAGGGAAAGAACCACCGGAGAAACCCATGGGGATGATTCTATAGGTTCGATAATATTCCTTGAAACTAGATCCTCCAACATGTCTTTCAACTTATCACGATATGCTAAGGGAACATTACGAACCCTATGTCTTACAGGAATAGCAGAGTCCTTTAATATTATTTTGTGTTTAAAGTTTGCATATTCCCCAAGCTGATCACTGAATACTTTAGGAAACATTTTTTTAATGTCATCCACGCAATCCCCACTGAAAATACTGTATACTGGTGGAGACGCATTGGGATCTAATTTTATGCCCAATTCTTGTTGATGGGGCCACCCAAGTATAGATACCCCTTTGGTTGCTACGTATAATTTCCCTTTAGTTGACTTCCCTTTGAAAGACAGATCTGTCCAAAAATAACCTTCCAATGCAATTTTGTGCCCTGAGTAACTACCAGGTTTAATGTCCGGAGGTAATAATTCTCTGTTCTCCCATAGTTTTATGAATAGATCCCTACCTATAATGGAGTACCACGCACACGAATCTATCATCATCATGACTTCTTTTCCATCTATTAATATGGAACCAGATGGAAACCCTTTACAATTGTTTTCAGAAACACAAGCAATGCAATTAAATTCATTAAACTCTGTTGCAATCTCCTCTTCATCACAGGTAATACAATTGACTTTTTGTTGAGATCTGCACA
The DNA here is from genome assembly GCF_964204655.1 of Triturus cristatus. NCBI lineage: Eukaryota > Metazoa > Chordata > Amphibia > Caudata > Salamandridae > Triturus > Triturus cristatus. Next base: position 1,174,221,182 of record NC_140590.1, on the reverse strand, counting down.
TTTTTCCAAAATGACCTGGCTTTTTACATTTAATACAAATTTAAGTCCATGCTGGGCATCCCTTATAGTTTCCAACATGTTCAAAGCTGCCACACCTATAGCAGATCACAGGATTTCTCCTGTTGCTAAATTTATTGTCCTTCAAACTTGGATCTCTTCTAATAAAAACAGAAGGAGTCTTCTTTTGAAAAACCTGAGGCTTCACTACTGAAACTTCAGCTACAGGGTCTTGTGCTTTAACATTGACAATTGAAGGATGACCTCTGATCTCACTTACAAACTTTTCTGATTGTTCTATGCCTTTAGCGATATTGACCACAGCATTCAAAGAAGATTCAGTACCCAACCATAACCTCTCTTGTATCTTTTTACTTTTGGTTTTCATCATTATTTGGTCCCTAAGCACTTGCTCGTAATTGATGGTATCAAACGCACAAGAACCGGCAAGAGAACGTAAAGCTGACACATAGTTTTCAATGGATTCGTCCTCTTTTTGAGCACGGGACTAAAATTTAAATCTTTCCATCACAATGTTTATTTTCTTCCCGAATCTGGTGCTCATCTTTTTAACTGCTACCTCAAACACATTTACGCCTTCAGTGCTCTCGTTAGGAGGCAAATTATCCCTTGACCACCTAAACAATGTCTTAACAAATCCAATTTCCTTTTTGGGGAACAACCTTCCTCCTCTAAAACCTCAACATAGGCCAGAAACATGGGATACCATAAATCCCATTCCATTTTAGGTTCTCCAGCTGTAGGCAAAAAATGTGGTGGTGCCGAAATGTTAGACATTTTAATAAAAACTTTTAGTTGCATTTACAAAAAAAAAAAATATAGGCGTAATTAAACTGAGTAAAACACAGATACCACCATAGTTATTGCTTGGAGTCTTGTTTTTTTTTTTTTTTTAAGAATATAATTTGATTGAAGAGGAAAAAAGAAGAAAAAAAAATGAAAAATAAAAATTTGAATGGAAATGAGTAACGTGACTTCTCTTTTTTTTTCCTTAAATTAAGCAAAATTGTATAAGTCAGGTAATACTGTTTGCCACACGAGTAAAATTGCCAATATTAACCACTGTATCCGAAACTAGACCAATCCAAAATGGCGGCTAAAACGTGTGACATCATCACGCTCCCAGCATGCTTTGCTGACTTGGGATCTTCTGTGAGAAGGGAGGCGCGTAAACAAGAGAATGCTGAAGATGATTCCTGACAAGAACGCTGCATACAGCTCGAGCGGGTGAGTGTGGCTTTTTCAAAACATAACCACGTAACCGCTACGATCTCCCCAGCATACGCACGCCAGTATTTCCATACGCTGAAACTTTCCGATTTTGGTGAAACACTCAGCCGCAGGCGCGATCAAAGCGCAAGACAGTTTCACACTCTGCCGCAGGCGCGATCAGAGCGCAAGACGGTTTCACACACTGCCGCAGGCGCGATCAAAGCGCAAGACGGTTTCACACACTGCCGCAAGCACATTCAAAGTGCAGACCTCTTAAGAAAGTGTCATAGGCACAAGTATCGACCGCTCCAAAACGCCACTTCAATAAACGATTGAACAGCAGTATCAAACAGCCGCAGGTGCAATAAAAAGCACATACCATTTAAACAGCCGCAGGTGCATTCATGCACAACCAGAAAAAAAATACCTTGAACGCGTCTTCACTAGTGAACGCTGTCCTCCTCTGACTCCCAGTCGTCGCCAGTGTGAAGTAAGCACAGGATTCACATCAGGTGGATTCCAGGTAGATTTATTACCATCAGAGAGAACAACTTATACAACCACACAGGACAGACTCTAACTGCTAATGAGCTCTCAACACATCATGGAACCCAGAACCCTAGTGATACAATAACACTCCATAATAGAACATGACCACAGATAACATGGACACTACAGACACTAGGGGGGAACACCAAGGGACAGAGAGTTGTGGCTGGAGCTGGTGAGTTTGCCTGTATCTGTGTAACACCTCAGTGCTATGGTGTGAGCTGTCATTTGTGGTGGTACCCTACACAGGTCACATGATCCTCATCTGTTGATGCAAAGTACAGTTAATTCAAACCCTTGTGTTGCACCACATGTTATACCAGGTCAATCCCTAATACGGTTGCAACCTCTGTTCCAGGGGATGCTGATGACGAGGATGACAGGCCTATGACCAGTGCGGGCCGACGGGGAATCAGAGGGGAGAATCCCCTGATCCTCCAAGCTGTGATGTCGGCTGCAAGCACTGCTCAGGAGGAGGAGGATGATTTTCCTGAGGACGTCTACTTGGTGGATGATGAGGACTACATGTCTGATGACGATGAAGATGCCAATGTACGCTATCGTGCCAGATTGGCTAAATCGGTCAGGGCATCAACTCCTCTGCCAAGCAACGTCCGTCAGCCTCCTCCCAGGCATACCATGGCCTGTCCCCAGACTCGAGCAAACCAGCCACAGCACCCACGCATCACAACACAGACATCACTCCCTCACAGTCCTCACGTCCAGGACCAACATGGTGGTTCCCCTACCCACTCTTCCCTAGACAGTGTATTCCTGCCATCCTCTCCACCATCTGGGGGTGGTACCAGCCCTGTTGTGCTGCCGGAATCCCCTGGGCACCATTCACCTGCCCACAGGCTCCCACCTGCCACCCCCCCCCCCCGCTGTAGGACCTGCTCGTACCATCCATGGCAGACAGCTGCAGAGAGGGCCTGCACCCGGCTGTGATGACCAGTGGGAGCAGGACTTCTACCAACAGCAGAACGATGTGAGGCAGGAAATTAGTGCCATAGGGGCTACCCTGTCCGACATGTCGGACTCCCTGCAGGACATGGTCCACTTCCCTCAGGCGGTGGAGAGGCTGAGCCAAGTGTTGGATAGGATGGATAGGACTTGGCAGGATATGTCCAGAAATATGCGAGACATGCTATCCATCCAGAGGGAAGAGAGTGCAAGACACCATGCCTTGGCCATGAAGATGATGGAGGGCATATTGAGAGTGAGCCAACCTTTCCCTTCACGGTCAACGCAGGGAGGGGAGCCATCATATCTGCCCACAGGACAGCACATCCCCACACCTGTACCAACTGCACACCAACACAGCAAAGGGAGACATCCACACCAGCGGCCTGAACTGGCACTCCCAACACCAACCCCTGTTCAGGCACTCCTGCCACCTGCACAACCACCACCAACCCCTGTACAGGCACTCCCGCCACCTACACAACCACCATCAACACCTGTACAGGCACTGCCCCCACCTGCACAACCACCAACAACCCCTGTACAGGCACTCCCACCACCTGCACAACCAAAACCACCCCCTGTACAGGCACTCCCACCACCTGCACAACCACCACCACCTGTACAGTCACTCCCGCCACCTGCACAACCACCACCACCTGTACAGTCACCCCCGCCACCTGCACAACCACCACCACCTGTACAGTCACTCCCGCCACCTGCACAACCACCACCACCACCTGTACAGGCACTCCCACCACGTGAACAACCACCAGCAACCCCTGTACAGGCACTCCCGCCACCTGCCCAACCAGCACCACCACCACCTGTACAGGCACTCCCACCACGTGCACAACCTGCCCTTGTCCAGGCACAACCATCAAGTGTGCATACACCATCTGCCCCAGCACATGTGGATGACCCTGGACAGTCCCTTGGACAGTACCCACCTCCACGTAGGCGGCGAGCCAGACCTGAGCACTCCGAGCGGTCATCCCCCCCCAAATTGCGGCGTCGCACTCACCAGTGACAGGAACCCAGGACAATGTGATCACGTGATTGTGTGTGCACCAAATAAACACCTACCAAAAATAAAATTCTGTTGTGTATCATGTCCTGTGTAACGATGTAGGTGGCCTCGAGATGTGAGAAGGTATGTGTGTGTGTGACACAGTTACAAGTGTAACCCATCATTGCAACCAGCCATTATGTGCATAGCAGATGACTCACCAAATATGTATCCATATTCAGAACCAGACATTCAGAATGAAGTCAAACAAGTGGAAGTTATTAGTATTCCGAATTGTATTTTAAGAAGGTACAAAAGAAGGGAGAAAGGAAAACAAATGATGATCTTAATGCAGAGGGAGATGGGAACCTGGATTGGGGTGGGGCAACAAAAATATAACACATCAGGGAGCGTCAGGGAAAACAGTCTATTTACAAGGGGAAAATAAAATAATTGTTCACGTCAAAAGTCAAGTGTCCTTCTGGTCATCCTCTAGGACCACAATGTCCAGATCCTCAGAGTCCGATGCAGGCACACGTCTGGCGGGTGCAGGAACAGGCACCACTTGGGTTCGTGCCACACGAGGAGTACGGGGGGAAACAGTGTGGGCCAACGGACAGGGGGAGACATTGACAGTGGTATGGGAAGGGATTGGGGAGACAACAGACGACATGGCTGCGGTCAGTGAATTGATGCTGGTGGTGAGGGTGGCCATTGTTCGGAGCATGTCCTCTCGCATCATGCATACCTCCATACACACTTGTAGCTGGATGCGAGCGGACATGTCTGGCTGACCCTCACACATCCACATCAAGTCCACTGGCACAGCCACAGGAGGAACAACACCGGGAGGGGCCTGGGGGGGAAAGGAGGGTTGTGGTGCCTGAGGTCCGGAGCCAATGATGTTGGGGAGCTGGCGGCTACGATGAGGGGGACTGGTTGCAGGGGATGCAGCTGGGTCCCCCGATGGAATGGGGAACTCTAGAGGTAGGGAGGGGCTGATGGCAGGCCCAGATTGTTTGTTGGCCTGCCCCGAGGACACCTTTTTAGGGACCACAGGTGAAGAGTCCTGAGGAGAGTAGCTCTCCAACACCTCATGGTCCGAGGTGTCGTGTTCACCCCCCCCCCCGATTCAATGTCTGCAGCCTCCACCCGGGATGTGGCACCAGCATCAGGGTGTCCCTTGTCAGTCCGGGTGGACGCAATCCCCTTGCCTCTTGATGTTGAGGGTCCCTCCTCATCCTCCTCTTCCTCGCTGGTGGAAAGAGGGTGTAGCCGCCGCCGCACTGGTGGCCTCGCGCTCCGGACCTGGTCCTGCTGCCCTTCTGTTTCACCAGCTGTGCCTGCTGAAATGTAAGCAAAATCCGAATGTTATGTTTGTGTCATGCAGGACTAGACACATTCATAGGAGCCAAGGTCAGACTTATTTTCCTCTGATCACACTCAATAGTTGTCAGTGTCTATGAGCTGACATTACATGTATGTTCACCGTCATTTACTGGATTGAGTCTGACATGGCCATCTCACGTGGATGTGTGTGGCTTACACAACTGTATTGGCCAACCCTCAACCTGGCATTCTGGTGATCTGTGTGTCCTGCCACAGCTACATGTGCAGGTTCCAAAAGCAGTCCACCAATGGAGAACATGAAGTCCAGAATCTCAGATTATGGCCATTCATAGGGAGTCGCAGCTATTGAAGGTCTGGACTAGTGTCATCTGCTTTGTAGCATTGTATGGGACACGACAAGTGGCGAATGTGGGTCACACATGCACTGAGGCTTTGGCCTATTTCTGTAGCTAAATTGTGAGTCTAGCCTTTGGCTGTCCCCACACATGTTCTGACAATCCAGTGGCACATATTGGCTTTGGTGACTGATATGGTAATGCAGTACACCGCTGAACACTGGGGGAATTTAGTGACAGCTACCTGTACATGTGAAATGTGAAACAGGCCACTGAGGCTGAGACGTCTGTCAGTGGACACCCCTTGCAAATTTAGAAACGCATAAGAGTGATGCAAGGATGTCAAAGTCTGTCTTGACTCCATGGCACATGATGTTTTGTCACAATTGGAACCCAAACTCTAAAAATGCAATGCAAGTCATAGCATCCAATACCCTTTGGCCTGCCATGCGCACACTGGACAGTGTCTGTACCATTGCTCATCCAATGCACACATGATTTCCTAGTGCCAATTGTAGTGGTGCGGGAAGAGCTGATTTCAGTACAAATGCACAATTATGGCTCATTTAGCCAGTTGTCATGACGAGACTCCAACTCCCAAAATGCACTCTGCCCTGTACAGTCCATATGCCACAGTGTGCCTTTTTAAGCTTGGTGACTGCTGCATGGACACGGAATCTGTGAATGGAGGCATCGGACACACAATGGTACAGCACTGTTTCACTCACATCATACTCCCAGACACATTTAGCATATGATGCACTTACCATGTCCCTGCTGCTCATGCTCCTCCAGCTGGGCATGGAGGGTCGGCCAAGCTGATCGCAGGACCCTCCTGTACAGTGGGGATAGGCGAGGACGATGCACATGGTGCTGGGAAGACTGGCCCACCAGCTCCTCAGCCTTGTGCCGGGCCCACCGTTTTAGGTCCTCCCAGCGCTTGCGGCATGCCCTCGCACTCCTGGTGTGGACTCCCACTGCACTGCAGCGCTCGGCGATGTTGGCCCACAGCCTGGCCCGGGCTGCATTGCTCAGCTGGTGTTCAGGGTCCCCATATAGCTGAGAAAATTTGGCCAGCACCCCCTCAGCCAAGATGTTCAACTCACTTTCAGTGAAAGGGGGTGCCTTCTCTTCGTAACCCTCAGCCATTATGGGGATAATAAGAAGGATGAGAGCAGCAGGATGTCAGAGGATCTGTCTGTGATAGAGGATGACTCAGAATGAACACAAAATGGCTGCCAACTATTTCCTGTGATGTATTTCCTGCCTCCCACTTCCTGTAAAACATTTCCTGAATGAAATTATGTGTTCTGGGTCATTTTCGGAGTTTACGGCCCGTAAGCGCAGTTTCCGGTTCCGGAGCGGGGGGTCCGCACACGGGCCGTACGCTCCGTAATCGGAGCGTCCGCACACGGGCCGTACGCTCCGTAATCGGAGCTTCCGCTTTTAGGCCGTAAACTCCGAAAATGACCCGGAACATATAATTCCATACAGGAAATGTTTGACAGGGAGTGGGAGGCAGGAAATACATCACAGGAAATAGTTGGCAGCCATTTTGTATTCATCCAGATGCATCCACAATCTGGAATCAAATCTACTGCCATCCTGCTGTTCTGTTGTGGATAAAAAAGAAAAGACAGTGCATGTGAGAATTATTTAAATGTGACAAGAGGGTGAAGAGACCATTTCAAGACATTTCTGCAGTTTCAGTTTCAGTTTCTCATGCTTTGCATTATGGTACATGTAGTCCATATTAGGTGCTCATTTGCAGAGTTGTGTGATGTGTTACGGAACATTGTGTTGGAGAAGTGTGGATATATCACAGACACATGGGGGCAGATTTACGGCTCCTGGCGCATCTCTGCTAATCAGCAGAGATGCGTCAGAAGAGTTGCGATGCATCTGCCCACCCGTGCGCCAACACAGATGCGCCGCATTGACAATGCGGTGCACCGTGGTGCTCGGATGTGCAGATGCGTGACGCATCCCCCGTTGGAAAGGCGGCGCATTGCTGGAGTTGCATCGCATGCGCAACGCAGCTCCAGCAAGGCTCGGGGGTGCCCTATCCCTATGATGCTGCGTCAATCCTTACGCCTGCTTCAAGCAGGCGCAGGGTTTTGACGCAGCATGGCCTTAAAAGTGACTGAGTGAAATATTGTAGATTTCAGCCAGCCACTTTTATGAGGCGTTCCTGCGCCGGAAGTCCCCCCCTGCGCCTGAACGCCTACATGTGGCGCAGGCCTTTACAACGTGACGCATCTCCCAGATGCGTCATATAGTACATACCCCGCAGCATGGCGCTGGCTTTGCACCGCCGCTGCGTCACATAAGTGACGCAACGGCAGCGTGAAAGGGCCGCAAGTCCCACATTAATCTGCCCCATGGTGTCTGATTGACCCATTGCATCACTCACGTCGTGGGCGCATCATTTCTGGGGGAGTCACATCTGTTGATGGCACAGGGCCGACAATGCTATGGTTATGGCCTTTTCTGATCAAGAGACCCATCCTCATGAGGTCCGGCAAGGTCTCTCAGTACATGTATCATCTTCCATCTGCGGCTATAGATTCTTTAGGGACATCCACTACACTGATCGCTGACATGGGCACATGTGCTGAAGCAGGCTCAACCTTTTGACTACTGTCAAGAGCTGTGATTAACATGCAGTTAGTGTGGCTTGCAAAGTTGCCTCAGGAAGGAATTTATTGACACAGTCGTGTATATCCAAGTTTCATCATTGGCAACAGACAGCAATCCACATTTAGTCCATTCCACTACAGGTTGCTCATGTGAAAAACGTGGCAACAAGCTGCTCACGGACTTGCATGCCCTGACCTCGGTTATGTGCCATGGCCCGGTTTCCCAGATTCATAGGTAGCCGAGGTTCCAGCGGTATCTGTAAGCCATGTGTTAAGGCAATGTTGTGCAAGACACAACAGGCTAAAATGATCTTGCACACTACTTCTGGGGAGTACTGCAGCACCCCCCCTGTACGGTCGAGACATCTGAATCGCGACTTCAACAGACCAAAAGTGCGCTCTATGATGGCTCGAGTCCGTATGTGTGCCCTATTGTACCTACGCTGTGGTACAGTGTCTGCACGCCTGTAAGGGGTGAGGAGATGTGGGGTGAGTGCATACCCAGCGTCACCTGAGTAGAGGGGAAAGGGCAGTTGATTAGATTTCCCTCTTTGACTTGCACAGGACATGATCTATACTGTATTACATGCATTGTCAGGTGGGCCCTGTATCTAGCTTTATGATTCTTATAGTACAATGGTTAATGTTGGGGGGCATTCAGACATTTCAAAAACACATATTCCTCCTTTCTAACGCTTGGTACTTACCCAGTAGCCACATGTTGCCAAATTCTCCCGCAGCCATCCGCCGGGCAAGAGGTGACATGCGGAATATGAAGCTGTCATGGGTACTGCCGGGGAACACCGCATGCACATCAATGAACCTCCCTCTGGCATCACAGACAGCTTGCACGTTGATGGAATGCCATCGGTGTCTGTTGCAGAAGATGTGTGCAATGTGGCGGGGTGGCTGAAGGGCTACATGGGTACAGTCAATTGCACCCAGCACACGTGGAAAATCTTGTGCTGCCCTTTGTCTCAGGGCCAGTGTCGGTGGCATATGTATGTGATGGTGGGATCTTGCAGTGATGCATCGCAGTACCTGATGCAGGCACCGTGACTGGCTCGCCTGGGATATGCCCACATGGTCACTGGAGACCCTTTGGAATGAGCCAGTGGCAAAGAAATGGAGCGCCGATAGGATCTTTAGGTATGCTGGTATTATTGCATGTGAGCAGCAGGTCACGGAGTCAAGTTCCTGCTCCCACTCACATACCATATCCAAGATGATTTCTGGGGCGAAACGGTACCTGGACCTTACATCTTGACTGGACATTCCAAATAAGTTGATCCTCTGTCTGAAGATCCTCTCTGCTCTGGCTCTCCTCCTCCTCCTCCTCAAGTGGTTTTGCCGCATGGCAAGGGGCAGTGCAACAAACACATTCAGTGACATGTTGAAAGGGTTTGTGTGTGTCTGCTCTGCAGTTATACATGCTGCCGAGCTAGGATTGGCTGGAGTGTGTCAGCTGATGCATGGTGGGGGATGGTAGGGACTTGGACAGGTGTTCACCCTTGGCTCACATGATCAATGGCCACCAAACCGGAATTTCCGGCCCGCAATCGGAACTTCTTGGACGGAGCCGGACTTTCCGCCCGTAGCCGGACTTTCCGGCCCGTAAGCGGACTTTCCGACCCGTAAGCGGACTTTCCGCTCCGGGTGCGGAAATTCCGGCCCGAGTGCGGAAATTCCGGCCCGGGTGCGGACGTAAGTTTAGTAGTCGTAAATTCATTCTGTGAATAGCAAAAGTCCTAAGTTCATTCTGTGAATAGCAAAAGTTGTAAGTTCATTCTGTGAATACCAGAAGTACTAGGTGCATTCTGTGAATACCAGAATGGTACTAAGTTTAGGATTTAGTCTTAAGTTTGTTCTGTGAATCGGGCCCACTGTTTGGCCATTATTTAAAAAAAAAGTTAGTTTCCCTGATCGCTAAAGAAGGGGACGGGGGAGGGTAAGGTGGCCAGGCTTGCCCACCACAGCCATTTTCTACTTGCATTTTGGAGTATGATTTGCACCTCACCACTTTGAGCGTTCACTAGCCGCCACTGCCAGTGACCTTAAAATAATGGACTCTACACCAGTTGGATTGCAGCAGAAACTCTTGAAAAACATTGTGTGGACACTGAGGTTGTTGTTAATGTAGATAAAACCAAAACCTTAATATTTGTTTTTCGAAATATAAACACACTTGGGGGCCGATTCCGATCCTGGAAAAACCGGGTACGAATCGTCGGACGGAGCGTTTTCTCCGTCCGACTCGTACCCGGGAAAACCACCTTACAAACCCGCAAGTACGATTCGTACAGAAACACCATTTCCGTACGAATCGTAAAAAACACCGACCGGCTAAAATATACCCACAATTCCGATCCGGGACACCGCGTACGCGACATTCGCATGGAGTCAGGCAGCGTTTTACGGACCAGCAAGTACGATTCGTACCCACAGCACTTCGCACGGCAATATTTTTACGGGACCCAAAAAGTGCCGGAAAAGCTAAGTACGCCACGATGCACGGCGAAAAGGGGGCCCGGTTCGCACCGTACCCCCATCCCTACACGTCCGCACCGTACCCCCACCCCCGTATGTACAGTGCGTACCCCCACCCCCCGTAGGTACGGAGTGTAGCCCCCACCCCATCCCATATGTACGGTGCGTACCCCCACCCCCATATGTACGGTGCATACCCCCAGCGCTACGCGCTGGGGGTATGCACCGTACATACAGGGGTGGGGGTACGCTCCGTACCTACACGGGGTGGGGGTACGCTCCGTACCTACACGGGATGGGGGTACGCTCCGTGCCTACACGGGGTGGGGGTACGCTCTGTGCCTACGGGGGTGGGGTGGGGGTATAGCACGCACATGGGGGAGCTGGGGGTACGGCGCGTACTTGGGGGGGGTGGGCTGGGGGGGTGTTCGGCGCGTACGCGGGCACATGTTTGGACGTCTCCATGGTTGCTATGGGAGTTCGCTCCGTACGGTGTTTTTTCCATACGGTTGTGCATTCGGACGGACGGGACGGATCGTACTTGCGCGCTCGGACTTCAGTTTCCCGATTCGTACGTAAAACTGTCCGGGGACGTGTCGGACACTTTTTCCGACCCGAGGACGTGTTGGGGAATTTTCCCAATGCGATTCGTATGGATTTTTTAACATGCGAATCGTACTTGCCAGTTTGTACGGGACTTGTACGATTCGTAAGTAAAAAAGTCCGGATACGATTCGTACGGGGAATATTTTTAACTGATCGGAATCGGCACCTAGATGGTTAGCAGGGAATAAAGTGGAACTGGTGTCCCACTATATATGTTTAAGTATAGTATTTTATTTTAATATATACTATATATATGTTTAATTTTAATCTGACGTGGAGTAATTATTTCTTATACCTCAACAAAATTAGCACTTTATTAAGTGTAAACACTCTTCTACGTTTTGACAGTCGTTTTGGTGGTCATTTGAGGAGATTTATTAGTACAACTCTTGAAAGCATTGCAGAGGGAAGTTATTACCCTGGGATATTATATCCGTCTGTTGATTGTCTTATTCTTAATGACTTGTGTCTCAAACAGTTGCTAAGATTGTGCCCATATGTAATGATTCAGGCGTTAAATGTGGAATAGGCTTGGATTTTGTGGGGTCACAGTTGTTGTCTTAGATAGTTGCACACGGTACAGTTCACGTTGTCTGACAACGTTTCATGCATTTGTTGGAAAGCTTGCGCCTGGGCTCACGGATGTTGCATTACAATCCATCAAACAACTACAGGTACGTGGACCACTCTGCTATCATGCTAACCAAACGGTGTTACTAGTCTCTTAGCACTAAATAAACGCCACTGCTTTTTCGACAAAGTCGGTAAGTACACTAAATGATTCTGCATATGTTGGTGGGAAGTTTTCAACTTCTTTTTTATTTAAGGACTGGAGAGGCAGACTGGATAGCTTCTCCTATTTGACAATCTTGTCTGATAAGAACTTCTATATAGAGATTTCACTCAGAAGGGTGGGCCTTTATCCAATCCAGTAACATTGATTCTTGTCCATAATGGTCGATGCCCAGGTGGGCTGAGTGTAAGTTTATTGTTCTTAAATATTTACATCTGTTTTTTCTTTTAATTATAATATTTGTAATAGTTATAGTGCAGTGTACTTTTTAGGGCAAATGGAGATATTTTACATTGCTGCTGGCCTCAACCAATTTTTATGTGCAATTATAAAACATGTTACTGTGTGCTGCGTGAGCACATTAATCTAAGTGGTGAACGTTTTACAAGGGTATGTCTTAGTCAATTAATACATTACTTAATGAAAATATGAGGAGGCGTGTCCAAGATGGCGTAGTGAACGGACCCACTTTCCCTTCGCTCTGTCCCCGCCCATAGTCTAGCACTCTTCGTAGCGGCCCCCAGCCCTAAATTCACAAGTCGGACAAGGCGAGTTGCCGGATCAAGCAGATTAAGCATCCGGAGACGTGACGCATCACTGGCGCCCGAGCTGACTGAGACCGAGGTAATCGCCGACTGCGACCTAGTAGATGACGGAGCTGCCGCGGCAGGGTCTGGCCTTTAGTGCACGGTAGCGCAGATTACCAGCCTTCGTACGGGACGGTGCCTGATCCGGACAGATCCACATCTGCTCCGTGAGCCACCGTCCGGCTCCTGGTGGCTCCACAGAGGCAGCAAGGGTGGGATCGAATCCCCATCACCCTGATCTTGAGATCTCCATGAGTGCGGCCTAGCGGGCGGCCGCTACCCAGGGTGTGGATCACAGCGGGCCGGCCCTTCAGGTACTTCCAGTTGCGGTGCCCATCTCTTCACTACGTTGTACCTCCTGACTCCTGGGGCCCCTGAGGAGGGAGGTGTTTTGTGGATGCCCCCTGGGTTTGGACAGCATGCCAGGCCTACCCGAGTATCGGAGGGGCTGTTAGTGACGACTAGCACCACGGGCCGGCTATTCTCTTTGGGCCTCGTGTGTTGGAGCTTCCTACATCATGCACCATTGTGAATGGCGGTGTTGCTGGGCATAACTTCTCTCGGCTCCCGACAACAGCACATCCTGGCCTAGGTCCACCTCAGGATCCGAGGGGCCCCTGTTGCAACATCCATGACCTACGGAGGACTCGCTTCTAATGCACTTGGCTATACACCGTATCCACTGGCCCAGAACTTATACTGGGCACAGTGCTGTATGCTGGCCCCGGACAACCTGGGGGTGCCATCAGGAATCCACGAGATTGCGTAGCCCTCGATAGAGGCAAGAATACTAGCATCAGTGAGAATTTGGTATTCGGAACCTGACTGACTTGCGCATTCTTCCTGGAATTTCTGCCTGGGAGTGGCAGTTCCTGTGGCTCGGTCTCTGGCTCAGGGAGAGCTAAGTGAGGTCCAACGTGACGGCTGCTAGCATACAAAAAAGTGAAGTCACACGTTATACTGAACTGGTGCTTTGGGAGGTCCGGTGAGGCTCTCTGCCCGCCGTGGTGCCTCTGCGCTTCTCGATACTCCGGTGGAGAATCATGGCCTCCACCAAAGGCAAAAAGGACAGATCCGTAAGGGACATGTTTACTAAGAGCGCAACAGGCTCTGCTTGAGAAACCAACTTCTGAAGATGCTAAAAAACCGGACAGCGATGGGAAGGCGGAGAGCTCAGTGACGTGTGAGTTGTTAGAATCATTATTCGCAACACTACGAGAGTACCTCCAGACAGTTAAAAGGGACCTCATTATGGAACTCAGAGACGCACGCCGAGACATCCACGAGATGGGGGAATGAGTAGTGGCCCTAGAGGAGGGCTCCCTTACCAGAGACGCCGAAATTGAGGCCTTACAAGAAATCATCTGCCTACAGGACCAGCAACTGGACCTCTAGGCCCACGCCGAGGATCTTGAAAATAGATCACGGAGAAACAACATCCGCATCCGGGGTGCCCCTATGGGTGCAGAGGGCTTAGACCTCGAGGGTTACATCTTTGCCTTAATTCAAGCTATCCTTAGAGATGTTGCGTCTGGTAACATTAAAATGGACGGATTTCATAGAGTGACGCTACCCAGAATCCCCCTCGACCACCTGCGGACATTCTGGTCTACGTTGACAACTATACGGAAAAGGAAGCGATCCTCAAGTTGGTCAGGTTGACCCAAAAGACACAGTTTCGTGGTCACTCCCTCCAACTTTTTCAGGACTTAGCAGCATCAACTGTCTTGAAACAGGAGGAATTTCGCCGATCACCGGCCATCTCTGCTCCCAGGGTATCTCCTACATATGGGGCCACCCATTTCAGCTCATGTTCAGCTGAATGACAAAACCTACCAGCTGCGCTCTGTCACGGAGGCATGTAAAATACTTGGGATTACTCCTGCCAAGTCTGCCGCCTCGCATTCTCCACGGGGTGGAAAGCCACGAGAGGAAACAGACCGCTGTAACTGGAGGGGATGGAAGTCTGCACTCTACCAGCCAGACCCGGCGACTATTGCAAAAGGAAGGTCAGAGGTATAACGCTCTCTCTCCGGCGGCGATAAATAAAAAGGCGGCCCTCCCTCATAAGGTACTGTCTGTGGGCTGAGGGGCAGATGACTGAGGGCGGGGGCAGAGATGTCGACACACAGGGGCGGTTGGTGACATTTGAAAGTGGTGGGGCGTAAAATGATTGGCATACTGCACCGTTGTGAGCGAGCGTAGCGAGTGAGCCCGAACCACCATAAGGGGGGTTCGTTGCGATTCTCTTCCCGTGAAAATTTTGAAAAAAGAGAAGAAAAATGGTGCATTTTCAAGCAAATTTGAGAAAGCAGGAAGGTTAATAAAGCAATTGTGAAAGTGCCTCTGTGAACTGTCACTTTTCTCTTTACCTATCTCTCTCCCAGAATTCACCACCTTCACCTATAAGTGGCTGCGAGTTGCTCTATCGGCGTCACTCTCTTCCAGTGACACTCTCACTTTCCCATCATCTAAGTATCCTTTCCTACCTTATCTCTTTCGCTATCTCAGCATCTCCCCACCTCTGTCACTGGCTGGGTGCTGCTGACACTGCCCGGTGACTGTCTCTTGCTGCCCCTTCCATTGTCTCACAACCCCCCATGCTCTCCTCTCTCCCTATCTTGCTATCTCTTCCTATCTGGTTGCTGTCACATCCATCTTGCTTGCTATCCCTCCCTACATCTCAGTAACCCTTCCTCCTTCGTCTCTTTCTCTGTCTCCGCACCTCCATTCCCCCATCATAGCAAATGACAAGTAGTTACGACAGAGCACATCTCACACAAGAATCGGATGAACTAACTCTAGACTCTACTATAGTGCCTAATATGTACCGGTGATTGCAGGTGGTGGGCGCTTAGCGCTGCCACTCTTTTAAGGTCCAGCGTCCGGTCCGGGGCGTATTTCTCATCATCAGCCTTCACCCCCAGAGCAAGAGAGAAAAGTCAGTTAACCGGGGAATAGAAAGAGAAGGAAACAGTGACATAAGGGAACGAGGGTGCAGAAAGGAATGTGTGAGAGTAACGGAGCTGACCTAATGCCCATTGCTTATATCATTACAAAACGAAAGCAAAATGGTTTAAAAAGACCACGTTTGTGAATACAGAGCCGCAGTATGCATTTTTTTTTCTAATGCACGCACCCAACAAGCAGGTATTTCAGTACCTCCAGGAATAGTGTGCTTTCCCACCCAGGGAAAACATGGTTGTTCAAAGAGCGAGGAGGCAACAAAAGTAGGGCTTCACTAGCAAACACTGTAATGTGGCGCTAATGTGTTTAGGTGTGAATGAATCAATATGGCCACCTTGCTTCAGTTAGTTAGTTATTTTTCATATTTTGAATGTTTTATTTCTCTCTACCCTGAGGCTGCACTCTGTCAGCAAAAGACTACATTTCCAGCAAGTGTTTTTCTTTTTTGGGTCCATTTCACAAGAAAGCAAATAAACGAAAGGAGGAAAGAGACGGTAATACCTGTTTCTTGAAGTCTCGGACTGGTTTTTACTACATGAGGAGGAGCGAAACAGAGAGGGAAGAGGGGGAACAAAGGAGGAGGGGGCAGCTGCCAGCAGCGGGAGAACTGGACACTGTCCTTGTCTTCTTTGGGCCTGAAGGAAAAGACAGAGTTCTTTTCCTTCTCTGCCCGTTTCGCCCGTCCCCAAAGGCCGAGCCTTAACCATCGGCCTTGCCCCTTGGCGAATTCCGCCGTCGGGGAGGCAGGTTTAAGAAAGTAGGGGAACGGACTCAAGCAGTGACTTACGACAGAGCACATCCCACACAAGAATCGGTTGAACATCATGAACTATCTATCTATAGCGCCTAGTGAGAGTAACGTAGCTGACCTAATGCCCATTGCTTATATCATTCGAAAGCAGAATGGTTTAAAAAGACCACGTTTGTGAATATACAGAGCCGCGCGCGCAGTATGCATTTTGTTTTCCAATAAACGCAAAAACATTCTTCAAAGAGCGAGGAGGCAGTCGCGAGAGGGGGGAGTTGCGAAGGGAGGGGGGTTGCAAGGGGGGGTCACAAGGGGGGTCGTGCGGGGGTGGGGGGCCAAGGGAGAATAAAATTAAAATTAAGACAAAAACTTACCTGACCGCCTCTGCTAGCCGTTGGCAATGGCGCCTCTTGAGTTGAAACAGGAACAGCACTGGAGTGCCAACCCCTCAGCCAATCCTGGTGCTGCTGCAGCACCAGGATTGGCTGAGGCACAGCTTACTCTTCGCCCGTTGCCTGCCCATTAGGAGACCGAGGGGCTCCTAATGGGCATGCGCAAGTCAGTGAAAACACAAGTGCGCATGACTGGGCACGGTCACCTTGCCCACTCATGCTCACTTGTGCTGCAGTGCTGCCTGTCCCTGGCTGGTCTGACAATGCATATCAGTCAACATGACACTGGACCGCCAACGGTCTGACGTCATGCTGACTGACATGCATTGTCAGTTCTCCCTCGGCGTCTCTGAACTTAAGTAAACTAAGTTCAGAGACGCCGAGGGAGCTGCGGGCGGGGGCGGGGGGCAACGCCCCAATGCCCCAATGGACGCACCGCACCTGTCGACACACCTGGTTCCATGGATGTCCGGTCTGCCCTGGTAACCCCCAGGTATCCAGACTTCCAAGTCATGAAGAACTCTATGGACTCTGTTTAATGTTGTATTTTATTGTTTATTAAGGGTTTGGGGTTTTGATGCAGGTGTTCCCTTCTGACTATTTACAAATTGGCTTTGCTATCTGGTTGTATATTCATCCGTCTCTTCTATAGGTGTTTTCTCCTCAGGTTCAATACAGCTGGGGACTTGGACTCTTCCTGCTCGCCTCCACACCCCAGTCACTACACACATTATGGCGGTTAAACTGGTCAGTCTCAATGTAAGAGGCCTTAATAATCCCACTAAAAGATCTGCAATACTCTATCTTCATGAGCATTCGCAAGGGGATATTTTTTTGCTCCAGGAGATGCACTTATTGGCAAAAGACACCCATAGAATGCAGTGTTGTGTGTAGATTTAGATTCCGTATATAGGTTTCCCAATTTATGCCCTTATATAAATCGATAAAGCGCTGGGACACTCCTCTGGAGTAGCCGTGCGCTATAAAAATAAATGTATAACATAACATAACATAACATATAGGTACAATTCATATTGCCTTTATTTAGGCATAGAAAATCCAGCCCTTATTTAGGCATTGTCCATGCTAACCAAATACAGGCATGGTCTCCTACATCCGTTAATCCATGTCACAACGAGTTCTTGGAAAGCCAGAGTCTTAAGCCTTTAGGAAATTCCCTTGCTTGGAACTCATTTATTATGCATGAACATCTATTCCTTAGAGGTTCATTCATGACGTTCCGATGCCCGACTTTTACGTCAACACAGGCATTCCTAAACACCTTCAAGGCATAAATATACCTGCACTTGCCCTGGCAAACCATGGTTCCGGTACGGTCCAGTTCGACTGCCTACTTGCGGTTCGCCGCGACAAGTACGGAAAGAGATCGAGTTCCCGCCTGATGCACTGACCAGACGCTGTCATACTCCTTGCAGAGAATCCAGCTCCAGTGTTTCTGACTCCCCTTGCGGGGTGTTAGATATCGAGTCCCGGAAAGAGATTCGAACCTCGCAATTTCTAAGGTATGGAGCAGACTAGAACTTAGAGAAACTTTTGGCAACTCTTGGCAAAACTAAACTATAGCTAGCTATACTTTAGAAAACAGCACCTACTTCTACCCTTGTACTACACTTAGGTTAGGTACACTGGGGCAGAACTATTTAGAAGCATCAGATGAGTATTCACATTTTAGCCTGTGTTATTTATGTATATATTAGAATTAATAAATTACATAGCTACAAACCATGCTATTGCAGTATTATTTTATCCTACTGCTAACTCTGTACGTATTATTTCGCAGCCTGTCTTACAATTGTAGCAGTTCATATCTCTTGCACGAGAAATAAGACTGTTCAATAAACCCTTTTTATTGAAATGCCCATCTCTCTATTTCTATGCAACTCTGTAGAAATGAAGCATGCACGATTGACTGAGTGAAACTGTTATCTATTGTTTCCACGGTTCTGAGACTGTTCCAACTCGAAGGGAAACAAAGTTGTCATGTTAATGCGGTTGTCAGAAACTAATCCCTTCTTGTTTATTCGAGAAGTTTCTAGTGACCTCTGAGTTCGCTGGCACACACAGGTAATTAAGTTTAATGTACTCGATAGAGACATACTGACCTCAGTCCTATGTCAAAACTATAGTGTATATTATTCAAATGCGCAGAGCCTATCTGGGATATAGGAACTACACTACATGGCACCCAACAGTTTGGTAAGGCACTAATTTAATGCTAGATACTGAAGTAACTCAGTCATGCTTTCTCAGAGACCCCTACTCATAATACTCCATAAGACGTCTGGAACGGTTAGGGATAATATCCGCCATAGCTGAGTAGGACAAAAATCCTATGTATTAGCTGTTTGGTTTGTTCAACGTTGAAGGATACAGTGTTCCAAAAATATTGTGCACCTTATCTTTGTTCCCTTGAAACTTGCTCTGCAACTTTCATATAACAATGTCCGAAAACGGGGATGGTGTCGTCGAAAACGGTACAGCTGCGGCTGATGTTACAGGTTTTAATGAAGATGAAGCGGGTGTTATACACATCCCACCAAATTTAAGGAGAGCCATCACTCTAAAACTTATAAAACATGGCCTAACACCAAGAGGTGGCAGAGCAGTTTTTGTGATAGAGACACATGAATCTCACCAGACAGAGGTATTCTATTCATGGATAGTATTCCCAGAATCAAATCCAGTAACTAAAACGTTTCACTTCTACAAAGAAGACGAACCACCTGAGGAATATATTCCTTTCGAGGATATTGAAATTCCACTCACATACCAGGAGCATGATCTCTGGTTTAAAGGCACCCTAAAACATTACAATCATATTACCAGGCTCGGTCCACTAGGTAGACCAGGAGCTACATGGCCGATTTTAGCCGGCTACACACCTGACCCTGACATTGAATCAATGTAGGACGAGGAATTACTTAATAACATACAAAAGCTAATAGAAATATCTAGTTAAACCACAACTGTCTGAAAGTCCTGATAAGGTCTTTCCTAAAAACACTCCTACCTCTGCTAAAAAGAAGTTGGAAAATAGCAAACAGCATTCCAAAGAGAAGCGTTATCATTCCCGAGGCAGGTCTCCCCAAAAGGAGCTCTCTGAAAGGAGGTACAACCTCAGGAATAGGGATTATTTGAGAAAACCTGACAGATATCAAGATACTGATACACGTTCCTCTCATACCTTTCAGATATCATCACAGACATCCGAAAGAAGAGGACGGTCAGAAAACAAGGAAGAACGCGTGAAGTCCAAAGACGATCAACACGTTCAGAAAAATAAACCAAAACCTCAATTCTCCAAAAAGAAGGTAGCAGGTCTGAAGATCAGACATGCCGAGGATTCTGAGAACACAACTCAAGAACGGAGAATGGGCTCAGACAACGGTGGACAGCGCAGCAGAAGTTACAGTAGCTCGCCAGAACCTGAAGGGGCTTCTGGAGACAGTGGACTTGAATGAGGACATTTAAGTTGAAACTGCAGACACCAGGGTTAGTTCTCCGCATAGGTTATATGAAATAACACTCCGGATGGAGGGAGACATACCAAGAAAAGTGAAAGCACTCTTTTGGGAGCGACTTTCAAAGGGTTATGATATACTTCTAGCAGAACGAGACTGGCCACCAGAATTTGTCAGAGTGCCCACATGGCGAAGACATCATTATGCCAGCCTTCTCCAACGATGTTCCAGTACACTTAAAATATACTTATGCCAGGAATTGGGCAGTGGCCCAGGCCCCAGCATTATAGAAGAATCATGTAGGATGGGAGGAGGACTCACCTCACCACAAAATCCATGTAACAAATCAACCAGCTCCACAAAGGCAGTACCCAGTTAAGCAAGAAGCTAAAAACAAGTCAGGGAGATCTTAGATCAACTTGAATACCAGGGGGTGATTGAAACATGCACTTCATCAATGAACAATCCTTTTTTTACTGTCTCCAAACCAGACAATACATATCGTCGAGTTTTGGATTACAGACACCTAAACTCTTGTTGTAAAACATTTGCAGTGCAAAATGCACACAATACATCATTAATGAATAACATTGTGCGTAAAAAGTACAAAACCACATTAGACATTTCAAATGGTTTCTTTTGTCAAAATTTTGCACCTGAAAGAAGATATTTGACCGCTTTCTCAATAATGGGGACGCAGCGTCAATTTTGTCAACTCCCACTGGGGTTCAAAAACAGCCCGGGGTTATTCTCAGCAAGTCTAACAGAGTTACTGCAAATTTATGATGACGAGGCATTGTCATATGTCGATGATATATATCTGACAGATGATGACCTGGACAGGCACTTGAACACGGTGAACACCATTATATTGGGCTTCGCCTCTGAGGGTTACAAATTCAACATTAAAAAGTCCAAAATTGCCCATCTCAACGTCCTTTTCCTAGGATATGAACTTTCAAGTGAAGGCAAAAGCCTGGCAGCCAACTTTTTAGAAAAGTGTGCGGTGCTCCAACCTCCAAAAACGCTGAAAAACTTACAGTCGATTCTAGGTTTCCTGAATTTTGGAAGAACATACATTTTAAATTATGCAGAGAGGGTTAAACCTCTCTACGAATTAATCAAACCTGATTTCAAAGCCACTTGGACACAAGAACACACAGACATTCTGCGTTCACTTCAAACGGACATGTTAGCAACAAAACACTTGCAAACACGCCTAAACATACACAACTTAGTGATCCGAATCATTCCGGGTCAATGCGGATTCACCTACTTAACTTTTAATGAAGGTGAAAAATTACCAATTGCATACAAATCACATTTGTATACACAAGCAGAAATGAAATTCACTTATACAGAAAAGATTCTGACAGCAGTTCAAACCGCTGTAGCAAAAGAAAGAGCCCTAGCACAGGGGAAACGCATTATGGTCGTGACTCCTGAACCAGCCTTAGAGGCAGTTACTAAAGCTAGCATTCCGAATACAAAAGCTTTACATCCAAGATGGATACAATGGGTTAATTCTCTTGCTGCAACTGATGTTGAATATGTTTTTGATCCTTATCTGAAAACACAAGTATTCCTGCAATACGAACACAAATGTCCTTTGCCTACTGAAATTCTCCCTCTTGATCAGTACGAATTTATAATTTAAATTGACAGTTCTGCACAACCCGCTACGGGGAGTAAACAAGCTTACAGTGCAGCATGCGGGATCGTTAAAGGTCGTATGCGCGATGGCAAATTCAGACCAATGGTCACAAAAACGCAATCTCTAGGAGATTGTACAGCTCAGCGAGCTGAACTACAAGCATTCAAGATGGCACTTGAAAACACGGATTGCGAATCCCCCACACTCATAGTGTGTGATTCTTTTTATTGTGTTCAATTATACAATGAATATTTACAGAATTGGCTTCAAAATGGTTTCAAAGATGCAAAAGGTGGCACAATCAAGCATAAAACGCTTTGGGAACAAGTAGTTCAGTTGCGAAACGGACTACAAAACACTCATGTGATACACACGTTTAGTCATCAACGTGATGGCGTTCACATTGAAGGGAATTCATTGGCTGATGAAGCCGCGAAAGGGGCTGTGTAAACGGCTTCCGTAGCTGCAATCACTCATTCAAAAACAAAAATAGACAGTGAAATAATGCTGGCTGTCAATGCTTCAAGCAAAGCCAGCGGTGCAGCGTTACCTAAAAAGTTTCCACTCAAATGCTCATATAGAATTGATGCGAACAATGTTCCGTTTGCTCGAATCCCTGGAGTGAGGGTAATATCAATCATGGAACATAGATTAGAAATAATCCTAGCAGCACATGAAGGGTTCGCCTCTGCCCATGCAGGTGTTTCCGCCACAGTATCATTATTAAAACAGAGATACTGGTGGTCAGGCATTAGGAAACAGACCAGAAATTATGTTTTGGAATGTGAAATATGCCAGAAGCTGAAAGTCTCTACTGTGAAACGTCCTGCGCAGGTGCCCCTGTTAATTTCAGATAAACCATTAGCATGTGTTTACTTGGACCACTGCGGTCCCTTACAAAGGAATGGTAACTATAAATATATCATGGTCGCAGTGGATTCATCTTCTAGGTTCCTATGGATGTGGCCTCAGCGCTCGGCTGACGCTTGAACGTTATAAAAGATTTGCGAGTCTTTAACGGCACATACGCAATTGGCACACTACATTCTGACCAGGGTCCTGCGTTTAGCTCTCGAGCTTACAAAGAAGCCATGACCAGTTTTGGCGTAGCATTGCGGTATTCTTCTCCATTCCATCCTGAGGGAAAATCTGTTGTGGAAAGAAAAAACCGGGACATAAAGCAGTCTATAACAGCTAGGGTATTAGGTTCGGGTGATGGGTGGGTCAAACACCTTTATGGGGTCCAGCGCGCACTTAATAACTTGCCAAGAAGTTCTCTAGGGGTGTCACTCCATACGAGGTTCTATTTGGAACTAGAATGTTGGTACCGGACCTTGATATACAAGGCACAGTGCTGGAAAATAAGAAATTTGAAATCAAAGATCGTTGGGCTGTTTTACAGGACTTAAATGAACTAAGAACGAAACAAAGCAACGTGCTCCTGAAGCCAACCATCACTGGGGAAAAAACGGCCGTCCCAGCAAGGCCTGTCTGGATCCCAAAGCTTGGTGATCTAGTCAGAGAAAAGATCGCGGACAAGAAGGAAGTTGGGCCTTCTTACAGACAACCAGTACCTGTCTTAGCAATCCACTGATCAAGAACAGTACTTTTGCCGCCCCTTGCTGGTAAAAAGGAGAAAAGATTTGTGTCCATCGACCTGATCAAACCACACTATGTGGCCGATACTAAGCAGTAGGCCAAGTGGACTCCACCAATGTAGCAGACGCATTCCTCTAGCTACAATCCAAGAGGTTCAAACTGAAAGACTCATCACCTTTGAAAATTCTGCGGTGAGAAATAAAGGACTAAGCAACAAAGCTATGGAACTCGTCCCTCTTGAGACCCAAATAACAGTTCATCCTGATACACACGTCTACAATGAAGTAACAAGTGATCAACTGGTTCCAGCGAATTCAACGAATCCTTATGCAATTCCAACCATTGACAGAACTGCCTCTGGCTATTTCATTAACTTTGATACGTTTTCTGAGGATTCCAGCAAACTTGAAACGACGCCAGCACAAAGAACTTTCAAAGAACAAGTAACAGACTTTCTTCATCTCCTGAAAGAGACTTATCTGGTTTCACCATGGATTGAACTATGGATTGTTTTGGGAATTTTCTTCTTTCTACTATGGTTAGCTCTGGTAATAACTCTGGGAATTCTGATAAGTGTAAGATATATTCAAATGGACACAGCAAGTTAAAAGAGTGAACTTACTTCTCCAGCAACACAAATCATCTCATCGTGAAGCAAGAGACTTGTCAGCAGTGAACATCACAGCCATTCCTATGCATGATGGTATAGTTTGGGACCAAACTGAATATGACATTTTTGGCCCATCGGAGCTTTTGAAGATTCCACATTTATTTAAGATTTCATTAAGTGACTTTATTACCTCTAGTACCTTTTCTGATGATTGGGACTTCGAGACTGTTAATAACATGATGTCTGATCTAGAAATGTCTGCTGTATTCACAAATCATGAAAATTTAGAGGGTTCATCAGACTATGAACAAATGTATTGTTATAACCACTATCGTCATCATTTCTTGCATAAAACTGCAACACCTAGAAATGTATTTATGTATAACCAATGGAAACATCGTCCTACACCTCCAAAGGGTAGCTCACAAACTTTTGCAATGAAGTTTCCATATTTTTCAGGGTTCAACCTATCAAATCCAGAATCGTTTTACTTTAAAAATGTGAACAAAACAGGAACGAAAAATATGTTAACCAATACGAACAGGTTTATTCTGCAGCCATTATTGCCCAACTGTCTAGACAGGGTTTCGACATTTGGAAAGATAACACTGAGACAAAATCAGTCTGGGGTACAAAAGATTGGCAAGTACAGGGGGTAGAAGCTTTGTTTAGAGCCTGTATCATCCGTGAGCAAATTATATTTTTGAATGATACTGTCCAACAAACGACATGCCTTGGATTAGCCAAGATCAAAGACATGAACACACCGACCATACCTATACCTGCAAGTAATAGCACTACACGGGGGGAGGTCGGCGTACATAATATTGAGCATCCCAACAGATCAGATCCAGAATGGAAAAAATGGTTGCTCTGGCCCACAGACACAAATACCTGTCAAGATCAATTCCTGAACAAAACACAGGGTTTCACTATAAATAGGCCAGACCCACGCTATGTTCAAAGACAGCATCCAGGGGTAGTAACAACATACAGTGTAGGGAAACTTTGCCTTGATTGGCTACAGAAAGCTACACTGAATGATGTAAAACAACACTTAACTTTACTTCAAGAAGGCGCAGACCTTAGGGAATTCTTGCTAGGACCAAGAAAACCGCGTCAAAAACGTTTTATATATACAGGTATCTATGCTGCTTATACTGAAATATGGAAGATTACCCAAGCAGAGACTGCAGAACGAATACGAGAAATTGATCGTATTAATTTAGACAATGGGTTAACGATTCTGTCGTCCAGAATATATTCCTTGGACAGCATTGTGTTTTCTGTCATAGACATCATGGAACAAGACTTGGTCATGTTGCAACATAGTCAGTCTCAGCTCCTGCTTGCGGTCCTTGTGGTTGCGTTTTGTCTTTCTGGGCACCCACTCACCTCCGTACCTGCATTTTTCCTGTCCCGCTGTCCTGCTGCTCTCCGTCCCCCGCTGCCGCCATTACCAGCTGCGGCCGCTGTGCGGGGACGGACTTCACTTCCCAGCATTCCATGCGCCAGGGGAACAGCTGACGCCGCTTACGCGCCAGGAGGCGCTCATAAGGAACGGTGCTTCCTCGGCAGAGTGGGCTCCTGCTTGCGGTCCTTGTGGTTGCGTTTTGTCTTTCTGGGCACCCACTCACCTCCGTACCTGCATTTTTCCTGTCCCGCTGTCCTGCTGCTCTCCGTCCCCCGCTGCCGCCATTACCAGCTGCGGCCGCTGTGCAGGGACGGACTTCACTTCCCAGCATTCCATGCGCCAGGGGAACAGCTGACGCCGCTTACGCGCCAGGAGGCGCTCATAAGGAACGGTGCTTCCTCCGCGTCGCGGGACGCGCGCGGGTGTCGCCGGGCTGAGCCCGGGCAGAGGGCGGGCCGTCTGTGGCCGTCAGGGGCCAAAGGAGGCCGGGCTGGGCCACCCCCCTAACTCTGGGTCTGAAATTATCACCGAACGGATCTCTCGTGGAGATTGCTATCAACTGTGTTTGCTACTCTGAAGGTAAATGGAAGCACTGCCACGTTCGTTCTGCTTCTAAGGATTGTGACGATATTTTTGGCAGTATTTGTGTGCACACTGCCTAAACTGGTTGTCTTTGTTCCTTGGCCCGGCTAGCTTGTATCTATGGCTAAAAATAATTTAAAAGTCATGGCCAAGGGGGGCGTGGGGACCCTGGATGCCTTTTTGAAGAAAGCTGAAACTGTTGTTGCCAGAGAAATTGCAAGTGTTGAGAGGAGGCTTTCTCTGGAA
Organism: Triturus cristatus; assembly: GCF_964204655.1. Lineage (NCBI taxonomy): Eukaryota > Metazoa > Chordata > Amphibia > Caudata > Salamandridae > Triturus > Triturus cristatus. The sequence goes on along the minus strand of NC_140590.1, from coordinate 1,174,194,940 downwards.
CCAGTACTATCGTCTAATCATGGATCGCAATCGAATACCCTTATTGATGACATTGATGTGAGCTTGCCTAGTTGTCCATCTGCTGTAGAGCCTGTACTAGAAGTGAGAGATATTATTGTTCCTTTTGTAGTAGATTGTACTGATGGTCCTCCTCTCTCACCCCGAACCACTCGCTCTGGACAATCTCGAGTATCAATGTCTGCTACTACTAATTTAAAAAAGGGTAAAAGAAAAGCGAGCAAGGGTCCAAATGGAACGCGTCAAAAAGTAAAACAATCTAGGACTGTAAAGTCTGCTATTGAGTTAGTTCCACAGGATTCTACATTGGCCCCTTTGACTCAGGGGAATAAGACGCTTGGAGCAGGTGCCAACGTTGCTCAGGTTTCTGTTGTCTCTGATGGTTTTGACTTGTTTGAAATTTTAAAACTTATGGATGAGCAATTGAAGGTTTCTCTGTCCCCGGTTTTGAATAGACTTGATAAAATTGAGAACAGACTTACTTCGATTGAGCGCCATATAGCTGGTCAGGAAACAATTTTAGCTAATCGTAATCGTAATTTACTGGAGAGACCCACCTTAGCAGGAGATATTTCCAGAGTATCCGACCTAGCTGATTCCATGATACTTTCCACTGTAGGTGTTACTAACCAATCTGCAGTGCCTGCTGACCCACCTGGGGGTGTTAACTTGAGTTCTCGGGATGCCCCAAGGAGAGTAAGCTTGCCCCCCACACAGGTAATCAAACAATATCCTTTGCATTTGCCACCGGAGGCTTGTCCGTATACTGTCATTCTGGCAAACGTCCCTCCACCTACTGATGGAAAGGAAGAAAATTGGTCCTCTTTGAGGAACAAAGCCCTACATTTTTTAGCTGAAAAGACAGTTTTGGGGAGCCACCTTTTTGAGTGTTTTAAAATGGTAAGAAGGGTTCCCTGGGTGGGGAAGTTAAATAAGACACTTAAGGGCGACTGTGTAGTTGTGAGTTTTAGCTCCCCGGATTTGGTAGCTAACATTTTTAGGCAGGCAGGAACGTCCAGATTACATGATGAATATGTGAACATTCTCCCATTGGGGTTCTTCTATCCACCTCACTTACAGAGACGGGGCGGGATTAGTGGTTACAACGCCCAACCTGTTCCTGCGATCAGAACACTGGCCTTGAGTAACAGATATGAGGTCCTTAGTTCTCTGGACACAAATGACTGACTCCATGTAGCGCACAGCCAGTCTTTGGACATTGAAGCCAGTGGGGTGTGTATGGAAGATGAGGGAAGTGCGATGCCTGTCAATGGTTTCTTACGGTCCGGGTGCTAGTCCCGTTACCCAAATGAATTATCGGGCTAATGGTATCAATCGCCCAAAAATTACGTTCACTCAAGATGAACAGGTTAATGCTCCCGTTGGCACAATTAATTATGTGCCTGAAAGGGCTTTTGCTAGGGAGGAGGTAGCGGACTCTTCCTCCCAACCTCCGGTTATGGGTAATAGTGTGGCTAATGTATTAGCTAATAGGGTTAGTGCCTTGTCATGGAATATAGCAGGATTGAGAGCAAAAAGAGAGGATACATGTTGGAAGTCATTTCTCTCTTCCTTCCATATAATTGCTTTACAAGAGACGTGGGAGGCCAGAGATTCCTTTTACTTGGATGGGTTCCAGTCTTTTATTAAATATGCTGTGCCTTCTTCCTCGGGGAGACCCAGTGGTGGTCTTTTGTTATTATTTAGTCTTAAGCTATTGTATAGCACAGAACTTGTTAAGACTAGTTCACCGAATATATTGGCGGTTAAAGTTGTAGGTGTCAACCTTCCATCAATGTTAGTTGTGAACTTTTATAATTCATTTACGAGGATGGACGAATTGGAGCACTTAAAGGTCTTATTCACCTTTTTAGAGGATTTCGATGCAAATAATGTTACTCCTTATTATTTGTTATTGTTTGGCGATTTTAATATTCGTTTAAGACAATCCAATTGTTTTGGAAATTTTAAGCAGGCTTATTGCCCGCAGGAGGAAGCCCACTTTGATCTTTCAAAAGGTGGGATGTTTCTAGACAGCATTGCATCTGCTTTTAATTTATTTGTGCCAATGCAGAACTTAGTATCTCCTGTGCCTACATTCACTGGTCAGGGTCACAACAGCATTATTGATCATATACTAATTTCCTGTACTATGAAGGGACTGGTAGGACCATTTTGTGTCACTGCAAACGTCCTTAGTGACCACAATCCATTATCTTTGGAATTAAATATTAATGAGGTCTTTAGGCCTAATCATATGTCTACAATCTCTAATTCAAACATAGTCCCTATTAAACAGGGAACTCGTTTGAGATGGAAGGTTATTACTCCTAGTGATTTTCTCGAGAAATTGTATCACAGTAATTTGGAGGATTTTAATATTTGCCTGGCGACAGAATCTAAACCAGGGGATATTCTTGGTGCTTTTGAGCGAATAACCAACCAGATTATGGATAATTTAACTCTTGTTGGGAAACCAAGACCTAAGAAGCATAAAATCTGGTTTGATCAGGCATGTAGTAGCGCGCACTCTATTCTCTTACTGGCCTTAAAAGATGGCGCTAAAGATTTCAGCAGGATTGTGGAGGCAAGAAGATCCTTCAAGAAAACACTAAAGGCAAGGAAAACGTGTCTGAAAAATTTGGCGTGGGAAGAACTGTCAGACGCTAGTGTCTTAAAAAGTAGTTCCCAATTTTGGAAAGTAATTAACAGCCCACTTTTTAATGAAAAGGAAAATATTATTAATGATTGTCTTATTGCCCCAGATAAATGGGTGTCTCATTTTAGTGGGCTCTATTCTGAGATTCCTGACCAGAATCCTGTAAATTTTGGGGATACTAATCTGTCATCGAAAATTAATTTTACAGAAGATGAAGTTCAGGACGCCATTGAATCAATGGCAAAGGGCAAAGCACCCGGCCCCGATGGTGTCCCTGCAGATTTGTACAAGGCAGATTCAAATTACTGGGCGAAACTTCTAACCTTAGTTTTTAACGCAGTAGCAAAGGAGGGTGTCCCCCGTTCTTGGGGTAAGGCCGTGATAGTACCAATATTTAAAAAAGGTGATAGAGAGGATCCGGCATGTTATCGGCCTATTTCTCTTCTCGATTCTGCGATGAAAATAATGGGTAAAGTTGTCCTAGCACGGTTAACATCATGGCTGGAGGACAACTCCATTATTTCGGATCTTCAGTATGGTTTCAGAAAGGGAAGGAGCACGGTAGGTCAATGCCTTAATTTGCATCTTATCATCGGGAAGTATACGATTGCGAAGCAGGGGGTCTTACACTTAGCATTCATGGACCTATCTACTGCTTTTGATTTGGTTAATCGTCAAAAACTATGGGCATCCCTGGCAACTATGGGTCTTGACCCTGTGCTGACTTCCTTTTTGGCACTTATGCATGAAGACACTACTGCAGCGGTCCGTTATAACAAGGACGGGAATCTAACTGATGCCTGGCAGGTGAAGCGTGGGGTAAGACAGGGGTGCATTCTTGCCCCCCTGCTTTTCTCACTTTATATTAATAACCTGGGGGAAGTTTTGTCCTCATCTTGTAAAGACATCCCAAGAGTAGGTACTAAGTTGATTCCCGCTTTGTTGTATGCGGATGACACGGTCTTATTGGCTAGAACTGCAAGAGGCCTTCAAGCCCTTTTAAATGGTTTTAACGATTTTATGGTCTCTTTGGACTTAGTAATTAATTTTAAAAAATCCCACTCAATGACAATAGGAGATGGAGCTGCTAAAAAGGTTAAATTCTTCTGCAATCAACAGGAGCTAACAAAAGTCCAGACCTTTCCATACTTGGGGGTCACTTTTGATGACCGAGGATCATGGGTCGCGCAACGCGCACAGAAACAGAATATTCTCGCTAGGGCAACAGGAGCATTGTTGGGTTTTTGCAAAACGGCTGGGATGCAAGCCCTTGCCCGCGATTTTGAAGATATATAACGCTAAGTGCGTGCCTATGGCCCTGTATGGTAGTGAGGTCTGGGGTTATGCGTCGGCAGTGGAGATTCAATTAATTGAGAATGCCTTTTTTCGGAAACTTTTGTCATTGCCTGTTTCTACTTCAATCTTTAATATCCAGGAAGATTTGGGGGCTGAGTACCTAGTGGATCAGATTTCCGTTGCCCCATTAATGGGTTGGTTAAGGGTTTGGGCGCAGCATCCACCAACCCTTAACCAGCTCATTATACAAGATTGTCTGGTCCTTGACAAAGCCATGTGCATTCCTTGGCTAAGATATATTAAATCTAAGATGGAGACTCTTGGCTATTTAGAATTATTTGAGAGACCATGTGAGCTGTCTAAATTGGAAATAAAAGACTTAAAGTCGCAGTTCATGTGCAGGGCAAAGTTGCAGAGAGAAGGCGAGGAAGTGTGTAAACCGTCCGTTAGGAGATTTGTCATGTTAAGTATGGGCAATGAGATTCAGCCATACTTGACTTATATAAATAACCCTTTTCATTTATTTTTATTGATCAGGTTTAAACATGACATGTTACCTTGGCTCCTAGCACACCCGAAGGGCTTTTTTAAAGAGGGCACTTTGGGCCCCTGTCCCTGTGATAACGCCTCCGAACAAAATACGCTGCATATGATTTTTTACTGTAAATTTTACACTCTGTTACGTAGGAAATTTATTTGCCCCATTTTTAAGAACTATCACTTTGACCAAGTAAGGCCCGCATTGGTATTTCTGCAAATGCTGGGCTCTCCTCTTGTCTGTTTTGGAGTTGCCAGCTATCTTTCAGGAGCAATTAGAAGTAGAAATCGAATGTAGTTTAATATATTTTAGCTCTATTTCTTAGCATGTTTGACAGTCCGAGACCGGGCCTTTTTATTCCTTTTTTTGAAATCATGAAATAGTTTTATAAATTTTGGCCTGCCTTACTTTTTAATGTTCACATTCGCCAATTATTTGTTTAAATTTATTTTTATGTATATTTGTGTATTGTGTACTGTTTGAAATTCCTTTGTTAATTATTTTTACATGTAACTATTTGCAAATGAAATTTTGTGTATGCTTTGATGGTTTTAATTATTAACCGAATAAAGCTATTGTTGACTGACTGACTGACAGTCTCAGCTACGTTCTATCATGCTATTGGGCTGGACGCTACAAAAGTTGCGTGCAGGCTATGTGCCTTGGCGTTTAATCAACACTATGTCACTGTTTTCAGAATTCAGTCTCACTGATAAACAGATCAAACTGGCACAAAGGGGAACAGACTACACTGTGCTGAGCATTGCATTGAAAAACTGGAAAAATTACCTTTCACTGTGGCAGAAAAACCAGCTACTGAGTGGATCATACATGGTAAAATTACTCTGCCTGTTACAACTTTCCATTTTCAGTATTGCCTAAAACATATACCAGCAGGCAAATAGGAAAGGTTGGGTAAAGGATACATCAAGACATCCTGGGATTTAACTCACACATATAGATGTTGGAGTGGGGATCGTGAAGTATTTCTTAGCGGTGAAAACTGTGAACACACACTAAGCGGTTCTCTCCTTTGTCAGGGTATTAACTTACACGGGGCCTGTGATGGTTCCACTACAAACCTATCCTGTCACCTGCAAGGTTCACCGGCTGCAGTGATTAATCCAATTTTTGGCCAACTTTCTAACGGGAGTTACATTATGTTGAATGATCACAGCTGCTGTGGCATGTTGCCAGGTGTTCCATATCTAGTTACGGTTACATCCAGGGTCACTTGCTGTATGCAAGTCTTGTTTCCACAAATAGACACAGTCAGGGAGTCGCCTTTGTGGCCTTCACTGAACATCTCTTCTATACGAATTGATACTTTAAGCAGAATGAAAGCCATTCTTTTACAGAAAACAGTGCCACTGACCTCGGCCAGAGAAACCTATGATCTCCAAGTCGCAAGGACTTCTGCGGAGATACATACCCATACTAACTGCCCTGTACATTTCTCAGAAATGTTAGGTCGTATCTTAAACATGTCTGATACGAGTGGTATTATACATGTATTTATGAATGTGTGTGCAGGACTGTTAGCACCTTTTCAAGCAGTCCTCGGAATTTTTCCAAACTTCGTGCACTCTGTGTTTGGTGGACTGCCGCTCCTTTTAGCACTTGTTGCAGGGATCCTATTTTTGCTCCTACTGCTACGATATGGCAAGCCAACTCACCATCAACACCCAATTCGCCATGGAGAGAGCTCTGTTGGAGATGAAGTGTCATGAGCACATCGTCCAAATTTTGGGTTTACCTCGTCTGCGAGAATTAAATACCACATGGTTTTTGTCATTCAGACCAATCTGGCAAGATTGCATCTTACCTGTTCTACGCTGCCTGCTCTGCGGTGAAGAATGCATGCTAGACATCTGTGTAACACTCCCATCAGTCATGCCTACGGATATCGATACTCTGCTAGACCCGGAAACGGCCCATGCTCTGTGTTGTCCCCAGCGGCTACCAATCCTGATGATGGCATTCATTGAGATCTCACAGACGCAAATTGCTACTGCTGAGGAACGAGAAGAAACACCAGGCACGCGGGTAACATCCGATTCGAACTTTGCTGATGCAACCAATGCTGAAGGCGATAGTTCACATCTATGTGCAGTTAATCTTCTAAACGAGGTATTACAACTTTCACCTACAACGGTAGACGACTTTTTGTCTACAGGATTAGAAGATTTCATGTTTTCTCCATGCTAACACACTGAATTTTGATTCAGGCACACAGTGTTCCGAAGAGACTCTGAATTTGGCCTTCATTCTTTTCAGACAAGGGTCTAACTTTGGAACTTTTCCCTATGATTAATTTCTTTTTCCAAGTTTGTATTTTTCTCATTTTTGTCACAGTAATCTGCTTATAGTAGAACTATTCATAGAGAACAGAATTCTTTGAAAATCTTCCAGGGACCTTGTCACGTCAACAATTGATTTGTATTAACCTGATATGAAATGGTCTCGGCCCTTTTTGTTCTGTATTAACGAGCCATTTCATCATGTGTATATATTTCATTCTTTTTAGCATTTCCAATGCACACATATGCTTAGAATGAAATATTGCTTTTTAATATGTCTGGCACCTTATGCATAGCAATGGTTTTGTAATGCACTTTCAGTACATATGTTTTTGGATATGTTTTGGCATGTTTTAGATAATCATGCGATACTCTCTTTTAGACCTGTTTAGTATGTTTAGGATATTGATTTCTCCAAGAACTCATTTATTATGCATGAACATCTATTCCTTAGGGGTTAATTTATGACGTTCCGATGCCCGACTTTTACATCAATACAGGCATTCCTAAACACCTTCAAGGTATAAATATACCTGCACTTGCCCTGGTAAACCACGGTTCCGGTATGGTCCAGTTCGACTGCCTACTTGCGGTTCGCCACAACAAGTTCGGAAGGAGATCGAGTTCCCGCCTGATGCACTGACCAGATGCTGTCATCTTCCTCACAGAGAATCCAGCTCTAGTGTTTCTGACTCCCCTTGCGGGGTGTTAGATATCAAGTCCCTAATGCTAACTCTGTACGTATTGTACTTCGCAGCCTGTCTTACGATTGTAGCAGTTCAGATCTCTTGCACGAGAAATAAGACTGTTCAATAAACCCTTTTCATTGAAACGCCCGTCTCTCTATTTCTATACAACTCTGTAGAAACGAAGCATGCACGATTGACTGAGTGAAACTGTTATCTATTGTTTCCACGGTTCTGAGATTGTTCCGACTCTAAGGGAAACAAAGTTGTCATGTTTATGCGGTTGTCAGAAACTAATCCCTTCTTGTTTATTCGAGAAGTTTCTAGTGACCTCTGAGTTCGCTGGCACACACAGGTAATTAAGTTTAATGTACTCGATAGAGACATACTGACCTCAGTCCTGTGTCAAAACTATAGTGTATATTATTCCAATGCACAGAGCCTATCAGGGATATAGGAACTACACTACAGCAGAGTAGGAAATTCCCACATCACTTCTGGTCACCGGGGAAAGGGAAGAAAGGGGAGGGTGGCAGTGTTATTTTCTAGTCGTTTCCAAGGGCTAATCATCGATACATGCCACGTGATTAAGGGGCGCTTATTAGAAGTTGGGGCACAAATAGTATTGTTTCACTTCACTATTGCTTCCTTATACACCCCCATTGAAGGCCAAGAGAAATGTATTATAGAAGCATTTGCAGGGACCCTTCAGTCTCCAGATCAGGCTATCTTTGTGGATGGAGACTTATATTTGGTTATTCATGTGGGGCGGGATCGCTCTGGACAACAGACGGGTCAGACAGGGTCCTTTTCCCCCAAGGGATTGCAATGGCTTGTCTACTGTGGACTGAGTGACATATAGCGTCTTCTATATGCTGACCCTCTAGATTATACGTTCAATTACGCAGCACACAAAACCTATGCACACCTAAACCTTTTCCTGGCCTCCCCCGCTGCTTATGCACGAATCTCTAACTCTACCATTAAACCCCGCTCCCTCTCTGGTCACGTGCCTATCACGCTCACCTTTACAACATGCACACCCCCGTCATAGCACCCTCCCTGGCGTCTACGCGAGACGCTCCTACATTCTACAGAGGTCATGTCCTCAATTAGACAAACAATCATTGATTATTTAGCAGTTAACGACACTGACAAGGTCCCCCTCTCAGCAGTTTGGGACACCCTAAATTTGGTTGTTAGGGGTTCCTTCATAGCAAAAGCGGCCCACGACAATAAGATCTGTAGGGAAAAGTGGGAGGAGCTGGGGAACTCAGTGCTAGAGCTGGAGTCCATCCACAAACGCACAGGAGCCCCCCGAATCTGGTACAAATTAAAACAGGCTTGACTTCAATTGTTTAAATAATTTTTATTAACTTTTTTGCACATCATTAATAAAGCACACAGTCAGATCAACGCTCATGTAGCAGGTGGAAAAAGAAAGAAAAGTGATTGCCAGTAGCACGGTGCACAGTTACTAATAGCATCAGGAAAAATGGAGATGTAAGGTATGGTGAGCACATCAAACCGTGAGGCAATATCCCCAGAAGGGCAGAGCGGTGCTGACAAATCACGGCACCAGGTAGCATGTGAATAGTTCAGGTACAGTGCAGTTCAAACTCAACCGGAGACATAGGGCACAACAAAATGAGGACTACATAAGCGAAGGAAGGGTAGGGGAGAGTCACTCAAGACCTACTGCCACATCCAATGTAGCCAGGGGGGCCAAGGACCGCTAAGACCTAGTGACAGTGGGGCTCTGAGACAGAGGGGCTAAATCAGTTCAGGTGTCGGCGTTAGTCTACATTCACGCCAGGTGGGGATATACCCTGAGTAATAACCCTTTGTGATGTATTTGGGTTCCCTGTGTCAGTGTCCACCCCTTGGAGTTTGGAGACCATTGTGTCCCATTGAGGTGCCAGGGGGAACATACGAATGCCAAGCAGGTCCTCTCTGCGTAGCGCCGCACTCTGCTTTCGCCCAGTTAAGCAGGGATCGTGCCAAGCAAGTGGGTGGGGCGACAGGGGGGATTTCCAAAGCTTGGTGATCAAGCGTTTGGCCCTTATTAGACCCAGGTCTAGAAACCGTATGGCAGCTCTATATTTCTTGTTTCTGCTGAAGAGGTGCAGCATATTAGCTTCCCAAGTCGGGGAGATGGTGTGGGAGGTGCAAGTTGTGAGAGTGACCGTCAGCGTTCCAGTAGTCAGTCAGAACCGAGCAACCCCAAAGCATATGAAGCATGTCGGCATCTAATTGCTGGCAAAGGGGACAGGCTGCGTCTATGCGGAGGAAGTACCTGTTGATTTGGGCTGGGGTAAGGTAGGCCTGATATAAAAAATTGTATCTGCTTGAATCGCTGGTTAGGGGGGGATGCAGGTCGGGCTGCCTCGGGTGGCCGCCCACTCCCTATCTGTAAACGCCCTCCCCAAGGCTCCCTCCCAATGAAGTCAAAGTCTGGTGAGATCTACCTCCGTGTGTTGCCGAAGTGAAGATGCGAACCAGCGCGTGAGATGCCATCCTGTCCCCAGCACGTGAAGGTACTGCAAAGTGTGGTGTGTGGGAGGTTCCTGAGTGAGTGTACCCCATTTGGACGCTAACGAAGCTATGAGTGTTCTGTGTAAGAGAAACTGCCCAGGGTGTAGGTTCTCCTCCGCTATGAGTTCTTGGAACGGGATAGGAGTGCCCTCCTGAAAAAGGTCCCCCCTGTCCTGTATCCCTTCCGAGACCCAGTGATGTAACTTAGCCGCCGTCGTGTAGGTGTCCCCCGTGGAGTTCCCAGCAGTGGGTTGGCGGGTGCGTATGTGACTGTGGTTCTAGTGAGGAAAAGGCATCTACGGAAGCATTTGTACGCTACAGTGAGAAGAAGAGTATCAGGAGGTCTGAGTTTGGAGCAAGAATGGAAAATGTATAAAAGGGTTTTCAGTGGCAGCGGAGGCCGTACAGAGGCCGTGTCGGGTAAGTAACAGGAGGACATCCACTTGGCGATCTATTGCAGCTGGGAGGCCAGGTAGTAATTAGGTACCGCAAGGCCACCCAGCTCGGTAGGCAGATAAAGCTTTCCCATGGATACTCTGTGGCATGAAGTCCCCCATGTGAAGACTCGCACCACCTTTACCCATTGTTTGAAGAAGGGGGGAGAGATGATAAGGGGTAAAGTGGCAAAGTAATAGAGGAGGCGGGGATGAACCACCATTTTGACCAGGGCGATTCTACCAGACATCGCCAAAGGGAGAGTCCTCCAGAAACCCATCTGAGACCTAATCGCCGTGGCAGCCCGGAGCACGTTCCAATCAAAGAGATCGGCTTTGGTGCGATAAACTTGGACCCCAAATAGCGAAAGGGGTCGATGCGCCAGGCCACAGGCGTCCCCACTAGCATGTTGCCCGGATCAGGAATATCCTCCAAGAATGGAGAAAGTATGGATTTCACCCGGGTTAACTCGCAATTCCGAGGCACGCGCAAAATGGCTAAGGGCTTGATCAAGGGAGGGGGGAATATCATGAAGGTCCCGAGTATAAAGCAGCAGATCATCTGCGTAGAGCGAAATGGTGTGAGTGCCATCACCTAGTTCAATCCCCATATCAATATGTGCGTGGATATGGGCCGCCAGCGGCTCCACTGCCAACGCGAACAAGAGTGGGGACAACGGGCATCCCTGTCGGGTTCAACGTCGTACCCGAATCGGATCTGAGACATAAGGGCCTGTCCGAACCTAAACCGAGGGATTACGAAATAGTAGTTGCACCAACCCAAGGAAGTAGGGACTAACCCCAAAACGAGCCAGAACAGCAAAAAGGAAGTTCCAGGCCTGCGAATCGATGGCCTTCTCAAGGTCCAACACCATGCAACCTGAGCGTGGCCAGTTGATCGGGGCATATTCCGCCACTCGAAAGTAGCAGCGTATGTTCAGGACCGTATTACGCTGCGGAACAAAGCCATTCTGGTCAGAATGTACTAGATCAGGGACTAACGGGGCCAGCCGGTTGGCCAAGACTTTTGCCAGGATCTTATAGTCCATGTTCAATATTGCAATCGGATTGATAGGAGCCGGGAGACACGGGGTCCTTACCAGGTTTCAACAAAGACACCACATTAGCGGTACGCATGGTTGGGGGCAGAACCCCATCCGGGATTGCCTCCATGTACATCGAGTGGAGGTGTGGCACCAAAACTCAGTCGGAAGACCGTCTGGTCCCGGAGTTTTACCAGAGGACAAGGAACGCAATGCGTCTCTTATTTCGTCTTCAGCTAGAGGGGAGTCTAGCTCCAGGGACAGGTCTATCGTAAGGGTGGGCAACTCCACCGTATCCAGAAAGGACCCCACACCCTGGGCGTTGCCCGTCAGGAGGGTCTCATATAGGCGAGTGTAGTGTTCATTCATCAGTGTGTGAATGTCTCTCTGGGTGCTTCGCTCCCGGCCAAGGTCATCGAGCAAGAAATTTATGGGGCGCTGGGGATGTTATTGCCTAATCAAATAAGCCAACAGCCTCCCAGCTTTGTCGGTGGCAGAGTGAGAGCGAATCGAATGCGCCAGATAATTATGGCATCTCAGGCGGTCCAGAAGTGTCTCCCGTTCGGTATGGGCAGCATCCAGATGCTGTTGTCGGGCCGGGTTGGCGACAACCTGCATCTCGAGTAAGATCAGCCGTCCCTCAATATGGGCTAGTGAGGTGTCTAGTTGTCTACGGATACTCCAAGTCTGTCCTAGACAATGACCCCTAACCACCACTGTAAAGGCCTCCCATTCAGTGAGAACTGAGTCCGTGGAACCGGTATTAAGTGCGAAATAACTAGCTATCGCAGATTCGAGCGAGCTTCGGAAGAGGGGGTCCTCCAAAGCCGCGGTCTGCAGTCGCCAGGCCGGAACAGGGAGGGCTGCGCCTCCCAGGCCAGGCGCATCACCAAGGGATTATGATCCGAGTGTGTCCGACCAAGATAATCAGTTGTCTGTATCAAGGGGAGGAGGGCTGCGGACGTAAGTATACGATCGAGGTGCACGTGTAACTTATGGACCGAGAAATAAGATGAGTATACTCTGGATTGAGGATGATCTTCCCGCCAGATGTCCGAAAGAGCCTAGTTACCCAACCAGGTTTTTAAAAGGTGAGCATCAGAGGAGGGACAGGCTTGACTTCAATTGAAGCGCCTTGACTTAGACAGAGAAGAAAATGCAATGCTTTGTCTTAAACACAAACTCCATGTGGGTACTAATAAAGGGGGTTGGATGTTAGTGGTGCAGATCGGAGCTTCTGAATCCCCTCTACTTCCTCGGACGGAGTGATCTCACAGTCACACACGCACACACACATCACACTCTGGTGGGGCCCATTACACCAACATTCATCCTACCACTCTTATCCGTGCCTTGTATAGGGGATGCACTTTCTATATACCTAACCAATCTGCATATACCTTGAGGTCAATGCGACCAACTAGTTGCTTATAAATCTGACGAAAACATTTCAAAGGATATGTAAATAAATTCAATAAACATGACAAGAAAATAACCACCCGACACAGAGATTCAAACAGAATATTCGTTTATCTAAAATTGTAGGAAAAGCCAATTAAATGCAAATTCATTTCTCTCATATTTACCTATTCTGTCTAAATGTCAGATCCTAAGTCAGAACTGGTCCTCAGTAGAAGAAACAGAGTGTCTTGCCGTCATGTAGAGTCTCCGTCCTCTCCGTCAGCATAAGGACCTCGGATCATCAGTTCGGGAAGAAGTGGCACTAGACCTCTCTAGTCTACTAATATTTATACTAAATTTACATTCTGTAAAGTTACATTTTACTATTCAGAACGGATGAAATGGCGGAAATAATGTCCTCTTGGTACATTTGCGATACAGTGCGAGATTTTCTCACACTTAAATTGTCCCAAATAATGAATAGAAAAATTGAATGTCCATGACTAATTCGATACTTCTACGGATGTCTTTTTAAGATAATTTGTATCCCAGTGGTGGGATCAACAGTTCATAAGTTCAGAATTCGTATTCGATACAAATTTCATGTTCAGGGGCTCTTGGCATCCGTCCTGGATTTGTCGTCATGATCATGGCTTTTCAGTTTTGTCGAGTGGGCAAGGTCACTGACAGCGCGAAGCTTCCTTGCAAAAATTTCCATCAACTCGAATGCAGGCTGCGGGTGGTAGCCATTTTCTGGTAGGCCACAATGGCCAGCTTAAATGAAATAAGACATAACACAGAATTACTGCACGGAAATGATTATACAGTGTTATTCCCCTGCTAATACCCTTATGTGTATGTATTTATCTAGCCATTTGCGACATCAGAAGCCATTAATGCATTTTAATTATAAGCGCAAACACAATAACATTACATAAGCAACATCGATTTCTGTCAGTTTGCTCACCAACTTAGTTTACTTTACTCAGTAGTACTTTTAATTATAACATGCGAAAATGAAACAGGTATTCGGTTTTAAAGTAAAAACCCTGCTCCATCAATCCCCCCTTTGGTGATATCTTATCACCACAAAAATCAAAACCCAAAAATCAATTTAATTTCCCCTTTTGGAAGAAATTCAAAATATCTTCTTGTTCATTCTTTCAAACCCTTTTTTCCCTCTCATCCTCCTTCTTAGTTTCTATATACATACTTTCTCTTAGCTCTTCTAATTATATTTCTTGTGGATTTCTTTCTGGTTTCTTTTGTCTCCTTTTAACATTTTCTTTCGCATTTTTCTTTTTATTTCTTCTATATCTACAACACATACACCCTAATCTAAGGATCAATAATGCAACAATTACACAGGTTAATGGAAATAATATCTTACCAAATATGGTACAACCTATCTTAGCTACAAAATTCTTAATAGCAATCATCTTATTAGCCATTTTAGTCCAGATACTTTCAGCTTCCAGTGGTACTAATTCTTCATGCAAATCAGTAATATTTTTGATATAAACTTTTAGATCTTTACTTTCGTTAGGAATGTAAGTGCAACAATGTTGAACTTTCAGCATTCCACAGACTCCACCCTCTTTTGCCAAAAGAATGTCAAGGGCAAGTCGATTTTGCATCGCCATAGCACGCAAAGCAACCATTTCTGTATTAACTAAAAGAAAGCCTCCAGCGGTGCTTGTTGACAAGCGATCCACCACTGTTGACAACTTCCGAATGCCAAATGCATTCAAAGAAATTCCCACTGCTGGAATTAAAGCTCCAAAAATATCTCCTACCATTTCTGTCCATGTTTCTCTTCTATAGCGTGTTAATAGATTAGTTTGTTCAGCATCATCTACTCTATCCATGTGAAAAATCTTTGGAAAGACCAGGCCAACATAACATGTACCAAACCAATGGTCAGGCAAACGGTAATAAGCCTTGTTCCCACAAATATAATATACTTCGGGAAAACTAGATCTTCTCCTCCTCTAAATCCCCATCCGGTTGCAATAAAGTTTCTATCATGGCACTCACTAGTCCCTATGAAATAATAATCATACTGGGATCTCTTCCTGGTAATGAACAGTTTGCCTTTCTGTGTTGCATCTATAGCCATAGTTGGACTGGCTCCATTTTTCAACTCCTTTTCTTTCTCAATATCCCACATTGTGTCACTCATTTTATGCCCTTCTGATTTCTTGTGCATGTTCAATCTTCTTCTCTCAACCATGTCTAGAAAATTCTTCTCTTCTCCTTTCAAACTGCAAGTTAAATTATTTCTAAAAACATATTCTAAGGTTAATTCTTTGGTTTCTAAAAAAATCTCACCTAAAGTGTTAGCTTCTTTTGCAGGATTCAATGCTTTATTCATAGGCAACTGCCCAAGAATATTATCTACATTAGACATATTATAATCTAATTTCCCTAACTGGTAGAATATACTAATCAACACACTACATGAAATTCCATACGTAGCTGGAAGATGATGATAAGTCACTCCTTCCGAAACAGAGGCAGGTAACTGCATGCAAACATAGCAATCCCTTACTTCCATTGTTTTTACGTATTCATACAACAATTTAGAAAAAACATTGCTAGAAAAATCATTAATTGACCTATCCTTATGTGTATGTACATTGCTAATTCTAGTTGGTACTATTTTCTGTGAACTCTTCCCTATATTAGTTTTGTTCTCAGTATGACCTTCTAAAGTGTCTATAGTGACTCTAAATGAAATCAGTAGAGCAAGAACGCTCCAAAGCAGCATTAATAAACCTGTACAGCAGCAGCACATCTTGCACCATCTTTTCAGAAAGGTACATCTACTTTTATTATTCTCAGTGTTAGCCATTTTGTTAATTTGACCTTGTCTTTTGACTTAGCCTCTTCTACTCCTCTACCGAACTTAAGGGCAGCAAGTACCCAACTGATTTTTACAATCTACTAATTTTAGTATTGCTTTTTTTTCTCTTCTCCAAGTGATTCTCCTTGGATTTACTCAATTTGGATTTTCATCACTTTTCACTGTCTCTTCATCATCATCAAACTGTATCAGGTCCTGAACATCCATCTCTTCTCCAATGTCGGACAAGATAACTCTCAGGATTCCCATAGCTTCTTCTTCAGCAACCTCTTTCAGTAAAGCCTCCTCTGGACTTCCTTGACTGTCTGCCTCTTCTCCTTGTTCAGGCAGTGCCACATACGTCCATTCCGGTGACTTATACCTCTGGTTTGGTTTCCTTATTCTTTTGGTTCTCTCAGGTATCTTTGTTTCTTCTTCTTTAGTAGGATTTTGACTTGACACTTCGTTCACTTGTTCAGCTTTCGAAGAGTTAACTCGTGTCAGTCTATATCTCAATCTCTTTATCTTATTCGGCCAAAGATCTCCTTTTGCATTCCTCTTTTGTTTTCCTTCGTTATTGTTTCTTTCTCCAAGCCAAGTTTTCTTTCTCAGAACTCGTCCTCCATGTATCTCATTGTCACTTTCATCAGACTCTGTTTCAGTTGCTTCTTGTTCAGTCTCTTTTCCCACCAATTGAGATTTCCCTTCTTCTGTCCCTCCTCGGGTCTCCAACACGCAATCTTCTTGCTGTCTACTTGTCCCTTCACCTAGCTTGTTGTTGATGTTCCCTACACCTCCTCGGGGTTTTTCCGCAATCTGTCCCTCACTGACTTTGTCTGTCCCTTTTTCTTCAATATTTATCTCAGGTGGAACTTTTTCAATTTCCTCATGTGATTCAGGTGTCTCTTCTGTTGGAATGTTCTTTTCTTTTCTTTCTTTCTTTTTGTGTTTGTCACTGTCAGTTAGAACCTCAGGCACTTCTTCAGAATCTGAACTTGCCTCTGCAGTTTGCACTGTTCTTTTCAGAACCTCTTCTGGTGGGATGAAAATTTCCTTTGACTCACTTTCCCCACTTTCAGGATTCTTTTTCCTTCTTACTGTCTCACTGTCTGCATCATCACTGGAATCTGATTCTTCAAAGTATTCTTTTCCAGTACCATCTCTTGGATTTGGAACTCTCAGTGTGTGACTTGCATGTATCCAATTTTTCACTCCAGCACACTTCACAGCAGTCGTTGTGGTCAAGATGACTTGTCTTGGCCTTCCCCACCTTGGAACCAGGCAATTCCTTCTTCTGTGAACTTTTATCCTTACCCAGTCCCCTGGGCTCAGATCATGGGCTGGTTTCTTTTCAAGTGTGGTGGCGTCTTCTCCAACCTGGTGAAACACAGAATGAACTGTGTCAGCCAGGCCCTTACAGTAATCCAAAATCATGTCATCAGTTATTGTCATCAACTTGTTGACTGGTACAAATGCATGTCTCATAGCACGTCCCATGATAATTTCATGTGGACTCAAACCTGTTGTTCTGTCTGGAGTAGACCTAATGGTCATCGGGACTAGAGGCAAGACATCGGGCCATTTCATTCCTGTGGCTAGGCACATTTTGCCAATTCTGTTTTTTATGGTACCATTCATTTGTTCAACCACACCAGAAGCCTCTGGTCGGTAAGCGCAATGTAGCTTCTGCTGTACACTCAATGCTTCACAAATTAGACCCATGATTTCATTATAAAAATGTCCTCCTCTGTCTGATTCAATGGTTACTGGGAACCCGTACCTTGGGATGAACTCTCTTAACAGTAATTTGGCCACGGTTATCCCATCATTTCTTCTTGTTGGATATGCCTCCACCCACCTGGAGAACAAACAGACAACCACCAGGACATACCTCAATCTGTTGACTGGGGGCATTTCAATGAAGTCTATCTGCATTCTTGTGAAGGGTCCTCCCTCCCTGCCTATTGTTCCTAGGCTCACCACTGTTTTCTTTCCAGGATTGAATTGTTGACATATCAAACATCTCTGACAGAGACTTTCTGCTATCAGCCAGATCTTTGGACTGTACCAGGTTTGCTTAAAGGCTCTTATCATAGCATCCCTCCCCAGGTGTCCTTGGCTATGATACATCCTCGCCATTGTTGATAGCATGCTATTTGGCATGACTGGTCTTCCATCCCTATAGACCCACACATGATCTTTTTCTCTAGGTGCACAACCTGCTGTCACCCAATCTTTCATTTCCTCATCTCCTGCCTCATCCTGCAGCTGTTTTACTTCCTCCCACGTTCCCACCTCATTAGTAAACATTAAGGAACAAGAAGATATTTCTCTCTCTTTACCCCGGTTAATTGAATGATTGTTTCTTGCACAGTATTGTGCTATGTCATTTGCGAATTTATTTCCCACAGTAACAAAATCATCACCTTGACCATGAGCAGCACATTTTACTACTGCTAGTTCTTTTGGCAGCTGTATCGCCTCTAGCAATTTTCCAACCACTTCAGCATTCTTTATGGGAGTTCCACTTGAGGTCAGGAAACCTCTTTGTAGCCATAGCTGGCCAAAATCATGGACAACTCCGAAGCCATACTGGCTGTCAGTCATCACAGTCACTCTCACACTCCTCCCAATCTTGCAAGCTTTTGTCAGTGCCACCAATTCTGCCACCTAAGCGGATTTAACTCCTTTCAAAGGTGATGCTTCCACAACTCCTGAAACTGTACACACAGCATAAGCAGCACTCAGTGTTCCTTCATCCGTTCTCAAGCAAGATCCATCCACAAACAACACATGATCACTTTCGGTCAGTGGAAGATCTCTTATGTCTGGTCTTGGTTTTGTACAGTAATCAAGCACCTCCAGGCAGTCATGATCAACTTCATTTCTCACTCCCACACATTCAGCATCAGGCAACAGTGTCGCTGGATTCACATTCACACATCTCTCCAGGCTTACATTGGTTGCACCAAGAATGACTTTCTCATATTTAGTCAGCCGACTATGAGACATGAACTGTGTCCGGCTCCTTGTCAAAAGGATTGCCACATCATGAGGTACGAATACCCGTACAGGATATCCCATTATGATTCCCTCACTTTGTTCCAGACTTTTGCAGGTAGCAGCTACTGCTTTCAGGCAACCTGGTAAACCCACAGCTACTGGGTCAAGAGTTGCTGAGAAATAGGCAATTGGCCTCCTCAGGCGTCCATGTTTCTGGATTAACACTGAAAGTGCACATCCATTTCTCTCACTACAATACAGCTCAAATTCCTTTTCATAATCGGGCATTCCTAGGGCAGGAGCTTCACATAGTCTGTCCTTTAACTCTCTAAATGCAGCCATTTCTTCTGGATTTAGTTCTAATGGGTCTTTCACCTTACTTTTGGTCAATTTAATCAATGGTTTGGCAATCAGGGAAAAGTTACTTATCCACTGACGACAGTAACCCACCATCCCCAGGAACATTCTCACTTCTCTCTGTGTCATTGGAGCTCTCATCCCTCTAATGATTTTAATCCTGTCAATGGTCACTTTCCTCAGACCTTTCTCAATGTTATGTCCCAAGTACTGGACTTCTTTCTTGCAGAATTGCAATTTGGCTGGAGATACTTTTAATCCTCCATCTACCAAGTGATTCAGTAATGCAATGGTGTCTACTTCACAGGCTTCACGGGTTTTTGATGCCACAAGCAGGTCATCAATATACTGGACCAAGACTGAATTTTCAGGCATTGTTAGACTTTCTAGAGACTTCTTCAGCAATTGATTAAATATTGAAGGGCTCTCTGTATACCCCTGTGGAATTCGGCACCATGCCAAAATCCGCTCTCCAAATCTAAAAGAAAATATTGGCTGGCTGTCATGATGCAATGGAATTGAAAAGAAAGCATGACACAGATCAATTACAGTATACCATTCTGCATCATGGGGAATCTGATACAAAATCACTGATGGATTTGGCACAATGGGACAACATGACACAACAATCTTGTTAATTTTTCTCAAATCCTGTACTATTCTGAACTTTCCATTAGGTTTCTTCAGTCCCATTATTGGTGAATTACATGGGCTGCTCAATATTTCTCTTAACACCCCCTGCTGAATCATCTTCTCAATTATGGGTGTTATTCCTTCAATTATTTCAGGTGTCAGTCTGTATTGTGGTATGTTTGGGTAAGCCACTCCCTCTTTTACAGTAATCTTTACTGGATCTACATTTCTCATCAGACCCACATCTTCTCCAGTAAAATCCCAAACTGCTGCTTTCACTGTCTGTTTCAATTCTGAGGGTAATGCATCTGGATTAAATATAGCATATGTTCCCAAAGCCTCACATTCCCTGTTATCCATGGTCATCCTGTATAGAACATCCTCATCTGGTGTTTCAAAGTTTATTCCATCTGGAGTACAGAAAATAGTGCAATTCATCTTGCACAGCAGGTCCCTGCCTAGCAAGTTCACAGGACTTGTGTCACACACCACAAATCGGTGCATGTCTGAAAATTTCCCTATTCTAACCCTTACTGGTTCAGTAAGTAGTGTTTTAATCTGTGTGTTGGACACACCAACTACTTGGATTGCTTCGTCCGAGAGAGGAAGATTCTTTATATCAGCTGACTTGACAGTTGATCTCGTGGCTCCTGTGTCAACTAAGAAAGTAACACTTTCACCATTAATTTTCCCATCTACAAAAGGCCCTGCCTGGTCTATTTCTAGAGTTGCGCCAAGTACGCACTCCTCCTCCTCTCTTCGGCACCGTCAGAAATCTCCCTCGGAGTCGCTTCCCTCATTTTTCAGCCAGTACTGAGAAACAGCGCTTGCGCGTTTTGGCTTGATTACCTGTTCTTCATCGTAGAACCCCGATTCTTGGCTGTACTTCTGGGATCCTTTTCTCTGCGGCAAGGGTGGTTTTGGCACCTGATTCTGCTGCTTATCAGCTTTCTGCTGTTGCCGATGCTGACCTCACCCCTCACTCTGCACCTGTGAATTCAATGATGGATTGTCATCATTAGTAGACGGTGGATTCTTACACTCGGATTTCCAGTGCCCTAATTTTCCACAGTTGTGGCATGGGAACTTTTTCTTCGCTTCTTCAATGTTTCCTTTCCCTTTTCCTGAACTAAACCTGGGTTTATTTCCTGGGTTATTTGCTTGTTCAACCAACTGAGCTTCCTGTCTTTCTGCAACTTTCACCTGTGCCCACATTGCCTTTTCTTTTAGCTTCCTCTGTTTTGCCTCAATTTCATCACTGAAGTATTTTGCATGTCTCAGAATCTCATCAATCTTCTTGCTCTGCCAGTCTACGGTATGCTGCCTTATCATTTCACTGATTTCCGGCCGCAAACCATACACAAATCTATATACAAAATGGCTCAGGTCCTTGTCACCCAGATGTTCATCGCCACTGAACTGTTTGAAAGCTAATATTAGTCTTTCATAATATGCATGGACTGATTCTTTCAATTCTTGATGGGTTCGATCTATTTTAACCCAATCTGTTTCCTTGGGGGGTACCTTATTTTTCAGGAAGGCCATAACCTGTTCGTACTTCTTCATGACCTCCGGATCTGGAGCTCCTGTCTTTGGATCTCTTGGCTATTCCTTAGTGGGCCAGTCTATGACTACTTTACATTCTCCCCACAGGTCTGCTGGTACAATTATATCAAACAGACTATTCAGATCAATCCACAGTACTTTTGACAATTTCACAAATCTATCGACCTGTCTATACCACTCGACGGGTTTCTCCCTTAGTCGAGGGAAATCATTTGTAAAGGACAAAATATCCTGTCTGGTCCATGGGACATGTACATATCCACCTCTTGGAATCTCTCTCATGGGGTAAGCTGTTACTGCCTTCCCTTTTTCTTTCAGAGGGAATGTCGAGTAAGTTCTATCTGTCCCATCCTCTCGCTTTCGGTACCATCTGTCTTTCCATCTTTCTACATCTCCCCATTTCTTCAGCAAAGCAATCATTTCCTTAATCTGTCCTGTTCGGCCTGCGTTGTTCAGATTCTCAATGTCCTTATCTGTAAAATCCACTCGGTAAGGCTTTTGTAAAGCTTTTACCTTGTCCATATCAATTCCCAATTCACTGGCTATTCCTTTCAACCTGTCATGTATATTCTTTGCTCTCCATGTGATGCTTTTGCACAGGAAGAGGATCTCCCCTTCCTGATAATTTTTCAGTGTTTCTGTAGGGAGTGTTCCTACAATCATCTCTTCCATTTCCATACGTAGCCTAGCTACATCAATTCCCTGTGATTCTTTTTCTTTCTTCTGCAAAGCCTTCAGCCAATCATTCAAATCTTCAGCAGTTATTCCCACAGATTTTTCTGCACCCCTTGGTTCTGTCATTCTTTGTGGTTCTAAGATCGATCCTCTGTTCCCTTCCACACATCCAGAATTCAAACTCGAGTTAGTCTGCACACTCAATTCTCCTCCACATATGGTATGTCTCCACTGATTTTCTCCTGTTCTCCACTGTGTTTCTCCTGCTCTCATTTCTGCCTGCTCCGGAGGAATAATCAATCTATTGCCCACATATGGTACCGTCAAACCACTTTCGCCCGTCCTCTGCTTGTCAAAAATCGGCATAACCGGGCCTATTGTCACAGGCACTGTAACTGCCTCAAAATTTTTAGTCAGCTCTCTGATCTTTTCTGTCAGTTCAAAGGTAGTTCTTGCTAGTTCTCTGGTCTTTTCATCCTCAAGTTCATTCTCCCTTTCTATCTCTCTTTCTCTCTCTCTTTCTCTCTCTCTCTCTCTCTCTCTCTCTCTCTCTCTCTCTTCCTCTCTCTCTTTCTCTCTCTCTATCTCTCTCTCTTTCTCTTTCTCTATCTCTATCTCTCTCTCTTTCTCTCTCTCTTTCTCTTTCCGCCAGAGAACAACTGCTTTTCAACCCAGGGGTGGTACCCTCTGTCTTAATAATCCGCAGGGTGTCTCTCATCGGGGTCACTGCTGTTCCTACCTCTGGTTCTCGTCTATACGGGGGTGGTCTTTTATAGAGCATGTCCTCTAAGACATCATCATCAGACTCATTTGCCCCATATCTCCTGGGTTCTATATTATGTTCTTTCTCTGTACACTTTCTCCCTTCTAACTCCTCTGCTGTTCTTACAGGATATAATCCCTCGGTCATACTGGCATCACGCCACCTTCTCATTCGGTCATGATGGGTTTCGCGATCATACTTTCGCCCAAACATGTACCTGTAACTACCCCCACCTCTCTGCTTTTCTCATTCATGCATTTCATCTTCCCATTCAGTCAATGCCTCAAACTGTGTTGGCCTAGGCCGAGGCTCTAAGCTCATCATCTGCTCTCGTAAATTCCTCAGTATGGCCAGATTAAATGAGCCATGTTCCGGGAACGCTAAAACTCCATCATCTTTTGTATACTTCACCCAGTTATCTACCCAAATACAGGTATGATACCCATACTTTGCAACCATGAAGGATGCGGGGGTTCTTATCGGAGGAAGTAACTGTCCTTCCCTAGTCACAATCTCTTTATCCTTGTCAAACCAGGTCTTAACCTTACTAAACAAGGATTTATTTTTCTTTTCCTCACCGTGGTAATACATTTTCTTATTTTCTGCAAGCTGTTTATCCGTTCTACAACTGTACGATCTCTTGTCCAATTACAGCACGACTCACACTAACGCACCAATCCTGGAGCGTCTACGTCACTAGCTCAGTCCACGAATCCCAGCGCGACTCACACCAACGCACCAATCCTGGAGCATATACGTCACCCTGTATGTCTCCCAATCCTAGCGCGGCGTACACTAGCACACCAATCACCGTGCCTTTACCGTTCCAACCCACTGTCCAATCACAGCGCGGTCTCCCTGACATCAGCAGTCGCTGCAGCAGCTTCTACTCCAGTCTCCTGTCTCTCTCGTCTACCCCTCCTTTACAAGACTACTCGGTAGACTTTGTTTCAATTTCTACGAGTCTGTTAGTTACAACATACAAACATCTCCATTGTCTGCTTCGCTAGCCACAAAACAGCAAAAGACCTTTCCCACGAGAATTCTGCCTTTCCCGAGAGCAGCGCTTACCTCTGCCCTACTACAGAATCGTTACTTCCGTTGATAAAGTAGCACATCCCTCTACTCTACCCTTCTAACAAGCACCAATTAACTGTTTTCTCCGGAATGCTCCTAAGAGTTTCACAATTAACCAGAATGCCTTCTCATTCACGCACTTTCATACCAGAAAATGTAGTACATTCACACAGTATTCTGTCTTTCCCGAGAACAGTGAACAGTCTGTCCTACTACAGAATTATATCACACGTTAACAAAGCAGCGCTTACCTCTGCTCCGTCCTTCTAACAAGCTCAGAGAATACCTATTACTTTTCTAGTGATAAGCAATAACGGAATGCCATAAGGATCCCTTATACCTAAGACCAGAACTTCACAGATTACCTTCGCTATCATATACACTTCTCTCACACAGAAAATACGTTTCTAATGGCAACACACGGCGATGCTACCTCATCGAACCCAGACAATGCGACGCGCAACTTCAATTGTCACACGTTTTCCCCTGTCTGCATACAGGGCCAACAATCCCGCCTATTTCCGAGAGCAGCACTCCCTCTGCCCTACTACGGAACTGTCACCGACTCCCTACGTCCCAGAAGCCGTTCACAATACATAAAACTCAACACAAATTCCACATACAGTGTTAGTACAAATATCAATCAATATTCAACAAGCCTATATACACCCAATTTCGCCAGACCAAGACAATAGTTAACCATCATTCTGCTACCAAGAAACTGGTGCAGATCGGAGCTTCCGAATCCCCTCTACTTCCACGGACGGAGTGATCTCACAGTCACACACGCACACACACATCACACGCTGGTGGGGCCCATTACACCAACATTCATACTACCACTCTTAGCCGTGCCTTGTATAGGGGATGCACTTTCTATATACCTAACCAATCTGCATATACCTTGAGGTCAATGCGACCAACTAGTTGCTTATAAATCTGACGAAAACATTTCAAAGGATATGTAAATAAATTCAATAAACATGACAAGAAAATAACCACCCGACACAGAGATTCAAACAGAATATTCGTTTATCTAAAATTGTAGGAAAAGCCAATTAAATGCAAATTCATTTCTCTCATATTTACCTATTCTGTCTAAATGTCAGATCCTAAGTCAGAACTGGTCCTCAGTAGAAGAAACAGAGTGTCTTGCCGTCATGTAGAGTCTCCGTCCTCTCCGTCAGCATAAGGACCTCGGATCATCAGTTCGGGAAGAAGTGGCACTAGACCTCTCTAGTCTACTAATATTTATACTAAATTTACATTCTGTAAAGTTACATTTTACTATTCAGAATGGATGAAATGGCAGAAATAATGTCCTCTTGGTACATTTGCAATACAGTGCGATATTTTCTCACACTTAGATTGTCCCAAATAATGAATAGAAAAATTGAATGTCCATGACTAATTCGATACTTCTACGGATGTCTTTTTAAGATAATTTGTATCCCAGTGGTGGGATCAACAGTTCATAAGTTCAGCATTCGTATTTGATAAAAATGTCATGTTCAGGGGCTCTTGGCATCCGTCCTGGATTTGTCGTCATGATCATGGCTTTTCAGTTTTGTCGAGTGGGCAAGGTCACTGACAGCGCGAAGCTTCCTTGCAAAAATTTCCATCAACTCGAATGCAGGCTGCGGGTGGTAGCCATTTTCTGGTAGGCCACAATGGCCAACTTAAATGAAATAAGACATAAAACAGAATTACTGCACGGAAATGATTATACAGTGTTATTCCCCTGCTAATACCCTTATGTGTATGTATTTATCTAGCCATTTGCGGCATCAGAAGCCATTAATGCATTTTAATTATAAGCGCAAACACAATAACATTACATAAGCAACATCGATTTCTGTCAGTTTGCTCACCAACTTAGTTTACTTATTATTGTAGCCATGCAATAGCATTCCCACGTGTAATTCTCTTGTTAATAAGGTTGGTTAGGCAAGACTTTAACATCTCTTTAGTAATTAATGATTAATCAGTAGTACTTTTAATTATAACATGCGAAAATGAAACAGGTATTCGGTTTTAAAGTAAAAACCCTGCTCCATCATTAGCACATTGTCTTCATAAATAAGCAGCAAGTCACTGCAATCAAAGCCACTGTCACGTGTTTGGGTCATACGACTTCCGATGCCTTAGATATTAAGGCGGAGTTCCAGGCCTTCTATGCCACCCTGTATAAAGGCCATGCCGGATCAACTCAGTCTCCCCAGCTACACATCCAGTCGGCTGCGATTACACCACTTCCTCCGCAGGAGTATGAGGCACTTGACCAACCTATTAAACGAGAAGAAGTAATATTCGCGATAGCAAGGCTGAAGCCCATGAAGCCCCTGGGCCCGGATGGGTTCAGCTCTGTTTTGTTTAAGACATTCTGTCCTGAATTGGTGCCCCTTCTGACTCGCCTTTTTAACTCCTTCGCAGAATCTGGTACACTGACGGAATCGATGTTACAAGCTACCATCTCAGTAATCCTGAAACCATGCAGCTCATATAGGCCGTTTTCCCTGCTTAATGTGGATGCCAAAGTATTTGCTGGCATCCTAGTGCACCGCCTGGGTCCTCTGATGCCGGGACTGGTGGTCCCCAACCAGGCCAGGTGTGTCCCCTCGTGGCAGTGTGGCGACAACACAAAACGTGTGTGCCACCTCATTGTTAAAGTCCATTGCTCCTGTGAAGAAGCCCTTCTCCTGGCTATAGACGCCGAGAAGGTGTTCAATAGGGGTCATTGGCCCTATCTATTATGACCCTTCGATGCTTTGGTGTGGACGAACATTTTGTGAGCTGGATCCACAGCATTTATAGCACACCCAGGGCTACAGTCTGGGTTAACAGTGTGAGCTCAGAAGGTTTCTGTGCGGAGTGGGGAACAAGGCAGGGCTGCCCGCTTTCCCCGCTCCTCTTCGCTTTATATATAGAGCCCCTCACACTGTGATTGAGGGAGGACCCCACTGTGATAGGCATAAAGTTTGGAGCTGACCACCACTTGATCAGCCTATACGCTGATGACATTATATTTTCGGTCGCTCAGCTCCTCTCCTCCCTCCCTACCATCATTGGGATCTGTGTAGGGTTTTAAAATAAACATACTGAAGTCGCAAATCCTGAATATTTCCCTCCAACCCAATATGGAGCAAACTCTGTTCACACGTTACGATCTCCAATGGGTGGAAGACGAGCTTCCATACTTGGGAATAGTTTTTTCCCGGACTCTCCTGAAAACAGTTTGAGCCAAATATTCAAAACTCAAGACCTCTGTCCGTGAGGATCTGCACCGGTGATGACCCCTACCCTTGTCCTGGCTTAACAGGATTGCAGCAGTGAAGATGAACATGCCACCCAGGGCCCTTTTTATATTTCAGACGCTCCCTCTTTCTCCACCCCTGGAGGATCTGACTCAACTCCAACAGGACATAGACCATTTTATATGGGGAGGGCTGAAGCCCAGATTGCAGGAACAACTTCTGCAACGTACTAAGCAAGAAGGGTTGGTTGTGAGACCCGAACATTTTGCTTTACTTTCAAACCGCCGAACTGAGATATTTGATTGAATCGAATCACCCTATGACAGAGAAGCACTGGGTATTTATGGACCAGACCGTAAAGGGCTCCCACATCTGGAGGGAGACCTGACTTCCCTGACCTCATAGATCCTGGGGACTCTATTCCTCCCCAGTTACTGGCTCCACACAGTAGGAATCTGGGACAAACTAGTGACCACAGCTGGGCTTCACCGATGACCCCTCTCTTTACAAACCCGGTCTTCCCTCCTGGACTATCCCCCTATGTGGCCAAACGTTGGCTGGGAGGTGGTTGTAAGATAATTTGCTGCTTATTTGATCACACTGGCCTCAGTCCCTTTGAGCAGTAAAAATACAATACGCCCTTGAAGAGACTGACAAGTTCACACACCCAACTCTCTCATTAGTTGCTCCACCCGGATATTCACTCTAAGGCAAGCATACCTATGACCTCCTTCGAAAAATGTCTGACGACAATAAACTTACCTCAGAAATCTATTGCTTCCTGATGAAAGCATCTCCCCTACACAAGACTCCGGGACAACTCCGATGGGAGGCTGAGCTTGGGCGTTGTCTCTCTGATAAAGACTGGGTGGACATACATGATAGAGCCCACTACACGACATAAAACACAGGGCACATGGAAACGGCTTACAAAATTAGCTCATATTGGTATTACACTCCAGCTCGTGTCCAGAAATGGAATACACTCTGTGACAGTCGGTTTTGGAGGGTAGGTGGCAGTCCTGGGACACTGATACATCTCCTATGTAACTGTCCCAAGCTTACAAGGTATTGGGAGTTAATCCTAAATGACATAGATAAAGTGTTTGAAATGGAGTTGCCACGATTCCCTGCCTGTATCCTTTTGGAATTCTGAATGTCCTCACTTACCCTCTCCGTACCATTAGGGGGCGTTAGAGTGCTATGCCACTTTACACCGCACATAGGCTGCTTCTGGCAAACTGGGGTTCTGACAAAATCCCAGATCGCAAGCAATGGCACCACCAACTTTGGTCACTACTGTAAGAAGGTGGAATCTGACTGCATGGTTGCCCCCACTTTTTTCCTGGTGTTTTGCTGGTTTTTGACTTAGTTGGCTGGGATCCTGCTATTCAGGACCCCAGCCTATCTGCTTTCCCCTTTAAATTGATTACAAGTACTTTAGGTACACTCCAGATTGAATTCTGGGGTAGCCTTATAAGTCCCTAGTCTATGGTATACTATGTACCCAGGGTATAGGTACCCCAGAGGCCTACCAGGGGCTGAAGCATGTATTGTGACACCCCTGGGAATCCTTCCAAAATGACACCACAGGTCTGCTACTGCAGCCTGGGTAAGGTGGTGTATGCACCCCTTACTGAGATATAGGGTCACTATATCTCTCCATATCACTGCACATATAAACCTATCAGTCACCCCTATGGCAGGCCTTACCAACCCTGAAGGCAGGGTGCTGGGTTTTATGTGAGAGGGTGCCCATGCATGAGCAGAGCCCCTCTGCTACCTACGGAACCTTTATTCTGGTGTTGTTTGTGATGCAGCCAAACCATATACTCTTAAGTGCATTATAATCAAACGGTAAATACTAACTTTGGAATGGCTCCATGGAAACATGTCATGTTTGGTGTCAAACACCTTGGAATCATACCCCCACACCAGTAACAGGTGTGGGAGTATGATCTCACCCTTCTAGAGGGACATGACAGCACCGGCATACCCGGTACCAACTTAACACAGCCCTGGCATCACAAAATTAATGCTGCAGCCACAGACACAAGTCTGCCCTTCTGCTGCTGGGCGAAACTCTGGCAGCGGAGGCCTGGACAATAGGTTTCCTGTCACAGGGAGGTGTGACCACCTCCCAGACAGGCTTTAGTGTATTGGGGCTGGGTGGGTGCACTCCAAGAGTGCTTTGAAGTCTGCACTGGGGGCACATTTGGTGTCCCTGTGCATAGTCCAGCTCAAACCGGTTGCAGGGGCTTCCAGCCCCTGTTCTGGCACGAAACTGGACAAAGGAAATGGGTGTAGCCACCCCTCTTTCCTGACCCTCCCATAGGTGGGTCCCTAGAGTTTGTCCCACCCCTTCCTTGGGTATAAGATAGGAACCTCTGGCTACAGGACTTTAGATTTACCTGGACGAAACTCTGATACAGAATCCTGGAACTTCGACGATCTACATTGAACTAGATGACTGCAGAATTGCCCTTGGAGTAAAGGAGTTACTCCCCTGCAAGGCAGGCACCAAAGACGCATCTGACCGGTTTACATCTCCAAAGCTCCTGAGGACTCCGAAGAACTTTGCAACACAGGAGGTGGGTTTCCGCGGTCTTAAAGGTTGATCAGTGCCCACAGCAAGTCTGTGGCCTGTATCCCTCGTGGCGACTGTGCAACCCAAACCCCTGGACACCGCGTCACTTTGCAGAAGCATCAGCTTTCCAGCAACTCCTGCAGATGAGCTTTGGGTTACTCATAGCCCTGACCCCGAGCAGCAATTCCACCAACGATTGTCCGCCTACACTCCATAAGTGTTCCGTGAGCTGGCCCTTTGTGTTTTCTCTTGAGGTCCCTTCACGAGCCCTGGTCCGTCGACTGGTGGGTCCCTGTGAAGGCAACTTTAATTTTGATTGGGCTTCCCTGGTTGCTCCAGACGTGCCCTGACTCTCCACCACTTGGGGAGTCCCCAGGACCTTGCTGGTCTGAACCGAAGCATCTTTTCTCTTCCCGCGTAGGTTGCTGTTGCCAAGGCTTGTTGTGTTCAATCTGAGCACCAACATCGCAGCACTCGACATCCTTTGTGGGACAGCTCGAATCCAGCTCCTGGTCATTGTCAACACCTCCTGGTCCTCGTGGCTGCAGAGTCAAGCTTCACCTCTTCGCACCTGAATCACCCGACATCGGTGGACATTCGTCTATTGTGCCCCTGGTCACTGGCAAGTGACCCAGACTCTGTCCCCTCTGCTTTCAGGTTCTTCTGATCTTTGATCCAGGCTTGGATCACACCGGACACTTTTCTTCTTCCCGGCAGCAGCACTTTGCAGCAGATCGCCATTGAAATCAACAATGATTCCCGACACCATTTGACACCTATGCACCTGGCTTCCCTGGGTGAGGTAACTCGAGTACTCCGGTGCTCCAGTGGGTGTTGGCCCTAGAACCCCCTAAGTCTAAAGGGGTTTGCTCAAAGTCCTCTCCTAAGTGTCTTTAACTTCTAAAATTCCAACCGCGACTTTCCCATAGAATAGTACGGGGCTCGCGCCTGTGTTCTCATACTGCACGCGTCCCCCGTGGGTCTCCTGTGTCACTACCTTGGGTGGTTCCTTGGGGTCCTAGCGATTCTACGTGCTCTAGGCACAGTGTCTAGTCAAGTTGTGGTTCTTAATATATGGTTTGGGGTCCCCTGGGGCCCATTATATATTGTGCTATTTATTGTTGTTTTAGAACTGTATTATTGTGTATCTTGGACTTTAATCTCATAAAGAGATTATTAGTGAGTGTGTAGAAATAAATACATATATTTTATATACACCTGGTGTGGTTCTCCTTTCATTTAGTGATTCAAGGGGTTATAATCTGGTAAACCAAGCTGCTTTACACTCCTTCAAGACTTAGCCGTGAAGGCTGCTCTCCATAGCTACCACTAGGATAGCTTTCAATAAAGGTTGTCTTAAACCTATTCATCAATAAGGGTTGTTTGGACTGGTACAAGGTGCCCACTATAACTATTGGACAGCATATACCAGGCCAACTTCTCACAACTACTAGGTATGGAGCGGCTCTCGATTGCTACTAATGCTAACCCCACGCTTTATGCGAAAATCTGGACACCACTCATCACCATCCTGTCCAAGGAATTTAGGGAGTTAACATACCTTGCATACCTACGTATCTTAAAACTATTGCCACCTGAACAGGGAGACAAGAAGGTTTTATCAACATGATGCTGTTATCTCACACTGTGGTATCTATTGTATTTATGTCCGTTTTCGGGACTCTGCGCTTCGTATGAGTAAGTAAACTATGCAGTGGGATGGGGGAGGCATCCCCATCCTCCACCGCAACATGTGGAGTGAATGCGTGTGGTCTAACCCAGAAATATGCATATTGTGCTTGAGCACTCAAATAGTAAACATATAAGTCCGGTGCACTGAATCCCCCTTTGTCGTAGTCTAGTGTAAGAATAGTCCAACTTACCCTGGCCAGCTTGCCCCCCCAGATCAATCGGAGCAGTGCCACTCGTAAAATATTGAAAAACCCCTTCGTCAAAGAAATCGGAATATTAGAAAACAAATACAAAAAGCGCAGCAGCACCACCATTTTTGTGAGTGCAATGCGGTCTGCAAGGGACAGTTGCATAGCTATCCATTTTTCGACTTGCTGATCTAAAGTGCTGCAAGCCCACCCATAGTTTTCGCATATAACTACTTCTGGGTCACGATGGATCCATATCCCAAGGTATTTGATCGGGTCCGCAGTCCAAACCAGTGGATATTCCATAGCTGGCTGTGGTATGGATTCTGTCAGAGGAATAATAATGGATTTATCCCAATTTACAGCTAGACCTGACATCAAACCAAATCTGACGTATTCTCACAGCAGCTGCGATAAATAGCGAGAGGGCTCCCTGAAAAAAAGCACCATGTCATTTGCATATAAAGATATGGCAACTAGGCGATAGTTACAATTTAAAGCTGCTTCCCTATGCCTTTGCCATATCACACACGCCAGGGGCTCGATTGCAAGAGCAAATAGCAGTGGTGACAGAGGGCAACCCTGCCGGGTGCCACGCTTGATAGGGAATGGATCTGACGTCAGTCCTCCCACTCGCACCCTTGCCGATGGGTCGGCATACAATATCATAATCCATTTTGTGGAAATTGGTGGGAACCCCATGACCTGTAAAATGTAACCAGGACCAGGCAGGAAATCAGGGGTTGAAGTTTAGTGGCGAGGATTTTGGCGAGAATTTTCGCATCGATATTAATCAACGATAATGCCCTGTATGAATCACATAAATCGGGGGGGTTTATCCTTTTTAAGCAGCGTTATAATCAATGCCTGGCGAAGTGATGGGGCAAAACTCCAGACTTTTGGGCCTCGGCATACATCTCTAGAAGGTAGGGAGTGAGTAGATCCACATAAGTTTCATAAAAATCAATGGTGAGGCCGTCAGGCCCGGGTACCTTTGTGTTCCGTAAGGCACTGATCGCCGCTTTTATATCCGCCACGTCTATTGGCTGACTCAAATATTCCCTGTGACCATCCGACAACCAAGCACAGGCTATGTCATCCAAATATTCCTCCATCTCAGAGTATGTAGCTCCACCCCTGGATGTATCGAGGTTGGTATAGTAATCACGAAATTGATCAGTTATTTCTAATGGGTTGTAATGTTCCCCACCCGAGAGTCTGTTATCTTATCTATGTGCTGTTGTTCTGAACACATTTTAATTTTATTGGCAAGGTTGCGGCCCGGCCTAATCCCTGTCCATATTTACGTGCCACATGCCTACGCGAGATATAACGTATCTCAGACTCTGCCAGAGTGTCATATTCCAGAATCAAGTCATGTATGCGGGATAAGATGTCAGCTGTTGGGGTGTCATTATAATTGCGTTCTAGGGTCTGAGGTGTGGTCTCTATTTTGGCAAGTTGGGCTCTAAGGTCCTTTAGTATACCAGCAGTTGTACTTTATGCACACTCTTCACTTTAAAGGCCTCCCATAATGTAGAAGCACTGTC
Organism: Triturus cristatus; assembly: GCF_964204655.1. Taxonomy (NCBI): domain Eukaryota; kingdom Metazoa; phylum Chordata; class Amphibia; order Caudata; family Salamandridae; genus Triturus; species Triturus cristatus. The sequence continues at coordinate 1,174,161,840 of NC_140590.1, read as the reverse complement.
TACCGTGCCCTTGTAAATCTCAAAGTAGTTTTCAATGGCCATGCGAACAGTGGTGTTATAAATCGGGTCTATAAATGCCTCTGGTCGCAACTGCCACGTGAAAGGACGATGTATTGATGTTGGGATTGTGATATCCAACATCACTGGGTTATGATCGGACAAGGTAATCGGGTAGTTAGCAACCGCTGTAGCCCAGTTGATTGCACCCCCCCCCAAGAAGCCAGTAATCTAGCCTAGACCAGCTATTGTGCGTGGGTGTAGCATGCGTTCCTTCTTTAGCGGAGCCATTACGTACTATCCAGACATCAACCAGTCCAAATTCCAATATGGCGTTATGAACACTTTGGGCCACCCGTGGGGTGCGATTGGTCTGTGGGTTAGATGTATCTATGTCGGGGTCGGTCCAGATAAGTGTTGAGGTACCCCCCCCCCCCCCCCATATAATGTCAGTTTCAGGCCATTCTCAAAAAATATTATACATTCTCAAAAAGCACTCTGGCTCATCTGCTATTGGGCCATACATGTTTACTATAATGATGACTGAGTTCCCCAATTTACCGTGCACCATTGCACAACACCCTCATCATCTATGTATGTTCGCAGAGGTGTAAACGCAACACCCCTTCTGACCAAAATAATTACACCTCTAGCATAGGAGGAGTATGAGAAGGCTATCCTAAACCTGGCCCATGTACGTGCAATAGTATGTTCCGTAGACTTGGTCAGGTGTGTTTCCTGTAATAATGCAATGTGCATGCCATGATGATTCAAGTAAGCAAACAAACACTTGGCTTATTTTTTTCAGGGAGTTCAGCCCTCTAATGTTCCATGTTATCAACCTGTAACTCTCACCCATGTCCCATTCTAGCAGCATTTAACTGAGTTGGAACACTGGTTCGGCATGTGTCATATTTTTCAGCAGAAGTGCGTATCCCAGTCTTATAGTAACCACAATCCCCTGGTTCAATCATTTGAAATACATTAAGAAAATAAGAAAACAACACAATCAAATTTAACCCGCCAACCCACCCCCTTCCCACTCCAACCTTCCAATTAGGTCGAGAATGTATCCCCTCCTCCCTCCCCAGCATTTACCCGATCCTCCCGAATAAGGTCTATCAAATAGGGGTTCACCCACTGGGGGAGAAGGAACGGCGGCAAACACCCACCTTGCGGCGGGGTGGCCAGGCTGCTACAACGGGTCGCACAACTGCACCATGTTATTATAGAACATGAACCATACCAAAAGCCCCCTGCATTTGACATCATTATATCATTACTCTTTACACATTAGTATTATATTGGCATCATAGCGTAACCGTTTCCAAGTATGTCACTATAGACAGCCACAGTAGCAATCAGACCCATGCTTCAGAAGCAACATCTGTTATTGATCTGTATGCTCAGGATCCACCGATCCCAATGGAATTTTTGTGCCACCCTGACGAGGTCTACTGTGGCAGATGTGTTTAGTGAACTTCAAAGCTGATTTAGAGTCCGTAAAGAAGTGTGATTGTCCATCGTGCGTTATTTTCAATTTAGCGGGGTACAACATTGCATATGGAATGGAGGCGGACTGCAGTATCTTTTTCGCTGGCACAAATTCTCTGCGGGCTGCCTGCACCGCTGGAGTATAATCCGGAAAAAAGGACAGATTATTTCCCTTGTGGTTAATGGGACTCTTGGCTCTGGCCTCAAGTAATATAGCATCTCTGTCCGCATACTTTAGGAGGCGTGCAATAATCGGGCGCGGCGGTGCTCCCGGTTTGGGCCGGGGACCGAGAGACCTGTGGGTTCTTTCCACTATCATGACCGGAGACAGCACCGGGCCAAATAGCTCGCACAGCAGGCTGTCAATGAATGGCTCCATCTTTGATATTGCTGTCGATTCCGGCAGGCCAATTATGCGAAGGTTGTTCCGGCGGGAACGCGCTTCTAAGTCTTACTTTTTCATCCAAAACGGGGTAGAAGTGGCCGGACCAACTGCAGATGTCAATACAGTCTTGTGGTCACCAGGCCTGTGCAATTCCACTTTCAACAAAACCTTCAAACAAAACTCCCCTCCCTAATACTTCACAAACATTGAAGTATATGTCACGGAGAGGGCCAATGGCCGATCCCAATGAGGGCTAAAAGGCGAACCTCTCCAATGGATTCTCCTATCTCACTAACAACCAGGAGTATCCTCTAGAGAGCCTTGGCTTAAGGCAAGCCAGAGGTGCAGCTGATGGAAAAGTGCCTTCATCGCGGGCTCAAAGGTGCTAATGTTCAGTCCAACATATAAGATAGGGACAGTTCCATAAGCCAAGTGGAGCGAGGGACGTGCACACATGTCACAGATAAGCCTCAGCGTTCATCATCCTGATGCTTGGACCGCCAAAACGGACGATACCTCATCTGATGCCTATCCGTGGGCCTAGCATGCTGCGAGCGTTTGTCACTCAAAGACGAAAAGGAGTCCATGCGTGGCGGAGTGTGAAACTTCATGGACACAGTCTCATCGGTCCATGCAAAAATTTCCTCGGGGGTATCGTAGAACAAAGTTTGAGAATTGAAAACCACATGCATACAGGCTGAGAAAAAAGCATATATGGTATTTTGACGTAATTTCTTTGCAGCGACAAACGATTGGCGCTTTTGTTGAACCATTTTAGTATAGTCTGGGAATATCATGATGCAGTGGGAATCGAAGTGAAGCATGTTGACTGTGTGCACATTTTAAGATAGCATTTCTAGCATGGAAGTTAAGAATTTTAGCAATAACCAGTTGTGGCTGGGACACCCGCGGCGGGTAAGTTTCTTCACCAGCGCCCAATGGGCTTGTTCGAACACGAAACAAGAGGAAAGGGAGTCCGGAGGTATACGTGCACTAATCCTTTGGGAGAGGAATTTGCCCATTGACTCGCCTGCACAGCCTCCGGAAAAGTTGTTGTGACAAGCATGGCCCCCCGCATCCTCAACCCATGCAACAAGCTCCCGGGTCACAGACTTGAGTGTAGTGACTTTTTGCTGAAGAGATGTCATGGCATCTTCAATATTAAATACTTCAGTCTCTGCTTCAGTGGTCCGCTCTACCATTTTCCGTAGGTCCTGGCGTAACAGGTTTATGTCTGAGCCGACTGCACCGATATTGGTCTATCAGATGTCCCTTGACTGAGTAATGGTGGCCAGGAGCGCTGCATTGTCAGGGCTGGACCTTAGGTGCCCCCCCCAACCGGAGTCGGCCACCGCGACCTGAGCCCCGTAAATTTTTCCTTGGTGCATTGTTTTTCCGTTGAGCTTGGAAGTTTGTTCTTTGTCATTATGAAGCTGCCTCAATCACACAATTAATAAACAACTACCATCTAGAGCCACAAGGACTTCTGACCCGCCATACCCCTCTAAACAAGGGGTCCAAGGGGGTGGCACGAACAGTCGGGACAAAGGAGGGCTGATGGCATTTCAGTTGTGTGGAGACAGACGGGAGCGGTGACAGAGTCCTGCCATGGGCCTCCAAGGTGCGCGGAACAGCAGTATCAGGGCAGCCTGACCACAAACCGCACCGAGACCTGGCCTGGCTACCTCCGTGATCAGGAGCCCACCCGCAGTACTGCATCCTAACGCGGGGCCCCACCTGAGCATGCGTGGGTCAACGCGGCACTTCTGTACAAATGTAGAGGAGTAGGCAGCTTTCTGGCTGAACTAAACATTACTATTTGTTTTTAAGTGCAACATCATTCATTCATCAGGTACTAGTACATTCCTCATAATAATCATTAATACGAAAATATTATTTATTACCCAAAATTGAGAATGTTAAAAAAAATGTTAACAGTTTAACCACCATATGGTGGGGTACAACTATCATAAGCCAAAGGTACAACTATCATAGGCTGGGTCATAGCAACTCTTGGAGAGTCTTGCAAAGTTGGCACTAGGGCTTCGATTAGGGGAGCAAGGGGTAGCTGCTTCTATCCTTGACGACCCCAATATGCATCCGTCCCAAGGCGCTATCAATACACTTTACAATTGGTACTTACACAACTAAATATGGGAATGGTGAGGAGTTTTACTGAATACACATTTATAGTATTATGAATCCGAATGGCGGTGGTGCCAGAATAGATGTGTTTCTTGCTCCTTTTTGAACACGAGCAGGCAAGAGACCAGCCTCTGATGGGGGCGGATTGTTCCATGGATTACATTAGTTTAGATTAAGGGATTTGTAAAACAGCAGCTGCTGTTCCAGAGAGTTTGCTGTTGCTGACAACTTCATTGCTGGGTGTAACCAAAGAACCTTCCCTAAATCTACACAGTGAGTAATGAAGTTTTGCAAAACAAGCAGCACTGAGACAGGAAGCACTGGGACAGAGACACAGTCTTGCAGTGCTTGATGCAGCGCACTGTAGACACTGTTAACATAGGGATGAGCTCAGCATCAGGCATGGACATCATGTAAGGGTCACTAGCAGTTGAATCTTCTATCACTGTCTTGTCCACTGGCACTGACTTTGCTGCTCATAGACACAGGGCTCAAGAAGAGAACACCTGGGGCAAAAAATAAATATGGCATTGTTAGCTGTGGTTGCTTTCTGCATTTTCAACTACTAGACCTGATCCCAGTCCCTGGCAGCATCAAGGAGACTGTTAAAAGGCTAAAGGAGGTATATGCGCCATATCATTGATGTCCATGGAGGTCAAAGGACGTGTGATGTCAGTGACGCTCTGTAGTAAGTAGATTGTATTGTAATGGTAAATGTGTAGTGTTACTTTATGGAATGTAACTAGGTGAGCTGTAGGTAGAATGTTACTGGGGATCTAGAATCTCTGGGAGAAGTCAGATGAAGACAAGATGTTGATGGGATATGTCGTGGGTCTTTTGCTCCGAAAATAAATACTACATTTTATTCAAACTTCTGTTCCTGTGATTTCGTTCTATGCTCTGAAGGTGAAGAGAGCATACTACATATTTTGGCGACGCACTGGATGGGATTGGTGAAACTCCGTAGTAAATCGAGCGTTTTGAACTTTGAAATAGTGGCATTTTGTCATAATTGGGAAAAAGACCCACCGACGGTGATATCCTGCGTGAAGTTCAAGTTGCGAGGCTGTGAGTACATCGACAGTATTAGTACTCAGTTGTTTTTGTTGGCTTTCTTACCCGTTATGCCTCAGCATCTTTCAAACAGCGCGTTGATTCTCTGAGGGGTCCGCGCTCGCGTCTCAACTGCCGACAGCTTTCTTAATCGGAAGTAGCAACAAGGAAGTGACGTCCATGCGCGATCGCATCATCACGTTTTGGTGGCCATTTTGTAATGTTGGGATCGCCTGCTTTGCAAAGCATCACAGCCACGTTGTTTTGTTCGCCGATTTCAAGAAAACATCGTTTTTCACTCGTTTTTTTTTTTTTAAATAATCTCTTTGACTTGTCATCACCATCGGCATTGAGTACAAAACGGATTAACACTCAGGTGTGTCTCTATTTTCAAGATCGATAAAGTTTCTTTTTCTTTTCTTTCAAGTGATTAACAAAACTGTTGTAATATGGCAAAATCTAATGAAAGTATTGTAGCTCCACCTTGTTTTTTAAAAATTGCGGGTAAGCCACCCACTCCTTGGCCAAAATGGTTAAGAGTTTTCACAAACTATTTGGAAGCCATTGATGCACTTGAATATTCTCCGTCTAGGAAAAGAGCCATTTTATTTAATCATCTTGGAGATGCTGGTCAACAAGTTTTTGACAGTCTTCCTACAGTCACGAATCCTTCAGCTGATGATTCTTGGAACGTTTATTCAGAAGCTTTAGCTCATTTGGGTAAACAGTATAAAGATGAACCCTCAATAATGATTGAAAGACATGTGTTTTTTAAACAAAAGCAGTCTGCGGAAGAATCCATTGAAGATTACTTAGCTACATTGAGGGTGTTGGCTACAAAGTGTGAATTTGGGTCCTATTTAGAGACAGCGCTTCGAGACCAGCTTGTTTTTAATTGTTACAACAAAAAAATACAGGAACGTATATTAACTTGTAAAAATCCTACTTTAGATGAAGTTGTAATTATTGCTAAGAGCATTGAATGTTCTGTCACATCATCCAAGATTTTAGCAGAGACTTCTAATGCATCTGGTAACACCAAGGTCATGAATATAGATACGGATGCGGGTAATCAAATAGAAGTCAATGTTGTTGCAAATCGTTTAAAGAACACAAAAGTGTTTGAACGTAAAAATAACATTTTTTGTTACAGGTGTGGGTCCAAGTTTCATGTTGGTAACAATCCAAGGTGTCCTGCTCAAGGCAAAAGGTGCAATAATTGCAAAAAAATTGGTAATTTCTTTACTATGTGTCGGTTACCAAAAGACAAAAGTAAGGTGAACCACATTTACAATGATGACGACATATGTGATGCCTTAAATGTGTCTTCTTTATCGATTCATATTAATTCTCTTGAAGGGAATAAGGTTAAAGGGCCTAATTGTAAAGTATTAATAGGTCAAGTTGAAATGGAAGTAATGGCTGATTCGGGCTCTCCTATTACGATTTTAGATGAAAAAACATTCTACAGGCTCTGGACAAACACAAAACTGATAGCTACTGATGTCAACCCGAAAGCCTTCGGGGAGTACGACATCATAATGAGAGGGTATTTTAATGACACTATTAATTTTAAAGGTAGAGTCATCAATACCAAAATTTATGTGGCCTTGGATGGTAGAGACATTTTGGGTTGGCGTGATCAAGCCAGTTTGGGTATTTTCTTGAAACCGGGTCATCCGGAACCTGTAGTTCTTGGTGACTTTCCGGTACTATTGGTTAATGATGATAAAATACATGACCCTGTTCTCGACAAATTGTTTAAAAAATATAAATCGGTGTTCAGCAATGAAATTGGTTTGGTTAAGGATTTTGAACATACCATCAAACTTAAAGAGAAAGTATGCCCAGTTGTTCAGAAGGTTCGCCCTGTTCCACTTTCCGTTAGGGATGATCTAAAAAAACACTTAGATCAATTGTGTGCGCAAAATATTATTTGCCCTGTCGAATCATCAGAGTGGGTTTCTGCTGCTGTGGTAGCTCGTAAACACTCTGGCGATATTCGTCTATGTGCGGATTTGCGTATGCTTAATCGCAATATTGTTGTAGATGCCCACCCGTTACCCAAAATTCATGATATGCTGGCCAAATTAGGTCGCAGCAAATTTTTTTCCACCATTGACTTACGCTCGGCGTATCATCAAATCCCGCTATCTGATAAGTCTCAACCTTTGACTAGGTTTGTTACACCATTTGGTGTTTTTATGTACAAGAGACTTCCTTTTGGATTAGCGTCTGCAGCTAGTATATTCCAGAGGTTAATGGATAAGATTTTTGATAATTGTGATGGTATTCAGGCCTTTCAGGATGATATCTTGGTACACTCAGAAACGTTGGAACAGCATCACACTCGGCTTGAAGAAGTTTTATTTAAATTACAAAAAAATGGTATGACTGTAAATATCAACAAATGTAAATTCCTGACACAAGATGTAGACTATTTGGGTCACAATTTATCGATGGAAGGTATCAAGCCAAAGAATTCGTTGTTGGATGCAATCAAAAATGCACCAGCCCCATTAGACAAGGACTCACTAAGAGCATTCCTTGGTTTGAGTGAGTACTATGCTCGCTTTGTTCAAGGGTATGCTCTGGTGGTACAACCTCTTCGCAACTTGTTAAAAAAACATGCGAAGTTTGAGTGGTCTGTGGACGTGGATGAGGCATTCAAATCAGTCAAGCAATTGATAGTTAATGCTCCTGCAATAAAGCCATTTACCTATGGTGTTCAAAGCATAATTACGGTTGATGCCAGTGCTAAAGGTTTAGGGGCTGTTTTGAGTCAGATAATCAATGGACAAGAGTGTACAATAGCCTTTGCTTCTCGTACTCTAACTAGTGCTGAGATCAATTATAGCACCATAGAGCGAGAAGCCTTAGCGTGTTCTTGGTCTGTAGAAAAATTTCGCACATATATTTGGGGGACTAGATTTCAGCTATACACAGATCATAAACCATTGATGTATATGCTTTCTGATAGTTCTTCCAATAAAGCATCTTCTCGGTTAGTCAGGTTGCTAGCTAGACTCCAAGAGTTCAACTTTGATATTAAGTATCTTCCTGGTGGCAAAAATGTTCGGGCGGATTGCCTTTCACGTTTTCCGCTTCCTCATACTCAAGAAACTTTTCATGCGGATGATGAGTTTGAATGTGTGTTCTCTGTGGAGGATGTCATACAAACTCACAAGATCACGCAAGATGATTGGGTGCAAAGCTTTCAACAAGATGACTGTTTGCAAAATGTCAAAAAGTTTCTTGTTAAAGGTTGGCCACTGGATCGGAGTTTATCATTAGAGGAAAAAAATGTTGCACAGGTTGCTTCAGAATTATCTTGTTGTAATGAAATCTTAATGCGGCAAGATAAATTTGTTCCTCCAAGAGGTATCCGGGATAAAATTATTTTGCTTGCTCATGAGGGACATCCTGGTACTACTACGGCTACAGTTAACAAAATTAAACTCTCATATTGGTGGCCGGGCATTGACAATCAGGTTAAAACTCATGTGAACCAGTGTGCTCAGTGCTTGTGCTCTGACAAACATTGGAAGTCATCTAATTCCCCGTTATGCCCTGTTGAATGGCCCTCTGGAGCATGGAGAAAAATTGGCTTAGATTATTCCGGTCCATTTTCGGTTTTCAAATCAGAAAAGAAATACCTTATTGTAGCTGTTGATTATTTTTCAAAGTGGATTTATTTTTCTATTGTCAAAAATGCAGATTCTGATACTGCTGTTTTATTTTTGCAACATTTGTTTTACACGGAAGGTACACCTGATGATATTGTAACTGACAATCGATCTCATTTTATTAGTCGTGATTTTGAATTGTTTCTAAAAAAGTTAGATATCAAGCATACTCTTGGTCCTTTATATAGTCCTTCAACAAACGGGTTGGTTGAGCGTGCCAACAGAGTGTTGAAAGATGCAGTACAAACTGCAGTCAGCAATGGGTTAAATATTCCTTCTTTCTTATTTCAGAGGATTTGGAATTACAATACCACACCACACACTACTACTGGTGTTTCACCTTTCACATTGTTAAGGGGCCGCATACCAACTTCCAAACTCAATCCTTCATGGTTGCTTGAAAAACAATCTCATGTTCCTCTTGATTTGAATAAGATTCGAGATTGTGTTATGAAGAAACAAAGTAGTTACAAACAAAACTATGACAAAAGATTTCATGTTGTTGAGAAACCTTTGTCGGTAGGTGATTGGGTTTTGATTCGGAAACCCATTAAGGTTTCTAAAGGTCACTCAAAGTTTTCATCTCCTGTTCAAGTTGTGGGTGTGTCTCGGGGGTCTGCTATGCTGCAAGATAGAGGTTGGTGGAACAAAAATGCACTTATAAAAATTACCAACAAACAAGCAGCTATCATTTTGGAAAGTAAGACTAGTCCTGTTGTTACAGATATTTCAGATCAGAATTGGTTTGGTGTTTGTGACAATATTGGTACACATTCAGAACTCTCTCATCATTCTCGTACTAATTTGTGTCAGGGTGATAGGGGAGATTCTAGGGAGACTTTACCACATCCAGTTTCTCCTTGTGTAACATCTGAGAGGGGAGAAGGTGAGGGTAGTGGTAGAAATCTTGGCGGTGCAAGATTACGTACAGCACCTATTCGCTTTCGTGATTATGTCATGACTTGAGTAATCTTATTTTGCTTTATTTCTTTCATGTATCATCTGTTATGTTTTGTGAATTATTTAAATTTCTGTTTGTGTAAAAAGGGGAGGGTGTGTAGTAAGTAGATTGTATTGTAATGGTAAATGTGTAGTGTTACTTTATGGAATGTAACTAGGTGAGCTGTAGGTAGAATGTTACTGGGGATCTAGAATCTCTGGGAGAAGTCAGATGAAGACAAGATGTTGATAGGATATGTCGTGGGTCTTTTGCTCCGAAAATAAATACTACATTTTATTCAAACTTCTGTTCCTGTGATTTCGTTCTATGCTCTGAAGGTGAAGAGAGCATACTACACGCTCCTGAGCGCCTGCACATATTTCCCCCACTTTCAAGCTGTTGCATTCTTGTTTGTTTTAAAAGAGGCTGGTTTTTTTCGGTACTGATCGACTTTGGCATAGCATTTTTTTAAGTTTTTGTTCTCATGTTGGTTTTGGGTTTTGGGGTAGTATTGCGGGGAAAGACATGCTTTACAAATAATAACTGTTGTTGTACTGGGTCAAATCATCACGCTCAGCAACAGAGCTGCCTCCCGTGGACTTCTCCGGTGGTGGCAGTCTGTTCAGGTCTGCATCGTTAGGGTTTACTGGTGACATCTTTTCCCCTGTGACGACTAGAGGAGCCATTTGGTGTAAGGCTGCATTGTAGTTGTCTGGGTGGAGGCAGGGGAGAGTTGAATGCCCCTGGTGCATTTAAACAGCACCGCAGCACAGATGCGTGCAGCGGGTGCGCCGAAGGCCCACCTAAGGCAAGCCCGTTTGCACCCGTCCGCGTCCCGACCGTGGCCAGTGCCAGCCAAGCTTCTCAGCAGGGTGTCCCTGATAACCACCCACACTTATACTATTCCAGCAGTGCACTTACAGGCCTCCATCCATGCTTTACCACTCCCTGTATTTTGACCGTAGAGGACCTCTTGGACCAGGTACCTTGCCCTACGTGCCACTATGTCCCCCCCTCCAGACTGTCTACCAATTTGGCCCTGCATGCCTCAGTCTGGCTCTGTAACTACTTCATGGATAGGCGCAGTCGAAAGAAGGAGCTGTCTGCTCTTCTCATCCATGTCCGGTCTCTGCATAAACATGCCCTCCACATATTTGATCTTCTGAGTGATGGGGGCCTGGATGTGCTTTTTATGACGGAAACATGGATGAATGAGTCTTTCACGATGGACATTTCTGTAATTGCTATGCCTATTCCGGAGGGGTATTCCCTGGTCCAGTATGATAGATGCCATAAACAAGGCGGAGGGGTGGCAATAGCTTTCAAACAGCCTATTACATGCTGCACCTTCGAGCTCAGTGATCTTAAGGGAGTAAAGAGTCTCGGTCGCCACCTCACACTCTCTGCCCATACCTCATTAACCACCCCCGGACATTGTAGGGGATTTTATTGATTCTATTGAAGAAGCATTGAGCCCTCACCTCCTCAAATGGGCCAATTTTCCCGTATTAGGGGACTTCAATTTACATGCTGATGACCCTCAGACCCAGTCAGCCTCTTCGCTGTCTGAAGGCATGCTTGCCCTGAATCTGCCAGAGCTGGTTTTGGGACCTGCATATTTGGCAGGTCACACTATTGATCTGATCTTCTTAAACTGCTTGTTATCCATTTGCCCTCTGAAACCTTCCCTGTGGTCCGACCACCACCTGATTTCCTTTTATTGGACCTATGCTGTCTCCAGTCTGCAGAATAGGCAATCGGACCGCACTACCTTTAGGGCATGGAAGAGGGTGAAGCCTTCGGTCTGGGTAGACCTTCTTGCCAACACAGGACCCCATCTTACTAATGATGTCAATCTCAATGTTGAGGCCTTCAATGGATGGCTTCTCGGGCAGCGGAAGTGCTAGCCCCTCTACAGGAGCGGAAGAATGGCAAGGGCAGATCCCCTGCCTTATGGTTTTCCTCACTCTTGGCTGAGGAATGAAAAGCCTGTAAAAAGCTTGAAGGCATCTGGTGTAAAGACTTCCCTCCTGACAGCAAGGCTCTATACAGATTGGCACTCACAGCTTATCATGCCTCTCTTAAACAGGCTCAGCGCTAGTTCGTTACCAAGGAGAGCATCACTGCTGAGCAGAGCTCCCACTCTATCTTCCAGATTGTGAAGTCTTTTATTTCCCCAGTCTTGTCTCAAGAGCTTTGAAATGGGCTTACAAAATTCTTTGGAACACAGATCTCTGATATCCAGAAATCATTGCCTGCTGTGGTTGCACTCTCCCTGCCTGCCGGTCATTATGATCAGCTCAGCCATAGGTTCACTCAGTTTAGGCCTATATCCTTGGAACAGTCCAGGGTTGTTATCTTAAAATGCAAGTCTGTGTCTCCAATTGATGCGTGCCCACCAACATTGCTTGCAGAAGCTATGGACATTTTCAACTGTGTGATTAACCCGGTCTTCAATCTTTCACTTTTCTCCGGGGTTGTGTCTGATGCCTGGAAGCTCGCCAAAGTGGTACCTCTGCTCCAGAAGCCTGCTTTACCCCAGTATTTTTTCCAACTATAGGCCCATTTCTTTATTGCTGGCCTTGACAAAAATGCTGGAAAAGCTTGTTAACACTCAACTTTCAGACTATCTTGAGGAAGGGAATCTCTTACATCCCAGCCAATCCAGCTTTCGCCCCCATCATTGCACGGAATCAGCAGTGCTGGAAATTTCTGACCATATCAAATGGTCGTTGGGTTCAGGGAAAAATGCAGCCTTGATCCTTCCTGACTTGTCTGCCGCTTTCGACACCATCCCACACTCTATCCGCCTGCACCATCTTTCTGCTTTGGGTGTGGAGGGTTCTGTGTGGGACTGGTGCATGTCATTTTTGACTGCTAGAGGCCAATCTGTCTGGCTTGCATCTTTTTCCTCGGAGGCCAAGGGAGTTAAAAAGGGTTCCCGCAGGGCTCTTTGCCTAGCCTTCCCCTCTTAAACATCTTCATGGCCCCCTTGGTGTCTTTTGTCGAGCCATTTGATTGTAAAATTATTTCTTAAGCCAATGACATACAGCTGCTCTTTGCCTTCGAGGGCCTGCCGGCTTCAGTTGCTGCTCCTTTCTCAGACTGCATGCATGCTGTCTTTGATTAAATTGAGAGCAGCCAACTGCAATGCAATGCAGAGAAGACTGAAATTATCTCTTTAGGGTCACATGTGTCCATCTGGTGGGAAGATATTTGGCCCTCTGCATTGCCACCCCACCCCACCATCCCCTTCTCCAGTGTTAAAATCCTAGGATTAAAACTGGATAATTCCCTCTCTATGTAGGCTCAGATCTCTGCGGTAGCAGGTCAATGCGCTGCTCCGTACCTTCACAGAATTTGTTTCCCTCCTGCCTCTGGAGGCAAGAAGAGTAGTGGTTCATGCCCTGATCGCTTCGCGTCTTGACTACCTGAAAGTCCTTTTTAGGGGGGCTGCTGAAGCTCAGGTGAAGCATCTGCAGGTGGTTCTATATGTGGCATCCAGGTTACTTCTCCATTTGCCTAGGCGTTCCTCAATGGCAGCCACTCTCAAGGTTTTGCATTGGTTTCCCGTTAAGAAATCTATCCTCTCCAAAGCACTAGTGATGGTCCATGGAGCAGTGTTCTCTTCAAGCCCTTGATCTCTGGGTGATAGATTCACTCGGTTTATTCCCTCCAGAGTGATGCGCTGTACCTCCACTTCTCTTCTGGTTATTCCATGCTATAAGCAGGTTCGAACAGGCTTTTAGGCCTTTTCTTTTTTGGCTGCCAAGGCATGGAATGAGCTCTCTTGTGAGCTACGACTAACTGCTTCTGGGTCAGTCATCCGTAAAAAACTTAAAACCTGTATTTTTTGGGGGAGAAGTAGGTCTTCTGGTATGAGATTGTGCACCTGTGCCCACTCTTCAGAGTAGCTGTGTGGTCTATAAATCTGTCATTCATTCATTTTTTCCCCCTCATTTTGCCAGATATCTTGATGGGTTAACATTCTTGTCTTTCTATGTCTTGTAATGGAGGACCTGACCTGAGACCATATAACCAGACCCTTGCATATTTACCCACAAGTATACAGCTGTTTCCAATTCCATCTCCGCACTCACTGGACCGACCCGGGAAAATAAGGAGATTATATGGCCAACATAGTGGATGGCATAATCATCGGACACATGTTTCTTTTTCTCTCCACTTTATCAACGGAGTCCAAACTCTCTCTCTGCTTTTTTGATCACACGCCATGTCAGATTCACTAACATGAATAACATTCTTCAAGTATTCGGAAAAGATCGGAGAATTCCGGGATTTCCATAATTTACAAATTTACCGTCTTGCTAACAGAACAGCATAAAACAAAATATTGGATTCTACAACAGAAATTTGCATTCCTTGATCCAAACTAGATCCCAAAAAAATGTAACTTGTTGTTACTTTTAGTTGCGTTCCAATTATATTTTCAAGGAAAGCATTAATCTAATTCCAAAAAGAGACGACTTTTGAACATGGCATTAACATATGTATGTCGTCAACAGACCATCTGCGCACACATGGGACATGTATATACCTTAGCAGTAGCCTTCGAGAGTTTTCCAGGGGACCAATATACCCGATAGGTGCAAAACAAGTGGTTTTGTTTTAGTGGTGCAGACTTTACTACCTTAAACCGAAAGCGAGCCAGCAGCACTGAAGGGTCGGGGGAGGAACCGGTACCAGCTGAGATCCCTTCCTGAAGGAAGAAAGAAAGGCAGAGGGGGAAAGGGAGAGGCAAATTGGGAGCAGTCACTTAAGGAAGCTACTGTCATCACCCCAGTCTCCCCTAAAAAGAAAGCCTTAAAAGGCACTGGAAAATCTCGGCGGTGTGGGCAAAAGGAGGTGCCCGTTCCAGCAAAAACACCTCCTTCCCTGAAATCGTATTTTAAAATCATGGAACATGTTACAAGTGCACAATCCGTACAAACCGCGCAAATCAAGGGAAAGAAAATCACGATGCAAACTAATCCTGTTCCACTCCCGGTGGAGAATAGGTTTTCTGCATTGGCCGGACTGTCTGCTATGGATGAAGGGCAACAGGTTGTAGAAGCAAGGGTTATAACCAGTGGTAGTGCAGAGGCTGAGGCTGACACTGGGCTCGCTGTACCTGCTGGCCCAAACAGTACTGTTTCTAGTCCCAGTCTTTTCACTAATCTCAATCTGGGAACCATGTCTAGTCCCCCCATCACGGTGCATATAATTTCAGAACCTCACCACCGCGGATCTGTTTACTCAAACCCCGGTGAGGAAGGCTAGGAACACATAACTGACCAAAGAGGTGGGGGCGATGAGAACTCCATAGAAAAATTGTTTTTGAATCTAAGGCAAGATCTTTTTGATAAATTTGAAATTTCGGAGTCCAACCAAAGGGGGATTCATGATAAATGCGACGCACTAGAAGAAAAATTGGACGATATAATGGCACGTACTTGTACCTAGGAGGGGGAAGTCAAAACCTTGGCAGGAAATGTTCTGGGAAATTCTAAAGATATTGATTGGCTAAGGAAACAGAATAAAGGGTTACAAGATGATCTAGAAAGGTTGGAAATGCAATTTCGTCACAACAATTTGAGGTTCCTACAAATCCCAGAGGGGGCTGAAAAGGGGAATGTCAAAACCTTTATCTGTGCCTTACTAAGAGAGATCATGCCTGATAGGCCAGATAGTGAATGGGAGGGAGAAATCCAGAGGGCACATCGGGACCCTTTCAGGTTAAATCCAGGTAGGAAAACTCCAAGAAAAATTCTGATTAATTTCTTGAATTTCACTTTGAAAGTGTGTATATTATCAAAAGCATTAAAAGAGGGATTCCTTAAACATGAGATTTTACACATCAGATAAGATCCGATCTTAGTAAGAGGACCGCCCAGCGGTAGTGGGAACTAGGTACGAGGATGAGTGAGTTTCGAGAAAAGGGAGCACAGGTGCAACTGAAATTCCAGACTATGTTGAAAATTATGTGGCGAAATAAGATGCACAATATTAGCGACCCCGAGGAGGTAGATGCATTCATACAACAGATGAATAATGAAAAATAAATGAGCTATAAATGAGCTTAGAATGTATGATGTAGAACATTTTCAAAAATGTTTTTTTTCATAAGGTCAAGAAGCAGGGGTTTGTAGGGGGTTCGCATCCTTCTATCTTTGCCAGCTTCTATATTTTTTTTTTCTCTTTTCTTTTTGTTTGTTTTTTCTCTCTTTGTTGTCTGCCTCCTCTCGACCTTGTTCTTTGTAGATGGGGCTCTTAAAGGGCAGAATGTATCGCCCAAGAGGTAGAAGGGGGGATTTCCTGGGGGGAGAGGGGGAGAGGGGGTGTGGGGCACTGGGTGTGGGGAGCATTTAGGGCGAAAATGGATAAAAAATCTTTAGATAGGTGGAAGGTGAGCAAACTCCAACACTTTGCTTATGGTGAAAAGTGCGGCTCACTATTAGCCTGGAAAGTTAAAGCAGATAGGGCCAGGAACACAATACGAGAGCTAATCAGTGGCGAAATGGGACACCTTCTGAATACTAATTCAGATATGTGCAAGGAGGCCTGTAGATATATGCAGGAGCTGTATAAAGAAGATATTGCACCTAGCCAAGTGGAAATAAAGGAGTGTCTCAGTTTAACAACCCTCCCTCGGCTATCTTCTGAGCAAATGAGAATCTAGAAGGAGAGATTAAGGAGGAGGAGAGAAGGGCCCAGTGCAAAACAAATGGCCAAGGGAAAGGCAGCAGGGCCGGATGGCCTCCCTAAAGAAGTATTTCTTTGTATTATGGAAAATTATAACCCCCGTCCTTCAGGTTTTATTCAACAAGGTATATGTGGGAGGAAAAAGGGTCCCTAAATCCTGGTTAGAAGCTACAGTCTCTCCGATCCAGAAACCTAATAAGGATCCACGAAAGATAGATTCATATTGTCATTCATTCATTCATTACTCTTGACATTTTAAGGCCTGGCGTTGGCCAACACCATTTAAGTTTATTAAAATTAGATGTATAATATACTTTTTGGGCTTTCAGCCAGCATTATTCATTCATTTGTGTGTTGTTATGTCATTCACATTTTATTGTGCTCACTGGAGCACTAGGACATCTCACTTCACCTCTTGGATAGCTTCACTGTTAGTTGCAGCATTCTGCTTTTTCACAAGGAGCACATCTACAGAAAGTAGTTTCCTTCAATACTGGGACTACAAAGGCAACATGCGCTTTTTGAGACCTCCCAAAAATATTAGAGCTTTTAGCCAATTTTTTTATCATGTTCTCACAACAATATAATTTTACAAAAACCACAACAAAACAAGTATTAACAAAGCCAACGTTCTGGCAGCAAACCCAGTTTGTTCTAAACTGATGTCCATGGGCTTAGGGGTAGGCAATAATGTTTAAAGGAGCTTGAGAGAAGACTGGGCTGTTTTCATTAATGGATCAAAAAATAAGAGAAAAGACTTGAAGATGATTTTTTGCCACAAAAGTGACCAGTGCATCTAAAAGGTATCCTACACGCTGCAGCATGACTCATCAAGGGTCTGGAGGAATAGAACTACATCAATCCCACACTAATTAAACTCCTCTGACTTCCCTTGCTGACTTGCTCTATCTTGGAGGTCAACTCCACAAAGCCATCACGACAGGCACCTCCACCTCTCTGCATGACAAGTTCACCATCTCCACTGGCTTTTGCCATGGCCAGAGCAAGGACACCAACAGGCTGGAGAGGAAGATGTGCAAGAAAGAAAAAACTCAGGGCGGCCTCTAGTCTTCTTTAATGTAGAAAAGATCTGATGATACACCACTTAAAAGAACACTACATCGCAACACAGTGAATAGTTCCCTCTCTGAACCTATCACCCCCTGCCTAGACTTGACCTGTGATTGTATTGCTTCCTTTAATCCCTTACAACACACCAACGTCTTTCAGCTATCCCTATCCTAAATAAAATATCACATACATACAATGATCTCAAAGGAGCCATGATATGTTGTCACAAAGTTTGAATCCAATAGGAACCAGGCGTCAGCATTCTGAATTAACTGAAGGTGTGCTAGGAGAAACTTTGGGACACCAAGCTAGTTCCCAGGTTCCATGCGCAATGAATGCCAGTGTAACTGTTGTGACTCTGGAGGAGAAGAAAACAATGATTTTTTTGCTAGATTCAATAATTAAAAAACAGGAGAGGGCACTTTGCCAATTAACGAAGCCAGAGAGAGCTCAGCGTCAAATACAAATCCAAGACTGCTGAAAGAGGGCACTGGTGTAGGAAGGGAACCAAGATTATAGGGCCAGAAAGTAGGTGTTCGGATTAAAGAGCGGCTTGAATGTGATGCTTACTATCCCTGGCAAACGCCAGCATGCATTGTGTGAACCTTCCGGCAGGGGCACCAAAATCAGCATTGAGCCCGGTAATTAAATTGGTGTCATCTAAGTGCATCTAATAGTTGCATTTGAAAGGCAGGTTTAGAGTTGCCAAAGGATCCAGATATATGTTGAATGGAGCAGGGTTATATGAAAATCCAGAGGAACACCACTAGGAAGAATTCTGAAATGGACAAAAAGAAAAGAGGAGATAAAAAGTTTGGGTTCAATTTTTCAGGAGTGGCTTTAGTCACCTTAGTGTCAAGACCTGGACATGCATCCTGGGAAGTCTGGGAGGAAGGTTGGAATGGTCAACAGTGTTAAGCAACTCCAAAGATCCAAAAGAATCAAGTGTGAGACCACCAACATTCACATCAATATGAATGTCAATTAGGGTGGCCACTAGGATAGATTCCTTACTGAATAAAGGTTAAAACCAACCTCTGCATTAAGAACATTCGGAAGATCTGGAGATATGTGTGGTGGTGACTTTCCTCATATTGGTTGAAGTGGAGACAGAATGAGAGATATGGAGTGGCAGTTTGCAATAGGTTTCTTTTTAAATTGAAGACTAACAATACGCTGTTTGACCGCTACTCAGTGCTTCAAATGAAAATATAGAAGTGCCTGTATGCAGTGCTTAATTTGAGCCGGTGGGTGCCAGTGGGGCCCACCAGGACTTATTTTTGTGGACTGGAACTTATTTCCCTGCATGAGGTATTTACTGAGTGCACGAGAGGAAAGAAACATAGACTGGAAAAATGGAGGAAGAGAACGATGGCACAATTGCCACAAAGTAAGAAAGCAGGAATCTGCCAGAGCGAAAAATCGGGGCAGGGAGTGTTTGGTAGTTAATTAAAGACTATCAGCCTTGGTATTTGATGCACAGAGGTATAATTGCACCAGCTTCTGAGCAGAGGTTTTGGGCACCAGCACTTTTTCTTTCACAAATTAAGCACTGTCCATATTCACTATCCAGAAGTACCTGTTTGCTACTGAGTACTCTCCCATTAAAAATATTGCCCCATTTCTGAGAAGTGCTGGTGCTCTCAGTTTCAAATGATAAAACTAGAGGTACTCAGTACTCGATAGGGAGTGCTAATTTAAAGCACAGGACTGACTCAGATTGATTGACTTATAATTTATATAGGGCATTGTTTCCCAGAAAAGGTTGTCCTGGTGCTAAGATCACAGAAATGTGAAAAATTAGCTGATCAAAGAATCTCATAGCAAAATTACAGAGCAAATAGGTTTTAGGTTGTTTCCTAAATAAGAACTTAGCTGATCAACGAAGCTCAAAGCAAAATTACAGAGAAAATAGGTTTAAGTTGTTTCCTAAGTAAGAACTGAGAGGTGGTCATACGGAGTCTGAATGAAGTTAGTTTGAGGCCTTTGCTGTAAGGTAGTGAAAAGAACTGCTTCCAAGTCTAATTTTTGCTTATACGTGATGAATAGAAGATTAGTAGGAGCCGAGCATAGAGTACATGGGGGTAAATGCTAAGGTTGGGCGTAATTCATATTAGGGGTCCTTTACCACACCTACATGGGTGGTGCAACATGTGCCATACCAATGTTACTAGTGACGCTTTTAACTTAAAATAAATAAGCAAAACTCATCAATCTCTTCAAGTGACTCACTGTTCAGATTCCCAAGCTGCCCTGGAAGTCCAAACGAGGGCTCATTTGAAGCATGAATCCAAGTCAGGGGTCCAGGAGGCCTGATTCTTTCTGTCGAATGTCCCCTTCTGTTATTCATTATGCATGGATTACAAAAATGGGTAGTGCTCAGGATGGCCCGGGGACTTGGCTTCTGTGTGCTGTATTGCAAACTACCCAGGATGGGGACTTGCAGGTCTGGATAGGCCTCTCCTGCTTGCCTGGGATAGGAGGCTCTGACCGGGCCCCTGGTAAGGGCCCTGGCTGGCCAGGGTTGAAGCCCCCAGCCCTGGGCTCCCTTCTCCGGCCTACCATATCACAAAGGGCCCAGGACAGGGTAGCGAAGGCCCAAGGAGGTCTCCAATGCTCGTTTGGTCTCATAACCTCTGACTGGGTCCTGGAGGGTCCTTTGGTGGAAGACAAAGCAAAGGGATCTATTCCCTTGCCCACCTTTCCTCAGAGTGCCATCGACGGGGACCTGCAGGCCTGGAGAGGCCTCGCCTCTTTGTCCGGGTTTAGAAGTTCTGACCAGACCCCAGGACAGAGCCCTGGTTGGCCCAAATGTGGAAGCTCCAAACCCTAGCCTCTCTTCTCCAGCCTACTTTGTTGCTAAGTGCCCTGTACAGAGTCCCACGGGCACAGGGAGGCCTCCCCTCCTTGCCTGGAATAAGAAGCTCTGATTGGGTCAGAACTCTGGTGGGCCCTGGGTTGGAAGCCCCGGCCCTGGATCCTGTCTTCAGCTCGCAATTTTGCATAGTGAACGGAACTGGGGCCCACTGGCCTTGGAAGGTCTCCCCTGATTTCCCATGTTCAGAAGCTCTGATTGTGCCCTAAGTCAGAGCCCCAGCAGGCCCTGGAGTTGAATTCTGTGGCCCAGGCTCCCTTCTCTGGGTTGATCTGTCACAAAGTGCCCGAAATGAGGATCCCACAAGCCTGAGGCAACCTCCCCGATTTGCCCAGAATAAGAAGCTCTTACCGGGCCCCGGACAGAGCTCCAGGGGGCCCCTGGGATAGAAGCCCCCGTCCCTGGATCCCTTCTCCAGCTTGCCATGTCGCAAAGTGCATGAGACTGGGTCCCACAGGCCCTGGAAGATCCCCCCCGCTTGTCCATATTCACAGGCTCTGACCGGACCCCAGGTCAGGGCCCAGGCAGGTTCTGGGTTGAAGCCCCAGGCTCCCTTCTTAAGCCCAATGTGTCACAACGTGCTCTAGATGAGGTCCTACAGCCCTGGAGAGGCCTCCCCTGCTTGCCCATGATAAGAAAATCTGACTGGGCCTCAGGTCAGAGCTCCGGTGGGCCCTGGTTGGAAGCCCCAGGCACAGGACAGGGCCTGCAAGGGCCGGGTAGGTTGCCTCTGCTTATCCGGGTTCAGAAGCTCTGGCCAGGCTCTGGGTCAGACCTCTGTGACCCCCCCCTCCATAGCCCCATTCCTGATAACCAGCTTGGGATCTGAGAAACCAGGGCTTAGAGTCCCTGCCCCTCCAAGGGTTAGCAGAATCCTATTTCAGAAGTCATGGTGTGACCAGATGACCGTCCTTTGAATCCGGGCATCTGGTCACTCCGGACCCCAGATATCTGGGCGGACGCAATAAGTTCCTATGTCGTTCCCAGATGGCGGGGCTGCCATGGAAGTCCTGATAAAAGCTTATTTGAGTCTTTAAGCCCAGAAAGGACTCAGTGAGGGTGGGTGCATTTTCTCTGATGATCCCCTCTGTTACTCAGCAAGCACAGATTACAAGAAAGGGGATAACCTTCCTCCGAATTAGCAGGAGCCTCTTGTTTTCCGGTCATTCTCACCCTGGTGCTACCAGGGCCAGGCCGGTGCCCCGGAAGCCCCAGGGGGCCTGAGCCTGCAGCTACCTTCTAGCCCTGTCAGATGGGCTTTTTCTCCAAGCGTTGCTTCCTGGAGAACAGGCAGGAATGCAAAATTGGTATCCCCGTGCAGGGCGGCCTGCTCAAGGGGGAGGAAGGTGGTTTAACCAGTATTGTTCAGTGATTGCAATGGCTGACCTGATCTGGAAGTCCCGATGATGGCTCATTTGACTCTCCAAGCCACGTCAGGGCTCCAGGAGGTTGCATGTGTTTGCTTTGATGGCCCCTTTTCAATTGGTGTGAATGGATGACAGGAAAGGCAGGTAGCATTCCTTAAGAATATTAGAGACAAGGCATAAGGGACCCCCATTCTTCTACGGTCTTTCTCCCCAGAAGCTGCGAGGGCCTGGGCTGGCCCAACCTGGCGTCCCAGAGGCCAGAGTCTCTGGTGGTCATCTAGCTCTGTCCAATGGGCCTTTCTTATGAGCCCTGCTTCCTGGAGAGCAGGGAGGGATGTAAAGCCAGCACTGTGTTCTGGTTAATTAGGTTCAGAAGCTCTGACCGGACCCTGAAACAAAGGGCCAGCTGGCCCAGGGATGGAAGCCCCTGGCCCTAGGCTCCCTTCATGACCCACTATGTCGCAAAGTGCCTGGAATTGGGTCCCGAAGGCCCAGGGTGGTCTCCCTCACTTGTCTGGATTCAGAAGGTGTCACTGGGCCCTGGTTCAGATCTCTTTGAGCCTCTTCCCAATAGCCCCTTGCCTGATTCCCAGCTTGGGCTTCAAGAACCTGGGACTTAGAGTACCTGTCCTCTCCAAGGGCGAGCTCATTCCTTTTTCAAAATAAGACACCGTGCAATCAGATGGCCATCCTTCAAGTTCAGGCATCTGGTTGTGCGCCATGCATTCCATAGGGCACACAGATGCCTGGGCTACCCTAGAAGTCCCAATAAGGGTCCAGCCCTCTCCTTGTGTGTCTTAGCCAGTGGAGCTGTCTGTGGTTGCTAGGGCGCTTAGGTGAGGACCAGGCATGGGGTGGGCTCATCCACCTGGGAGAACCCAACTGACAGGTGATGCCCGGACCCTCTGGGAGTGGCATGATATGAGAGACAGCCCTCCCAAGAGGAAACTCATGCTCACACGGCACACACCTAAAGGTAACCAAATTGCAGTGCCTCCCAGGGCTGGACCCCTGAAGGAACTGCCACTTGGACCTTCACAAAATCAATCTCAACTTTCGCAGGTTTTGAGTGACTGAGGAGTGGTCTGTCTTGGGTGGCAGGGCAGCCTGAATGAGAAGGAGCCGGGGTCGACTCATGAGGGAACCCTGGCTCCTCTCTGTGGCAATACCATGGCCGCTCTAAACCAGTGTAAACTGCTTCGAGGAGTGGGAGAAGATGCTGGCCCCGGCCACTCGAGCTTCCATGCATGTGCCTGAAGTGGGTGGTATAAGCAACTTGTCTTTTCTCCCCTTGGTGCCTCCTACCAGGGCAAGAGGGTACCCCAGCCCAATGGCATGGCTTGGTCTGCTGCCAAAGCTGGGGACTCTCTATGTGCAGGGATCAAGCCCTGGCTTCCATCGTCCCTGGTGGGTGGTAGATGGCTAATGTGCAGATGCCCCCTTCTGCTACCCATCAAATTGGTCTGTTACCCATGCTTTGGCATCTGACTATGACCTTAGATCAGACGTAGCGATCCAGTGAATTTAAGTATAATATTAAGTGGAGCAAAATAAACTAACCAGGATTCCCTCAGTAACATCGAATGAAGAGGGAAGAGCCCAGTGCCATATCCCGATCTAGTGGTGGGTACGGTAAATGTGGTGTAAAGAAGGCTGACTCCACTGTGTCACTCAGGGTCCCAAAGTCCTTTTGATCGAACCTCACCCCATAGATGATATTAGGCAGGTAGTGGCCCCAGGAGCACCAGGAGTGGGTCTTCTTGGTGCCAGGTTGCTTGGGAATGTATCCCAAAGCGAATGGTAAACTCCATCTAAGGTTAAATATGGGCGCAAGACCAAAAGCCAACAAATACCGTAAGGGAAAGTTGAAAAGAACTTTGAATAGAGAGTTCAAGAGGGCATGAAACTGTTGACAGGTAAATAGGTGGGGTCCATGCAGTCCGACTGGATGATTCAACACAGTGGGAAGGTTGGTCGCTCAGGAGGGCGTATCTCCTCAGTGAGACAATCGCCTGGGTATCCCCAGCCTGCGGGGTGCATTTCCTCTGTGGGGATGTGCTTCGACTGGCTCCAGGTCAGCTGGGAAGGCTTCAGGATGGCAGGTGGCTCTCTGCTTTGATAGAAAGTGTTACAGCACCCCTAGCAGCAGCTTTGGGCCCCCGGGCGAATGACTGCTTCCGCACCCTCTCCCCGCAAATTTGCCAGGTCCCTATTAAATTGTGCCAATGCGAGGAAGAAAGACGGGTCCCCTGATGACTATTGACTGGGGCATACTGTTGACTCCCCGACTGAGTTGCACTGTCGGGTGAGGAGGCCCATGCTGGGTGCCAAGTGTCTGCAGTGATGTTGGTTACCCTCCTGATCCCGTATTGAAACACAGACCAAGGAGTCTAACATGTTCGAGAGTCGGAGTGCTGATCGACACCCTGGAGCACAATGAAGGTGAGGGATGGAGTGCACCAGCTAAGATCCTGCTGCATCTTTGAGGCACATGCACCACCAGCCCCTCTGGCTGACTCTGCCGGGGAGGTGGAGCATTAGCATGTGTGATAGGACCCAAAAGATGGTGAACTATGCCTGGGCAGTGCAAAGCCAGAGGAAACTCTGGTGGAGGTCCACTGCGATCCTAACATACAAATCGGCCATCCAACCTGGGTGTAGGGGCAAAAGATGAATCAAACCCTCTAGTAGCTGGTTCCCTCCAAAGATTCCCTCAGGATAGCTGGTGTTCAGAAAGCTCGGTTTTATCTGGTAAAGTGAATGATTAGAGGTCTTGGGGCTGAAAAAATCTCAACTTATTCTCAAACTTTAAATGGGTAAGAAGCCTGGCTCGCTGCACGGAGCTGGGCATCGAATGCTAGTGACTAGTGGGCCACTTTAGGTAAGCAGAACTGGCGCTGTGGTTTTAACAGAAAAGGAACCCGATGCTGACACTCATCAGACACCAGAACTCATACTCACCTGTTGCCAGCACTGCTAAGCAGGGGCTAAGCTGTGATGAGTAGGCGAGCTGCTGCAGTGCACATGGAACCCCGGGGTGTGGGCCCGGGTGAAGCCACTGCTGTTGCAGACCTTAGTGGTAATACCAAATATTCAAGCATGAACTTTCAAGGCCGAAATGGAGAAGGGTTGCATGTGAACATCAGTAGAACATGGGTGAGTCGGTCCTAAGAGGTGGGCAAGTGAAGTTCAAAAGGGGTGGGTGATGGCTTCCATTGCCCTTGGATGATTGAAAGTGAGTCGGGTGAAGATATCCAAACCCTGAGTTGTGGAGACAGGCGCCTTCATGGTGTCCAGTGTGGTAACGAAAATGATCTTGTAGAAGACGGCTGGAGCCTCAGGGAAGACTTCTCTTTTCTTTGTGAAGGGCAGAGCACCCTGGAATGGGTTAACCCCTAGAGCGGGGCCAGAGCCTTGGAAAATGTAACTGTTCCAGGGACATCTGGTGGGCTCTCGCTGGTCCTTGAAAATCCAAGGAAGATGGTGTAAATCTCCCACTGGGCCATACCGATATCCACAGCAGGTCCCCAAGGAGAACAGGAACTGACATCTCACAACAATATAGGTAAGGGAAGTTGTCAAGGAAGATCTGTAACTTCAGGATAAGGATTGGCTCTAAGGGCTGGGTGAGTCGGGCTGGAGTGTGAATCGGGACTGGATGTGCACTGTGCATGACTGAGATATTGCCTTCTGAGGCTGCAATGAGTCTGGATCGGAGATGGGCCCTTCCTGTAGATTGCCCCAGCTGTGGTGGTTGAATCTACGCATGCCCGTTCCTGCGGAGTGGAGCCAGCGTTCTGCCTCGGCCCGTGCCTAGCAGCTGACTTAGAACTGGTGCGGACCAGGGGAATCCAAATGTTCAATCAAAACAAAGCAATGTGCAGGCCCAAGGTGTGGGTTGACACAATGTGATTTGTGCCCAGTGCTCTGAATGTCAAAATGAAGGAATTCAATGAAGCTTGGGTAAGCAACGGGCGTTACTATGACTCTCTTAACTTCTTCTCAGTCGTAGTGGCCTTTACCTCCAAGTGGTCCTGCTGGTAACTATCTCTATACCACAATAGTCTTTGAGGAGAAGTATATAGAGATAGGCCAAACAAGGTTCTATCATGAGCATGATAGTGAGAAATGGCAAAGCTAACAATCCCAATTCCAGATGCGGTAGTTTCTTGAGGTTGAACACCCCACTAAGATGGCGAAAGGAGGCGCTGTCTTCTTTTCCACACATTGATAACCTTCTTACTGATTTTTTCAACTCCATACCTAGATCTAATAACACAAGACATAACAATTAATCAAATCACACTGTATCACCCTGTTCACCCTCTGTACTAATAGACGATGATAAGATTTTAGACCTCAGTGAAAGTATTGAATTTGTAGCCTCATCAGCCAAGAGTGAAACTATTGCATCAAGACTTAAAAAACTGGCAAATGTTTATGAGGGCAAAGATGAACTCAATAACAAGCAAAGTGATTTCACCCAAAATGTCACATACTGGAAAAATTCCAATTAAAAATGCAACTGTGATTTATGTGAAAACATAATGGCAACTTTCAAAGAATTTAAAAAACGTATCCAATAAAGATAAAGGATTCTACCTACAAAACATATTGCTCTAAATGTGACAAGGAAGCCGCATTCCACAACATTGCATGCTACTATGCAAAATGCAAAGGTAGAATAAAGAAAGGAGAGCTACAATTCCTCTGTTGCTTCTGTGAACAGAGATTTTGAAAATAAATTAAATGTAGCAACATGCAAGACTGCACGTCCAAAAACTCAAAATGATGCTATATTCACAGCTCTAGCAAGCAGCAAACCATCCAAACTATGGCCAAACTTTGACTGAGAGACAAAATGCTGCTGCTAGCTGAACTGGAAAAGGTACATGAAAATAAAAGAAATATAAATGCGTTCATGGTTGCGCTTTCTGACCATATAAACAGAAAACAAATTGCAGAAAAAAGAAGAAATAGAAGAGAAAAAATAAAAAACTGTCAAAGGATGTGCAGCAAGCATCCAACAACACTGAAAGTAACTCCAATGATGAACCTGAAATATCAGTGGAAATAACAAAAGAAAAGTGTTAAGTCTTCATCAGCAGAAAGAGAGTGCCTAAAATCACTAAATGTCATGATCTAATGACAGACTATCAGTAGTTCAGGTATATTCCAAAAATCCACAGCAGAATGAAGCTGCAAGTGCCCCAGTCCAAAATAACCTACTAAAAAAAGATAAGAAAAATTAAAGGATCAATAAAACTCCTAAGAAAAGATATGCAAAAGCAAAGGGAAACTGAAAATAATATCATGCAGTGTTCAAGAAAAACAAAAAGGAAATTGGCAAAATAATCACTTATGGTGCAGAAGATGCTAGTTGCCAAATCGGTGCTGATGATATATTTCAATACTACAAAGATATTATTGAAAAAGAGAATAAAAAAAACACAGAATTCATTCCTATTGACAGAATACCAGAAGAATGGGATTTCAAATGAGTGTGTAAATAAATTGCACTTCTTGAAATAACTGAAACATTAAAAGATTCTAACTTAAATAAAACAGTGGGGGCCTGACAATGTTGGCTTAAATGATCTCTACAATGTCCACAAAAACCAACCATGGCTGCTGCCCAAAAGATTATCAACTTGGTTAATTATGAGAAGGGTTCCAGTATGTCATTTACTCAACAGTATGGAAACCATTTGCACGTGCTGCCACTCACCAGTGTCTCCAGCTGGCTTTGTGTCTGAGTGATGGCTGACATAGACAAGCAGATGGCTGAGTTTCTTTACAGACTCAGTGAAGAGTCATCATCTCCGCACTCAGATCACTAGAGCCCATCTACTGATGAAAGGCAGGAATAGGCAGGCATACACAGCAGCTGTATATTGTGCAAGGCCACATGCAGTCTCAGGCAACCAATCCAAACCTGACAATCATTCACCCAGCAAACCCCAGTTCTTCTTGTTTCAGTTTCATACAGGACAGCTGGTATGAATTATAAGCCAATCCTAGAGAACAATGCAGACACTTGAGCCTCACAACAGTCAAAATGAGGTCTTTTCAGCAACCAAATGACAAGTATTGTTTTGACCAATAGCAGTTCACAAAACTTTATCTCTCACAGCATAGTGTATACTTTCAGCTGTGATTGGCAGACTCTGAACGCTGGTCTATTGATTGTTCAACTCGCTGTTGTTTGTGGGTTTAATAAGGGGTGAGCGCCAGTAAACTCTGCAACTTGGTGGTGGGCTGAGTTTTTGATGAACTCCACGTTAGAAGCAGAGCACGGAGTGATGAAACTCCACGAACCCTGCCGGAGGAGAGGACTTTACTGCCCACCCTTACTCCAGAGGAAGAGATCGAACATTTGCTAATTGGAGATATAGCAAAAGATGCACCTGAAACAATTGCTCAGGTATCAGATACATGTCCTAAAGCAAAGGACACAAGGATCAAAAGGCATAACAAACTTCTAGAACTTCTCATTGATAGAGCGAAAAGGTGTGGTTGTATGACATATAGGAAGCTCATATCAAAAACAATCAAGGTGAGTTACAAAAACTTGATGTGGTGTTCACCAAAGATGGTACTGCTGTAGTGATTGATGTCGCAATTCGATATGAAAACTCACAAAATTCCCTTAAATAAGCATTTGAAAGTAAAGAAAAATACTATCAGGACTTAGAAGAAATATAAAACCTAACAAACTGTTCCTCTGTGAAATTTCATGGTTTTATTGTAAGATGTCGGTTGTGTGGCATCAATGCAATGACACTGCTCTAGCAAATGGGTTTGCCATTTAAGAAGAGTGTTTGCCTGACCACTTTAATGGACACTAAAAATGTGCTAAGTATTCATGGGCAACTAGTTGTTTAACCTTTTATCTATATTTCTTTATAAACATTTTAAACATAGAACATTGTAACATTGTTACAGCTGTTCCACCTCTCCGCCAACAGCGATAATGAATGATAACTAACACATAGTGATCGGGATCCAGAAAATCGGAGAGCTGGGGGAAAGGGGTGAAAAGGGATGGAGAGAAGGACCCCAGTGGCGCTAACAGAAGAAAACCATGTCCACCCTCCTGGGCTCGTGTTTTAAAGTATCCTGCAAGGATCCTGCAAGCCATGCGGAAGTGGGTAGGAGCCGGTGGCCAGAGAGCAGAGGAAAGCTACAGGTAGCCAGCGGCCTGATACTAGCACACTCATTCAGACATGCATACATCCTGTAAGTCCCACAGCCTGTACACCCATTAACCACAAGGGGACGCACTCCGCCAATTAATTGAAATAGGTTAACTGGATAACATGTGAGAGTGGGGGAATTAAGTACAATCAGGTGGTCTCTCAGGTAGAGAAAGGGAAATTCCTCCTCTTCTTCCTCCTCACGATTATCTCCCACACGGTCAACCATCTCACTCCACCTCTCAAGGTCTTTCTCCGCATGTTTGCCTGTGTGGATACTCCGGTGGCGCGCTTACTAACACTCAAATATGCATTGCATTGCATTGCATAACACATATTTCATTTCTATTAGTACAATGTTCTAAGAATATTTGTTTGTTGACCCTTAAAGTTTGTTATAGTCCTACAGACCACCACCCTCTCAGGGCCCGGCCATAAAAAACAAGGGGGGAGGTTTATTTAGGGACCAGTAGCCCCCAGTGCCTGGCCATGCCAGCAAATGGGAGGGGGACCACATGGCCCTCCTCCTGGAGCCTTTAATGACCCAAGGGAGCCATCCCCCAGGCCCGGCTCGAGCTATGTACTGGGGTGCTCACCCCCAGAACATAGAGGTTTCAGTGCAGTCAGGGAAACCTGTGTCTGCTGTTGCTCAGTAGGAGCAATTTAAAGCTCCCGCAAAGCAAGAGCAAACACTAATTTAGCTCCTAGCCGGCAAGAGTATTAAAAATACTCCCACTCTCTGGGAGAGGACTTTTCATCTGCTTCCCTACTCATTGTGAAGCGGGCAGCAAAACGGATGAGAAAATTGCTCATGCTTGCAGGGAGCAGCATTTTTAGCTGCACCCTGCTTGCTGTAGCAATACCGGCTCCCGCTCGAGGTGGGGAGACGGCTGGGGCAGCAGGGGCATTGGGGCTCACCCTCAACAAAGAGATAGTGGGTGCCTTGGGTGGGCCCCAGGGCACCACTCATTCACTGACCAATCCCCTGGGGAAGGGATAACCGGGCCCAATATGGGCCCGGGTAGGGGGCTGGGTGCCCTCCTCGCACTTCATAGAATGGCCAGGCCCCAGGAGATGGTGTTCCACGGGTTGAAATTGCCTGGGGAGGGGGACCACATGTCTCCCTCCCCCTTCTAAATATGGCCAGGCCCAGAGAGATGGGGTCCCTGGGTTCAAAATACAGCTTGGGAGAGGTGCTACGTAACCCTCATCCTATAAAGCGTGTGCCAGGCCCAACAGAATAGGGTCACCTGGGGCTGAAATCAGCTCAGGGGGGAAGGGATCTTGTGCCCCCCTCTCGAGTTGGCTTACTTTGGCGGGTTGGCTATATCAGGCCCTGCGGCCAACCCTCCACCGTGCACGGCATACAGTTGGCTGCAGGGCCTAGGTATTGGCTGAAGGGCCTAGCCACAGGCCAGACCCTGTGGCCAACCCCCCCACCGGCCAAAGCATGTGCGTGGAGTGGGGTTGGCTGCATGCAGGGGGTTGCGGCCAAGCCCTGTGGCCAACCCCACTCTGCGTTAAACAAAACCTTAAACCAAAAGGTTACAGTGATGTTGTAGTTAGGAAATAGAATGAAATAAACCTTAGAAATTCACACACAAAAAAATCAAAGGTTACAGTGACGTTATAGTTAGGTTCACAATATACACACACCAAACCATAGAAATTCAGCAGTTATAGTTTGCGTTATCTCAAGAAACTATAACTTGTACCCTAAGTTAACTATAACTTGCGCCCTTGCGATGCACTGCTAATTACCCTACATATTACATCACTCATGACATCTTCTATGACATCATTGATAATATCAGTGCAACATTTGCTGCACAATTATTGATGAGAAAACCGTTCTTGAAGAAGGCATGAGTTATAGATATCTTAGGGCACGGGTTATAGTTTCTTGAGATAAATCTGACAATAACTGCTGAATTTCTATGGTTTTGTGTGTGTAATTGTGTGTAAATATTGATACTTGATTTGTGTCTGAGTTTAGGGTGGATTTCTAGTAATTACATACACATAGTCAGTGCACTTTGTATAAATGATTGTTAAATATATGTGAATTATACCTTACTTTGCACAGGACAGTTGTATCTAATTCCATGGGTTGAGTTAGCACTATATAAAACTGCAAAAAAAGGGAGGAATGTGCGATTAGAAGCATACATGAGAAACCTACATACTTCAGTAGCACATGCTCTCCAGGCTAAGTAAGATCAAAGGGTAGAGAATTAAAGAAAGAGGTGCAAATGGGGAACAAAACAGATAAAAGTCATAGGGGGTCAAATAAGGGTGGAAACACAAGGAAAGACACAGGAGACTGAGTAAGAAAGGGGAGATGCATGAAAGGGTGATGGATCTGTTTTCCATGTTATTAGTGCAAAGAAAGAATACATTACAAAAAAATAAATTCTTGACATGTCTAAACATGTAATTACTTCAGTGACTGTCAACTGCTTCAGGCTGTCATTCCATTGCAGAACGCTGCTCATACATGCTCTAAACACAAATGAACGCAACAGGGAAGGTAACTAAGGAACCCAGCCAACTTGTCCCACCTGTCCCCACTATGTGACAGCCATGTGTTGCTGTGAATGTGATCCTCTGCACTGCACTCCCAAAGGGGCTCATTGAGAAAGACATCTGTGTCTGTAGCTTCATGAGTCCCCCTTCTGTGCCTGACCCCCAAGCGGTCCTCCATAGGGTCAGCCAGGAGCTGGTGTGTCGTGGGCCCTAGTGCAAGGAAGGAAATAGCCCCCTGGCTGCTGTTTGAATTATAAAATACAGCAACAATTAGGGTTGGGAAGGCCCTCTGGCTCCCGGGGCCACTGAGCCTGCTACAGCAATGGAAGATATGCCCCTACCCAGACACTCAGAGATCCCAAAGGCCAGCAGAAGCAATCAGAACTGGGCACAGAGAAGGTTTGTCTACAAATCTCTTTTGCATTTCATCATCGCAAGTCTGACTACTGCTGCACTCGCAGGCCTACTCAGAGACTCACATGCTACTTCAGCTCAAAGGACATGTGGTCCTGTTTTTGAACTAATTTCCATTGAATTTCTACCAGGGCCGGTTTTAGTGCTGGTGGCGCCCAATGCTACAATGTTTGTTGGCACCCCCCAGTGACCACCACTACCACGAATTCCCTCACTACCACCTTTTAACAGTGCCCCTCAAGTCTTAATAACCACTCTCTCACAGATGCATTTAATTCGTTTTATAGTGCCACTTATATCAGTATAGGGTATCAGAGCCCTTTACATCACGCGCTCTACACAGAGAAAATCAATCGTAGGTGTGTACATTAGTGTATAGAAAATGGTAAGTGAGACAGAGGACTACAAGGCATAGGAGTCACATGTCATCCATACTGGTAGGCAGCATAGTTTAATATTGCTTGGTCTGGAGAAGCACAAACTCAGGATTTAAAACGTAACACTATTGTTGGGGGTTCTCTTTAATAATCAGAAATGATTTCTGTCCAAATTAACCCTTTTCCCAACATTAGGATAGTGAAAGACTGGTAAAAAAATCATAATGCTCTAATCTGTACCTTGTAGTGTTCCCAGCCCGTCCCTGCATTGCATTGGAGGTCCACTCACCTCGAGCCTGCTCATAGTACCACAGCGTGAGGCCCCTTTCCCTAGAGTCGTGGTGCTGGCAATGTGGTTAGTGACAACAAGGGGTAGCCCCTAGAAGCTACCTCCCTTTCCCCTCCCCTGTCTTTGACCTGGCCCCTGAATGTTTGCTGTTGGCAGTGCACAATGCCATGCTGTTGAGATCAGAGCTGATGGGCTATCAGAGTCGGGCTGGAGATTCTGCATGGCGAGCACATCTCTCCGAGGTGGGGAGTGCTGGAAGCCTGATTGTGACCTCCTCCTCCCCTGTCCCTAGGGGTATTCGCAGCAGGGCACGGTCCACCGGCAGGCTGTGGGTCACTGGTGTCTCAGCACCCATAGGATTCCTGGCCGGATCGGGGTCAGTGGAGGGTGGCCAGGTGCCAGAGTCTATCATGGGTGTTGGCGAGGCCAAGGAAATGGCAGCCAGCCCACTCGTCTGCTGTGCCCGTGATCCGCCGTGTGGGCACTATCAGTGCACAAGCACCAACCCAAGAATAGATGCAGAGCTTATGATTGTGCACTGTGATGGCTGCCGCACTGCAATGTAAATCAGGAAGTTAAACAGTGTTTGCACCAAGCAACATGATGCAAGGGGGCTGTTATAAAAAGTGGTGGTGCTGCGGGTGCAGCTCATTGGTTGCAGTAAAGTGCCCACTTTGGCACACGGAGTCACTGGACGGTAGTGGTGCGCATGCGCATACCCACGAGCCAGGCCTCAGCAGTGATCACTTATGGTGGGGATTGTTCCAATGCCAGATGTCTCCTCTGCTCTTCATCCACTATGGCTCCGGGTTTGTGCACTACCGCTGCATACGTGCCGGACTTGGAGTGGAGCCAGAGCATATGAATAGGTACTTTGCTGGCTTTGGAGTCAATAACAACAGGCACTAATGGTTACTGAGTGATGGTGCAAATCTGGGTATGCATTGAACATTAATGATTGTGCAAATCAGAACATGTACTGATGATTAATGATGCAAATGTGGCCATGCAGCTATCCAAGGCTTATAAGTAATGATGCAATCTGGGCCTGCACTCAAGATATCTGAGTTCAGATCTGTATATGCATTGAAGCTGGGCCAGCTTTAGGGCAGTTCGACTGGTGCAGCTGCACCTGGTGCGGAGCTCGGTGGAGGGGGGTGAGGGGAGCTGAGTTTAGAAATAACTTACCAGTTCAAAAGCACCTGCTGCAGAGTTCCTTGTGTGACCAGCAGTTTTTGGACAACTTAACATGGGAAAATAATGTTACTGCTGGAGAAAGATCAGAGTATTGTCTAGTGGCACTTTGACACATCATTAGTGCAGAGGGTTAATATGCCTGCTGTAAAGGTGTGCTATGCAGATCACAGAACTGTATTTTATGTGGATAGCTCAGTGGGTTGCCACTTTTGTCACAGAAACTCTTTTGTCATTTGCAGTTCAAAAGTTACAATCCCAACGTATCACAGGGACCTATGAGGTGTCATCAAAAACCTACATGCAAACTGCCTGGTATAGGTTAGAACGTTGTTTTTCCCCAGTCTTTCATTATCCTAATGATGCTAAAATTAGTTCTTTTGGGTCGAGATACAAAGCCAACTCCAACCACTGTGGTACATTTTAAATGCTGAGTTTGTGCTTCTCCAGACTAAACACTCTTAGAATATTCTGTCAACTGGTATGGATGATATGAGATTCCTGCACCTTGTAATCCTCATTATTTTATGAAACATTTCCTATAGACTGTTTTACTCACGTACGATTCATTGTCTCTATATAATGTTTGTGTGATATAAAGTGCACTGACACCCTACACTGGTATGAGTAGCACTACAAAACAAATGAAATGCATGTGAGAGAGGGGCTATGGAGAGATGAGGGGCACTGGTGAAGCATATGAGTGAGGGAATCTGTGGAGAAGGAGGTCATGGAGGGGGTGGGTGCCAAAAAATATTGTCACACCGGGCGCCACCAGCACTGAAGCAGGCCCTGGATTGAAGGTTAATGAGCAATGGAGCAACATTGCACTAAGGATTACTGAGTAGAGTGGCAATCCGAATATGGTGGCAATTGTTGCCCACCACTCCTTCTGCTTCTCTGTCACCAGAGCAGCTTTGCAATGCCCACAAAGCTGCAGCAGCAGGAACAAATAAAATGATACAAATGTCGTTATTTTCATTTTCTTTTTCCTTTATTTACACTGCTAAAAAGCAATAGGGCAAGGAGCGGAGGAGCCGCCACTGCCCGGTGGCAGGGAAAACAAGCTGAAAACCACTGTAAATAGTGGTTTCCAGCTCGTTTTCCGAGGCTCTGAACTGCAGATGTCCATTAAGGGGTGTGAAAACACCCCAGGACATCAGCACCAGCCCCCGCAAGCTTTATTTTTTTCTTTGGAGGAGGGGGGGGCTTGGAAGCGCCCCCCCCCCCCCCACTCCGCGTCAAACGGTGAGATTGTTCGTCAAGTTGGCAGGTATGCTTTTTGAATTTGTAAGTAAAACATTCTCTGCACCTTCAGCACATGGCGCAGATGTTTTGAATTTGCCCTGGGGAGACTTTCTCATCAGCGTCAGATGAGGGCTATAAATCGTGCAATTCCAGAGCACAATCTGTCCACAGAAGCGGAACAGTGAGCTCTCTTGCAGCAAGGTTCATGCAGGGTGCAAGGGGTGATTCCTGGCAGTGTTTAAAAAAAAAGAAGTGGAGAACTACACAGCATGCCCTTTCCTGGATAGCTGGGTGAAAGAAAGTTTGGTCCCTCTCTGCAGCTCATGAATAAAATAAGGTAGGGCCAGGGCTTTAAGTGGGAAAAAAAACTGGGGGTGCTCTAAAAGGGGAATGGTACATTTCTTAAAGGGGTGTGGCCTATCCAAATAGGGGCGTGATCTAAATCAAGATAACTAGCATTGTGTGCTTAAGAAAATCATGAAGTCGCATCCAGCAAAGGATAATAAAATAGGCAAAAAGGTATACGACTCCTCCTTTTTTAGCAAACATTACTGTTGCTCCATCTGAACATAGTGCAATCAAGCTATCATGTAGCAGACTTTTTGTGAGTCCAACTTTTTCGAAGTAGCTTAGGAGAGCTGTCTTTACGCCAAGGGCATTTGTTTCTGCCAGCTCCAGAAGGCCGAAATAGATGGTCACTGGGGTACTTTCATTTCCAAAAATGCCACGGAGGTAGATGATTAAGGTTGAAGCATTGCTAATAGAAGTACTTTCATCAATTAATACTGTGATCTTTGGTTTGTGTTGTCTGATATAACAGACCAATCTTTGTTGCATTTCCAGTGCAATGTGTTTTATTATTTCAGTTGCAGTCACATTGCTGTGCAGAACACGGCCCAGTGCACTGCCATTCTTTGCCTGAAGGAGAATTAGATCAGGGTGGTCAGTGAAAGGGCGATCTTTTTTTGCCAAGTAGTAGGCAATGTCAAATACCCTGCATGTGCTCTCCATATGTTTTGCATTACATTTGTGTACTGTCACCAGCAATGTATTTTCCTGCTGAGCTGTAAGAATGTCTTCAGCTGCCAAGTGACCAGCGCTGACCTTATGCTTCATAATCTTCTCCCTGAGCTGTTTCTGCCTGGAAGCTTTTCTGTCACCGGAAGGACCAACCTCGCCATCTGCCCACTCTTTACTTATGCGCATGCCCTGGGTGTTATTGTGCACTGAAAGACCTGGTGATTTAGCCTGTTTGCAGGCAGAACATCCAATATTGCCTGACTTAAGATACAACCATTTATATTCCTCTTGAAAGTAATACAACTGTTTAGTGTTCCAGCAGTCAGGGAGTTCTTTCTCTGGCACACGTTGAAGTCTTTGTAAAGGTGGACTGTTCTTGGTAGACTCTTGCTGAGTTTTACTAGCCTCATCACTAGTTGGTTGCACTGGACAAGACTTCCCTGTAACACGCTGGCGCTTCAGTGACTGTAGGAAGTCAATCATTGAAGACTGCATAGACTTGCGTTTCAGAGCAGAAGCAGATAAGCCGCTAGTAGCCATGGTAATATTTAGAACTTCCTTCTTGAAGGCTGGACTGGTATATCTGAAAAAGAAAAGCAAATCTTCCTCTGCTGATTTCCTCTGCTGATTTTGGTTTCCAGGTGACAAGGCCTTGCGTCACGCAACGAGAATATTAAGCCTCTTATCTGCAACAAAAATTGAATAGTTTACTCCAGTGATCAACAATGTTTAATTGGAGTGCCATTTGGCAGGCAGATGTTACTCTTCATTTTGTGCTGATCCTGAAAGGATCTCTCATTGTGCAGTGGAACAAGAATAGACTACTGCATGGAATAAAGAATATCCTGAGGCACTGCCATCCTACTGCATCACTGCATCGAATAAAGAAATATTATTTTACACACTGTAGATAACCCCTGCTCACCCCCTTGGTAACTTGGCACGAGCAGACAGGCTTATCCCCAAGGCAATGTGTAAAGTATTTGTACCAACACTCACAGTAACATAGCGCAACACCACAAATGGACACCACACCAAGTATTTATATAAATTACTTAATATAGATTAGGCAGATCAAAACGTCATAAACAGCACATACACAATCACTCCTGTTTTAGAAAATGTTCTCTTGAAAAATGTTCACTTGGGTACTGTTCTCTTAAAAATGCTCACTTGAATAATCTTCTCCTAAAAATGCTCACTTGGATAATGTTCTCTTAAAAATGCTCACTTGGATAATGTTCTCTTAAAAGTGCTCACTTGGATAATGTTCCCTTAAACCTGGTGAATAATGAAATTGACTGAGCCCTTCGGCTTGGAGGACTCCTGCTCCTAGCGTGTGGAATGTTATTTCAAAACTAATGTGACTGAGATGTTTTTCAAAAATGCCCCAGCTGCACTCGTGGAGTCAGAGAATCACCCAAAGTAGCGTTTTCCCATATATCACAACTGTAAAACACCTTCTTATTACACTACAGCGGATTAGTTGGGGGAACTAATGTGTAATTAGAGATTGGCTAATGTGTAGGCGACAAGAAATTTAGTATATTTCCCTTCACATAAATGCGATGAAAATGCAATTAACTGTAAGCTGTATAACAACATCGTCATTTGCGTACATGACTTCTATACTACGAATGTATCGTATTGTTTACTATTAAAATGCAAAATAAAGTTAAAAAAACAAGTAGTGTTTTCCCAATCACAAAATAGCACTTTCTCAAATCACCCCGTGATTGCCATAGTCAAGTCAAGTTAGAGCCGGTTACCTTAGGATGTGAAGGGGGCTCTGCGGTCCGCGCTGATCTCCTGTGAAGCCGCTTTCGCCAGTGGGACACGCCTTGGCCTCAGGTTCAGCTCCTTTCCTCGATGACGAGCGCGAGGGAACCCCGGTTGCTAGGGGACGCCTTGCGCCTCTCCAGACTCAATGTAGCTCCGCCTGACGAGCCTCCGCATTGCTGGGGGAAACCCTCGTTGCTGTGACCAATCCGAGCGCGGCTCAGAAATGACGATCCCGGGCCGGCGGTGGTGAATACCGGCAGTGTGTTTTCAAGGCTCCTTCTCAGAGCGGTGAACCCGGCCTCGGGCACACAACACAGCTCGAGGGACGGCAGTGGAGTCAATGCACACACAGCGCTCGGGGGCAAAGCAGGCGCTCCAAAGTTCCTCAGCGGTGCGTTAATCCGCACAGAGCGTGAGGGACACGATCCTGGGGCAGATCACGCTTGAGGCAGAGAAAGGGGGACACAGCACACAGCAGACAGTCCCTTGGTCCTCTTCCTCAGCAATCACAGCAACTGTAGGTCAGCTCCCAGACACTCGGCAATGTCAGCACTTTTCCTCAGTCTTCCTGGCTGTTCTTCTTTTGGCAGGGATTCCTTCTTGCTCACAAAGTTTCCTAATCTAATTTTACTGGGGCTCCAGTCCTACTTTTATACCCCAACAGTCTTTGTTCTTCTTGTGTGAGGGTTCCTGGACCCAGTCTAAACCAGTTCTGGGTGCACTCTGCCAGTGCACCTCTTCTTCATTTGTGAGTGTGGGCCAGGGACATCAGACGCAACGCAGGAGGTGGAGCCAGCATTGTGGCAGGCAGGCACAGCCCTATTGAGACCCAGGTGCTACTCCTCCCCACCACTCTACATGTAGATGGGGCTAATCAGCCTAGTGCTGACTCACCCAGCCTTCTGGAGCCACCCCCAGCCCGTCACTCACAAACCAGACAGTCAATGCACAACCAGGCAGAGGCACACAGAAAGGTTGAACAGGAAAATAGCCACTTTCTAAAAGTGCTATTTCCAAACTTAGAATTTAAAAACCATCTTCACTAAAGGATGTATTATTAAATTCTGAGTTCAGGGATACCAGATTCCATATGTCTATCTTGCCGTTATGGGAAGATATGCAGGTAAACATGTTACCCTACCTTTGACCTTTGAGGCCCGAAAATAGAGCCCCCTAGAGACCCCTTTCGAGGCCCCCCCCAAAAAAACTGGGGGGGCTCAGACCCCCACAGACCCCCCCACTTAAAGCCCTGGGTAGGGCAGGGCTGTTTTGTGTTTCATGCCTCAAAATAGTGACTGGCCTCTGAGCACAAACTTCTCTGCTCCTTACCCAAATATTGTGACTCACTCACAGGGATCACCCTAGCGCCAAGTTGATGGTGTGAATGGCCGGTGTGCGTAGGCAGGAGGAAGGAAGTTACTGGGGTGTGAAACGGCTCCAAGGAAGATTATTAAAAGTAGTTTAGTCTTAATCATCGGAGCCAAGTGAGAGGGATGCTGCAGTCTGCAGGACTGTATTACCTACAGCTCAGTGCGCCCCTCTAAAGAATGGCGCCCTGGGCCTGGGCACAGCCGCCCACGCCAATATCCAGTACTGGGGAGGCACATAGCTTTGCTTAGAGCCTGCAGCAGGTGCTAAGGATGATGGAGGGGCCCAAGTACCTAAGCTGCCAGTCTCAGTTCCACCTCATCCCTCTGTCACTCACCACCAGACACTTCAGCACTTTTATCTCATTTTCGCAGTTTCTTTTCATCCCTGCTTTCTTTTCTCACAGTTTTTCAATCTATCTCTGCCTCCTTCTTTCCCTCTTTTATGTTTTTCTTTCCCTTGTTCTAGATCAAAGTCTGTTTAAGAAAAATAAATGTGGGTCTCCAACATAAGTGGGTGGCTATCACTTGCAACCACCATCTCAAATTAGGCAATGACCGGGTCCGTCATGGGGGTAAAAATAGCACCTCTCCTGTGTGTGTTCGCATGTGCCTGTCCATCATTATTATTATTAATATTATTATTATTATTACTATTAACAATAATAATAATAATAATATTAATACTGATAACATTATTTTAATTTTTATTATTATTGCTATTATTATTATTATTATTTTTGTAGAGCACGCAATTACCCAAGGGAGTACTGGCGCTAGTGTACTTATTTACTATACACACCAAATTCAGACCTCCATAAACTAGTAAAACCTAAAAGGAACATATAAACAGATGGGTTTTCTAATCCATATGGAATTTTAAAATATTAGCTTCCAGCTGAAACTTGATTAGCGACTTGTTCCAGGCCTGCGCCATGACCTGCAACCACTCGGCTCCTACCCAAGACTTGATCAAACAATTCTTTGCACTCAACTGCACCCCTCATGTTGTTGACTCAGCTAGATCTTTAAGCATCACCCTGGGCAAATACCTAAACATGCAAGCTCACATCAGTGCCTCTATTAGGGGTGCCAATCTTCAGCTCAACACTCTATGGAAAGTCAAGCCATTCTTGCCGCCTGAGGGCATCCAGTCAGCAGGCCAATCCCTAGTTATCTTACGATTGGAATATGGTTTGGTGACCCTAGCTGGCCTTCCTGAAGCCAGGTTGACTCCAATTAGAGCCACTCTTAACACGTCGGCCAGACTTTTCCCGGGCTCCAGAAAACAGGACCATATCACTCCGGACTTAATACAGCTTAACTGGCTATCCATAGAAGCAAGGACCCGTTTCAAGATAGCTTGCCTGATGCACAAAGCTTTCCATTACAACAACCCCGCCTACCGAAAAAAACTTGAGTTATCAGGCTCGAGTCGGAATTTAAAGAGCTCTAATACTCTTCTTTTGAAACCACCCAAATTCAATAAGAAAAGAACCTACAACCGTGCCTTCTCTGGTCTTGCTCCAAGAATTTGGAATGCTCTTCCTCCCGAGATCAAATCCAACCCATCGACTACCTCTTTCAAAAAACATGTCAAGTGACTAATACTGAATGACCATCTACAGCAATAGCCCTGATGCCACCTTTATTCCACTTCCCTCGCCAGGCTGATAGTCTTTTTACCTGTCTCTCTAAATTTGTTATGTTTCTCTTCACATGCCCTTTTTAGGTCTCGCCTGAGCCAGCACATGTGCTGCACTGGCGAGACATTTAGGAGTGGAGTTTTAAAAGTCTGACCACAGCTTTGTGTGGCATACAGTGTGCAGTTACGCGCACACTCACGAGCAGAGGCGCCATCTGGCTTTCCTCTCGCTCGGCCAAGCGCACGCGCCTCGCTTCAATGCCCCTCCCCCACCACAGAGCGCATCTAGCAGCTTGTGTTTAATTTACTTATAGCGCGAGGCGAGGCACTAAAGAGCTTTGTGGATAGGTAACATCATTAGCATGCTACTGACGGGGCTACATATATCATTAGAGACTTTGTCGTGCAAACAGTGATACAGATTGTTGTCAAGCTGGCACAAGCTTTGTAAGCTATCTGCCATGCAATCAATTCCATACAGTTGTCCCAAACTGTCGCGCGGTGTCTCATGTGATGTGTCCGGAAGGAGCTCAACAATCAGTCTCGCAGGGGCGATGACGCTGCTTCTGCGGGCATCTTAACTGGTCAAGGAGAACTTACAATGTATCCACCAACTAACAAGGTGAGGGAATCCACATGAATTAATGGCCAAAGCTGCTGACGTTCGAACTGGAGGAACACGCTCGAGTCCCGGCGCCAGCACAACACTTAATAACTTCTTGTTTATAAAAGAAATAATTTTGACCTTGTGCAATGCAATCTGATTCTCAAGTAAAGCACTTTAATTGCCTCGAGACAAGTTTGTGTGATATAAAACTGCACATTCAGTGATACCCACACCTCAGGCTATTTTCAATGATGTAGGAAGCAGGGCTAGACAATCTTAACGAAAGTAACCAAGGGCTCAACAACTCAATACTACCTTATGTTACAGTATGTGTTACAACGTGAGTTCACGCTAGCTTGCTATCTAGGACTTCCTGCATTTTACATATCTTTTCAATTTCTTACATCACCAGTTTTCATCTAAAACATTGTTTAATGTTTCTCAGTTGGGCACATGGAGCAGGAAGTGTGACATGCTGCAGTTTCCTCTGCTTGCTGATGACGGTGTCATTTCCTATCATTCATTGGTGTGCTCTTCCCGCCACACCTAAGGAGTTCGAAATGAACCTTGGCCCAATTTACTGCGAAGTGAAGCACTTCCAACTGTACTTCTCACATATGTTCTCAGTCACTTTTCTTTGTTCAAAAGTTACATTTATTTTTGTCATGATTATTAGTGGGTGATCCAGGCCTGAGAACTCTCTTGAAGGGAGAAGAAATCAAGTCCAATGCATCACAACTCGGTGGGGGACAGAGAGTCACAACGCAACACGATAAAGCCATTATTGTCGCAACAAGGGCCTCTGCAGAGCTCTGTGGACCCACAAACAAAAACCCACTAAATTTAGTTGCCGAGGTCAAACGTAAGAGATTAACCCTTAAGGAAACAGTCTGGGAACGTAAGGTAAGAACCAACAGGAATGAAAAACCATATACCAGCTGCAGAAAGACCCAGACCATATGCGCTTCTGGGAGCACGTGAACAAATTAAAAAGCTGCAAGGAATCAAGGAAGTATGGCATCCCAGAAGCTGCTTGGATCCGACACGTAACATAGTTATACCTGGCCACCCGCCAGTCCGGGGTCATGGTTGTTAAGCAAATCTCCTCCGCTGATATTCCTACTGGGGAGCCAGCCACCCAGCCTAGGAACAGAGACAGCTCAGAGCATGATCTATCCTTACAACCACATGAGACCCGTCATTCAGTAGCCAAACATACAAATTGCAGGAAGGCTGAAAGCATCATTCGCACATGAGAAAGGACGGGGCTCCCAATCCCAGTGACTTACCAGCGTCCTTGTTTTTAATTTTTTTTATTTCTCTTTATTGGCATTTTGAGATATCATAGACATAATGCAATTCAAGCATTGCCTGGGCATAACATTACCTCTTGTCAACATTACATTTCTTATAAACAAAAGAAAAACAAAGGCTACAACACATAGGGATATCTTCAGCATTACAGAATTTAGCTAAATAAACAATTGCTCATAACTTACACGTTTCATACATACATCACCTAGACAGCATTTAACCCAGAATCACAAGGTAATACATATTACTATGATATAGTTCCCTAGGTAGCTGCAGAGGGGTAAGTGTGTAGAGTTAGCCTAGGGAGACCTGAATGTTATAATATGGGGTCTCATTTAACACCCCTATGTTCCTAGTATACAGCACCATAACCTAGTCCTTTGAGTTATAGGCCTGTACCCAGGCAAGGAAAGCGCCCATATGTCTACCAGCATCCTTGTTTAAATGCGCCCCTGATAACTGGGCAAAGATGCTGACCCCGCTTTTCAGAAATGTGTTTCAAACCGCGATAGTCCCTGACACTTGGAGAGTGTCCATCCTCCGTCACATATACAACAAGCATTGGCATAGCCAATAGGTCTCACCTTTGGGACCTTATAAGTCTTTAGCCATGCAACAGTTAATGTTGTTGCAGTAAGGATATTGTGCTGCATAACTAAATACTTATAAGGTCCCTAAGGCGAGACCTATTGGCTATGCCAATGCTTGTTGATATATTGCCTGCTGTAACTTAGGGGCCCATTAGTATGTCGGGCGGATCGCCACCGCCCGCATGGCAGTGGCGACCAGCCCGACATTTCCTCCCGCCCGCATGTATATTCCCCCCCGCCATATTACTATGGAGGGGGGGACCCCGGCGGACGGAAAGACCGTCCGACGGTTTTCCGCCCGGTCGATGAGTCGACCGGGCGGAAAAGCTGTTATTATGGTGGCGGTGTCTGGTAGACACCACCATCCATTTTAAGATACATGCGGGGTTATGCCTTTCCGTGGCGGCAATGCCGCCATGGAAAGGCATGCGATCTTCTACATTGGGGGCCCGTAGCGGGCCCCCAAGGATTCTGGGGGGTGGGGGGTGCACATGGGGGGTACCCCCTACAGTTCAATGTACAACGTGGCAGGCACCGTGTGGTGCCTGTCACATGCATTGAAATGCACAACTTGCATTTTTGGCATTGCGGCGGGCGGTGCTTTCAGCACCGCCCGCCACAATGTTAGAAATGCGGGATGCGCCCGCTAGTGTGGCAGACGCATCCGAATGGTATGTGCGGGACCGCCGCATGCATTGCGGGCTGTCCCATTTCCCGGGGGTATGGCTAATATGCTAATGACCCTCTTAATTAGGTACTTCTTGTGTTCTATATTGTACTGTACCCTTGTTTTAAACCTCTTGCCATGTACCCTCCTTTGTACAGCGCTCTGATACCCTTTTTGGGTCATGTTAGCACTTTATAAAACTTTTCAGATAAATAAATAAAATAAATAATAACCGCAGAAAAGGCTCGTCCTCCCAGTCTTGTTCTCCAGAAATTTGGTACCGTAATCCGACAAGCAGAGACCGAGCGAGGTAATCTAGGCAGGGAATGCTATTTAAACATGTCAGAGATGTAGGTGGTAGGGGCTACTGGATAGATGGCTTTGTGACACACGCGCAGGGCCTTGCAGCAGCATCTCTTATGGACAAGGAGCCAGTGTAGATGACAGAGCTGGGACGAGACATTTTCAAACTTCCTCATCCTAAAAATCAATCTAGCAGTCGCTTTCTGATTCAAGTGTAAACTTTTCATAAACCAGGCTGGGAGTCC
Source organism: Triturus cristatus (assembly GCF_964204655.1). Lineage (NCBI taxonomy): Eukaryota > Metazoa > Chordata > Amphibia > Caudata > Salamandridae > Triturus > Triturus cristatus. The sequence continues at coordinate 1,174,117,341 of NC_140590.1, read as the reverse complement.
AACATAAAGAGCATTACAGTAGTCCAGCTTATTACTAATCAGAGCTTGCATAATCAGCTGCCTTGAGTCTGTGGGATTAAAGGAAGAATCTTTTTTAGTTGCTTCATTATCAAGAAGAACGTGGTCATTAGCTTATTAATGTGGTGCTCACATGAGAGTTTGCTATCAAATATGACTCCCAGAGTACGGGCAATAGGTACTCTCTGGGACCATCACATAGAAGACCAGATCAAGGGATTACTAAATCACAAAACCTCCTTATTTTCTGAGTTTAACCGGAGGGAATTAGCATTTATCCAACTGGCCACCTTCATCAGACAGTCTTTCAATTGTTCTTGGAGTAGTTTGATATTACCTTCCTTGCGGATAATCATTTGTGTGGCATCCATGCAACCACAGAATTGAAATTCAAAAGAATCAATTGGGTCTGCCAAAGAGGCAAACAATACGTTAATGTTGTTCGAATATGAATTTATCTTTGAAAAAATGAAAGACAAGAGGCGTTTGGCAAAGCAGGAATAATTGTTTAATTAAATACAGCGGCAGGGAGATCAGGCGACAGAGTCGGGGTCTGAAGACTGTCTCGAAGCACATTGGTTTCGTCCATCATTTTATACTTTACATGAAACATCATAAAATGATTTAGGCATTCCTTCGGTGACAGACGTTTGGGCCTAGTCACAGGGCCATAAATCAGGGGTTTGATAAGCGCAGGTGGACCTCATCATTGTGTGAACATACTGCTGGGCCAGTAGGTACATGTCCACATGTCCAGCTTGAAGAGCCCGTGATCACTACATATAATGTGCATGTTGTATTCTGATTGGCTGTGTGTTCCTAACTTAGTGTGGTATCTGACTTGTGTGTTACTGCCTATCTGTGGGATTGATCTGGGTGTTCTATTCTTGCGTTCTGTCTAAGGGTTACATATCCCCCCACCTGTGATTTGTCAATCAGTTGTTTCAGGCCTAGGTCCTTAAGGAGGATGTCACTTCAGGTAAATTCAACAACAGAGATGCAAGTTCGTTTTTATACATACATATATCATGGCATACATTGACATCATATTGCCCTATATTAACTTTAAGAAAGGTAGGACTAAGAGCAGAACCATGAGGACTCCACAGGAAATATCTTTAAAAGCTGAACTAAATGTTGCCATCTGTGTAGTTGCCATTACTCATGTCATCTGGTAATTACATGCCACCCCAGACACTATACTACCCCTAGCATATTGTTACCACCCATCACATAAGGTATGGCTCTACCGATCATCTCCATTTCAAATTCCCTGGTAGAGCGGATTCCAGCTTCTGCACCCAGTCTGTCCTGGTGCATCTCAAAATGCCCACCCAACACCAGGAATATTTTTTGTCAGTCGAAAGTATAATAATAGAATGGGCATTCTGACACTAGGAGTGCCTCTTTCAGACTTCTACCTGCTATATGCATTGCAGCTATCCTGGGGGAGTAGTTTGGTGTGATTGGCTCCCCGATCAAGCTCACTTGGGGAGCCTAAAATTCCTCATAGAGCCAAGAGTTCATTTTTTTATCATACAAAATAAATATAAACCAAGTGGGAAATCAGGTTTCCTGGCAATAAGCATGCCTCCTTTTACCACGTACTCATCATCTGTAATACAGTAACCACAGTGGCGCAGCATTGGTGATGCACAACATCCCGGACCTACACCTCAGTGGAGCAGTGACATACTAACTACAAGGGTAAAGTATGTTCTGTAGCTGGAGATTACACAGGATCTTTGCATCATGACCTAGTGTCTGCCACCTAAACCCAAGCCCAGCTACACCACATCACTCAAATATGTTCACATGCATGGATGGCCTTTCCAGGATGCTTGTTTCAGTCCAGGGAGGACCTGACCTGGCAGTTCGGGCTGGACTGTTCCTATGGAGGTCAAGGTCAAGATTGATTTGCATATGGCTGGGTTTAAACTAGAATGGCATGGGGAGCAAAAAAACGATGGATTTAGGCCCAGATCTATGTACTGGGTTGAATGTTTGGCATTGTTTAACATTCTGTTCATCAATTGTTCTTTTTGCATTTGTCACCCCAAGGGGGACGGGTTTGCCCAGAAGTGGGTCCTGCTCTCTCCATGCCACTGGAGTCAAGCTAGCCTGGCTGATGAGGGGTGACCCCCCGAAACCGGTCCCAGGATGCTTGTTTCTGGTCCAGGGCGGACCTGGCCTGGCAGTTCGGGCTGAACTGTTCTATTGGTGGGCAGGGTCAAGACTGATTTGCATATGGCTGGGTTTAAATTGGCATAGCATGGGGAGCAAACAAAATATGGATTTAGGCCCAGATCTCTGTACTGGGGTGAATGTATGACATTGTTCAACATTCTGCCCATCAATTGTTCTTTTTGCAATCCAAAGTTCCTAGCATACTGCTTCCAAAATGTTAAAAGAAAAATGATACCCCACATGCATGGCTGATCCTATGTTATGGGGTAGAAAAGGAGCAGAGCCATGGCCACTGGGAGGGGTTGACATACTGGAAAAAGAAAGAATTTGCAGTAAGGTGTGGTGTATTATTTGGGCTCAGGGTTAACAGGCACCTTGTGAGCACTGCCAACCCCATACATTTTAAAAAAAATGAGACAGAAAGGAATCCATGGTGGGGAGGGATACATGGAACCACCACTTTTTCTTACCCAGAATGACCTTGGAAATATGAAAGAATGATTAAAAAACCAACTGTCCTGGCCTTTACATGACTGAAAAATCTGGAATTTTCAGCCAGCAGCAAATGTCCCATAATCCATGTTCTCACGCTTCTCCCAATAAGCACAGTACCCCACGTGTGGGTGGTGTCATTAAATGGGGCAGGAAAGAGCTAAAATCACCACTTTGTCAAGGGAGTGAAAATTGCTGATCAAAACAAGACTTTTACAGGGCTGTATAGCTGCAACGTGTGTGCCTGGATTTGGCCAACACCTAGGCAATCTGTAAACATTTTTAAAAACTAAGGGGCCAGTGAAATCTAGGGTGGTGTGCCTTCTGTGAATCCCATTCCTTATTCTTACCCAGAATGACCTGCAAATGTCAAACTATGGGTAAAAATATACATTTTCCTCACATTCATACAAAGAAAAACTCTGGAATGTGAAACCAGTGTCAAATGTCCTATCAGCCTGCATTGGCATACTTCTAAAAAAAAACAGCACCCTATAGGCGTGGGGGGCCTATAACAAGGGCAAGGAAAGGCTCAAACCTCCAGCCAAATAAAGGGAGTCAGTGATCCTGGAAAAAAGTAGACTTTAAGGATGAAGAATACCCTAGTAGACCAAGCCATATTAAATACAACAACCTAAAACTAAATTCTGGTTGCCGTTTTGCCTGCCTGCCTGCCTGCTGTTGGTGAGCTCTGTACGGTGGGAGGCCATGCCACAAGGAGCACCTCTGGGGGACCTCAAGACCCATCACCCCTTGCAGCCAAGACCAGAAATCAACGCTTAAAAATGCAACACTATCCCGCGGCTCTGGATGAACCCAGGCAAGGCCCGAGCCAAGGGCAGGCCCGAGCCAAGGGCAGGCCCGTGAGTGCCCGTCCATGGCCGGATGAGACTGGGCTTGGCCACCCCTCCATCGTCTTCCTCTGGAAAGCAGGGTGAGTGATCCATTCTTAATAATACTCTCGCCTGCATTTAGCTGATTATACCTACTGACTGGAAGATCCACTGTCAGGTGGCTGACATAATCTGCAGCGACCCTGCTCAGGTACACAAGTATTTAGCAAGGGATCTGCTAGACATTTTGGCTTTATTCAACATTATCCCCTGTTGCGATTAGCACACACTACAGCGAGGCACCAATGGGAAAGCGGAAATGTGGTGGAGGGCCCCAGACTGCCAACCCCCCCCCCAAAAAAAAATCTACTTCGATAGACAGAATGAAGCGGAGGGCAATAGGGGCTGTGGCAAGGGAAACAGAGGTGACAGTGAAGCGCCTCTCTTTGGACATTGGGGTACCACTGCCATCATCCATTAGCCCGTTTGACTCTGTTTCTGCTACTGTCATCTCAGAGGATGAGGCAAGTGTGACCAACAGGGCTAAGGAGGTCACTAACCCACCGTTTGATGCACCCAATGGAGCACGCACCCCTTTGGCTAGTTCTGTAGAAATCCTACAAACAGCAAGGAAAATGTGAAGGGTTGTGTGGAGCAAAAGAATAAGATAGGGGTGCAGGTAGACCTATCATCTGATAATCCTATGCCAGTCCAACCCTTACCCATAGTTACTGGCCCAACAGGAAGGGGCATTGATTCACACCCAGGCTGGGTGATGCAGTTCGTGGTGAAGATCACTGAGAATGTAAAAGCTATTTTAAACACTGAACTCACAACAATATTGGTCCGTCTCGCAACGCTGGAGCAAACTTGTAAGGATATTTTAAAGAAACAACCACATCTACAGGGGGCAACAAGAAGTGTTGATGATGCCCCACGTAATTCCACCGTGCCCTCTAGGCGCAATGTGAAGGTAGGGACTTCCCCATGACTGAACCCCAACTATACCCGCAGCAATACTTAGATCTAATCCACTAACTTCCGACCAGCCCTTGGCTGAGAGTCACCGACAAAACACATCCCGGCTTAAGGAAAGATGCAATGGGAGCCATGGATTGGCTGGACAAGCTCATCGCCATAAGCCCCTGATTATTAATTTACCACCTGCATCCCGTCCATATGTGACAATTGTGAAGGTGTCCCAGAACCCCGTGACCGCCAGAGTGAAGCACAGGAGGAACTGGCCAATAAATATTTGAATTGGCTCAGGAGAAATAAGAACTTTCCTTCTTCACTGGTGCCAAATATACTCTTTACACGCAGACTTTGGTGGATTGTGAAGGGTCGGGTAGATCACCCAGGCGATTGATCAGTTTAGCGACCCTAACTTGGTTCAAAGACGTTTAGTCGATGACGGGTATAGGAAGGAGCAGGATTCCAATATTGTTCTTTTACCCCTGAGCTCTTTTTATAAACCCTTGGCTCTTACAAGAAGTGATTATCTGATGTTGCCAACCTAGCACCAGCCTTATGCAATGGCATACCTTAATGGTCAGCATTGTCATAACAGGACTTGACGCTTTCCTATTTCTAACCGATTCAAAGCACCAAAGGGAGCCAATTGACTCTCCTATAAAGTGGGTTCCCACAGTATCATTTCTCCTGGGGGGGAAGTGAAGGATCACACAAGGTCGGGTTTCCAGGCATAGAGAGCCGGAGTAAGGATTTTTCTATCCACCAACAAGATAAATTTAGTATCCAAATACAGCAGTATTGTGAGCCAGCTGTTACCCTTCCCGTTAGTCCATATCAGAAAACTAAAGTTGATCCTGTATTCCATTCTGCACGTTATCAATCAGGTCCTGTGACTAATGGAATGGGCCATATAGGTCAAATACAATACCCATCAGATAAACCAGGAACAGGTAGAGCCAGCATTTATAGCAGCATTGAAAAATCTGAAGTCAGGGCTCCCCTTCTAGAAAGAACTACCCTAAGAGAGACAACAGCAAGAGAAAGAATCAAGGAGATCCCGAAAGTAGTCCAATCTAATTTTGTAGTAAGAGTGATATTGTGGAACGTTGCTGGCCTTCGGTCCAAAATTGACTGTACGAACTGGGGTCACTTCGTCGACCAGTTCGGTATCTGCTTTTTTCAACAAACTTAGCAAACTAAGAAAGTGCAATCACCTGGCTGCCTATAGCGGAGAGGTAAAAACTAGGGGCGGGGGCAGAACTTCGGAGGGCTTGACCACCTGTATAGGCTCTGAACTTAGGTGTTCAGTGGAGATGGTAGGGACAGCATCAGATGATATTCTTTCCATACACCTCTTATTCCCATCTCAATTAGATATTTTTGTTTACAGTATCTTTTCAAGACCCACAGGCAATGGGTAGGAATCATCAACAGTGGACATGCTTGTAACACACATGGTAGCCCTACCAGGAGAGCCCTTACAAAATAGTGGGTGGTGATTTCAACTGCCTATTTGAACCCCTAGACGTGAGCCTAAATGACCTTTCACAGGTGGAGGATAGGTCTTGAGTGTCCCAGATCTGGCCTTACCCCCTATTAGGAAATGGTCCCCACTGGCTGGAAAAATAATTGCTCTAACACTAAACCAGTCTGTCTGAGCCTGTAACGAGGGAACTCTGTCCAATAGGGAGGGAATGCATATTTAAATCAACCGAGTACCAGTCTAATAGACTACATATTAGTTGATGTCAGAGTTTGCCTTATGTCACTGACATGACAATAGTATCAAGGCACAATAGCGACCATGAAGCCTTGGCATTTTGTAGCACACACAGAAAGAACAAATGGCCATTATTGATTGTTTGGATCCATGTTAAAATATCAATGTAAAAAATATCGTTGACAAAAATATCAATGTAAAAATATCGATTACAAAAATATCGACTCCCTATACTTAAACAGGTAAGTACAATAATATCGACACAAAAATATTGTTGTAAAAAATATAGAAGTAAAAAATATCGACTTTAAAAAATGACATAACTTTACTTAAATAAAATTACTTAAATAATATTAATATTATTAACAAAATAAATTAAATTTAGTATATATTTTAACTAATTATAACAAATAAACTTAATTTAATAAATATAAACACAAAAAATGTGTACATATACATATATTTACTTAAATACATTTTATTGACTATTATCTTTATTTAATTTACAAACTTTTTAAATTATATAACAATAAAATATACACATATAAATAATTTAAAATAAAATAAAGTATTCTATATTTAATTAACACATTAAACTATTAAAAAAAGAATAAAACATACATTTTATAACAAAATAAACAAAATAGTGGTGAATACGTTGGATAGCGAAGGGGTAAAAATTACTATTCCCACTCCAGTAACTGTAACAGTAGGAAAAGCATTGGATAGCAAAGGGGTAAAAATTACTATTCCCACTCCAGTGAGTGCAACAGTAGGGAAATCGCTGGATAGCGAGGAGTAAAAATTACTATTCCCACTCCAATGAGTGCAACAGTAGGGAAAGCGTTGGATAGCAAAGGGGTAAAAATGACTATTCCCACTCCAGTGAGTGCAACAGTAGGGAAAGTCTTTGATAGCGGAGGGTTAAAAATTACTATTCCCACTCCAGTGAGTGCAACAGTAGGGAAAGCGTTGGATAGTGGAGGGGTAAAATGTACTATACCCACTCCAGTGAGTGCAACAGTAGGGAAAGCGTTAGATAGCAAAGGGATAGAAATTACTATTCCCACTCCATTGAGTGCAACAGTAGGGAAAGCATTGGATAGCGGAGGGTTAAAATGTACTATTCCCACTCCAGTGAGTGCAACAGTAGGGAAAGTGCTGGATCCCACAATAAAATACAAAAACATCAACATTTTTATTAAATTTTATTTCCAATATTAACATAATTAACATTTAAATTTAAATATATTATTATTAACAAAGATAATAAAAATTCATTAATTACACATTATTGAACGCTATAATATCCACAACACACACACCTAAAATTGATTACACAATTACAATTACTAATTACTAATTAATTAATGGAAATTATTTAACAAATAATTAATAATTAATCAATAACAAATACATTACTTCCCACCCTTCCCACCATTTACACCTATAAAAACCACATCACACACCTAAAATTAATTAAACAATTAACATAATTAATTATTAATTGATTAATTGACATCAATTAACAAATAATTATCAAACAATTATTAATTAATTAATTAACACATTTAACTCTATAACATCACAATTATACATGTTAGTTATTCAATACATTTTATATAATTAAATTACTTCCCACCCTATTTCCCTATAAACCCACAACCCGCTACGAAACTAAAAACGCAAAATTCAATAAAAAAAAAAAATGATTACTATAAATAATAAATTAAACCTATAATATTAACTTACTTCCCACCCTATTCCCCTGTAAACCTACAACCCGCAACGGAACTAAAAACACAAAGGGGCCGATTCCGATCCTGTAAAAAGGCCCTACGAATAGTCGTACGGAGCGTTTTCTCCGTACGACTCGTACCAGGTAAACTCATTTCACAACCTAGGAAGTACGATTCGTAGAGAAAGCCTTTTTCTGTACGATTCGTACAAAAGACCGTACAGCAAAAAAATACCCACGATTCCGATCCGGAAATGCTTGTACCCGACGTCCGTATGTATTTCACCAGCGTTTTCCGGCCCAGCAAGTACAATTCGTACCGACGTCACTCCGTACGGCTCTTTGTTTATGGGAGCCAAACACAGCCGGAAAAGCAGAGTCCGACGCGAACGGCAACGCCACGGAGCCCCGGTACGTGACGTACAGCCATGAACCCCATCGTACGTGTCGTCCCGGTCCTCCTGGCCTACGACCTGGTGCACTGCACACGCCGCAGAAGGTGAGAACAACATGCATGGGTACGGTGCGTACCACATGTACCCCTACGGCGCCATGACAACAGTGGTACGGACCGTACCCACGCATGAATGCGTGGGTATGGTGCGTACCCCTACGGCCCCATGAGTCCTCAGGTACGGACCGTACCAACGCATGAATGCGTGGGTACGGTGCGTACCCCTACGGCCCCATGAGTACTCAGGTACGGACCGTACCCGCGCATGAATGCGTGGGTACGGTGCGTACCCCTACGGCCCCATGAGTTACCAGGTACGGACCGTACCCACGCATGAATGTGTGGGTACGGTGCGTACCCTTACGGCCCCATGAGTAACCCGGTACGGACCGTACCACATGTACCCCGTTACGGCAGCAGGAAAATTTGGATACGACGCGTACACGTGCCATGAATGTGGGCATAGAGGACTGGCCCAGCATGTTAACTACAATTTGATGTGTTTGTAGGTCCTGGCCAGCAGTGTACAGCTCCAAGGGGGTGCGTGGGTGGGTGCAGAGGCCTCCCAGCAGTGCCCAGACATATGAGGGGTGGGTGTAGAGGACTACCAGCAGTGCCCAGACATATGAGGGGTGGATGCATATCACTCCCAGCAGTGACCAGACATATGAGGGGTGGGTGCAGAGGACTCCCAGCAGTGCCCAGACATAAGAGGGGTGGGTGCAGAGGACTACCAGCAGTGCCCAGACATATGAGGGGTGGGTGCAGAGGACTCCCAGAAGTGCCCAGACATATGAGGGGTGGTTGCATATCCCTCCCAGCAGTGCCCAGACATATGAGGGGTGGGTGCAGAGGACTCCCAGCAGTGCCCAGACATATGAGGGGTGGGTGCAGAGGACTACCAGCAGCGCCCAGACATATGAGGGGTGGGTGCAGAGGACTACCAGCAGGGGCCAGACATATGAGGGGTGGGTGCAGAGGACTCCCAGCAATGCCCAGACATATGAGGGGTGGTTGCATATCTCTCCCAGCAGTGCCCAGACATATGAGGGGTGGGTGCAGAGGACTCCCAGCAGTGCCCAGACATATGAGGGGTGGGTGCATATCCCTCCCAGCAGGGCCCAGACATATGAGGGGTGGGTGCATATCCCTCCCAGCAGTGCCCAGACATATGAGGGGTGGGTGCAGAGCCCTCCCAGCAGTGCCCAGACATATGAGGGGTGGGTGCATATCACTCCCAGCAGTGCCCAGACATATGAGGGGTGGGTGCAGAGCCCTCCCAGCAGTGCCCAGACATATGAGGGGTGGGTGCAGAGCCCTCCCAGCAGTGCCCAGACATATGAGGGGTGGGTGCAGAGCCCTCCCAGCAGTGCCCAGACATATGAGGGGTGGGTGCAGAGGACTCCCAGCAGTGCCCAGACATATGAGGGGTGGTTGCATCTCCCTCCAATCAGTGCCCAGACATATGAGGGGTGGGTGCATATCCCTCCCAGCAGGGCCCAGACATATGAGGGGTGGGTGCAGAGCCCTCCCAGCAGTGCCCAGACATATGAGGGGTGGGTGTAGAGCCCTCCCAGCAGTGCCCAGACATATGAGGGGTGGGTGCAGAGCCCCCCCAGCAGTGCCCAGACATATGAGGGGTGGGAGCATATCCCTCCCAGCAGTGCCCAGACATATGAGGGGTGGGTGCATATCCCTCCCAGCAGTGCCCAGACATATGAGGGGTGGGTGCAGAGGACTCCCAGCAGTGCCCAGACATATGAGGGGTGGGTGCAGAGGACTACCAGCAGTGCACAGACATATGAGGGGTGGGTGCAGAGGACTACCAGCAGTGCCCAGACATATGAGAGGTGGGTGCAGAGGACTCCCCCAGACATATGAGGGGTGGGTGCAGAGGACTACCAGCAGTGCCCAGACATATGAGGGGTGGGTGCAGAGGACTACCAGCAGTGCCTAGACATATGAGGGGTGGGTGCAGAGGACTACCAGCAGTGCCCAGACATATGAGGGGTGGGTGCAGAGGACTGCCAGCAGTGCCCAGACATATGAGGGGTGGGTGCAGAGGACTGCCAGCAGTGCCCAGACATATGAGGGGTGGGTGCAGAGGACTACCAGCAGTGGCCATACATATGAGGGGTGGGTGCAGAGGACTCCCAGCAGTGCCCAGACATATGAGGGGTGGTTGCATATCCCTCCCAGCAGTGCCCAGACATATGAGGGGTGGGTGCAGAGCCCTCCAAGCAGTGCCCAGACATATGAGGGGTGGGTGCAGAGCCCTCCCAGCAGTGCCCAGTCATATGAGGGGTCTGTGCATATCACTCCCAGCAGTGCCCCACTCCCAGGAGGATGGATGTCATTCACACACTGCATGACACACCACATGTGGGTGGGAGGACATACAACACATGTATACCCACCCATGGCGGATGCCCCACAATACACAACCGGATTTAATGCCAACAGACTGTATAGTCATGGAAATGCATACTAAAATAAGTTAGCCAAGGGGACCACACACTGTCACGCACATCACAGGAGTGATAGGAATGTCCAGGTGCTGGTCCAGCCACCCAGATGATGTCTCTCATGTAAGGAATAGGGTCCACTGTCACTAGATACAATGCCCACAATTGTGAGTCAGGTGCCCTAATACCCTGCATTACACGTGCCATTTGTGTGTTAGGCCGTGATTACACACATGCATAGTGCTGAAAAGGGCCAATTGCTCCCTGATGCCATTCCTACATACACAAAACACAAGTACAGTGACTGGCAAGGATGGCACAGACGAGTTAGCAGGAGACATTGGTGAGCATGCATGGCCATTGGTGAAGGGATCCGTCACCAACAAAGGATATGTTGACATAGGTCAGCACAACAATTGTGCAACTGTTTGCAGAGAACATGTAAGGTGCCACAGAGGAAGGAACACTTCCTGGGACAATGTCTCACAATCCAAAATACCAAACACTGCAAATTAATATTTTCACAGACAATGAGATGGCACACAGACACCATGGTCCACCTCATGACCATCATACTAAAACATTTCTCAGAACCCTAACACATTACCAGAACACCAACTTCATGGGCCTCATCACCAACATCAAGTACCTGAATTGTAATAGTGTGGAAACTAAAAGAAAAGGCTTTATTCAGCACACAAACAAAAGAAGTTGTAATAAAACACTATTTACAAAGGCCAATGGCCAGTCCATAGTTTGAGTCCAAGGGTGGACGGATGCGAGTGTGTCCACCCCTACCTTGCCTGCACAAAGTCACCTCAAGGGTTGTCGACCAGGGGGGGGGCATCATCAGTGGGAGTACCAGGCACCGCAGGGACAGGAGTGGGTTGGATAGGTGTGGTGGGTGCAGGGCTGGACGTATCCACCACAGGGGGTGGTGCAGCGCCAAAGGTGGTGGTGAGCAGCTCGCTGCACACTGCAGCCAGGCCGTCCAGAGGAACCCCTGCACCGGAACCAACACCAGGGCCAACGGAGGGGGGGGGTCCGAGGGATGGGGTGCAGCGCTCTTGGGGGAGGTGGTGGACATGGGGGGGGGCTCAACTCCCCTGGCCGGAGACTTCCTCACCCGCTTGCGGGGTGGTGTCACAGTGGGGCTGAGGGACAGACTAGCCATGTAGGTCTCTTTGGGTGACATTTTGCCAGGGGAGCTAAGGGGAGTGGATTTGGAGGAAGTGGGTCATGAGGACCTAGGACTCTGACTGTGGCTGCGTGTCTGCCGTTTGCCCCCAGACCCTGTGGGTGTGACTACATCCCCCTGAGTGTGCGTGCCAGGAGGTGTGCGCTGTGCCTTAGTTGGGGGTGTGCTGGATGTGTCTGTTGTGGTGTGTGCCTGTGACTGTCTGTGTGTGCTTTGAACGGGCATGGGAGAGGGCAGTGTGGATGGGTCCGGGGTAGGGGGGGACGGAGCGCCGAAGGAGAGACACTGCTTCCTTCAGTGAAGAGTCCATGGACCGCAGAAACCTGCGTTGCTCAGTCATCTTTGATTACATGCCCTCCATGAACGACACCAACTGTGTGAGCAGTCTAGTGTCTTCATGGAGGACATGCACCATCGATGCCTGACCAACCTGCAACTGGTGCTGTGTGTCTACAGACTCTTCACTGAGGGCAGCAGGGATGACATGGGCAGGGGGTGCGGTGCCTGGTCCGAAGGAGACACAGTGGGACCCTGCACGGACAGAAGGGACGGGAGCAACTGGGAGGGCAGAGATGTCAATGGAGGAGGCGGGTACAGATGGTGGGATGCTGCCAGATGTTGTTGCATCCTCCGCCTCCTCAAGGATGTCAGCCTGGGACCCGTCGGTGTCGTACATGCTCTCACCTCCGGACAGGTCCTCTGACTGACTCCCCTCGCCCTCCGTGCCACTGTCTCCTGCTGACTCCACAGCACTGGTGGCACTGTCGCTGGGTCCCTCCTCAAGGTCCATGCCGGTGTCTCCATCGCGTGTGGATGATGATGCTATGGGCAAGGAGAAGAAACCAGAAAGCATCAGTCACCTGTATACATCTAACACATGAGCACAAGAACAATAGGTCACAGTGCATATCAGGCAATGCATCATGAGTAACAGCTGGATAACTCCGCACATATGTAATCCCTGTGCTGCCCAGTTGGTAGACCCACCATGCCACTTTGACACCAGGAAACTCAATACACAAAAGGCCACTACTTGAATGAGCAATACACTGAGAAGCTAGTGTCTGTGAACCGGTGAGCACAGCAATACAATGAAGTCATGACACCTCTTGTTTACCCTGAAATAAACCGGAGTGGTGCACTCAAGGTAAACTTACACACCTCAATACTCAAGGTGCCACCCCACTGAGAGACCTGTAAGTCCCTTGGAACACAAAACGAGCAAATGTTGGTACGTTAGGACTCACACAACTTCAACCGATCTACATGTTTGGGATGTGCCAATTGGCCATTTTGCTAATAGAACACTGATGTGCCTGCATGCAAGATGTTGCACAAGACAGTGCATACAAAAGTACATTGACACTGTCATTGAAGAAGCTGCCACCTGTTCGGAGGAGCCACTGTCAGACATAGGTTGTGTTGCAGAAAGTACATATACATGGGCCCACGGAGGTCTGGACGTCTTGACACTCGTTAGTTTGTATCACCGACTACTAATGAGTCTCACAAAATCAAGACCACCGTGGGAACATGTATATGGAGAATCTGTGACAACATTTATTTAAAACAGTGGCTTCATAGAAAATGTGCCAGCTCATTCCATGACAGTGTCAATGTACTTTTGTGTGCACTGCCTTGTGCGACATATTGCATGCAGGCACATTAGTGTTCTTAACACAAATCAACGAATTTCCACATGTGAAACATGAACAACTGTTGACAAGTGCTGTGAGTGCCAAGGTACAAATCATGAAGAGTAACAAATAGAATCATGTCAGTTGTCACCAGGCCATCCGTCACCGATGACACAGTTGGCTACACATATGACCTACTGCCTGTCATCTGGAGTGGCACCCATGTCCACACCCAGGACAATGCATAAGCCAATGGGACTGCAATTGGGTGTTAAAAAAGGCCAGCTGTACTGTGGGGACACCCTCATGGCAAGCCTGAATGTACACACAGATGTCATCACACACAGTCCAAACTGCGTTGCATCAGAACCACACACGTTCCAAAAAATGTATGGGCAGGATTCTTGTTGGTAAAAAAAAAGACACAGGCTGCAAAGCACGTACATTGAGCACTGGCCAGCATCACAGGGGCACTGCCCAGTGTATTTTAGTACAGCCAGTTATCCCACAAAAATCAGACCTGCCAGTTAAAAATCTGAGTTGCACATGTATGCCTCTCCCGCACCCCCCTCCCCCAATACCTGAGTCAATGTGATGTATACAGATCAAGAAGTGACACCTCTTATTCAGGGTTACAACAACTGTGCTTGCAAAATAGCTTCATTGACACCACATCACCTCCTGGGGCTGAGAACACATATTTGTGACAAACTACCATCAACAGATTGTTGTGAATAGCCACACAGGCAAGCCCAGTTTGAGTATGCACAAGCAAAATGTTGTATCCCTGTCCAGTGGACACATGTAGCACACATTAACCAAATCAAAGTAGGGCAGGGAACAATGCCACAGAGGCAGACCTATGCAGCACACACAGAGAATGTGCACAGTGTTGGATGACACACATGATTAGGAGGCAAGGGTGTCTCAGAGGACTGTAGTGGGCACACTGCTCCATGGTCCTGGAATGAGCTGACTCTACCATGTACAACCGTCATGGCACTATGCATATCTCACACTCATGCACATCATATCTGAGGCCACAACATTGCACATGCATGCTGCAAGGGTGTCCAGTTGAAGGCTCACACTCCTATGTTGAGAATCAGCATCAGTGACAACAACTATGGACCCCCTACATAGTGAACAGGTCATGGCACAGGCAAGGTACCGACACAAGTCACAGACCACCCACCCACATGATGCAGAAAGCAATGTGCACTTAGATGTACTGGCACCATAGATGACCATGCTCAAATGTGATTACACACACACCAGGGGACACATGTCAAGGAGAGGAAGGGATGAAAAAGATGGGCAGGTGACATTTAGAAAGAGAAAATGCACTGCACATATGAACTCTGGGAGTGTATTCATGCAAAATAGCACTTCCTAAAGCTGGCGACACATAGCACAACAAAAAGCCATGTACCTACCCCCTCCTTGCTGCAGTTCCTCCGCTAACTGCCTATCGAGGTCAGGGAAGACCACCGCCAGGACACGTTTCATGTGGAGGGTCAGGTGTCGGCGCCCGCCGTGGCGGTGAGGTGGAGAGAACTTCAGCTGGACCCGGGTGATCCGCACCGGATGTCCTGCCACCTCTTGCGGACCTGGACCAGCTGCCGATCACGCCCCCAGCAGTCCTCATGGCCCTGACGACGTTGGTCCAGATGACCCCCTTCTCGTAGGCAGTTACCTGTCAGGATGACAAAGTGACACAACATCAATACACCTGCTCCATGTCCCAGAAACACACATCAGAACTTCTCTGAAATGTTGAACAGGGCATAGGATGCTGACAGGAATAGCCTCATTCACAACATGCAAGTGGCCTGTGTGCAAGCGCACATGCAGTACATGGCATTGAAAGTCTACAGGTGGCATGAGGGGTGCAAAACACTCAATGTACATGCCACACACTGTGCAGCACATGCAACTGCAGGCTGATGGGCAGCACGTGCCATGCAGTCACATGTCCCACTCCACTGACGCACCCTCAGCAGACTAGACAGGCACACCCAGCCACGGAGCACTGGCCTGTCATTGACTACAGCGGATACAACCCTCACTCTGCACATTTGCCAGGGGGGAGTCACAGGGGTCGTGGCAGCTCTGCAACTCGGACACAAAGCACGGCTCACTTTTCACATCAGATGGTTAGATCAGTAGCCTTCCACATGCAGGTGTGGTGCAACACTTCCCATAGACACTCACCCACATGACAAGGAACATTCACACACGTCAATGTCCATGAGGTCGTACACGTCATTTGGACACTCTCACCACAGGTCCACCCAACTCATACACATCTCTCGGTACATTCACCTGTCACACCGGGGGAAACACTGAATCACCTCAGGACAACATGAAGAAAAGCCCCCAAGGATTAGCCAGGCTGAATATCTCATGCACTATGCAGTGAAAGTCACTGTAAGCACCATGCAAGTGAGGAGTGCACACAGGAACTACATGATGCACTGCATGAGTGACATAAGCATCCCCCCCCGGGACACACTCTGAACAACATTGCATGTCAGTCCCACCTGGACACAATATTGACTGTCACACAACAGGTGCATAGGCAAAGGTAGTGGACTCAGAACTCACCTGCTCCCCTGGTCTCCCATACAGGCTGGTGTACTGTGGGAGGAGGACGTCCAGCAGGGCCTGATTCTTCTCCAGGGTGAATGGCTGGGCCCTCTCCACAGCACGAGACATGGTCCAGGGAAGCAGAGACAGCAGCAAGGTTGTCGACAGGAAAGTTGTGCAGGCAAGTGCCCTCTCATGGCTTCTGGCTGCCTTATATTTGTCTTGCTGAGGGCCATTCATTTTGAGGAGTACATAGTGATTGGTCAGAATCATTTGCATCTTACGTTTACTCCAATCCCTTTAAACATACAGCAGTGACAGCATTAGCATCGTTCAAATTTAGAACATCATGTCATGTCAACAACCACTTAGCAACATTGTATATTGTGGCCAACTGACTTTTCCAGGACACCTGCTGGAAAATTTTGAAGTCAAAACTCGGTATCCATGGCAACCTGCATGCAATTAGGGCCTAATACCTGTCCCTTATGTGTCCCCTATGTAAATTTGAAAGCCACACACAGGTACGGTGCGTTTCACACGTATCCCTACGGCACCAGTTGCACTGTGCGTGTGACACGTACCTGTAGGCACTGTTAGTACAGGTACGTGTAGGCACTGTTAGTACACTAACGTGTACAACTGGTGCATACACGTACATGTACTACCAGTGCCTACACGTACTTGGACACGTACGTGTAGGCACCAGTAGTACACGTCCGTGTACGACTGGTGCGTACACGGACGTGTACAACTGGTGCGTACACGTACGTGTCCAAGTACGTGTAGGCACTGGTAGTACACGTCCATGTACGACTGGTGCGTACACGTACGTGTACGACTGGTGCCTACACATACGTGTACAGGTACGTGTAGGCACTGTTAGTACATGTCCGTGTAGGCACCAGTCGTACACGTCCATGTACGCACCAGTCGTACACGTCCATGTACGGCTGGTGCGTACACGGACGTGTACAACTGGTGCATACACGTACGTGTAGGCACTGGTAGTACACGTACATGTACGTACCAGTCGTACATGGACGTGTACTACTGGTGAATACATGTACGTGTCCAAGTACGTGTAGGCACTGTTATTACACGTACGTGTAGGCACCAATCGTACACGTCCGTGTACGCACCAGTCGTACACGTACGTGTACGACTGGTGCGCACATGGACGTGTACTAACAGTGCCTACACGTACCTGTACACGTACGTGTACGCACCAGTTGTACACGTCCTTGTACGCACCAGTCATACACAGACGTGTACGACTGGTGCGTACACGGACGTGTACGACTGGTGCCTACAGGTACGTGTACAGGTACGTGTAGGCACTGTGAGTACACATCCGTGTAGGCACCAGTCGCACACGTCTGTGTACGCACCAGTCGTACACGTCCGTGTATGACTTGTGCGTACATGGACGTGTACAACTGGTGCGTACACGTACGTGTCCATGTACGTGTAGGCACTGGTAGTACACGTACGTGTACGCACCAGTCATACACGGACGTGTACTACTGGTGCCTACACATACGTGTCCAAGTACATGTAGGCACTGTTAGTACACATACGTGTAGGCACCAGTCGTACACGTCCGTCTATGCACCAGTCGTACACGTACGTGTACGACTGGTGCGTGCACGGACGTGTACTAACAGTGCCTACACGTACCTGTACACGTACATGTACGCACCAGTTGTACACGTCCGTGTACGACTGGTGCCTACAGGTACATGTACAGGTACGTGTAGGCACTGTTAGTACACATACGTGTACGCACCAGTTGTAGACGTATGTGTACCACTGGTGCGTACACGGACGTGTACGCATTTCACATGCTTACAAAGGTGATACAGCCGTACACATTCCAGGAATGGAGGGCTACGAGTCGCACATGGATGTCCATCAAGTACTTATCATTGCATACTTACAGGTGCAGGCCCTAGGTGTGTTAGCCTGTGATCTTCCTCAGGTCCTTCCATCTCGTTGCACAATTGATGTGTTCTGACCTGTGGACACATGTCATGTGTGATGGGGCACGATGTGGCACACATCACCTTGACACGTGCCACATGTGTGTCTGTAGTCCAACTGTGTCATGCATAGCAGCAGTGGGTGGCACAGTCATCAACACCCGCACCTGTCTCCTGATGCCATGGACAGGGACACTTATGAACTGACCTGTCACGATCAGTGTGCCCCTTTGGGACTATGTCGGCTGTGTGTCATGTGTTCCCATGAGCTTCATGTCAGTGTCCCGTCAACGGCATCTGCTGTTGGTGCATCCAACAGGGGTCTGTGTGGAGATGGGCATGTAGCACATCTACGCACACCATGCCAGATGTGAATTCCCAAGGCTGTAGAGTCTGTGTGCATGGGACACAATATATTTTCAGTCATTCATGTGTTTGTCGTCTCAATGGCTGTGTCTTTGTGTTGTCACGTGTACTCCTTCATCGCACTGTGTGTGAAATGTACATTTGAAATTCCATGTGACCTGTGCGTGTGCCTTGCAGTCAGCTGTCTGGATGAGCTGACATTCTTCAAATGCAGCTATGTGGTTGTGTGTCTCTCCGGTCATATCTGTGGCTCTTCACTCAGACTGGCCCCCAAAACATTTCAGGGCATGTCATGTTGACTTGACAATCAACAGGTGTATCATGCATTTTGTAGGATTGCCAGCAAGCTGCCATCTGTGTCCTGGATGTATTGCACACACCAGACCCCATAGTTACCTGATGTGTATTAGCAGTGTAGCATGTGCTATGTTCATTGACATTGATGTTTGCCGACTCTCAATCTACATTCCTCTAAACTATGTTTTGCAGGGCACCACCTGTCCCAAGACTAATGCCAAACTTGGGTGCCATGATGGAACGTTCCTGCATCCGCCGTTACAGATTCACTCAACAGTTGATTGAGGACCTGACAAACAGGCTGGCACCACACCTCCAACCGCAACACAGGTATCCTACTGCGCTGACCCCCAAGATGAAGGTGATGGCAGCCTTACATTTTTTTGCAACAGGTACATTTCAATTCACCATAGCTGATGTGGGTGGGATGTCCCAGACTATGTTCAGCCGTGTCCTGCGTGATGTTTTAGCAGCCATGTTGGAGCACCTTGATGAATTCATCACATTTCCAAGTCCAGAGGGGTTGAGGGATGTCAAGGGGGATTTCTTTGCCCTGGGTGGGATGCCCCATGTAATTGGGTCCATTGATGGTACACATGTGGCTTTTGTACCATCACAGGCACAGGAACAAGCCTATCCAACCGCAAACATTATCACTCGATAAATGCCCTTGTGGTGTGTCTTGCTAACATGCTGATTTCCCATGTCTGTGCACGTTTTCCAGGATCAGCACACGATGCCTACATCATGAGGTGTAGCAGGGTGCCACAAATGATGCTGCGGCTGCACAACGAACGAGCATGTCTTGTTGATGGGTATAGTCTTTCTGTCCTATGTGTTGCGGTATCTTAGTCTCTTATGGCATCTCGTGACCCACTTATTTACATGATGTTTCCATGTAGGGGACTCTGGCTATCCCAACATGCCATGGCTGCTGACACCTCTCCGCAACCCAAGAACAGCTGCAGATCACCGGTACAACGATGCACACGGCCAGACCAGGCGAGTGATTGAGAGGACGTTTGGACTCCTGAAGAGCCGATTCCGGTGCCTGGACAAGACAGGCGGGTCCCTCCCTTATGCCCCGGAGAAGGTCTGCAAAATCTTAATTGTGTGCTGCATGCTGCACAACATGGCAGTTGAGAAGGTAGTGCCACTCATCCTGGATCCAGATGAGCAGGAGCATCCACCCGGGGAGGATCAAGGGCTTGGTCACGAGGCTAGTGATGAGGAGGAGGAGGGGGATGATATCCGGAGTCAGCTCATACGCAACTTCTTCTCATAATGGTGAGTCGCTGGCTATGAGTGTGCAAGCTTGTAGCGTTGAGTGGCATGTGTTGCAATGTGTGTGTCCAGCTGACTGAATGCACAGTGACTTGGATGTGTGTTCTGATGTGTCACTCGAGTGATGATGTCATGCAACACAGTTTTGCAGAGAGACTTGATAGGCAATTTACATGTGTCCAACATTGTTGCTGTTTTGTACACTTCCATGTGTGCGTTGAGAATCATTTTTTGGTGACTTCTCGTGTGTCTGTCATTCCCAGGTATTTGGCACCTGTTGTCTGGTTGTGTCATCGTTGTCCTCCTGCTATTCCTCGTGTGGATTGCAACGTGTGCTGAATCAGCGTTCCATGCACGGACATGTGGAAATGTCAGTTTGGGTGAGTATTGCAGCAAGGGTTTTTGTGGTGATACAGGTTGTGAATGTGTGGTGACTGCTTCTGTGCATGTTGTGGTACCATGCATACATGTCTTCTCACCATGGAGCATATGACATGTAGCATCACTCCCATGACATGATAGTCAGCCTTCTTGACAGTCATCTGTAGTGGAATATGGCGTCTGATGAAGGCTTCAATGTGTGTGTACCTTGGCTCTGAAACATTGCAGAGGCTACGGGTGGACATAGAGGGGGACATCACAACAACATGCTCTATGGGGAATTGCAGCCTCTCCGTGTGCAGCAGGATGTGTTTTGCTCATCCCCTTATCTTGTGTCCCAGTTCATTGGGATTGACATCATCCGTGTTGTGAAGGGGGGGTCCAGCGTATGTCCCACATGTTCTGTCAACTGACCTGTGAGTCTGTTAATATGGAGGCATATCCCTTTGTGTGTGTATGTGGAATAAAGGTGTTCAGCACAATCCAAAGTGCCTCATCTCAGTCACTGCAGATCTCTTACCAGTTTGCATGCGTCATCTATGGCAGACTTGACAAAGATTGGGCATATGAGTGTATGTGTACTTTGGCAACATGCATGCAGTGCTTCATGGCTAATGATCTCTATTGTGCATGATGTGCCTGGTTGTGTATGTATTCGTGCAGGTTGCAGCCCACAACGGGACGTGAATGGCTGCTGATGGTGTATCTCCTTTGCGCATCTCCGCATTTTTTTTGCCTGACACAGTGGCTGTCATTTCTGGTGATTGATCATACACTTTCTGGGAGTGACCCATGAGTGAGCTGACACTCCTTCCTTGACATACACCTGTTGCACTGTGCCTTGCAGACCTCCTTGTCTTTGTGTGTTGATTTTTGCATGATTTCTAACCCCTTCCGCCTGCTGCTGCCTCACCTGCGGCCCGCCACTCCGAGTGCCCTAATTGTGCAACCCCCACGCCTCTGAAATGCTCAGCCCTTCCCCCTCCACCCATTTTTAATGCAGCCAGCAGATTTTCTGTGCCACTGTAGCCCCACCGCCGTGCAAAAGGACGGACCGTCTGCGCCTTCAACATGCACAGTGCACGACCCTCTAGTCTTTGCATTACTTACGTCACACAACAGGCTCATGCTGCAGCCACTCTCCAAGCAATGTCCTCGTGACAATCATCCTCCTGCCATCAGGCAACCCCTATGCACACACACGACACCTTCGCATGCTGAGTGTGCAATTCCAACTGCCTACACAGCGCTGCCCAGCCTCCCAGTCCCTGTCATTCCAACCAGGTTAGGTGCCTCCTACTCCACACCCGCTCCATCCACCAGCACGCCATTGGACTCTGTTACCTCCTCAACACTGCAGCCCCACACATCACCTTCAGGACAGTAACCTGGACAAAAGCATCCTCAGCACGTGACGTCTTCATTGCCATCTCAGATGGATCCAAGATCACCCGCAGGGACGCCAACACCACTCACGGGGGCTGAATAGGTAATTATTGACAAGTACACCCTCAGAGTCACAAGTCCGGGTTTGCAGCAACTCCCTAGCAACCCTCGGAGTAACACTCATCTACAGATCTGCAGGCCTACATCCACAATTCCGCTAAGCCATCAATACGTACATCTGCACGCAGGCCCTCACCTCCACAGGTTACATGTGGCTGGGGGCCCGTAACTTCTTGCGGGAGGGGACACACACCACCATCCATCATTGGTCCATCAACATTTGAATCCACGTCCCCAACAAGCAACACAGTGCCACTCACCCCGCTACCGATCCCTCACAGATGCCAGATGTAAGTCGCCACAGACAAGCTGTGTGGGACACTCAAAACAACACCACCGCCACACCCTGCAAACTCACACACTGGATCAGCAACTGATCCATCAATCTAGCCACATTGACGGACTTTCCTGTGAAGCACAACGACAGTTAAGGCACCTGGGACAAGGCAGACCTACTGGACTCCTACAGACCTAGCCGGACTCTTGTGCAAACCTTGCAGCACAAAGAGCCATCATTTTCCTTACAGACCTGGAAAACACCACACACAGCCATCACCATATCTTTAGCAAGGACAAGTGGAGATCCTTCAGATAGTGCCGAGACACCCAAACACACGACATCAAGGAGCTCTTCAGCATTGTGAGTGAACTGACAGCAGATCTCCATCCAAGACACCCCACCCTTGCAAGGCAGATCCCATCCCTTGCTACTTTGTACCACTGCAATCTCATGGCCATGGACAACAGCCTTGGCACACAGAGGCAGACAGCACTATTTTCCGCTGGACAAACCCCCCTCAGGTCATGGACTCCCATCAGCAGCAAGTACACAACCGGGATCATGTGCACCATCCACTCTGGCTCTCCATCAGGCCCCTTCCCACACAACTTCTCACCACATCA
Source organism: Triturus cristatus (assembly GCF_964204655.1). Taxonomy (NCBI): domain Eukaryota; kingdom Metazoa; phylum Chordata; class Amphibia; order Caudata; family Salamandridae; genus Triturus; species Triturus cristatus. The sequence continues at coordinate 1,174,094,316 of NC_140590.1, read as the reverse complement.
TTCGCCATCCTTGAAGCCCACGTCCTGCGCATCATGAATGTCTCCTTTGAGTTAGCCACATTCCATGGCTGCAGGAGGCATGCAGAGCCCCAGGCCCTTCTTAAACAACGGACGGCAGTACCACAGGATCTCCTGGTACATCAGCCTACTTCCCTACCCAGCAAATGTCACCAGGAAGACACTCTACTAGCAACTGTCCAATTTCCTACATGCTACCAGCTCCAGCCAACTGGCACCCGACCGTTTTACACAGTAATTACACCACTGCAACCGTCATCATTGCCAACACCAACGACTACTTTGCCCTGCTCACCAATGGTGAGCCCACCACCCTTGTCCTCTCAACGCCATTCTACACCATGTGCTACCACACTGTCAGCTCACACATCTCCAACAGTGGTACCCAAAGGAGGGCCCATGACTCACTCAGGAAGTAGCTCACCAGCAAGGGCCAAGGAGTCTGCCTCCAACCTGCAACATGTAGTACACTGGGGGCATCTGGCCCATGCCACAGGGCTCTACTCTCAGCGTGACGATCTTCAATGTCTCCATGACCCCCCTCTCCACCATCACATGCCCACACAACCTCATCATCATCTGGTATGCCATTGACACCCAGCTGCTCCTCAAACTCACCAAAGGGCCAGCCATTGACAGATCCAAACTTCACAAAGGCATGAGATCCGTTGATGAAAGGCTGAACATCAGCCATCTGAGGCTGGACTTGGACGTGACAGAGGTCATCATCTGAGGATTGTCCCCTTACGGCTGGGTCAACTCCTTGCGTCCCACTGGTGTGTGCACCGCACCATCACCCAGTGGCCACGCAGGCAAGCTGGTGTTCGTCATAGACCCATCGCTCACAATTAACATGCAACTCACCAACATCTGCACCTCATGCTGCAACACCCTCCACATGCTGCTGATGGCCCCCAGATAGATCCACTCCAAGGCAAGACAGACCGTCCCCCTGGTCCAGGACGCCAGCCGGCTCACATACAGCACTGGCCTCTACAGAGGACAACAGCAAACATGCAGGAGAACTTATCCACATCCAGGGTGCATCCGCACACCTCATCTGCAACATCCACCACCCCAGCCACGTCACCGTCGACCTGAGATAGGTACAATGGCTCACTGTGTGCTGCAGGATCACCTTCAGACTCCTCAACCACACTCAGGAGGCAGTCCACAACCTCTGACCCAAACCGACCTTGGACGTGTGTCATCCAACACCCCGTTGGCCCTACTCCATGCAGCCCACCTTGCCCTGGCCACCATTCATCACATTCACATGACCTCTGCATGCAGGAGATAGTTCTCCCACCTCGCAAAACAGACCTGGTACTCCCTCCCCGGGCACATCAACATGACCCATGTCCTCTACACCTTCATGTGACTCTACAAAATTTGTCTGTCAGAGCAATATAGCAAGACCCCCCTCAGCAGCTTGAGGCCATCACGGGTGAGTGTTAGGCTCCATGTCTGCATTTTGTGATACATTGTGAGCCATGTGTGTCCTCGACTGGACTCAGATCCAAGTGGATGGATGGCTGGAGTTAGTTCCACACACAGGCATACTTTAACATATCCCCACACGTAGGTTGTGGACTCATGCTAAATTACTGCAACATGAAATTTCAATAATTAAATTTTTAATTTCGAACTCTGGGGCGTGATTTGTGCACAGAAAAAGGGGAAATGCAGGGACCATAGAATCCAAAGTTCACAGGGGGAGATGGGATCCTTGGCATTTGAAGTCATCAGAGTCCAGCCCACAGTGTTTGTCATCATTGGTCAGACTGTGACCAGCAAGCCCATGTGGCAGATGATGTCAGTCAATGGGGTGATGCTGTCGCACATGAAGGCCAGGTGCCTGGCCAGGTGACGTGGGAGATGTGGATGGCCCGCTGCCTCTCACGGTCTTTTCCGTGGACGACCAACCTTCCTCCGGGGACCCTCAGATGCAGGCCTTGACGATGTTTGGGACGCTCCGTCGGACGAATCCTCCTCCTCCTCCCTCCCTGTGGCTGGTGCTGGTCTCCGCCTGGTGTCACAGGGAGGGTTGCCCATGTTGTCGGCGATCCGACGGAGTGAATGGCTTATGTCCCTTTGCACCGCCAGGAGCTCAGCCAGTCTTGCCTCCTTCCCTCCTTGGTGTTGTTGTTGACTGGCGTGTTGCTCGGCCTGCTGGTTTTTGATCTCAGTGAGGGTCACCACTACCTGGCTGATCTCCCTGGTGTCACGTCGGTATGCCTCCATGATGTTGCGGATGTGTGACATACCGGTCCCTTCAGCTGGCTGGTCAGGTTCTCGCCTCCGCCTGCCTCCACTCCCGCCACCCCTGCCCACACGAGCCGGGCCTGCCGTTGTGGGCACATCGGGTCGACGGGACCCCTGAGGGATGGCAGTGGCGGTGTTGTCTGCCTCCTCCTGGGTGCCCGCCGCACCTTGTCCCTCCTGGTCAGACTGGCTCTGTTTACTGCGGGCAGGGCTCCTGGGTGTCTCCTGTGATGTGGCAGGAATGGGGGTGGTGGTTGGCACAGATGTTCCTGAAGCAGGTGCTGCAGGGGCTTGGACACCAGAGGGTCCAGGTCGGTCGGGGTCATCCGCGGAGTGTTGAGAGGCGTCGCTGCTGGTGGGATCCGGTTCCTCCTGAGCCTGTGACTGTGATTCTTCCCCCCCATTGTTGGGGGGATGTTCATCACGTTGCCCTGTGTGTGAGAGAGAGACAATGTTGAAGCTGTTTAATGCAACATGCATGTTTCATACATATTCAAGTTGGCACAGTTCCTCCAGGTACTTGTATGTGCCTAGCATTCTCCTCACTGTTCACTTGTGTATGGGTATGTTGCGGGGGACAGATTGATATGTTCGCCTGAGTCTTTGACATGTCCATTTGTGGCTTGGATGCTTCTTCGGCTAGGTATTGGTGTTGTTGTGTTACATGTCCATTGTGGCAGTGGGTAAATCCATTGCCTGTCCTGGTGGTGTGTGCTTGTGTAAGGGGTGTGTGTGACAGGGCCTGCTGGTGGGTGTAGTGGGATTTGGCCCTGGGGCTCCCAGGTGATGTAGCTGTCCCCCCATAGAGCATGCTGCCATGACAGTGAGTGTGAGTTCCTGTCCTAGATATCTGACCTGGTTGTCTTGGTGTTTGTGTTTGCACTGGTCACAGGAGAGCCTTGTGCTGTCTACACCCGGGCCGAGTGTGAGCTATCTTGTCAGTACTGTCCCAATCCCTGTGCATTGCGCATGGTGCATGGGTATGTAGCTGGGCCATATGGGATGAGGGCAATTGTGGCTGATTTGGAATTCAAAAATGCGTTTTGGTGCACCCACCCTCCCAGCATACAGGACATCCATTCTTGAGTTGGTGCTTCGTGTAGCATGGGACATGGCATGGACTTGCTTTCTCAATGGGGCATGCACATGTTCTTGGCATTCGCGTTGTTTGTGACTGTGGTTCTGGCAGGTGAGGGCTTGGGGGTAGTTGCGTGCATTAGGTGTAGTTGGGGTGTGGATGCCATTACCCCCATGTTACGTAAGTGGTTTGTGTACTCACCAGGCTCTGGAAGTCCTTGGAGTCCATGTACTCCCACCGGCGGAAGCATGGCCATTACCTTCTCCTCCCAGGGATGGTAATGTACTGGTCTGCGGGGCGCGCCACCTCCAGTGATGTTGGTCTGGGCGTGCTCTTCATTCATGTTTCTCTTGACTGCCCTCCGCAGATCGTACCACCTGGCTCGGCATTCATTCCTGGTCCTTCTGATGGGTGCAACAGCATTCACCCTCTCGACGATCCTCTGCCACAGGCGTGATTTTTCAGCTATGCTGGTCTGTCTCACCAATGTTCCAAACAGCTGTGGCTCGACTCTGATGACTTCATTGACAAGGATGTCCAGCTCCTCCCTTGTGAACTTTGGATTCTGTGTCGGTGGGCATGGTGTGGGGTGAGGGTGTGGATGGTTGTGGGTGTGTGGGTCTGAATGTGACGATGTGTGTGTGAATGTGTAGAGGGGGTATGTGTGAAGGGGTAGGTGTGTAGGTGTACATGTTTAGGTGGATGGGTGCAGTGGTTTGTGTGTGCTCTGTGGCAGTGGTGAGTCTGTTGCAATGGCTCATGGTTTGTGTGTGTGGGCCCTTTTTATTGGTCCATTTGTGGGTGGGGCTCAGTTTGAATTTTTGGTGGGTGTGTTATAAGGGGTGGTTGTGAGGTTGCCCCTCTGTTTGCCTGTTTGGATGTGTCCAGGTCAGTCCTTTTCATTTCTTGTTCAGTGTAGACGTGTTTTGTGGTGTTGTGCGAGTCGTATAGGCCCTCCTTGTGCTGTTTTACAGTGTCCGTGGTTCTGTACGGTACTGGGGTACGAGTCGTACAGCCACACAACCCCATGCATTGTGTATGTACAGCATGTACACGGACATTGCTATGTACGGTGCGTACACCCCATTGCTTCTGTACCCGCATCATCCACCGTACATACGCGATGTTGGGGGTACGCACCGTACATTTGATATGGGGGTACGGTGCGTACATACGTGCTGGGTGTATACACCGTACATACGCGCTGGGGGTACGGTGCATACCTACGCACTGGGGGTACGCACCGTACATTCGCACTGGGGGTACGGTGCGTACCTATGCGCTGTAGGGGTATGCACCATACATTCGCACTGGGGGTACGGTGCATACCTACGTGCTGGGGGTAAGCACCATACATTTGCGCTGGGGGTACGGTGCATACAAACTTCGCTTCATAGCGGGCAAAGTCATTCCCCGTGTACGGGACGTTTTCCGTACGAATCGTAAATTGTAACGCCGGTCCAGATCGTACTAGTATGGTCGGACTTCATTTTTACGATTTGTACGGAGAAGTGTCCGGGTCCGTCTCATACTAATTTTCCCGCTACGATTCATACGGATCGGGCCGGGCCGATCCGTATGTACTTTTTCCCATACGGATCGTACTTCACAGGTCGGACGTGACTTGTACGATTCGTACGGAAAAAAATACGGATACGAGTCGTACGGGGAAACAAAATACAGGATCGGAATCGACCCTAAAATGTAATTTAAAAAAATGTATAACTAGTAAAATTTTAACACATATATTAAAATGACAAACAATTCCTATTAAAAACACTAAAATACATGACATTATCAATAATTCGATATTTTTACAACTATATTTCTGCAAATTATATTTAACACGCCAATATTTTTGTAATCGATATTACTTACCTGACAATCGATGGTCTTGTCAGCGATATTTTTGTTGTCGATATTTCTTCCCCACGATATTTTTGCGGCGATATTTATGTAAATCGAAATTTATACATCGATATTCCTGCTCTGTCCCTTCCTGCACATAAACAACTGTGCATACAGCACAGGCACCCTTGCAACATGGCGGCAGGGTGCCTACGCTGGCGGTACGCATCTTTTTTGGTGACAGCACAAGGGGAAATGCAGGGGTGCACCGTATTCTTGTGAATACTGTGCATCCCTGCGTTTTCAAAATGTTGGAGCGTGTTGGTGCCAAATTTGGTGCAGCTCCACACTCTGCCATTGTTTTTGTAAATATGCCCCTAAGTTGAGATAACCTCCTCTATCCTAATTGGGCAGTCCAAACTGTCCACCTGCTCTATCGTCAGTCTTGGCATGCACCCCTGAGTGAAATTTAGGCCCGGTCCCTCCGGAGCTCTATACTTGTCCAGTATAGAGCTCCTTATACAAATCACGAAAGGTAGATGCTATAGGGCCACCCCCCACGATCTCGTCACCGTCTTTCATCACCAGCAAATCGACTCTCATTGACTGTCACTGCACTCTAAGGGGGTGATTAAGATGTCAAAAGTACCGCCACCGCAGGGCCGGTGGTGGCAACCACCGGCCCTGTGGTGGCGGTCCTTCCGCCATCAAACAGCTTTTTCCCACCACCAGATTAGGATGGCGGTGGGAACTTGACTGTGTCCCCAGCGGACGCAAAGACCGTCCGCCGCTAGCAATCGTTCCGTTTGCCTGGCAGATGGTGCAGGGTGCCCAAAATGGTGGCAGTACCTAGCAGGTACCGTCCACCAGATTAGGATCTATTGCCCCTTACTTAAAAGAAGTGTCGGAGCCGAAGCAACACATATTCAGCCTTGTCAATGTCCAGTCCTAACTCCTGCTGCCTCCAATCCCTTGTGGGCCCATGTGTGCATGTGTGCAGGTGTTCCCTATTGTCCCGTTGCAGTTTATTATCCGCCGCTGGCACAACAATCAGCTCCACTCAGATGAAAGAATTTAGGGCCTCCCAAAAAGTGGTGACCGAAATTCCCGCTGTGTCAATAAAGGTGAGGTAATCGCTTGAGTAATCTTCTTCACCACTTCTGGCCTATGAAGTAGTATCTCTTGCATTCAACATGACAGGGAGGGACAGCACATGGGAGGGAAGGCAATAGTGAAGGATACCTCTGAAAATAATCGGTGCTCTATCTCTGCATAGAGCATTGTGGTATAAAATATTATATGCTTAATGTTCTAAAGCTTTTGAATTTTCATGTACGGTAGTGATAATGCAAATATGTTTGATTCAACTTAGAATAATATTGTTTACACTATTTGAGACCTTTGTGTCATATTAGCGGTGCTTCACGTAGGTTTGGGTTTTCCCAGACCTCCTCTAACCCCAATCTCTGCATCTGTCACCAATAGTTGGAGCTCCCTTGTCCCCAAGAAGTGGTCTAGGCATGCGTATGTCTTGTGGGCATGTGAGTAAAATGTATAGTCTCAAGTCTGGGCGTGTTGTGCCCACCATAGGTCCCTCAGCCACATCTCCTGCAACCATTGGGCCCCTTCCCCAGATAGGGCCCCTGTCTGATCAAATTTGCGGGCAGAGCGGTCTAGGTTCAAGGCACCCCCTATGAGCACCATTCTATCTTGTGTGGCCATCACACACCGATACTTGATGGATATTCGGCCGTTTCTTTGGACTTAGACTTCATGACTTTATCAAGACTTATAAACTAATTTCTCATTGGGCAGTACCCTTTTGACCACGAGAGTGAACGTTACAATCGCAGTATTCCCTAACAATAGTTCCTAGTGACTGCATCTCTTTGAGACGCCCGGACTCGCTAGTCGACCCTATTTTGGTACTCCTAGGGGACCCTATGTATCCTCTTGTAATGTACTCTAGCTTTCTTTGCCCCAAAGAATCTATACTGGACTAGGGACTATTTTTCAGCTTTGGGCCCATCCCAGCCAGAAGAACCACCACCACGTTCTTGTTTCCATTCTTTTTTGGAGCATATTTCTATCAATACCTTGATTGTACTTTTGAGATTGAGCACCCTGTATATTTCAACCAGAGAAAGTGTATTTTTCACAGATGGCCTCCTGCCACTGAACATATTCGTACTTCCAGCGCCCTGTTGACGGATACGTCTATTTTCTAGTCATTTCCGAAACGTGCGTCGGCGCATTTCTGTGGAAAATTGTATCAATGAACATTTGTACAATTATAAATATATTGAATAATTGTTGTTTGCCTTTCTGTGAATGTTTCTTTTTTTTCTTGTTATAATTGTTTATTGTTTACCTGTTTACCTGTATTTGTACTGTGTTAAGTCTTCAGATGTTTTGTTAGCTGTTTTATGTGGCAGACGTGATACTTTATATTCCGTATGCTAGTGTTTTTTTCCCATGTTGTTGGTGGTGCTCTGTAATACATTATGGGGCCGATTCCGATTCCGGCCGGAAAACGAACCGACCGACATGGACCCGGACCGAATACCGACCGACACGGACCAGCGCCGTACGACCCGTGCAGTATGATGCAACGCGAGTGAATTACAACCGACACGTACAGAATACAAGCTGTACGACCGAGCCGGAGGGAAAAAAATGATCCGGCCGGAAAACCGACGCGATTTTCACCGACCATAACGAACCCGGAATGAACCCGACCGACCCGTACCCACGATGTACGATTAGCGCAGTACGATGCAATGCGTGTAAAACCAGACCGACTCTCACGGAGACCAAGCCGCATGACCGACACGCACAGACAACCCGGCACACAAGCAATAGAGACCGCTGCGAACGATGCATACCAAACACAGTAGACAGGCAGCGTGAACGAGGCGGAGAAGCCCGCACGTGACAAAAGCAGCATCCGTTTCCGTCACATGAACGTCTCCTTCATGCCTACAAAACGCAAAGGAAAAAACACAAAAAAAGGAACAAACACGCAATGACTAAGCCAATAAATACCCATAAAAAATTAATTGGACAAAGACACACCCACAACTCCAACTATATAAAGGACTACAATCACTACCATCATCCCTTGCAAACAGGAGACACAGCCAGCAGCAAACACCAGTACACAGCAACCACAGACACACTCACAACTCACCCATCACACAACTCACACACCATCAGCACCTCATACAAAAGCACACACACATACACACAGCAAAGCCAACACCAACCCAACATCAATTGCACCCTCACACACACATCCCTCACCACCACCACTCATCACCATGCCTCCAAAGAAGAATCCAAAGTTCACAGATAGTGAGTTAGCAGTGCTGGTAGACGAGATCATCAGAGTAGAGCCACATTTGTTTGGTACATTGGTTCAAAGGACCCCCATCTCACAGAAAACCAAGATGTGGGCACAAGCACCAACGTTGCGCACAAAGGACGATATCCAGAACCGGTGGTATGACGTGCGCAGAAGGGTCAAGAAACTCATCGAGAAAGATCACGCCTTGAGTCAGCGCACCGGCGGGGGCCCTCCTGCCAAACCAATCTACTTCAGGACCTGGGAGGAGAAGGTGCGGGACATCCTACCACCAGAGAGCGTCCATGGCCTAACAGACATCCCAGAGCCTGGTGAGTACACAAACAACACACCCAAGATTGTGTGGCAAGGGGACAGTGAAACCATGCACTGCAAGCAAAGCTACACTAACCAATAGTTAATCAACCCAAGATGTGTATGCCAGTCACACAAACACAATACCTGCCATCTCATAGTGACTGGGGACTGTGTCATGACATGCACCAACCTACAAACAAATAGAGCAAGCCAGTGGCACTAAGCCAAATACACCCAGCCAGACAGTTTGCCACCACAAACACACCACCTCACAGTGCAGCTGACTGTCAGGAAGGAATAGTGGGGATGCAGGTGAAGTGAGTGTAGACAAAAGCATGATGGGGCCTGTAGTCACAGATAATGACCCCCCTCCTGATTGGCCCATCAAGACCCCTCTGAAACATGCCCACATCACAGGGAGTGGAAAATGACTGACAAGATGGCTGACACTGGGTCCTGCTGTGGGGAGCACAAGGCCCTGCTAGGGCTTGTGTGCAAATCAGAAGCAGGACACCACTGACTGACATCCTGAAAGACAACTTGCACGCCCTACAATGGAATCACGTTTCATGATGGGAAGGAGGACTAACAGCCCTGACCATACTACTCAGCATGGGGAGACACCCCCCCCACAACACAAACTCCACACAACTCACTGGGTACAATGCATTGAGACACACCTCATTGAAATATCAGCAAAAGATACCCCGTACTGGGTGCTGCTGTGTGAAGCACAGGGGCTCACTTGGGACTTGTAGCCAAACAAACACCAGGATTTCACAGTCAGCCATCTTGCCATTGATGTCACACCCCCTCACAGGGAAGCAGAGTCAAGAGGGAGGAAGCATGGGCATGCTGGGAAGGGGGGTGTAGCCAAGAGTATGATGGGACTCGTAGTCACAGACAACCTACACCCACTCACATGGCCCTGCAAGATCATCCTGAACCATCCTCGCCTCACAGGGAGTGGGAAGGGACTGACAAGATGTCTGACACTGGGCTCTGGTGTGGGGAGCACAAGGCCATGCTAGCAAATGGCCAACAACAAGATCAAACTCTGTCTGTGACAAGCTGGGAAAAAGCAGTGTACAGGCAGGCATATATTTGAAAAGTAGAAAATGTCATGTTTGTGAACCAACGATGCATGTAGAAACATAAATCACATTGTGTGTCTCTTCCAAACACAGGTCGTGCTGGGCACCAAATGTGCAGCGCCAAATGACGAGGATACCCAGTCCCAGACTCTGGTGGACACTGAGCTCTCTGGTCTGACTCTCTCACTGTCCTCTTCGGATGACAACGACCAACCTGGCCCCTCCGGTGTGAGCCATCATGCAGCACCAGCAGCAGCAACATCTGCCCCCCACCTCCAGCATCTGGACACCGACAGGGCACCCCCGACAACACGGACAGACCAAGGGCAATCAACATCCACAGCACAGGGACACAGGACCCCCCGGAAGCTACAGCCAACACCACCAGCAACACCACCCAAGGGGTCCCAGTGTCACCTGTGCGTACCGCCGCTGGTCCTGCCCGTGTGGAGAGGGGTGCTGGGAGGGGTGGGAGGCACAGGGCACGCCTTGCAGAGGGGTCTGGACTGCATGATGACCCCCAACTGGCATGCGTCTTAGATGCGTACCAGGATAGCACCGGAGGATTTGGCCAGGTAGTGGGGATCCTCAAGGACATGAAACAGGAGCAGGTCGCCCACCATGCCCGCATGGAGGCAAAGTGGGATGCCCTTACTGCGGTGCATCGGGACATACTACAATGCCTCCGCCAGATTAACACCAACCTGTCCACACCCCCCTGTGTGCCCACAACATCTGTTGCAATACCATCTGCCAGCGTCACAGGGAGGGAGTAGGACTCTGGCGGAGAGTCTCCTGCACCGCAGAGGCCTGCACATGAGGATCAACCCCCCCCCCTCCCGGAAAAAGAGGGGTCGTCCGAAGAAGAACATGTGAGAGGCAGATGTCCCAGCACATCCCCCAGGGCCTCCAAACCTGTTCTGGACAATGTTCTTTGTGCGCAACCCGTTCACCTTGTCCAATCGCACACAACTCGCCCACATTACATGGAGGGTTCATGTTGGGCCAATGTAGCAGACGACTGTTGACTTTACTCTGGGCATTTCATCTACCAGCACTTCCAACTGCAATGTGAACTTTGGATTCCCAAACCACTGTACAGCACCCACCATCCTGTGCACTTCACTCACACACGTTTGTAAATAAACTCACCAGTACACCATACTTGCCTCTGTTGTGATTCCAACTTGTCATGTTCAGGGCGAAGTCGATCTGCTAAACAACACAGTGCATGCCAAATACTGCAACAATATGACCAACGTAAGGTCAGTCATGGGGATGTGACACATGTGAGGAAGACACACCACTATGGCAACACAAAACATACTCACCATGGCCATGTTACTCATCACAAACAACGATGTTGACCTGAAACACATTGGCATGCACAGACACAACACCAAGCACAGTCAGTGGTAACAAGTCCACAGGTGAGGTAAGCAGATGTCACTCAGATGTGGGAAGACAGACAACGCACATAACAAAGCGTAGCACAGGTTCATTACACATCAGCAACACGTTTATTCCACACTAGTTGCACGGTAATTCTACGTAACAGTGGACACACGCTCATAATGTGTTGGAGAATGGAAGTCCAGGGATGTGTGGTACATCAGTTGATGGGAATTGTCAACTTCCACACTGGTGTTGGCTTCTGGGTGTTGGGGGTCAGTGTTGACCGCACAACAGGCAAAGGACCCTGGGAAGGACAGACATGATACAGTCAAAAGCACAGACGAACAGGAGAGAAATGCAATACACATGCACAAAACATGTTGCAAAACACCTACACAAACACTAGTTAGCAGTACTACCCTATTGTGGAGTACACACCACCTGAATGGACACAGACACACTCAGACAGCAACAGAGCTGGCTCAACACATTCCAGGCTACCTCCATACATTCCATAACAACACTGGAAACTCACATTCAGGTGAAGAAGTTGTTGATGAGCTGGGACCGGATGTCACCATCATCTTCATCATCACTGGCATCTTGGCCCAGGCCAGGATCCTCCACAGGTGCCGGACGTTGGTCGTCGTCATCGTCATCCTGGATGAGAGGCACCTCCTTCCGCACCACCATGTTGTGTAGCATGCAGCAGACCAGTATTATTTTGCACACCTTTGCAGGCTCATATGGGAGGGCCCCTCCGGTCTTGTCCAGGCAGAGAAAGCGGCTCTTCAGGAGGCCGAATGTCCGCTCAATCACCCTCCTGCTCCGACCATGTGCCTCATTGTAGCGCAGCTCGGCTGGTGTCACAGGGTTCCTGAGGGGTGTCAGCAACCACGGCATGTTGGGGTATCCAGAGCCACCTACACACACAAAAATGAACAAGTAGCTGAGTTTTGTAGGAGTGCGGAATACAACACTGACAAACACACACAATGAGAAACAGTCAGTACACATCGACAAGCCAGGCACGCTGAGCTGGCATCTGTGACATCAGCGTTGCAATGTGACTACTCCTCATAATGTAGGCATTGTGCGCCGAACCAGGGAACCGTGCACACACATGTGTGATCAACATGTCAGCAAGACAGACCACCAGAGCATTGATCGAATGGTAGTGCTTCCTGTTCCGGTATGCCTGCTCATGTGCCTGTGGTGGTATCAGGGCAACATGTGTCCCGTCAATGGATCCAATGACGTTTGGCATCCTCCCCAGTGTATAAAAGACATCCTTAATTTCAGGGAGTACATCTTGGCTCGGGAACTTGATATACAGGTCAAGGAATTGCAACATCCCCTCCAAGACATCGCGTAGCACCCGACTAAACATCGTTTGCAACATACCACCAGCAGTAGCCACAGTGTACTGGAAGGTACCGGTAGCAAAGAAGTGCAGGGCTGCCATCACCTTCACCTCTAGGGTCAGTGCTGTAGGGTATGTCCAACCAGGTAGCAGATGTGGTGCCAACTGCTCCGCCAACTCCTCAATCAGTGGCCTGGTGAAGCGGTACCGTCTGATGCTGTCGCGTTCCTGCATGGTTGCAAGGTCTGGGAACGGCCGATGGACAGCTGGTGCCCTGCAGTACAGAGATGTACAAAGGAAGATTGTCAGTACATCCACCCATGTGGCCATGACCAAGATCACTATCACATGCTAGTTCATGACATTACACAATGTACTGAGGTATGTGCTGTTGGGCATGGACACATATGTCACCTACAAGACCACCACCTCACATCTCAATTCCACATGTCCACATGAGTGCCATGTAGTGCAATGGGATAATCATCTGGCTGAGTCACCCAACCTATGTGCTGCTGCAACGTTCAAAAAACACACGCCAGTGACAAATGAGGACTCATGTCTTCCAGGCATCACAGATCTTTCCATGCAGAAACCCAGGGTCCCTGTATTGCCACATCAACACAGCAATGGACATGGCGTAGCACGTACACACCACAAGGAAAGCGTAAGTCCCACAGGTAGTGGCCACTGTTGTTTCTGCCGGCCCTACATGTACGTCTCTTAGACACACACCCCATCAAGGTTGATGCATATACCACATGGATGTGGAGACTGTCACCCATTGGTAACATGTGATCAGACACATCTGAGACACAACATGCACACAGACTGCGGGTGCACATCAGTATTGGGGCTACAGGTCTCACTGTGATGTACAGGCCATCACCCCCAGGACTCAGGGTGTATGTGACATGTCTTAAACATATCCAACCTGACACTGTGGCCTTCACTCATGCCCATTACTATCCAATTGCACATCACAGTGCTAATGTGCACAGCCCACAAAGGACTCTGCCCCTATGTACAAGATAACAGCCTGGGAGTGGCTGCACAAAGTGCCAGACAAAAAAACAGCTGTGGCCCCCTCAAACACCCAGGGAATGCAGCCTCACATGCCATGGGACACTATGTGGCCAATGCTATAGTGTGGCAGGTGTGTGCAGGTGTCCATGGCCAGTTTATGTATGTTGCATGCATCTAATAGTCACACTAATGAGGTCCGACGCGGGTGACAATGCGTACGCATTGCACGGTTCATGACCGAGCCGTGCGTACGCCTTGTCATTGAATCCAATGAGGTCCGACGCGGGTGACAATGCGTACGCATTGCACGGTTCATGACCGAGCCGTGCGTACACCTTGTCATTGAATCCAATGAGGTCCGACGTGGGTGACAATGCGTACGCATTGCACGGGTCATGACCGAGCCGTGCGTACACCTTGTCATTGAATCCAATGAGGTCTGACACGGGTGACAATGCGTACGCCTTGCACGGTTCATGACCGAGCCGTGCGTACGCCTTGTCATTGAATCCAATGAGGTCCGACGCGGGTGACTATCATGCATACGTGTCGGACAGGCATGGTCCGAGACCGGTGTACGCCTTGGCCATTGAATCGTATGGAGACGGGTGCATGTGTATATTCAAAATACGCGTTGTACAGTCAGTTGAACGAGCCGGGCGCACCCATTGGCTCAGGACTGTCATGGAGACGGATGCGGATTCAAAACTTGTACGAGTTTTGCACTGCAAATTCAGTTGGATGCCTACAACTATGTTGCAATTTCAAGTGTTCCATGAAGGTGAAGATTTTAACGATGCGGAAGGCGTGTACAAGTCGTACTTTTGAATGGATTGGCCAGATTCATAGGATGCAACCGTGTTCAACCTATCGCTTGGGACACATGGCACAGAGTCTGCCTCTGCAGCACAGATATAAGGCTGGCTGGCCCCCAGGGAGCTCACTTGCCTGCACTACATGCTACTGGACCATATCCCTGCTACCACTGCTGCTGTCTATGCATCCTCTGGCTCCTGCTATGGCACGTACACTGGAGAGTGCCCCAGCCTTCAATGAGGAGGAGAACCAGGCCCTGCTGGACGGGCTCCTTCCAGAGTACAGAAGCTCTATGGGACACCAGGGGAAGGGGTGAGTGTGCTGTCCACTGCCTTCCTAATTATGCATGTTGTCTGACTAGCAGTACTAGCAGTGTGTACACCAGTGGCAAGCATTCTCACTGACTACTTTCATCCACCAAAGTGTGTAGGTACATGCAATGAATAGTTTTCCTGCTGCTAAAGTGCATTATTGCAAGCTTAAACTATACAGGCATTGTTAACATGCCAGACATGCATGTGAGTTTTCATTCCCCATGATTGCACTACCTGTGTAATTTATTTCCCTTTGTGATGATGACATGTATATCCAATTGTGTGCTGCACAAATCTGGGGCATGTGTGTTAATGTACTTTTCACTTTGTCATCCTCACAGGTTGATGCCCACCAGAAGCAGGAGATCTGACTGACCATCGCCCGGGCTGTTCGTTCTGTGGGGGTGTACAAGCGCCTCATCCGCAACTTCCAGAAGAGGTGGCAGGACCTTCGGGGCTGGACCCGGAGGATAGCTAGAGTCCAGCTGAAGCTGTCACCTCCACGCAGGAGGGGCGGACACCGGACCCTGACTCCCCACATGCTCCGGATACTGGTGGTGGTCTTCCCGGACCTGGATAGGCAGCTGAAGGCCAGACAGCAGCAGGAAGGGGGTAAGTCCATGCCTGATCTGTGTACTATGTCTGACATGCAAATAGCAGTCTTTTGTCCTGGTCACACTTCCACATTACGTAGGTCTTGTAGTCCCTAAATCAGGTCCCTCATTTGTGTGATGCACCCTCCTCATCTGTTCCACAGGTGTGGCCCCTACAGTCTGTTGCTTGTGTCACTAGGGCACTGTGTCCCTGCAGTCAGCTATGCTTCAGGTACCAGTCAGCATCAGTTCCCATGACTCTGTTGTGTGTTTCATGGGTGGGTCAATTGTTTACACAATGCCTGAGATCTGACATGTGAACTGTGTGTGCCCTTGAGATGTGTACCAATTGCTGGTCTGACTCGCAACATGTGTCTGGCGTATTCCAAACAAAACCATGCAGCAGGGGACTCCAATTTTTGGGCATCAGGAGTATGTATATCAAGTATGTCACAATTGGTTAGCCACCTGACTACTGTCCGGGGCAAAACACTGTTTCACTTAGTCCTGCCCAGTCATGCCCCCTCAGGGGCATTCAGAAACACTCTGTAATCCCAATCCTGTGTATGAAATTGCAGGTTGTGCTTAGTGACATGTGCCCTCAGGTGTCTGCCTCTGTGTCATTAGGGTGTGGCTTGTTGCTACGTACAATTGGGGTGTCCATGATTCAGAGGGTCAGCATGACATCTGCAATGTGACTGTGGGAGACAAGACCTGTGTGACATATAGGTGTGTGATCATCTGACAGCGCACAATGGTGTATGCAACTGTGTCCCTCATGCAGCTGGGTTACATGCATGGCAGACTGTGATGTGTTAATGTACATGGATTTGTGTTTGCTGAGACTCATATGAATGATTTGCATGATGTGGGGTCTTCTGGGTCCTGGATATGTTGTTTGCATGGGATGGGCAAGTGCGCCGGTCATCTGCAGAGTCAGCTTTACCCCTGAGCTAGGATTGTGAGTCAGTGCATATTGTTGTTGTCTGGATGCCCTGCCCCTGTGACAGGAGACAGTGTTGAATGACTTTCAGGGCATCCCTGTGCTATGGCATTTAACTTGCTATGAGTGATCCTTCATTGTGTTCAAGTGTGCACCATGCACCCCATTGTGGCATTGCCCATCAGGACATGAGAACATCATAGTGTGTGTTGCTGGCATGCATCACAAACATGCGAAATGAGTCTCTGCCCATCCCTTCATCCGGACACCTGTACTGAGTCAGTCGCAAGAGATGTTCTGTGTGTATAGTGACATACTCCTACATGTTCACTTGCATGTACAACTAATGTGTGGGTGGTGCATGTTGGCACATTGGTGTGTTAGCATCCAACATGCAACGGACATATGTGTGCAAGTCAAGGAGGGATATGTGTGCCATGGTTGATGTTGAGAATGACAATTGTCTTATCCTAAACAGTGTTGGCACTTTGAGCTGTGTTCAGCTGATGATGCCAGGGCTTGCCCTGTGATGTAATGTACTCACTGTGGTGTGTGCAGTCGGTGCAGGTGACTGATGTAGTTCTGTTACTTCCTATTCCTGTCCAGATACATCCACGACCACAGGAGGGGACAGCTCCATGGACCAGAGCCTTACAGGGACAGAAGGAGAGGAGTCAGGTGGACCCAGTGGCACAGAGAGCGACTTGAGCCACACAGAGGAGTCGTCAGCACCACCCCCCCCAGCTGAAGGCCTCAGCAGCTCTGAGGCTGACTCCCTTTTGGAGGCGGCTGTCAGCAGCCACCAAACCCCAGCTAGTGAGGCTGTCTCCGCCACTGCCACCACCACCACCACCACCACCCCCCTCCCATTGGCTCCCATCCCTGAGGTCCCTGTGGGCTCCCGTGTTCGTGAGCATGTCTCCTTTGTGCCAGGCACCGCACCCCCTGCCCCTGTGTCCCCTGCTGCCCTGAGTGGGGAGTCTGTGGACTTACTTCAACAGATCCATGTAGAGCAGACGTCGATGCTGAAGGTCCTCCATGCACACACAGGTCTGTTGACACAGCTGGTGTCATTCATGAAGGGCATTTCCTCGGGCATGTCTGCCCTACAGAGGACCAACCAGTCCGTGGCATCCTCCCTGATGGCAGCAGTGTCCCTCCTCCAACAGTCCCGCACCCCTCCTACCCCTGCACCACCCACGATTCCTAGCACCCTACCTGTCCCAAGCACAGAAACCCCCAAACCAAGGGCTAGACGTGCACACAAGCAAGCGCAGGGGACTGATTCCACACTCACAGGGGCTGGTTTGCTGACACACACACAGTCATCCACAACCACTCCACAGTCCTCCGAGACCTCTCCCTCCCAGCCCCCTTCCCTTGCCTCACCTGCATCCCCATCCCCCCAGAAGCTCTTCCTCTGTGACCTTGGCCTCTTCCCCACCGACCCAGCAGATCCTGATTACAAGGGGAAGAGGAAGTCCCCACACACAGAAGGGAGTGCCCCTCACACCCGGACACCCTCCCCCAGGCGCAGTCAGACCGAGACGCCCACCCGCAAGTCCCCCTGGCGCAAGAAGAGCAAGACCCCCCCGTCAGCACGCAGCTCCAAGGCAAAGTCTCCGTCCTCCATCCCCCAGAGGTTCCCCCGCCACTCCCTGCCCCAGGTTCCCCCACACACAGATACACCATCCCCAAAATGCTAAGGCCATCCCCCCCTAGCACTTGCTCCTCCACACCTGGTCAGACAGTTGGTGCCACTGATGTGGGGACCGTACACCCCCTCTGTCCTGCCGACCTCACCTGCCCCCCATTCCGCTCCCATGGATGTAGGCACTGCTTTGGAGCCCACGACCACCCCGTCTGACTTGGGCACTGCAGTGGTGAGCCAATCCACTCAATCTGACCTGCTCACTGGAGTTGTGCCGGCACCCACCCCATCTGACTTGTGCCCCACAGTTGTGACAGCACCCACCACTTCAGTCATCTCCACTGCAGTTGCAAGTGTCTCGCCTGCATCCACTGCCTCCTTCTGCTGCGCCCTGATCCTGTCCATGCGGTGCCTGGCCTGCCCCCATGTATGCCCCTCCGAGGGGATGACTCCGGTCCTTAGCAGTGCAGGAAAGCAAGGTGTGACAGTTGTCACTCTAGTTCACTCCTTGGCATTTTGACATGGACTGGCCATTGGCCTTTTGGTTGCACAGACGTTTAGAATTTCATATACTGAATTTGTAACTCTAGTTCACTCCTTGGCATTTGGACATGGACTGGCCATTGGCCTTTTGTTGGAACAGACGGTTCACTTTTCATATGCTGAATAAAGCTTTTTTCTTTGTCCCTGTGAACTTGATTTAACTGTACATCATGTTGATGTTGTTTTACATGACCTTGCACCTGTAATGCTTGGTTTACAATGTTGCATACTGATGTGTTGATGTGAGGTACTCCCTGTGGTCCATGAAATATGTATCCTATTCTGGTGGGTATCCATGTCATCCTTTGCAGCTACCTGGGTGTGTCAGGATCAACTATTTGTGGACATCTCTCTGTGAGCATTTCATTGGCATGGTCACATCTGTGGCTTGCACCCCTGCACATATGATGTGCTTCCCATTGTCCAAATTGTCACTTCCACAAACTTCGTGCTCATCAATACTGGCCCTACAGGTGTGGGCATCATTGTAATAGGAGCAACTGGGGCCTCTGTGCAACTTGCTAGACATATGTTGTGGGTATGTGCAGATGACTTAGGTGAGACTCCCGTACCCAGGCTGTTGTGACCAGAGCCTTCATTGTGTGGTAACTGATGGCTGACTGACCAAGTGTTCTGCAGACATGAGTGGGACTTGCGGTGAATATGTTTGGCACAGCTGGGCTCCCACAGGAGTTGTGTCCCCTCAAGTTAGTGTGTTGTCCAGTGACATGGCATGGGCCCATGGTGTGTGTTGTATGTGCATGTGTGTGTGTCCACATCCCTGTTCATATACAGACAGTGTTCCCTTGATATGTTCCTGTTGTTGATGCTTGCTGAGTGGTACTGGGTTCATCCCACTACTTTTCCAATGGGCTACCAGATGTGTGGGTGCATGACACACTACTGTTAATTGGTGTATCATCATTGGGATTTGTCAGTTCTGAGTGGTGATGATGTTGTCAGACACAGATGGGACACAGTCAGGGTTCCTCAAGGCACTTGTTTGTTTGCAATATCATGTAGTTGTACCTAGGTGGTATTTTTTAGTGATTGAGACATTTGTATGTGTGTGTGACTGCTCCCACTTGTCAGGTTCACGGCTGCGATGCTGGCAGGTGTCAGCATGTGTGCCTTGTGTTTCTCCTTGGCATCTGCATAGTCCTGGGACTGTGGCAGGGATTCTGAAGGTTACATGAGCTTTGAGGTCATGGCCATGTACCGCATACTGTGCAGTGTGTCTGTCATTCCCCAGGGTTGTAAACAGTCCTTGTGTGATGTTTGTGTGCACCTTAGTTCCTGCCAACATTCCTGTGTTTGTCATGGGTGCATGTGCAATGTCACCTGTCCATGTGGACTTCACAGATACACATTGTTGCAGTTCAGGTGTGTGGTGTTGAGGGTGGACTGATGTGAATGTTTGCATGGATGGTCCCAGAGCTCCTGTTTGTCCATGGATGAGAGGCCATGCTGAGTGATTTGTGTTTGTGTATGTGTGATGTACGTTTGTGGCACAGTACACATGTCTGGGTTTCCCAGTTTGTACGACATCTGCCTTTGTCATCACAGTGGAGGTGTCATGCATGCTTGTGTCAGCCCACTATCTGGTCCCTGGGGGTAGTGGTGTTGTGTGTCAGTCTCTTGCTGTGTTAGTTGGTGTTCATTCCAGCTTGTGTCACATGTGTCTGTTGTGCTTCCTCTTATCTCCCAACGCCTGATTGCCCACTGAGGGTGTCCCAATGATGGTTTACTTTTGTATGGCACTGTGTACACATCTGTGTCACTGTGGTTCAGCCCCCATCATGTGTTGTGTAGTTGCCTGGGGATACTGTGACACACACACACACATGTTGTGTCCGATGTGCAGTGTGAGTTTGCCTGTTTGTGCATCTGCACCAGTGCATTGGTATTGCTGTTTTGTGGGCCTTGGTCTGGATGCTGTTTCTGTGATTTTGCATGTTGTCCCTGTGAGTCATTTCACATCATTGTGCACATTCATCCTGGTTGTTGGGTGCCATTGTTGGCATGGAATGTGAGTTTGTGAGCTTACACCTACAGTCTACACATGTTGTTTTGATTGGTGTGTCTATTTTTGAGATGTGTGCATGCTTGGTGATGCTCACTTCTGCTGTTGTGTCATTGTACGCTGTGTGCATTGTCAGCCCCCATGTGTGGTGCTTGTCTGCACATGGCCGAGAGTGTTATGTTTTCACAGCACTGTTAACCTCACCACATCTCTGTGTGTATGGGACACAACCACTAGTTTGCCCCAGAAGTGTTTGATGTGTTGGGAGCAGGGATGATACATGCTGTTTGTTATTTGCAGCTTTGATCATGATGACACCTACCTTGGTCACTATGATGAGGGGGGTTTGGTCCCCATCACCACAATGCTCCACATCTGCGGCATTTTGTGAGCCCCTGCTTAACTTCTGCTCTACACAGTGAGGGGGTGTTCTTTTTACATTGCCACAGTGCTATGGTGTTGCTTGCCTTGTGTATGTCACACTCATGTGTTGGTCACACATGTGCTGTTACTTACATTGTATGCTCATAGCCATAATCACTGTTGTGGGCATTTGTCACAGACTACACACTGTTGTCATGATGTCATGGGGGATGTATTTTGCGGACATACCTGATGTTTGCGTATGCTGGATGTGTTGCGCATCACCCATCCTATGGCTGGGGGTGGCAGGGGTGATGGGCAACATAAGCACTATGGGTGTGGGTGGCAGGGGTGATGGGCAACAGGTCCCCTGTGAGTGGGGGTGGCAGGGGTGATGGGTACCAGGTCCCCTGTGAGTGGGGGTGGCAGGGGTGATGGGCAACATAAGCCCTATGGCTGGGAGTGGCAGGGGTGATGATGGGCAACAGGTCCCCTGTGAGTGGGGGTGGCAGTAGTGATGGGCAACAGGTCCCCTATGGGTGTGGGTGGCAGGGGTGATGGGCAACATAAGCCCTATGGCTGGGGGTGGCAGGGGTGATGGGCAACATAAGCCCTGTGAGTGGGGTGGCAGCGGTGATTGGCAACAGGTCCCCTGTGAGTGGGGGTGGCAGGGGTGATGGGCAACAGGTCCCCTATGGGTGTTGGTGGCAGGGGTGATGGGCAACATAAGCCCTATGGCTGGGGGTGGCAGGGGTGATGGGCAACATAAGCCCTGTGAGTGGGGGTGGCAGGGGTGATGGGCAACAGGTCCCCTGTGAGTGGGGGTGGCAGGGGTAATGGGCAACAGGTCCCCTATGGGTGTGGGTGGCAGGGGTGATGGGCAACATAAGCTCTATGGCTGGGGGTGGCAGGGGTGATAGGCAACAGAAGCCCTGTGAGTGGGGGTGGCAGAGGTGATGGGCAACAGGTCCCCTGTGAATGGGGGTGGCAGGGGTGATGGGCAACAGGTCCCCTATGGGTGTTGGTGGCAGGGGTGATGGGCAACATAAGCCCTATGGCTGGGGGTGGCAGCGGTGATGGGCAACATAAGCCCTGTGAGTGGGGGTGGCAGGGGTGATGGGCAACAGGTCCCCTGTGAGTGGGGGTGGCAGGGGTGACGGGCAACAGGTCCCCTGTGAGTGGGGGTGGCAGGGGTGATGGGCAACATAAGCCCCTATGGCTGGGGGTGGCAGGGGTGATGGGCAACATAAGCCCTGTGAGTGGGGTTGGCAGGGGTGATGGGCAACAGGTCGCCTGTGAGTGGGGGTGGCAGGGGTGATGGGCAACAGGTCCCCTCTGAGTGGGGGTGTCAGGGGTGATGGGCAACATAAGCCCTGTGAGTGGGGGTAGCAGGGGCGATGGGCAACATAGTCTCTATGGGTGGGGGTGGCAGTAGTGATGAGCAACAGTTCCCCTGTGAGTGGGGGTGGCAGGGGTGATGGGCAACATAGTCCCTATGGGTAGGGGTGGCAATAGTGATGGGCAACAGGCCCCCTTTGGGTGGGGGTGTTAGTGGTGCTGGCCATGCAACCCCTATGGCGGGCTGTTGTTAGTGGCCAGGATGTGGATCCCCTGTGTGTGTGTGCCATTTTGCGTGTACGTGTCGTTTGTTTGTGTTGTAGGTGTCTGACTTACCGTCTGCGCTGTCGGCGTCGGTCCCTGATCCGGTCATAGATGTAGAGTACTGGTATGACCTGCGCGATGGGATTCATGATCAGTCCTGGGCGTTGAACTACGCTCCGTTCGCGGAGCTTGCGAAGTTTAGGCAACTTTGCGATTCACGCAGAGCGCGAAGTTGCAGATTGCTACGCGATCTAGCGCGTAGCGTAGTAGTTTTGCTTCCTCGCACGCTCAATATTCATTCTCGCGCGCGCGGTAACGTCTTACCGTGATTCTGCGATCGCCAGCTTGCTTTTCTGTCCGTTCGCGAGCGCCACGAGATTTGTAATATGGCTGCCCAAGCCCACGAGAGTGTGCGAACGCGAACACGTCATTCGGGCGCGCGATCTGACTTCCGGCGGCTGTCTTTGTAAGATCGCGATCCCGAACATGCAAAAACTACAATCTGGCGAAGAATATCTCGCGATCTTCATAAAACCTTCTCTAAAATGATAATTTTGCTCAGAAAAACTCCTCAGATTGTGATATTGCTGTAGTCTTTTGTGTAAGGAGTCCTTTAATTTTTTACCTCTTTTTTTCAAGAGGAAGGAAGTGCCCCTGAGTCTACAACTTCCTGTTCCTGTCCAGCAGGCTCCTCCCAGTGCTTTGTACATGTGCTGTTCACTTTCATTTGGATTTGGAGCTGGAAGGATCACTTTTTGTGTCTGTCTGCTGCATCATACCAATGGATTGGATTTATTTGAGGACTTTTTGATTTGAGATTTAATTTACTAGAAGTAAGTTGGAGAATTGGTGTGTTTGTTTCATTGGGGCTTGTATTACCTACATTTTTCTGGGTTTTTCATTGTTTTTTAAAATTATTGTTGTGGCGGGTGGCCTGTGCTTTCAATAGTGGCCTAGTTGTTTTTCTCTGCAATTTCAGCCAGTAGGGTACCCATGGGTCCATGTTTAGTGGTGTCTGTAGAATTTTCAACATCATGTAGGGCATGGATGGCATAGGATTATTTGAAATGCTAAATGTGGCTGTGGTGTATTTCACTGTTGGTGTGTGTGTGTGAAATACCTTTTGTTGGATGTGTGTGCTTGATGTGTAACTTCTTTCCAATCCTTTCGTAGCCCTGTTGATTTTCATTTTTGTATTAAAGCTGTGTTGTTTAGCATTAGCAGGCCTCCTTTGACCGGTCATATATTATAGGCCTGCTTCAGTTCATTGTTTTCGATGGCCTGTTGTGACTGTGAGTGCCCATGTGGCTTGTGGCAATTTTGTGGTGGTAGTTTAGTAGTGTGTGCTTCGTTCTCCATAAAGGCCTGCATTTCTTTTCATTGTTCCCCTTGGCTTATGCTTGTTGTTGTTGTGTCCTCCTGGCCATGTGTGTGGCGGCCATTTTGTGAAGGCAGGCATTGTGCTTTTGCCATAGGCTTACATTGACTGTTCCAAGCTTGTGGCCTAGTCTGGCAGTAGGCCCAGAGGTAGTCAGCCTCAAATCTTTGGTGCGTCAAGGAGGAGCCTAGCGCGCAACCAAGATGGCCGCGTAGGCTTACGGCTCTCGAGGGCCTCCGCAACCTCCCACGTCTATCCTGACTAAATCCTGGTAAATTTGACGGGCTTTTGCTGATGAATTTGCGCTGAGGTGCCACCCGTTTTCCAAATTCAGATCGGACGCCGGGAACCCGAATGGTTGCCCTCCGAAGTTTGCGGCCTGCTATTGCCTTGGTCCCGATCTCGAGTTGGTGAGGTGCCCGGGTACGAAGTGAACAACAGCGGCATGCTGGGCTTGACTTGCCACGTACCCCGCACTTTCACTTTCGTTTTCAAGTCTGTTTTCTGAGACCGGCTGAGGGACCTTGGTGTTTCAGAGGAGCGCGGATGTTGGAGTGTCTGGCCTGATTTTCGGACTATACACGGGCTTCCTGTCTGCGACTGCTGTGTTCGATTGAATTAGCTACCTGGTCCCTGTCCCTGGTGCTGGCGGGTGCCAACCTTGGTGGCCTCCGGACGATGGCGGCGAGACTAGACGGAGACAAGTCGAAACCCAAGTCAACCCGGAGGGGTGCCTATACTCAGGTCAACAACATGGATCGTTATGCGCAGACAAAGGGATCCCCTAGTGGCTCGCATAAATCGCCTGAGAGGTCTAAAGAGGTCTCTGGCCCATCGTCAGAATTACCCCTGCAGGACGTCATGGGCGCCATTGAGGAGATGAAGGCTGCTGTGGGTCAGCGGTTTGATACCCTGGCTCATAAATTGGACGCGGTCCTGATCGATGTGAATTTGGTCAGGGCAGACCTGTCCAAAACCAACGAGCGGGTCGACTCCTTGAGTCAAGCGGCGTCGATCCTAACTGTGGATGTGGCCGCCCTGCAGACGGAGGTCCATAGGTTGCGGCTAGCCAGTGACCTGACGGATCGTCGACTTGAGGACTCCGAAGGCCGGGCTAGACGGAACAATGTTCGTATCATCGGAGTGCCGGAAAGATCGGAGGAATCTGCTGCTGATCTTTTTGTGGAGGATCTGGTGATCAATCGTCTCGCGCCCAAGGGATTGAGCAAGTTCTTTGCGGTGGAGCGGGCCCACAGGATTCCGGGTGGTGCGCCCAAAGTGGGTGCTCCCCCGCGGCCTATAATCGCCCGACTTTTTAACTTTCGGGATAGGGATGCTATCCTTCAGGCGTCGAGGGTGGCCGGGCCGCTGAAGTTTGAGAACTCCAATGTCAGCGTTTACCCGGACTTCACGCAAGCGGTCCAAAAACAACGGCTGGGATTTTTGGGCGTCAAACGGCGCTTGAGGGACATGGAGCTGAAATACGCAATGTTATTCCCGGCTAAGCTGCGGGTTGAGTTCCGGGGTCGCTCACACTTCTTCGACCGGCCGGAGGCGGTTGGAGACTGGTTGGATGCCCTGCCTCGGGGACAGGATCGAGACACACGGATGGCGGAGAGCGGAGAGGATTTGGTGGAGCAGGGCTAGACCTTGGTCCCTGGTGATGGACTAGACTGGTGACGTTTGGTACCTTGGCTCAACTGGACACTAGTTTGACACAATATGCCCTTCAAATGCCTGGAGGTTGTGGGGAGCTTATTGGGGCCCTTTCCTCCTTCTGGGGTTCTTTTTGTGGTATATGTTAGGGCGACAGGCACACTGCGAGTTGGGGGGGCTGTTCGGGCTCAAGCAGGGGTGCAGGGAGGGGGGAGTTGTGATTTTGGGATTGTGGGGGAGGGGGGTTGTTGGGGACTGTTTATTTGTTTCGCAAGGCAATGTGAAGTTCTCTGCTGACTTGTCCGGGTTGTGCTTTCCGGGATGTGGGTATCATGCACGGGAGTGGGGTGGGGGGTAGGGGATTGAGAATCCTTTCGTGGAATGTGAATGGATTGGGGGACAGGATCAAGCGCGGGGTGGTGTTGCAGTTTTTGAAACGGATTTCGCCCGACATTGTTTTCCTGCAGGAGACACATTTGATTGGGAACTCCTTCCATGCCCTAAATAGGAGGGGCTATCGCCTTGCTGCTCACTCTGGTTTCACTTCTGGCTCGAGGGGAGTGGGCATTTTGGTTAGGGCCTCTCTCCCACTGGAGGTGGACGAGGTGCTTCACGATGATAGGGGGCGTTATGTGGCACTGGTGGGGAGATGGGAGGGTAGGACTGTTTCGCTCGTTGCTGTTTATGTGCCTCCGGGATTACAGACGGCTACATTTGCTGATTTGGGGCGTCTGGTCCTGGGACTCCCTGGGGGGGTTCTGGTGTTGGGGGGTGACTTTAACGCTGTTGTATCCGGGTTGGAGGACCGTCGCCCCCCCAGGGTTCTCCCTAGGGCTCAGGCCTGGTTGGGTGGCTTTCTGGACACTTTGGGGCTTGTAGATTGCTGGAGATTGATGCACCCGGGACAGACGCAGTACACCTTTCACTCGGGGGCCCATGGGAGTCTCTCGAGACTCGATTACATGCTTATGCCAGCGATCCAAGCTGGGATGATTGGGGAGGTGCGTCATTTGGCCCGAGGTATTTCTGACCATTCCCCTATATGGTTGCAATTGAAGGTTGTCCCTGAGGCAGAGGGGAGAGTAGTGCCCATTAACCCCTGGTATTTACGTAACCCTGAGATCCGCGAGGAGATGGTCAAGTCCACCGATCACTACTTCAACGATAATGTGGGGTCGGTGTCGTTGGCTGTCTCCCTATGGGAGGGGTATAAAGTGGTGGTCAGGGGGCAGGCCTTGTCACTTATCTCCCATGTTAAGAAGTGCGGGAGAGCAGAGGTGGTTCGCCTGGAAACTGAAATAGCTGAAATGGAGGAGGACTTGGCGCGGGGGGTCACTGAAGAGAAACTGCACGTTCTCAGCCTCAAACAATCAGATTATAGAGCGTTAGTCACGGATGCCGCTAAAGGGATGAGTAGAGAGCAGCAAGGACGACTGTATGATGTGGAGGATAAGGCCGGAAAGTTGATTGCTTGGTTGGATAGGAAGGAGAGAGCGAGCAGGGTGGTGCCCGTGGTGGAGAGAATGGATCGAGTGCGTGTGACTGACCCCGTGGAGATTGTTGACTGCTTCGCGGATTATTTCCGCGTGGTATACTCTCCAGTTTCTGTGCGTTCGGAGGAGGATTCTCATCTGTTGCTTAGAGACATCGCACTGCCAACCCTATCGGAGGCTGATGCAATACTGCTGGAGGCGAAGTTGTCGTCAGATGAGATCGCTTTGGCCACTCGCTCGATCGCGTCTGGTAAGGCTGTGGGTCCTAATGGTCTTCCCATTGAACTATATAAGTTGCGTCCTGATAAGATAGCGCCGTATCTTCGGGACATGTTTTTCGCGGCACGTGAGGCGGGTTTCCTTCCCCCTGACCAACGTCTCGCCACCATAGTTGTGATACACAAAGAGGGGAAGCCGCGAGATCGCTGCGCCTCCTATAGGCCCATTTCGCTGTTGAACGCAGAACCTAAAATCCTGGCTAAGGTATTGGCTAATCGGCTGGTTCGGGTCGTGGGCGACCTGATTCATCAGGATCAGTCCGGTTTTATACCCCATCGGAATACCGCCCTGAATTTGAGGCGGCTGCATGGCGTGCTTGCTAGAGCAGAATTTATACGTGAGCCGGCCATCTTGGCATCTTTAGATGCCACTATGGCGTTCGACACTTTGGAGTGGCCGTATATTTGGGCCGTGTTAGCGAAATTCGGGTTCAGCCCTGAGTTTATTGGTTGGGTAAAATTACTGTATGCTGACCCATTGGCTCAGGTTGCGGTGAATGGTAGGGTGTCGGCTCCCTTCGCACTGGGGAGAGGCACGCGGCAGGGTTGTCCGTTATCACCCCTTCTTTTTGCACTTTCTTTGGAGCCTCTCGCCGCTTGGTTGCGTTGGGAGCCGTCGCTGCGGGGTATTAGATGGACGCCGGAGTTAGAGGACCGTGTCTCCCTTTACACGGATGACATCCTCCTGTATCTTACCTCTCCCCGACAGTCGCTAATTGTATTGGTGGATGTATTGAATTCCTTTGGTCGCAACTCTGGCCTGGTTATCAACTGGGCCAAGTCATGTGTTTACGTCCTCTCGGGCGAGGCCCCCCTCCTACCGCGGGATTGCCCTATCCAGATTGCTACACTGGGGTTCAAATATTTGGGAATCTTTATCTCTCTGGATCCCGTGGTCCGCTATGAGCGAAACCTTCTCCCTCCCCTCCAGCGATTGAAGGCCAATGTCGCGAGGTGGCGACGACTGCCGCTCTCGCCGCTCGGACGGGCGGCATTGTTTAAAATGATGTCGCTACCTCGCTTCTTATACGCTTTGCAAAACACTCTAGATGTCGTGCCAGCCCGTTATTTTCGTGAGGTGGAGGGTCTTCAGCGCCAATTGTTTTGGGACGGGCGGCCGCGGATCGCTCTCGCCAAGTTGACGCTCCCTTGGTACGATGGGGGGGTTGCCCTCCCCGATATTAAAAGATACTATTGGGCGTCTCAATTGGCGGCGGTGAACCACGGGATATATGGTCCTGCCTTAAATCCGGCTTTCGAGATGGATAAGTTACTGCTCCCGGGTGGGGATTATAATAGGGCGCTGTATTCGGTGACCCCGGATGCGCGGTTGACAGGACCCACGCAGGTCGCGGTACGTGCGTGGCATGCGGCGAGTGCTGCGATGGGGTGGAGGGATCGCTTGACTCGGGCAACGCCGTTGTATGCCTCCGGGCGGCTGGGTTGTTTGTGGAAAACGAAAGGCTTTGAGAAATGGGATATGATTGGTATATGTAAGGTGGGTGATCTTTGGACAAAGGGGTCTTTCAAAACATTTGAAATGCTTAAAACCGAATACAAATTAAATGATAGAGAGTACTTCCGGTATGCACAAGTCTACCATGCGCTGTGTTCCGTCTTCCCGGACGCTGCTGCTATCCCCGAATATTCCCCGCTGGAGGATAGAGTGTTGGATGGCTATGTGCCTGACAGCACTATCTCTCTGATCTACAAAAAACTTATTAATGATCGCGCGGACTTGCTGATCCGTCTCCGGGAGGCATGGACGAGCGACGGCTTGGAACTGGACGATGAGGACTGGGTATCGGCGGTGGCCTCCCCGAAAGAGGTGGCGATCCCGGCCCGCTTACGATTTGTACAGCTGAAGATCCTCCATAGAGTGTATGTCACGGGGCCCGGTTTGCTACGTATGGGTTACTCGAGGGATGGAATGTGTAAGCGTGGATGTGGCCTGTCGGGCACCTTTCTTCATATCCTATGGGAATGTTTGGAGGTTGTGCTATTTTGGAACGGTATCCACGCCGTAATGGAGGAGGTCACGCACGTTGCTCTGTTGCCAGAGGCTAGGAGGTGTTTGCTGAATGTCTGGGAACCGAATGACTATAATGTGGCACAGACGCAGTGGGTGACTCTGGGGTACATGGTGGCTAAGCGTAACATAGCACAGCTGTGGGGCTCCCCGAGGCCGCCCACGATCGCAGTATGGAAGGAGAATATGGACTGGTGTATGTTTAGGGAAAAGACGGTGTATGTGGCGAGAGGCAAGCCTGGGAAGTGGACGAAGGTATGGGGTCCATGGAATTCATATCGTGGACATATCTGCACCCCGCCTCTGCCGTTAGAGGTCGATATTGCTTTGTCCCCCTAGCCACGCATTCTGCGGGATTGTGTGCCATGTTTTGTCTTCCCGTTGCCCCCCACTGCCGCTTCCTGTCAAGAATTGCTTCTGATACTGTACGTTGTCCCCCGTCCTGGGAAGCGCACGCTGCTATTTTGGACTCTCATTGCCTTGAGTGTGTTTTGCATTTAATAGAAAATTAAATTGTTTTCTCCGATTGCTCTTGGCCTATGGCCACGGCCTGTTGCATGTGCTCACGGACTGCCGGGAGCTTTGCTTCTGGTTCATTTGAATATGTGGCATTGCATTGCGGGCCCTCGGGCTCTGTAGCGGCCGGCCTTGGTGGTTGTAGGCCCTTGTATGTATTTTATTGTGTAATAAAGGTTTCTTTAAAAAAAAAAAAAAAAAATCTTTGGTGCGTTATTTAAATTTACAGTTTGTGTTGTCTGTTTTTTTTTTTTTACACCATGATGGCTTAGGATTTTATTGCAAAAGGTTTTTTTTGGGGTGGGATAGCAGTTTTTGGGTGTGTGTTAAATAAATAGGGCTTTTCAGCCAGTAGGTAACCCTAGGGATTCAGCTCGCGGACTTTCGGTAACTCTGCACAGCGCGACAACGCGGACTTACAGTTTTCGTCATGTTCGCGCTCTCAATATGCAAGTTCGCGCACGCGATAAAGTATTTTTGTACAGTTCGCGATCCCGAACACGCAGCATTTGCAATCTGGCAAACAATATCTCGCGAGCAACATAAATCCATCTCGAAAACGCTGATTTTGTGCATTTTGCTAAAAAAACTCCTCAGGTTGTCATTCAGCTGTAGTTTTGGAGCACAGAGAAGCTTTTATTTTTTTTAAAATATTTTTTATGAGAGTAAGCAAGTTCCACAGACACACTACAACATCCTGTTCCTGTTCTTTGTAATCACTTTTTGGTTATTATTGTGGTGGTTGGCCTGACAATGTGTGTGGCGGCCATTTTAGGAAGGTAGGCATTGTGCTTTTGCCATAGGCGTACATTGACTGTCTTCCATTTCTTGTTGTTGTTGTGGGTGTGTGGCGGCCATTTTGTGGAGCCATCCAAGCAGTGTGCTTGCTTTTGCCATTCTGTTCCTAGCTTGTGGCCTAGTCTGGCAGTATGCCCAGAGGTAGTCATCCTCAAATCTTTGAGGCGTTATTTAAATTTACATTTTGTGTTGAATTATTTTTTCACACCGTGTATGGCTTTGGGTTTTATTGCAAAAGGTTTTTTTTGGGGTGGGATAGCAGTTTTTGGGTGTGTGTTAAATAAATAGGGCTTTCCAGCCAGTAGGTAACCCTAGGGATTCAGCTTGCGTACTTTCGGTAACTCTGCACAGAGCGACAACACGGACTTACAGTTTTCGGCATGTTCGCGCTCTCAATATGCGAGTTCGCGCACGCGATAAAGCATTTTTGTACAGTTCGCGATCCCGAACACGCAGCATTTGCAATCTGGCAAACAATATCTCGCGAGCATCATAAATCCATCTCGAAAACGCTGATTTTGTGCATTTTGCAAAAAAAAAAATCCTCAGGTTGTCATTCAGCTGTAGTTTTGGAGCACGGAGAAGCTTTTATTTTTTTAAAAATATTTTTTATGAGAGTAAGTAAGTTCCACAGACACTACAACTTCCTGTTCCTGTCCTTTGTAATCACTTTTTGGTTATTCGTGGTGGGTGGCCTGAGAATGTGTGGCGGCCATTTTGTGGAGACAGGCATTGTGCTTTTTTCATAGGCCTCCAAGCTTGTGGCCTAGTCGTACATTAGGCCCAGGGGTAGTACTCATCAATCATCACGGGTGCATGGAATTTAAACAACTGTTTTTGTGTTGTGCGTTAAATTTCAACATCATGTATGGCTTTGGATTGAATTGTAAAATGTGACCTTTACTTTTTTACGGGGGTAGATTTCACTTTTTGGATGTTGTAAATAAATGCCTTTAGTTTATGTGTATATGTTCGTTGTTGTTGCTCCCTGATGCTGCATCCATCCCATAAGATGCACAAATTTTTATTTAGGGCAAACAGGCTAGACGACATTTATGTTTTTGTTCTTTGCTATTCTTCTTCCTGAGTGTACACAGTACAAATACAACAGGATCCCTGGCCTTGTCAGTCTCTTAATGGCTGGCTATACTGCCGTTGTTCACAGACTTCATAAAATGTATTAATTGTGACCACCAACCAGACACTAAGAAGTTATATATATTATGGATCTTTTGACTGATGTTCTTCTGGCTTTTTTGCTTTTATGTGCACAAAAGACAGAGGAGGTGTGTCATCATCATCCACTGATGTGGTGCCAGACCGACGTCCTGCTGCTGTACACAACGTGACGTGTGAGTCACCTGACAAGGCATCTCTGCAACTTGTGCAACTGAGTGCTGTTTTGACATCTGTTGAAGATGCCCCCAAAGAAAGCAGGTAGCAGGTCCTCCGGTACCAAGAAAGTTGCCATGGAGAAGAAGGAACAGAAGAAGGAAGTGTCATTTAAGTCTGGTGTGCCTCCCAAAACCTTTTTTGGTACACCAAAAATGACGCCTGCAACAGCGGTGTCGGGGGGCCAAGCTGGGGGCAGCACCTCCACATCAGTGGGCCCAACCCACCAACCCAGGCCCAAGCAGATGAGTGTGGAAGAGGTAGCCAGCCTTATGGTGGAAAGCAGTGATGCTGAGCCTGAACTAAACTCATCGCTATCTCAAAGTAGTACACAATCAACGCAGGAGGGAACACAGCAGATAAGTGGTCAACAGCCGCAGCCACTGCCCGCAATAGTAGCTGTTGTTCCTCCCGAAGTAGGGGCAGTTCAGGAAATTGAGCCTCATGCAGAGGAAGAAGAGGAAGCCACTCCTTTAGAAGTTCCATTGGCTTCTAAATCCCCAGCAAGGAAAAGGAGGGTTAGTACATCAAGTTCTTCACCAAGCCCCCCTTCTGATGATCTAGATGCCACTTGGAAGCCACAAACTGAGTCTGAGAGGGAAACACATCACAAGAGCAGGCATGGGAAAAGGAAGGTTCCAGAAAGCCTTACACTTATGGATGTTGATGTAGAAGAGCAGGATGATGATGATGATGATGAGCCAGTCATCACAAACATCACTCCCGAGCCTGAGGAGATGGAGACCAACATTTTTACACTATCCAAAATGGCTGCGAGGGATGTAGCACGCATACCTCCAACACAGGTAACACCACCACGACCTCCAGCTTCCATATTTACATTAGCAAAGGGCCGGCAGCGTCCTACATCCAGCACAAGCACCACCTCAGCAGAAGTAGGTAGTGGTACTGCACAGAGTCAAATGCAACACACACCCTCCAGTTCATGCGGCATTGGAAGTGGGAGTGGCACCTCCAGCAGGAGACAAAAGTTAAGCTCCCCAGTGTGGGACTTCTTTACGGTTAGCGGACAGGAGGAGAACATTGCCATATGCTCCGTTTGTCATACCTCTGTTAGTCGGGGTAAGCTTGGTACAAACTATGGTACCAGAGGACAAATGACCCATCTGAAAAAACACGACGCAATCCAGTGGGAGGAGCACCTTCGTCTCATCAAAACTGGAACCATTTCTGTTGGGCATAAACGAGTAAAAAGTCCGCTCACGGTGGAACAGGAAGAAGAGGGAGACATTCTCTGTGGTAGTGGTGCACAAAGTAGCCCTGTCCCCAGCACTGCAGTGGTAACGCCCACATCCTCAGCCACATCTCATTGGCACAAGAGTAAGAGTCAGCCTGAGACACCAAGGAGTACTGCTGGCCCAAAAAGTGCGACGTTGACCACAGGAAGGAATACCATGCAGCCTACCATTCTTAGCATGTTTAGTAGGCCGGAGGGGCAGTACGAACGCAACCACCCAATAGCACGTTTGTACAATGCAAAGCTGGCTAAAATGTTAGCACTGGACCTTCTCCCTTTTTCTTTTGTTGAAGGGGTGGGTTTTCTTGAATTTGTGACCACCATCTGCCCAAAATGGAAAGTTCCCAGCCGCTACTACTTCGCAAGAGTTGCTGTTCCAGCACTACATCACGACGTGCTGGAATTGCTTGGAAAAGCCTTAAAACAGAGTGCTGTTCAGAGTATACACCTGACAACAGACATGTGGACCAGTTGCCAAGCCACTGATTACATGTGCATCACTGCACACTGGGTCTCTTTTTCGGGTGTTAAAGATAAGATATCTGACGGTGTTGTTGACACCGCTGAGATTTTTAAAGACACTCGCAAACATGCAACTGTAGCCATGTTTGCTATGGAGAAATCTCATACTGCTGCAAACATTTTGGATGAGTTTAACAGCAAGGTGTTTGAGTGGCTGCGACCAAGAGGGCTTACCATTGGTTTTTTTGCCACGGATAATGGCAGTAATGTAGTTAGGGCCATGAAAGATGGTGGCTATTTCAGGGTGCCATGTTTGTCACACTGCATTAACATTGTTGTTCAGGACTTTCTGAAAAATGAAAGCAAAGTCAGCAGCTTACTGACCACATGCAGAAGAATATGCACACATTTCAACCATTCTTTTAACGCCCGGAAGCAGCTGAAGGTCATTATACGTGAGCATAAAATGCCAGACAAAGCACTCATCCAGGAGGTGCCAACACGTTGGAACTCAACGTATTACATGCTTGGGCGTCTGTTTGAGCAGTACATACCACTTAATGCGTATGTCATGAAAAGGTCAGGGGATCCAATGGGACCTTGTCAAATGCCTGACAGAGATGCTACTTCCTTTTGAGGTCTTCACACGTGAAGTGAGCAGGGAGGACTGTACTATGGGCCAAGCTATCCCATTGTTGTACATGCTAGAGCAAGAGCTGAAGGAGGTGTTAGAAATGTACGCAGGTGTGGATGACAAAGTAGACGCATATTATTTGGCAGACACCTTAGTCGCTCGCTTATCTGACAATACAAGAATTCAAAATAACATTGTGTCACATCCACATTACATTACTGCCTCAATTTTGGATCCACGTTACAAATTATTGCTGCGCAGTAATGAAGTAATTCCTTTTTCAGAAGTGGATGTTGCCCAGTACAAAACTTATATAGCTGAGGAAGCCACTGACTTTGAAAACGAAAGGATCTTAATTAGAGGCCTGCCCCCCCAGGGCAGTAAAAGTACTGCAGGGCACCCAGAGTCAAGTTCTACTTCAGAGGCCAAGAGCAGTGCGTTTGCCTCCCAGCAGTCAACAACACTGCCAGCAATAACATCAACAGCACCAACAGGATCATCAGGCACATTTAAAAAAACGGCAGGTGATTGGTTTCTACGGAAAGGGTATTGTACGTCCATGACTGATGCAAAGGCAAAAGAGGCCCAGGAAATCGGAGCACCCCTGAACGTTGAGCGGATGGATCAGGCCTATCTAGATGACACAACAGAGGTCTTCATGGAGCAAAGCCCATTGGTGTATTGGTATGGGAAAAGAAGCCAATGGCCAGTGCTCAGCAGGCTGGCGATAAAGTATGTGGCTTGCCCTGTTGCAAGTGTCTCTTCAGAGCGTGTTTTCAGTGCTGCTGGTGCCATTGTTACTGTCAAAAGGACCAGTCTCTCGCCCAAAAGCGTTGAGAGGTTAATCATGATCAAAATAAATCAACACTTTATACCACCGGAGTACAAAATACGTGAATCACAGCAGGAAGAGGAGAGCGTCTTCGATGACATAAGTAGTGGGTTGTTAGACGTACTTCTGTCCGAACCACCAGTGTTTGAGGACGAGCTCCTCTTCCCTGACAACTAGGCTTTCAAATTGTTCTCCCTTCCTTTATTTGTGTGTGACTGTGTATCTGTTTTTCTGGTTCAAAATCTAATCACAACAAATCCATCAACAGTCTCCTCTTTTTATTTCCCTATTGGAGTTGCACGTCTGTGCATAACTGTCCACTCCAGTTCTCAGGGTCCTGCTCCATCTTCCTTACTCTCCCTAAATACATTTCAAGCAAGCCAGACATTGGATGGAGATGGAGAATAGTGCAATACATGTTGCCTCTAACAGTCCCTCCATAAGTAGTGAAACGTGACTCCAGCTATATTCCATTTTGTTTCCAAGCCGAAAGAAGCTCATCACTGACTGCCAGAAGGCTAGGCAGGCATCAGATCAGACAGCCAAAGAGAACACCAAGACAGGTAATGAGTGATTATTGTGAATGATGGTGGCATGCATTGCATTGGATGCTGGCTGACTACGAATAATTGTGCATGAAGTAGAACTATACTAGTTTATCGACAAAGCAAAAGTGACTCAGGTGTGGTGACAGTTAATGTTTCCTTGTTGTTTAATAATAACCACATTGTACTCCTACCACTGCAGGTGCCGGCCAATATCCGTTGCAATTTTGTAATATGGAATATATTATAATTATAAACTTAATCAGTCACTACAGACTGAGTTGGTGTTGGAGAATACGTACCACACGGTTATCATCATGATGCTGCTGATCATACTATCTTTGCACACAGTCAGTTGGATCGGAGAAAATTGATGGAATAACTGCGTTTCATGGGCTGACTTAAAAGGTAAACAGTTTGAAAAAGAACCACAGCAGACCTAGGCTGGATGTCCATGTAGTGGTGTGGACTGGAGTAGAGTGTAGTGGTATGAGGGACAGTGGCGCATTGATTTAGTCACTTCATTTGGAAAATGCTAGGTTGCTGCAGATCATATGACATTTCTCTGGCTCGGTCAAAATGTAAGTAAGGGGTAGGGTGCCTGGCCTGTGCCGCGGTTCTCCTGTTCTGTGGCTGTGCTGGCTTCTGAATCCTGTCCCGTTGTTGTTGTACCTTAATGCTGTAGAGTAGACACTATGTAGCCTATCCAAGCTGCCTCAGTCTGAAAGTGTTCTCTCCAGAGTGTTGTCTTCTCGTCTTGCACTCCACTGTAATTGAGTTTATTGTTTTTAATGCAGTAATTTTTCAATACCCCGTTTGTTTTTCCATCTACACTTACAGGCCGGCCTTTAACCTGTGCTATAGTGGGAGAAACGACTCACACTTACCTTACCAATCCGCATCAGGCAGGCAGTGGTACCCAAGATTGATGTGCGGAGTGTCCATGGAAGGGAGGACCAAGAGGAATGACGAGAATGATGCAACTCCACATTTGGACCAGGATAATACAGTAACTTTAGTATCATCATTCGTATTTAAATTTATTTGATTGCTTTTTTCTCTTCAATCATCACGACTGTGTGTTGTGGTTTGTTTGTTAATTGATCCCTACAACTATTTTTTAATTTCCTTAGCTAGCTTGAAAAATAAAAGTAAGCCCGGTACAGCATGTAATTGGGTTCGGTCTGAGCTCTGAGGGCGGCAGACAGGCAAGGCAAATTTCAATTTCTTCCCTGACTGTACTGTCTAATTGGGTAATAGTAGTTATAGTAAGTGTAACTCATTATCATTAACCATCAAGTTATCTTCCTCAGCATGCATGCATTTGCTTTTTCTCACTTCATACTTTGATTTCTTTGATAATGGATCATGGTCGTCTTACAAGATTGTGTTTTACTTTTGTTGTGTCCATGCATACTGTCTGTTTTTCTTTCTCATACCTCTCCCAAAACCCCACTTCCCATCCATTCATCAACCCCTAACCCTCTTCCCCCGGGCTGTGTGATTTATATTGAGGTGTGATGTGATGACTACATTAAATGTACACCAATTGATCACACGCTTGCTGGGGTAGATGTGGTGAAAGCAACACTAATTGAATTTCAACTAAGGCAGGGCAAGAATCTTCTTCTGCTTGCCCACCCATGCTGTAGTTTACTTTGTGTTCTGTTCTACTACTCCTCCCACAGTCTCTCAGTCAAGTGACTTTCTCTTTCTTTTTTCAAATGCTATTGCCAGTGTCTACTACTACCACCACAATAATGGCATCTTCTCCGTCAATTTGGGATCCAACCATGCAGCCATCAGTGTGCCGAACTTCATCATCAATCACAGGTAAGATAAGTGTGGTGGGAGGTATGGACTAGGAGGAGAGACTGACAGTACTATTATGACAATTAAAAATAACTCATTGAGGGGTACTGCATCTATCGGTTTGTGTGTTACAAAATCGGCAGATCTTTTAAATCAAACACTGGCTGTGGGCATGCAGCAGTACGGAAACAAAGTAACAAACCATGTAACTTAGATTGAATTCTGAAAACTGTAACCCACCACAAAAGATTAACATCGTATAAGTAAATAGAATAACATTTAATATCCCCTAACAAAAATAAACTATCCCACTCTGACCTAACCCACCCCCCTCCCTAACCCCAACCAATGTCCAAAAAGAAACTAAAGTTGAAGAGTCCCAATGTCCGAAAGAATCCCCAACGCCCAAAAACCCACCCACCAACAAAAGGAATTAAAAAAGGGGCAAACGACGAGGTCCTCTATTGTCGGCGGGCCTTAAGGTGTTTGTCCACCAGGATCTTTACTCTAAGCGTGTCATCCGGCGGAGCAGCTGGCGGCGAAATACCCTACAGTTACATGCAGGGTGGGGGGCAGCAGTGCTGGAAATAGAGGCGCGGCGGCGGGTGGATGCCGGACCACAGCGCCGTGAAAGTGGAGGCAGGGCCTGACTGGGTCCGGGGCATTGGAGGAGGCTGCAGCTGCAGCCGCCTCCTCCTCCTCCTCCGCCTGACCCACCAGCCGGCGATAATGTTCGCAGATGGCCTCCAGTTTCCGGCGCCGGGCCCTAGCGGCCAACTCCTTCCTTGATGGTTTAGTGGGTGTGGAAGGAGTATCTATATCAAGAAAGAAAAAGAACATGTTGTAGCCAACACTCTTAGCAAAACAGAAACACTAAAATCATTCAACACATAGTGTCACAGTATCACTAGCAAGCACAGTTCATAACATTTGTGATTTGGTGGTAAGTATCTCAAATCCTACTTCCTTGGACTCTAACATTTGTGAGAGTTTCCGACATTATAAATATAATCGTACTATGTACTCCGGTACACCAGTCGTGTTGTTCTTATCATTAGTTTAGCCCAATTACATAACCTTGTTGTAGCCGGCATGCCAGCTCCGTCAGCTAAGCTTGCACCCAAGAGAAACAGATATGAGCTCAAACAAATAAGGGGAAAGGGGGGGGCTTAACAATAATAAACTAGCTTAATATTATCGTAGGTCCAGCATACATGCCCATCAATCAGTGTAAACAAAAGGGTATGCAGTTCCTAAAATTAACGCAGTGTGTGTTAGAATCACTCCAGGTCCCAGAGTGATGTTGTGAAAACAATAAGATGAATAGGAGTAAAAATTACTCCTTCTGGAAAAGAAGACCCTCACACACCCAACAAGCGGGTGTCTTGCTTCATCACCGGGTCTTTGCTCCTTATCGGGCCGGCGGTGCAATGCCCGATCAGGCACCCAATGATCAGACTTGAGCGGCTGGCGGGGTCTTAGGTACACGGTAACTTTTCCGCAACGAAATCGACACTAAAATTTAGTGCCTTCCTACCCTGGCCTCATATTCTCCACAGCCTAAGAGGGTTGTGTGTTCTTGTCATTCACGGTACCACACGTTTTTAGGGTGCTGTACGTGTGTCCACCACTGATACCTCCTAGAGGTTGTGGCCACCACCAAAAGGTGCAGGTAGCCGTATATGCTTGTTTATTGGTCCTGAAGAATTGCCATTTAATATAATACAAGGCAAGAAACATGTCGACCTTTTTATCCCTTTAGCACATTTTACTCACATACCTAATGGTGAGAGATGTGCGGATTATTTGATTTTAATCAGGGTGGTGACCATACTTTATTAAAATTGTTTGAAGTGGATCACCTACCCCTGTTTTAGTACACTTACCTTTCACTTCACTTGCACCTACACCATTTATCATAACTAACCTTTCCCCCCACACACCTCACTCACCGGCGTTTGGAAATAAAGATCTCCGACAGGAAGGCCCCATTGGGTGCCTGATCGGGCATTGCACCGCCGGCCCGATAAGGAGCAAAGACCCGGTGATGAAGCAAGACACCCGCTTGTTGGGTGTGTGAGGGTCTTCTTTTCCAGAAGGAGTAATTTTTACTCCTATTCATCTTATTGTTTTCACAACATCACCCTGGGACCTGGAGTGATTCTAACACACACTGCGTTAATTTTAGGAACTGCATACCCTTTTGTTTACACAAACAGATATGAGCCACATGATGCAGACTCACGTTAGTTTTATTTACTACTACTGTCTGCAGGTGGAGAAGCTCATATTTTTGTATGACGCCTTTCGGCCGTTGGCACTGGTCATACTCTGTTACATGAGGGTGAAATGGCATGCACAATTTCACTTACACCCTGCAATGGGTACTACAAAAAGGCTGATTATTTATCGGATCCAATGATCATTGCTTATATTCATATTATAGATGCTAATACGATACGACATCAGGTCGGTAGCGGTCGGTGGTGGGAGTGCTGCCGGGCGGTGAGTCAGTGACGTGGGAAGGTGCAGGGTGGGGATAGTAAACTATGTATTAAGGACAATCATAGGTAATTAAACAATACATTAAAAAAAAATATTTGTTGCACGCACTGCATCGCATTCGGCGGTGCAGTGCGCACCTTGAAAATAATTTTATTTATTTTTATGTTGATTACCTGTATTTGGCCGTAATACACAGTTTACTCGCCAGTGCCACCCACCTGTCCCCTCCCCATGTCACCGCCCGCCAACACTCCCACCACCAACCGCTACTGCAGAGGGTACTTTGCTTTCATTGATTGTGTAACCAATAACCATAAACAACAGATAGGCCACCCTTTGCAGGCTGGCTGCCCCAATCGAAAATACATTAATAATAATAGGAAGGGAGAGGTCCCCAGAGTGGGAGGAAGGGGTTTACGCTTGATAATATAGATATATATAAATATATATGACGTGCTTGCAAACTACTGCAAGTGTACTGTATTCTGATAATACTACCTATATTCCCCTAAGCTTGGCTACTGTCGCGCAGTTTCTTTTACATTTTCTTCAAAGTAAGAATCTCCAGTGACACTTTCCACCTATACTGTCTCTTGATGATAGTACATCCAGGCATACATCCATTAAAGTAAACGTTTATCCTTCTTTTTTATATCTCTCATACTTAGTTGGTTTCACCAACAATCACCCATGCTTCCGCTCCTTCCTTGCTTGCCTTGGCTTTGAATTTGAACCAAACAATGCTGATTTTTGCTATCTAGCACTATCCACCCATACTGTTTCGCCCA
Source organism: Triturus cristatus (assembly GCF_964204655.1). NCBI lineage: Eukaryota > Metazoa > Chordata > Amphibia > Caudata > Salamandridae > Triturus > Triturus cristatus. Next base: position 1,174,053,344 of record NC_140590.1, on the reverse strand, counting down.
CCCAGGCAGGCATTCTTTCACCTTCCACCCATCCTTCAACAACCCATGCATCTGATATGATTATTATCAGCCACCTATGCATGCTTCCAACAACATATCCTTCTCTGCCAGTCAGTCATATTATTTATCTCGCCCGTCCTTCCACCCTTAGTTCTTTCCCTCTTTGTTTAACACATCCATCAAGGTCATCTGATCTGAGTTTGTCTTCTCCATAAAACATTCACAGCTGATTTTGGAGTCAAATAGAAGAGGCCATTGGTTACTCTACTCACGCTGCAGTGCTAATGCTAAGTAAAGGGTGTCTTCTTCAACCGTTGTATAATAATAAGTCGCACAGTACAGTGAAATAGTGAACACACTTCCATCTAGCTGTAATGTCAAGAAGTAATGAATATAACATACCGCCGCCGGCCACTGCTGTTGGATCCCCCTCTGTCTCTCCTGCAGGTGCCGCCAGTTCGCCTGCCCCTCCGGAATGGCCGCATCGCTGGCCCCGACAGCACTGGTGTATGGTAGCGTGCCTAGAAAAAAACATCACAAATTTTTTAGATGCCTGGAAACCTCCCCCTATTTTAAGTGTTCACTTGGAACATTGAAAAAAAAGTTCATGCAACATACATCAGCACTAGACAGTAAGTACAGTCAATAGACAGACACTAGTAGTGATATGGTTCCACTTCCTAGGGTCATCTAGTCCTACTCTACTCTTTTGAAAGTTAGCCTGAGCCATGTGTAACCCTTTTAGATTCATCATGTCGACTACTACTCTTTTGGTGCATATTTAATTATACCTGCCAGCTTATTGACATGTGCAGTAGATGCCTTTGAGGCCACTTGACTGTTGCGTACAAGTGAAGAGGTCGAAAAAAAAACCAACTTATTGAGTTTGTTTAGTTTAAATTGCTTAGCCATCACATACATGTTAGACTTTTTGCCATGACTGCAAAATGCTAGCATTCACCCGTATACTATCTAACAGCTAACTCGCAGCATTTTTCTCATATATAATAGGCGGAAGATTCCCTTCTACAAACCAGAGATTTACAGAGCATATTGGATGCAAGATGATGTAACCAGTATTTTTCTACGTTCTACGGTGAGGGGTCTTCCAGAATTCAAAAGATCTTGGCTCTTGTTCTTGTTGTCATGCACTTGTAAATGTTTACTGTTATAATTTTAGGCTTTTTGCTGGCTTATTGACTATGGCTGTAGTAAATTAAATTTCATATTAACGATGTACAGAGTTTGATACTTGTTTCAAATAAACCTTTTGAACTTACACATAGACTCTGTGGTATTTGGTGTGGTGGGGTGGACTTACACAAGTGAGTGAGCAAAATGGTGTTATTATGTTCTGGGTTGTCTGTCTCAGTCATCATCAACATTGTGTATCTTCTTCATGGGGGGCTTCGGGAGTGGGACCCTAATGTGAGACACTATAGCTAGTCGGTCAGGGGATCCTGGGTTCTTCGGACTGAGGTGTGATCAGTAAGGTCCAACCTCCCATCAGCAACATCCTATTTTGTTGTGCATAGTTCTGTATGTGGCTCTGCAAAATCACTAGACAATAGTAGTATCATGTACTATCTGATCAAAAATACTAGTCAAATATCTGGTTGGCCATTTTGATTGTGGTAATTATCAAAGCCTCAACATTGAAAAGACTTGAAGAGGACAACCCAAAGGACAGGACACAGTGGCTAGAGCTTTTGGTCAATCAGAGTTTTATTATTCCAAAGAAAACCTTCTATAAAGAGTGGGCAACTGTGCAAGCTTCGCTACACACAGAGTAATAATAGTCATAGTAGTAGTAGTACAGAGAGTCATAGCAGAGGCAGTCAGAAGCAACTTAGTTAGAGGCAGGGATAAACAGAATTTGGAAACAGATAGTCAAGGTCAAAGAAGTAAGCTTTTGTAAAAAATAGATTTGGAAAGTGGAACCATAATTTATAGTTCGGAAAAAAAATGCAGTAAAATTTAGGGAAATATAAATGTCAATCTAACCACTGGAGGACTTACTGGGGCCAGCAGCAGGAGCCTCGGTAGAGGAGCGGTCCTGTGGTTCCCCCGCCGACTCCGACCCCGTCTTCTTGCCCCTGGGTGGTGCTGATGATCATGTAAAATATAATAAAGAAAGAGACAAACATTAAGGAGTGCTGTGAAACAAATAATAATAGATCATTTGGAAAAATAAGTCAAACAACATTTTAGGAAACAACAATTGCAATAAAATTGACCTATCTAATCAGATGGATCGACTACTGGCTGCTTCCTGCATTTACGGATCGTCTACTTATTTATGAACACTCCAGTGTTCCATAATCATTCTGTTTACAAATACTAACAAAGCCTAGTAAGTACCACCTGACCTACACCACCTATTCCAGACGGGCCAATTGTTCACTAAGTCTGCATTTCCATTTTTTTCAGCCATCAAATGCATAGATGAGATGGAGGACACATGCATACATTAGTGCATACATACATACAACAAATTGTGGGTTGGTTGCATGATTCTGATCTAGTTCTGCTACTGACTGACCATGCTAAGCCTATCACTCACTAAACAAAGTACAAAAGGTTCGACGGAGGACTGGGGTAAGCAGCACTCAGTGACAGGGGAGGTGTCACGCAGACCGCATAAAACAATTAGTAACTACTACTAACAAACTAAACCTAGTATCCAATATCCATCCACCACTATTTCACAGTAGGACAATAAAGGACTAGAGTCTCTCTAGCAAATCGCATTACCTAACTTCAGTTCTGTAAAATAAACTCTTACATAATCAGCATCAGCACAAGCTAGCGCAAACTAAGTTGCAAACAAGTAAGAGTACCACCGTGCACCTGGGTCCTTAAATCAAAGAACATTTTGCTTTTTGGAACGTAATTTACCAGCAACGCTTGGCACGCAGCAGTAATCTTGTTGTTCATCAAATTTAATATACACAATCAGTTACTCACCAAGCCCGATGACCTCGACACCTAGCAGGTCCAACAGGTCCTGCTCCCGGTCCAGGATGTCGGACCACCGGTGGGCTAGCTGGTTGTGGGTGTGCCGGATCCCAGAGCACCGGAACACAGCCCGGCGCACCTTCGCCCTCCGACGGTGCCGCTCCTGGGTAGCGTACCCGGAGACGGGCCTGCCGCCTGCTGCCAAGGTCAAGGGGAGGAGGCGCTGGATGAAGAAAACAAGGGCCGCCACCTCCTCCTCCCCGAAAAGTTGCCGGGCCTGCACCCCTGCAGGACGCATTCTGCCGCAAGGCAGGCGGCCCTTCCCTGCTCCTGCAGGTCCCTTGCCCTTGGCACTCGGTGTGCCCTTGGCCATGGTTCTGGGGTGGGTGGGAGGCGGAAAAGAAAAGTTAGAAGGGGAAAAAAAAGTTAGGGGGAAGAAGATAGAAAGAACTTTATAAAAGTAACTAAAACACAGTAAAAGTAGAAATAAAATGCAAAATATAAACTTAGGCAAAGAGCGAGATAGATAATAACTAAAAAAAAGTCAGAAAAAATGCTTTAAAGACAAAGGATTGCAAAGATAAAGGGAGGATACAAAAGTAGGCCCAGAACCATAGCATAGAGTGAAAAACAAGATGGCCGCGCCCATTCGCGACCGGGTGGGTAAGTTTGCGCGATATTTCTCACGAACATGTACTATTCATCACGAACAAGTAAAATGCGCTCCCGAACACGTCAATGCACATCGCGAACACGCTAACCGCGACCCGGAACAGGAAATAAGGCATCGCGAGTGTGCGGGACAATTGAAAAACAAGATGGCCGCGCCCGTTGGCGACCGCATGGGTAAGATTGCGAGATATATCCCCCGAGCATGCAAACAGCTCCCCGAACACGCTCACCGCGCTCCCGAACAAGAAAAAGCCATCGCGAACGGGCGCACCAAGCAACTACGCAAGTTCGCGAAGCTACGCGATGGTCGCGTAGTGCAAGAACATCTTCGCAAAGCTTCGCAAAGCTTCGCGAAGCGCGGCTACGCGAACTACGCCCAGGGTTATTCATGATGTGCTGGTGTCATACACGCTGCTTGTTGCTCCGTCTTGTACCCGCTGCAAGCTGGTCCGTCTCGTAGCCGTGTATTGATCTGTGGGGTGAATCATAGCTGATATGCTTGTTTTCCGGATGCTGTGACGTGTCGTACGTGACGACCCTTCCGGCACGTAGGAAGTACGCATCGTACTTGTCATGCCGGAAACTGCTATGGATACTGCTTCCGGGCGACTCGTTCCTCTTTAGGAGTTACGGCTTGGGCGGAGAATGGGGCTTGATTCACAGCCTACGTGTCGGTCGTGTTTTTGGCAGTGATGCGCATCGTACTTACTCTACAGGACGGACCGGCTCCGGGTACGTGTCGATCGCAGGATAGGGCTACGGACAGCTGTACGACCGCCCATCGGAATCGGCCCCTATGTGTTAACAATTTTTGATATGTTTCTGTTTCACAGTATGTTTATATAACGAAAATTTGAATGTAAAAAGAAAAAAGATCTATTAACATATTTTTATACTTTTGAACAATAAACATTAAAAACCACTGGTCTGTTGAGTACCAGTTTATGTATCATGGACATATTGCCATATTTTAACTAACTGGTTTGGAGAAGTCTTTGTCTTTGCTTATTTTGTGGCCATCACATCCACCACCCCTCACTTCAGGAAATGCTCTTGATCCTCATTGGGAGCATACAATAAGGTCAGTGTAAACATGTGGTCTCCCATGGTTTCGGAATAGGCGAGCAGGCAACCCCTAACCTCTACTAGTTTGGGGCCTATCTTACCCCGAAACAAGCGGGTGACCAATATGGCCAATCCCACTGTTTTAGAGGAGAAGAACTGGTATGGAAAGGTGCTTGATTTCATCCTGTGGCATTCGTCTGAGACCAAATGGATCTCCCGCAGGAGACATAAGTCAGCGTCCATCCCCTACAAATAAGATAGGATAGCCCACCTTTTGGTGGGATTATTAGGCCCCTTCATGTTGAAGGCAATAATTGTTAATTGATCATGTTGAGATATAGGAGGAGAAAGTCCTCAATAGTGACCCCAAAAAGATGTTGCCTGCCTCTGTCTGACTTACTCTCCACGCTCTCAGGCAAGCACCAGGTGCACTGGAGTCTAGAGTATAGTGTAACATGATGTTAAACAGGAAACATAAACCAAAACATTATCACTACAAACCTGAAGTCCGTCTGGAGCCAGAAATGTCCCACTAGGAAATTAGCTTAATGTGTCTGTACTGTGGTCCAAGTCGACACACCAAGTTACCCCGTCCCCCACCCCGCCACCCCCATCCACACTACTGGCTGTGAACTGATTCTTTTTTGTGCTCATGCTGCATCCGGTCAGTCTGCATCACCGGACAATGTCTCTAGGAATGCTCATCTCTCCTTAGCCATGTTCTTCGGGTCTGCTTGCAGTCCTGTGGATGACCCCTTGCCACTCTTCTATCACAGGCATTTCTAGCCCCCTGAGAGCCAGCTCGATGGTCTCCCTCTCCAGCTCCTCGATGTTCAGCACTCAACAGGACTCCGACAGGGACAGGAACTGTTGAAGTTTATCCCCCTACCATAAGATGATTCTAAATGTGTGGCACAAAGAACATGAAACACTTTGCTCTTGATGATAAATGGAGACTGGGCAGAAAACTCATCTCTTTTGTAGTGTAACAACAGACACGTCTTGGTAGAGCATCAGCTTGTGACCTCTGAATTGTAGGGGGTGCTGGCCCCTGGTCTTGTGCTTTTTTTTAGCTGGAAGTAATTGACACAGACCAGTATGTCTACTGGATTGGCCTTCTCCATTTGCGAGAGTCCTACCCTATGTGTCCTAACAATCTGTTTCCCCAACTTCGGGGCAGATCCCAGGATTTGGATGAAAAGATCCTTAACATACTCTCCTATATCCTTTCATAATGCATTGGTTGGGGCCTCTCTGATGCGTTACTTCTTGACTGGTTCTCCAGGTATTCAACATGTGTCTGCATATCAATGTGTTGGTCCCCAAGCCGGATGATTTCATGTTACAACTGTTCTCTCTCCTCATTGCGACTGGTCTCATGATCTTCGAGGGTAGAGACCCGATCCCCACCTCCACAAGGTCCTGCTGGACCTCTTTCAAGTCATTATATAGTTCCTGTTTGAACTTCTGGAGGTTGTCTCTTAGGAAGGCAAACAGGGCCTCCAAAAAGGGGCATGTTACCAGGGCATCGGCATCCTCTGCATCGTGCATCGATTCCGCGGCTTGGACTTGTGGTCCATCTCCCAGTTGGGTCCCACCTGCTTTGGTCATAATGTCTTTAAAGAGTGCGGTCCTTTTTCGCCTGTGCCATTGCCATGTTAGCTTGGTGCACCTGGCGGACAATTGTGGGGAAATGTTTCAGAGTTCCAAATGCGTTGCTGGTGTGTTCAGTTGGACAAGGGGCAGCCCGGCTGTCAAATCTGGCTTCTAGGTGTCCTGGGGGCCTCCCTGCTATGGATTTTACACCTGTCTGCTCTGTTCTTACCAAGTCCGTCCTGAGGTGTACAGACCCCCTAGGGCACCCACCTTGTGTTGCGAAGGCGAGATCTCAGAGTCCCGGTCTTCTCTCTGGATCACTGACAGAATATCGAGAGTCAGAATATCTACCTACAGAAATATCGACGCAAGAATGTCGATGTCCAGAATATCGAAGTCCTATCTACATAATGGTAAGTACAAAAATATCGATAAAAAAAAAATCGTTGTTTTTATGTATAAAAAATAATGTAAAATAAATCAAATAACACATATAACTAAAAAAAACATAGTTCAAAATATTTTCAACTGTTTAAAATTATAAGTAATACATATAATGTAAAAATCAATTAAACATATATATCTAAAAAATATATTACTTAATATTTATAAATAATTATTTAATAACATAAATTATTAAAAAGCATATTAAACATTATAAATACATATATATATGTACACATACACCAATCATATAAATTATAATTACGAATATATATTACTAATTAAACTATGACAATATATTTAATCTTTTTAAAATACATATTACACTACATTAACTAAAACAGTAGATAAAATATTGGCATAGAGGTAAAAATTACTATTCCCACTCTGGTGAGTGCAACAGTAGGGAAAGTGTTGGATAGCGTAGGGGTAAAAAATACTATTCCCACTCCAGTGAGTGCAACCGTAGGGAAAGTGTTGGATAGCGTAGGGATAAAAATTACTATTTCCACTCCAGTGGGTGCAACAGTTGGGAAAGTGTTGGATAGCGTAGGGGTAAAAATTACTATTTCCACTCCAGTGAGTGCAACAGTAGGGAAAGTGTTGGATAGCGTGGGGGTAAAAATTACTATTCCCACTCCAGTGAGTGCTACAGTAGGGAAAGTGTTGGATAGTGTGGGGGTAAAAATTACTATTCCCACCCCAGTGAGTGCAACAGTAGGGAAAGTGTTGGGGTAGTAGAGGGTTACAATTTACATATTTATCAATTAAATAATTATTAAAAAGAAATAACCAATTAATAATTAATTATTTATGAATACTAATAAATAAATATTATTAATTACTTTTTTATAATTAAATTACTTCCCGCCCTATTCCTGTATAAACCCACAACCCGCTCATAAAAAAACATATTTAATATAGTTATCAATAAATTAATTAATACTAATTATTGCCCACATTTGTAATTTAATAAACCCACAACCCGCTCCTAAAATAAGTCACAATTTTTATAATTATCAATTAATTAATATTAATAAATAACCAATTAAAAATTAATAAATCATTATTTAATTACAAATACGAATCAATAAACATTAATATTTACTTAATTATTAAATTACTTCCCATCCTATTCCCCTATAAACCCACAACCCGCTCCTAAAATAAATTACACAATTTATATAATTATCTATTAATTAATTAATATAAATTACTAATCAATTAATAATTAATTAATAATACATTCTTTATAAATACTAATAAATAAACATGAATAACTACTTTATTATAATTTAATTACTTCCCATCCTATTCCCCTATAAACCCACAACCCGCTACAGAACTAAATTTTGCAAAAATTAATTTACATAAAAATATTTACTGCTAAAAATTTAACCCATACATTAAAAAAAACTACACTTATACCACAAAATTACCGCACATACTTTTAACACACATACTAAAATACAGAACACTAATATAAACATCAATATTATTAACAACGATATTTTTACAATCGATATTACTGTCTTCGATATTTAAACAATTATATTGCTTACCTTACTGTCGATATTCTATACCACAATATTCTTGCTGTCGAAATTCTTGACCTACGATATTTAAAACTCGATAATATATTAGGTCGAAATAAAAAACTCGATATTCTGTCTGTTCACCCTTCTCTCTACTCGTCGCAGTGTCTCACGTGGGTAATAATGTGAGTCTCTATGTGAAGTCTACACCCGAGGGACCGGATGTAAGCCACTCTCCACTAGGATGCTATCTTTGAGGACCCCCGGTGTGCAAGACAACACCAATGATGTCGCTGCTGGTCCCTCAAGGACCTGCACTTCCTCTTCGCCCCAGTCCGATCAACCACTCGCCTAGACCCTATGTCACAGGCAGTGGGGTTCCGCTGTCCGCAAGGCCCGCAAGGCCCACTAGAACGCCAGTGGCCCAGGGAGCACTCACAGCATAGGGGCAGCATGGGCAGGAGACCCACAAAAGTGCTATTGTGCACAAGTGAGGACCACTTACTTGGTCACTTGGGGCCGCAGCCCGTTGTTCTGTCCTAGAGCTGCAACCTCCATTGTCTCAATTACCAAGGACCTCCAGCTGGATCCCCAAAGACCCAGTCAAGGCCTGCAGGGGGAGGCCGACTCCAACAGTCACCTCACCGCACCCATCAGCCAGTAAGCCCCAATCACCATCCAAATGATCAAAAGTACATAAGCATAACCCCATCCCCATTCAAATGGAAGATACCACACTTGTGTTTGTGTATGATGTCAGAGAAGTGAACGTCCCTTTAACTCTGTGCTTACGGTTGGTTTATGGCAGCCCTGCTGAGCCACCATAGTGATTAACGTGTGAACTCACTCTTTTGGTTCTGTGTATAGTGATAGCAGTATATCAGAATAAAGAGGTGTAATTTCCATATATTCTACACGTACAGGTCTTAATATCTACTGTGTTGTAAGAAGTATGACACGGTAAATAAATGATTTAGGCACCATAACCTATTCAATGAGGGGGGAGAAAAAGCACTAAACCAGCAGAGAGGAGCCAGCTCATAGCATTCACATGGTGGGGAAATCAAAGACGATTGCACAACGCACGAGGATTGCTCACGCCAATCTAAACAAAACTTTAATTAACTCCTCAAACGTTCATCATAACTGGTGGATACACATTTGATGTTTGACCGCCAATCCGGTTTGGAAGAAGCACTCCTGTGCTAGTGTAAATATGCAAAGGTTTTCGAAGTGACAAGCACGTACTGGAGGAACTGAGACGTTCACGCAATAACCACTCCACACCGACTAGCTAGCGTAAAAGACCATTTATTAGGACAGGTTTGACACCAAATATAACAATAACATCAACAACTCCAAACAATCCCCCCCAACCTCCATTCACTCCCACACTCCAACTACTCAGTCCCACATCACCCATCGACCTCTCCACTTATCCCATTCGCTTCGTCACTTCTCTTTCCAACCTCTTCCAGCATCTCCAGCCATCGCACTCCTGCATGACGTACCCCCACCTTGCACCTGTATCCCCCTCCCCCGAAGAGTGAGTATGCCCGTCATGGACTCCCCCCCTCCCAAATACCGCCAACACGCCACTTCAACCCGTCCTAAACTGGCACGCTGTAACAAATACCCCCGCTTTACCACTCCTGAAGCAAGTAAGGAGGGCGGGTGGTCAAACTTTCTAACTCCCTATCCTGACGGCGCTGGGAGGCAGGAAGAGGAAGAGCTTCCTCCCCTGCCCCCTTTTATACCTGCCTAGCTCCCACCCCCTCCCACTATCTAACCCCACCCGGTCCCGTGGTATCGCGTGAATACCCCGGGGGAAGACTGGTCTGCCGACCTTGCTTCCCCCGGGGCCCGCATCGTGCAATAACCACTCCACACCGACTAGCTAGCGTAAAAGGCCATTTATTAGGACAGGGTTGGCACCAAATATAACAATAACATCAACAACTCCAAACAATCCCCCCAACCTCATGTCTTCCATTCCTCCATTCACTCCCACATTCCAACTACTCAGTCCCACATCACCCATCGACCTCTTCACTTATCCCATTCGCTTCGTCACTTCTCTTACCAACCTCTTCCAGCATCTCCAGCCATCGCACTCCTGCATGACGTACCCCCACCTTGCACCTGTATTCCCCTCCCCGGAAGGGGGAGTATGCCCGTCATGGACTCCCCCCCTCCCAAATACCGCCAACCAGGAAACCCCCGTAGGGCGGTTACCTGCCCCACCCAGCTCAAGTGCACCTTTTGCCCTCAAATCCGCCTACACCAAATCGACTCGTTCAACAGCCCACTGATATCATCCCTCATCTCCATCATGTAATATGCATTACCCATGTGCAAAAGGTGCACTCCATCGTCTCGAAAAAGAAGGGGCTCCTCGAGCCGTATCCCCCTGTGAGAAATCACTTTGATCCCAGCATTACCACAGAAAACTCTCATAGCCTTATTCAGCTTACGTCGAGCCCTCTCAACCGCTGCGGGTTTCAATGCTCCCCGCCAAATCCGGCGCGGTATTAATTCAGTCCACACAATACAGGCGCCAGCCAGATTGGTACACATCGCTTCCAAGTCTCTTTGCATCAGATTTAATAAGGACATCCCAGATTGCTTCACCAAGTCATTTTCCCCCAAATGGATCACAATCATATCCGGGTATCCTCACTGCGATACTTTTTTGGTCAGCCAGGGCAATAGAGCCCCCCAGCGCGTCCCACTCTTGCTCCACCAGTGCACTTTGTGATGACTGCTCCTCAGGCCGAGGCCACGGCCGTAAACCTGCCTGTCCGCATATTTGGACGCCCAGTGTACAAAGGAATGTCCCACAATCCACGTAACCGTCTTGGCTCCCGGCCCCGCCACACAACCTACGAAAGAAACATAGATTAGAACAACAAAACCCAACCGTCCCTTCGCCACCAAACCATGAACTCCGCCGCCGCTCTCGCCTGCCTTCATTTACGCACATAGCGTTCACCGCAACGCGACCTCCACCTCCCAATCCGCCTAATCTCCTCCCCAGACTACCCCAGCCACGCAGCCGCTGTCGCCGCGCCGATGTGGAAAGAATGTGTCCCATACCTCGCCGGGTCCCTGCCTACCCGTCTCAGCACCATGCGCAACACCGCCAGCAGCTGAAAAGCTGTAACTCGCCCCCTAGGGGCATGGCAAAATATTTCTCCCCCCCCACCGTCGCCTGCCGACAAAAGTCTCTCCATTCTTGCATTGGGCAGGCTCCCCCACAACCATTCTCCCTCAACTATACCCACTTACCCCTCCCCGCCTGGTCCGTTTTTGAATGACCCAACCATATACCAAGACGCGCCTCCTCCAGTCTCACATCCTCAAACAACCTGCCAGCGGACCCCCTAGACCCAACCAGCTCCGACACCCGAAAAGCCCCAAAAAACATCCAAACCATGAACAGCCTAAACAAGGCCAACTCCGACACATTATAACAACAATGCGGCAACGCCACTAGCACTTCTTCCAACAACTCAAACGCAATGTCCTCCCTAATGGCCCCCCCAACCCCCCCTTTTCCCTCCCCCAACCTTTCAACATTCTGCTCAGCAGCTCGCTTCTCGCTGGATCAAAACCAAAATGCAGCAAGCTATAAAAGGAAATCCCCGCCAGCTTCCCCGCAATCATGACCTGTGACAGCCCCCTATCAATGCAACGCAACACAAACTGCACGACCCCCCATTCACAGCTACTCTGAGACAGCCGACCAGACACACCACCCCCACCCATAAAAGCGCCGAACTCTGACCATGCCAACCGGTAGGAGCGCCAAGTGGAATCCGCTACTGACTTTTCCACCAAGTCCACCACTCTCACTCCCCCCAAGCCCAGATACCCTCCGGCACCTTGGTCTTGCAAGCCTCCGCTCCCGGCGCCAGCCTCCACAAACGCTGCCACTGCGAACGAGACAATGCATCCGCAATGTCATTGCTTGCCCCTGGAACATGTTGCGCGCGTAAAAGCACATTAAATCGCAGACATAGCAGCATAAAACTGCGCAGCAGGCGCAGCACTCGCAGGTCCCTCGCCTTTTGCTTGTTCACCAGGTCCACCACTGTCTTGTTATCCACATGAAACAGAACAGACCTGTTCTGGAATTCCCTGCCCCACACCTCCAGTGCGACCAGCAAAGGAAAAAACTCCAGGAACGCAATACTCCTGCCCTGCTGCAGCCAATGTTCCGGCCACGGCTCGGTGCACCACCGCCGGTCTCAGAAAATGCCAAACCCTGCCGCCCCAGCCGCATCAGAAAACAACTGCACCTGCCACATCATCCTGTCATACGGGAAGTCCAAGGACACACCACTGAAATCCGCCAAGAAACAGTGCCAGATCTGCAAATCTGCCCTCACCCCCAGCGAGATACGTACCCAATGATGTGGCAGCACAGCCCCAGACATGGGCGTGCCCAGGCACCGGCAGAAAGTCCTTCCTGCCCTCACCATGCGACACGCAAAATTCAACAACCCCAACAGTCGCTGTACCTCTCGCAAAGCAATCCTCCGCTCCCCCATCACATACAGCAAAAATTCCTGAATCTCCCCCACCTTCTGTTCCGGCAACCGTGCCGACCAGGCCACGGAGTCCAGTTCGATGCCCAGGAAAGTCAAACAACAGCTGGGCCCAGCCGTCTTTTCAGGCGCCAATGGGACCCCAAAATCCCGGGCCAGTCGCTGAAACTACCCCAATGCCTCCGCACATTCGCCCATCTGACCCTTTCCAATGAACAAAAAATCATCCAAATAGTGCGACACCAGCCGGTGCCCACTTCTAACCGTGAAGGCCCATTGCAGGAATTAACTGAACGTTTCAAATAACGCACACGAAATCGCACAGCCCATTGGCAAAACTCTGTCCACAAAGATGGCACCCCCAAACTGCATGCCTAGCAGTGAGAAGTCCACCGGATGAATTGGGAGGAGGCGAAATGCAGATTTAATGTCACACTTTGCCAATTCTGCCCCTCGGCCACCCTCCCGGACCAAACCGATCGCATCATCTACCGAGGCGTACAATACCGTAGAATCCTCCGCCACAATGAAATCGTTCACAGAGGCCCCCTCTGGCCCGGACAAATGATGCATCAGACGAAACTCCCCCTGCTCCTTCTTGGGTACCACCCCCAACGGGGAATTGATGAGATCCGGCATCGGCCATGACGCAAAGGGGTCCGCAATTCTACCCTCCAACACCTCCTTCCGCAACTTAGCTTCCACCACCTCCGGCAACTCCTTTGCAGACTTCAAGTTTTCCGCCCACCTCCGTTCCCTGGGACCCTGATACCCCACGCGAAGCCCCTCCGAAAAAACCCCAGTAGAGCTTCAGTGCCGCTTCCGTATCAGGGTACTTTGAGAACCATGGACCCATGGCTCCCACATCAACCGGCGTAGGAGCCCTTTGGTCCAACCTGCCCCCGTCCTTTCGTGATCCGCCACTGCTCGGAGGGAGTGGCCAGCGTAAAACATTGCGTGACCGGATGCCGCCCACCGCACTTGGAACACTCGTGCTTGAATTTGCACAGGTAGCGGGTGCAAGAGCCCTTATTGAAGTTCCAACATGCCCCAACGGTAACTCCCCCAGGTTTAGATTGCTGTCCCCCTGTCCCTGTAGGCCCATTCTGCCCTCCCCCTGAACCACTGGAACCTCCGTGCCCCCCCGCCCTAGACTGGGCGGGATGTGACTGAAAAGGCCGATATGAAACCGGGAGACCACTAGCCGTATGCGTGGACGCCGCCGACTGCGTGGAAGACATCCATTGCACCCATAACTCCTGATCCACTTCCCCCCAAGGCTTGTCCGGATTAACGCTGACCCTGCCCGAAACTCCTCGTCGTAACTTAACCATGCAAAGCCCCTGAAATGCATCTGAGCTTTGCGAATAATGTCCATATATTTCAGGAGCGCAATCGCCCTGTCCTGGTGTTTTTCGCAATATCTACTTGCGTAAATCAAAAAGGCGGACGTCCAATTTTCCATATTAACCGGTACCCTCGGCCGCCTGGTCAATTCCCATTCTTCTTCCTTCGAACCCTCCTTAGCCTGAATTTCCCTGTGTAACAGCTTGAAAACATCTACGTATTCATGCTTCCAAATGCGGGACCGCGTCTTCTCCGACAAATGTGACCCTAACGGCATAGCCAAGCCCATATACAGTAATTTCTTCCAATGCTTTTCCCCAGATTCCTCTTTCCACCTCCTTTTCCCCTGGCTTATCCGTCTGAACTTCAGCACCCACCAGGTGCTTCCCCCCCGCCTACTGCCTCTGCCACCTTGGCCGGTGCACCCCCATCCCGCACAGACCCCTCCCCCACCCCCACAGACCGACATGCTTTCTTCCGCCCTTTAGCTCCCTCACCCCACGCATCCCACCATGCTTTCTCACCTGCCAGTTTCGGGGGCACCGCCCGGTCCTTCCCTCCTGCGACCACAGACTGCAGGCTTTCTTTCCTGGTCCCGCTACCGCTGGCCCGCGGCACCTGTAAAACACCAATCTTTCCAGTTGCCACCTTTTCTCGACCCCCAACCCATTCATGCACTTCACCCTCCTCCAACTCCTCACTATCTGAGTCATAATCCAGTTGCTCCTCTTGCTCCACCTCAACATACTCCTTTTGCACCTCACTCACTACCCGCTTCGCACCTTTCCCTTTCATGCCAGGCACAAGTTCACACTCCGGTGCCGACGATGCCTGCTCCCTCGATGGAGGGCAGGCCGCCACGGACCCCCCTGCTGCTTCGCCCTGGCGTTTGGAGGCCGTCTTGTGCCCCGCCGGCCCACCCTTGCCTCTGACAGCTTCCACCGCGGGCTTGCACCCCTCCCAAACCGTCAAAGCCCGGGGGAGCCCCAGCGCCGTCAGGCCTCTGCGTCACTGCAGTCCCTACCTCATCCACCCAAACCCAGCGGCCTCGTGCCCTAGCCCCCCTGACCTGCTCACTCTCAGCCCCAGCGATATAGTGGCGCGCCGGCGGAACCACCCCCCCAGCGCACCCCCCCCAGCCCGTCTCTCTGGCCTCACAGAGCGCCTGCCACCTCAATTCGGTGTCTTCGATAATCTGTCGCTGCTCCCGAATCCGCTCCTCCAGAGACATGGCGTCCCAACGTTCCGCCCATCACCCCCTGGCCCCTGGTACCAGGCCCGCCTCCCCGCCACTTGATGTGCCTGCCGCGCTGCGCACCCAGTGCCCAGGGCCCCCTAGCGCCATCTTCAGGGGGCCTTTGCCCTTGCCCCACGCCCCTCCACCCTTCCCACCCCCAGAAAGTTCAATTGGCTGCTCTCCCCCCCACCCCTCCTCTCCCCCAACCGAGTCACTCCCTGACAATACCAGCTCAAAATCGTCCCCCACCTGCTCCTCACCCCCACTCAGCTGTCCCCCATCCCCTACACTGTCCTCGCTGTCATCTTACTGGAAATTGGGCCCCCCTACAGCTGTCACTCCCGCCTCCTGCGTCTTGCCCAATACCTCAGCCTCCCCTGTACACACACGCGCGCTGCGTGACTCACCCCGCCCCCCCTCCCGCCGCTTCCGCAACTGTGTGCTCACTCGTAGCCTGCGCGGGGAGGCTCAGACGCCGTCCCCCGTGCTTCGCCCCCTCTGAATGCCACCTGCCCCGCCCACACGCTGTTGTACCTGGTTTCGGTGGTGGGGGCTCCTCCAGGCATGCTGCCACCGCCGCTTCTACTCCCGCTGAAGCGGACCAAGGCGCCCGGGTCATCCCGACCCACGCCTGGTCCAGTACGCCGGGCCGTAGGTGATCCGATCTCCCGGCCCGGCCCAACACCTGCAACGCCGCTCTCACCGCCGCCGCATCCGGGTCCGCCATGACATACGCGTCGACCGCTGTCCCGAGGTCTCCCCTCAGGCTCCTTCCACAAAGCGCGCGCTGATCCCTGCGACGCTAACCACTCCGTCAACCCGGTCGACCGACCGGGTCACCAGGCCTAACCCTAACTCCTCAAATTTTCTGACTCCCTATCCTGACGGCGCTGGGAGGCAGGAAGAGGAAGAGCTTCCTCCCCTGCCCCCTTTTATACCTGCCTAGCTCCCACCCCCTCCCACTATCTAACCCCACCCTGTCCCGTGGTATCGCGCGAATACCCCGGGGGAAGACTGGTCTGCCGACCTTGCTTCCCCCGGGGCCCGCATTCTATAAAAAATAATTTTCGTCACAGTCAAACGTCTTCTGTCCGTACATTCGAAAATATTTCTGAAAAGGCAAACATAAAGTGCTTTATCCTATCTTCACTACTGAAATATCAATATCACTAAAAAAAAATTAAAAACTCGCAAATAAAAGTGTACATGACACTCACCCAGGATAAAAGATAAATAACTGGAGGAGAGCCTCCAGGAATCATTGTCAAAGTATGGCTGTGAGAAACCGAGGGACTCAGTGTGAACTTTGCCAATCTTGAGATAACATTTATTCCAGGGACGCGGTTTAATCGACCTCAGCCACCAACATACATCAGCAACTAATCAATGTCGAAAGTTTAGGTAAACGAGATCTGAGTATTCAACAGGGACTTGGAGCTCGAGCTTCACCAAAAGCACAGAAGAAATACCAACCATCTCCCCGCGATCAAACCATTTTTATTCATTTAAACAAAACATGCTATCAACAGTTAATTGAAAAATAAGTAAAAAAAACAATAAGAGTATTTGATACCAGGAAGTTGCTGAAGACCGCAACAAAACCTGATCACTAGGAAAACAATCAGGTAATGACAAACTGATGAAAATTGTTGCACCGAGTAATCCTGCGAATACGTAGGTTTCTTTCTCACACGTTGCATCGTTGAATATATAAACTTTCCGAAACTTTCAACAATATCTTGCTTGTTTTACCACACAATAGTCCTTACCATACATCAGTCCTTGTTTTTTTCACTGTGAATTCTACACCAGCCCTCTTTGCTTATCCAACCATTTGACCAATACTATTCTACTCCATCCAAATGTGGCCATCAGTAGTTTTACTCCATTATTGAACAACTTGGGGCCTGATTTGGATCTCAGAGGATGGATTACTCCGTCACAATGGTGACGGATAACTCGTTCGCCGAAACAGTGACGGCTCCTCGTGGGAGTGCTGCGGAGCGGGGTGGGGCAGGGTAGGGGGTAGTAAACTACGGCATACGGTCAAAAAGAGTTAAGTAACTAAATAAATAAATAAAACGAATTACATTGCACGCACTGCATTGCCATTTGGCGATGCAGCGCGTGCAATGTAATTTGTTTTATTTATTTATTTAGTTACTTAACTCTGTTCGCCCGTAAGCCATAGTTTACTACCCCCCACCCTGCCCCTCCCCCGCCCCACCACGCTGCAACACTCCCTCAAGGAGCCGCCACTGATACTCCCATGAAACATCAACACACCCTTTCCTCCAGCTATCCATTGAGGGACTTATTTGGTGTGTGGTCTTATACCTTCAAGAGTTTGAACAGTGACTTCCTATTAGCAACTAACCTCTCTTGTAGTGATTTCTTCCAGCCGTCTATTGCCTTTAGATAGCAGAATGCCCTCTTTTAAAGTATGATTAAAGTGCTCTACCGTACCACCACTTTCTTGGTGGCATAAAGAGCGTTTCTTGTGAAGACTGCCACAGCATTATAGGAAACATTAACACAATTTTTAATACAACTGCACTCCATTATCAGTAAGTAAAGGGCTAGGGAAAGCCTCTCCCCAAAAAATTCCTCATGAAATTTGATTTTAAACCTAGAGTTAATATCCCTGACACAGGCAACTTCCGGCCACCAAGAAAACATATCTAGGACTCCAATCAAACAAGGAGTAGAACTTTACCCCTTCATTGGGTCAATGATGTCTAAAGAAAGTTCTTCTCAAGGACCATAAGGTTGTACACACATTTTCCAGTGTTGGACCTTGCCCTCCTTCAGGGTCACCCCAAGCATGTTGCCTTCACTCTCTTCATTTGCTGAACTCGTTTTTGTTAGCTTTTAGGACTCTGTGCATATTACAATGGCTAACCAGTGATAGAGTGCGTATACTCTCTCCTTCAAACATGGTAAAATTGGCTTACACCCAATTTGTACATATAATTTACTTGTACATCCCTAGTAAATGTACCCAGGGCCTGTAAGTTAAATGCCACTAATGGACCTGCAGCATTTATTCTGCCACCTACTAAAGTAGCCTTTTAAAACTTGTCTCAGGCCTGCCACTGCAGCCTGCAGTGCAGTTTAATCTGCTACTTAGACCTGGCAAAATACATTGTTTGTCAGGCCTAAACCTTCCTTTGTAATACTTATAAGTCACCCCTAAGATAGGCCCTAAAAGCTTGTGGGGCAATGTTTTTTGTATTTTAATACTAGGACTTGTGTATTTAATTGTATGTGTTCTGGCAGTTAAAAACTTCTAAAGTCAGTTTTCACTGTTGTAAGGCCTAGCTCTCCCATTGACGAACACTGGGTTACCTTATTACAGTAATTAATTGATAACTTTGGACAGAGGCAGAGAGAAATATGCTGTTTACCCTCTAAATGAATTGCAATTATAATCTTCTTTAATAGTAAAGTAGGATTTTTCGTTACAATTCTAAAAATGCCACATGTAGAAAGTTGGTGTTTACTTTCCTTGTCCTAACCATTTGGGCCTTTTGCCAGTTTCCTGGGTGACATGACTGAGAATGACTCTACTGTTGGGGTTTGTGCAGTCCTCCAAGACAGTGACACAAAAGGGATTAGGCATGGACAAGTTGGACGATCCTGCCATGATGGTTGGGGATAGATTTTTTCCCTGCCTCACTAGTGTTTCAAAGGGGCTTGCCTCTGAGGAATAAATGAACCTGAGACAAGTATTTTGCCACCCAGACTTCTTTGAGCTTTGACAGGGGAAGAGCAGAACTTTCCAGAACCAAATGTGGGTATAGGATATGCTGTCCGACCACCACACAATGGCTGGCACCAGGTATAAATATTGGAGCTCCGGAGCTACTCTTCAGAGCTATCCTAAGCCTGTGGAAGGTTCAGAAGAAGGACTGCCCTGCTGGTGGAGGACATCCCTGCTGCTTGATTGACTGTCTTGTTGTCTCAGAAGGAAGACTGGACCTGCTTGCTTTCAATCCAGGCTAACCAGGCTGACTCCATGGGTCAGCTGGCTAACCTCTAGTGTAAGCTACAGGGGCACAACTAGTTTCAGTGGCCTCCCTGTAACTGCCTAGCAAATCTGCTGCACTGGACCTGCCTGGACATGCAACTTGGTCTTCCTGAACCCTGCTGCTGGAACCTGACTAGAGCGAGTCCTGAACTCCAAGGAGTGTCCCCAGATTCTGGACCCTTGCCTGGCATCAGGGTGTACTCATTCCTGCTTAACTGTGGTTTCCATCAGAAATGACATGGTGCAATGCAACTCAACGCAGGACCTCACATTGCAGAGTTGATGAGTAACCCCATCAGAAACAGCACAGCGTGATGCAACTTGACATAGGATCTTGCTTCGCAGCCCTTACAGCTTCATTGGAGCCCAAGCAGTGTCACACAAAGCTTCAAATCGAAGATATAAGGTACAACTCTCAATGGGACTTCCCTGGTGCCTGTATCCAGCCCACGGTACATTGTTGTGGCCTGAACTAGTGACTTTGTCCTGGTTCAGTGCAGCCAGATAACCAAAGTTACAGCTTTGTGCTTTAAGTGCTATTTTTCACTAACAACTTTAAAATGAAATCTCTCCGGTTCTAGTGGTTGGACTTTTATTGTTCTGGTATCATTTTATTTAAAAATATGTACCCTATATTAAGAAACTTCTTTGAGATTTTAATCATGTTGTGTTTTCACTTCATTACTTTTTGTGTGCTGCGTAAATACAATACACATTGCCTCTAAGTTAAGCCTGTTTGCTTTGTTTGCCAATCTACTAAAGGTTTAAACACAGACTCATTTAGAGACTTTTATGGTTTACCCTGACAAGGAGTGTGGTTGTTGCCTGAGTGGGGTTTCCACCTCCCTCAACTAATCATGCAATTTCTTACATTTGGGTTTTATCACTGGCACTGCATTCCTCACACTTTCTGATGACCCTCTCTACCTGCAAAGCAAAATCAGGCCACCAAAACTTGGCAGGAATGCGTGCTTTGGGTTTCATTACTTCAAAGTGTCCCTTATGCCCTAACTCCAAAATGTTCCTTCTCAGTTTTGTAGGGACAACCAGCTAGTCCACGATAAAAAAAAACCTCTCCTTTCCTGATAATGTGTCTTTAATTGCATAAAAACCATGTAATTCCTCTTCCAATAACTTTTGGTCAGGCCAGCTTACTTTCATATAATTTTTAAACTTTTCCAAAATTAAATCTTGCATCACCTCTCTGATCCACTTTGATTCCTGAATAGCACCACTCGTGATTATACAAATATTTTCATCACTCAACACATCTGCATCCACACCACTTTCAGTTAAATCTGCATCACAGAGTACTAGCCTTAATTAACAATCAGTCACACAATTAGATTTTGCAGGAACATATTTCATGAAGAAGGTATTGTGAGAAATTGGCCTGATGTATGATGTCACTGGTTCTAGTGTACACCTTATATCAGTCCAAACAACCCTTATGGTGATTGGTTGTAAAGTCAACCTTATAGACCAGCTATCCTAGTGGTAGCATGGACAAGAGCAGTCTTAGGCTAAACTCTGGATGGCATGTGAAGCCAGCTGTGATACCATATATAATCCTTTGAATACCAAATGAAAGGACACCACAACAGATATATATATAAAATAAAGTGTATTTATTCTAGTCAAACCCTCAGCACTCTTTATGAGATTCGAGGTAAGTACAACACAGTCTTATTTAAGCATACATTAAGTCACACAGGTAAGTAATACAGTTAGGCCCTAGGGGCCACGCAAACCATATACTAAAGAAGTGGTATAAGGACCACTGTCACGGGAATAGAATAGGCCTAGGCCTAGGGAATCGCTGGGGCTACACTACACTACCAACAGTTAGGAAGTGGGAGGCCCACGCGATTCAGGTGCAGAGTGGAAACACTCACGCGTAATGCGTATAATCGATAGAAATAGTACAGTTCTGAAATATGCAGTTTTAGGACACTCCTGGAGTAGCTAGAAAGTCGAGACTCGGAAACTAGACCCTAGGATAGTCACTACCCTTGTGAGCACCGAAGTACCCAAGTTACCTAGACCACGGGCTGCGGGTGCATAGGTGTGAACTTGCGTCGGGTTTCGTCGTGGACTTCTATGGATGCCTGAAGGAAAGTTGCTGACAGGCAGTCGGTGCAGAGTGTCCGGTGGATCCCAAGGCCGGGATCAAGAAGGAAGGGTACCTGCAAGCAGGAGGGACAGAGTCAAGGTCACTAGCCAGTGACCACGTGGAACCAGGAAGGAACCAGGCGATGTCGTGAAGATTGCAGGTGAAGGGTGAAGCTTGTCGCAGCAGCCACGGGTACCAGGAGACGTCGAGGACGACCAGGACCAGGAGGCGAGCTGTCCCACGAAGGCTCTTGCTGTCGGCGGCGTCGAAGTCGAACTAGGACTCACCAAGCCTTGGCAAGCGGAACCCACGAAGAATGGAGGACTTGCTTCTGGTGCAGACCAGGAAGGTCTGGGGTGCTTCTCTTTTGCAGAGGAGCGGGAGCCAGTCCGGAGGAGCCAAACCAGCAGTGAAGATTTAAAGGTGTGTCGTCGCAAAGGCCGCTAGCCAACGGGCAAGCAACCAGACAGATGCGGCAAGCAGGAAAATGCAGAAGGGCCCCACGCAGGACTCGTGGAGTGTGGGGGGCTGATCTTCGGTGCAGATGGTGCTTGGGGTTGGAGCTTCTCAATCCCCGGTGCACAACTTCGAGGGAACCTCAGAAGCTGCGCTGGAAGATACTCGCCACTTTTCCCAGGTAGCCGGTCCCACGTCTCTCGCCGCCTCCACGGATCTCAGCTCGGCTGTGGATGTGGATCAGGGTCGGAGAAGTCTGGAAGTCAAGGCTCTGGTCAGGCTCTGCAGTCGGGCCCTCGTAGAACTTCAGCAAAGCAAAGGGTAAGTCTCTTGATGGTGCCTGTTTGCACAGGGTAGCCACTACTTGGCCACAAGGGAGATTCTTCAGTCTTCTTCTTTCGTCGAATGTCGAAGGTCCAGAGTTTCTGTTCAAGTTGCAGGTTCAGGATAATCTAATCTCCTGGGGCCCAGCTACCACTCTTATACTAATCTGGGGGGCTGGGTTGCCTGCTAGGTCACGCCTTATGGGTGGGACCTGGGAGGGGGGTGGTTACACCCCCTTCCCTTTGTCCAGTTTCGCGCCAGGACTGGGGCTGGAGTGCCCCAGCACCGGTTTGAACTGGACTATGCATGGGACACCTTGTGTGCCCCAGGCATGTCTCATTCCTTTCAGCCCTCCCTGCCTCAATACACTAAAGTCTGTCTGGGGAGGTGCTAGCACCTCCCCAGCAGGAAACCTATTGTCCAAGCCTCCCTTGCCGGGATCACTCCCAGCAGCAGGAGGTCAGACTCGTGTCTGTGGCAGCAGCATCCATTTTGTGATGCTGAGGCTTTGGATAGAGTTAAACAGCAAAGTAGGATTTTAACATGTCTCTCCCTCCAGAAGGGGGGAATAATATCATCATCACCAGAAATGGTATGGGGGTATTATTCCAAAGTGTTAGACACCTTACACGACATGTTTTGATAAAGCCAAACCATAGTTACCATAACCGTTTAAGATTATATGGTAGGCTATATCATAGAACAGCTATAAGGACATGGTTCCAAAAGCTGCAGACAGGCTCAGCTCATGCTAGAGCACCATCTCACATGTTACCAAGCACTCTGCCTCCAGGATTGTTAAGGCCTGCCATAGGAGTGGCTGATAGGTTCACATGTGTCTATTTTAAGGGTAGATATAGGTATACTATATCTAAGCAAGGGGTGATTACACGACCTTGCCCCAGCTGAGTGATCAGCCAGTTGTGTCTGATTGGAAGGCCAGACCAGGGGTGGCATAATACATGCTGCAGCCCCTGGGAGGCCTAAGGTACACCTATGCCCTGGGTACCTAGGGTACACTGTACAGGGTCCAATAAGGTGATCCTTACCAATTGGGAATGTACCTAGGGTACATGGAGTCCATTTTAAAGAGAGAGCAGACAGCCTGAGACCCTGAATGGCAGGATCTCAGGCCAACTAAGTCGAAAAACCAGCTAGACACTAGGCAAAAAGTTGGGGGTAACCATAGTCAGATATCCACCTTCCTACAGGTATGTTCCTGCAGTTCAACCACTCACTGCCTGATCGGTGCTGAAAGGGCATCAAGCCCTTTTTACTAAATATCTCCAACTGTCAGATCTAGAGCGGTGCACGGTCTAGGGCCCGCCCACGAATCTCTATGGTGTGCACTTGTGTTCCATCAACTTTGTATGCCAAGCGTCTGTGTGGTAAAGCACATGAGGCGGCCATTCCTGCCCATTGGTGGTCTTTGTGTCATTATCAGCACTGAACTATATATGTATTTCCTAATGTTTGTTATTCTGTTTTTTGCCTAGTGTTTGTTGGTTTATCCTTGTTCATTGGGGGTGGTTTCTTTATTTGTAGGTCCTCAAAGGCGTTCGGAACTACATGTCTCATGATGCCTAATGACAGTCATCGTGGGTGTGGCAGGCTTCATAAAGCCAGCCACGCCCTGAGCTCACTGCTCACTATTCTCTGGAGTGCTTTAGATGTGGAACTGTCTTCTCCGTCTTCGGCAAGACATCTTCTTGGTTTGAGGGCGTGTCTGTCAGCCCCGCTGATTTCCTGTGGCGGTGAGTGGTGCGGTTCATTTGCCTTCTAGTGGCCAGCTCTGAGTTGCAGTAGTTGTCATGACCTATTCCTGCATTCCGAGTTCTGCTCATGTAGCTGTTCATAGTAGGTCTTCAGAGTAGGTCGTACTCTGTCCGGTAAGGGGAGAATAGAAGATAATCTGAGGGTTGTGATATTATAACACCAGAACATTTATGATTAATGCATGTTTGTGTTTTATTCCAGTGTGCTTAAAATTCGATAAGAGATTTTAATACTTGATGTGCACAACTGTTTTGGGTATTCATTATGATTTGGACAATAATTATTACATTAAGCATGAAGAGAAAGCAAAAACCAGAGTATGATTCGATGCCTATATCAGAATGTCTACCTATGTGATTTAGGGTTACAGTTTACGTTATTCCTCATTAAGAAAGAGTCACACATAAAGTGATTGTTTGGCTACAGCACTTTTCTTATCAATGGTGAGGTTTTCATAAACCTTATTGTTTTGGCCACATAACTATTCAGCACCAAATGCTCATTGGTGATATTATAAATATATATAGTGTTTTAGGTACAGTTTTATATGTTTATTTGTGAGTAACATTTGCTTTACAGGTCTCCTTCCCCGCTGTTCCCTTCCCAATTCCCTTCCCCTCGCTTGATCACTCCAAGACACTGTAGTGTCATACTAATTTAGAGTTGGAGGTGTCAAGAGGTTGGTCTCTTGTGGCTTAACGTGCAGATTCCCAGGAAGGACAACCCTTCTGAATAGTGAGCCAACAAAAATTATTCCTCCCGGTCTGCACGGGAAGTTACAATGGCCACCTTAGATGACCTCATGAAGGTAATTCAGCAAATGAGAGAGATTTAGCAGAGACTAAGCCTGCTACTGCAAATCTCTCCGATAAAGTGGATAGGTTACAACTACACTGGACGGGGGCAACGCTCCCTTCAACTACCATCCCACCTTCCCGGTCTGATTTACAGCCTCGCACTGATATAGCTGTAAACATGCCTATGCAAATCCCATTGGCAGCTCCTGAATGCTTTTCAGGAGATCATACCAAAATAAAACATTTTCTTACACAAATAGAATTACATTTCGCTTGCCAGGCTAGTGCATTTCCAGCCACACAGTCTAGACTAGCATTCATAATTTCCTATCGCTCGGGTGATGCCACCACCTGGGCAGTTACTGGGCTGTTGCCCTTGTTCAACCGGATAGTCCACTGTTATATAATTGGCTGAGGTTTGTAGAGGAATTTGAGAAGGTATTTGACCATTGTGCTGTCACATTATCAACTGATAGAGAGTTGTTAGAACTCAAACAAGGAAACAAAGGATTTGATTACATGTTTATCTCATTTTAATCATTTAATTAAATAGACCCTTAACCTACTTCTTGTCCTGAGTTGATCAATCTCACTTTACATTTGGATCATCATTAGCAGAGAGAAAAGGAGCTCGGAAAAAAGGTCGACCACGAGTACAACAGCTAACCACAGAGACAACATCGGAACCAATGGAGATTGGAACTATGCGACAACCTTTAACAAAAGATGAGAAAGAAACCAGGCAACAGAATGGACAATGCTTGTATTGTGGTCGTAAGGGCCACTTTGTAGAAGAATGTCCAATAAAACCAAAAAGTAAAATGCTGATTCCAAAGAAAATTGTGGCAGCAGTGGATACCATGATGCAAAACTGACTTGCCCAAGATGTTTGGAAAGGGATCTCTTGGGTACGCCTGCTTTCCCTTCAGTCAACTCATGCGTGACAAATTATAGGGCTAATTTCTGATTGTCAGTGAAAATAGTTTTAGATGTTATAGAACATCAGGCACTATTGGACTCAGGAGCTATGGGGAATCTCATGGATTTTGAAACAGCACAACATTTACAAAGTCCATTTGTTAAGAAAGACATACCTGAAATAGTAAAAGCAGTGGACGGAAAGTTTTTATCAGGGGGTCCATTGACTATGCAAACCATTTTGGTTCACATGACTTGCAGGGATGTCACAGACCAAATACATTCAGAAAATCTTCCAATTGACCTCATTCAAGCTCCACAATATGGGTTTTACTTGGAATGCCATAGCTTTGTTAACATAATCCGTTCATCAATTGGCAAAAACAAGAACAAGAACCCCGCTTTCAATCAGTACATTGTTTAAAACATTGTTTTTCACAAGCAGAAGCTACGAATATGAACGAAGCACAAGGATATAGCCACGGCTGCTGAGAAAGATATCATGTTGCGTTCCCAGTACTCCAGTACTCCAATTTTACTGATGTCTTTAGTGAAACAAAAACGGCCATGTTACCACCACATAGGGATGCCAGATTGCCAGATAGACTTGGTACCTGGATCTTGTGTACCTAATTGTCGTATTTATGCTTTGTCAGAACCAACACCTGGGACAGCACCTTGATAAGTTTTTGGAGAATGGTTTCACACGTCCTTCATGCTCTCCAGCAGCATCTCCACTTTTCTTCATCCCAAAAGCAAATGGAGAGCTAAGAATGTGCATTGACTAGTAGGGCATTAAACAAAATCACAATAAAGAGCAAGTATCGTCTACCTCTTATTCCAGTGTTATTGGACCAAGTCAAAAGAGCAGTGATTTACACTAAATTAGACCTCGGAGGTGCATATCACGTGGTTCAAATAAGAGATGGAGATGAGTGGAAGACAGCTTTTAAAACACGGTATGGTCTTTTTGACTATCTTGTAATGCCCTTTGGTGTTTGCAGTGCTCCTGCTCCATTTCAATTCTTTTCAAACTATATATTACGGGAATATCTGGACATTTTTGTCATCGTATATATAGATGGCATTTTGATATATTCTGAAAGTGTAACCATCCATGAAGTTTATGTAAAGAAGGTGTTGACTACCTTACAGGAACATCAATTGTACTGCAAGTTAAGTAAATGTGATTTCCATATTACACAAGTTGAATTTCTGGGTGTAATTTTGACCACCTATCGAAGGAGAATGACTGAAAGAGAGATTCAAGCGGTGTCAGAGTGGCCCATCCCTAAATCAGTACGAGACGTACAATGTTTTCTTGGCTTCACCAATTTTTATCGGCGGTTCATCGATCATTTCTCTCTAGTGGCATCCCCCATTACAAGGTTGTTACGCAAAAAAAGCTTACGTTTGAGTGGTCACCTGAAGCGGATAAAGCTTTTCCACAATTATTAAACGCCTTCACTGCTGCACCCTTCTTAGCCCATCCAGATCTCAGTGAACCTTTTATTATGGAGGCCGAGCCTTCTGAGGTTGCAATCGGAGCCATTTTGTCACAAAGAAATCATGATACCGGCCAACTCCACCCAGTGCTCTATATTTCACGAAAATTGAACAGTGCAGAGCATAACTACACTATTGCGGAAAAAGAGTTGTTGGCCATTCGTGATGCTTTCAAGGAGTGGCAACATTATCTTTTGGGGGCCAAGTTTACGGTTACTGTATATAGTGGCCATAGAAATCTTTAGTTTATTAGTTCTGCCCGTGTCTTGACACTTCGTCAACTGCGCTGGATGATGTTCTTTGCAGAATATGATTGTCTTGTTATGTACAGTCCTGGACTCGAGAATGAAAAAGCTGACGCTCTTTCCAGAAAAGATTCCTCATTGCACAGTATCACGAGAGAATCACAATTCATCATGGATCTTATTAGAATTCTATGTGTTTTATCTGCAGAACAATTTTTGGATAAAATCAGTGAACAATTTCCTATTATGTCATGTATTAAGCTGCTTTCCATTGGTGGCATTCGGTTCCAACGGTTGGACATCCAGGACCTAACAAAATATTTGACAATATGCAAAGCAGTTTTGGTGGCCTAATATGAAAAAGAA
Organism: Triturus cristatus; assembly: GCF_964204655.1. Classification (NCBI taxonomy): domain Eukaryota; kingdom Metazoa; phylum Chordata; class Amphibia; order Caudata; family Salamandridae; genus Triturus; species Triturus cristatus. Next base: position 1,174,025,409 of record NC_140590.1, on the reverse strand, counting down.
CATTACTCAAATGGTTCGAGACTGTGAAACTTGTGCAAGAAGTAAGGTAGACCATAGTAAACCCAAAGGCATGTTGTAACCAATGTTCCCTCTAATTTTCTTTCTCTGTGTGTGGCAACAAAGGTGTTTTGTGCACTGCAGCTACGGCTGTGTGCACTGAAGATAAGCAAAAACATAATATTCAAGCATGTGCCGTGTGCTAGCTACCAAAATCGGTGGCATAGTAAGGGTGCCATGGGCGCTAATGCAAACCAGTAAAAAACAGAACACCCCCAAACACTCACACTCTCCTCTGGGTTAGTATTGAAAGACAACCATTACTGGGGTGCAAAAAGGTTCCTTGTACCCCTGGGCATAGGTGTCACTGCATCTTGTGTCCTAATCATTCTACCTGTAAATCCTCTCTATTTGCTATCTCCATGCCACTATTATCTCCTCCTCACATCTTTTCTTATCTCTGTTCACTTCCACTTGATCGTCTAGCTTGTCCTTATTGCCTTCCTCCCTTTTTTAGATTTATTTATCCCCATGCTCTTCCTTAAAATCCCAGGTTTCTTTTTCTATTTCCGCTCTGCTCAACCTTTCCCTTATTCTATCTCCTCTCTTCAATCTATTTCCTACTCTTCTCTCTCCCACAGTCTCTCTAATCTCCCTGTTATTTCTCATTCCACCGTTACTCTGTCAAATCTATATCTTGACTATGCTTCTCTCTCATATTGTTTCTCTCGTTAGCTCCAACCTCTTTGAATGCCACCTCTTTATCCCCTTTTTTTTATTTTTAATTTTTACAGATTTATATATCGCAAACTCGACCCGAAGGTATTGGAGCGCTCTACATGAGCACCGGTTACGTTACACAAGAACACATTCATTTTTTTGGTAGGCACAGGGAGAATAAGTGATTTGCCCAGAATCCCAGGATGTGGAGTCGACCCAGAGGCTTGAACCTTGGTTTCCCAGCTCCAAGTGAAGGGTGTCAGAGCACTTTCCATCACACACACATTACACAGAAACAAACAATAATACGTGTGTAAATCAGTGTATAGGAAATGTTACATAAGAGAGAGGATTACCAGGTGTACCAGTTCTACAATGGAAGGCAGCATAATTTAAGAGTGCTTGGTGTGGAGAAGTGCAAACTCAGGATTTGAAACGTAACACCATGGTTGGGTGTTCTCTTTACAAATTACAATTGTTTTCTGCCCAAACAAATCTTTTTTGCAACATTACGAAAATGAAAGACTGGGGAAAAAACAATAACACTCTAATATATCCCTTGCAGTTTGCATGCACTCTTTGCTAACAGTTAATAGCATGCTGCTCTATTTTAGGATTTTAACTTATAAACTGCAAGTAACTAAAGGTCTCTCTAACAAAAGCAGTAACCCTCTGAGCTATCTTCATAAATACAGTTCTGTGGTTTGCAGGGTACTTGTCCTTTGCATCCACACCCTCTCATTGCAGTGGGAAACACATTCACTTATGTTTTGTTTCGCACTGCCTGCTAGGGGCCTCTTCGAACAATGGAAGCAGCCCCTTTGTCATTTTATTGATTTAATTGGCCTCCTGCCTTGAAAGGGGACGCTTTCATGCTGCCCTTTTGTTATGTGTTGTCATCCTCGAGGGGAGAGCGCGCGCCCACAGAGTGTCTGGGCGCTGTAAGAAGCAAGGCTGCGTGTGTGTGCACACGCACAGCCTAGACAGAACATAGGTTGCAACCTCTACCCACTCCATCTTCCCCTTGGGAACATGTTTCATTGGATTTTATAACAGGTTTACCACTGGTGCAATAACACTCGGTCATTTTGGTAATTGTTTTTTGAAACCTCATTTTCATGTTCATACAAACATTATACACAATAAACTTTCCATTAAGTACAGCAGCAGCAAGGAGAAACAGTACAGTCTCGACATTGACAGCGTAGTTGTCGCAACTACCCAACACTGTGTTCGAAGGTAGCATAGCCTTAATGTAGTGGGTCGAATGCATTGCATTTTAATCACCTTGGGGTAGACCAATCTTGTCCAAGATTATCTGGCCCAGCATTTCTATATTATGTGGTGAACTCTGACATGAGTATTATTCAGTCCCATTGTAAAACGCTAGGTGTTGGAAGGGGCGATCCCAGGGGGGTTACAGAACACGTTCCTGACCACCCCGTGACCCGCCTCTCCCAGAACCAGGCCGAGCACCGGCGGTGAGGCCCCTTCAGGAAGGGGGGTCTCGCACTTAGGCCCGCACGCGCTGAGCTTGCACTACTTGACAAAGAGATACCACACAGTAGGTTTCAGTAGACGGAGATCTTTATCTAAGATTCGATGGACCTTTATGATCCGCAAGGTAGTCTTTGGTCGGTACAATAAGCTTGGTAATTCCTTCACAGGGGGTTGGGGTAGCGGGACAGTTCTTGGTTCAGAGTCAATGCCGAGTATCCTTCGCACAGCTCTCAATCCTCGAGCTGGGGGACACGGTGCAGTCTCGGGTCCAGCCGGACCAGTGTATTCTCGAGCCGTAACCACGTCCGCAGGGCTCTGGAGGAAAGGAACTGTCGATCAGGTGATCTTCGGGGAGCCGCGATTCACTCGGCAGGCTCAGCCGGCCTTGAGTCGGTGGGAGCTGCGAGTCTCTCAGCAGGCTTCGATGGTCTTAGGGTCGGGGGAAGCCGCGAGTCTCTCAGCAGGGTCCAGTGTTCTTAGTGTTCTCGGGAGCCGCGACGGCGTCAGCAGGGCTCAGGTGGTTTCCAAGGATCAGGTAGCGTCTTTCCTTCAGGTTTCGCCGAGCCGCAACCAGGTCCGCAGGGCTCTCGTAGTTCCAGGTCTTCTCTGCCCCCGTCCCCTCAGCACCCTCTGTTATACGCCTTCTTCCCTTTGAAGTCCAGCGTCCTCACAGAGAGGGGTCTTGGCGTCGGGGGCGGTGTGTTGGAATTTCCTGCCGCTCGGCTCTTTGATCCTTTGAAGTAGGGCCGGGAGGGACTCCAGACACCCAGCATGCGGGGAGCCAGCTCCCTGGGGGCCCTGAGGGCGATCAAAACCCTCCATTGAGAGGAGGTCAGAGGTGCGACAGAGGCTACTCCTCCCTTTCTTGCTTGGGGGGTTCCCTCTCCCTTGGCCGGGCATGGCGCGTCTAAGGTCTAGGTTTTGCTGGGGCCCTGGGTCGGCCATCGGAACATCGGGACATGGGGGCCGGGGGTCTATAACCAGGGATCAGGGGGGTTGCATGAGTCGGGTTGGGGGGACTAATGGTCAGGGGGGTCCACGCCACGAGGCCGGTCCCACACGCGTCCCCCCCAGCTGAGAGTCAGGGAGAACTACCCATCCTCTTGGGGGTTCTCGTCGCTGAGGCGGAAGAATCGTGACAGGCCGTCAGCGTTGGCGTGGTCAGTACCTGGGTGATGCTCTACGGTGAAGTCCATCCCCTGGAGGGAGATCGACCATCGCAGCAGTTTGGGGTTCTCTCCTTTCATTTGCATCAGCCACCGTAAGGGTCGATGATCTGTTTGGACTCGGAAGTGGGTTCCGAACAAGTATGGCCGTAGTTTCTTTAGTGCCCAGACTACTGCGAAGGCCTCTCTTTCAATGGTGCTCCAATGTCGTTCACGGGGTAGTAGCCTCCGGCTAATGAAGGCTACGGGCTGGTCTAGACCCTTCTCGTTGAGTTGTGAGAGGATGGCCCCGATGCCGTGCTCCGAGGCGTCTGTCTGGACTACAAATTCCTTGGAGTAGTCGGGGGCTTGGAGCACGGGGGCAGTACACATGGCGGTTTTTAGGGCGTCGAACGCCTCTTGGCAGGGGGGGGTCCATTGTACTTTTTCAGCTGTCTCTTGGAGGTTAGCTCCGTGAGGGGGCCTACTATGCTGCCATAGTTTTTAATGAACCTTCGGTAGTAGCCGGTGAGGCTTAGGAAGGCCCGAACTTTTGTCTGAGTCGCAGGGGGTTCCCAGGCCAGGATGGCGTCGATCTTGGGCTGAAGGGGGGCGACCAGCTCGCTCCCGACCTGGTGCCCCAGGTAAACCACTGAACTTTGTCCTATTTGGCATTTGCTGGCTTTGACGGTTGGGCCCGCTTGGCGCAGGGCCACCAGCACCTGTCGGAGGTGCTGGAGGTGTGCGGTCCATTGGGAGCTGAACACCGCAATGTCGTCTAGGTACGCAGCGCTGAATTCTTCCAGCCCGGCCAGGACCCTGTTGACCAGCCGCTGGAAGGTGGCCGGGGCATTTTTCATTCCAAAGGGCATGACTCGGAAGCAATAGTGCCCATCGGGGGTGGAGAAGGCGGACCGCTCCTTGGGTCCCTCGGTGAGCGCAATTTGTCAGTATCCGCAGGTCAAGTCGAAGGTGCTGAGGTAGCGAGCAGCCCCAAGGCGGTCAATGAGCTCGTCGGCGCGGGGAATAGGGTGAGCGTCGGCTCGGGTGATCGCGTTGAGCCCCCGGTGGTCTACACAGAACCTTAGTTTGGGGGTGACCCCAGGGGCCGCTGCTTTCGGAACCAGTACCACGGGGCTGGCCCAGGGACTGTCGGAGGGCTCAACCACCCCTAGGGCTAGCATTTTGGCTACCTCGGCCTGGATGCAGGTCCGGACCCTGTCAGGGACACGGTAGGCTCTGTGCCGTACTGGCGGGCTGTCTCCGGTATCCACGTCGTGGACACACCAGTCTGTGATCCTGGGGGTGAGGGAGAAGAGGTCTGCAAATTGCCCCAATAGCTGGCGACAATCATCGTTTTGTTGGGGGGTGAGGGAGGAGGAGAGTCTCACTCCTTCAATAGAGCCATCGGTTTCCTTAGCGCACAGGAGGTCTGGGAGGGGCTCGGTGTCCTCCTCGGCCCCATCATCGGTGGCCAGGAGCAGACTCAATTCCGTCCTCATGAAGTGAGGTTTGAGGCGGTACACGTGGAGGACCCGGAGGGGGTTCCGAGGGGACTGGACGTCAACTAAATAAGTGACTTGACTCTTTCGCTCTATGACCTTGAAGGGTCCAGTCCATTTGTCTTGGAAGGCGCAGGGTTTTACCGGGGCCATCACCCAGACCTGTTGGCCCGGCTGGAACTCGACCAGAGTGGCATTCTGGTCATACCAGCGCTTCATCCCCTCCTGACTAGTCTAGAGATTGGCTTCGGTGAGCTCACGGAATTTCCGAGTCTGGTTGCGGAGCGCCAGGATGTAGCGGAATACATCCTGGGGGGTGCCTCGGGGCGCGGTCTCCCAGCCCTCCTTGACCAGGCTCAGGGGTCCCCGGATGGGGTGCCCGTAAAGCAATTCGAATGGGCTGAACCCCAGGGATTTTTGGGGGACTTCCCGGTAGGCGAACAGGAGGCAGGGAAGGAGGACGTCCCACCGGCGCCGGAGGGGCTCCTCGAGGCCCATGATCATCCCCTTCAGGGTCCGGTTAAACAGTTCTACTAGACCGTTGCCTTGGGGATGGTACGGGGTGGTGAATTTGTACGATACACCACATTGCCGCCATAAGGACTTCATGTACTTCGAGATTAAGTTAGTGCCGCGATCACTCACGACCTCGCGAGGGAACCCCACGCGGGAGAATATCCCCATCAAGGCTCGTCCCACCACGGGAGCCGTCACGGTTCGGAGGGGAATGGCCTCGGGGTAGCGGGTGGCATGGTCCACCAGTACGAGGATGAACCAGTGGCCCTGGGCGGTCCTTGGATCTAGAGGTCCCACGATGTCTATCCCCACCCGCTCGAAGGGGGTACTAACGACGGGGAAGGGTTGTAGGGGTGCCTTGCGCTTCCCGCCACTTTCTCCACTGGCCTGGCACGTGGGACATGACTTACAGTGGGCCTCGACATTAGCTCGCATCTTGGGCCAATAGAAGTGGGTGACTAAGCGATGATAGGTTTTGTCTTGGCCCAAGTGTCCCGCCAGGGGCACATCATGGGCTAGGCCCAGGAGGAAGTCTCGGAAGCACAGGGGTACCACCAGTACCCGGCCCGATCCTAGCTCGGCAGACTTCTGCTCACTGTACAGGAGGTCGTTTTCCCAATACACCCAATGGGTTCCGGACCGGTCGCCCGCCGCCTGGGCTCCGGCCTGCTGCCTGAGTCCGATGAGGGAAGGGCAGGTGGCTTGTTCTCTGCAGAACTCCTCCCGGGAGGGGCCTTCCTCGAAGCGCCATTGCGCCAACTCGGGTAGGTCACCTAGCTCTGTCATTTGCTCGGGGTTCCGATATAATGGTCCGTCGTCGGGGACGGGTTCCCCTTCTGGGGGGAGGTCACTGGGCTCGGGTAGCCCGTCCCGTCCCTCGGGGATGGCGACTGGGTTCAGGGTTGGGGCCTCATCTCCCTCGAGGGAAGGCGATCTGGCTGACATGGAGCGCGTGGTGGCGCACACCCATTCAGGTAGGCCTATCATTCCTAGGTGGGCCCTTCGTTCCACCTGTCCCCACAGGGAGCTCTCGAGATCGTTGCCCAGGAGGCAGTCCACTGGCTGGGAGGTTCGGACGGCCACTCTCAATTTACCAGTTACTCCCCCCCACTCGAAGGGTACCAGGGCCATCCTGCAGAGGCTCTCGGAATTGTCCGAGGATATAACCGGACAGAAGACGTCGGGTAGTATCTGGTCTTCGGCGACCAGGTGGCAGTGGACCGCTGTGACACTCGCCCCGGTGTCGCGGAGGGCCTCGACTTGGTGTCCGTTGACTGTCACCTGCTGTCGGTATTTCTTGGTGTTGGCGGGTAAGGGAGTTCCGGGAACCATCTCTCGGTCTCCTAGGGAGACCAGGGCCATGGCTGCCGGCTCCCACTCCTCAGTGTCCTCCATCTCCTCCCCTAGGGCCACGGTGGCCATCTCTCGGGCTGGGGGAGTGGTCACTGCTGCCCGGTGGTACATGGGACATTGGGGTCACTGGCGTAGTGACCAGTCTGTTGGCATCGGTAACAGGTAATCTTGACTCAGGGTCCCTGTCTCCCCGGGGGCCCCGTGCTGGCTGCAGGTGGTGCTGGGAAGTGCGGGGGTTGGTTTTTGGGGAGACTATGCTGGGGGCCTGCCTGGAAGTCCCTCTTCCTTCCCTGGTTCCCCCCACCCCTCTGGCGGGGAGGCCCCTGACTGTGGCAGCCGTAGTCCCCCACGGGGCCCCGGGGGGCCCGGGTGTTCACCCAGCGGTCAGCTTCAACAGCCAGTTTCCGAGGATCTGTGAGCTTGCTGTCGAGGAGGTGCTGGCGTAACTCTACAAAGCAATTGGCGGACAAATGTTCCCAAGCGATTAGGTCGAACAGTTCCTCAAAGGTGGAGACCTTGCTGTCCTTGATCCACCTGTCTAAGGCTCTGCTGTAAATGTTTACGTACTCCACCCACGTAGTACCGGGTATCTTTTTGCAGTCTCGGAACCGTTGCTGGTACATCTCGGGGGTGAGTCCATATCTCGCTAGTAAGGCCTCTTTCATGTGGCTGTAGGAATTTAGCATGGTGGAAGGTAGGTCCAGCAGGGTGTCTCTCCCCTCACTCAGGAACCGGCCCCACAGGCCAGCCCCCCAATCCTTCTGTGGAACTCGGTGGGAGGTCATGGCGACTTCGTAGGCCTTGAACCATTGCTGGATGTCGTCGTTTTTGTAATACTCTTTCACCACATCCTTGGGGATGTGTACCTTCGGTTCCATTGGGGGAGAGGTCTCTTGATTCCCCGAGGGGTTGGACTCCTTATTCTTGGTTTTGAGTTCGATCTCTTTTAGGCTACGCTCGTGTTCCAGTTGAAGTTTTCTTTCTTCGTGTTCTCGCTGGCGTTTCTTTTCCTCTAGTTCCCCTTGTAGGCGTAACTGCTCTACAGCTAACTTTTTTTCTGCCAATTTTAGCTCTCCCTCTATCTTAAGCTTGGCCAGTTCGAGTTCGTGGCTGCGGCCCCTTTCCTGGTCAGCTAGTTCCTCCGGGGATAGGCCCCCCTCTGGGGCGTTGCTCCTCACCGGGGTGCTTGGGAGTTCGTTCGGCCGTTCCCCCTCTCGAGCGTTTCCTTCGGTTTGGGAAGGGGAAGCTCCGGACTCTATCCAGGCTTTAAAAGCTTTCTGGAAATCTTCTTTTGTGCTTAATCCGGTGGTAGTGATTCCTAGGTCTTTGCAAAACTGTTTTAGTTCTCGGTGCGTATACTCTTCCAACCGGTCCTCTCGGAACGTAGGGCTCGCGTTGGTTCCTGTGGTACTCATGTCGGCTCCTCCTTCCATCTTTGTTCGGTAGTGCGTCAGCCGTTTACTGTGCGATCACTAGGTGTCGGCTCGGATCCCACCGCTGCCACCAAATGTTGGAAGGGGCGATCCCAGGGGGGTTACAGAACATGTTCCTGACCACCCCGTGACCCGCCTCTCCCAGAACCAGGCCGAGCACCGGCGGTGAGGCCCCTTCAGGAAGGGGGGTCTCGCACTTAGGCTCGCACGCGCTGAGCTTGCACTACTTGACAAAGAGACACAACACAGTAGGTTTCAGTAGACGGAGATCTTTATCTAAGATTCGATGGACCTTTATGATCCGCAAGGTAGTCTTTGGTCGGTACAATAAGCTTGGTAATTCCTTCACAGGGGGGTTGGGGTAGCGGGACAGTTCTTGGTTCAGAGTCAATGCCGAGTATCCTTCGCACAGCTCTCAATCCTCGAGCCGGGGGACACGGTGCAGTCTCGTGTCCAGCCGGACCAGTGTATTCTCGAGCCGCGACCACGTCCGCAGGGCTGTGGCGGAAAGGAACTGTCGATCGGGTGATCTTTGGGGAGCCGCGATTCACTCGGCAGGCTCAGCCGGGCTTGAGTCGGTGGGAGCCGCGAGTCTCTCAGCAGGATTCGATGGTCTTAGGGTCGGGAGAAGCCGCGAGTCTCTCAGCAGGGCTCCAGTGTTCTTAGTGTTCTCGGGAGCCGCGACGGCGTCAGCAGGGCTCAGGTGGTTTCCAAGGATCAGGTAGCGTCTTTCCTTCAGGTTTCGCCGAGCCGCAACCAGGTCCGCAGGGCTCTCGTAGTTCCAGGTCTTCTCTGCCCCCGTCCCCTCAGCACCCTCTGTTATACGCCTTCTTCCCTTTGAAGTCCAGCGTCCTCACAGAGAGGGGTCTTGTCGTCGGGGGGCGGTGTGTTGGGATTTCCTGCCGCTCGGCTCTTTGATCCTTTGAAGTAGGGCCGGGAGGGACTCCAGACACCCAGCATGCGGGGAGCCAGCTTCCTGGGGGCCCGGAGGGCGATCGAAATCCTCCATTGAGAGGAGGTCAGAGGTGCGACAGAGGCTACTCCTCCCTGTCTTGCTTGGGGGGGTTCCCTCTCCCTTGAGGGATGGCGCGTCTAAGGTCTACGTTTTGCTGGGGCCCTGGGTCGGCCATCGGAACATCGGGACATGGGGGCCGGGGGTCTATAACCAGGGATCAGGGGGGTTGCATGAGTCGGGTTGGGGGGACTAATGGTCAGGGGGGTCCATGCCACAAGGCCGGTCCCACACTTGGTCAACCAATCCCTGCACTGTCTTGTTCTTCCCCTGCGTCATCCAGAGCAGCCTGCCACACCAGCTAAGCTTCGACGGATCCCAAATATCTTTTGGCTTGCAACGTGTAGGCATAAGAGCAATAACATTTTCAGAGTGTATGTTACAATAAGACAAATCTGAGCACCATTCCTTTATAGTAGGGATAGGGCCCTTCATCCATCGCAGTGCTATCCTTCTCCTTTCTATCAATATACCTAGAGCTAGTAACTTTTGTGTCCTCTTTTGGAACCCTCTAGTATAACCTAGCAAAGCTTCCAATGGGGTCAGAGTCAGCTGTACTCCTGCTATGTCTTGTAATGTGGTGTGTACCTCCTCCCAAAACTCTATCGTCTTCTCTGAGCCCGCACTTAAATAGGCGAGCCTGGGTGTAATACACTCTCTGCAAAAACTTAAAGTGAATTAAGTGGTGTCTGCCATTTTGTGAAATTGATCTAGTACCTGCACAACAGTCTGTCCACTGTTCGTCTGCAATGTTTATTTGTAGTTCTGCGCGCCATACTTGTAGTGAGTTCGTATTTAGGGGGCTGGCTTCAGTCCTGGAGAGTGTGTACAGTATCAATATAATGTGTTGTGGAGATTTAGCACATATTAAATATGCGAAGGGGTATATTTGTGTCTCAATTACCAAGGACCTCCAGCTGGATCTCCAAAGACCCAGTCAAGGCCTGCAGGGGGAGGCCGACTCCAACAGTCACCTCACCGGACCCATCAGCCAGTAAGCCCCAATGAACATCCAAATGATCAAAAGTCCATAACCATAATCCCAGCCCTATTCAAATGGAAGATACAACACTTGCGTTTGTGTATGATGTCAGAGAAGTGAACGTCCCTTTAACTCTGTGCTTACGGTTGGTTTATGGCAGCCCTGCTGAGCCACCATAGTGATCAACGTGTGAACTCACTCTTTTGGTTCTGTGTATAGTGATAGCAGTATATCAGAATAAAGAGGTGTCATTTCCATATATTCTACACGTACAGGTCTTAATATCTACTGTGTTGTAAGAAGTATGATTTAGGCACCATCATCTATTCAATGAGGGGAGAGAAAAAGCACTAAACCAGCAGAGAGGAGTTGTTATTTCTAAAGGAGGTGACATTTGTCACCAGAATATAATCAGCCCGTTTTGTTGGTGAAAACGTGATGACTCCAAATAATCTCTTGTTCTGTCAATGACGGCCCCCGGGGGAAGTGAAGGTCGCCGGGTATGGGGAGAGTGCTCAGGTTTCTTCGCACGGGGTGAACACCGGGGTCTGGGGAGCAGAGGCGGGACCCCTCCTCTTTCTGCTTCCCGGGAGGGGGAGCTGCTTTTTCCGACGCGGCAAACCCGGGCTCAGCACATTGCCCAAGATGGTTCAAAGGGACGTGGTTGGTGGGAGGGGGGGTGGCATTGGTGGTTGATCACTGCTTACCCCCAGCACGTGCGGAGCCTACTCAAGGTAGCGGGCAGTGGGCTCACCCCAGCGGCTGTATCCACGGCTAGGTTCAGCGTCCGGCCTAGGTTTTTGGTGGTGGGGGAGGGTGGGGGCTGGAGGCAGGTGGCAGTGTAGGAGGAGCGAGGCAGGGCTTTGAATAGGTGCTGCTGCTAGGGAAGGAGGTGTGGGGGGTGGGCCTAGGGGGCGGCGGGGAGCTGCAGGTAGTAGTGGCCAGAGTCCGGGTGAGGGACTGCCAGCACGGCACGAGGCCCGGTGGTGCTTGGGACCCACTTGGTTGGCGCGACCGAGTGGGGGGGATCCAGGACCGGCGAATAAGGCCGGCAGATAAGGGGTGATGCCAGCGGGGCGCACGACGGCCCCAAGATGCTGGCCAGAAGCAGTAGGGGGGTCCGCGGCGCCCTGCCCTCCGTCGAGGGATTTGCGCATTGAGCAATACAACCTTGTGAATCCTACCAAGTTATGAGTATGTTCTGTGTGAAGGATGGCATGGACGTTGTGGGGGGTGAAGACGGGGGAATGTGACGGTGTGCGACGGATGTGAATCAGTGCGTTAGATGGATGATGTGGAGTGGGGGGGGTTGCCGAGGGGGGGGGGGGGAGGGGAGTTCAGGTAACCAGACCATTTTGTTGTTTGTTTCAGGCAAGTGCGGCCTAAGACGAAGCGGGGGCAAGGAGCTCCAAGGGGGATGGCAGCTTCGGTCTGGATGAGGAGGTCCCGGACGGACACTCAGGTAAAAGAATGAGGGGTTAAGGTCTTGGACTCGTACTTTGAAGATTAGGTGTTCAATCCCTGGTTGTCACTGGGGACTCAGTCTAAAGTGTATGCAATGGTATTCCCTTCAGTAAGGTTGGGAAATATTTAACCAATGCTGGGGGCCTGGGGAGCCCAGGGCACAAATGACGCACAGCTGGTCGGCTGGGGAATGTGGGGGGGTTGTGGTGATACAAGCGCAGAAGCGCCATACGTCAGACGATAGGAACCTTGGGGCCAAGCGATGAGAGGGTTTTGGGTTTCGAACGGCCGTAGTGATATCAGGCGAAAGGAAGGCTGGAAGCAAAGGGTAGCTCGTCACTATTTGCAGTGTTTAAAGGATATTTGCCATGTTTAAAGGGTGACTTTTGAGCCGGGGGTGCCAATTGACTCAAATTGTGGATATCGGTCTCGAACACATAGGGCAGCATATTGAGGTGTGAGGCCCGGGGACAGCTTGGGGTATTAAAAGATGGACGGGTTGTTTGCCGGGGTTGGAACGGTGGGAGAAGGGATAAGGTCAGCCCGAACTTAGCTCAACTGGGGGGGTGGGGGTTTCAACGCAATATTCAGCCGCTACCCACAGCTGGGGGGGCAGGCAGGAGATTTTATCGGCACTTACACTGATGGGCACTTAATCAGAAGAGGGGTTGACATGGAGGGAGGGGGAGCGGGTTTTCTGGGAACATCTTCTAACGGACAGGTCACATTGGGGACGGAGGCGACTGGTGAGGGCTCCCGTGTCGGTGGACAACGACATTTAGAGGGACGGAGAGTCATTCACGGGGTCAAGCTGGGCCACCCCGGTAGAATGGGGGGGGAGCCCTTGGAGGTAGTCAGGGGCCTGGAGGTCCTTCTCGATTAATTGGAGGCCATGGGTCCATGGCACTCGTTGACTCACAAGAGGAAGCAGTTGCTGCGGCAAGCAGGAACACTGGGAGACGTGGCTGGCCATCATAGATCCCCCTCCCTTTTTTGCAAGGGAGACCTGGGGCAAAGTCCATCTGCACAGGGAGCATTTGAGGACTCGGAGTAGTGGAGGTCTCCGGGGTGGGGGGGATGTCTCTGGGTACGAGGGCAGCTGTTAGATGGGGCAAATATGCAGAGGAAGCGGGATTGCCTGATGGACGGTGCACACTGGGTGGGGGCTGAGGTCATGAAGAACTGTGGGGTTCTGGGGGTCACAGTACCTGGGGCGCGAGCGTTGCGAGGCATGACGGGGGCAGTGTTATATAGGCAGGGACTTACCTGGGGGGTGGGACTGATACAGGTAGTTTGTTGGCCACTTCATAAGATACTCAGCTTTCGGTAGGCATCGCAGTAAAGGGGGCTGAGGGGATGCACCAGACGGGGAGCTGATGATCCGGGGAAGGGATGGGCCACTGCTTGGGGGAGCCAGACAGGGTTAGGGGCCTTGGGGCACTGCAAGATGCGTTTGGGTATGAGGTGGTCTCCTGGGTTGTAGCAGGCAATAATTTAGAAAAGGGGATTTTGGTTTACATGACGCAGTTTTATTTATAGGGGCGGGGAGACGTTTTTGCACGTCTGGAGCAGGGAGCCAGCAAATGGTGGTCGTGTCGTAACACCACTGACAATATGACGATTTCTTCAAGGGCATCTGGGTGTATGGTAGTGCAGAACACAGGAGACGCAATGATATTGTCCCGGTGGGGCAGCAGACACGGGTGCATTGGCTGTGGTGATGGGCTGTTAGTGTCTGGCTTGTTTGGCGGGACTCCCTTAAGGAGAAGTACGATTCCTACGCCTGGGGGCTGTCACAGAGGTGACATCAGGAGGGCTGTTGGGGGGGGGAGTGGGAGACTGGGGAGATAGGGAGTATAGTAGGGTGTGTTGTGACGTTATAGGTACAGAAGGAGGGTTTAGGCGGGGGTTTTGAAGAGACTGGTGATGGAGGGGGAAGGGACATAATCCTTACAGGACTAATCATTCTTTTTCTGCTGCAGGTAGTGGGAGTTGCCTGGGATCCTGGGTGGTCGCCTGGACAGGCGGACATTCTCCCGAATGTTGGGCAGCAACAGAGGCGACATAGCGGGTGTACAGATGTCACCGGGCGGGGAACGCAGTCATTGGGATGTGTGATGATTGGGGGGGAACAGTGGAATTGAATCAGGGTGAGAATTGCGGCCAGTGAGAGTGACTTTGTGTCATACGATATGGGAAATTGCTCCGATACAAGGAAAGGTGTGGGAGAGAAAGTACTCAGGAAAATAGCCGGTCTGGTTTTTACTCAGAGATGCATGGCAGGGGATATGGTTCAATGACAGGGAACTTGGGAAAGTTGGTTATGGGGAAGCACTGCGCCTTGCAATGGATGGTCTCTGGGATGTCTTGCATGCTTACAAGGAAATGAGGATGGTCCTGGAAATGTTACTTGTTTACAAGGGACACAGGAGTAAGGGTGGCTGGTCATCCACCGATGGTGCCTTGCAGAGGAGGGATTTTTGGGGGCTGTTGAACATGCTTAACAGCTAATGGCCCACAGGTAATAGGACTGTTTGAGGGGACATGGGGTGGTTTTGTTTAGGGATGGGCCACTTTTCATGGATGGGGATTGCCCTGGAAATGTTACTTGTTTACAAGGGCCACTGGCTTTATGGGTGGATGGTCGTCCACCGATGGTGCCTTGCAGAGGATGGACTTTGGGGGCTGTTGAACATGATTACAAGGGAATGGCCCGCAGGTAATGGGACGGTTTGAAGGGACACAGGTGGTCTTGTTTGGGTTTGGGACACTCTTCATGGATGGGGGATTGGCCTGGAAATGTTACTGGTTTACAACGGACACTGGCTTTACGGGTGGATGGTCATCCACCGATGGTGCCTTGCCAAGGATGTATTATGGGGGCAGTGGAACAGGCTTACAAGGGGATGGTCCGCAGTTAATGAGACGGTGGGAAGGGAAAAAGGTGGTTGTTTGTGATGGTGCATTTTCCACGGACGGGGTTTGTCCGGTAAATGTTGCTTATTGACACAGGCCACAGGTCTAGGGTGGATGGTCGTCCACCTGGTGCCTTGGGGGGTGGGGGAGGCGTTAGGTGCACGCGAACTGGAGGAACAGGTAGTCCTACTTAGAATAGGTGCACCTTTCGCAGTCTGGGGTGTCCCGGCAATAGTGAACTTTATATGGGACCCAGGTTTAGGGGATGGATGGTCGTCCACAGGGTGTCGGAAGGTAGACTGGCTGGAGGGTGGGGCAGGGAACCGTCCCTGGTTGGCGGTACTTGGAAGGGGTGGTGAGTCACGTACGGTCGGATCCCCTTGGGGGGGAGAACGGTACACAGGTGACTGATAGCAGACGCGGGAAGCAATGACCAATGAAGGAAATTCAACAGAGGATGCTTGGAGGGCAAGTGAAGGTGAGAAGGGGGAGAGGAAGGAGGTCACCGAGTGAATGGGGGAAAAAATGGCTTTTTACGCTTCAAGTAACAGCGTGGAGTGTGGTTCTTGCGCGATGACGGCCCCCGGGGGAAGTGAAGGTCGCAGACCAGTCTTCCCCGGGGGAAGTGAAGGTCGCAGACCAGTCTTCCCCGGGGTATAAGCGCAACGGCCGGAAGGACAAGGTGGGGGTGGGATCATGGTAGTGAAGGAGGGGGCGGGAGTTGGGAGGGTATATAAGGTGGCAGGAGAGGAAGATCCGGTCTCTTCCTGACACCTGAGCACCACCGGGGGGAAAATAAAAAGTTTGGCCACCCACGCACCCTACAGGCGTTAAGCGAAGGGTTGGGGTATATTTTGGACTGAGCGTGCCAGTTTAGGACAGGTTGCAGAGCAGAGGCGTTACGGTACTTTGGAGGGGTGGTGAGTCACATATGGGCGGATCCACCCCTCGGGGGGGGGAGGACGGTACACAGGTGACTGATAGCGGGCACGTGAAGCAATGACCAATGAAGGAAATTTAACAGAGGATGCTTGGAGGGAAAGTGAAGGTGAGAATGGGGAGAGGAAGGAGGTCACCGAGTGAATGGGGGAAGAGTCTAACAGGTGAGATGGTTTTGAGAATGGATGAAAGGAGAATGAGTCGGTATGGGATGGGGAAAGTATATTTATTGCTTTTATGTACTGTCGTATAAAGTCTAAATGATTGCAACCTTGTCCTAATAAAATGGCCTTTTACGCTTCAAGTAACAGCGTGGAGTGTGGTTCTTGCGCGAAGAGCCAGCTCATAGCATTCACATGGTGGGGAAATCAAAGACGATTGCACAACGCACGAGGATTGCTCGCACCAATGTAAACAAAACTTTCATTAACTCCTCAAACGTTTGTCATAACCGGTGGATACACATTTGATGTTAGGCCAACCAATACGGTTTGGAAGAATCACTCCTGTGCTAATGTAAATATGCAACTATTTTCAAAGTGACATGCACGTACTGAAAGAAGTGAGACGTTTCTTTAAAAAATAATTTTCGTCACAGTCAAACGTCAATTGTCCGTACATTCGAAAATATTTTTGAAAAAACTAACAAAAAGTGCTCAATCCTATCTTCACTACTGAAATATCAATATCACTAAAACATTTTTAAAAAACTCGCAAATAAAAGTGTACATGACACTCACCCAGGATAAAAGATAAATAACTGGAGGAGAGCCACCAGGAATCATTGTCAAAGTATCGCTGTGAGAAACCGAGGGACTCAGTGTGAACTTTGCCAATCTTGAGATAACATTTATTCCAGGGACGCAGTTTAATCGACCTCAGCCACCAACATACATCAGCAACTAATCAATGTCGAAAGTTTAGGTAAACGAGATCAGAGTATTCAACAGGGACTTGGAGCTCGAGTTTCACCAAAAGCACAGAAGAAATACCAACCATCTCCCCTCGATCAAACCATTTTTATTCATTTAAACAAAACATGCTATCAACAGTTAATTGAAAAATAAGTAAAACAAGCATTTGCAATGCAATAGGTCTCGCATTAGTAAAAGTTTGAGTTTTTGGCGTAGCAAATATTAATGCAACATTACTAGCTCAAATGTTATTAATGTAGACCTATAGAGTGTAGTGTGGTACAGTGAAGTGGTGTAGTATAGACTAGAGGAAATTAATATAGAGTGTAGTGGAGTGCAGTACTTTAGCGTGGAGTGGTGTTGTGTTGAGTAAAGTGGAGGAAAGTTTATAGAGTGGGATTGTGTGTGCTTGTATTATGATAAAATTTAGTAATATTATGTAGGAATAAACGTATGAGAAATATAGGTACGTTTTTAGCAATTTCTGTGTTACAGGAGGGTTGACTTTGATTTCCAGGACAAGCAGGCCAGTGGGAGGAGTTGGGGGTGTGGTGACATGATTGTTCTGAAGATCAGATGCTTAGAAATATAACTTGAAATAGCCTGGAAAGAATAGACAGCTGAAATGAGGCTTAAGGACGGTTTCATGGATAGCATTCAGATAGATCACAGACGGAAGGTGAAATGCAATTACAAATGCTACAGAGGGTTTTGTGCCTAGGAGGCCCAGAGGGGTAGGGCGGTTTGTGCATAGTTTGATCTATGAATTGGTGAGGGGATTGTTTATAGGCGGTAAGGGGAGCTATATTTGACAGTCTTTTGTTGTGATTGCGCTATTTTACCTAAATGACAAGGTCCTCACAACACGTTTCTGATTTACGCTTGTTGAGCCACAACTAACAGGATTATTCTTATCTGAGTTTGTATAGCCTTCCAACTTTTCATGCTATTTATTCCTGCTTGCAGCCCTAGAAAACATATTAATTATGTGGCTGCTATCTGAAATGAATCACTTCAGTCATAACCGCCCATCTCTCATGTAATGTGTGACACCTTCAGCCAGTAGTGGTTTTTACTTCAATACCACTACTCCTGCTGGGATTTTTTTTAACCTACACTTACAATGTTACGATAAAAAAAATTAAAGTCTCATAAAGTAACAGGCAGTTGTTTGAAAAGTCATGATTACTGATAAGACGTTACATGGAAATACTTGGCAGCTCTGTTTATGGTGGTACGAACCAGCAAATTGGTGATTGCAATGCAGGTGCAGAGAAGGGTCCTTATTAGGCTCTCCAATTTTGGCCTTCACCCTCAGGGTGAAAATAAAAATCTTCACTTTGCAGCATAACCATCCTTCACAGGCTTCGATATAACTTCCAAGAGACTCGTTTTACTTTTTTCACAGTCTCCTGTCAGAATTGAAGCATTTTCAATATCATATACAACGAAGCCGTAGTAGTTGCTTATTTATTTTATGCAACTAACAACCATTGACAAAGCCAATAGTCCCGGCTTGTTGTAGGAGTAATGTTACTTGTATTATATATCTAGATGCTGTGACAAAAGCAACAAAACACAAGTCAGGCAGCACACTATGCTAAACACCGATCGATTTTTAGCTTACGTGTTTTAAAGCAGTTTTAAGCCACAGCCATTGGCCAGGCCCCTTTGAGAGACCCCACCCAGTTTTTTCATCCCACTTAAAGCCCTGACTGTATGGTACCTGCATTTCTATCGAGTTTTCTCCCCACCTGTGTGTGGATCTGAAACACCAAAATACACTCTGGCGCTGCTCTTGAAAGTTCCACCGTATTTCTTATCAAGTCGTTTCTTGGTCCATCCGTACCACAGGCAGGACTCCAAGCTGCCCGCACCATTCCCGGGGACGATCGCTGCTTCACTGGGGATTCTTGGACCATTTTCCTCATGAACCATATTACTTGCACAGAACATGCATACCATTTACTGCAAGAGCTTAGAGAAGAAGACAGAAAGAGTCCGAGCCCACACAGTGATGCGAAAGGTCCAACAACGAGAAGTTTACAGAGTGCTCAGCACCGGACACCGCAAACTGTGCAGTCAGTACCATTTAGGACTGAAAAGAGAAAGAAAAAAAATAAATTAACAAACAGACTGGGACATCTTTCCCTAAAATATAAAATGCAGAAAATAAGAAAGGTACGCTGCCATTTTGTGAAAGTATGAGCAGGCGTTGTGCTGAAACATTAAGCACATCACCCAGGACGAGGTGACGGGCTGCGAGCCACAGGCGACATTGTTAAAAGTGTGCGCCCGTGTTATGGATAAAGCGCTGTAGGTGTTCTGGGTAAAATAAAATGTGTTTCAAAAATAAAAGCAGGCAAAAAAGCACGGTGTGCCTTTTGTAAAAACAAAATGTTTTAGCTACACGATAGCCCATTGCATCATGCCGCTTCTTTTGCATGTTGGAAGCGGTACAACATAAGGTGTGCCCGCCGGTTGGTATAAAAACAAGCAAAACAGAAAGCAGCTCCACATCCGGGCCGGGAGGGCAAAGGCTGCCCGCGCATGCGCGGTACCAGTAAGTTTTGCATGCCCAGTGGCGGCGCGTGCAGCCGGTGCAGACAGCGCCTGTCCCCTTCCGGAGCTCCCGTGGTGAAGAGGGAGCCCCGGCGCCAGAGAGGAAGTGCGGGAACTGAAGTCCCGGGTCCCAGGAGGGGGCCCGGGTGAAGAGCGGCAGATAGCTGTGCGGGACTCTCATGCCTAAGGAGAGAGCCTCGCGTCGTGCTTGCAGTAGTGGAGCTGGAGTGCTCCGGAAGCGCCGCAGCCAGCCGCCGTTCAGGAGGATTCCCCCCCGCAGACCGGGTGAGTGGGGGATTCTCCAAGGCAGTGTCAATGTTTGTTTCCTGAGCGGACGCGCCGGTGCGGGCCGCTCCAACGAAAGGGCGAGTTTAAAAAAAAAACTAAAGTAAAACTGCATACTGGCTTGCGAGGGAAGGGGGACAGGAGATGTGCACACCGCGTGGCTGTAAGCACGTACACCAACTCAAATCCGCCAAAAGTCTGCGGGTGCCCATCTCCTGTCCCACTTCCGAGGCAAGTCAGCAACAATAGATCTCGCTGGCGGACAGCAGCGCTTCGCGCTGCGTTCGCAGGCGAGACCTAAAAACAACAAGAGTATTTGGTACCAGGAGGTTGATGAAGACCGCAACAAAACCTGATCACTAGGAAAACAATCAAGTAATGACAAACTGATAAAAATTGTTGCACCGAGTAATCCTGCGAATACGTAGGTTTCTGTCTCACATGTTGCATCATGGAATATATAAACTTTCAACAATATTTTGCTTGTTTTACCACACAATAGTCCTTACCATACATCAGCCCTTGTTTTTTTCACTGTGAATTTTACACCAACGCTCTTTGCTTATCCAACCATTTGAACAATACTATTCTACTCCATCCAAATGTGGCCATCAGTAGTTTTATTCCATTATTGAACAACTTAGGGCCTGATTTGGATCTCAGAGGATGGATTACTCCGTCAGAATGGTGACGGATAACTTGTTTGCCGAAACAGTGATGGCTCCTCGAGGGAGTGCTGCGGAGCGGTGTGGGGGGTGGGGCAGGGTAGGGGGTAGTAAATTACGGCATACGGTAGAACAGAGTTAAGTAACTAAATATATAAATAAAACAAATTACATTGCAAGCGCTGCATTGCCATTTGCCTAGTGACAGTCATCGTGGGTGTGGCAGGCTTCATAAAGCCAGCCACGCCCTGAGCTCACTGCTCACTATTCTCTGGAGTGCTTTAGATGTGGAGCTGTCTTCTCCGTTTTCGGCAAGACATCTTCTTGGTTTGAGGGCGTGTCTGTCAGCCCCGCTGATTTCCTGTGGCGGTGAATGGTGCGGTTCATTTGCCTTTTAGCGGCCAGCTCTGAGTTGCAGTAGTTGTCATGACCTATTCCTGCGTTCCGAGTTCTGCTCATGTAGTTGTTCATAGTAGGTCTTCAGAGTAGGTCGTACTCTGTCCGGTAAGGGGAGAATAGAAGATAATCTGAGGGTTGTGATATTAAAACACCAGAACATTTATGATTAATGTATGTTTGTGTTTTATTCCAGTGTGCTTAAAATTCGATTTTAATACTTGATGTGCACAACTGTTTTGGGTATTCATTATGATTTGGACAATAATTAATACATTAAGGAAGAAGAGAAAGCAAAAACCAGAGTCTGATTCGATGCCTATATCAGAATGTCTACCTATGTGATTTAGGGTTACAGTTTACGTTATTCCTCATTAAAAAAGAGTCACACATAAAGTGATTGTTTGGCTACAGCACTTTTCTTCTCAATGGTGAGGTTTTCATAAACCTTATTGTTGTGTCCACATAACTATTCAGCACCAAATGCTCATTGGTGATATTATAAATATATATAGTGTTTATTGTTTTAGGTACAGTTTTATATGTTTATTTGTGAGTAACATTTGCTTTACAGGTCTCCTTCCCCGCTGTTCACTTCCCAATTCCCTTCCCCTTGCTTGAACACTCCAAGACACTGTAGTGTCATACTAATTTAGAGTTGGAGGTGTCAAGAGGTTGGTCTCTTGTGGCTTAACGTGCAGATTCCCAGGAAGGACAACCCTTCTGAATAGTGAGCCAACAAAATGTATTCCTCCCGGTCTGCACGGGAAGTTACAATGGCCACCTTAGATGACCTCATGAAGGTAATTCAGCAAATGAGAGGGATTTAGCAGAGACTAAGCCTGCTACTGCAAATCTCTCCGATAAAGTGGATAGGTTACAACTACACTGGACGGGGCAACGCTCCCTCCAACTACCATCACACCTTCCCGGTCTGATTTACAGCCTCCCACTAATATAGCTGTATCATTCCTATGCAAATCCCATTGGCAGCTCCTGAATGCTTTTCAGGAGATTATATCAAAATAAAACATTTTCTTACACAAGTAGAATTACATTTCGCTTGCCAGGCTAGTGCATTTCCAGCCACACAGTCTAGAATAGCGTTCATAATTTCCTATCTCTCGGGTGATGCCACCACCTGGGCAGTTCCTGGGCTGTTGCCCTTGTGCAACCGGATAGTCCACTGTCATATAATTGGCTGAGGTTTGTAGAGGAATTTGAGAAGGTATTTGACCATTGTGCTGTCACACTATCAGCTGATAGAGAGTTGTTAGAACTCAAACAAGGAAACAAAGGATTTGATTACATGTTTATCTCATTTTAATCATTTAATTAAATAGACCCTTAACCTACTTCTTGTCCTGAGTTGATCAATCTCACATTACATTTGGATCATCATTAGCAGAGAGAGAAGGAGATCGGAAAAAAGGTCGACCAAGAGTACAACAGCTAACCACAGAGACAACATCGGAACCAATGGACATTGGAACTATGCGACAACCTTTAACAAAAGATGAGAAAGAAACCAGGCAACGGAATGGACAATGCTTTTATTGTGGTCGTAAGGGCCACTTTGTAGAAGAATGTCCCATAAAACCAAAAAGTAAAATGCTGATTCCAAAGAAAATTGTGGCAGCAGTGGATACCATGATGCAAAACTGACTTGCCCAAGATGTTTGGAAAGGGATCTCTTGGGTACGCCTGCTTTCCCTTCAGTCAACTCATGTGTGACAAGTTATAGGGCTAATTTCTGATTGTCAGTGAAAATAGTTTTATATGTTGTAGAACATCAGGTGCTATTGGACTCAGGAGCTATGGGGAATCTCATGGACTTTGAAACAGCACATTTACAAAGTCCATTTGTTAAGAAAGACATACCTGAAATAGTAAAAGCAGTGGACGGAAAGTTTTTATCAGGGGGTCCAATGACTATGCAAACCATTTTGGTTCACATGACTTGCAGGGATGTCACAGACCAAATACATTCAGAAAATCTTCTAATTGACCTCATTCAAGCTCCACAATATGGGTTTTACTTGGAATGCCATAGCTTTGTTAACATAATCTGTTCATCAATTGGCAAAAACAAGAACAAGAACCCCGCTTTCAATCAGTTCATTGTTTAAAACATTGTTTTTCACAAGCAGAAGCTACGAATATGAACGAAGCACAAGGATATAGCCACGGCTGCTGAGAAAGATATCTTGTTGCGTTCCCAGTACTCCAGTACTCCAATTTTATTGATGTCTTTAGTGAAACAAAAACGGCCATGTTACCACCACATAGGGATGCCAGATTGCCA
This sequence comes from Triturus cristatus, assembly GCF_964204655.1. Classification (NCBI taxonomy): domain Eukaryota; kingdom Metazoa; phylum Chordata; class Amphibia; order Caudata; family Salamandridae; genus Triturus; species Triturus cristatus. Next base: position 1,174,002,803 of record NC_140590.1, on the reverse strand, counting down.
GATAGACTTGGTACCTGGATCCTGTGTACCTAATTGTCGTATTTATGCTTTGTCAGAACCAACACCTGGGACAGCACCTTGATCAATTTTTGGAGAATGGTTTCACAAGCCCTTCATGCTCTCCAGCAGCATCTCCACTTTTCTTCATCCCTAAAGCAAATGGGGAGCTAAGAATGTGCATTGACTAGTAGGGCATTAAACAAAATCACAATATAGAGCAAGTATCGTCTACCTGGTGTTATTGGACCAAGTCAAAAGAGCAGTGATTTACACTAAATTAGACCTCGGAGGTGCATATCACGTGGTTCAAATAAGAGATGAAGATGAGTGGAAGACAGCTTTTAAAACACGGTATGGTCTTTTTGACTATCTTGTAATGCCCTTTGGTGTTTGCAATGCTCCTGCTCCATTTCAATTCTTTTCAAACTATATATTACGGGAATATCTGGACATTTTTGTCATCGTAGATATAGATGGCATTTTGATATATTCTGAAAGTGTAATCATCCATGAAGTTCATGTAAAGAAGATGTTGACTACCTTACAGGAACATCAATTGTACTGCAAGTTAAGTAAATGTGATTTCCATATTACACAAGTTGAATTTCTGGGTGTAATTTTGACCACATATGGAAGGAGAATGACTGAAAGAGAGATTCAAGCAGTGTCAGAGTGGCCCATCCCTAAATCAGTACGAGACGTACAATGTTTTCTTGGCTTCACCAATTTTTATTGGCAGTTCATCGATGATTTCTCTCTAGTGGCATCCCCCATTACAAGTTTGTTACGCAAAAAAAGCTTACGTTTGAGTGGTCACCTGAAGCGGATAAAGCTTTTCAACAATTATTAAACGCCTTCACTGCTGCACCCATCTTAGCCCATCCCGATCTCAGTGAACCTTTTATTATGGAGGCCGAGCCTTCTGAGGTTGCAATCGGAGCCATTTTGTCACAAAGAAATCATGATACCGGCCAACTCCACCCAGTGCCCTATATTTCACGAAAATTGAACAGTGCAGAGCATAACTACACTATTGCGGAAAAAGAGTTGTAGGCCATTTGGGATGCTTTCAAGGAGTGGCAAGATTATCGTTTGGGGGCCAAGTTTACGGTTACTGTATATAGTGACCATAGAAATATTTAGTGTATGAGTTCTGCCCGTGTCTTGACACTTCGTCAACTGCGCTGGATGATGTTCTTTGCAGAATATGATTGTCTTGTTACGTACAGACCTGGACTCGAGAATAAAAAAGCTGACGCTCTTTCCAGAAAAGATTCCTCATTGCACAGTATCACGAGAGAACCACAATTCATCATGGATCTTATTAGAATTCTATGTGTTTTATCTGCAAAACAATTTTTGGATAAAATCATTGAACAATTTCCTATTATGTCTTGGGCAGAATGGATTAAGAAAGATAAAAAACAAACTGTAGTGTGAGGATTACCATTTTATGGGAGAAAAGTATAACTTCCTACAATGGAATTGCCAAAAGCTGCTTTCCATTGGTTGCGTTCGGTTCCAACGGTTGGACATCCAGGACCTAACAAAATGTTTGACAATATGCAAAGCAGTTTTGGTAGCCTAGTATGAAAAAGAACATTACTCAAATGGTTCGAGACTGTGAAACTTGTGCAAGAAGTAAGGTAGACCATAGTAAACATAAAGGCATGTTGTAACCAATGTTCCCTCTAATTTTCTTTCTCTGTGTGTGGCAACAAAGGTGTGTTGTGCACTGCAGCTACGGCTGCGTGCACTGAAGATAAGCAAAAAAACATAATACTCAAGCATGTGCCGTGTACTAGCTACCAAAATAGGTGGCATAGTAAGGGTGCCATGGCCCTAATGCAAACCAGTAAAAAACAGAACACCCCCAAACACTCACACTCTCTGCTGGGTTGGTATTTAAAGACACCCATTACTGGGGCGCAAAAGGCTCCTTGTACCACTGGGCATAGGTGCCACTGCATCTTGTGTCCTAATCATTCTACTTGTAAATCCTCTCTATTTGCTATCTCCATGCCCCTATTATCTCCTCCTCACATCTTTTTTATCTCTGTTCACTTCCACTTGATCTACTAGCTTGTCCTTATTGCCTTCCTCCCTTTTTTAGATTTTTTTCTCTCCTTGCTCTTTATTAAAATCCCACATTTCTTTTTCTATTTCCGCTCTGCTCAACCTTTCCCTTATTCTATCTCCTCTCTTCAATCTATTTCCTACTCTTCTCTCTCCCACAAAGTCTCTCTAATCTTCCTGTTATTTCTCATTCCACCGTTACGCAAATCTATATCTTGAGTATGCTTCTCTCTCATATTGCTTCTCTTGTTGGCTCCAACCTCCTTGAATGCCACCTCTTTATCCCCTTTTTTTAATTTTTTATGTTTACAGATTTATATATCGCAAACTCGACCCAAAGGTATTGGAGCGCTTTACATGAGCACCGGTTACGTTACACAAGAACACATTCATTTTTTTGGTAGGCACAGGGAGAATAAGTGATTTGCCCAGAATCCCAGGATGTGCAGTCGACCCAGAGGCTTGAACCTTGGTTTCCCAGCTCCAAGTGAAGGGTGTCAGAGCACTTTCCATCACACACACATTACACAGAAACAAACAATAATACGTGTGTAAATCAGTGTGTAGGAAATGTTACATAAGAGAGAGGATTACAAGGTGTACCAGTTACAAGTCATCTACAATGGAAGGCAGCATAATTTAAGAGTGGTGTGGAGAAGTGCAAACTCAGGATTTGAAACGTAACACCATGGTTGGGTGTTCTCTTTACAAATTACAATTGTTTGCTGCCCATACAAATCCTTTTTGCAACATTACGATAATGAAAGACTGGGGAAAAAACAATAACACTCTAATATATCCCTTACAGTTTGCATGCACTCTTTGCTAACAGTTAATAGCATGCTGCTCTATTTTAGGATTTTAACTTCTAAACTGCAAGTAACTAAAGGTCTCTCTAACAAAAGCAGTAACCCTCTGAGCTATCTTCATAAATACAGTTCTGTGGTTTGCAGGGTACTTGTCCTTTGCATCCACACCCTCTCATTGCAGTGAGAAACACATTTGTACCGATGTGCGGTCTAGTAGTGGGGAGGGCGGATCGTGGGCGGAGCGAGGGAAGAGGAAGGGGCGAGGAAAGGGAAACGGGGAGTTAGAGTAGGGACGTGAAAGAGAGAGGTTGAATAAAGAAGCCTCTCCGAACCTACTGTGTCTGTCGTCATTGAAGGGCGCTGCAGGGGGACACGACAGCTGGCGACGAGGGTGGGATGAGCAGTGGACTCTCCCGGACCCGACAACGTAAACATTTAAGGAACCCCCCCCGCGGGAGAACTGCTTCGCAAAAGACGATCTCGACACATGAGAGCCCCCCCCCCCTGCGCAGGAGACTCGAAGATACGCGTGCGAGCAGCAGTGAGGCCCCCCCCCTACCTGGCACAAGCGGCAGGCTCCAGGAGTGGGTGAGTGAAGCTTCAGCACGCTGCAACAAGCAGAAAGCAAGGCTCGAGCCCCACGTGTGCAGTGACCCGGCGGCCATCTTCAAGTCAGGCAGCCTTGGAGGGACATCCCCATTGAAGTGAATAGGCGGCCATCTTGAAGTCAGGCGCCCAGAACAAATTTAAACAAGCACAAGCCAATGCAAACAAGCACGAGCTAATGCAAACTAAGGAACAAACAGACACGAGCAAGGCCACAGCAAGCCTGAAAGCACACAAGCATAAGAAACAGCAAGAGTGAAAGCTGAATACAACCAACAAGTACAAGTCAAGGCGAAACAAACAAGCACGAGCTAATTCAGACAAGTGAACAAGCAAGCACGAACACTGCCCACACAATGTCGAACAACGGATCACCGACCCGTCAGGAAGTGAAGCCAATCGTCATGGGTCTGTCACACTTGCGCCCTCCGGAGCCTCTGGCGCTCGTCGTCGGTAGCAGTATGGGCCCCCGTTGGGAGGAATGGATAGAGGACTTTGAGGACTACATCAAAGGTTCCAAAGTACTCGGAGATGAGGACCAGCTGATTGCACTCCGCAATCTAGTGGGGAAAGATGTCAGCAAGATGATCAAGGAAATTCCCGCAGCAGATGCAGGAACATACGCCAAAGTTCGTGAAGCCCTCGATAAAAAATTCATACACAAGAAAAATGTGGACTATGAGCGGTACGTGTTTCAGCGGGCGCGACAAGAGAAAGATGAGATAATGGGCGCCTACATTACGCGGCTTCGGCGGCTAGCGCGTCACTGCGACTTTGAAAGGTTTTCAACGGATGATGCCATACGCTTGCGCGTGATCGACGGCTGCCAGTCGGAGACACTTCGACGAAAACTGCTAAAGAAGACCCACACACTGGACGAAATAGATGAACTCACAAGAGTGCACGACCAGGCTGAGGAACATGCCAAGTCCATGGAGTCGGGGTGCACGGAGCGCAAGGAGCTTGCGTGTCAAGTACGCACCGGTCGTCCCCGCCGGGGGTCGAAAGAGCGCGAGCGACATGCCCGACCATCGTCGCGCCGCCGCTATCCAGAACATCGGCGGCCTGACTCGGGAAGGAGGAGCAAAAGACACGATCACACGAAGAAATCGGCCGCAAGACGGTGCTACCGATGTGGATACGACTTTCCACACAGCGGAACATGCCCGGCCATGGGGCAACAATGCCGCAAGTGCGGCCGGAGCCATCACTTTGAAGCTATGTGCGGGGAGTACCGCCGCGAGAAAGACAAAGACAAGACCGCGCCTGAGTCGTCGCGAAGAGACACCCGCCGGCACCATGTGCGAGCAGTCCATGTCCGTCGGAAGTCGTCATCAAGGTCTTCCCACTCCAGCAGAGAGTCCCGGTCGTCCAGGTGGTCAAGGCGATCTCCGTCTCGAGACTCAGGGTCATCTTCGGACGAACAAGAGTATTCGGTAGAGTACGCGAACATGATCGCTGACCCGGACCAACTCAAAAAGTACCCCCGTTTGGACATCAGCGTGGGTGGCCACAACACGAAGTTCGTGATGGACAGCGGGGCGTCGCTGAATTACATCCCAGTGACTGAATACCGGAAGATGAACCCTCGCCCCCGACTGAACCCTGCGCATGTCCGTGTCTACACCTGGATGTCCAGGGAACCACTTCCGTGTCTTGGGAAATTTCCGACTGTACTGAGGCACCAAACGACATCAGTCCCCGCGGTGATACATGTCATCGAGGGGCCGGAAGCGGACTGTCTCCTCAGTCTCCCAACGGCCGAACGGCTAAGACTGGTTGAAATTCTATATCGCGTCACCGATGACAGTGACACCGTCCGCAAGTTCCCAAAACTGTTCACAGGAGTCGGCAAAATGAATAGAGGCCAGATCCGCTTGCATATTGATGAACAGGTTCGGCCGGTTGCCCAGCACCCCAGAAAGGTTCCTTTTCACCTTCAACAGGCTGTAGAAGATGAACTGCAAGACCTCCTGACAGCCGACATCATCGAGCGTACGGAGGGCCCCACGCCGTGGGTTTCACCAGTGGTGATCGTCCCAAAGAAAGGAACTCCAGGGAAAGTCCGACTCTGTGTGGATATGCGCATGCCCAACACAGCTATCGAGAGAGAACGACACCCTGGACCCCATCTGAGTGACATGATAGCCGCACTAAATGGTGCGCGCGTGTTTTCCAAACTTGACCTCAACAAGGGGTACCATCAACTGGAACTCCATGAAGATTCTCGGTACATCACAACGTTCGCGACGCACCTGGGGCTGTTCCGGTATAAACGACTGAACTTTGGCATATCATCAGCTGCCGAGATATTCCAAGAAGCCATCCGGCAGACTATCCATCACATCCCCAACACGCTGAATTACAGCGATGACATCTTAGTGTATGGGGCAAACATTCAAGCGCATGACACAGCCCTCGACAGAGTCTGCCACGCGCTATTGGACGCAAACCTAACTCTCAACAAGGAGAAGTGCGAATTCCACCAAGAAAAGCTGAAATTCTTTGGGCACGTCTTCTCTAGTGCAGGGATGAAGCCGGACCCGGACAAAGTGAGCTCGCTGAATGACACCAAGAGTCCACGGGATGTCAGCGATGTGCGGTCCTTCCTAGGGATGGCGAGCTACTGCTCGCGGTACATCGAAGACTACGCCACTATCAGTCACCCCCTCCGGAGATTGACCAAACAAGGCCAGGCATTCGAGTGGACTTCAGAGTGCGAGCGAGCATTTCGAGACATCAAACAAGCGGTGGGAAGAGCCGACAGCCTGGCGTACTTCAGCCCGGACCGGAAAACTGAGATCACAGTGGACGCCAGCCCCGTCGGTCTCGGGGCCATCTTAGCCCAATACGATAAGGACACTGACCAGCGTCATATAGTGGCCCATGCCAGGCGAAGTCTCTCAGACACAGAGAAGGCCTACTCCCAACCCGAGAAAGAGAGCCTCGCGGTAGTATGGGCCTGCGAACATTTCCACGTATTCATATATGGAAAACACTTCACCATGGTGACAGACCACCAAGCGCTTGTCACCATCTTTGGGAACCTGCGCTCCAAAATGCCACCCCGCATCGAACGATGGGGACTACGCCTGCAAGAATATACTTTCACTATTGTCCACAAACCAGGAAAGTCGGCCAACCCAGCTGATTACATGTCAAGGCACCCCGAAGCTACCCACCGTCCCACTCCGTCTGTAGCTGAGGAGTACATCCACTTCGTAGTGGCCCAGGCACGGCCGCCGGCTGTTCCCCTGGAAGCCATCCAACAAGCCACCTCGCAGGATGAGCTGCTACAAAGAGTGATTCACCGGATACGAACACATCGGTGGAGACAGGACGATGCACCTGAGGAGAGTGACCCAGAGAAGTGCCAAGAGCTACAGGCGTTTAAGAATGCGAGGAACTATCCGTCACAGCGGAAGGGCTGCTCCTGAGAGACCACCGGATCGTCATCCCACAGCACCTGCGCCAAGGAGTCATCAACTTGGCCCATGAAAGCCACCGAGGCGTGGTTGCGACCAAGAGGGCCCTTCGTGAACGTGTCTGGTTCCCGTTCCTTGACAAAATGGTAGAACGTACCCTCAAAGACTGTCCGCAGTGCCAAGTAGTGGGGCGCGGTGATCCTCCAGCTCCGCTCCAAATGACACCACTACCATCAGGAGTGTGGCAGGAACTAGCCATGGACTTCTACGGCCCAATGCAGTCGGGCAAGTACGTGCTGGTGATTGTTGATGAGTACTCGAGATTCCCCATCGCTCAATTTGTCCCGTCCACCGGAGCAACTGCTACGCTCGCCGTCCTCGACGAAGTGTTTGCAGCGTGGGGAGTACCCAAAGTAATGAAGACGGACAATGGCCCACCGTTCAACGGGCAGGAGTTCAGCGACTTCATGAAAGTAATGGATATCCGACACCGGCGAATAACACCACTATGGCCTCAGGCCAACGGCACTGTTGAAAGATTCATGGCCACCCTCAAGAGAACTTTCCAGCAGGCTGTGCTTGATAGAAAAGACATGCAAACAGCCCTCAATGACGTGCTCCGTTCATACCGAACGACACCACATGCCACCACAGGCAAATGCCCAGCGACACTCATGCTGGGGCGGCCCATTCGGACACGAATACCCACCTGGGAAGGAGCATTACGACCTGTGTCCCCAGGTCGCGTCCATCAAGAAATGGTGACCACCGACAGAGCTCGCAAAGAGGGCATGAAGACGTATGCTGATGGTCGTAGGCGAGCCCGATCGCTCTCTTTCCGAGAGGGAGACTGCGTGGTGGTTAAGCAGGAGCAATGTAAGAAAACGGACAGCAGGTTTCGAGCAGAGCCGCTGACAGTCACCCGGCAAAAGGGAACCATGCTGACGGCAGAATCAGACCGGAGACGCATCACTCGAAATGTGTCTCATTTTCAGAGATGCAGCTCGGCTCTGCAGGATGCGCTAGAGTCACAACTCCAGCCTCCGAGAACTGACCAGACTGAACTGCGAGGTGAGACTGTTACTGGCCCAGAGGAGAGAAGCGAAGGTAACACTGCTGTGATTCCAGAGGGCCGGTCTCTCAGACCACGACAGACAATTCGCCAGCCACGTCGGCTGATTGAAGAGATGTAAACATTTTGTAAGTTTGTTCTGCTAACAAAGGGGGAGATGTACCGATGTGCGGTCTAGTAGTGGGGAGGGCGGAGCGTGGGCGGAGCGAGGGAAGAGGAAGGGGCGAGGAAAGGGAAACGGGGAGTTAGAGTAGGGACGTGAAAGTGAGAGGTTGAATAAAGAAGCCTCTCCGAACCTACTGTGTCTGTCGTCATTGAAGGGCGCTGCAGGGGGACACGACAACATTCACTTATGTTTTGTTTCAAAATGCCTGCTAGGGGCCTCTTCGAACAATGGAAGCAGCCCCTTTGTCATTTTATTGATTTAATTGGCCTCCTGCCTTGAAAGGGGACGCTTTCATGCTGCCCTTTTGTTATGTGTTGTCATCCTCGAAGGGAGAGCACGCGCCCACAAAGTGTCTGGGCCAGTGGTGTAGCTAGGGGGGGGCGGGGGGCGGTCGCCTCAGCAGTATCGGAATCAACAGGACACTAAATCATCATTGGCAGCCAAAGTGCGTTGCGCAGCATAACTAAGCCTTGATTGGCCAGTGTGTGTAAAAGCTACTCATTGCTCCCACCACCTGAGCTTATTTTGAAAGTGTACATTCCTGTTTGGGTCCGGGGCCATCAATCTGGTAGCGCTACCAATGACGGTGATGCAAACACGACCCTGCAAACATTTATCATGCAGAGCCCGCCCATGGCATACTTGTAAACTGTCCTGTTGTTTAGCGCGCTGCACGCACCAACACACGTGGTGACGTGCATGAATATCAACAGGCCACCACAAGCTGTTGACCCGAACCGACTCTCTTCCAGTCTCAGCCCAGAACCAGTGGTTCCCAATCTGTGCGCCGGGACGCCCCTGTGTGCCGTTAAAACTAGCCAGGGGCGCCGCAAACAGATGCACATCAATTTGGGAACCACTACACTAATCCCTTCCTTTTACAACGCTGCTACTTTGCTCTACGACCTAAGTTGAAACCCGTGCTTTCTGTTCTGCAAACTGAACTTTTTCCTTCCGGTGTACTGATCTCTTTAGTAGGTCACAGCAAGACAGCGCAGGGCGTGGAAATAGGCAGCGCTGACGGCCAGATGTAGAAGTTGCGCCATCAAGAGAGCCACTGCCAGCATCAGCCAGAGGTAGCCCACAAAGGTCAGCTTAATGGCCGTGCCAAGCGCAGATAGCATGGCCCAGGCAGCTGACTTGCAAAGGTAAGAAAGAGTGCGTGTGCCTCACTGTTTTATTAGAAAGGAGCAACGTGGACACGTGTTTGCTGTTACCAAGTGTGCGGGGCCTGCAGGTGGTGATTTTGTAAATGCAGTGGCATCATCTCATTCTGTGTTGTTAGCAATCAAATTGAATGAAAATATCAATGACTTTCTGAAGAGTTGTTCACACTTGCTCTGCAGTCCTAAAGCGAGGATATACCATGTACAAGTTCTGAGAGATAGAATACAAAAACCACATTTCCCCAAGAGCAAGAATTAAGAGTTTCTTGCATCAGTGGACTGCTTCAACTCAGCATATAACCAGTTTGTAAACTGTCCGTAATTTGTAGCCACACCTTGAAACAAACTACTTGTAGCAATCTAAATTTTAGATTTTCGTATTTAAAATGATTTTTGCCCTGTTGCTATTAGGTGTAGATTTTTAGCATTGTACAAGTGCACACGCAGTTGGGGTCTTTCAGATTATCCTAGAGTAACACTGTCCCCCGAGATGTTAGACTTGCTCCCAGTTAGTGACACTCGACGTATCTTCATATGCTGTTCCCTTTAGGGTTTCTTTTTTTATTGCACACAATCGCATTGCCCTGCGCAGAGTTAAGAGCATGCTTTGGATCTGCAATTATGAATGAACATATTCTAAGAAGCAAATAGGTCAGACTTTTTATGTAATTAATGTTATGTAACACAGGTGGACATAATGATGATTATGGTTTGTGATTTATTTTTGTACCTCTGTGTTTGTATGGATTTTTGAGTGCATAACAGGTACATTGCTTTATCCATGTAATGTATACATAGTTGAAATTTGGACTGATAGTGATACAGTTACGATGGGTCAGTTAAATTAAAACATGATCACTTTATCAACATAAAACAAGCTAGAATTGTAAAATCTGTTAAAAGAAAATTTGGATGGAATAATAGTAGAGGGGAGAGTGACAGCGGGACTCCTGCTGCGGCATTGACTAAGTGCTACTGGTACTTGAGGGGGATAGAGGTTCCACGGGTCAGCAAGTCCAAGATGACCAACTCCTTCCCTGGACAAACTGATGGGGCTTGAGGGGAGACGGTCAATCCCTCCACCCCGGGATGTAGAATGAGACTACTGGCATACTGAGTGAGCTTCAGTGGAGAAGCGAGAGCAGGCCCAGGATGACCACTACTCCATGTGCACAGTGTGTGCGCACTGCGGGCAGACAGAGAAGACAAAAAGTAAACACTTCATCTCTGAGACGCTGTAAGAGCACATCTGGCACACAGTGTCCAGCAAAGGCTGGATGGAAGGGCCTCTAGCACCTGCATCCGTGAATGTGCACACAGCTGTCACTGTGGGGCTGTAGGCAAGAGAGAGGCTGTATGATATTTTACCTTCATTGGCTTCACCCCAATTATTTTCAGGGAGAAAAATGGAAGTACTCCCAAGGCCATGGTTCCATCACCCCACCCGCAAAAAAAGAGTAACATAATGGGGAGCCACGGCCAACAGCCAATAGGTCAATGGAGCCGTGATTTGAAAAAGTTTAGGAACCACTGCCATTAGCGAGTGACTTGCTTCACGTGTCACTCTGACTGAGTCAGTTGAACCTCGGGCGCCTGGCTGGGGCAGGTCGTGTGAGAGTAATACTTTTACTTTCAACTCTCCTTGTGCTGCGTGCGGGTCGTTGGGAGATTCAAGCAACAGCAGGATCGTTTTCCCCTAGTTCATACACTGTTTTTTGAGGTGGCACTTCTGAAAAGATAAAATGCGCGTCACTCTGGGGGTGACGTTAGTGAAAGGAGGACAGTGCACCAAATAGAAGTGCTTTCTGTGTCATGTGTAGAGAGAGAGAGTGTGTTGCAGGCTCTGGCCTTGCCCTTGGACACGGTGACAAACCTTCACAGTAACGGGGAAAGTGTTTTAAATGGGCCTGCACATGTAAATATTCTTCTCTTCGGTAATGGAACATTATTTTGCAGTTTTGTAGCAGTGTAGTTGTGTTTAAAGCAGAAGAACGTTCCTTGTATATTGAGCAGTTTTGGGCAACAAACAAAATGGCAAGTTAACTCTGGTGATTATTTACCTGCTGGGGAGAGATGGGAGTTTCGTCTAGTGGCAGTTTTCACTTGTGTAAGGTAGCCCAGAGGGTTAATATCATAGCGACCACGTATTTGCATTGCTGATGTGACATTCCATGTTTGCAGTGACTTATGAGTGACATTCCACAGCAAAACGTAACACTTCAAAAACACTTTAAACTGTGTTAAAATAATGAATTGTGCTTTAAGTCATAAGCTTGGAAATCGTAGCACTATAAATACAGAAGTCGTTAACCACCACACCTTACCTCCCTGCCAGCCAAAAATCTGTTCCTTTACTGTCTGGTTACATTCATCTGCAGTGACGGAATTAATCATAATGCAAACAAATGCATTTCCGACTGATTACTTTAACTTGGATTTATCTTTAAACATTCAGTGTGCCTTTATTTTGAATGCTGTTACCTGAAGGTGAAGACAATCAAAACTAGTGACTGAATAAACCTATTTTGTCCTCCAACCCTCTCCCCCCTCGTCCGGCCTGGTACTGCCCCAGCTGCAGCTCTCAAGTTAGTCTAGTGATCAGGTGCGCTGGACTCACCTGTAGTATCCTGAAGGTGCTGCCGGGCAAAGCCTGCAGAGTGCGTGGTGAAACCCAGTGTGGTGGACCGGTCTGCAGACATTGCTGAGGTTACCTACAGGCCCAAGGCCTGCCAAACAAGGCTACTCTTTGACCTTCTTAGTCACTGTCTCTAGCTGTTATACTAGGTGCTCCTAAGTACTAGTTAGCAGTGCTCCCTTTAAACTGTGCCCGCCACCGCACCACTGGACGGTCTACAGGGACCCCTTCGTGATTGAAGGCCAGGTGCTGGTGATGGCTAAGTTGCTTGCTATCTTTAGGCAAACTGTCCATAGGGCAGAATCTGGGCTGTTCACAGCAGAAAAATTCCCCCACACTGTTCCAGTGCCAGCTACCTGCCAGTAGCACAATCGTAGAGAGCACGCTGTGAGAGTCTCACAATGCTATTTGCGTGGTGAGCATGATAACAGGAAAACAAACCAAATTTCAGCCACTGGTTGAGGTTTTCGTTGCAGGCTTTCTGTTGATGGTACAGAAGTGCCGGATCCTGGCTTTGTTTATGTTTTGCAGTGACACCAGACGACCAGGTGGAGGACCGGGCCTGGTACAAATGTATTTAAGCTGCAGGGCAGAAGTATATGTGTGTTTTTAGAGAAGTTTTGACACTATCGGTCACAACGCTACTCCCTAACAACCAAAGCGTAGTTGGTTATAATAAGCTCCTAATTGCGGCGCTGGACAACCAGTAGTGCAGCAGGTGCTGGCAGTGGTTGCTTTTATCATACTATGAAGCAACGTGTTGTGATTCTTCCAGGAGCTATAGTATGCGTGACTAACACATTTTAGTGCGGTGATGTGGACATCAGTACTAAAATGCCTTAGTCCAACTCCTGATGCGTGGTACTTGGCAAGACTGTAATACGCCTGCTGCAAAGGACCTGTGCCATTGTAGGAGAGTAGGGTCTGCTATCCTATGGTCACCCCAAATTTTTGCTTTTTGCTTCACTGGTTTTTGACATATTGAGGCTGTGGGCCTGCCAATCAGACCCCCAGCCTGCTGTTCTGTCTACTAAATTTACACTATGCACCCTAGGTGCATAACCAATTGTAAGTGGATCACCCTGTGAGCCCCTGTACCAGTGTACAATAGGTACCCAGGGCATTGGTGTATCTAAGGCCTGCCAGGGGCTGAAGCATGTATTATGCCACCCCAGGCTTGGCCTAACAAATTTGACACAACTGGCTGATCACTCAGCTTGGGTAAGTTGGTGTAACCACCTCTTACTTAGGTGTAGTATACTTATACCTAACCCTAAATGGGACACATGTTAACCTATCAGTTACTCCTATGGCAGGCCTTAACAATCCTGAAGGCAGAGTGCTTGGTTCCATGTGAGATGGTGCTCTGGCATGAGCTGAGCCTGTCTGCAGTGGTCGGAACAACTTCCTTCTACTGTTTCCAGATATCGTCATACCATATACTCTTAAGTGCATTATGAACCTCGCGGTTAAATGCTATCTTTGGTTTGGCTTTATCAAAACATGTCGAGTAAGGTGTCATACGAATTGGAATACTAACCCCTCGCCAATTCTGGCGACGGGGTTAGCATTCCACCCTTCTAGAGGGACACGACATGTACAGTACCTGAAACCCGGGTAAAATCAGACATAGCCTCAGCTCCACAAAATGGATGCTGCCACCACAGACACAAGTCTGCCCTCCTGCTGCTGGGAGTCCTTCCAGCCTGGGAGGTGTGGACAAAGGGTTTCCTGCCAGGGGAGGTGCGTGCACCACCCCAGACAGGATTTTGTGTATTGGTCAGGTAGGGCTTGAAAGAAACCAGACATGCCTGAGGCTCACAAGGAGCCTCGGTGCATATGCCAGTTCAATCCGGTCCTGGGGCAAACCAGTCCCGGGCCTGGGGCGAGCTGGACAAAGGATTGGGGGTGTAACCACCCCCCTTCCTGGTCCCACCCTTAGGGAGTGACCTAGCAGGTAGTCCGGCCCCTAGAATCCGCTTAAAGGTAGGAGCTGTGTCCTAAGACTTCAGACATCCTGGAATCAACTTAACTACAAGAAGAAGACGGGAACTTCGACGCTCTGCCGCACAGAGGACTGAAGCCAATCTCCCCTGTGGTCAGGGAGTGACCACCTTGCTAACGCAAGCACCATCCAGCGAATCAACGTCTGCTTTGCCGCCGCCTCCCGCCGGAGCCCGAGCCCAGAGACTGACAAGACCTGGACCTCCAGACCTCTCACCGCCCGATCCACAGTCCCTGAAAAAGAGGAACCCGTGGAGGCACCGAGACACGTGGAGCCAGCCATCTTGAAAAGACCACGACAAGCTGCAAGCGCAACAACCGAGGCTCCCTCCAAGTTGTGCTTTGGAATCTGAGAAGCCCAACACCCGAGCAGCATCTGCACTAAAGGTGAGCCCTCCAGCATCTCCACGATCTGCGTGGGGCCCTTCTGCATTTTGCCACTCGACGCGCCTAACCGGTTGCTGGCCCGCTGGCTAGTGGCCATCCTGGCGACAAACTTCAAGAACTACACTGCTGGTCTGGTTGCTCTAGACTGGCCCTCGCTCCCCTCCAAAGGAGCAGTCCCTCTGACCTTGCTGGTCAGAACCGTCAGCTTATTTCGTTTTCCACAACAATTGCTTTTGCCAAGGCTTGTTTGCTTCGATCAAGTCGCCGACACCGCCGACAGCGAGAGCCTGCGTGGGACAGCTCGTGAACCGACTCCCGGACGTCGTCGACCTTCAGGGACCACGTGGCTGCAGAGACAAGCTACACCTTCCTTCCTGTTTGCACCCGACATCGCCTGGTACCCACCTGGTGCCACGCTGGTCACTGGCTAGTGACTGTGAACACTGTCCCCTCTGCTTACAGGTCTTCTACAACTCCGATCCACTCTTGGATCCACCGCATCTCTTCCGGACCGACCGCCTGCAGCATCTTTGTCTTCAGGCTCCATTGAACAGATAGAAGAAACCCGACGCACTTCGAGGCCTATGCACCCGCTTCATTTGAGTGAGGTAAAGCTGGCACTCCGGTGCCCAAGTGTAGGGTATCATCTCTAGTGTCTGTGTTTCCAATCTTGAGTTCATAGTCCATCCGGAAGATCCTTTTTGCAGTAACTTTGTAACTTTTACGCACCCATTGAAAACCTATGGGAGCTCGCGTGTGACTATTTGCTCTGCACACGCAACCCGTGGACCTCCTGGTCACTAACTGAAGTTAGCTCCTTGTAGGCCCAGTGATTCTAGAGGCCCTAGGCCTTTTCCCTTTTCTGTTCATGGTACTTATACCACTATTTTAGTATATGGTTTGAGTGGCCACCAGGGCCTATCCATATAAAGTGCAACTTCTGTGTATTCTAACGTATTCTTGTTTAACGATTTGTGCTCCTGTGCTCATAAAGAGTCTAGGGGATGCTTTGAGAAATAAATACATATATATTTTCAATATATATCTGTGTGGTGTCCTTTCATTGGTATAAAAGGGGGTTACATTTGGTAAAACAGCTTGCTTAACACGTTTCACGAGTTTAGCCTCAAAGACTGCTTAGCCTACGCTACCACTAGGGCAGCTAGTCCGAAAAGGTTGACTTACAACCACACCATAAGGGTTGCTTGGCATGGTACAAGGTGGTCACTTTAACTAGTGAACATCATATACCAGGCCAACTTCTCACATTGGTGAGCAGCGGTTGGATTTGAGCTTGCTGTGTTTTACCATTGGAATCTCTTGGTTACCAATTGAAAGATCACATAGGTACCTGTAGGTACATATAAAACTAGATTAGATATACTTAAGTTCTACTGAACTTAGTGTTGTAGAGCAAAGGGAGTAGCACACCCTGACTACAACTACTAGATAGGTTTAGTAGGTAAACCCAAGTGTAGGTAGATTGCAACACATCCACCCACACTTAAGAGCAATGGCTGGGGCAGAGGGGTCCAATGTACCCATCTCTGTTGAGAGTGACCCCCAGAGGGCACCATCCATCTTTGCTACCCTAAATCAAAATGAGCTCAGGCAGTTGGCAAATATCAGGGGCCTTAAACAGCCCAAGAATCCTACTTCTGCTGAACTCAGAGAGCTTTTACAGGCTGATGAAGATCAGAAAGCTCTCAGGAAAGCCTCCCAGTTAGGCCCCTTAGGGACAGGAACAGGAGGCCCCCCTTCTGAAGATGCTACTGAAGTACCCCTTTCCAATAGTCATCCCTTAGATGAGAATCATACTACAGAGGAGGAAAGTGGTGGGGATACAGAAGGTAGTGAGGATGAAGGGAGACCTAGCCCAGTGCCAAGTGTTATACGTGGCCCAGCTAACTTAAGGCTATTGGGGACTGACAATGGGATCACCCCATTGGATCTCCCCAGTGGACTTAACCAGGGGTCTGGGAGGCAAAGGAATCACTCGGGTGAATCTAATGCTTCTCATACCTCTAGAGGCTCTCAAGGTCACTCCAGAAGAAGGATGACCACCCCTCAGAGGAGGGAGCATGAGGCCAGAATGCAAGAAGCCCAGCTGAGGATCAGGAAGCAGGAGCTAGAAGTAGCTCTGATGGAAGAGAAACTGAGCAAGGCTAGGCAGCATAAAGAGAGTGGGTCTATACCCACTGGTGGCAGCATTGTCCCTAAGGACAAAGATAGGGTCTTTGATAATAGGAACCTGTCCAAGGTTGTGCCCCCCTACAAAAGTGGGGATGACATCCACAAATGGATGACTGCTCTTGAGAGAGCCTGCAAAGTGCAGCAGGTTCCTGAAGACCAGTGGGCAGCAATCTTATGGCTCTCCTTTGAGGGGAGAGGCAGAGATAGACTCCTCACTGTTAGAGAAGAGGATGTCAGAAATTACAGAGTCCTGAAGAGTGTCCTAGTTGATGGGTTAGGCTTAACCACTGAACAGTACAGGTTAATGTTCAGAAACACCCAGAAGACACAGACTCAGGACTGGTCTGAATACATTGAATGTGCCACTAAGGCTTTGGAGGGTTGGTTGCTGGGAAGTGAGGTATCTGATTATACAGGATTGTACAATTTGATGATGAGAGAACAGATTTTAAATAACTGTCAAAACCAGCAACTGCATCAACACGTGGTTGACTCTGATCTGACCTCTCCGCAAGAATTGGGAAAGAAGGCAGACAAATGGGTCAGAACCAGGGTTAAGCAAAAGAACCAGAACCAGGGCCAAGGGGGTGATCAGAAGAAAACAGACCAAAAGGGTGGAGATCAGAAATCTAAAGACCAGAAGTCTTCAACAGGGCCCCAAACTAATGCTAAAGAGGGTGGGTCCCAGCCTAAAGGGAAGAAGAAAGAAGGTCAAAAGAAACCCTGGTGCAACTCATGCAAAAATACAACTCACTGGACTAGTGATTGTAAAAAGGGTGGAGCCCCCAACACTGTTGCCCCTAAGGCACCTGCTCCCAGTACTACTGTTAGCAGTGTTGGTCCCCAGACAAAGGGTGTAGTGGGAATCACTATGGGAACTGAAGGAGATTCTGACTTAGACAGAACACTGACACAGGCAGTCCTGATCTGTGATGGGGACATAGATTTGTCCCTGACTGTGAGCCCCAGTAACCTGGGCAAGTACAGACAGACTCCTTTAATTAATGAAAAAGTGGCTCAAGCCTACAGGGACACATGTGCCAGTGTCACTATGGTGACACCAGGCTTTGTGGATCCTGGACAGTACATACCAGGTGAGAATTACCTGGTGACCAATGCCAGCAATGCCACTACTTCACATAGTGTGGCAGTTGTTAACTTCTCATGGGGAGGGGTAACTGGCCTCAAAAGGGTTGTGGTTAGTGCAGACCTCCCAGTAGAATGTTTGTTGGGCAATGACCTAGAGAGTTCTCTATGGTCTGAAGTGGAGTACAGGACACATGCAGAGATGTTAGGTATATCACCACATGTCCTTGCTGTGACCAGGTCACAGGCCAAAAAGTGCCTTACTGAACCTCAGGTCTTGGATCCTGGAACAATGGACCAAGCACCTACCAAGAAGAAGAACAGGAGGGTCAAGGCTGTGCCTTCCCCCCTGCCTCAGAGTGATGATCAACCTTCCCAGGAAGCTGATCTAGAGAACCCTGAAGGAACTGTCCCTGAAGAGCTTGAACCTGATCAGGTTGAGTTTCTGGGGACAGGGGGACCTTCAAGGGCTGACTTGAGGCAGGCTCAGTTATCCTGTCCCTCTCTTGAACCCCTCAGACAGCTGGCTGCTGCTGAGGCTGCTGGGAATGCTCAAGGTACCCATAAAGTGTATTGGGATGATGGGCTCCTTTATTCAGAGGCTAGAGACCCCAAGCCTGGTGCAACCAGGAGGTTGGTTATACCTCTGCAATTTAGGGGCTTCCTTCTTACCTTGGCCCATGATATTCCTTTAGCAGGACACTTAGGCCAGAACAAGACTTGGGACAGGCTTGTCCCTCACTTTCACTGGCCTCACATGAATGAAGATACCAAAGAGTTTTGTCGCTCCTGTGTGACCTGCCAAGCCAGTGGCAAATCAGGTGGCACAACAAAGGCCCCCCTAATACCACTACCTGTGGTGGGGGTCCCCTTTGAAAGAGTGGGAATAGATATAGTGGGTCCCATGGATCCTCCCACTGCATCTGGGCACAGATTTATACTGGTGGTAGTGGATCATGCCACCAGGTATCCAGAGGCAATTCCCCTTAGGACCACTACAGCACCTGTTGTGGCCAGGGCCCTGCTGGGAGTATTCTCCAGAGTGGGGTTTCCTAAGGAGGTAGTTTCTGACAGAGGTACCAACTTCATGTCAGGATACTTGACAGCTATGTGGAAGGAATGTGGTGTCAACTACAAGTTCACCACCCCTTATCACCCACAATGCAATGGGCTTGTTGAGAGATTCAACAAGACCCTAAAGGGTATGATCAAAGGATTACCTGAAAAGCTCAGGCGAAGATGGGACATCCTTCTACCCTGCCTTCTGTTTGCTTACAGAGAGGTCCCACAAAAGGGGGTTGGCTACAGCCCCTTTGAATTGTTGTTCGGGCACCCTGTAAGAGGCCCACTGTGTTTAGTGAAGGAAGGATGGGAGTTACCTCTCAAAAGGCCTAAACAAGACATAGTGGACTATGTACTTGGTCTCCGCTCCAGGATGGCTGAGTATATGGATAAGGCATCCAAAAACCTTGAGGCAAGCCAGGCCTTACAGAAAGCTTGGCATGACCAAAAGGCTGTCTTGGTTGAGTTTCAGCCAGGACAGAAGGTATGGGTGTTGGAGCCAGTGGCCCCAGCAGCACTCCAAGACAAATGGTCTGGACCCCATACAATCCTGGAAAAGAAGGGAGAGGTCACCTACTTGGTGGACCTAGGAACTCCCAGGAGTCCCCACAGGGTACTCCATGTTAACAGGTTAAAAGCATATGTTGACAGGGCAGACATGGGCTTGCTCATGGCTACAGATGAGGGGCAGGAGGAAGAGAGTGACCCTCTCCCAGACCTGTTGTCTCAGAACCCTGAAGATGGCTCAGTTGAAGGAGTGACCCTTGGAGGCAACCTCACTGATCATCAGCAGCTGGAATGTAGACAGGTTCTACAATCATTTCAACACATGTTTTCCTTGATACCTAGCCAAACTGACTGGTGTACCCATGTGGTGGACACTGGTGACAGTCTGCCTGTAAAGAACAAGCTTTACAGACAACCTGACCACGTCAGGGACTGTATAAAGGCTGAGGTACATAAAATGCTGGAATTAGGTGTCATTGAACCCTCAGAGAGCCCCTGGGCTAGCCCAGTGGTTCTGGTCTCCAAACCTCACACCAAAGATGGCAAGAGAGAGATGAGGTTCTGTGTGGATTACAGAGGACTCAATGCTGTCACCAGGACAGATGCACACCCTATTCCAAGGGCAGATGAGCTCATAGACAAACTAGCTTCTGCTAAGTTTTTGAGCACATTTGACTTGACAGCTGGCTATTGGCAAATCAGATTAGCTGAGGAGTCTAAGGCCAAAACAGCATTCTCAACCCCAGGTGGGCACTACCATTTTGTGGTGATGCCCTTTGGTCTGAAGAATGCACCTGCCACCTTCCAAAGGCTGGTGAACCAAGTCCTTACTGGGTTGGATGACTTTTGTGCAGCATATCTTGATGACATTGCTGTCTTTAGCTCCACCTGGGAGGATCACCTGATCCACCTGAAGAAGGCTCTTGAGGATCTGCAAAGGGCAGGCCTCACTATCAAGGCTACTAAGTGCCAGATAGGGCAGAGTAAGGTTGTGTATTTGGGCCACCTTGTAGGTGGAGGCCAAGTTCAACCACTGGAGAGTAAGATACAATCCATCAAGGACTGGTCTCCTCCAACCACCCAGACTCAAGTTCGAGCTTTCTTGGGCTTGACTGGGTACTACAGGAAGTTTGTTAAGAACTATGGGTCCATTGTGACTCCTCTTAATGATCTGACATCCAAGAAGATGCCCAAAAAGGTTCAGTGGACAGTAAGCTGTCAAAAGGCATTTGATGACCTGAAGGAGGCCATGTGCTCTGCACCTATCCTGAAAAGTCCTGACTACTCCAAAGAGTTTATTGTCCAAACAGATGCTTCTGAGTTGGGTGTGGGAGCTGTGCTGTCACAACTTAATGTAGATGGTCAAGACCAACCCATTGCTTTTATTAGCAGAAGGTTGACCCCCAGAGAGAAGGATTGGTCAGCTATTGAGAGGGAGGCCTTTGCTGTGGTGTGGGCCCTGAAGAAGCTGAGGCCATACTTGTTTGGCACTCACTTCAAGATTCAGACCGACCATAAGCCCCTCTTGTGGCTATATCAGATGAAGGGTGAAAACCCCAAACTGCTTACGTGGTCCATTTCCCTACAGGGTATGGACTTTACAGTGGAGCACCGGCCAGGTACTGACCATGGGAATGCAGATGGTCTCTCCAGGTACTTCCACTTAGGACATGAAGACGAGACTGGTCAAGGCTAGTTTAATGTCCCTGCGTTTGGGGGAGGGGGTTGTGTAGGAGAGTAGGGTCTGCTATCCTATGGTCACCCCAAATTTTTGCTTTTTGCTTCACTGGTTTTTGACATATTGAGGCTTTGGGCCTGCCAATCAGACCCCCAGCCTGCTGTTCTGTCTACTAAATTTACACTATGCACCCTAGGTGCATAACCAATTGTAAGTGGATCACCCTGTGAGCCCCTGTACCAGTGTACACTAGGTACCCAGGGCATTGGTGTATCTAAGGCCTGCCAGGGGCTGAAGCATGTATTATGCCACCCCAGGCTTGGCCTAACAAATTTGACACAACTGGCTGATCACTCAGCTGGGGTAAGTTGGTGTAACCACCTCTTACTTAGGTGTAGTATACTTATACCTAACCCTAAATGGGACACATGTTAACCTATCAGTCACTCCTATGGCAGGCCTTAACAATCCTGAAGGCAGAGTGCTTGGTTCCATGTGAGATGGTGCTCTGGCATGAGCTGAGCCTGTCTGCAGTGGTCGGAACAACTTCCTTCTACTGTTTCCAGATATCGTCATACCATATACTCTTAAGTGCATTATGAACCTCGCGGTTAAATGCTATCTTTGGTTTGGCTTTATCAAAACATGTCGAGTAAGGTGTCATACGAATTGGAATACTAACCCCTCGCCAATTCTGGCGACGGGGTTAGCATTCCACCCTTCTAGAGGGACACAACATGTACAGTACCTGAAACCCGGGTAAAATCAGACATAGCCTCAGCTCCACAAAATGGATGCTGCCACCACAGACACAAGTCTGCCCTCCTGCTGCTGGGAGTCCTTCCAGCCTGGGAGGTGTGGACAAAGGGTTTCCTGCCAGGGGAGGTGCGTGCACCACCCCAGACAGGATTTTGTGTATTGGTCAGGTAGGGCTTGAAAGAAACCAGACATGCCTGAGGCTCACAAGGAGCCTCGGTGCATATGCCAGTTCAATCCGGTCCTGGGGCACACCAGTCCCGGGCCTGGGGCGAGCTGGACAAAGGATTGGGGGTGTAACCACCCCCCTTCCTGGTCCCACCCTTAGGGAGTGACCTAGCAGGTAGTCCGGCCCCTAGAATCCGCTTAAAGGTAGGAGCTGTGTCCTAAGACTTCAGACATCCTGGAATCAACTTAACTACAAGAAGAAGACGGGAACTTCGACGCTCTGCCGCACAGAGGACTGAAGCCAATCTCCCCTGTGGTCAGGGAGTGACCACCTTGCTAACGCAAGCACCATCCAGCGAATCAACATCTGCTTTGCCGCCGCCTCCCGCCGGAGCCCGAGCCCAGAGACTGACAAGACCTGGACCTCCAGACCTCTCACCGCCCGATCCACAGTCCCTGAAAAAGAGGAACCCGTGGAGGCACCGAGACACGTGGAGCCAGCCATCTTGAAAAGACCACGACAAGCTGCAAGCGCAACAACCGAGGCTCCCTCCAAGTTGTGCTTTGGAATCTGAGAAGCCCAACACCCGAGCAGCATCTGCACTAAAGGTGAGCCCTCCAGCATCTCCACGATCTGCGTGGGGCCCTTCTGCATTTTGCCACTCGACGCGCCTAACCGGTTGCTGGCCCGCTGGCTAGTGGCCATCTTGGCGATGAACTTCAAGAACTACACCGCTGGTCTGGTTGCTCCAGACTGGCCCTCGCTCCCCTCCAAAGGAGCAGTCCCTCTGACCTTGCTGGTCAGAACCGTCAGCTTATTTCGTTTTCCACAACAATTGCTTTTGCCAAGGCTTGTTTGCTTCGATCAAGTCGCCGACACCGCCGACAGCGAGAGCCTGCGTGGGACAGCTCGTGAACCGACTCCCGGACGTCGTCGACCTTCAGGGACCACGTGGCTGCAGAGACAAGCTACACCTTCCTTCCTGTTTGCACCCGACATCGCCTGGTACTCACCTGGTGCCACGCTGGTCACTGGCTAGTGACTGTGAACACTGTCCCCTCTGCTTACAGGTCTTCTACAACTCCGATCCACTCTTGGATCCACCGCATCTCTTCCGGACCGACCGCCTGCAGAATCTTTGTCTTCAGGCTCCATTGAACAGATAGAAGAAACCCGACGCACTTCGAGGCCTATGCACCCGCTTCCTGTGGGTGAGGTAAAGCTGGCACTCCGGTGCCCAAGTGTAGGGTATCATCTCTAGTGTCTGTGTTTCCAATCTTGAGTTCATAGTCCATCCGGAAGATCCTTTTTGCAGTAACTTTGTAACTTTTACGCACCCATTGAAAACCTATGGGAGCTCGCGTGTGACTATTTGCTCTGCACACGCAACCCGTGGACCTCCTGGTCACTAACTGAAGTTAGCTCCTTGTAGGCCCAGTGATTCTAGAGGCCCTAGGCCTTTTCCCTTTTCTGTTCATGGTACTTATACCACTATTTTAGTATATGGTTTGAGTGGCCACCAGGGCCTATCCATATAAAGTGCAACTTCTGTGTATTCTAACGTATTCTTGTTTAACGATTTGTGCTCCTGTGCTCATAAAGAGTCTAGGGGATGCTTTGAGAAATAAATACATATATATTTTCAATATATATCTGTGTGGTGTCCTTTCATTGGTATAAAAGGGGGTTACATTTGGTAAAACAGCTTGCTTAACACGTTTCACGAGTTTAGCCTCAAAGACTGCTTAGCCTACGCTACCACTAGGGCAGCTAGTCCGAAAAGGTTGACTTACAACCACACCATAAGGGTTGCTTGGCATGGTACAAGGTGGTCACTTTAACTAGTGAACATCATATACCAGGCCAACTTCTTACAGCCATGTATATCAAAGAATAATATTTTATGGCCACAGCTCAGTGGGTTACTGCTTTTGTCACAGAGATTCTGTTGTTACTGTTTAGTTCATGAGCTACATTCGTAATCTAGAACAGTGAGCTATGAACTGCTATCTAAGAGCTGCATGGTAGATGGTAGATGTTAGAAAGTGGTGTTTTTTCCCCCAGTCTTTCTGTTTTGATGTTGCTAAGAAAGGTTTGTTTGGGTAGAAATACATTTTTATTAAAGTCGATCCTAAACACTGTGTTGTGTTCTTAGTCTGTCCTTCTTCAGACCAAGTACTCTTAAAAAGTGCCTACCAGCATGGGAGGCATATGAATCTTACACCTTTTGGTGGTCTTTGCCTTATATAACATTTTCTATGCACTAATTCACAAACGTATGATTCATTGTGTCTGGATGTGTGATTTTGAAAATGTGGAAAGGTTTTGCTTTAGGAGCAGGGATTAATGAAGTCCTTTTTAAATGTGGACTGTAACATCTGCAGTTGTAAAGCAAGCATTCAAGCCTTTGGGCATTCTGGCTGTTAGATAAGATGTTTGTTACTGATGAGGTATGTTTCACACAAGATTCCCTATTAGGCACACTATGTCATACCACCTTCAATTCTGATCTGCTCTCGAGGCACCATGTTTGTTGAGATTAAATGTGGCGGGGCAGCACATGCAAAGAAGGTGGGACTGTGTCTGACAAAGGGTAGGGTGTTGAAAATGCACTGGAGAAAGTTAATTATCATGAATTTCCAATGAATGCATGATGATGCATAAAGCACAATAATGTATGAGATTCCATACATACTAGATGGTACCTCTGCTGTGAGAGAACTCATGTAGAGGCGTGCACCATATGCTGTACACGCAAACACACACATGACTCCCCTATGATGTCCCATTCTTTTTCCATCTTCTTTGTCTAAGGGTAGTAATAGTTAGGGATGTCTCTCAGCCTTGCCATTATCATTATCCCATACATACTTGATGGTACCTCTACCTCGACACTCTTATTTAGAGGCATACTCCCATTCTGTGTGAACCTTCTTTCTCCAAGGGCAGCAGCAGGCAGGAATGTCTGAGCTTAGCCAGTAGCATTTTTCCATACACACTAAATGGTACCCTTGTTTTAAGTAGCATGCACACACAGTACTCCCTAGTGCTGACCCCAGTCTGTTTGTCCTATCTTTCACCCAGTACAGTAGCAGGCAGGGGTGTCTGTGAGCCTATCCTGTAGTATTCTTCCACATATACACAATGATAGGGATCTCGTGTAAAACATGCGCCATAAACAGTATGTAACTTTATACTCCCCATAGATGCCCCTATTTTGTTTCCATGTGAACAGGACATGGAGAACCCTATATGCCAACGAGAAGCAGGGTAATTGTATTATATTCCATCAATAGTCCTGTGGGACTTATTTATGTTCTACTTCAATCTTATTTTTAAAACATGTGTGTAGACTCAATTCTATTAGTCAGAAGAAAGGTACAGGATGCCTTCTTATTTGAATAGAAGTTAATTTGTTGTCTAGGAACGATATAGCTCATAAATAGAAAATACTCTCATGTAATGAAAGATGTAATGAAGATGAACTGTAAACATCTGCGTCGTTGACACGATGTACTGTGCTGTAAACAGGAACTGCATTGCTGACATGGATTATCTTTAAGGTTTTTGTTATGGCCGTTATTGAGAAAGGTGTATAGATTTTCGTTCACACTTTGAGCATTTCTGATATTGATCCATGCTTTTGCCTTGAAACTTAAGGAGCTGATTATAGTGCCCATTAGTGATCCATTGCAAAGTCAGTTTTAGGAGCTGCTCTGCTTAAAGCCATGAGTGGCTGATAGGTTTAAAGGAGTTGCACAGTCTGAGATTTCACTGGTCAATGGTGATATGGGCACCCGACTGCGCGTATGATGAAGAACTATTAGCAGCGATACTACGTTTCTCTCGGACCTCTTTCAAGTGCTCGCCGTCCTTTTTCCCCAGCACCCTTCCCACCCCCCCCCCCAGGGGGGCGGCAATCTGGGCTATAGCCCCGGGCACCACAAGCTCTAGCTACGCCTCTGGTCTGGGCGCTGTAAGAAGCAAGGCTAGACAGAACATAGGTTGCAACCTCTACCCACTCCATCTTCCCCTTGGGAACATGTTTCATTGGATTTTATAACAGGTTTACCACTGGTGCAATAACACTCGGTCATTTTGGTAATTGTTTTTTGAAACCTCATTTTCATGTTCATACAAACATTATACACAATAAACTTTCCATTAAGTACAGCAGCAAGGAGAAACAGTACAGTCGCGACATTGACAGCGTAGTTGTCGCAACCACCCAACGTTCGAAGGTAGCATAGCCTTAATGTAGTGGGTCGAATGCAGTGCATTTTAATCACCTAGGGGTAGACCAATCTTGTCCAAGATTATCTGGCCCAGCATTTCTATATTATGTGGCGAACTCTGACATTATTCAGTCCCATTGTAAAACGCTAGGTCAACCAATCCCTGCTCTGTCTTGTTCTTCCCCTGCGTCATCCAGAGCGGCCTGCCGCACCAGATAAGCTTCGACGGATCCCAAATATCTTTTGGCTTGCAACGTGTAGGCATAGGAGCGATAACATTTTCAGAGTGTATGTTACAATAAGACAAATCTGAGCACCATTCCTTTATAGTAGGGATAGGGCCCTTCATCCATCGCAGTGCTATCCTTCTCCTTTCTATCAATATACCTAGAGCTAGTAACTTTTGTGTCCTCTTGGGGAACCCTCTAGTATAACCTAGCAAAGCTTCCAATGGGGTCAGAGTCAGCTGCTCTCCTGCTATGTCTTGTAATGTGGTGTGTACCTCCTCCCAAAACTCTATCGTCTTCTCTGAGCCCGCACTTAAATAGGCGAGCCTGGGTGTAATACACTCTCTGCAAAAACTTAAAGTGAATTAAGTGGTGTCTGCCATTTTGTGAAATTGATCTAGTACCTGCACAACAGTCTGTCCACTGTTCGTCGGTAATGTCTATTTGTAGTTCTGCGCGCCATACTTGTAGTGAATTCGTATTTAGGGTGCTGGCTTCTGTCCTGGAGAGTGTATACAGTATCAATATAATGTGTTGTGGAGATTTAGCACATATTAAATTTGTGAAGGGGTATATTTGTGTGGTTCTAACATTTCCTCCCCTAGTGATGCCCAAAGTGCATGCCTCGAGCGGAAGAAGTGGAACCTTGGAAGCGTATAGGTTCCTGAAGTGTCTATTTGCAGCGTATCCCACTGCCTGACCACTCCATCTTGAAAGAATTAACCCAGCGTGTCAATGCCCAAGGACCGCATTGCACTGCGGAATTCTCTCTCCTTCCCCATTGGCAACCAATTGCACAGTTCCAGAGGCAGTTTGGGGGAGTAAAGTAGGGTGATGCCCTGCCTGCCAGCTGCTCGCCAGAGCAGGTTTCTCGTGCACCCGACTGGATCAATGGAGTGATAGCGCCTGCGTGGCTCATCAACCAGGTACTGTGGTAACGACAAGGGGCTCACCGCTTCCCTTTCAACGAACAACTGCGGGCTGTCCTGAGCACCATGCAGCCAAAGAAATGCATGCATTTGTTGCCCTGTGCAATAATACAATTCGAAATCTGGATATTATAGTCCCCCTGTCGCATATGGCTTAATCAGGGTTTCCCTTTGCACCCGAGGTTGTTTTCCAGCCCACACAAGCCGAATCAAAAGGGAGCACCGGGTGTGAAAGAATAGGTTTATTGACAAACAAAAACAAAAATCTTGGTAACACTATCATCTTTAGAAGAGAAACGTGTCCCAATAAAGACAACAGCAATTGAATCCATTTTTCGATAGAATCTGATAGCTTCTGTATCGCCTTTCCGTAGTTTTTGTGGATCATTATTTCAGGGTCAGAGTGTATCTGCACACCCAAGTAGCGAGTTGGTTCCATTGTCCACGCAATGAGATAGTCAACCTCTACTTGAAAAGTATTGGGGGTCAAAGGGAACGCAATGGATTCACTTCAATTAATGCGTAACCCTGACTGCTGTCCAAAGCACACCACCTCCTGAAGAATTGGTGTTAAATTCTGCGAAGGTTCGCCAACATACAGAAGCGTTTTATCGGCGTAGGATGTTATTAACAGGTTATACTGAGGGAACTGTATTACCCGATGTCCATGACACTCGTGGAGTGCGCTAGCAAGGAGTTCCGCAGCCTGCACATACAACCAAGGGGAGAGAGGACAACCCTGCCTTGTGCCACTCGTTATAAGTGTTGGTTCTGACAGGAGTCTGTTCACTCGCATATAAGCCCAGGGAGTTTTTCATAAAGTACATCCACTAATTTAATAAATATCTCCCCCACCCATCTTAATACAGTCCTTAGAAAACCCCACTTAACGGGGCCAAATGACTTCTCGGTGTCGAGAAAAATGGCCGCGGCCCTCGACTCGGGATCAATCCCTGCCATTCCTTCAAGCAGGGTCTTCAAATTATTCGTTAGGGATCGGGTAGGCACGAAGCCAGATTGCTCGGGGGCATCACTATAGGGAGCAAGGGGCGAGCCGGGTTGCTAATATTTTAGCAAATATTTTAGTTTCAGTGTTAAGCAATGAGAGTGGCCTATATGAAGAGCAGTGTTGTGGGGGTTTATATTTCTTCAAGAAAGTAATCAAGATGGCCTCTCTCATGCTAGGAGGCATTATGCCCTCGGTTGCCATTTCCTTGAACAGGTTTACCAGGTGAAGGACCAGCTGGTCTTGATAAGCTTTATAAAATTCTACAGTAAGCACATCGTGATTGGACATCCTTTTCAGCACTGCTGTTATCTTCGGTGGGCGCAGTGGTGCCATCAGAAAATCCCTTTCAGTATCATGGCAATATAAGATAAATATTCTTCATCAGGGTCATCCGATTCAAATAGGCGTGAGGTGTAAAGCTCTGCGTAATAGCAGCGAAATCTGTCCACTATTTGTGCAACTCCATTGAGTACAGTGCCATTATCAGCATGCAACTCCAGCACTTCGTTTGTCCCCCCTCTTGGCCAAGTCAAAGCAGCTAATGTCGCTCCTGGCCTATCCCCCTCCCCATACACTTTTGCTGTAGCGTATTTCCCCAGATGTACTACCTCTCGGCCTCATCGTTATATTCCTCTGTTTTAGTCCTAATCTGGGCTAACACATCAGGAGCGGGATCTGCAACCATACGTCGCTCTAGTTCTACTAATTCCATTTCAAGCCTTTGTAATCTCCCTCTGATAGAGCGCAGCACCCCAGCATATTTCAAGATGACCGCTCCTCTAATGTAAACTTTAAATGTCTACCATAAGGTGGCCATCTTCGGGACACTGCCAAAGTTAGTAGCAAAGAAGAGATGTATATCATTTGATATATTCCCAACTTGAATACCTCATCTAGCAAGGAGTACTGAGGGAAGCGCCACATCCAAATCCTGGGTTGGAAGTCGTCTATCTTTAGCTGTATCTTAACAGGGGAGTGGTCTGAGTATGTACTCGGTAGGTGCTCACAAAGTGTTATGAAAGGCATTAATTCACGAGAAGCTAGCCAGTAGTCTATGCGCATGTGTATTTCATGAACCGACGAGTAGTGTGTGTACTCTCACCACCTAGGTGCACGACAAAGGCAAAAATCCACCAACCCATCGGCTTCTGCAAGAGCTGCAATCACCTGAACAGCCGCAGAAGGAGAGCGAGTTGTGCCCCTTGAACGAACCAGCTCAGGTGATTGCACACAATTGAAATCGTCCCCTCCCATAATGTATGTATTTTCGAGTATGTTGTAAGGTTGTTGAGCAGGATGCAATAGAACTGTGGATTGTAGTAGTTGGGGCCGTACACTCCTACAATGCACACCTCGAGATTGCCTTTGCGACAGTGCACTACAACGTAACTTCCCTCACTGTCTGTCTCTACTGCATATAGTTTAATATTAGCTCCCTGACGGACCCACACCAGGACCCTCCTTGCATGTATTGAGAAACCGGCTGCAAAACAAGTGCCCTTCATTCCCCTCTGTGACAGCAGCCCAGTGATTGGTGCCAAATGAGTTTCCTGCAGCAGTGCCACATCTATGTGATGCCTGAGCAAATATAAAACAACCTTACGAATCTTTCTGTGATCATTTAACCCCCGTATGTTCCAGGTTAAAAAGCTCATTAATTGGTCCCCCTCCACATTGGTTGTGTCACGGGTCCCACTCATAAACCAGCAAGAAAATGCCTTTAACAATATTCACAAAGCTGGTCAATCGTACGCATTCGCTCATAACTCCGCTGCTGCCATTAAGCAATATACATTTGTGAAACCCCCCCACCCACATTGGTCCCCCTACATCTGACATGACAACATTATTTCCTCCCTCAAACCTTTAGTATCCCACTTAGGAAGTGTGTGATACACTTTAAAGCGGTGGGAGCCCAACGAACTGTACTAACCCTATACATCACTACAACTGCAATACCATCTAATACTATCATCCATGTTGCAAGCATTTAGAAATCTTCTTTGTGCTAGAAAACAAATTTCCGGAGCGCTAGACACCAGCAGTAAAATTATGCTTTGGAAAATATACGTCACCCTTCCCTACACTTTGAGATAAACAAATGGCATAAGAAAAAAACATAGGGAAAAGTTTCCCCCCCATCTTGGAACCCCATATCCACCCCTTCAGCTCAACAGAACCTGGCCACATACAATTAGTCCAGCAGTATTTGTAGCAAGTAGTTTAACTGGGAGAACACAGCTTCCAATACCTCAGTCATTTTGCTTAAGTGCACTCAAAGAGGAGTTGTCTTCCATCGCGCTTTCGGCTGTAGCCCTTCAGAGCCCTTGAGAGCTTGCTGGATATTGCCGGGGTCCATGTAGACTTTCGCTTTCCCATTAATGGTGACCTTTAATGAGGCAGGGTAGAGCATGGCATACTCTATATTGATTTCTCTCAGCTTGCGTTTAACTAGTGCAAATTGTCTGCGCGCCTCCTGAACTTGGAGTGTGAAATCCGGGTACAGGAAGAGTATAGAGCCTTCATGATAAAGCGTCCGCAGTTCTCGTGCTCTGCGCAATGATGCATCCCTGTCCCGGTAATTCAAATGCGGGCTATGATTGGACGCGGGGGAGCCCCCGAAGGAGGCCTAGGCACCAGCGAGCGATGTGCCCGTTCCACAATGAAGACTGAAGAAAATACCTCTCGGCCAAGAAGTGTGACTAGGAGGTACTCCACGTATAGTTGCATGTTTTCTGTTTGGGTGGATTCGGCGAGACATAGCGATGAAGTGTGAGATGGTCCATCAGGTGGTTGCGAATGAGCGTCCGCCACTCTTCATCACCACGCCAGCAGGGATTCTGCACAGGTGATGCCGGTAGTCACGATCACAGGGTAGACCCCACCAACACATTAAGGCCGCGCACGCACTCCACTCCGCACCTCGATCAATCCGGAAGGTGAAGGTATCTGTGCGCAGCCAGTGTCTAGCACTTTCCGCTACGCCGAGTTTCCAGCTGTTTAGGTCATGGATGTAGCAAATATTTAGAGGATTGTAGCAATGTATGAGAGAGCTTAATCACATGTCGGCCATCTTGAGGCCAGGCAAGCTCCACCCCCAGTAATTTTGGTAATTGTCAACAGTTTCACTAAGTATGCTCATTTCGTTGCTTGCAAACAACTACCAACTTCTGGTCAATTGGCAAGATTGTTCCTTCAACAAGTAGTACGTCTTCATGGGTTGCCACATGTGATTTTATCCTATTGAGAGTCTCAGTTTTCGTCCACGTTTTGGCAAACTTGGTGTCAAACATTACATATTTCCTCTACAATGTCGACAAGTTACCACTCTCAAACAGATGGAGAAACTGAGAGGTTAAATCAGACTTTGAAACAATAGTTACATTGTAATGCAACGGATGCTGCCAGCTACTGGGTTAAGTTACTGTGGATGGCTGAGTTGGCGCATAATACTTCCTAACGCTCATCCATAGGTAAATTCCCATTTGTTGGTTTGTATGGCTATCAAGCTCACTCTTTACAAGTCTCTTTGCCAAAATCAATGTCTATTACTCCTGCAGTTCAAGAGACGGTAACACACATGCATCAGGTGCACCAACACTTAAAACATTATCTCAACAAAGCCAAACTGAAATACAAACATTACTTTGATAAACGGAATAGGCCAGGACTCATATATCATCCTGGGAATAAAGTAAGGCTTTCTACAAAAAGAATTCACATTTAAAACAAACAATATCTTTCACCCCAAATTCATAGGGCCATATGAGTTCAGCAGCAAGTGAATCCAGTCACTTACAAACTGAAGCTCCCTGTTCTTTACAAATTAATCCAGTGTTTTACACTTCCTACTAAAATTGGCAGGCGCTCAGTGTCCAGAGCATCCTGCTTCTTTATGATTTATTGGCAATGGGAGTATGAGGTATGAGACATTTTGAATTCTTGGTATTGGGGCTCCTCGTTATGGTATTTGGTGTCATGGAAAAGGTATGGACCTGAAAATGATTTCGGGGGGACCCGCTGGGAACATTCATGCTTTCCGATTGTTAGGACCCTTCCACCTCCATTATCCTCAAAAGCCAGGCCCTAGACCGCGCTTGGTAGGGGAGTACTCTCAGATCTAGGGCGGTGCGAGGTCTAAGACCTGCCCCATGCATCTCTGTGGTGCACACCTGTGTTCCATCACCTTTGTGTGCCAAGTCTCTGCGTGGTAAAGCACGTGAGGCGGCCATTCCTGCCTATTGGTGGTCTTTGTGTCATTATCAGCACTGAACCTAATATGTATTTCCTAATGCTTGTTTTACTGCCTACTGTTTGTTGGTTTATCCTTGCTCATTTGAGGTGGTTTCTTTATTTGTAGGTCCTCATAGGCATTCTGACTACATGTCCCATGATGCCTAGTGGCAGTCATCTTGGGCATGGCAGGCTTCAGAAAGCCAGCCACGCTCGGAGCTCACCACTCACTATTCTCTTGAGTACTTTGGATGCGGAGCTCTCTTTTCTGTCTATAGTTTCGGCAAGATGTCTTGTTGGTTTGTAGGTGTATCTGTCAGTCCCGTTGTTGGCTCCTCGTGGTTCAAGCAGCTGATTTCCTGTGGTGGTGAGTGGGAAGGGTCATTTGCCTTTGAGCAGCCGGCTCAGAGTTGCAGTAGTTGTCACAACCTCTTTCATGTGCCGAGCTCCGCTCGTGTCCACCGTTCAGAGTAGGTCA
This sequence comes from Triturus cristatus, assembly GCF_964204655.1. Classification (NCBI taxonomy): domain Eukaryota; kingdom Metazoa; phylum Chordata; class Amphibia; order Caudata; family Salamandridae; genus Triturus; species Triturus cristatus. The sequence continues at coordinate 1,173,969,895 of NC_140590.1, read as the reverse complement.
TACTCTGTCCGGTAAGGTGAGAATAGAAGATAATCTTAGAATTGTGATATTCAAACACCAGAACATTTATGAATAATGCAGGTTTGTGTTTTAGTCCAGTGTGCTTAAAATTTTATAAGAGAATTTAGTACTTGATGTGCACTATTGTTTTGGGTATTCATTATGATCTGGCAATAATAAATACGCTAAGAAAGAAGAAAAAGCAAAAACCAGAGTCTGATTCAATGTCTATATCAGAATGGCTTCAAATGTGATTTAGGGTTACAGTTTACGTTATTCCTCATGAAGAAGGAGTCACACATAAAGTGACTGCTTGTCTACCAAAAGTTTCTTCTTATTGGTCTTATTATTATAAACCTTATTGTTTTGGTCACAAAACTATTCAGCACCAAAAGCTCATTAGTGATATTATCAATACATTCGGTGTTTATTGTTTTAGGTACAGTTTTATGTGTTTATTTTTTATTACATTTTGCCTTCAGGTCTCCTTCCCCGCTGTTCCCTTCCCCCACTAAACCACTCCAAGACTCTGTGGTGTCATACTAATGCAGAGTCGAAGGTGTCCAGAGGTGGGTCTCTTGTGCCTTCTCTTGAAGACTCTGGGGAAGGACGACTGTTCTGAGACCATCACAGATTTGTTGTCCAATCTAATCTCATGGTAAACATGTTTCCACAAAGAAAACTGTGGAATGTTTTAACTGCCCAACTTACAGGCAAAGATTCCTTCTCTATAACTGAATAATTGAGCTTGATACTCTCACAGGATTTTCTGAAGCAGAACAAACTACCCTTTGTCTTTCTTGGTCCTTTTGCAGCAATACACCTCCAGTCCCTTTTTTCTCACATCTGTACTAACAATGTTTTTTTCCACAGGCACACATACCTTGAGCTTAAGAGCCATTTTTATTTCATTCTTTAGTCTCTGAAATTCTTTTTCTCACTTATTATCCATGAAAAACTCTTTCTTATTGTTACCCATCTCTCTCATAGCCAATATTTTGTTAGCCAGATTGTGAATAAAGCAACTATAATATTCCACTATTCGCAAACGTTATAATACTTCCTCCTTGTTAGATATAGTTTCAAGTTTACTGATTGCTTTTATCAAATTCTTTTTTGAAGAAATGTCTTTTTCAGAAATGGCATGATCAAAATAACTTATATCCTACTTACCAAACGTAAAGTATCTCTCTTTTAAATTCATACCTGCTTTTCTATTTTTTTTTTAGAACAAAACACCCTTTGATTGTGCTTTTTCCAAGTTACACCAAAAATAAATACATTGTTCCGGAAACACTTATTACCTCCCATAGCATTCAAAATATTGTGCATGAACCTCTGGAAAATAGAAGCTTGCATACAAGACCAAACGGCATCCTTAAAAATTTGAATTAACCCATGGGTGTGAAAAAACTGTATGTTCTTGTGAGCTTTCTTATAGTTTAATCAGGTGGTATGCTGAAGCTAAGTCCAACATAGTGAAGTATTTGGATTTAAAGACAGTGGAAAGCATCTCCACAAGATATGGAAGAGACAACAAATTCTTCCTTATACAAACTGCTCAGATCAATGCTGAGTCATATGTCACCATTGGGCTTGCAGACTACTACAACAGATGTCAATCAATCTGTTGATTCAACAGGAGTAATTATACCATCACTTTCTAGGCAACTCGAGTGTTTCTTTACAACATTCTGAACATTTAGAGGCAATTTCATCACTTGAGCCACATTTTGTGACAATATCCTATCAGACAACCTAAACTGGGATCAAAATCTTTTGGAAATTGTTTTGAACAATATTCATGGACATCTTTGCTTACACCTTCCTTCTTGACAACCCCTTCTCTAATGCAAACCTGGAGATTAGCATTAGGATCCAAAAAAATATCCAAACCTCGTGTGGTAAACTATGCGTTTTATCACCCTTGACGACAAAAATCTTTCCTTCAGTTATGCTCTGTTTGAATTCAATCAAGGCTTGAATGTAGCCAACAATTTAATCACATTTACTGAATGCCCTCCAGATTTTATGTCCATTTTATTTAAAGCTGCTCTCTCAGTAAAGCTCTTTTTGTAAATGTACTACTTTTAATGATTCAACATTTCCAGGTTTAAATTTACTAGAAAGTGCAGCTTTAAATGATTCCACCATGTGGAACCAGGCGATAGAGCCAAATTTATGAGTGTAAAGTTACTACTAGTAACGTTTCACAAGTAGATGGAGGTCTCCACCACAAGAGTGGAGATTTTCCTATGGCAAAGTATAGGAAGATAAAGTTTAATAAAGTTTAAAAAGAAGTTAAAATTTTTGTATGTTAAATATTAATGGAAATGCATTGTATGTTTTTTCAATATTTTTATGTAGGATTTTAAGCTTACAGACAGTTTTGATGCATACAAGGATAAAGAATAAAAATAATTGGGAAGAAGGACCCATTTTAAGAAACTGCGTTCCGGCATATGGTATATTCTCCTACATCATGTACATACAGGTGCCGATCACGATCCTGTAAAGACCGGGTACGAACCGTCGGACGGAGCATATTCTCCGTCCGACGCGAACCCGGTCGTCAAAATATACAAACATGGAATTACGATTCGCACGGAAACACCATTTCCGTACGAATCGTACAAAACCCCGACCGACGAAAATAAACATACAAATGTGATCCGGGAAAGCGCCGCCGTGACGTCGGGACGCACGCAGCCTGCCATTCACGAACCAGAATCACAATTCGCACCAACGTCATCCCGCACGGTGAATATTTTCCGGCTGCCAAAAACTGCCGGGAAATCAGGACGACGCGAACAAGGAGTACCTGTACGCGACGGACAGACATGGACCCGAACCTACGTGTCATCCTGGCCCTCATAGCAGTCGACCTCCTCTACAGGTTCGGACGCAGACGCCGCAGAAGGTCAGAACAACAAAAGGGAGGGGGAAAAGGGGGGGGCAGGACCAGGGGCAGGCCACAAAACCCCCACCAAAGTCACACAGCACACATGCCCTGGAAATACCTGACCCCAAGGCCCTGGTCACTACGAGGGGGTGGGGGCGTGTCCAGCAAAGCCAGCGACTGCCACAACGGAAGTGCTTGACGACGCGAACCGGCAACACAACAGTACAGGTATGTCCCGTACCCACGCCTTAAGAGCATGGGTACGAGTCGTACCCCGCCCACACCTACGTCATCCCTACAATGGCGGGACGGCTGTACCCACGTGGCAAAGGCCTGGGTACGGCCTGCACAAGCATCACATATCGTGGGGACGCATATGTACGGACCGTACCCCCACCCCCGTATGCATGGAGCGTACCCCCAACCGCAACTGTGTAAGTACGACCCGTACCCCCACCCGCGGACGTATGGAGCGTACCCCCACCCCAACAGTGTAAGTACGACCCGTACCCTCACCCGCAGACGTATGGAGCGTACCCCCACCCCAACCGTGTATGTACGACACATACCCCCACCCGCGTATGCATGGAGCGTACCCCCACCCCAACAGTGTAAGTACGACCCGTACCCTCACCCGCGTACGTATGGAGCGTACCCCCCACCCCAACAGTGTGAGTACGACCCGTACCCTCACCCACGTACGTATGGAGCGTATGTCCCACCCCAACAGTGTAAGTACGACCCGTACCCTCACCCGCGTACGTATACGTCCCACCCCAACAGTGTAAGTACGACCCGTACCCTCACCCACGTATGCATGGAGCGTACCCCCCACCCCAACAGTGTAAGTACGACCCGTACCCTCACCCGCGTACGTATGGAGCGTACCCCCCACCCCAACAGTGTAAGTACGACCCGTACCCTCACCCGCATACGTATACGTCCCACCCCAACAGTGTAAGTACGACCCGTACCCTCACCCGCGTACGTATGGAGCGTACCCCCCACCCCAACAGTGTAAGTACGACCCGTACCCTCACCCGCGTATGCATGGAGCGTACCCCCACCCCAACAGTGTAAGTACGACCCGTACCCTCACCCGCGTACGTATGGAGCATACCCCCACCCCAACAGTGTAAGTACGACCCGTACCCTCACCCGCGTACGTATGGAGCGTACCCCCCACCCCAACAGTGTAAGTACGACCCGTACCCTCACCCGCGTACGTATGGAGCGTACCCCCCACCCCAACAGTGTAAGTACGACCCGTACCCTCACCCGCGTACGTATGGAGCGTACCCCCACCCCAACAGTGTAAGTACGACCCGTACCCTCACCCGCATATGCATGGAGCGTACCCCCACCCCAACCGTGTATGTACGACACGTACCCTCACCCGCATATGCATGGAGCGTACCCCCACCCGTGTATGTTCTAAGCGTACATATCGTGAAATAGGAGGGGTGGGTGCAGAGTCCTCCCAGCAGTGCCCAGAGACAGGAGGGGTGTGTGCAGAGTCCGCCCAGCAGTGCCCAGACACAGGAGGGGTGGGTGCCTATCACTCACAGCAGTGCCCAGAGACAGGAGGGGTGGGTGCAGAGTCCTCCCAGCAGTGCCCAGAGACAGGATGGGTGGGTGCAGAGTCCTCCCAGCAGTGCCCAGACACAGGAGGGGTGGGTGCCTATCACTCCCAGCAGTGCCCAGACACAGGAGGGGTGTGTGCAGAGTCCTCCCAGCAGTGCCCAGTCATAAGAGGGGTGGGTGCAGAGTCCTCCCAGCAGTGCCCAGTCATAAGAGGGGTGGGTGCAGAGTCCTCCCAGCAGTGCCCAGACACAGGAGGGGTGGGTGCAGAGTCCTCCCAGCAGTGCCCAGTCACAAGAGGGGTGTGTGCAGAGTCCTCCCAGCAGTGCCCAGTCACAAGAGGGGTGTGTGCAGAGTCCTCCCAGCAGTGCCCAGACACAGGAGGAGTGGGTGCCTAACACTCACAGCAGTGCCCAGACACAGGAGGGGTGGGTGCAGAGTCCTCCCAGCAGTGCCCAGACACAGAAGGGGTGTGTGCAGAGTCCTCACAGCAGTGCCCAGACACAGGAGGGGTGGGTGCCTAACACTCCCAGCAGTGCCCAGACACAGGACGGGTGGGTGCAGAGTCCTCCCAGCAGTGCCCAGAGACAGGAGGGGTGGGTGCAGAGTCCTCCCAGCAGTGCCCAGACACAGGAGGGGTGTGGGCAGAGTCCTCCCAGCAGTGCCCAGACACAGGAGGGGTGGGTGCAGAGTCCTCCCAGCAGTGCCCAGACACAGGAGGGGTGGGTGCAGAGTCCTCCCAGCAGTGCCCATGGAACGCAAAGGGTGGAGTACCCACAGATACAATGCCCACAAATGTCAGTCAGGTGCACAAAGACCCTGCAGTACATGTACCACATGTGTGCGAGGCTGGGAGTACACACATGCATAGCGCCTAAAAGAGAACATGTCCACATGAAGTCTTGTCAACAGTCTACATACACAAGTACAGTGACCACCACTGACGCCACGAATGATGCAGGTGGAGACATCGCTCAGCATGCATGTGCAAAGTTGAAGGAGTCCGTCACACCCCCAGCTGATGTAGACACAGCTCAGCACCACATAGTGGAAACACCCTGCAGGGAAGATGTCAGGGTACACAGAGGAAGGAACACACCTTGGGACAATTTCACCATGCAGTAACTGCTTACATGAACAAAGACACTTAGCTAACACCTTGTGATGGCACACAGATACCAGGGTCCCCCCTATGACCAGCACACTACTACATTTCCCACACACCCAACATATGATCACCACCCAAAATCATGTAGCAGCCCCACCAACAGCGATACCAGAAAAGCAGTAGTGATCTAAGGAACAAAAAAATGGCTTTATTCAGCATTATCAAAAAATGTTTGTGTGGATAAAGTTCAATATTTACAAAGCCCATAGGACAGTCCATGAGTCACAGCTGGATGGGGGACACAGTGGGATGCGTGTCCCCTAGCTTGCCTGCACAGTCAGACTCCTTCGTCTTCCACAGCGGGGAGGGCATCATGTGGGGGGGAAGGACCAGGCACCGCAGGGACATGAGGGCGAAGGGTAGGCGTCGTGGGTGCAGGGATGGAGGACTCCACCACAGGGGGTGGGGCAGGGCCAAAGGCGGAGGCCAGGATGTCGCTGCACACCTTAGCAAGGTCCTCCAGCGTCTCCCCTGCACCCGAAGGAACCACAGGCCCCAAGGAGGGGGGGGGGGCGGAGGGATGGGTCGCAGCGCCACTGGGGGAGGGTGTGGACAGGGGGGGGGACTCAACCACCCTGACCGGGGACTCCCTTGACCGCTTGCAGGGTGGTGTCACAGTGGGGCTCAGGGACAGAGCGGCCATGAAGGAGTCCTTGCCGGATATGTGGCCAGGAGAGCTGAGGGGAGGGGATTTGAAGGGAGTGGATTGGGTGGAATGTGGACTCCCGCTCTGGCTGCATGACTTACGTTTGCCCCCCGACCCAGTGGGTGTGCCTACTTCACCAGGTGTGTGCGTGCCAGGAGGTGTGCGTATAACCTTCCCTGCTGGTGTGGTGCCTGTGTCTGTTGTGGTGGGTGCATGCTGACGTCTGGGTGTACGTGGGACAGGCATGGGAGTAGGAAGTGTGGATGGGGCAGGGGTAGGGGGTGGGACGCAGCACTGCAGGAGACCCACTGCTGCAGTCAGTGTCGAGTCTATGGACCTCAGCAACTGGCGTTGGTCAGCCTGCGATGAAAAAATGCCCTCCAAGTATGCCTCCATGTTGTGCAGCACTTGGCTGTGGCCATGGAGGACATTAAGGATCGCAGCCTGACCAACCTGCAACTGCCGCTGGATGTCCACAGACTCAGCATTGGCGGCAGCAGTGGAGACAGGGGCAGGGGGTGCGGTGCCTGGCAGGAAGGAGACATGTGGTGACCGGGCACGCTGGCAAGGGACACGAGCAAGTGGGAGGCGGCTGATGGCAATGGAGGGGGCGGGGTGCGAGATGTTGTGCCGCTGTCAGCTGCTGGTGCAGCCTCCGCCCACTCGGAGAGATCATCCTCGGACCCGTCAGCTTCATATTCTGTCGTGCCAGTGGACAGGTCCTCGGCCTCACTCTCCTCCACCTCAGTACCACTCAATGTGCCAGCCACGATGTCAACGCTGGCACTGGTGCTCGGTCCCTCCGCTCCGTCTGTGCTCATGTCTCCCTCCGTGTCCCCCGACGATGCTGTGGGCAAGGTGAAGAGACAGCAATTAATCACACACCTGTATACATATGTCACATGAGTCCAATCTACATAGGTTACAGTGCATAGCCTGCAAAGAAAGATCAGTAACACCTACAAAACAAGGTACAGATGTAGGGCATGCAACACACAGTTGGTTGACCCACCATGCCAATGAAAATCCATGGAGAGCATGACACAATAGCAAATGACATGAAATGGAGTTTGACATAGGAGCCAGGCCCTGGGGACAATCCAGCACTGCATCTGCACCACACAGCGTTGCCGGGATGAGCAGGGACCATATCCATGAACTTGAGGCACATGCAGCATAAGTAATACTGAAAACATGCCCACCATGACTGGCTCACTGCACCTTGAGTGTATGTCCAGACAAACAGCACACACTGGCCAGACCTAGCAAGGAGATTTCAGGTTTTGACATGTAGGCTTTGCCCGCACCAACCACCCCCTACATGAGACAATTTGTTGAGACACAGGAAGCACTTACATCTCTTAGTCTGGGTGAAATACACATGGGCTGGAAAAATGCAAGATTGGACACAAAATACCAAAGGTGCGCCTGTCCAAATAATCATGTACAAATGGCCATCATCAGATGATTGTAACAAGACACACAGGCACTGGCCACCGTGAGTATGAACAAGGAAAATCAGGTCAGGCTGTACAGTGGACACTTGTACTACATTTTACGTCAATATACATGGCGCCAGGGGACAATGGCACAGAGCACAACCTATGCTGTAGACACTGAGAGTGTCCACGTTTTGTGATGACACACATGACACCTATGAAAATATGCCCCAGGGGACAGTAGTGGCCACACAACTCCATGGTCCTGAATGGGAATGACTGCAACATACGCCACCATCCCTGCACCATGCGTATCGCACACTCATGCACATCATGTCACAGGCCACAACATAGGACATGCGCGCTGTAAGGCATGACACTTGAGAGACTAACTCCCATGTCTGGACTCAGCATCAGTGCCAACTGACATGGAACCCACATGTACTGAACTGGACAGGGCACAGGCAAGGTCCCCAAACCTGTTACACACCATCCCCACACATGATGCTACAGGCATAGTTCACGTGGAGAAAGCGCCAGCCTACATTACCTTGTGAAGGAGTGACTACACACAGACCAGGGAACACATTGCAAGGAGGGGAAGGGAGGCAGGAGAGCACAGCTATACTGTGGGTAACTGGATCTGCACAGCACCTTTAAACCCTGGCAGTGTATCCATGCAACTGTGCACTTACAAATGCTGGTGACACACAACAAACACACATGTACCTACCCCCTTCCTGCTGCTGCTTCTCCTGTAAGCGCCTCTCCAAGTCTGGAAATACCACCGCCAGCACACGCTTGTGGATGTGGGTCAGACGGCGGCGCCCGCGGTTCTTATGGGTCTCAGGTGAGTCCCCCAGCAGGACCCGTGCGATCCTCCGCGTCCAGCACCGGATATCCTGCCAGCGTTTCCTCACCTGGGCCAGGCGCCGCTTGCGACCATCCGCACTCCTCACGGCACTGACGGCGGTCAGCCATATCTGCTTCTAGGCAGAGGCGCCTACCTGTGAGGATGAACAAGTGACACTACATCAATACACCAGGCACATGTCACAGAGACACATATTTGAACAAATTTGCTGTTTACAACAAGGCATAGTATGCATCCAACGCATTGCACCTTTGTCATAGGGACATGATCCTCAGGGGAAGGGCAAAAGCAGTACGTGCCATTGAAAGTACACAGGTGGAATGAGGGCAACCACACAATCAATGATCCAGGCTCACACTGTGCATCACAAGCTACACCAGGATAATGTGCAGCACCTCTAAGCAGTCACATGCCACAGGCCACTGACGCTACCGCAGCAGAGTACACAGACACACACAGGCACAGGACATTCACCTGCCATTGCCAAATGCAGCGACAAACCTCACTCTGCACATGTGCCACTAGACGGGGGGGGCTCACAGGTGTGGGGCTGGCTCTGCACGTCAGACACACAGCACTGCTCCCTGCTCACATCACATGGGCAGGGTATATCCATCCCTCATGCAGCCCGGGTGTTACACTCCACATATGCACCCACCCACATGACAGGGGACTTACACACACCGATGTCCAGGGTACGAACACATCATGTGGACACTCTCAGCACAGGTACACAGAACTAACACTCATCTGTGGGTACAGTCACCTGTCACACTGGGCTGACCACATAATCAAATGAGGACTGTAGAGGCTACATTCCCAGGAGGATAAGACAGGCAGAATGTGGCATGCACCATGCAGTGATTGTCACAGTAAACACAATGCAAGTGAGGACGGCAGACATGCACCACAGCATGCTCTGGCTGGGAGACATCAGGCATTCCCCCCCTGGGACCCCCCCTACAGTACATTGCATGTGTGTCACACCTGGACACAATGCCAGAAGTCACAGTCACAAAAAAGGGACACAGTCTGTGCTAGTAGACTCTGCACTCACCTGATACCCTGGTCGCCCATACAGCAGGGGGTACTGTGGGAGGATCACATCCAGCAAAGCCAGGTTCTCCTCCAGGGTGAAAGGCTGTGACCTCTCCACAGACCTTGACATGGTTCCAGGGAATCAGTAGCAGCAGCTGGGTCGTCGAATACAAAGATGTGCAGGCAAGTGCTCCCTCATGGGACCTGGCTGCCTTATATCTGCCTTGCTGGCCTGTTTCATGCACAGGAGTACAGAGTAATTGGTCACTCACATTTGCATCCTATGTTTCCTCCAATCCCTTCAAACCTAGCACAGTCAGTGGGTTCTTATTGTGTTTTTTTCTTCAGCATGATGTCACCTCCAGAACCACATTGCAACAAAGTAGATTCATTCAAACTGACTACTGCTGTGCACCTGCTTAAAAAAATTCAAACTTTAAACTGGGTCTCCATGACAACCAGCATGCATGTAGGCCTTAATACTTGTCCCTCATGTGTCCCCTATGTAATTTGGAGCTGCACACACAGGTACGGTGCGTCCCGGGGCCCTAGGGCACCCCAAATGCATATCAACGGCCCGTACAGGCGTGTGTACGGTCCGTCTCACTATGGGTGTGCTCGCGTATGCGTACTCATAGTGATAGTGAGCGTACAGGCGTGTGTACGGTCCGTACCACTTTGAGTACCCATATGCGAGAACACCCTAGTGATAGTGAGCGTACAGGCGTGTGTACGGTCCGTACCACTATGAGTACGCATACGCGAGAACACCCATAGTGATAGTGAGCGTCGTATCACTATGGGTGTTCTCGCGTATGCGTACTCATAGTGGTACGGACCGTACACACACCTGTACGCTCACTATCACTATGGGTGTTCTCGCGTATGCGTACTCATAGTGGTACGGACCGTACACACGCCTGTACGCTCACTATCACTATGGGTACACATACGGCAGCACTCCCATAGTGATAGGGAACGTACACAGGCCCTCTTAGCGAAAGTACGGTGCCTTTCACACATCACAGTGGTGACAGGCAGCACACAGGAAGGAATAGGGCTGACATACTTGTCCATGGATGGACATCAAGGCATTGTCTGGCCAGTACTACATGTGTGGGGCACAGGTGTGAAAGGCTGTGATGTGGCACATTACTCCTGAGTGGAGAAGGCACCAGATGTATGATGAGATGTGTACAGATGTTATGTGTGACGGTGCAATGTGTGCCAGGCATGCCCTTAACTCCTTTGACATGTGTGCATGTCGTACTGCACACTTGGGATGAGCGTCACTGGCATGGCACGGTCAACAACACACGCAAGTGTCCCCTGATGCCTGGTACAGGGGTTACCACACCAGACATGTCACTACCCACGGTGCACGATGTGACTATGTCATGTATGTGTGGGGGGTTCCCATTAGGTTGATGTTGGAGCTCCCTCAAAAGCATCAGCTGTGGCAGCAACCAACATGTGTCTGTGTGTAGATGGACATGGCACACTGTTCCGCACACCAGGCCACATGTGGTATCGGATGTGAGGTGCGTATGTATGATTGGGACACGGAGTAGCGTAACAAGGACATGTCTGCATCCTCTCTATGAATGTGTGGTGAGTCATTACATGTACACCTTCATGGCAAGGTGTGTGGGCTGTCCTAGTGTAATGTCATGTGACCTGTGGCTCTAGTGTTCCGCTACCAGTCTCTGAAATTGACATCCTACTTCTGCTGATGTGTTGATGTATGTCACTCCTGTGTTGCGTCTGGCTGTTCACTTACACTGGGACACAGCTAATCCCATGCCATGGCATGTGGAGGTTCACAATCTCCGTGTGTAGCTGGGTCTTGGTAGGAGTGTCACCTGGCAGCCATACGTGTCCAGGGCATGTGGCACATACCTGACTCCGTATGTCGCATATGTGTATTGACAGATTAACATGTGCTCAGCACCAAAAAATTTCTGTTGTAGTGCACTCACTCTTCCTTGTCACTTCCAAATTACTGCAGGGCGCCGCCTCTTCCCCGAGCAATTCCGGACTTGGCTGACATGCGGGAGAATGACTGTATCCAGTGCTACCGCTTCCCCCAACCGTTGATTCTGGAGTTGACGGCGAGGCTGGCACCACACCTGCAACCGCTGCACAGGTATCCTACGGCACTGACACCCAAGCTGAAGGTAATGGCAGCCCTACATTTTCTTGCCACGGGTACCTTTCAAAATACCATAGCTCATGTTGGTGGCATGTCCCAGAGCATGTTCTGCCGTGTGCTGCATGATTTCTTAGAGGCCATGTTGCTTCACCTGGATGAGTTCATTCATTTCCCAACCCCTGAAATGTTGACTGGGGTCAAGCGTGGATTCTATGCCCTGGGAGGGATGCCCCATGTCATTGGGTCCATAGATGGGACACATGTGGCTTTGGTACCACCACAGGCACAGGAGGTAGCGTACAGGAATCGCAAGCACTACCACTCCATCAATGCCATTGTGGTGTGTCTGTCCAACATGGTGATTTCACATGTCTGTGCTCGTTTTCCAGGATCAGCACACGATGCCTACATCATGAGGTGTAGCAGGGTGCCTGAAATGATGACGCAGCTGCGCAACGAGCCAGCATGTGTTGTTGGTGGGTACACTCTGTCTGTCCAGTATTTTGCGTAGACTTCCAGCACGACCGCTTCTCCTGTCCTACTTATGTCCATGTGCTTTCCATGTAGGGGACGCTGGCTATCCCAACATGCCATGGCTGATCACACCTCTCCGCAACCCCATCACGCCGGCCCAGCTCCGCTACAACACCGCCCATGGCCGGACAAGGCGAGTGATAGAGAGGACATTTGGCCTCCTGAAGAGCCGATTCCGATGCCTCCACAAGACTGGCGGCGCCCTCCCATATGCCCCGGCAAAGGTCTGCAAAATCTTCATGGTCTGCTGCATGCTGCACAACATGGCAGTTGAGAAAGCTGTGCCACTCATCCTGGATCAAGATGATCAGGACCATCCACCCGTGGAGGACGAAGGTCTTGGCAATGGGGCTAGCGATGTGGAGGATGTGGTTCCGCAAGAGGACATCCGGACTCGGCTCATACGCGATTTCTTTGCTTAGTGGTGAGTACCAGTGTCTGTGTGTGCACGCATTGGTCCCCGTGTGGCATGTGTTGCGATGTGTGTGTCCATCTGCATGTATGGTACGTGAGTCAGAGGTGTGTGTGGATGTGTCACTGGAGTGATGGTGTCAGTGATGTGTATTTCCCCAGTCATAATTGTGACCTGGCATGTTGTCATCCTTACATGTGTCGAGTACATGCACATGCAAGTGGCTGTGCTTTTTGTGGCTGACTTCTTGTGTGTCTCTCATCCCCAGGTATTTGCGCATGCCGTCTGCTGGTTGCATTGTTGTGGCACTGCTATTCCTCATGGACACGTCATCGTGTGCTGACTCAGCGATACACGCACGGACAAGTTTGGAAGTCTCCTTAGGGTAAGGGATGCATCAGGGGTGTATTGGGTGTGGCAGTTGTTTACGATGTATGCACACTGCCCCTGTCGATGTTTGGTTCATCTGCATACATGTCGCATCACCATGGTACACATGACATGCAGCTGGGTACACCTGAATAGATGGTCAGACTTGTTGACAGTCATCAGTGATGGGATTGTGGAATGTGATGATGGCATCAATGTGTGTTACACTGCCCTCGGACACATACGGTTTGCATTGGCTTGACATGGTGTGGGACTTCCACATCAGCGGATCAATGGTGTATGGCAGTCTCTCCGTGCGCAGCAGGGGGTGTTTAGCTGTTACCCGACACTTGTGTGCCAGTTCCATGGCTATCACGCATTTGTGCTGCAGAAGGGAGGTGCCAGTGTTGGACCCACATGTTACTCCACATGACCCGTTCATGTGTACTCCGAGTTGCCTCTGCAATCCCGAATACATGACTAATAAAGGTGTCCCTATGCCTCCAAGGTGCCTCTTCTCAGTCAATGCTGGTGTGTTGCCACGGTGCATCCGGCATGTCTGGCATGGTTTTCCGTGATAGTGGCTATGTGTCTATGTGTAGAGTAGCAAGATGCAAGCTGTTTGTGTGGAATTAGACTGTGTATTGTGCATGATGTCCATGACTGTGTGGGTATTGTGACATGTGCCATCCCCATGCATCCAACGTTGGCCAGGCCACCATTCTCTGCATCCACCTGACTCAAGCTTGCAGCACATGGTTCTGCCACCTGTCCACACATACCTGGGTGCCCCCCAGGACACTCCACATGATCCCTGACCTCTGCGCATGGTTGTCGCTGTACTCAATATGTCTGTCGGCACGGTTGTGCGGCCACCCCCTCAGCTGGTTGGGCCCATCACGGGTGTGTATGGTGCTCCATGTCTGTCTTGCCTAATACAATGTGACCCATGTGTGTCCGGTGCCAGACTCAGGCCCCAGGGTGTGGATGGTTGAAGTCAAATGAGAACTCAGGCATGGTTAGACTTTACAAGACACATATAAGGTAATAATGCAATCAGTAGGCATCTTCTCTTTATGGTGTGACTTTTTATTTTGGTTTGACATGAGGGGCTTTCCGGGTGTGTGGAATCCAAAGTTCACTAGGGGAGTTGGTGTCCTTGCCATTTGAAATCCTCAGAGTCCATGCCACAGTCTTTGTCAACATTGGTCAGACAGTGACCAGCAAGTCCATGTGGCAGAAAATGTCTTTTGCTGCTGTGCTGCTGTTGCTCCAGTGGGCCAGGTGCCAGGCCAGGTGTCCTGGGAGATGGTGCTGTTGCGCCGACCCTCACGGTCTTTTCCGTGGACGACCCGCCCTCCTGCGGGGACCCTCAGAAGCAGGCCGTGACGATGTTTGGGATGCTCCATCGGATGTCTCCTCCTCCTCCTCCTGATCCCTCCCTGTGGGTGGTGATGTTCTACGCCTGATGGCACAGGGAGGGTTGCCCATGTTGTCGGCCATCCGACGGAGTGTACTGTGAATTCCCGTGAACACCGTCACGAGCTCAGCCTGTCTGTCCTCCATCCGCCGTTGGTGTCGTAGTAGACAGGCATGTTGCTCCGCATGTTGCTGGGCCTGCTGGGTCTTGATCTCCTCGAGGATGGACACAACCTGGGCCATGCCCGTGGTGTCCTGCCGGTATGTGTCCAGGATGTTTCGGACATGGGAATATACTGGTTCCCCAGCCAACCAGTCAGGCTTGCGCCTCCGCCGTCCTCCACTCCCACCACCCCTGCCCACTTGCACCTGGCCTGCCCTTGTGGGCACATCGGGTCTCCGGGACCCCTGATGGGTGGCATTGGCGTTGTCGCCTGCCTCCTCCTGGGTGCCAGGGACACCGTGTCCCTCCTGGCCAGCCTGGCTGCATTGTGGTGGTGGGGCAGGGATCCTGGGTGTCTCCTGGGATGTGGCAGGAGTGGGGGTGGTGGTTGGCCCAGTTGTACCTGACGCAGGTGCTGCAGGTCGTTGGACACCAGAGGGGCCAGGTTAGTCGGGGTCGGGGTTGTCCACAGAGTGGTGAGAGTCGTCGCTGCCGGTGGCTCCGTCATCCCGCCAAGCCGGGTCCTGTGAGTCTTCCCCCCCAGTGTTGGGGGGTGATCCACGACGTTGACCTGTGTGTGAGAGAGACAATGTTAATTTTGTTCCATCCAACATCCATGTTTCATTGGTTTCAAAGTTGGCACATTTCCTCTGGGAATTTGGATATGTCTTGCATTCCACTCACAGTGCACTTGTGCATGGGTATGTCCCTTGGGCACAGCTTTTGCGACTTTACCTATGTGTGGCACAGTCTTACTTGCTGCGTCAATTGTGACTGCAGTCAGCAGTGGAGTGGGCAGGTGTGGCGAGCCATGCATTGGCACCTTCCGTGTAGCACTGTACGTGGGCACATGGAGTTGTTCCACACACTTATATGATGCAGGTAGCTGTCGTTGTGCTCGTGCACAGGTTGTGACATGGCCCTGTGTTCTGCCATGGAGAAGAGGGGGGGTTCAGGCACTGGCCACCCTTGTCTACATGCACGCAGTCCACCTGCTGACGAGCAGACATTCCCACACACCACAAGGCTGATTTGCTCTCCCTGTGTCTCCCTGTGTCTCCCTCCCTCTCTGTCCCCCTCTCCCTCCCTCTGTGTGTCAGCCTCCTCCCTCTGTCCGTCTCCCTGTGTCTCCCTCCCTCTCTGTCCCCCTCTTCCTCCCTCTGTGTGTCAGCCTCCTCCCTCTGTCCGTCTCCCTGTGTCTCCCTCCCTCTCTGTCCCCCTCTCCCTCCCTCTGTGTGTCAGCCTCCTCCCTCTGTCCGTCTCCCTGTGTCTCCCTCCCTCTCTGTCCCCCTCTCCCTCTCTCTGTGTGTCAGCCTCCTCCCTCTGTCCGTCTCCCTGTGTCTCCCTCCCTCTCTGTCCCCCTCTCCCTCCCTCTGTGTGTCACCCTCTGTCACCTCAGCCCAGCTTCCTGGGCACACACTGTTAGCAGATCTTTGAATGGCCCTTGGATTGTTGATGTAAGTTTGTTTCTGATCGCCAGGCACCCATTGGGTGTAGTGTCTGTGTCTGCACTGCTGCTGTGGTGGTGTGTGCTGCCACTCTTTCACAGTGTTGGCTGTTCATTAGCTGCTGTCATGTGCAAGTACGTGCCGTCACCCCCATGTGTTGATGCAAGGCATCTGCCATTTGCTGGCAAGTCATTCCTGTGTGGGGACACACTGTTTGTCTGGCTGTGACCTAGGCCATATGGGCAGGGGGCATTGTTGTCTGCTTCTGATTTGCACTATGTGATTTTTGTGGCCCACCCTCCCGCCATCCGGCTTACCGTGTCATGTGTTGGTGTTTTCTGTGGCCTGTGACTTGACATTGTCCAGCTGGGTGCATGGGGCATGGTGGCGCCAGTGGCATGTGCGTGTTCATGGAGTGTGGTTGAGTCATGCGATAGCTTGGGGTGGTTGCGTGCCTGTTTGTGAGTTTGGTTGTGGATGACGTTCCCCCCATGTGAGGTGAGTTGTTTGTGTACTCACCCGGGTCTCGGAGTCCTTCTAATCCGTCGACTGCCACCACCGGCAGTATGGCCATCACCCTCTCCTCCCAGGGATGGTAGTGTACGGGTCTGCGGGGCGGCCCTCCTCCAGTGACGTTGGCCTGGTTGTGGTCGTCGGTCATTTTGGCTCGGACCCTCCTCTGCAGATCGTACCACCTGGCTTGGCATTCATGCCTGGTCCTTCTGGTGTCCGCAACAGCATTCACAGCATCGACGACCGTCTGCCACATGGCTGTTTTTTCTGAAATGCTGGTCTGTCTGACCAATGTTCCAAAGAGGTGTGGCTCAACTCTGAGGATTTCATCGACAAGGACCTCCAACTCTCGGCTAGTGAACTTTGGATTTGTGTTAGTGGGCATGGTGAGGGGTGTGGGTGTGGATGGTGAGGGTGGTTGTGTGTGGATGGTTGTGGGTGTGTGGGTGTGGTTGTGCAGGTGTGTGAATGTGATGAGGGGGTGTTTGTGAGGGTGTGTGTGTGAAGGTGTGCAAGTGTAAGGTGTAGTAAAGGTTCTAGCATGGTGCTGTAGGTTGTCTGTGGGGTCTGGCAGCAGTGAGTCTGTTGCAAAGGCTCATGGTTTGTGTCTGTTGGCCCTTTTTATTGGTCCATTGATGGGTGTGGCAGTGTTTGAACTTTGGGTGGGTGTGTTATAAGGAGTGGTTGTGTTTTGGGCCTCTGTTTGGGATTTTGGCAGTTGCAGGTCAGTAAATGTGTTGTATTTGTGATTGTTGGACATGTTTTGTGGCTTTGTGCCATTCGAATAGTGTATTCTTGTGTTGTTTTGCTTTGTCCTGGTTGTGTACGTGCGTTTTTAGCGTGTGTACGGTGTGTACTTCGGCAATTTTGTTGTACAGTGCTGTCCTTGTGTCTGGCTTGGTACGACTCGTACATGCGCGATGTTGTGTGAAGGTGGTGATGTTGGGGCCTGGGGTGCGCTCCGTACTTAGAATGTTGGGGTGGGGGTATGCTCCATGCATACGCGGGTGGGGGTACGCGTCGTACATACAAGGTTGGGGTGGGGGTACGGGTCGTACATACACGGTTGGGGTGGGGGTACGCTCCATACATACGCGGGTGAGGGTACGGGTCGTACATACACGGGGGGTTCGACTCTAACGTACACGGGTGTACATACACGGGTGGGGGTATGACTCTAACGTACAGGGGTGTACATACACGGGGGGTACGACACATACACGGGTGTACATACACGGGTGGGGGTACAACTCTAACGTACACGGGTGTACATACATGGGGGTACGACACGTACACGGGTGTACATGCACGGGTGGGGGTACGACTCTAACGTACACGGGTGTACATACACGGGGGTATGACACGTACACGGGTGTACATACACGGGGGGGTACGACTCGAACGTACACGGGTGTACATACACGGGTGGGGGTGTACATACACGGGGGTTCGACTCTAACGTACACGGGTGTACATAAACGGGGGGGTACGACACGTACACGGGTGTACATACACGGGTGGGGGTACGACTCTAACGTACATGGTTGTACATACACGGGAGGTATGACACGGGTGTACATGCACGGGTGGGGGTACGACTCTAACGTACATGGGTGTACATACACGGGGGTACGACACATACACGGGTGTACATACACGGGTGGGGGTACGACTCGTACGTACACGGGTGTACATACACAGGTGGGGGTGTACATACACGGGGGGTTCGAGTCTAATGTACACGGGTGTACATACACGGGGGGTACGACACGTACACGGGTGTACATACACGGGTGGGGGTACGACTCGTACGTACACGGGTGTACATACACGGGTGGGGGGTGTACATACACGGGGGTTCGACTCTAACGTACACGGGTGTACATACACGGGTGGGGGTACGACTCTAACGTACACGGGTGTACATACACGGGGGGTACGACACGTACACGGGTGTACATACACGGGTGGGGGTACGACTCTAACGTACACGGGTGTACATACACGGGGGGGTACGACACGTACACGGGTGTACATACACAGGGTACGACTCGAACGTACACGGGTGTACATACATGGGGGTACGACACGTACACGGGTGTACATACACGGGTGGGGGTACGACTCGAACGTACACGGGTGTACATACACGGGTGGGGGTGTACATACACGGGGGTTCGACTCTAACGTACACGGGTGTACATAAACGGGGGGGTACGACACGTACACGGGTGTACATACACGGGTGGGGGTACGACTCTAACGTACATGGGTGTACATACACGGGAGGTATGACACGGGTGTACATGCACGGGTGGGGGTACGACTAACGTTCACGGGTGTACATACACGGGGGGTACGACACATACACGGGTGTACATACACGGGTGGGGGTACGACTCGTACGTACACGGGTGTACATACACAGGTGGGGGTGTACATACACGGGGGGTTCGAGTCTAATGTACACGGGTGTACATACACGGGGGGTACGACACGTACACGGGTGTACATACACGGGTGGGGGTACGACTCGTACGTACACGGGTGTACATACACGGGTGGGGGGTGTACATACACGGGGGTTCGACTCTAACGTACACAGGTGTACATACACGGGTGGGGGTACGACTCTAACGTACACGGGTGTACATACACGGGGGGTACGACACGTACACGGGTGTACATACATGGGTGGGGGTACGACTCTAACGTACACGGGTGTACATACACGGGGGGGTACGACACGTACACGGGTGTACATACACGGGGTACGACTCGAACGTACACGGGTGTACATACACGGGGGTACGACACGTACACGGGTGTACATACACGGGTGGGGGTACGACTCGTACGTACACGGGTGTACATACACGGGTGGGGGTGTACATACACGGGGGGTACGACTCGAACGTACGGGGGCTGGGGGGGGTCGGCGCGTATGCGGGCACATGTCTCCATGTTTGCTATGGGAGTTCGGTGCGGACGGTGTTTTTTCCATACGGTTGTAACATTGGACGCACGGGATGGATCGTGATTCCGCGGTCGGACTCCACTTTTCACATTTGTACGGTAAATCGTCCGGGGACGTGTCGGACACATTTTCCGACCCGAGGACGTGTGGGGAATTATTCCCAATGCGATTCGTATGGTCTTTTTCCCATGCGAATCGTAATTGGCAGTTTGTACGGCACTTGTACGATTCGTACGGTAAAAAGACCGGATACGAGTCGTACGGGGTATTTTTTTACCGGATCGTAATCGGCACCATAATGTCCAATGGGTTACCCAAGGTACCTTTCTTCTCAGTATATATTGATATTAGGAGTGATTCAGTGTAATTTAGTTGTGCCCATATGAATAAGATTGTACAAGGATAATATGATGTCATTAAACAGTATGTCATAGTAGGGTTCTGATATATATGCCAAGGGGGGCATAACAGTTGCCAATCTTCTCACTGCAGAGAGTGATCAAACTGTTACAGGTACAAAGTTAAGATTCCAAATTTAAAAATTCAAAAATGGACAACATGTTTGTTGCTGCCTGTGACAGATATGCATCCTAGTAGATAATGCTTTGCTTGCTATGAGGGCTCCGGTATCCAGAGTGTGGTATCCACAATGGTGGGTAATAAAACAATACTGTCTCAAATTACGGATTGCATTTGTAGAGTTTTTTATAAAGTGGCTCATTATGACATGGGGACATTGGGAGTCATATCATCCATAATGTATACCTACACTACATCAGAATTATATCTGCACTACATCAGAAAAACTGTGTGCTAATCCTAGGTGCTGTAGTTGTACCCCGCGTTTGCATTGTGCCTTACAAGAAGTTTCAAGTCATAGAATGTGAGGTCACATCATGGCAGTGAGCCTTCAATAGGGCTATACAGCTCATATCTATGTGGGAGAAAGGCTACATCTCTCTGTATTTTGTAGCCTTTCACATACCTATGGATGAGCTCTTAATACTCTACAATCCCCATTATCCTTCCTAGTCCCTCAAAGAAATGGACCCAAAACATGCTCAAACATGGTCATTGTATCATTGATGTCTTATATGATGTGTCCTTGTCTGAAATGTGTCCCTGTTCTGTGAGGCAGATGTGTCAGCAAAACGTGGCTTCAACATTAACACAGGGAAAACCAAGATCCTGAAGGATAACACTGTCAGAACAACTACAGTCGCTCTTGCATGCGATGCACTGGAAGAGGTTGAGGCCTTCACCTACCTGGGCAGTGTCTTATACAAACATGGTGGCATATCGGCCAATGTCAAAGTAGGAATCTGCAAAGCAAGGGCTGTTTTTATTCAGCTAAAGAAGATCTGTAGCTCCAAGGACCTTTCACTGCAAACCAAGATCAGGTTTTTAATACCAGTGTAAAATCGGTCCTTCTGTATGTAACAGGGACTTAGAGGACAACCGTGACCACTACTAACAAAGTCCTGACGTTTATCAACACCTGTTTGAGGAAAATCCTCCAAATCTGCTGGCCAAACTCCATCAGCAAAAATGACCTACAACATCAGACTTTGCAACTCCTTGCTCATGAAGAAATCATGAAAAGACGCTGGGGCTTGATAGTTAACACCCTCTGGAAGCCCACACCAAACATCACCAGGAAAGCCAGGACCTGGAACCCTCAAGGGAAAAGGAAAAGAGGAAAGCCAAGAAACACCTGGGGCCAAGGCCTCAAGGCTGACTGCAAGGTAATGGGTTACACCTGGAGTCAGATTGAAAGAAAAGCCCAAGACAGAGATGCCAGAGTGTCCTGGTTGATGGCCTATACCCAAGGAGGGTTACTAGGCATAAGTAAGTAAGTCTGTGAGGCATTCTTCCTTGTTTGGGACCTTTGGTTGTTTCCAATGTCAAAAGATGCATAGCTTGGCTGCAGCCAAGGATGTTGCTTACCATCGATTGGAGTGAGGATTACGATCTGGTATTTCAGTTGTATCATGTAGTAGTGCAAAATATGCTGTAAGTGTGAGATGTATTGAATGTTATCTGGACAGCCCCAGCCATCTCCCCTGCCAGTACTGAGATATTGCACTACAGCTTCACAGGATATTAGGAGAATCAAAGTGAGTTTGGTCAGATATCCAGCATGACCTGAGCTGCAGGAGCCTGGCCTGTTGCAACCACTAGGGTGCCCAGTACCAGTGGATGGACTATCTTAAAATACAGAAATGTCAGTTTTGGCCCTCAAAATACATTGTCATGCATTTCATGTAATTTAGCCAAGTCTGCTTCAGTGTAGTCCCTGTTAAGAATGGTCTGCAGTTTGCATTTATTGTGCAATTCAATGGGCATAGAGAAGAGTGCATTTATCATGAGTCTGTGCATCCTTGAGACCAAGCCCCTTAACTGCTCAGAAACCCTCAGGTAATATAGCAAGGAGGACCCAATCTTCTGAAGACGCAGCTTCTCAGCTGACCGTATAGCCAAAAGTTGGTGTTTGTCATACCATATTCATTAATCATCTCTTAAGGCTTGAAATTCTCTTAACTCCTTTTTTAACATTATTTAATCAATTGAATGTATCCCCTTGTTAAACCACTAGTCTGCTCTATTTTGCCCGCCACCGACCAACAGCCTTACCTTCCCCCACACAGTGGTATAGAGCATAAGGGTTTATCTTTAGCAGGCAGTGACAGTGTTCTATATGGACAGCATGCATTAAATCACAGGGTTAGAATTTGTTCCCCGGAATTTATATTTACATTACATAGGCAGCTCTGGTTCAGGACATAGCAGTATGTGCCTTTCTATATGTAGCAATGTAGGTTTGTCTAGATCTTGAGACATGAAGCTAACCATCCGGGATAAGTGGGACGCATAATAGTATATCTTTATGTTACAGAACCTCAGTCCACCTGCTTTCATTTGGGCTCACAGTATTTGTGATTTTAACTAAGGTCTGGATTTTTTCCATATAAATCTTTTAATGTCTTACTCAATGCTACTAAGTGGTAGAATTAATCCTCATAGACATTATTCCCATTACATAGTTGTATTGAGGCAACCACAGTTATTCTGATTATTTGGATCCTACCCCACATGGATAGATTGAGTTGTATCCATTTCAGAAAATCATTCTTTGATTGGGCTATGAGGAAGGACAGATTGTCTTTACCATCGGTTCAAGCCCATTGTGGGCCCTGATGCCCAAACTCCTCAGTCACTTCAGGTAGAAAGTTGTTGGAAAGATTTCATAATGGAGGTGGTAGTCAAAATAGAGACCTGTAGATCTATCAAAGTCAATGATATGTTGTGAGCATATAGAAACAGTTAAACCAGGCCAGAGTGTGTGTCTACATCCTTGATCTCTTCTGTAGAGTGTAATGCAGCTCATCGGGACTCTAATACTAAAAAGAACAGAAGGAGGGGCAAGGGGCAGCTCTTGTGAGTGAACAGGGCGGGATAAATGGTACCCAAAATGAATGCTGCCCGTTATCAATTTATAGAGCTATTGTACTTTGGCAATAAAGTCATTATGCAGGCCAGTACTCTTGAGGTGCAGAAACGGTAGTCCCATTCTACTCTGTCAAAAGCCTTCTCCACATCCAATGAGAGGCCCAGTGCCTGAGTCTCCATGTCTCTAGCGTTCCAGAGGACATTGACAAATGCCTGCATATGGTTCCTCGCGGAACACCCAGGCATGAAACCCACCTGCGACTCATTAATCAGAGGATTACCTTATGTAGTCTGGTGGATAGGATTTTGGCAACATCTTCACATCAACATTGATGGGAGAAATTAACCGATAGCTTGCATACTCCAGTAGATCTTTGTCTGGTTTCAGAATTAAGGAGGTTATTGCTTTATTAGAAATTGGACCCAAGGATTCCATCTCCTCAGCCTCATTCAATGTCACCTGAAGGAATGAACGAGGAGGATGCTTTGCATGTTTTAAAGCACTCCCCAGGAGACGGGTCTTCTCCTGGAGATCTACATGTGAAAAGTGACAAAATGGCCTCTACTATTTTCCTCCTCCATGATGTCTTCATTTAGGAGTTCTCCACCTTTGTCTGATAATGATGAGAGGTAGAGCTCTCTTAAGAACCCCACTCATATCTCAATGGTGTCTCCAGTGGCGTAGCTAGTGGGGGGGCGGTGGGGGCGGTCACAGTGTTCCCCAAATAAATTATAAAGGCCGCCGCGGCCGCAACAAGCCACCAGTGCTGCGCGTGCGGCCCAATTTGAAAGTGCAAGTAGCCACGCACTGCTGCCAAAATTGCTGCCGCGACGTCCGTCCCGCGTTTGTGCTTGCTTGACTGTTGGTCCGTCCCAGCCTCCAGGGCCGTCAATCTTGTAGCGCACGAACGCTACCAATGACGGCCCTGGGCATCATTTTGGCCAGCCCTCGCGATGAGAACGTAGCAGTGATGCGTCACGCTCTTCACCACTACGCGCTCTTGTGAGGAGTCAATTCTGGCCTGGGGCAGCAGCTAGTGGCAGTGCTGCTGGGTGATATGCTGGCTTCTGCAGTGCAACAGAAATAAATGAAGTTGGAACCAACCCCTGCCTGCCATAGAGACCCTGGAGCGAGTGAGTTGAGAGTAGCAGGAGCAAGTTAAATGTTTTCAGAGGGGCGGCTGAGTGGCTCATCACCTCCGCTACAAATCCACTTTCATATGTGAGTGCATTTCCGCTGCAACAAGAACATTGATGACGCCCAAGTCCCCTTGACACAGTAAACGTACATTAGTAAATAATCCGCGCTCGCTGCACAAGGGATACAAAGGTATTACTAGCTCTTGAGCAATGTAAGCCCCTCTGAAGACCCCTTGGCCTAAGAAGAAAGAAGGCATGACATCAGATGAGCAGTGAGGCAAACTCTGACATTTCCTGGTGCCCTGTGAGCTGTTAATATCCGAAATTAACATAGGAAGGAGAATGTGCAATTGGTCTGATAAATAATTAACGCAGTAATGAAGTTTCGTGATTTGCCTACATATTGTAAAACTGTTTTGCCATCCGACTCAATCTTTTGAGATTTGATTACTACTTCACATCAAGAGCTTACCAAGAGTTCTGCCAAGAGTGGATAAATATATTAGAGGCCAGCTTCCGAAATACGTTCCGTGAATATTTCACCATTGAAAGGCGGGAGGATTTCTGAATGCCTGCCTGCTGAAATATTTCATGCTTTGTGATTGAGAAATGTTTCAATCTACACTTGTGCGCACCTGACAGTGCTGGACGATTTGTGTGGAGGTAAGGTGAGTGGGTCTGGGTGGGGTGCTGCTGCAAGGGTATGAGCCGGGGTGAACAGTCTAAATATCGAAAATTTAATTTCGACCTACAATAATATCGAGTTTAGAATATCGAAGGGACAGAATATCGATGTCAAGAATATCGATGGACAGAATATCGACCCTAAGGTAAGTAATATCGATTTTTTTTATATCGATGTTAGTAATATCGAAGTTAGTAATATCGATATGAAATATATCGATGTTACTAATATCGATATTTATAATATTGGTATGTATTTTATTATGTATTTAATATGTATGTGTTAATTCTTTTTTGTTAAGTGTTCTACTGGTTTTAAAATATATGTAGACAATTTTTATATGTTAATAATGTTTTTTTTAAGTCAATTTTGTGTTTTAGTACCGTAGCGGGTTGTGGGTTTATAGGGGAATAGGGTGGGAAGTAATTTAATTATATGAATTTATTATAAACTTTTGGGAATTATAAATTAATTTTAAATCATTTTTGCGTTTAAATTCTGTAGCGGGCTGTGGGTTTATAGGGGAACAGGGTGGGAAGTAATTTAATTATATCAAATTAATTATAAATTTTTAGGAATTATAAATTAATTTTAAATAATTTTTGCGTTTAAATTCTGTAGCGGGTTGTGGGTTTATAGGGGAATAGGGTGGGAAGTAATTTAATTGTAATTAAGTAATATTTGTATTTATTTATTGGTATTGATAATTATATAATTGTTAATTAAGTATTAATTGGTAATTAATTTTTATTAATTGGTAATTAATTTTTATTAATTGATTAATTCATAATTATGTTAACTGTATTATTTTATTATTTGAGTGTTTCGTGCGTTTATAGGGGAATAGTGTTGGAAGTAATTAAAATCTAATTAAGTAATTATTACATTTGTTGTTGGGTATTGATAATTAATTAATTGGAGATTAATTATTAATTGGTAAATATTTTAAATTATAATATTTTGGTTATGAAAAATAATCTAATGTTGATTAATAATCAATTGGTAATTAAATATGTTTAAATATTATTTATTGATATTTCTAATTAATATATTAATAAGTAATTATTAATTGGTAATTAATGTATAATAATTATTATTTTGGGTATAAAAAATATGTAATTGTTTAAAAAAATGTAATTGGTAATTAATGTTTGATAATTATTTTTTGGTATAAAAAATGTAATTGTTCAATATTTTGTAATTGGTAATTAATATTCATTAATTATTATTTATTGGTATTTATTAATAATTTATTGCTAATTAATTATTTATTGGTAGTTATGTTTTTAATAAATATCTTTTGGTATTTGTAAGTAATTTTGATTTATTTAATAATTAAATTATTAATTATTTTAAAGAATTATTATGTTATTTTTAACTTCTAAGCTATCCAACACTTTCCCTACTGTTGCACTCACTGGAGTTAGAATAGTAATTTTTACCCCTACGCAATCCAACACTTTCCCTACTGTTGCACTCTCTGGAGTTGGAGTAGTAATTTTTACCCCTACACTATCCAACACTTTCCCTACTGTTGCACTCTCTGGAGTTGGAATAGTAATTTTTACCCCTACGCTATCCAACACTATCCCTACCGTTGCACTTTCTGGAGTTGGAATAGTAATTTTTACCCCTACGCTATCCAACACTTTCCCTACCGTTGCACTCTCTGGAGTTGGAATAGTAATTTTTACCCCTATGCTATCCAACACTTTCCCTACTGTTGCACTGTCTGGAGTGGGAATCTTAATTTTTACCCCTACGCTATCCAACACTTTCCCTACTGTTCCACTCTCTGGAGTGGGAATAGTAATTTGTATCCCTACGCAATCCAACACTTTCTCTACTGTTGCACTCCCTGGAGTTGGAATACTAATTTTTACCCTTACGTTATCCAACACTTTCCCTACTGTTGCACTGTATGGAGTGGGAATTGTAATTTTTACCCCTACGCTATCCAACAGTTTCCCTACTGTTGCACTCCCTGGAGTTGGAATACAAATTTTTACCCTTACGTTATCCAACATTTTCCCTTCGGTTGCACTGTCTGGAGTGGGAATACAAATTTTTACCCCTACGCCATCCAACATTTTCCGTACGGTTGCACTCTCTGGAGTGGGAATACTAATTTTTACCCCTACGCTATCCAACACTTTTCCTACTGTTGCACTCTCTGGAGTTGGAATAGTAATTTTTACCTCTATGCTATCCAACATTTTCCCTACTGTTGCACTCTCTGGAGTGGGAATAGTAATTTTTACTCTTACGCTATCCAACACTTTCCCGACTGTTGCACTCTCTGGAGTTGGAATAGTAATTTTTACCACTACACTATCCAACAGTTTCCCTACTGTTGCACTCTCTGGAGTTGGAATAGTAATTTTTACCCCTACGCTATCCAACAGTTTCCCTACTGTTGCACTGTCTGGAGTGGGAATTGTAATTTTTACCCCTACACAATCCAACACTTTCCCTACTGTTGCACTCTCTGGAGTGGGAATACTAATTTGTATCCCTACGCTATCCAACACTTTTCCTACTGTTGCACTCTCTGGAGTTGGAATAGTAATTTTTACCTCTATGCTATCCAACATTTTCCCTACTGTTGCACTCTCTGGAGTGGGAATAGTAATTTTTACTCTTACGCTATCCAACACTTTCCCGACTGTTGCACTCTCTGGAGTTGGAATAGTAGTTTTTATCCCTACGCTATCCAACAGTTTCCCTACTGTTGCACTCTCTGGAGTGGGAATAGTAATTTTTACCTCTACGCTATCAAACACTTTCCCGACTGTTGCACTCTCTGGAGTTGGAATAGTAATTTTTACCCCTACGCTATCCAACACTTTCCCTACTGTTGAACTGTCTGGAGTGGGAATCGTAATTTTTACCCCTACGCTATCCAACACTTTCCCTACTGTTGAACTGTCTGGAGTGGGAATCGTAATTTTTACCCCTACGCTATCCAATACTTTCCGTACTGTTGCACTCTCTGGATTTGGTATTGTAATTTTTACCCGTACGCTATTCAACACTTTCCCTACTGTTGCACTCTTTGGAGTTGGAATACTTATTTTTACCCCTACGCTATCCAACACTTTCCTTACTGTTGCACTCCCTGGAGTCAGAATAGTAATTTATACCTCTACGTTATCCAACACTTTCCCTACTGTTACACTATCTGGGGTGGATATATAATTTTTAGCCCTCCGCTATCCAAAATTTTCCTTTCTGTTGTTTTTTTTGGAGCTGGAGTAGTAGTTTTATTGTCTCTGCTATTTAATATTTTTTTTATTATTTTAGCTAATGTAGTATATAATTAATTTTAACAATATTGAAATCAAATGTAATTATTTTAATTTGTTATACATAATTATTTAATTTTTATTTATGTTATTGTTTTATGTGTGTAATGTTTTTGCAATTTTTAATATTTTAAAATAATTTATAATTTAATAATATAATTATAAAAACATTATTAAGTATATATTATATGTATATGTTTAATTATTTTTTTATTAAATCATATTGATTAATTATTAATTGTTAACATTATGAAATATATTTAATTAAGTTTATTTTATTTATAAGTATTATTATGTTTATTTTACATATTTTTTGTAACCAAAAAAAAACGATATTTTTAAAAACGATATTTTTGACATCTATATTTTATTTGCGATATTTTTGTACTTACCATGTTGTAGATAGGATGTCGATATTCTTGACATCGATATTTTAGTTGCGATATTTTTGTAGGTCGATTTTCTGACCTTCGAAATTTTGTCAGAGATCCTGATGGAGGGTGGTAGTGAGAGAGTCTGAAGAGGAGGCCATGAGGGGGAGAGGCAACATAGAGATGTGGGGCACTGTTGGAGGATGGCAGTGAGGACATCTGAGGAGGAGGGCATGAGGGGGAGGGGCTATGGAGAGATGAAGGGCACTGTTAGAGGGTGGTAGTAAAGGTATCTACGGAGAAAGAGGTCAGTGGTGGGGCACCAATAAAGACTTTTGCACCAGTGGTAAAGCCGCTAAAGCCGCTAAAGCCGGCCCTGCCATGGCCTTTCTGTTTTTGTTTATTTAATTAGCAGTCGGGTCATTAAGGCCACTGTGGAATATATTTTAAAGTGTGTGCTCATTTTTTTTCCTGCTATATATTCAACGATTTAAGTTTGAGGGTCATTTTCCTAATGTTTTTCACCGGGAATAATGAAAATGGAGTCGGATGGTGGCTGATATGGGGCTGGGGCCCAAGGTTAGCTCTGAGCTAAGGTGCACAGGAGATGGATGGTAGAAAATGGATAATCAGGCCGGGAAGGGAGTGTGCTGCAGAGTCCGGGGTCTCTGCAGGTAGTAATGAAGAGAGAGTCTCTCTGAAGACTGGCAATGAGGGAGGCTGAGTAGTGTTACTAGCCTTATACTCCCACCTCAGAAACCACCTCTTCCCATCCAAGGGACCTTACATGGGATACATTTCAAAAAGAAAAAGGAAACGTTTGATTCATTTTTAAGAGCAGGCAGTGGTCTGTGGGACCACTGCCTGCTCTTAAAAAATATTTTAGCATTCATTCACAAAGAGGAAGGGATCCCCTGGCAACTCCTTCCTCTTTACGAGCGGGTCACCGCCTACATGAAGTAGGTTGTAAACTGCGAGTGTTTTGCAGCTGCAATTGCGGTTGCAAAACAATGGTACATACAAAAGCGGCTCGCTATTAGGAAGGGACGCCCTTGGAACACCCCTTCCTAATACAGTCTTGCACAATAGCGTTTGTACATACCAACACCCTTTTTTGCAGTCGCAAATGGGCCAATTGCCGGTTTGCGACTGCAAATTTTTACCCCTACGCCATCCAACATTTTCCGTACGGTTGCACTCTCTGGAGTGGGAATACTAATTTTTACCCCTACGCTATCCAACACTTTTCCTACTGTTGCACTCTCTGGAGTTGGAATAGTAATTTTTACCTCTATGCTATCCAACATTTTCCCTACTGTTGCACTCTCTGGAGTGGGAATAGTAATTTTTACTCTTACGCTATCCAACACTTTCCCGACTGTTGCACTCTCTGGAGTTGGAATAGTAATTTTTACCCCTACACTATCCAACAGTTTCCCTACTGTTGCACTCTCTGGAGTTGGAATAGTAATTTTTACCCCTACGCTATCCAACAGTTTCCCTACTGTTGCACTGTCTGGAGTGGGAATTGTAATTTTTACCCCTACACAATCCAACACTTTCCCTACTGTTGCACTCTCTGGAGTGGGAATACTAATTTGTATCCCTACGCTATCCAACACTTTTCCTACTGTTGCACTCTCTGGAGTTGGAATAGTAATTTTTACCTCTATGCTATCCAACATTTTCCCTACTGTTGCACTCTCTGGAGTGGGAATAGTAATTTTTACTCTTACGCTATCCAACACTTTCCCGACTGTTGCACTCTCTGGAGTTGGAATAGTAATTTTTATCCCTACGCTATCCAACAGATTCCCTACTGTTGCACTCTCTGGAGTGGGAATAGTAATTTTTACCTCTACGCTATCAAACACTTTCCCGACTGTTGCACTCTCTGGAGTTGGAATAGTAATTTTTACCCCTACGCTATCCAACACTTTCCCTACTGTTGAACTGTCTGGAGTGGGAATCGTAATTTTTACCCCTACGCTATCCAACACTTTCCCTACTGTTGAACTGTCTGGAGTGGGAATCGTAATTTTTACCCCTACGCTATCCAATACTTTCCGTACTGTTGCACTCTCTGGATTTGGTATAGTAATTTTTACCCGTACGCTATCCAACACTTTCCCTACTGTTGCACTCTTTGGAGTTGGAATACTTATTTTTACCCCTACGCTATCCAACACTTTCCTTACTGTTGCACTCCCTGGAGTCAGAATAGTAATTTATACCTCTACGTTATCCAACACTTTCCCTACTGTTACACTGTCTGGAGTGGATATATAATTTTTAGCCCTCCGCTATCCAAAATTTTCCTTTCTGTTGTTTTTTTTGGAGCTGGAGTAGTAGTTTTATTGTCTCTGCTATTTAATATTTTTTTTATTATTTTAGCTAATGTAGTATATAATTAATTTTAACAATATTGAAATCAAATGTAATTATTTTAATTTGTTATACATAATTATTTAATTTTTATTTATGTTATTGTTTTATGTGTGTAATGTTTTTGCAATTTTTAATATTTTAAAATAATTTATAATTTAATATTATAATTATAAAAACATTATTAAGTATATATTATATGTATATGTTTAATTATTTTTTTATTAAATCATATTGATTAATTATTAATTTTTAACATTATGAAATATATTTAATTAAGTTTATTTTATTTATAAGTATTATTATGTTTATTTTACTTATTTTTTGTAACCAAAAAAAACGATATTTTTAAAAACGATATTTTTGACATCTATATTTTATTTGCGATATTTTTGTACTTACCATGTTGTAGATAGGATGTCGATATTCTTGACATCGATATTTTAGTTGCGATATTTTTGTAGGTCGATTTTCTGACCTTCGAAATTTTGTCAGAGATCCTGATGGAGGGTGGTAGTGAGGGAGTCTGAAGAGGAGGCCATGAGGGGGAGAGGCAACATAGAGATGTGGGGCACTGTTGGAGGATGGCAGTGAGGACATCTGAGGAGGAGGGCATGAGGGGGAGGGGCTATGGAGAGATGAAGGGCACTGTTAGAGGGTGGTAGTAAAGGTATCTACGGAGAAAGAGGTCAGTGGTGGGGCACCAATAAAGACTTTTGCACCAGTGGTAAAGCCGCTAAAGCCGGCCCTGCCATGGCCTTTCTGTTTTTGTTTATTTAATTAGCAGTCGGGTCATTAAGGCCACTGTGGAATATATTTTAAAGTGTGTGCTCATTTTTTTTCCTGCTATATATTCAACGATTTAAGTTTGAGGGTCATTTTCCTAATGTTTTTCACCGGGAATAATGAAAATGGAGTCAGATGGTGGCTGATATGGGGCTGGGGCCCAAGGTTAGCTCTGAGCTAAGGTGCACAGGAGATGGATGGTAGAAAATGGATAATCAGGCCGGGAAGGGAGTGTGCTGCAGAGTCCGGGGTCTCTGCAGGTAGTAATGAAGAGAGAGGTGCCGATCACAATCCGGTAAAAAATATCCCCGTGCGACTCGTATCCGGTCTTTTTACCGTACGAATCGTACAAGTGCCGTACGAACTGGCAATTACGATTCGCATGGTAAAAAGTCCATACGAACCGCATTGGGAATCATTCCCCACACGTCCTCGGGTCGGAAAATGTGTCCGACACGTCCTCGTACGATTCACCGTACATACGTGAAAGGTGAAGTCCGACCGGGGAATCACGATCCATCCCGTGCGTCCGAGGTTACAACCGGATGGAAAAAACACCGTCCGCACCGAACACCCATAGCAACCATGGAGACGTGCCCGCATACGCGCCGACCCCCCCCCCAGCCCCCGTAGGTACGCGCCGACCCCCCCCCAGCCCCCGTAGGTACGCGCCGACCCCCCCTGTATGTACACCCGTGTACGTGTCGAACCCCCCCGTGTACGTTCGAGTCGTACCCCCACCCGTGTATGTACGGTGCGTACCCCCCGTGTGTCGTACCCCCACCCGTGTATGTACGGTGCGTACCCCCCATGTGTCGTACCCCCACCCGTGTATGTACGGTGCGTACCCCCCGTGTGTCGTACCCCCACCCGTGTATGTACGGTGCGTACCCCCCGTGTGTCGTACCCCCACCCGTGTATGTACGGTGCGTACCCCCCGTGTGTCGTACCCCCACCCGTGTATGTACGGCACCGTATATACACGGGTGGGGGTACGACACACGGGGGTTACGCACCGTACATACACGGGTGGGGGTACGACACACGGGGGGTACGCACCGTACATACACGGGTGGGGGTACGACACACGGGGGGTACGCACCGTACATACACGGGTGGGGGTACGACTCGAACGTACACGGGGGGGTTCGACACGTACACGGGTGTACATACAGGGGGGGTCGGCGCGTACCTACGGGGGCTGGGGGGGGGTTGGCGCGTACCTACGGGGGCTGGGGGGGGTCGGCGCGTACCTACAGGGGCTGGGGGGGGGTCGGCGCGTACCTACGGGGGCTGGGGGGGGGTCGGCGCGTACCTACGGGGGCTGGGGGGGGGTCGGCGCGTACCTACGGGGGCTGGGGGGGGGTCGGCGCGTACCTAAGGGGGCTGGGGGGGGTCGGCGCGTACCTACGGGGGCTGGGGGGGGGTACGGTGCGTACCGGGCCACCTACTCTGGTCGATTCGCGCCGTGCTTCGCTTTTGCGGCACTTTTTGGGTGCCGTGAAAATATTGCCGTCCGGACTGCTGTCGGTTCGAATCGTAATTCCTGGGTCGTGAAACGCTGCCTGAAAGCGTCCCGACGTCACGTCGCAGCATTCCCGGATCACATTCGTATGTATGTTTTCGTTGGTCGGTGTTTTTTACGATTCGTACGGAAATGGTGTTTCCGTGCGAATCGTAATTCCATGTTTGTACAGTTTTACGACCGGGTACGAGTCGGACGGGGAAAACGCTCCGACCGACGGTTCGTACCCGGTTTTTACCGGATCGTAATCGGCACCAGAGTCTCTCTGAAGACTGGCAATGAGGGAGGCTGAGTAGTGTTACTAGCCTTATACTCCCACCTCAGAAACCACCTCTTCCCATCCAAGGGACCTTACATGGGATACATTTCAAAAAGAAAAAGGAAACGTTTGATTCATTTTTAAGAGCAGGCAGTGGTCTGTGGGACCACTGCCTGCTCTTAAAAAATATATTAGCATCCATTCACAAAGAGGAAGGGATCCCCTGGCAACTCCTTCCTCTTTACGAGCGGGTCACCGCCTACATGAAGTAGGTTGTAAACTGCGAGTGTTTTGCAGCTGCAATTGCGGTTGCAAAACAATGGTACATACAAAAGCGGCTCGCTATTAGGAAGGGACGCCCTTGGAACACCCCTTCCTAATACAGTCTTGCACAATAGCGTTTGTACATACCAACACCCTTTTTTGCAGTCGCAAATGGGCCAATTGCCGGTTTGCGACTGCAAAAAATGGTTGTACATCTGGCCCTTAGTAAGCTAAAAGGCAAGTCTGTTGTTATGTGCGCCTTACTTCGGGCTGAGATTCTTAGTGCAGATGAAGCACTATTATAGTAGACTAAATCAAACAGAAAATGTGTTTTTAAATAAACTCCGTGTTCGGTGATATGGCCCTGTGTGGTGTTGGTGCTCAATCTTAGCGGTATTATCCTAATTCGTAAATAGTTGCTATAGTGCTCAAGGGAGGGGGGAAACCCCCACACCCCCGATATGTGACCCCTAGGGATCTACCTTACAAGTGAGAACAAGCGTGTTCTCACAGAAAATGTGTTTTGTACAGTGTACATCTAGAACACATGTATTTCAAGGTCCCCTCTTATGTGATGATGAATAAAGGAGGCTCAGGGAAATAAAGATTTGGCTAGGATCACACAATTTGGTCAAGCATGGAAGCCAGGATTGATCCCAGGATTTCTAGTTTCATATTGTGCAAGTCAGCAACTAGATGGGTGTCTCATTCTCCTGTTTTGCATTAAAGATTAATGCTTTATCTTTCATAATTTGACTATTTTAGCACATGAGAAAGGAGCTCACCGAAACCTATGTATGGATGAGTTTATAAGGGAGTTTCCAAAGAATAATAGAAGGTTAGACTGGACTGGACTGCTAGTTTTGAAATGGTGGATGTGAAAACTGCTGGCAGTTTTTATAAAATACTCCTTTCTCTTTTTTCAAATGCATTACTGTTTTTCAAGAATTTGGTGCCAATTACGATCCGGCAAAAACCGGGTACGAACCGTCGGACGGAGGCTTTTTTCCGTCCGACTCGTACCCGGTCGTAAAACTTTACAAACATGCAAGTACGATTCGCACGGAAACACCATTTCCGTACGAGTCGTACAAAACACCGACCGACGAAAAGATACATACAAATGGGATCCGGGGAAAGAGCCGACGTGACGTCGGGACGCTCTCAGGCCGCGTTTCACGACCCAGGAAGTACGATTCGAACCGACAGCAGTCCGGACGGCAATATTTTTACGGCACCCAAAAAGTGCCGGAAAAGCGAAGTACGGCGCAAAACGACCAGAGTAGGTGGCCCGGTAAGCGCCGTACCCCCCCCCAGCCCCCGCATGTACGCGCCGTACCCCCCCCCAGCCCCCGCATGTACGCACCGTACCCCCGTGTATGTACACCCGAGTACGAGTCGAACCCCCCCGTGTATGTACACCCGTGTACGTTCGAGTCGTACCCCCACCCGTGTATGTACGGTGCGTACCCCCAGCGCGTAGCGTAGCGCTGGGGGTACGCACCGTACATACACGGGTGGGGGTACGACTCGAACGTACACGGGTGTACATACACGGGGGGTTCGACTCGTACTCGGGTGTACATACACGGGGGGTTCGACTCGTACTCAGGTGTACATACACGGGGGGGGTTCGACTCGTACTCGGGTGTACATACACGGGGGGGGTTCGACTCGTACTCGGGTGTACATACACGGGGGGGTTCGACTCGTACTCGGGTGTACATACACGGGGGTGGTTCGACTCGTACTCGGGTGTACATACACGGGGGTACGGCGCATACATGCGGGGGCTGGGGGGGGTACGGCGCATACATGCGGAGGCTGGGGGGGTACGGCGCGTACATGCGGGGGCTGGGGGGGGGGGTACGGCGCGTACCGGGCATCTGTTTGGACGTCTCCATGGTTGCTATTGGAGTTCGGTGCGGACGGTCTCTTAACCATACGGTTGTACATTCGGACGCCCGGGACGGATCGTGATTCCCCGGTCGGACTTCGCTTTTCACGTTTGTTCGGTAAATCGTCCGAGGACGTGTCGGACACTTTTTCCGACCCGAGGACGTGTGGGGAATTATTCCCAATGCGACTCGTATGGGCTTTTTATCATGCGAATCGTGATTGCCAGTTTGTACGGCACTTGTACGATTCGTACGGTAAAAAGACCGGATACGAGTCGTACGGGAATTTTTTTTACCGGATCGTAATTGCCACCTTTGTATCTTTGAAAGTACATCGCAAAAGAATGACAAGAAAGTAAAATGTATCAAGTAAAATTTGTGCAGAAAAATAAGTGTTGGACAAATTGCAACAAGTAAATAGCCAGCCTTATTAATTCAATGATGTCAAGGCCTTTGTGTGGTAATAGGGACTTCCTTAATCTTGAACTGTTATAATATGCTTGGTATTCAAGTACTTGTATTGAAGCCTGGCCTGCTGGAATTCGAGGTTTTGCAGTTAGGTCCAGATATTGCTCTTACTTTCAAATAACTCTCCACATGCTCTGTATACACACAAAAGCAATCCGTTGCATCATGGGGACTGTTTGCAAGTAGATATGATGGTATCTAGGGCTTGTAGGCTACCTTCAGAAGCAACAAATTGGGCACGCAGTGCAGGAGCGGCTCCTACAGTGGGGCGGAGGAGCGTTGCCCCACTGCTTTCTCGCAGTGCGAGAAGCAGAAACATAAAATGGTAATAACATTCAGTTATTACCATTTTATGTTTGGTTGCGGGTGGACGGGGCTGCACTGCGAGCAGGGCAGGGGAGGAGTGGTGTGCCCACTCCTGAGCGCGTAAAGACTGCTTGGCCCCCCTCAAGTCATGCCGGCCGT
The DNA here is from genome assembly GCF_964204655.1 of Triturus cristatus. NCBI lineage: Eukaryota > Metazoa > Chordata > Amphibia > Caudata > Salamandridae > Triturus > Triturus cristatus. The sequence goes on along the minus strand of NC_140590.1, from coordinate 1,173,933,259 downwards.
GACTGCTGCAGTGGCCCACCTGAAAGCACCCATGGCCCACCCAAATAAAAATTCCTGGAGCCGGGCCTGGGTTCAAGGCTGGCTGCTCTGGAGCAAGGATCCCTCACACAAAGAGCAACTGCAAACTGTCTCAAGAAGCAGCGATGGTCACAGAAACAAAGATGCAGAGCTAGCAGCAGTGCAAGATGCAATCACACCAAGAAAACAGAAGCCAGCAACGGTGCACGACTCCCTCGTGGCCAGAGACAGGCACAGCAGGGACTGCAACAGGGCAAGCTTCCCTACTGCAAAGAGAACAGGTGCAGCACAGGCAGCAACACAGCTTAAAATAAACAGTGCTTAAAATAAAAACATAGAAAGGCAGTTACTTGCTCTCTAGAGCTGCGGTCACAGCAGTGGCGATGGTGCAATTTTCAGAGCGGGGTTGCTGCCTTCAGTGTTACATCACTGACGTCATAGGGAGTCTGAAAAATCCAAGAATCACACAGAGAAAAAGTGTAGCAAATTCAGCAGGAGGGTAGTAAGGGGTATGTAGCTGGTGTTTCGTTTTTGGATAACACTGTTGCAAATACATTACTAAAGAGTGTGGTAATTCAGTATCATTACCAGACAACACATTTGCACTTGAAATGGCCATTAAAGTTGCGGAGGCTTTCCGCCCGACATCATAATGAGCCCCTAGGTGAAGCGTATGTAACTGTGGATTGGCCCTGAAGAAGCAACATGTGTGTCATGAAACACATGTTGGCCCTTCTTGTTTATATACATTTCTTGAAGAATAAAGTAAAGAGAATTTTGACTCTTCATTACGACTCATTAATCAACTTTTTTTTACGAGGAAGACCTCAAAATCGAGTCTTATTTGTGTATATATATGTGGACCTGAAGGTTTGATCCTGCAGTTATTTTTGAGGTCGTGTCCCACCTGTGAAGAGCTTCTGTTTCCCTCAAGATTGCCACATAGTTCACTTTGCAGAATCATCTAACTTTGCTGTCACATAAAGTAAAGACCAATTTCCATGTTAAAAAATGAACAGCCATTTGCCTGACATTTGACCTCTGTATTTGATGCACAGCAAATGTTACCAGATAGAAACAAAATGTAAAGGCGTCTTTATTGCTCATTCACCTTCTGAACTCTAGCATGGTATTTTGGGGGTGCTGCAGCATCCCCACACTTCTACTTTCAGCACCTAAGGGTCAAACTTCTTAAAGAAAAGTGTGGGAGCTGTGATTCCAAGTACAGTGGGGGTGGGGCAGAGAGCGTTGGGGGCAGGATCAAATACATGGCTAAAAAGAACAAAAGATTATTTTGTTTGCCTGGTATACAAAATATAATGCCCACTCGCTAAATGAAAAATAAATGCAACTTAAATTAATCTGTGGGGAAATGCATTTGTCGGGTAGGAAACATTGGTTGGTTATTGTGTTTACTTCAGATACTTGTGGGTGTCAGGGGCGTAACAAGCACCCCCGCAGCCCCCGCGGTACGGGGGGCCCCCACTCTTCAGTAAATGAAGGGGGCCCCCTCAGCTCTTCGGTAGAGAGCTGTGAGAGAGAGGCTTGCTCTAAATCAAGCCTCTCTCTCTAACTAAAGCAGCCTGCACGGAGCTCCTGCGCTGACCCAGGAGAAACAAGTTACATTGTTTCTCTTCAGTCAGAGGCACCAGCCAGTCCCGGAACAAGGATGGGGTTGGAGACCCCAGAGAGAGCAGGAGGCAGCACAGCATTCCCCACAGGGCACTGCCTCTGAGAAGGGAGAGGACAAGGATGGGGGTGGGGGCCCCAGAGACAGCAGGCAGGAGGCAGCACAGAGAGCTGACAGGGGAATGGATGGGGGTGGGGGCCCCAGAGACAGCATTCACTACAGGGCACTGCTCCTCTGAGGCAGCACAGAGCTGACTTCAGCCAGCAGGTTTGCAGCTCTAGAAACAGGATCTGCTGGGACACATCAGAAGGTGAGAGTTAGAGCTATTGATGTTGTAATGGACAATGTATTTTACCTATGCGTGTTCTGTTTGGAGTGGAGGGAATGTGTGTGGTGTCAATTGGACATATATGGTTTGGATTGGAATTGTTGGTTGTGGAATGGTGTTGCGTGGATTGGATCTGTGTAGTGAAATAATGTGGCATGGTGTGCAGTGCAATTATGTGGTGTTGAGTGGAGTGGGATTGTGTGTCTTGGAGTGGGATTATCTGGAATGGTATTTTGTGTTGTGGAGTGGTATGTAGTGGAGTTTCCTTATGTGGTGTGCTGTTAAATATTATAGCATGATGTGGAGTTTGTGGTGTAGATTGGATGTATGTGGTGTGTTGTGCATTTGTGGTGTTAGTCTGAATTATGTAGTTTGTTGTGAATTATGTGGTGTGGAATGGAAATGTGTAGAGTTGAATTGTGTGACGTGGAAGTTGCGGTGTTGAGTGAAATTATGTTGAGTGGTATTATGAGGCATGGTGTGAAGTGTAGCTATGTGGAGTGTTGCTACGTGGCATAGACTGGATTTATGTGGAGTGTATGTATGCAGTATGGAGTAGAGCATAATTATGTGGAGGTTAATTATGTGAAGATGAGAGGTATTATGTGGAGTGTTATTATGCTGTGTGATAAATTGTGTGGGGATGAATTGTGGAATTGTGTGACGTGTGGAATTAAGAGGCATGGTGTGATGTATAATTATGCGCAGTGGAATTATGCAACATGTTGCAGAGTTGTATTTTGTGGAGGGTAATTATGTGTTTTAGAGTTGAGTGTAAATATGTTGTGTGGAGTGTAATTATGTGGTTGGGAGTGGTATTAAGTTGTGTGGAATGTGATTCTGTGATGTGGAATTATGTGGTATGGAGTGAAGTGGAAATATGTGTATTTTTTGGATTGTAATTATGTGGTATGGAATGTTGTAGGGTTAAATTATTTATAGTTGAATTGTGCAGTGTGGATTTATAAGCAGGGGCATAACACAGGCCCCAGGGGCGTAACACAGGCCCCCACAGCTCCCGTGTTGCGGGGGGGCCCCAGCGCTCCAGAGGCCCCCTCAGCGGTGTTTGCAAGCACCACAAATCCGTGACTGTCTGGGATAGGTAATTAATTAATATAGGTAGGTCATGTAACTTACGCTTGCTCTAGACTTTTCTTTATAAATTAAATGGTAACATTTAAAAAATGGTAATGATGCACACTGCGCAGCGTGCAGATGTCTCCGTGGCCGCGTCTGCTCGGTCTTACTCTTCACCCTTAGGGTGGGGCTGGTGACCAATTGTCATGCGCATTGCTGACTGGTGAAGCGAGGAGGCATCCCAGAGCCCAGAGTGGAGACAATTGAGAGGTAACGTGCGGCGGCGACTACCTGCCATAATTTAATTATTTCTCTGGCTAGCCTTGTTTGCCCTGTCTTCTGCGGCTCGCGCAGGTGAGTCTGTCTGTTCGCCCAGTCTATGCTACCCCCCCGCAGACAAGTGCACCCCACCCAAAATTAATTGCGACAACCACTTGTGTGCGTAAGGTCCCCAGTTTAGTGTGAAGGCATTTAGTAAAAGAAAGGCGCCTTTGGTACATGAAGGTTGTTTGGAAAATATGGGGGGGGGTTTATGTTACACATTAAAGATTAAAAGTGCGTGTCATCAGTTTCACCTGCGATTTATATTGATTTGCGGATTTTACAGAAAACACAAAAATCGTCATTGAAGTTTGTGGGTGCAAGAAAATATACCCTTCACCTATGAATTTACACCTTAGTCTGTGACCTTGGGAGAAGTTTCCCGGTTTCGCCCGACTTGTCAAGGCAAAGTGATACCCACTTCCCCCCAAAACTGACCCGATTTCTTGTCGCTGATTTCGGTGGTCCAGCTGAACTGGACATCAGGGTGTGTGTGAGGCAGAGAGGGGGAGGATTGGGGCTGTGGTGGCAGTGGTGCTACATAAATTGCAGCTTGCAGATAAAATGGTTTCTAGCTGAAACAGTTAAAAGTTACTAAAATACAGCAACATGCATTGCTGCACAGTTGAATGCCCTTCGCTAAAATTGACAGGCCATCTTTCAGTTACTCTTTGTTGTTTGGTTGTTAAACTGAGATTGAGGTGAAACATTTGCCAGAACAGTCTTAAAAGGTGCAAAAATTACAAAAAATTAAGTATAAGTATCACAAAATGTGCGGCATTAGACCGCATAATTTGTCTTTTCCTGCTGCATAATTGAGTACCTGCAGCATAATTCTCATGGCACTGCATACCATGTACTTCCCCTGGTAACTAGACATAGGTGCCCATCACGATCCGGTAAAAAATTTCCCCGTGCGATTCGTATCCGGTCTTTTTACCGTACGAATCGTACAAGTGCCGTACGAACTGGCAATCACGATTCGCATGGTAAAAAGTCCATACGAACCGCATTGGGAATCATTCCCCACACGTCCTCGGGCCGGAAAATGTGTCCGACACGTCCTCGTACGATTTACCGTACAAATGTGAAAGGTGAAGTCCGACCGAGGAATCACGATCCATCCCGTGCGTCCGAGGTTACAACCGGATGGAAAAAACACCGTCCGCACCGAACTCCCATAGCAACCATGGAGACGTGCCCGCATACGCGCCGACCCCCCCCAGCCCCCGTACGTACGCGCCGACCCCCCCCAGCCCCCGTAGGTACGCGCCGAACCCCCCTGTATGTACACCCGTGTACGTGTCGAACCCCCCGTGTACGTTCGAGTCGAACCCCCCCGTGTACGTTCGAGTCGTACCCCCACCCGTGTACGTTCGAGTCGAACCCCCACCCGTGTATCTACGGTGCGTACCCCCAGCGCATAGCGCTGGGGGTACGCACCGTACATACACGGGTGGGGGTACGACTCGAACGTACACGGGGGTTCGACTCGAACGTACACGGGGGGTACGACTCGAACGTACACGGGGGGGTTCGACTCGAACGTACACGGGGGGGTACGACTCGAACGTACACGGGTGGGGGTACGACTCGAACGTACAGGGGGGGTACGACTCGAACGTACACGGGGGGTTCGACTCGAACGTACACGGGTGGGGGTTTGACTCGAACGTACACGGGGGGGTACGACTCGAACGTACACGGGTGGGGGTTCGACTCGAACGTACACGGGGGGGGTACGACTCGAACATACACGGGGGGTTCGACTCGAACGTACACGGGTGGGGGTTCGACTCGAACGTACACGGGGGGTTCGACTCGAACGTACACGGGGGGGGTTCGACACGTACACGGGTGTACATACACGGGGGGTTCGGCGCGTACGTACGGGGCCTGGGGGGGGTCGGCGCGTACGTACGGGGCCTAGGGGGGGTCGGCGCGTACGTACGGGGGCTGGGGGGGGGTCGGCGCGTACGTACGGGGGCTGGGGGGTGTCAGCGCGTACGTATGGGGGCTGGGGGGGGGTACGGTGCGTACCGGGCCACCTACTCTGGTCGATTCGCGCCGTACTTCGCTTTTCCGGCACTTTTTGGGTGCCGTGAAAATATTGCCGTCCGGACTGCTGTCGGTTCGAATCGTAATTCCTGGGTCGTGAAACGCTGCCTGAAAGCGTCCCGACGTCACGTCGCAGCATTCCCGGATCACATTCGTATGTATATTTTCGTCGGTCGGTGTTTTTTACGATTCGTACGGAAATGGTGTTTCCGTGCGAATCGTAATTCCATGTTTGTAAAGTTTTACGACCGGGTACGAGTCGGACGGGGAAAACGCTCCGACCGACGGTTCGTACCCGGTTTTTACCGGATCGTAATCGGCACCATAATATCGAAAAAAAAATATCGAGTAGCCAGAATATCGAGTTTTTAATATCGAATGGACAGAATATCGACTTGCAAAAATATAGTGGTGAAGAATATCGAAAAACAGGTAAGAAATATCGATTGCAATAATATAGAAGTAAGTAATATCGACAGTCATAATATAGTTGTTAAAAATATCGAATTTTTTATAGTGTTTTAAGTGTTAGTATATGTGTTAAAAGTATGTATTAATATTGGAATGTATGTTAGAATATTTTTAAATTAATGAATTTTATCTTTTGTTATTTTTTTGTAATTTAATTCCGTAGCGGGTTGTGGGTTTATAGGGGAGTAGGGTGGGAAGTAATTTAATTATAGTACATTAAATAATAATTTATAGGAATTATTAATTATTTTTAATTTAATTTTGCGTTTTACTTCTGTAGCGGGTTGTGGGTTTATAGGGGAATAGGGTGGGAAGTAATTTAATTATAGATTATTAAATAATAATTTATAGGAATTATTAATTATTTTTAATTTAATGTTGCGTTTTACTTCAGTAGCGGGTTGTGGGTTTATAGGGGAACAGGGTGGGAAGTAATTTAATTGTTATTAGTTAATTATTAATTGGTATTGAAAAATAATTGGTTGTTGATGAATTATTAATTGGTAAATAATTAGTATTATTGGTAATTAATTTGTATTAATTGTTTAATTGATAATTATGTTAATTGTATTCATTTAATATTTGTAGCGGGCAGTGTGTTTATAGGGGAATATGGTGGCAAGTAATATAATTGTAAATAAATAATCATTTAATTTATTTGTGTATACTGTTAATTAATATATCTTTAATTTAATTTTGCGTTTTACTTCTGTAGCGGGTGGTGGGTTTATAGGGGAATAGGGTGGGAAGTAATTTAATTTTTATTAGTTAATTATTAATTGGTATTGCAAATTAATTGGTTGTTGATTAATTATTAATTGGTAAATAATTAGTATTAATTGGTAATTAATTAGTATTAATAGTTTAATTGATAATTATGTTAAATGTATTCAATTAATATTTGTAGCGGGTATTGTGTTTATAGGGGAATATGGTGGGAAGTAATATAATTTGAAAAAAATAATTATTTAAATAATTTGTGTATATCCTTAATTAATATATTATAAATTAATTATTAATTGGTATTATTTGAATTTATTAATGTTTGTTATTGAAAAACAATTGTTTGTTAATTAATTATTAATAGTTAATTAATTAAACAAAAATGTATTGGTATTTATAAATAATCAATTCTTGTGTGATTGGTAATTAATTGTAATACTTGTTTTTGTATTAATAATTAATTAATTTAAAAAAAAATACATTTCTTATTTTCTCTACTATTGCACTTACTTGAGTGGGAATAGTAATTTTTACCCCTACGCTATCCAATGCTTTCCCTATTATTGCACTCTCTGGAGTGTGAATAGTAATTTTTACCCTCCCGCTATCCAACACTTTCCCTACTGTTGCACTCTCTGGAGTGGGAATAGTAATTTTTACCCCTATGCTATCCAACGCTTTCCCTACTGTTGCACTCACTGGAGTGGGAATAGTAAATGTTACCCTCCCGCTATCCAACGCTTTCCCTACTGTTGCACTCTCTGGAGTGGGAATAGTAATTTTTACCCTCCCGCTATCCAACGCTTTCCCTACTGTTGCACTCTCTGGAGTGGGAATAGTAATTTTTACCCCTACGCTATCCAACGCTTTCCCTACTGTTGCACTCACTGGAGTGGGAATAGTAAATGTTACCCTCCCGCTATCCAACGCTTTCCCTACTGTTGCACTCTCTGGAGTGGGAATAGTAATTTATACCCCTACGCTATCCAACGCTTTCCCTACTGTTGCACTCACTGGAGTGGGAATAGTAAATGTTACCCTCCCGCTATCCAACACTTTCCCTACTGTTGCACTCTCTGGAGTGGGAATAGTAATTTTTACCCCTACGCTATCCAACGCTTTCCCTACTGTTGCACTCACTGGAGTGGGAATAGTAAATGTTACCCTCCCGCTATCCAACGCTTTCCCTACTGTTGCACTCTCTGGAGTGGGAATAGTAATTTTTACCCCTACGCTATCCAATGTTTTCCCTATTATTGCACTCTCTGGAGTGGGAATAGTAATTTTTACCCTCCCGCTATCCAACGCTTTCCCTACTGTTGCACTCTCTGGAGTGGGAATAGTAATTTTTACCCCTACGCTATCCAACGCTTTCCCTACTGTTGCACTCACTGGAGTGGGAATAGTAAATGTTACCCTCCCGCTATCCAACGCTTTCCCTACAGTTGCACTCTCTGGAGTGGGAATAGTAAATGTTACCCTTCCGCTATCCAACGCTTTCCCTACTGTTGCACTCTCTGGAGTGGGAATAGTAATTTTTACCCCTACGCTATCCAATGTTTTCCCTATTATTGCACTCTCTGGAGTGGGAATAGTAATTTTTACCCTCCCGCTATCCAACGCGTTCCCTACTGTTGCATTCTCTGGAGTGGGAATAGTAATTTTTACCCTCCCGCTATCCAACGCTTTCCCTACTATTGCACTTACTGGAGTGGTAATAGCAAATTTTACGCGCCCGCTATCCTACACAGAAAGGTGCCAATTCCGATCCGGTAAAAAAATTCCCCGTCCGACTCGTATCCGGATTTTTTTCCGTCCGAATCGTCAAAGTAGCGTACAAACTGCCAAGTACGATTCGAACGGAAAAAAGTCCATACGAATCGCATTGGGAAGATTTCCCCACACGTCCTCGGGTCGGGAAAAGTCACCGACACGTCCCCGGGCGAGAAACCCACCGTGCGGAAAAATAAAGTCCGACTGCGCAAGTACGATCCCTCCCGTCCTCCCCATTTCACAACCGTACGCAAAAAACACCGTCCGAACCGAACTCCCATAGCAACCATGGAGACATGTGCCCGCATACGCGCCGAACACCCCACCACCCCCCGCCCGCGTATGTACGCCCCGAACCCCCACCCGTGTATGTACGCACCGAACCACCAGCCGTGTATGTACGCACCAAACCCCCCCCCCAGCCCTGTATGTACGCACCGAACCACCAGCCGTGTATGTACGCCCCCGAACCCCCCCCAGCCGTGTATGTACGGACCGAACCACCAGCCGTGTATGTACGCACCAAACACCCACCCGTGTATGTACGCCCCCGAACCCCCCCCAGCCGTGTATGTACGCACCGAACCACCAGCCGTGTATGTACGCACCAAACACCCACCCGTGTATGTACGCCCCCGAACCCCCCCCCAGCCGTGTATGTACGCACCGAACCACCAGCCGTGTATGTACGCCCCCGAACCCCCCCCCAGCCGTGTATGTACGCACCGAACCACCAGCCGTGTATGTACGCACCAAACCCCCACCCCAGCCGTGTATGTACGCACCGAACCACCAGCCGTGTATGTACGCACCAAACACCCACCCATGTATGTACGCCCCCGAACCCCCCCCCCAGCCGTGTATGTACGCACCGAACCACCAGCCGTGTATGTACGCCCCCGAACCCCCCCCCAGCCGTGTATGTACGCACCGAACCACCAGCCGTGTATGTACGCACCAAACACCCACCCGTGTATGTACGCCCCCGAACCCCCCCCCAGCCGTGTATGTACGCACCGAACCACCAGCCGTGTATGTACGCACCAAACACCCACCCGTGTATGTACGCCCCCGAACCCCCCCCCAGCCGTGTATGTACGCACCGAACCACCAGCCGTGTATGTACGCACCGAACCACCAGCCGTGTATGTACGCCCCCGAACCCCCCCCAGCCGTGTATGTACGCACCGAACCACCAGCCGTGTATGTACGCACCAAACCCCCACCCCAGCCGTGTATGTACGCACCGAACCACCAGCCGTGTATGTACGCACCAAACACCCACCCATGTATGTACGCCCCCGAACCCCCCCCCCAGCCGTGTATGTACGCACCGAACCACCAGCCGTGTATGTACGCCCCCGAACCCCCCCCCAGCCGTGTATGTACGCACCGAACCACCAGCCGTGTATGTACGCACCAAACACCCACCCGTGTATGTACGCCCCCGAACCCCCCCCCAGCCGTGTATGTACGCACCGAACCACCAGCCGTGTATGTACGCCCCCGAACCCCCCCCCCAGCCGTGTATGTACGCACCGAACCACCAGCCGTGTATGTACGCCCCCGAACCCCCCCCAGCCGTGTATGTACGCACCGAACCACCAGCCGTGTATGTACGCACCAAACCCCCACCCCAGCCGTGTATGTACGCACCGAACCACCAGCCGTGTATGTACGCACCAAACACCCACCCGTGTATGTACGCCCCCGAACCCCCCCCAGCCGTGTATGTACGCACCGAACCACCAGCCGTGTATGTACGCCCCCGAACCCCCCCCCAGCCGTGTATGTACGCACCAAACACCCACCCATGTATGTACGCCCCCGAACCCCCCCCCCAGCCGTGTATGTACGCACCGAACCACCAGCCGTGTATGTACGCCCCCGAACCCCCCCCCAGCCGTGTATGTACGCACCGAACCACCAGCCGTGTATGTACGCACCAAACACCCACCCGTGTATGTACGCCCCCGAACCCCCCCCCAGCCGTGTATGTACGCACCGAACCACCAGCCGTGTATGTACGCACCAAACACCCACCCGTGTATGTACGCCCCCGAACCCCCCCCCAGCCGTGTATGTACGCACCGAACCACCAGCCGTGTATGTACGCACCGAACCACCAGCCGTGTATGTACGCCCCCGAACCCCCCCCAGCCGTGTATGTACGCACCGAACCACCAGCCGTGTATGTACGCCCCCGAACCCCCCCCAGCCGTGTATGTACGCACCGAACCACCAGCCGTGTATGTACGCACCAAACCCCCACCCCAGCCGTGTATGTACGCACCTAACCACCACCCCACCAGGGAATGTACGGACCGCACCCCCACCAGTGCATGTACGGACCGTACTGACGCCAAAAAAACACGTACTGAACCCGGACAAACCATATTTACACAAGGAGAGTCAAGTAGAGTTTCCCCACACCACCAAACAGGCCCAACAACCCCACAAACATCACATACACTCACCTGCAACTGCCAAACTGCCAAACAGAGGCCCAAAACTCAATCACTCCTCATAACACACCCACACAAATTTCAAACACAGCCACACCCACAAATGGACCAATAAAAATGGACCACACACACAAACCATGAGCCTTTGCAACAGACCCACTGCTGCCAGAGCCCACAGACGACCCACACCACCATACTTGAACCTCACACTTGCATACCTTCACACAACCACCTACACAAACACCCCCTCATCACATTCACACACACACCTCCACTACCACACCCACACACCCACAGCCATCCACACCCACACCCCCACAACCACACCCCACGCCATGTCCACCACCAAGAATCCAAAGTTCACAAAGGAGGAGCTGGAGATCCTTGTCGACGAAATCCTCAGAGTCGAGCCACAGCTCTTTGGGACATTGGTCAGACAGACCAGCATATCCGAAAAAACCGCCATGTGGCAGAGGATCGTCGATTCTGTGAATGCTGTTGGGACAACCAGAAGGACCAGGCACGAGTGCCAATCCAGGTGGTACGATCTGCGGAGGACGGTCAAGAGGAAGATGACTGACAATCACAACCAGGGGAACATCACTGGAGGAGGGCCGCCCCCCAGACCGGTACAATACCATCCCTGGGAGGAGAAGGTGATGTCCACGCTGGCGGTGGAGGGACTACACGGACTGCCAGGACTCCCAGACCCTGGTGAGTACACAAACAACTCACCTCACATGGGGGGGATGCCATACACAATCAATCATGCATGCCACCCCCCCCAAGCCACCACCGGACACAACAACACTCCACAAACACACACATGCCACTGGCACCTCCATGCCCCATGCATCAATCAGGGCCATGCCAAGTCACAGGCCACACAATACACCAACACAACACAGGATGTGGTCGATGCTGGGAGTGGGGGCAGCAAAACTAACATTGAGCAACTCACAAGCACACAACAATGCCCTCAGCCCATATGGCCCAGGGCACAGCCATACAAACTGTGTGTACCCACACAGTACTGTCTTGCCTGCAAATGATGGCTGCCATGCAGGATGCCATGGGTCTGAAGGCACAATTTGCACATAACAGCAGACAATGAAGATGCATCGCTCTGATAGAGTCTCAGCACACACCGCCACAGCAGCAGCCTACACTCAGACACACTGCCCAATGGGTGCCCGGAGAACAGGGACTAACTCACATGAACAAGCCAATGGCCATTCAAAGACCGGCTAACTGTGTGTGCCCAGGAAGCTGGCCTGAGGTGACAGAGAGTGACAAAGAGAGGGAGGGAGAGGGGGAATGAGAGGGAAGGAGACAGAGGGGGGACACAGGGAGACAGACAGAGGGAGGGAGTAGGGTGACAGAGGGAGACCGACAGAGGGAGGGAGGAGGGTGACAGAGGGAGGGAGGAAGGGAGACACAGGGAGACTAAATCACCCTTGGGTGGTGTGGCCATGTCCACTCGTCAGCCGGTGGACTGTGTGCATGCAGACCAGGTCTGGCAGTGCCTCAACCCCCCCTTCCGTAGATGAAGACCGGTCCATGTGTCAATCTGTGCACGAGTCCATCCGTGCTGCAGGCACAGACCTAACCACACACCCAGTATACCCACCCACCGTGTCGGTAAGAACCCTGTCACAAATGCTTCAGTCCCCTACCTGCAACATCAAATTGCCTTGCCAAAACACCATTTGGCCACGTACAGTGCAACACGTAAGGCGCCTCTGCATGGCTCGCTACGCCCGCACACCACACTGCTGACTGTGTACCCAAATAGATGCATCAACTAAGATTGTGTCTCACACATGCGTAAAGCCCTGACAGCTGTGGCCAAGGGACATAGCCATGCACAAGTGCACTGTGAGAGGAATGCAGGACAGATCCAACTACCCAGAGGAAGAGTGCCAAATCAGAAATGCATGCAACATGGATGCCACATGTGACACTGTCAACATTGTCTCTCTCACACACAGGTCAACGTCGACGAACACCCCCCAACACTGGGGGGGAAGTCACACAGGACCAGGCTCCGCGGGATGATGACCCCACCGCCAGCGATGACTCTCACCACTCCGTGGATGACCCAGACCAACCTGGCCCCTCTGGTGTCCAACCACCTGCAGCACCTGCGTCAGGTACAACTGTGCCAACCACCACCCCCATTCCTGCCACATCCCAGGAGACGTCCAGGAGCCCTGCCCGCACACGACCACCCAGCCAGTCTGCCCAGGAGGGACACGGTCCTCCGGGCACCCAGGAGGAGGCAGGCGGCAACGCAGATGCCATCCCTCAGGGGTCCCGGAGACCCGATGCACCCACAACGGCAGGCCAGGTGCACGTGGGCAGGGGTGGCGGGAGTGGAGGACGGCGGAGGCGCGAACCTGACCAGGCAGCTCAGGACCCGGTAGTGTCCCAGGTCAGCAACATCCTGGATACATACCGGCGTGACACCAGGGGCATGGACCAGATTGCGTCCACCCTCAATGACATCAAGGGGACCCTCCAGGAGATGAAGACCCTGCAGTCCCAGCAACATGCCTGTCAACTGCAACACCAAGGAAGGATGGAGGATAGACAGGCTGAGCTCGTGGCGGTGCAAACCCAAATGACCGGTGTACTCCGTCGGATTGCCGACAACATGGGCAACCCTCCCTGTGGCACCAGGCGAAGGCCATTACCAGACACAGGGAGGGATCAGGAGGAGGAGGATTCATCCGACGGAGCGTCACAGACATCGTCACGGACTGCTTCCGAGGGTCCCCGCAGGAAGGTGGGTCGTCCACGAAAAAGACTGTGAGAGTCAGCAGAACATCACCATCTCCCAGGTCACCTGGCCTGGCACCTGGCCCTCTGGCCCAATAGCAGCACATGACATTGTCTGCCACATGGACTTGCTGGTCACTGTCTGACCTATGTTGACGAAGACTGTGGCATGGACTCTGACATTTTGCTACGACAAGGATACCAACTCCCCCAGTGAACTTTGGATTCTACACTCCCGCTGTGCACCTCTTGTCATCCCCACAAACCCGTACCCCACCACAAATAAATTAATCACACTTACAAGATGATGCCGTGATTCTACATTATTACAATACATGTGTGTGTCGTACAGTCAAAGCATGCCTGATCTCAGAATTAACTCCAACCATCCAAACCGTGGGGTCGCAGTCTTGCCCAGGACACACATGGGTCCCAATGTCTCATCTGATACAGACATGGAGTACCAAACTCACCTGTGCTGGGCCCAACCAGCTGAGTGGTTCCCGCACAACTGTGGCTACAGACACATTCAGGGGAGCAACAGTCATGCGCAGAGGTCAGGGATCATGTGGAGTGACCTGGCTTGCCGCTCCCAGGTATGTCTAGACATGTGTCCCTACAATGTGCAGCATGCTTGCGTCAGGCGGATGTTGAGAATGGTGGCTAGGCCAAGGTTGGATGCATGGAGATGCCAGAATGCAGTTTAGGATCACTGTGCCACATGGTTGTGTTGGGGTTGTGGGCTGCATCATGAGTGTGGGCGTGGATCTAGAAGGTCATCCTGCAGCTGGCTGTGAAACATTCCCCCCATCCCGTTAGGACGTTGATGTGGCCTGGTTGCCCGACGCAGTAGCAGAGCTGTGCAGATGCACTCCGGATATGGACAAGTACCATGGGAGTCGTGAGGCACATGTCCGTAGACTGCAGGGTAGGATTCTACACAGATGTTGTAGTTTCCCTGGGGGATGGTCTCTCTTGCCTTGAGGTGGATGGAACTGTGCATCTTGTGCATAATACAGTTCCCACTCCCTGACAAACCCCTAGCATCTTGTCACTCTACACATAGACACATATGCACCACCTATGAAAACTATGCCAGACCTGCGGCACGCACAGTGGCAACAGGGCACCATTGACAGGGAAGAGGCACCTTGGAGACAGAGGGACAAATTTATTAGTCATGTGTGTTGGAATGACAATGATACTCTGTCAACACATACACAGGTCATGTGGATGTACATGTGGGAGCAACACTGGCACCCCCCATTGCAACACAGATGCTGGCATCCCATTGACCTGGCACACAAGTGACGGATAACAGCTAAACACCCCCTGCTGCCACGGAGAGGCCGCTATACACCATTGAGGCCCTGATGGGGCAATCACACACCATGTCAACCCGGTGCAACCTGTATGTTTCCGAGGCCAGTGTTACACACAATGATGGCCTCATCACAATCCCCAATCCCCTGCCACATGACAGTCACCAAGTCTGAGCATGGCTCCAGGTGAAGCCTGCCCCATGTCATGTTCCCCATGTAGGATCACCATGTATGCAAATGGAACACACATGAACCGGAGAAGTGCACACAGACTACAAACAATTCACACACCCAAAACGACGTGAGGCATCCCTTACCCTGAGGAGATTTCAACACTTGCCCGTGCATGTGACGCTGAATCAGCACATGTCGCTGTGTTCATGAGGAGTAGCAGGAGCACAACAATGCCACCAGCAGACAGCATGCACATGGACCTGTGGAAGAGAGACACACAAGGATTCAGCACAAAGGAGCACATCCGCAAGCATGTACTTAACACGTATCATGTTGTTAACATGACAGGTGACAATGATGACCCTCAGACAACATCCTTCCATTGCGCCATCACTTGAGTGACACTTCAATACACACCACTGACTCACTTGGCAGACATGCAGATGGACACACACATTGCAACACATGCCACACACGGCCCAATGCGTGCACACTCAGACACTGGAACTCACCACTAAGCAAAGAAGTTGCGTATGAGCCGACTCCGCATGTCCTCCACAGCCTCCTCCTCCTCCACATCACTTGCCCCGTCACCAAGCCCTTCATCCTCCACGGGTGGATGGTCCTGGTCATCTTGATCCAGTATGAGTGGAACAGCTTCCTCCACTGCCATGTTGTGCAGCATGCAGCAGACGATGATGATCTTGCACACCTTCACCGGGGCATATGGGAGTGCTCCGCCGGTCTTGTGGAGGCACCGGAATCGGCTCTTCAGAAGTCCAAACGTCCTCTCAATGACTCTCCTGGTCCGCCCATGTGCGTTGTTGTAGAGGTGCTCGGCAGCCGTGCTGGGGTTGCGGACAGGCGTCATCAGCCATGGCATGTTGGGATAGCCAGCGTCCCCTACAAGGAAACATCATGGACAGAAGTGTGTCAGCACAGGCAGTGAGATTGGAAGATGACGCCAAACACAGAACTGCCAGAGTCTACCCACCAACAATACATGCTCGCTCGTTCCGCAGCTGCAGCATCATTTCTGGCACCCTGCTACGCCTCATGATGAAGGCATCGTGTGCTGATCCTGGAAAGCGAACACAGACATGTGAAATCACCATGTTGGACAGACACACCACAAGGGCATTAATGGAGTGATAATGTTTGCGATTCCTATACACCACCTCCTGTGCCTGTGGTGGTACCAACGCAACATGTGTCCCATCTATGGACCCAATGACATGGGGCATCCCTCCCAGGGCATAGAACTCACGCTTGACATCTGTCAACTGCTCACGATTTGGGAATTTAATGTACTCATCCAGGTGAACCAACATGGCCTCTAAGAAATCATGCAGAACACGGCTGAACATCGTCTGGGACATGCCCCCGACATCAGCAATGGTATGTTGGAACGTACCCGTGGCAAGGAAATGTAGGGCTGCCATCACCTTCAACTTGGGTGTCAGTGCACTTGGATACCTGTGGCGCGGGAGGAGTTGTGCTTCCAGCCGGCCAGTCAACTCATCAATCAACCGTTGGCTGAATCTGTAGCGGCGTATACAGTCCCGTTCATGCAGGGCAGCAATGTCTGGCATACGTCGAGGGAGAGGCGGAGCCCTGCAGTGAAATGGAAGGAACACCTAAGAGTGAGCACTGTACAACAACATCGTCAATGCACTGAGCACATGTTACACAGCCAATACACATATGCCACGTTGTGAGTCAGGTCTGTGCCACAGTTCCTGGACACGAACGCCAGTCAGGTTACACTCCTACCAAGGGACAGCCACTAACGGAGGGGGGCAAGATCACGATGACATGGCATGAGACTAGCTGTGGGCCAGTGTAAGTGAACATGCACACGCATCACAGGATTCACAGACATCCACACATGTGCAGAGGTAGTATGCGTATGGTACAGACAGGTAGTTGGATGCGATATGCACTGGTCACATGTCATAGGAATAGGACAGGCCACACACATTGCCTTTGAGGAGTACATGTCGAGACAGAACATACATAGGGAGCATGTGGATATGTACTTGTGTTGATACTCCGTGTAGTTGGATACATACACACCTCATGGCAAATCACATATGTGGGCTGGTGTGCGGAACAGTGTGCCATGCCCATCGACACACAGACACATGTTGGCAGCAGCAACTGCTGACACATTGAATCACACACCTACAGCAAAATCATGGAAAGACATGCCACACACATGACATGGTTGCAGCATGCAACGCAGCCATACACGTGTCATATGTAATATTCCGTGTACCTGGCATCAGGGGACAGGTGCGGGTGTCCGTGACTGGGACATGCAAGTGACTCATGGCTCCACTAGTGTGTACGACATGCACACATGTCAAAGGAGTGCAGGGGATGTGTGGTACAATGCGCACCATCACACACGACATGTGTACACAGCTCATCGTACATGTGCTTTGCCCACACCTCAGGGGTAAAGTGCCACATCACATCCTGACACACCTGTGTCACACACAGGTGGTATTGCACAGACAATGCATTGGTGTCCACCCTTGGCAATACCTGTCCGCTCCATTCCTGTCTGTGTGCCGCCTGTCACCACTGACAGTTGTTATACGCACCGTACATACGCTCGGAGCGCGTGTATAGGGTCCCTGGGCCAATATTGCCGCTGGCGTATGCGTACGCCACAGTAGTACGGACTGTACACGCGCTTGTACGGTCCGGATCACAATATGTGCGCTGGCGTATGCGTACGCCACAGTAGTACGGACTGTACACGCGCTTGTACGGTCCGGATCACAATATGGGCGCTGGCGTATGCGTACGCCACAGTAGTACGGACTGTACACGCGCTTGTACGGTCCGGATCACAATATGGGCGCTGGCGTATGCGTACGCCACAGTAGTACGGACTGTACACGCGCTTGTACGGTCCGGATCACAATATGGGCGCTGGCGTATGCGTACGCCACAGTAGTACGGACTGTACACGCGCTTGTACGGTCCGTACTACTGTGGCGTACGCATACGCCAGCGCCCATATTGTGATCCGGACCGTACAAGCGCGTGTACAGTCCGTACTACTGTGGCGTACGCATACGCCAGCGCCCATATTGTGATCCGGACCGTACAAGCGCGTGTACAGTCCGTACTACTGTGGCGTACGCATACGCCAGCGCCCATATTGTGATCCGGACCGTACAAGCGCGTGTACAGTCCGTACTACTGTGGCGTACGCATACGCCAGCGCCCATATTGTGATCCGGACCGTACAAGCGCATGTACGGTCGGTATCACTGCTTGTGGGGTGCCCTAGGGCGTGGAACGCACCGTACCTGTGTGTAAATGTATGAAAACACATAGGGGACACATGAGGGACAAGTATAAGGGCCTAAATGCCTGATGGTTGCCATGGAGACTGAGTTAAATTTTTGAATTTGAGCACCAGGTGCACAGCAGAAGTCAGTTTGAAAGAATCTACATTGTTGCAATGTGGATGTTGACTTGACATCATTATCAAAACTGAAACCATGCAAAGCCACACACTGGGGTAGGTTTGAAGGGATTGGATGAAACGTAGGATGCTAATGTGACTGACCAATCAATCTGTACTCCTATACATGAACAGGCCAGCCAGGCATATATAAGGCAGCCAGGTCCCATGAGAGAGCACTTGCCTGCACATCCATTCATCCCTGACCACTGCTGCTGATAGTGATTCCTCTGGCACCATGTCCAGGACTGTGGAGAGGTCACAGCCATTCACCCAGGAGGAGAACCTTGCCCTGATAGATGTGATCCTCCCACAGTTCCAGAGCCTGTATGGTCGACCAGGGGTTCAGGTGAGTGCAGACTCCACTAGCTTAGACTGTGCCCCTTTTGTGTGACAGTGACTTCTGGCATTGTGTCCATGTGTGACAGACATGCACTGTTGTTTGGAGTGGGTCCCAGGGTGTGGAAGGCCTCATGTCACCCATGCAGAGCATGCTGTGTTTCCTGTGTGCACTCCTCACTTGCATAGTGCCTACTGTGACAATGAATGCAAGGTGCATGCCACATTCTGCCTGCATACTCCTCCTGGGGATGTTGTTTCCACAGTCCTGATGTGATCCTGTGTTCCCCCCAGTGTGACAGGTGTCAGTACCCATGGATGTGTGTTTGTTCAGTGTACCTGTGCTGTGAGTGTCCAAAGGCCGTGTTCGTCCCCTGCACATTGGTGTGTGTGTTAGTCCCCTGTCATGTGGGTGAGTGCATATGGGGAGTGTTGCACACAAGCAGCATGAGGGATGGATATGGCCTGGCCATCGGATGTGAGCAGGGAGCAGTGCTGTGTGCATGCCGTGCTGAGCCAGCCCCACACCTGTGACACCCACGTCTACTGGCACATGGGCAGAGTGAGGTGTGTACCCGCAGTTGGCAATGCCATGTGATTGTCCTGTACCTGTGTGTGTCTGTGTACTCTGCTGAGGTAGCATCAGTGTGCTGGGGCAGGTGACTGCTGTGAGGTGCTGTACATAATCCTGGTGTAGCCTGTGAGGCACAGTGTGATCCCTGGTCAGTGAGTGTGTGGTACCCCTCATGCCACCCGTGTGCTTCCACTGGCACGTAGTGCATTTGGCCTTCCACAGTGGATAATGTCCCTATGACAAAGGTGCAATTAGTTGCATGCATACCATGGCCTGTTCATAATGAGGATTGTTCTATATGTGTGTCTCTGTGTCTTTGCTCATGTGGATTAATGTATTCTCTCTTTTGCATCCTCACAGGTAGGCGCCATTGCCAAGGGGGAGATCTGGAGGGAAGCCGTCAGTGCCGTGAGGGGTACAGAGGGTCGGAGGCGGAGCCTGTCTCAGGTGAGGAAACGCTGGCAGGACATCCGGTGCTGGACGAGGAGGATTGCACGGCTCCTGCTGGGGGACTCACCTGAGAGCCGTAAGAACCGTGGCCGCCGTCGTCTGACCCACATCCAGAAGCGTGTGCTGGCGGTGGTCTTCCCCGATATGGACAGGCGCCTACAGGAGAGGCAGCAGCAGGAAGGGGGTAGGTACATGTGTGTCAGTTGTGTGTCCCCAGCCAATGTAAGTGTGCAGTTGCATGGATACACTGCCAGGGTTTGATTGTGCAGTGCGTCAACTTCTCCACAAAGTAGCACAGTGCTGTTCTCACTCCCTCCCTTCCCCTCCTTGCAATGTGTTCCCTGGTCTGTCGCCACTCTTGCACAAGGTTATTTATGCAGGCAGTTCATGCAGGTGCCCTATGCTATCAGCATCATGTGTGGGGGTGATGTGCCACAGGTATGGGGACCTTGCGTGTGCCATGGCCAATTTCAGTCATTGTGGTGTCCATGTCACTTGGCACTGATTGTGAATCACGACATAGGGGTGTGTCTCCAAAATGTACAGCCTTCCAGCATGCATGTCCAATTGTGTGCCCTCTGACATGATGTGCCTGAGTGGGAGGCCTGCTAAGTGCAGGGACGGTTGCTTAATTTGCAGTCATGTCCATCCTGGACCATGGAGGAGTGTGGGCACTACTGTGCCCTGGGGCACCTCTTCCTAGGTATCATGTGCGTCATCCAACAATATGGCCATTCACTGTGTCTTTGCCATGGGTTGCGTAGGGTGGCATTGTACCCTGGGCTCAACTGTTAGGACCTACAGGTTGCTACATGTGTCCACTGTACAGGGGGACCCATTTTGCTTGTGCATACTCACAGTGGGCATTACCTGTGTGTGTTGTTGAGACAATCTGATGATGTTTGCCTGTCAATGATGTGTGGACATGGCCACCAGGGGCTGTGTGTTTACAGTCATGAATTAGTGGAGGCCATGTGTTTCCATCCCAGAGTAAGAGGTGTACATACTTTCTCCGTCTCAATGAGATTGTCTCAGGTGTGGGTGGTTTGTGCGTACAAGGCCTACATGTCAGAAGCTTCATCCTCCTTGCTGGGTTTAGCCTGTGTGTGATGTTTGACTGGACATACGCTCAAGGTGCAGTGACCCTGTCATGTGTGGCCTGGTTTCATGTATTGCCTTTGCAGCATGCGGCAAGAGTAAATGGATATGATTCATGCTCATCCCTTTTTGACGACGCAGTGTGGTGCAGGTGCTGTGCACATTTGTCCCCAGAGGCTGACTCCTCTCTAAAATTTCAGGTGCAGTGATTTGCTGTTGTGTCATGATCTCCATTGTGTCTCAGTGGCATGGTGGGTAGAAAAACTGTGTGTTCCATGGCCTACATGTGTACATTGTTTTGTAGGTGTTACTCCTGTTGCTTTTCAGGCTATGCAATGTGACCTATGTATATTTGACTCATGTGACATAAGTGTACAGGTGTCTGATTTTCTCCTGTCTCTTCACCTTGCCCACAGCATCGCCGGGGGACACGGAAGGAGACACTAGCACGGACCGGGAGGAGAGATTGAGCACCAGTACCAGCAGTGCTGTCCTGTCTGGCACATGGAGTGGCACGGAGGCCGAAGGGAGTGAGGCGGAGGACCTGTTGACTGCCAACACAGACTATGACGCAGACGGGTCCGAGGCTGAGCTCCCAGAGGTGGCGGAGTCTGCCCCCCCAGCTGATGGCAGCCCTCCACATCCCCCCGCCACCTCAGGTTCCATCACCGGCCTCCCACATGCTCGTGGCCCTTCCCTCCGTGCTCGGTCCCCACATGTCTCCTTCCTGCCAGGCACCGCACCCCCTGCCCCTGTCACCACTGCTGCGGTGAGTGCGGAGTCTGTGGACATCCTGAGGCAGTTGCAGGTTGGTCAGACTGCGATGCTAAATGTCCTCCATGCCCACACCCAGGTGCTGACCCAGATGGAGGCATACATGGAGGGCATGTCGGCTGCGCAGTCTGACCAACGGCAGTTGCTGAGGTCCATAGACTCCACACTGACTGCAGCACTGGATCTCCTGCAGCGCTGCGTAACACCCCCTACCCCTGCCCCATCCACAATTCCCACTCCCGTGCCTGTCCCACGCACATCCAGACGTCAGCGTGCACGCACCCCAACAGACACAGGCACCACACCACCAGGGAAGTCGAAGCGCACACCTCCTGTCACGCACACACAGGGTGAGGAAGGCACACCCACTGGGTCGGGGGGGAAACGTAGAACACGCAGCCACAGTGGGAGTCCGCATTCCACACAACCCACTCCCTCCAAATCCACTCCCCTTAGCTCTCCTGGCCAACAGTCAGTGACAGCATCATCCACTGCGAGTGTGCCCCCCAGCCCCAGGATGACACCACCCCGCAAGCGGTGGAGGCGGGACCCGGCCAGGGGAGTTGAGTCCCCCACCCTGTCCACACCCTCCCCCAGTGGCGCTGCGACCCATCCCTTTGCCCCCCCCCCCTCCTTGGGGCCTGTGGTTGGATTGGGTACGGGGGAGTCGCTGGGGGAACTTGCCGACGTGTGCAGCGCCATTCTGTCCTCCACCTTTGGCGCTGGCACCCCCCCTGTGGCAGATTCATCCCTCCCTGCACCCACAACACCTACCCTTTCCCCTCCTGTCCCTGCGGTGCCTGTTTCCACCCTCCCCCCTGATGCCCCCTCTTCTGTGGATGAAATGGACTTGTGAACTGTGCAGGCAAGCTAGGGGACACACGTCCCGATGTGTACCCCCCCCCCGGACATTGCTGCTGGGCTGGCCCATGGCCCTTGTACATAGTGGACATTTTCTCTGATATATTTTCCTGCTGAATAAAGCCTTTTCTTTTTGTTTTGCACACTGATGCTTTCCTGGACTTGCTGTTGGTGCTGGTGCTCCCTGCGTTGGGGTGGTGATAATGTGTTAGGGGTCTGTGAAATGTTGGAGTGTGCTGCTCATGGGGTGTACCCTGCCATCTGCGTGCCATCACAAAGGTCTCTGCAAATGGTATTTGGTCATGTTTGCTCTCACTGTATGGTGACATTGTCCCAAGGTGTGTTCCGTCCTCTGTGGCCCAGGCCATTTTTCCTGCAGGGTGTCTCCCAAATGCTGTGCTGTGCTGTGTCTACATTTCCTGGATGTGTGAGGGTTGCCTTTCAATATAGCCATGCTGGCTCAGCGATGGCTCCGCCTGCATCTGGGGTATCACCCTTGTAGGTCACTGAACTTGTTGATGGGGTATATTGTCCGATGTCTGGGCACTGCTGGGAGTGATAGGTACACACCCCTCCTGTGTCTGGGCACTGCTGGGAGTGATAGGCACACACCCCTCCTGTGTCTGGGCACTGCTGGGAGGACCCTGCACCCACCCCTCCTGTGTCTGGGCACTGCTGGGAGGACCCTGCACCCACCCCTCCTGTGTCTGGGCACTGCTGGGGGTGTTTTGCACACCCCATTCTTATAGCAGGTTCGGTGCGTACATGCACGGGTGGGGGTTTGGTGCGTACATACACGGGTGGGGGTTCGGTCCGTACATACACGGGTGGGGGTTCGGGGCGTACATACTCTGCTGGGGTGGGGGTTCGGTGCGTACATACACGGGTGGTGGTTCGGTGCGTACATACACGGCTGGGGTGGGGGTTTGGTGCGTACATACACGGCTGGTGTGGTGGTTTGGTGCGTACATACACGGGTGGGCGTTTGGTGCGTACATACACGGGTGGTGGTTTGGTGCGTACATACACGGCTGGGGTGGTGGTTTGGTGCGTACATACACGGGTGGGGGTTTGGTGCGTACATACACGGCTGGGGTGGGGGTTCGGTCCGTACATACACGGGTGGGGGTTCGGGGCGTACATACTCTGCTGGGGTGGGGGTTCGGTCCGTACATACACGGGTGGTGGTTCGGTGCGTACATACACGGCTGGGGGGGGGTTCGGTGCGTACATACACGGGTGGTGGTTCGGTGCGTACATACACGGCTGGGGTGGGGGTTTGGTGCGTACATACACGGCTGGTGTGGTGGTTTGGTGCGTACATACACGGGTGGGCGTTTGGTGCGTACATACACGGGTGGTGGTTTGGTGCGTACATACACGGCTGGGGTGGTGGTTTGGTGCGTACATACACGGGTGGTGGTTTGGTGCGTACATACACGGCTGGGGTGGGGTTTCGGTCCGTACATACACGGGTGGGGGTTCGGGGCGTACATACTCTGCTGGGGTGGGGGTTCGGTCCGTACATACACGGGTGGTGGTTCGGTGCGTACATACACGGCTGGGGTGGGGGTTTGGTGCGTACATACACGGCTGGTGGTTCGGTGCGTACATACACGGCTGGGGTGGGGGTTTGGTGCGTACATACACGGCTGGTGGTTCGGTGCGTACATACACGGCTGGGGGGGGGTTCGGGGGCGTACATACACGGGTGGTGGTTTGGTGCGTACATACACGGCTGGGGTGGGGGTTCGGTCCGTACATACACGGGTGGGGGTTCGGGGCGTACATACTCTGCTGGGGTGGGGGTTCGGTCCGTACATACACGGGTGGGGGTTCGGGGCGTACATACTCTGCTGGGGTGTGTGTTAGGTGCGTACATACACGGGTGGGGGTTTGGTGCGTACATACACGGCTGGTGGTTCGGTGCGTACATACACGGCTGGGGGGGGTTAGGGGGCGTACATACACGGGTGGTGGTTTGGTGCGTACATACACGGCTGGGGTGGGGGTTTGGTGCGTACATACACGGGTGGGGGTTCGGGGCGTACATACTCTGCTGGGGTGGGGGTTCGGGGGCGTACATACACGGGTGGTGGTTCGGTGCGTACATACACGGGTGGTGGTTCGGTGCGTACATACACGGCTGGGGTGGGGGTTTGGTGCGTACATACACGGCTGGTGTGGTGGTTTGGTGCGTACATACACGGGTGGGGGTTTGGTGCGTACATACACGGCTGGGGGTTCGGGGCGTACATACCAGGGTGGGGTGGGGGTTCGGGGCGTACATGCACGGGTGGCGCTTGGGTGCGTACATACACGGGTGGGGGTTCGGGGCGTACATACCAGGGTGGGGTGGGGGTTCGGGGCGTACATACACGGGTGGCGCTTGGGTGCGTACATACACGGGTGGCGGTTCGGGGCGTACATACACGGGTGGGGGTTCGGGGCGTACATACACGAGTGGGGTGGGGTTTCGGTCCGTACATACACGGGTGGGGGTTCGGGGCGTACATACTCTGCTGGGGTGGGGGTTCGGTCCGTACATACACGGGTGGTGGTTCGGTGCGTACATACACGGCTGGGGTGGGGGTTTGGTGCGTACATACACGGCTGGTGGTTCGGTGCGTACATACACGGCTGGGGTGGGGGTTTGGTGCGTACATACACGGCTGGTGGTTCGGTGCGTACATACACGGCTGGGGGGGGGTTCGGGGGCGTACATACACGGGTGGTGGTTTGGTGCGTACATACACGGCTGGGGTGGGGGTTCGGTCCGTACATACACGGGTGGGGGTTCGGGGCGTACATACTCTGCTGGGGTGGGGGTTCGGTCCGTACATACACGGGTGGGGGTTCGGGGCGTACATACTCTGCTGGGGTGTGTGTTAGGTGCGTACATACACGGGTGGGGGTTTGGTGCGTACATACACGGCTGGTGGTTCGGTGCGTACATACACGGCTGGGGGGGGTTAGGGGGCGTACATACACGGGTGGTGGTTTGGTGCGTACATACACGGCTGGGGTGGGGGTTCGGTCCGTACATACACGGGTGGGGGTTCGGGGCGTACATACTCTGCTGGGGTGGGGGTTCGGGGGCGTACATACACGGGTGGTGGTTCGGTGCGTACATACACGGGTGGTGGTTCGGTGCGTACATACACGGCTGGGGTGGGGGTTTGGTGCGTACATACACGGCTGGTGTGGTGGTTTGGTGCGTACATACACGGGTGGGGGTTTGGTGCGTACATACACGGCTGGGGGTTCGGGGCGTACATACCAGGGTGGGGTGGGGGTTCGGGGCGTACATGCACGGGTGGCGCTTGGGTGCGTACATACACGGGTGGGGGTTCGGGGCGTACATACCAGGGTGGGGTGGGGGTTCGGGGCGTACATACACGGGTGGCGCTTGGGTGCGTACATACACGGGTGGCGGTTCGGGGCGTACATACACGGGTGGGGGTTCGGGGCGTACATACACGAGTGGGGGTTCGGGGCGTACATGCACGGGTGGGGGTACGGGCCGTACTTCCACGGGTGGGGGTACGGTCCGTACATACCCCTGCCCACGCTCTGCGTGCCTGGGTACGGGCCGTACCCATGCCTTTGGTGTGTGGGTACGGTGCGTCCCACCATTGTTGCGGGCCGTGGGGTCCGCACCGTACACAGGCCTTGGGGGCGTGGCTACGGGTCGTACCACGCGTACCCCTACATGACCCCAGCAATGCTGGTACGAGCTGTACCAAGGCCTTTCTGACGTGGGTACGGGCCGTACCGCTATTGTTGGAGTGACGTAGGGGGACGCGTGGTACGTTCCGTACCCACGCTCTTGCGGCCTGGGTAGGGTACGTACCGGTTCGCGTGACCATCCACTTCCGTTGTGGCGGACGCTTGCGTTGCTGGCCTTGCCCCCACCCCCTGGAAGTGACCAGGCCCTGATGGTCAGGTATGTCCAGGCCATGTGTGATTTGGTACCATGTGTTGGTGTTGTGTGTCCTGCCCCTGCCCCCCCCTTTGCCCCTGGTTGTTGTGCTGACCTTCTGCGGCGTCTGCGTCGGTTCCTGTACGCCAGGTGGACTGCTAGGAGGGCAGGGATGGCACGTAGGTTCGGGTCCATGTCTGTTCGTCGCGTCCAGCTGCTCCTTGCGTGTGTCGTCCTGATTTCCCGGCAGTTTTTGGCAGCCGGTAAATATTTTCCGTGCGGGATGACGTCGGTTCGAATCGTACTTCCTGGTTCGTGAAACGTAGGCTGGATGCGTACCGACGTCACGTCGGCTCCTTTCAGGATCGGAATTGTGTTTAGTTTCTGTTCGGTCGGTGTTTTGTTCGAATCGTACGGAAATGGTGTTTCCGTATGAATCGTACTTGCATTTTCGGATGGATTTCGCACCGGGTACGAGTCGGACGGAGAAAAGGCTCCGTCCGACGGTTCGTACCCGGTTTTTACCGGATCGGAATTGGCACCAAAATATTGAATATTTTTAATTAATATCACGTTAAGATATATGTATTAATTTTTTTTTTAACTTACTTTAATTATTCATTAAGTTTACTGTTATTTAAGTATTTTTAAGTATGTGTCAGTTAATTATATGTATTATTTCATTAATTTAACATTACTTTTAAAACATTTAAAAAATTCGATATTTTGACTAACTATATTATTTACAACGATATTTTGGATTCGATATTTTTGTAATTTCCTGTTTGGAGATAGGACTTCGATATTTTGGTATTCTATATTTTGGCATCGATATTTTTGTAAGTCTATATTTTTGTAGTCGATATTATGTCAGTGATCCACTTCCCCTCTGTTTACTGCTGTCGCAAACAGCCACCAATCATACCCCATTGATATGAAAGGAAAAAAATAACATTTACAGCCTTTCTGTGTTACGAAGCATGTTCTACCAGAGGTTGCACGTGACTTTCGTGGAAACAGGCCCCAGCGTGTGTAACTCTCTTCTCTTTCTGGACTTTTTTTTTAACACCAGCACAACCTACCTCACTTGCGACCTTTGAACTGTGGGGCGCTCCATGCACTTTCCCGCCCTGAAGCCGTCGTACTCCACTTAGTAGCAGTAAAAGGATCAATGTTTCTGGTCCATAAATGGCTCCAAATCCCTGCCCCAAACACCTGCCAGCCCCACAGACCTCTCCAGGCAGAGAAACCTGCCAGCCCCACAGACCTCTCCGGCCACAGAAACCTGCCAGCCCCGCAGACCTCTCCGGGCACAGAAACCTGCCAGCCCCACATACCTCTCCGGGCACAGAAACCTGCCAGTCCCACTGACCTCCCCAGGCACAGAAACCTGTTAGCCCCACAGACGTCCCAGGACACAGGAACCTGCCAGTCCCACAGACCTCCCGGGCACAGAAACCTACCAGCCCCACAGACCTCACCAAGTGGAAAAACCTGCCAGCCCCACAGACATCCCCAAGCACAGACACCTGCCAGTCCCACAGACCTCCACAGGCACAGAATCTGCCAGCCCCACAGACCTCCCCCGGCACAGAAACCTGGCAGTCCCACAGACCTCCACAGGCACAGAATCTGCCAGCCCCACATACCTCACCAAGCATAGAAACCTGCCAGCCCCACAGACCTCCCCAGGCACAGAAACCTGCAGCCCCACAGACCTCACCTAGCACAGAAACCTGCCAGCCCCACAGACCTCCCCAAGCACAGAATCCTGCCAGCCCCATAGACCTCCCCAGGCAGAGAAACCTGCCAGTCCAGCAGACCTCCCCAGGCAGAGAAACCTGCCAGTGCCATAGACCTCCCCATGCACAAAAACCAGCCAGTCCCACAGACCTCCCCAGGCACAGAAACCTGTTAGCCCCACAGACCTCCCAGGGTACAGAAACCTGCCAGTCCCACAGACCTCCCCGGGCACAGAAACCTGCCAGCCCCAGAGACCTCCCCGAGCACAGAAACCTGCCAGTCCCACAGACCTCCACAGGCACAGAATCTGCCATCTCCACAGACCACTCCAGGCAGAGAAACCTGCCAGCCCCACAGACCTCCCCAAGCACAGAATCTTGCCAGCCCCACAGACCTCCCCAGGCAGAGAAACCTGCCAGTCCCACAGACCTCCACAGGCAGAGAAACCTGCCAGCCACACAGACCTCCCCAGGCACAGAATCCTGCCAGTCCCACAGACCTCCCCAAGCACAGAAACCTGCCAGTTCCATTGACCTCCCCGGGCACAGAAACCTGCCAGCCCCACAGACCTCCCCGGGCACAGAAACCTGCCAGCCCCACAGACCTCCCCAAGCACAGAAACCTGCCAGTCCCACAGACCTCCCCAGGCAGAGAAACCTGCCAGCCCCACAGATCTCCCCAGGCAGAGAAACCTGCCAGTCCCACAGACCTCTCCAGGCACAGAAACCTGCCAGTCCCACAGACCTCTCTGGGCACAGATACCTGCCAGTCCCACAAACCTCCCTGGGCACAGAAACATGCCAGTCTCACAGACCTCTCTGGGCACAGAAACATGCCAGTCCCAAAGACCTCCCCAGGCAGAGAAACCTGCCAGTCCCCACAGACCTCCCCGGGCACAGAAACCAGCCAGTCCCACTGACCTCCCCAAGCACAGAATCCTGCCAGTCCCACTGACCTCTCCAGGCAGAGAAACCTGTTACCCCACAGACCTCCCAGGGCACAGAAACCTGCCAGTCCAACTGACCTCCCCAGGCACAGAAACCTGTTAGCCCCACAGACCTCCCAGGGCACAGAAACCTGCCAGTCCCACAGACCTCCCCGGGCACAGAAACCTACCAGCCCCACAGACCACACCAAGCAGAAAAACCTGCCAGCCCCACAGACATTCCCAAGCACAGACACCTGCCAGTCCCACAGACCTCCACAGGCACAGAATCTGCCAGCCCCACAGACCTCCCCCAGCACAGAAACCTGGCAGTCCCACAGACCTCCACAGGCACAGAATCTGCCAGCCCCACAGACCTCACCAAGCATAGAAACCTGCCAGCCCCACAGACCTCCCCAGGCACAGGAACCTGCAGCCCCACAGACCTCACCTAGCACAGAAACCTGCCAGCCCCACAGACCTCTCCAGGCAGAGAAACCTGCCAGCCCCACAGACCTCCCCAAGCACAGAATCCTGCCAGCCCCACAGACCTCCCCAGACAGAGAAACCTGCCAGTCCCACAGACCTCCCCAGGCAGAGAAACCTGCCAGTGCCATAGACCTCCCCAGGCACAAAAACCAGCCAGTCCCACAGACCTCCCCAGGCACAGAGACCTGTTAGCCCCACAGACCTCCCAGGGTATAGAAACCTGCCAGTCCCACAGACTTCCACGGGCACAGAAACCTGCCAGCCCCAGAGACCTCCCCAAGCACAGAAACCTGCCAGTCCCACAGACCTCCACAGGCACAGAATCTGCCATCTCCACAGACCTCCCCAGGCAGAGAAACCTGCCAGTCCCACAGACCTCCACAGGCAGAGAAACCTGCCAGCCACACAGACCTCCGCAGGCACAGAATCCTGCTAGTCCCACAGACCTCCCCAGCACAGAAACCTGCCAGCCCCACAGACCTCCCCGGGCACAGAAACCTGCCAGTCCCACAGACCTCCCCAAGCACAGAAACCTGCCAGTCCCACAGACCTCTCCAGGCAGAGAAACCTGCCAGCCCCACAGACCTCCCCAGGCAGAGAAACCTGCTAGACCCACAGACCTCCCCAGGCAGAGACACCTGCCAGTCCCACAGACGTCTCCGGGCACAGAAACCTGCCAGTCCCACAGACCTCTCTGGGCACAGATACCTGCCAGTCCCACAAACCTCCTCGGGCACAGAAACCTGCTAGTCCCACAGACCTCACTGCCAGGGCATATGAGAACGTTTTTCTATTTTTGGGCTGTAGCCAAAAGAGAATAATCTTACTATGGGCTAATTATTGTTGCTATGTCAGTGCAAAATGAATTTGTTCTGTTTTTTACCTGGTGTTAAAGTGGATGTCTTATGGCCCGAAGTTGTAGGTCTGTTGTTTTTCTAATGAGATAGGTCCATAACTGAAATAAGAGGCATGTGTGGCATCTTCACAGTAGCGTAAGATAAGCCCCCGCAGCCCCCTCGGTGCAGGGTGGGCCCTCAAGCTCCAGGGGACCTCCTCTGCAAAAGTGGTAGGTGGTGGCCTGGGGAGGGGGCCCCCTCCGTGTACTTTGCAGGGGGGCCCCCTCAACTTTCGTTACGCCACTGGTGGGTGTAACCTGGCGGACACTGATTTGAATCTCGTTCGGTGCACTGTGGAAATAGTGACAAGTAATTATAGTGCTAGGAGGTCTAAGCCTGTGACAGAAAGCACTGCCAATATGTCATTAGTTAAAAAATATATTACGCACAGTACAAGGCTGCACACAGTATAAATACACAGTGCTAAAATGTGCAAAACGATTGGTTAAAAGTTTACTCTGCTTTAGTAAGACGCTAACTGTACAGTGTATATTTGATAGGTTTCCTAGCAAAGGACCAATCACAGATTCTATGAGTCAAGGCCTACACTGGCTCCTGGTATCCTGTAACTTTGCTGATTAACCAATTACACATATTTGCATTTCTTTCAGGGAGCAGGAATCCTGGAGGGAAGGCAAGTTCAGCTGACTCTCCTTTTTTTCATTCACAGTACAGGCGATGCTGCTTCTCGCCTCTCGACCGTTCAGGATCGATTGTTTTTTAATAAAAAGTAAGGGAACTGTTTTGTTCGAATAAATAAAGCTTGGGAGCATTGTTCCCCTTCGGCCTCTGCTTTAGAGTACCTGAATGCTCCTGAGAAGGGCTGGTTATCTTCAGCTAAACGTATTGTAGCAGTGCTGCGAAATGCAGGTACTCTCCCTCAGTGGTTAATTTGTAAAATAAACATAAGTGTTGGGGCTCTTGTCAGGAGGCAGCTCATTTCTCCTGTTCGCGTCGCCTAAAACAGAACCATGAAAGTGGGGCAAGGATGTAGCGTAATGGCCAGAGCTTCGACTTCGGAGCTGGGGAACCAGGTTCGAGTCTCAGTGTAAGGCTCAACATCCTGAGATTCTGGGCAAATCACGTAATCTCCCCATGCCCATGAAAAGCGCTGGTGTTGGTGATTAGGTGCTTTGTACTCAGAGAATCAACACAAGCAACAATACTGCAATCGCCCCACAAGCACAACAGATGCAACGCAGAGGCAATGCACATTTTCACTGTGCACAAAAACAGCTCCAGGTCGGAATTCAACAGTGCAGGCTTCCTTAGTGCCGAGAACATGTACAGCAGGGGCAGCAGCACTGCAGGCTTCTAGGGTGAGACCGGCCTAGAGAGCAAATAGGCAGGGCCTGAAGGGAGGATCAGGCACCTCTTTGGGCTGTTTTGGGGTCTGTTTTATAGTCTGCTGGGCAGGTTTTCACTGTTGATTTCCCTGAGATCAGAACAAACTTTGCCTGCAGCAAGCTCAAATCCATGCAGTCTTCCATATTCTGCTAAAACAGCAAGTTCAAAACTGCCCCAAGTTGAAAATATGGCCCCCTTTTTTTAACCATCACTAAATAGGGCAACTTTTATTTTGGGGCTGGAGCCTATTTTCTGTTCCCGTCCGACACTGCAGGCTTGCAGTAGGCACAGAGTAGGGCCATGGCAGGCAGCATCAGCACTGCATACCTCATGTCTACACCCTGAGCATGCACGGCACGAGCAGCAGTAACGTGGGTTTCCCTTACAGGGAGTAGGCGGGGCAAGGGCAGCAACGCAATCGTCAAAAAACAAACACTGCAGTGGAGAGGAAGGAGGAGGGTGGGGAGGGAAGGCGTGATGCAGGGAGGAAAACGGTGGGTGAAAGGAGTGAGTGCTTTCACTATATAAAAGGCGCTGGGAGCACCAAGCATCACCTGAGTGCAGGAACCAGAGAACAGCACAGGTACACCTTGCAGGTAAAATACCTTATCGCTCCTACTCTGAGTAATACATGACTTGATCGGGGCAGCCCAGGGCCGGATGTTCAGTCTGAGAGGCCAGTGAGCGGGATTTGTGGCTGTGTGTGTGCCAGTTTCGTGGGCTGGTGCTGTAAACATCTTTAACCCCTTTGCTGCCAGGCCTTTTCCCCCTCCTGTGCCACGCCCTGTTTTGGCTATTTGGGGTAGTGCGCGCTGAGGCCCCTGTAACTTTTTGACCACATAAGGTATCCACGCCAAATTTATGTCCTTTTCTTCCAACATCATGGGGATTCTGAAGGTAGTCAGGGTTTGTGGATTCCCCTGGAGGGGTCACAGAAATGAGCCAAAATCCAGCAAAACGTAGGTTTTTTGGGGGAAAATGGGAAAAACGGGCTGCAAATGAAAGCATCTGGGTTTTTCCCTGCACATGTTATCAAAAAAGGGTTTGTGGGGCTGAAATCACCATTTTCCCAGCTTTTAGGGGATACCAGACTTTTGTCAGAAACCCAAAAATTTTTACACAGTTTTGGCATTTTTCTGGGACATAGCCTATTTTTGCTATTTTTTGTGCTTTCAACCTCTTTCCAGTTAATGGTAGAAATGGGTACAAAAGCAATAATGGATCCTGGAAAGCTATACATTTGATAGAAGTAGACAAAATTCTGAATTCAGCAAGGGGTCATTTGTGTAGATCCATTAAGGTTTCTTTATAGAAACTAACAGTTAAATATAGGACAAATTGAAAATTTGTTGAAAAAAAGCGCCTTTTGTGTCAACGTTTTCACCTGTAACTTCTTCTAATTTTGACAGCTCTTTGAAAGCAATATACCGTTACATCCGCTGGACATTACTGGTTGTGGGGATATATAGGACCCGACGAACCCAGAGCCAAAAACTGAGCAGCAACTTGCAATGTTGTTTTTATTATGTACCAGGTATATAGTGATTATTCTGTAAAAATGTGTTCATGGAAAAATCGGTATGAAAGACACCTATGTATTTCTGAAATGGGAACAAAATATAGAGTTTAGAAACAGTGATATTTGCACATTTCCGAAATTGGGATACTCATAGTAGCATGAGAATTATCAGTCATTTTTTAGAATGACTTATTTTTTACACAATGTCTTTCATTTGGAAGGCAGAAATGCATCGAAAGTCAATAGGTAATAACAGTTCCTTTACAAATCTGAATTACCCTAAGTCTCCCGATAAAAATGGTACCTCACTTGTAGGGGTAGGCATAGTGCCCACAACAGGAAATGGCTCAAACCCCAACGTGAACACACCACATTTTCACAATGCAAAATTACCCTTTTTTAGCAAAGTGCCTAGCTGTAGTTTTTTAACCCTAGCTCTGCCGGCACCTAGGGAAACCTAGCAAACCTGTACATTTTTGATAACTAGACACCCAGGGGAATCCAGGATGGGGTGACTTGACTGCCTCCCGCCAGGTTCTGTTACCCAGAATCCCTTGCAAACCTAAAAAATTGCCAAAAAAACACCTTTTCCCCACATTTCTCTGGTGCAAAGTTCTGGAATCTACTTAGATCCATAAATTTCCACCCACCCCGCGTTCCCCAAAGTCTTCCGAGAAAAATGGTACCTCACTTGTGTGGGTCAGCCTAGTGCCCGCGACAGGAAACGGCGCAAAACGTAACGTGAACACACTTCAATTTTGTAGCGAAATATGACCCTTTTTAGGCAAAGTGCCTAGCTGTAGTTTTTGAACCATAGCTCTGCCGGCACCTAGGGAAACCTAGCAAACCTATACATTTTTGAAAACTAGACACCCAGGGGAATCCAGGATGGGGTGACTTGACTGCCTCCCACCAGGTTCTGTTACCCAGAATCCCTTGCAAACCTAAAAAATTGCCAAAAAAAACACATTTCCCCCACATTTCTCTGGTGGAAAGTTCTGGAATCTGCGTGGATCCACAAATTTCCACCCACCCCGCGTTCCCCAAAGTCTTCCGAAAAAAATAGTACCTCACTTGTGTGGGTAAGCCTAGTGCCCGCGACAGGAAACGGCGTAAAACGTAAGGTGGACACACCTCAATTTCGCAGTGAAAAATGAACCTTTTTTGGCAAAGTGCCCAGCTGTAGTTTTTGAACCATAGCTCTGCCGGCACCTAGGGAAACCTAGCAAACCTATACATTTTTGAAAACTAGACACCCAGGGGAATCCAGGATGGGGTGACTTGACTGCCTCCCACCAGGTTCTGTTACCCAGAATCCCTTGCAAACCTAAACAAAATTGCAAAAAAAACGCATTTTCCCCACATTTCTCTGGTGGAAAGTTCTGGAATCTGCGTGGATCCACAAATTTCCACCCACCCCGCGTTCCCCAAAGTCTTCCGAGAAAAATGGTACCTCACTTGTGTGGGTCAGCCAAGTGCCCGCGACAGGAAACGGCGCAAAACGTAACGTGAACACACCTCAATTTTGTAGCGAAAAATGACCCTTTTTTGGCAAATTGCCTAGCTGTAGTTTTTGAACCATAGCTCTGCCGGCACCTAGGGAAACCTAGCAAACCTATACATTTGTGAAAACTAGACACCCAGGGGAATCCAGGATGGAGTTACTTGACTGCCTCCCACCAGGTTCTGTTACCCGGAATCCCTTGTAAACCTAAACACTTGCCCAAAAAACACATTTTCCCCACATTTCTCTGGTGGAAAGTTCTGGAATGTGCGTGGATCCACAAATTTCCACCCACCCCGCGTTCCCCAAAGTCTTCTGAGAAAAATGGTACCTCACGTGTGTGGTTCGGCCTAGTGCCCGGGACAGGAAACGGCGCAAAACGTAACATGGACACACCTCAATTTCACAGCGAAAAATGACCCTTTTTTGGCAAAGTGCCTAGCTGTAGTTTTTGAACCATAGCTCTGCCGTCACCTAGGGAAACCTAGCAAACCTATACATTTTTTAACACTAGACACCCAGGGGAATCCAGGGTGGGGTGACTTGACTGCCTTCCACCAGGTTCTGTTACCCAGAATCCCTTGTAAACCTAAAAAATTGCCAAAAAAAACACATTTTCCCCACATTTCTCTGGTGGAAAGTTCTGGAATGTGCGTGGATCCACAAATTTCCACCCACCACGCATTCCCCAAAGTCTTCCGAGAAAAATGGTACCTCACTTGTGTGGGTCGGCCTAGTGCCCGCGACAGGAAACGGCGCAAAACGCAATGTGGACACACCTCAATTTCGCAGTGAAAAATGAACCTTTTTTGGCAAAGTGCCTAGCTGTAGTTTTTGAACCATAGCTCTGCCGGCACCTAGGGAAACCTAGCAAACCTATACATTTTTGAAAACTAGACACCCAGGGGAATCCAGGATGGGGTGACTTGACTGCCTGCCACCAGGCTCTGTTACCCAGAATCCCTTGCAACCCTAAACAAATTGCAAAAAAAACGCCTTTTCCCCACATTTCTCTGGTGGAAAGTACTGGAATCTGCGTGGATCCACAAATTTCCACACACCCCGCGTTCCCCAAAGTCTTCCGAGAAAAATGGTACCTCACTTGTGGGGGTCGGCCTAGTGCCCGCGACAGGAAACGGCGCAAAACGCAATGTGGACACACCTCAATTTCGCAGTGAAAAATGAACCTTTTTTGGCAAAGTGCCTAGCTGTAGTTTTTGAACCATAGCTCTGCCGGCACCTAGGGAAACCTAGCAAACCTATACATTTTTGAAAACTAGACACCCAGGGGAATCCAGGATGGGGTGACTTGACTGCCTCCCACCAGGGTCTGTTACCCAGAATCCCTTGCAAACCTAAAAAATGGCCAAGAAAAACACATTTTCCCCACGTTTCTCTGGTGGAAAGTTCTGGAATGTGCGTGGATCCACAAATTTCCAACCACCCCGCGTTCCCCAAAGTCTCCTGAGAAAAATGGTACCTCAAGTGTGTGGATCAGCCTAGTGCCCGCGAAAGGAAATGGCGCAAAACATAACGTGGACACACCTCAATTTCACAGCGAAAAATGACACTTTTTTGGCAAAGTGCCTAGCTGTAGTTTTTGAACCATAGCTCTGCCGTCACCTAGGGAAATGTTAGACCCGGCCTTGTGGCATGGCCATCCCTGACCCCTACCCACACCCCCTGACCCGTGCACCTCATTCAGCCCCCAAGTACACGGCCTAGCCGGTCCTTCCCGCTAGGACCCACACACACCCGACCCGGACTTCCCCGTCTGTGCCCACCATCTTCCCAGCACCACAGGGCTCGCGTGCCCACTTCATGCACCTACGATGGCCGCCCGGCTCCAGCGCAACCCAGGCCTAGAGGCGCCGCCCCGGCTGGAGGACATCGCGCTCCCACGGAGTGAGAGAGGGAGGAACAGTTTCCATCGCACCTCTGACCTCCCCTTGGGAGATGGGTTTCGATCGGCCCTCCGGCCTCCCTGAGGGCTGGCTCCACGCCTGCTGTGTGTCTGGGACTCCTCCCGACCCGGCCCTGAAAGGATCAAAGGACAACATGGCAGGAAACTCCAACAAGCGGCCCCCAGGTGCTAAGACCCCTGCCTACACAGACTCCGGACATCAAAGAGGAGTTGACCTATAACAAGGGGTGCTCTGGGACTATCTGGCAGATTCGACTCTGGAACGACGAGAGCCCTGCTGACGTGGTCGCGGCTCCCTTGCAACCTTGGAACACCTGAGCCCTGCTGAGTGACTCGCGGCTCCCCTGAAGATCGTAAGACCTCCGACCTTGTGCTTGAGCCCTGCTGAGTGACTCGTGGCTCCCCTGAAGATCGTAAGACCTCCGACCTTGTGCTTGAGCCCTGCTGAGTGACTCGCGGCTCCCCTGAACATCGTAAGACCTCCGACCTTGTGCTTGAGCCCTGCTGAGTGACTCGCGGCTCCTAAAGACTCCCTCGGTCTGGCTGGACCCCAATGACCACAGCGTATCCCCCAGCTCGAGGATTGTGAGCTGTGCGCTGGGTACGTCCCTGCATTGATCCGGATCCCCAAAGACTGTCCCGCTACCCCCTATCCCTACCGAGAATCTTTGAGCCCGTGCTCTATTTGTAAATATCCCCCTTGTTGATCATAAAGATCCTACGAAACTGATTAGATAAAGATCTGTTTCCAAGAACATACAGTGTGGTGTCTCTTTGTCGTGTGGTGCAGTGTGTACGATCCTAGACACGAGACTCTTCCCCTGAGGAGTCTCCCGCCAGTGCCCGGCTACGATACCCCGAGGGTAGGTCTCAGGGTGCTCAGGTACCCTCCCTGTCTCCTCTGAGGTTGCCTTCTAACATTGGTGGCAAGCGACGGGATTCGGGCCCATAATCTAGAGATCGTACCGTAAACGGCTGACGCACTACCGGCAAAGACGGCAGAAGAAAACGCCATGAGTCTCACAGAAACCGACGCGAGTGCTGTGTTCCAGGCGGAACAACTGGAAGAGTACACGCACAAAGAACTGAAGCAATTCTGCAAAGAACTAAAAATCGCTACTACTGGTCTCAACACCAAAGAGGATATGCAGAAGGCACTGAAAGCTTGGGTGGAATTCGGAGCCCCCCGCCCAGAAGGAGCAGTGGAGCTCCACGACGAAGCTGGACTCTCCCAAAGAGAAAGCAGCAGCAACCAGGTACGAAGCTTCGTACCAGACGGGGGTCTATCCCCGGAAGAACTCGCAGACAGAGAAAGAAGTCGTAATCATGAACTCGAACTGGCCAAACTGAAAATCGAGGGCGAGTTGAAATTAGCTGAGAAGAAGCTAGCAGTGGAACAGATGCGAGTACAAGGCGAACTAGAAGAGAAAAAACTCCAACGGGAGCACAAAGGAAGAAGACTTCAACTGGAGCACGAACGAAGCTTGAAAGAAATCGAGCTCAAAGCAAGGAGCGAAGAAGCTCGACCCCCGGAGACCCGGGGGGGGCGGCCCCCCCGGCGGAACAGAAGGTCCACATCCCCAAAGATGTGGTCAAGGAATATTACAAAAACGATGACATCCAACAATGGTTTAAGGCCTACGAGGTCACCATGACCTCCCACCGAGTCCCGCAGAAGGATTGGGGGGCCGATTTTTGAGCGCGGGGAGAGACACCCTGCTCGACCTACCATCCTCCATGCAGACCTCCTACAGCCACATGAAGGAGGCCCTCCTCACAAGGTACGGCCTCACCCCGGAGATGTACCGCCAGCAGTTCCGGGACTGCACGAAGATCCCTGGCACCACGTGGGTGGAGTATGTGAACTTTTCAGCCGTGCATTCGACGGGTGGATTAAGGGCAGCAAAGTAACCACCCTGGACGAACTAACCGACCTCATGTTATGGGAACACCTGGCTGCGAACTGCTTTGTGGAGCTACGCCAGCATCTGCTCGACAGCGAGCTCACGGATCCGAGGAAGCTGGCTGTCGAGGCGGATCGCTGGACCAACACCCGGGTCTCCCGGGGCCCTGTTGGAGAATACCCCCGAGCCAGTCAGGGACCACCCCGCCAGAGAGGGGGGGGAACCAGGGAGGGCAGAAAGAATCCCAGTCCGGTCCTCTGAAAAACCAACCTCCGCACTTCCCGGCACCCCCACCAGCTCTATCCGGTCCACCCGTGAGACGGGGGCACCGGGTGACCATCACTTGTTTCCGTTGCCAGAAGCCCGGGCATTACGCCAATGACCCCGAATGCCCCATGGCCCTGCGCATCCCCACTTCAGCCCCCCCAGCCAGGCAGATAGCCAATGTAGCCCTAGGGGAGGAGATTGAGGAGACCGTAGAGTGGGAACCCGCCGCCATGGCATTGGTATCATTAGGAGACCGAGAAATGGTCCCTGGGAGCCTCCTGCCCTCCAACACGAAGAAATACGGGCAACTAGTGACGATCAATGGCCAACAGGTAGAGGCCCTTCGTGACACCGGGGCGAGCATCACCGGTGTCCTCAGCCACTTAGTCCACGAAGACCAGATCCTCCCCAATATATTTTGCCCTGTAATTGCGGCTGACAACACTGAGAGCCTCTGTAAGGTAGCCCTGGTGCCTTTTGAATGGGGAGGAGTGGTCGGTAAATTGAAAGTAGCAGTAAGAACCTCCCAGCCGGTCGACTGTCTCCTGGGGAACGACCTAGAAAGTTCCCCATGGAAGCAAGTCGAGCGCAAGACCCACCTAGGGATGATGGGTCTCCCCGAGTGGGTGTGCGCCACCACCCGATCTATGGCGGCCCGATTGCCCCCCCTTGGGGAAGTCGAGGACGCACCTGCCAATGAGGACAGGATTGTCCCAGCCGAGGTCCCCCACATCTCCCCACGAGGAAAATCTGTCGCCAGCGACGAACCCCTACCTTCCGACCCCGCACAGATCGCAGAGTTAGGCGATCTGCCCGAGTTGGCCCAGTGGCGCCACGAGGGGGGCCCCTCCCGAGAAGAGTTCTGCCAGGAGCAAGCTACCTGTCCTTCCCTGGTCAGAACCCGGCAGCAAGCAGAGGCCCAAGCCGCGGGCGACCAATCTGGAACACACCGGCTATATTGGGAAAATGACCTTTTGTACAGCGAGCAGAAGTCGGTGGAGCTAGGATCAGCCCGGGTGCTGGTGGTACCCCTACACTTCCGAGACTTCCTCCTGGGCTTGGCCCACGATGTCCCCCTCGCAGGCCACTTGGGCCAAGACAAAACCTACAGTCGCCTAGTGACTCACTTTTACTGGCCTAAAATGAAAGCAGATGTAGAAACCCACTGCAAGTCCTGTCCCACGTGCCAGGCTAGTGGGAAAAGTGGAGGAAAGCGCAAGGCTCCCCTCCAACCCTTCCCTGTCATCAGTACCCCTTTTGAACGGGTCCTTCATGTGAACCGCCTCAAGCCTCACTTCGTGCGGACGGAGCTGAGTCTACTGCTGGCCACCGATGACGGGGCCGAAGAGGAGTCAGATCCCCTACCTGACCTCCTGTGTACCAAGAAGAAGGATGGCTCCGTGGAAGGAGTGAACCTCTCTCCATCCCTCACTTCCCAGCAACGCGTGGACTGCCGCCAGCTCTTAGGGCAGTTCCCCGACTTATTCTCTCTTGTCCCCCAAGTCACCGACTGGTGTGTCCATGACGTGGACACCGGAGACAGCCCGCCAGTGAAGCAACGAGCCTACCAAGTCCCTGATCGAGTCCGGTCCTGCATTCAGGCCGAGGTCTCGAAGATGTTGACCTTGGGGGTGATCGAACCCTCAGACAGCCCCTGGGCCAGCCCCGTGGTACTGGTCCCGAAAGCAGCTGCCCCTGGTGTCGCCCCAGAACTCCGATTCTGTGTGGGCTACCGGGGACTCAATGAAGTCACCCGAGCCGTCGCTCACCCCATTCCCCGAGCAGACGAGCTCATTGACCGTCTCGGGTCTGCTCATTTCCTCAGCACATTCGATCTAACCTGCGGGTACTGGCAAATTGCGCTCACAGAAGGAGCCAAGGAGCGGTCCGCCTTCTCCACCCCGGATGGGCACTATCGCTTTCGCGTGATGCCCTTCGGGATGAAAAATGCCCCGGCCACCTTCCAGCGACTGGTAAATAGAGTCCTGGCCGGGCTGGAAAAGTTCAGCGCCGCATATCTAGACGATATCGCGGTTTTCAGTTCCGAATGGAGTGAGCACCTCCGGAGGGTGCTAACGGCCCTGCGCCAGGCAGGCCTCACAGTAAAAGCCAGCAAGTGTCAGATTGGGCAAGGGTCGGTGGTCTACCTAGGGCAGCGGGTCGGAAGCGAGCAGGTCGCCTCTCTGCAGCCTACGATCGACGCCATCCTAGCCTGGGAACCACCCACTACCCAAACGGTGGTCCGAGCCTTTCTGGGCCTCACCGGCTACTACCGGAGATTCATCCGGGGGTACGGCAGCCTTGTCGGTCCCCTCACGGAACTCACATCCAAGAAACAGCCCAAGAAAGTGCAGTGGACCTCTGCCGGCCAGGAGGCGTTCGATGCCCTGAAAGCGGCCATGTGTACTGCCCCCGTGCTCCAGGCCCCCGACTACTCCCAAGGAGTTGGTGGTACAAACTGATGCCTCCGAGCATGGCATTGGGGCAGTCCTGTCACAGGTGAATGACCAAGGCCTAGACCAGCCCGTAGCCTTCCTCAGCCGAAGGCTGTTACCCAGAGAACAGAAATGGAGCACCATTGAGCGCGAGGCGTTCGCCGTAGTCTGGGCCCTCAAGAAATTACGACCCTATCTGTTCGGCACCCATTTCAAAGTCCAAACCGACCATCGCCCCTTGCGATGGCTCATGCAGATGTGAGGGGAAAACCCCAAACTACTGCGGTGGTCAATCTCCCTCCAGGGGATGGATTTCACCGTACAGCATCGCCCTGGTACTGACCACCCCCACGCTGACGGCCTCTCCCGGTTCTTCCGCCTCAGCGAAGAGAACCCCCAAGAGGATGGGTAGTTCTCTCCGGCTTTCAGCTGGGGGGGACGCGTGTTAGACCCGGCCTTGTGGCATGGCCATCCCTGACCCCTAGCCACACCCCCTGACCCGTGCACCTCATTCAGCCCCCAAGTACACGGCCTAGCCGGTCCTTCCCGCCAGGACCCACACACACCCGACCCGGACTTCCCCGTCCGTGCCCTCCATCTTCCCAGCACCACAGGGCCCGCGTGCCCACTTCATGCACCTACGATGGCCGCCCGGCTCCAGCGCAACCCAGGCCTAGAGGCGCCGCCCCGGCTGGAGGACATCGCGCTC
Source organism: Triturus cristatus (assembly GCF_964204655.1). NCBI lineage: Eukaryota > Metazoa > Chordata > Amphibia > Caudata > Salamandridae > Triturus > Triturus cristatus. Next base: position 1,173,890,954 of record NC_140590.1, on the reverse strand, counting down.
CCACGGAGTGAGAGAGGGAGGAGCAGTTTCCATCGCACCTCTGACCTCCCCTTGGGAGATGGGTTTCGATCGGCCCTCCGGCCTCCCTGAGGGCTGGCTCCACGCCTGCTGTGTGTCTGGGACTCCTCCCGACCCGGCCCTGAAAGGATCAAAGGACAACATGGCAGGAAACTCCAACAAGCGGCCCCCAGATTCTAAGACCGCTGCCTACACAGACTCCGGACATCAAAGAGGAGTTGACCTATAACAAGGGGTGCTCTGGGACTATCTGGCAGATTCGACTCTGGAACGACGAGAGCCCTGCTGACGTGGTCGCGGCTCCCTTGCAACCTTGGAACACCTGAGCCCTGCTGAGTGACTCGCGGCTCCCCTGAAGATCGTAAGACCTCCGACCTTGTGCTTGAGCCCTGCTGAGTGACTCGCGGCTCCCCTGAAGATCGTAAGACCTCCAACCTTGTGCTTGAGCCCTGCTGAGTGACTCGTGGTTCCCCTGAAGATCGTAAGACCTCCGACCTTGTTTGAGCCCTGCTGAGTGACTCGCGGCTCCCCTGAAGATTGTAAGACCTCCGACCTTGTGCTTGAGCCCTGCTGAGTGACTCGCGGCTCCCCTGAAGATCGTAAGACCTCCGACCTTGTGCTTGAGCCCTGCTAAGTGACTCGCGGCTCCTAAAGACTCCCTCGGTCCGGCTGGACCCCAATGACCACAGCGTATCCCCCAGCTCGAGTATTGTGAGCCGGGTACGTCCCTGCATTGATCCGGATCCCCAAAGACTGTCCCGCTACCCCCTATCCCTACCGAGACTCTTTGAGCCCGTGCTCTATTTGTAAATATCCCCCTTGTTGATCATAAAGATCCTACGAAGCTGATTAGATAAAGATCTGTCTCCAAGAACATACAGGTGGCGATTACGATCCTGTAAAAAAATTCCCCGTACGACTCGTATCCGGTCTTTTTACCGTACGAATCGTACAAGTGCCGTACAAACTGCCAAGTACGATTCGCATGGGAAAAAGTCCATACGAATCGCATTGGGAATAAATCCCCACACGTCCTCGGGTCGGAAAATGTGTCCGACACGTCCCCGGACGATTTACCGTACAAATGTGAAAAGTGAAGTCCGACCGCGCAAGTACGATCCATCCCGTGCGTCCGATATTACAACCGTATGGAAAAAACACCGTCCGCACCTAACTCCCATAGCAACCATGGAGACATGAGCCCGCATACGCGCCCAACACTCCCCCCAGCCCTCCAATGTACGAGTCGAATCCCCACCCGTGTATGTACACCCGTGTATGTACACCCGTGTATGTACGACCCGTACCCTCACCCGCGTATGTATGGAGCGTACCCCCACCCCAACCGTGTGCGTACGGACCGTACCCCCACCCCAACCGTGTATGTACGACACGTACCCTCACCCGCGTATGCATGAAGCGTACCCCCACCCCAACCGTGTATGTACAGACCGTACACCCACCCCAACCGTGTATGTACGACCCGTACCCTCACCCGCGTACGTATGGAGCGTACCCCCACCCCAACCGTGTATGTACGGACCGTACCCCCACCCCAACCGTGTATGTACGACACGTACCCTCACCCACATATGCATGGAGCATACCCCCACCCCAACCGTGTATGTACGGACCGTACCCCCACCCCAACCGTGTATGTACGACCCGTACCCTCACCCGCGTAATGTATGGAGCGTAACCCCACCCCAACCGTGTATGTATGTACGACCCGTACCCTCACCCCAACCGTGTATGTACGACCCGTACCCTCACCCGTGTACGTATGGAGCGTACCCCCACCCCAACCGTGTATGTACGACCCGTACCCTCACCCGCGTATGTATGGAGCGTACCCCCACCCCAACCGTGTGCGTACGGACCGTACCCCCACCCCAACCGTGTATGTACGACACGTACCCTCACCCGCGTATGCATGAAGCGTACCCCCACCCCAACCGTGTATGTACAGACCGTACACCCACCCCAACCGTGTATGTACGACCCGTACCCTCACCCGCGTACGTATGGAGCGTACCCCCACCCCAACCGTGTATGTACGACACGTACCCCCACCCCAACCGTGTATGTACGACACGTACCCTCACCCACATATGCATGGAGCATACCCCCACCCCAACCGTGTATGTACGGACCGTACCCCCACCCCAACCGTGTATGTACGACCCGTACCCTCACCCGCGTATGTATGGAGCGTAACCCCACCCCAACCGTGTATGTATGTACGACCCGTACCCTCACCCCAACCGTGTATGTACGACCCGTACCCTCACCCGTGTACGTATGGAGCGTACCCCCACCCCAACCGTGTATGTACGACCCGTACCCTCACCCGCGTATGTATGGAGCGTACCCCCACCCCAACCGTGTATGTACGACATGTACCCTCACCCGCGTATGCATGGAGTGTACCCCCGCCCCAACCGTGTATGTACGGACCGTACCCCCACCCCAACCGTGTATGTACGACCCGTACCCTCACCCGCGTACGTATGGAGCGTACCCCCACCCCAACCGTGTATGTACGACCCGTACCCTCACCCGCGTATGTATGGAGCGTAACCCCACCCCAACCGTGTATGTACGACCCGTACCCTCACCCGCGTATGTATGGAGCGTACCCCCACCCCAACCGTGTATGTACGGACCGTACCCCCACCCCAACCATGTATGTACGACACGTACCCTCACCCGCGTATGCATGGAGCGTACCCCCACCCCAACCGTGTATGTACGGACCGTACCCACACCCCAACCGTGTATGTACGACCCGTACCCTCACCCGCGTACGTATGGAGCGTACCCCCACCCCAACCATGTATGTACGACCCGTACCCTCACCCGCGTATGTATGGAGCGTACCCCCACCCCAACCGTGTACGTACGACCCGTACCCTCACCCCAACCGTGTATGTATGACCCGTACCCTCACCCGCGTACATATGGAGCGTACCCCCACCCCAACCGTGTATGTATGGAGCGTACCCCCACCACAACATTATAAGGACGGAGCGCACCCCAGGCCCCAACACCAGCACCTTCACCCAACATCGCGCATGTACGAGTCGTACCAAGCCAGGCACAAGGACAGCACTGTACAACAAAATTCTCGAAGTACACACCGTACACACGCTAAAAACGCACGTACACAACCAGGACAAAGCAAAACAACACAAGAATACACCATTCGAATGGCACAAAGCCACAAAACATGTCCAACAAGCACAAAAACAACACATTCACTGACCTGCAACTGCCAAAATCCCAAACAGAGGCCCAAAACGCAACCACTTCTTATAACACACCCACCCAAAGTTCAAACACAGCCACACCCACCAATGGACCAATAAAAAGGGCCCACAGACACAAACCATGAGCCTTTGCAACAGACTCACTGCTACCAGACCCCACAGACAACCTACAGCACCATACTTGAACCTTTACTACACCTTACACTTGCACACCTTCACACACCCACCTTCACAAACACCCCCTCATCACATTCACACACACACCTGCACAACCACACCCACACACCCACAACCATCCACACCCACACCCCTCACCATGCCCACTAACAAGAATCCAAAGTTCACTAGCCGCGAGTTGGAGGTCCTTGTCGATGAAATCCTCAGAGTCGAGCCACACCTCTTTGGAACATTGGTCAGACAGACCAGCATTTCAGAAAAAACAGCCATGTGGCAGACGATTGTCGATACCGTGAATGCTGTTGCGTCCACCAGAAGGACCAGGCATGAATGCCAAGCCAGGTGGTACGATCTGCGGAGGAGGATCTGAGCCAAAATGACCGACGACCACAACCAGGCCAACGTCACTGGAGGAGGGCCGCCCCGCAGACGCGTACAATACCATCCCTGGGAGGAGAGGGTGATGGCCATACTGCCGGTGGTGGCAGTGGACGGATTAGAAGGACTCCGAGACCCGGGTGAGTACACAAACAACTCACCTCACATGGGGGGAACGTCATCCACAACCAAACTCACAATCAGGCACGCAACCACCCCAAGCTATCGCATGACTCAACCACACTCCATGAACACACACATGCCACTGGCGCCACCATGCCCCATGCACCCAGCTGGACAATGCAAATTCACAGGCCACAGAAAACACCAACACAAGACACGGTAAGCCGGATGGCGGGAGTGTGGGCCCCAAAAATCACATAGTGCAACTCAGAAGCAGACAACAATGCCCTCTGCCCATATGGCCCAGGTCACAGCCAGACAAACAGTGTGTCCCCACACAGGCAAGACTTGCCAGCAAATGGCGGACGCCTTGCATTAAGACATGGGGGTGACGGCACGTTTGTGCACATGACAGCAGCTAATGAACAGCCAACACTGTGAAAGAGTGGCAGCACACACCACCACAGCAGCAGCTCAGACACAGACACTACACCCAATGGGTGCCTGGAGATCAGAAACAAACTCACATGAACAAGCCAAGGGCCATTCAAAGATCTGCAAAAAGTGTGTGCCTAGGAAGCTGGGCTGAGGTGACAGAGGGTGACACACAGAGGGAGGGGGAGAGAGAGAGGGAGGGAGACGGACAGAGGGAGGAGGCTGACACAGGGAGGGAGGGAGAGGGGGACAGAGAGGGAGTGAGAAAGGGACACACAGGGAGACCAATTCAGCCTTGGGGTGTGTGGGAATGTCTGCTCGTCAGCAGGTGGACTGCGTGCATATAGACAAGGGTGGCCAGTGCCTGAATCCCCCTCTCTTCTCCATGGCAAAACACTGGGCCATGTCTCAACCTGTGCACGAGCACAATGACAGCTACCTGCATCATATAAGTGTGTAGAACAACTCCATGTGCCCACGTACAGTGCAACACGGAAGGCGCCAATGCATGGCTCGCCACACCTGCCCACTCCACTGCTGACTTCAGTCACAATTGACGCAGCAAGTAAGACTGTGCCACACATAGGTAAATTCTCAAAAGCTGTGGCCAAGGGACATACCCATGCACAAGTGCACTGTGAGTGGAATGCAAGACATATCCAAATTCCCAGAGGAAATGTGCCAACTTAGAAACAAATGAAACATGGATGTTGCATGGAACAAAATTAACATTGTCTCTCTCACACACAGGTCAACGTCGTGGATCACCCCCCAACACTGGGGGGGGGAAGACTCACAGGACCCGGCTCTGCAGGATGACGGAGCCACCGGCAGCGACGACTCTCACCACTCTGTGGACGACCACGACCAACCTGGCCCCTCTGGTGTCCAACCACCTGCAGCACCTGCGTCAGGTACAACTGGGCCAACCACAACTCCCACTCCTGCCACATCCCAGGAGACACCCAGGATCCCTGCACCACCACCACAATGCAGCCAGGCTGGCCAGGAGGGACACGGTGTGCCGGGCACCCAGGAGGAGGCAGGCGACAACGCCAATGCCACCCCTCAGGGGTCCCGGAGACCCGATGTGCCCACAAGGGCAGGCCAGGTGCAAGTGGGCAGGGGTGGTGGGAGTGGAGGACGGCGGAGGCGCAAGCCTGACCAGTTGGCTGCGGAACCGGTATATTCCCATGTCAGAAACATCCTGGACACATACCGGCAGGACACCACGGGCATGGCCCAGGTTGTGTCCATCCTCGAGGAGATCAAGACCCAGCAGGCCCAGCAACATGCGGAGCAACATGCCTGTCTACTGCGACACCAAGGGCGGATGGAGGACAGACAGGCTAAGCTCGTGACGGTGTTCACGGGAATTCACAGTACACTCCGTCGGATAGCCGACAACATGGGCAACCCTCCCTGTGCCACCAGGCGTAGAACAATTGCAAAAACAACAATTGATGGACAGAATGCAGAACAATGTCATACATTCACCCCAGTACAGAGATCTGGGCCTAAATCCATCGTTTGTTTGCTCACCATGCCATTCCAGTTTGAACCCAGCCATATGCAAATCAGTCTTGACCCTGTGCCCCATGGGAACAGTCCAGCCCGAACTGCCAAGCCAGGTCCTCCCTGGACTGGAAACAAGCATCCTAGGACCGGTTTCGGGCTTTCAGCCCTCGTCAGCCAGGATAGCTTGATTCCAGTGGCATGGAGAGCAAGGGACTCACGTCTGAGCATACCCTTCCCACTCGGGGTGACAAATGCAAAAACAACAATTGATGGACAGAATGCAGAACAATGTCATACATTCACCCCAGTACAGAGATCTGGGCCTAAATCCATCGTTTTTTTGCTCACCATGCCATTCCAGTTTGAACCCAGCCATATGCAAATCAGTCTTGACCCTGTGCCCCATGGGAACAGTCCAGCCCGAACTGCCAAGCCAGGTCCTCCCTGGACTGGAAACAAGCATCCTAGGACCGGTTTCGGGCTTTCAGCCCTCGTCAGCCAGGATAGCTTGATTCCAGTGGCATGGAGAGCAAGGGACTCACGTCTGAGCATACCCTTCCCACTCGGGGTGACAAATGCAAAAACAACAATTGATGGACAGAATGCAGAACAATGTCATACATTCACCCCAGTACAGAGATCTGGGCCTAAATCCATCGTTTTTTTGCTCACCATGCCATTCCAGTTTGAACCCAGCCATATGCAAATCAGTCTTGACCCTGTGCCCCATGGGAACAGTCCAGCCCGAACTGCCAAGCCAGGTCCTCCCTGGACTGGAAACAAGCATCCTAGGTCCGGTTTCGGGCTTTCAGCCCTCGTCAGCCAGGATAGCTTGATTCCAGTGGCATGGAGAGCAAGGGACTCACGTCTGAGCATACCCTTCCCACTCGGGGTGACAAATTCAAAAACAACAATTGATGGACAGAATGCAGAACAATGTCATACATTCACCCCAGTACAGAGATCTGGGCCTAAATCCATAGTTTTTTTGCTCACCATGCCATTCGAGTTTGAACCCAGCCATATGCAAATCAGTCTTGACCCTGTGCCCCATGGGAACAGTCCAGCCCGAACTGCCAAGCCAGGTCCTCCCTGGACTGGAAACAAGCATCCTAGGACCGGTTTCGGGCTTTCAGCCCTCGTCAGCCAGGATAGCTTGATTCCAGTGGCATGGAGAGCAAGGGACTCACGTCTGAGCATACCCTTCCCACTCGGGGTGACAAATGCAAAAACAACAATTGATGGACAGAATGCAGAACAATGTCATACATTCACCCCAGTACAGAGATCTGGGCCTAAATCCATCGTTTTTTTGCTCACCATGCCATTCCAGTTTGAACCCAGCCATATGCAAATCAGTCTTGACCCTGTGCCCCATGGGAACAGTCCAGCCCGAACTGCCAAGCCAGGTCCTCCCTGGACTGGAAACAAGCATCCTAGGACCGGTTTCGGGCTTTCAGCCCTCGTCAGCCAGGATAGCTTGATTCCAGTGGCATGGAGAGCAAGGGACTCACGTCTGAGCATACCCTTCCCACTCGGGGTGACAAATGCAAAAACAACAATTGATGGACAGAATGCAGAACAATGTCATACATTCACCCCAGTACAGAGATCTGGGCCTAAATCCATCGTTTTTTTGCTCACCATGCCATTCCAGTTTGAACCCAGCCATATGCAAATCAGTCTTGACCCTGTGCCCCATGGGAACAGTCCAGCCCGAACTGCCAAGCCAGGTCCTCCCTGGACTGGAAACAAGCATCCTAGGACCGGTTTCGGGCTTTCAGCCCTCGTCAGCCAGGATAGCTTGATTCCAGTGGCATGGAGAGCAAGGGACTCACGTCTGAGCATACCCTTCCCACTCGGGGTGACAAATGCAAAAACAACAATTGATGGACAGAATGCAGAACAATGTCATACATTCACCCCAGTACAGAGATCTGGGCCTAAATCCATCGTTTTTTTGCTCATCATGCCATTCCAGTTTGAACCCAGCCATATGCAAATCAGTCTTGACCCTGTGCCCCATGGGAACAGTCCAGCCCGAACTGCCAAGCCAGGTCCTCCCTGGACTGGAAACAAGCATCCTAGGACCGGTTTCGGGCTTTCAGCCCTCGTCAGCCAGGATAGCTTGATTCCAGTGGCATGGAGAGCAAGGGACTCACGTCTGAGCATACCCTTCCCACTCGGGGTGACAAATGCAAAAACAACAATTGATGGACAGAATGCAGAACAATGTCATACATTCACCCCAGTACAGAGAACTGGGCCTAAATCCATCGTTTTTTTGCTCACCATGCCATTCCAGTTTGAACCCAGCCATATGCAAATCAGTCTTGACCCTGTGCCCCATGGGAACAGTCCAGCCCGAACTGCCAAGCCAGGTCCTCCCTGGACTGGAAACAAGCATCCTAGGACCGGTTTCGGGCTTTCAGCCCTCGTCAGCCAGGATAGCTTGATTCCAGTGGCATGGAGAGCAAGGGACTCACGTCTGAGCATACCCTTCCCACTCGGGGTGACAAATGCAAAAACAACAATTGATGGACAGAATGCAGAACAATGTCATACATTCACCCCAGTACAGAGATCTGGGCCTAAATCCATCGTTTTTTTGCTCACCATGCCATTCCAGTTTGAACCCAGCCATATGCAAATCAGTCTTGACCCTGTGCCCCATGGGAACAGTCCAGCCCGAACTGCCAAGCCAGGTCCTCCCTGGACTGGAAACAAGCATCCTAGGACCGGTTTCGGGCTTTCAGCCCTCGTCAGCCAGGATAGCTTGATTCCAGTGGCATGGAGAGCAAGGGACTCACGTCTGAGCATACCCTTTCCACTCGGGGTGACAAATGCAAAAACAACAATTGATGGACAGAATGCAGAACAATGTCATACATTCACCCCAGTACAGAGATCTGGGCCTAAATCCATCGTTTTTTTGCTCACCATGCCATTCCAGTTTGAACCCAGCCATATGCAAATCAGTCTTGACCCTGTGCCCCATGGGAACAGTCCAGCCCGAACTGCCAAGCCAGGTCCTCCCTGGACTGGAAACAAGCATCCTAGGACCGGTTTCGGGCTTTCAGCCCTCGTCAGCCAGGATAGCTTGATTCCAGTGGCATGGAGAGCAAGGGACTCACGTCTGAGCATACCCTTCCCACTCGGGGTGACAAATGCAAAAACAACAATTGATGGACAGAATGCAGAACAATGTCATACATTCACCCCAGTACAGAGATCTGGGCCTAAATCCATCGTTTTTTTGCTCACCATGCCATTCCAGTTTGAACCCAGCCATATGCAAATCAGTCTTGACCCTGTGCCCCATGGGAACAGTCCAGCCCGAACTGCCAAGCCAGGTCCTCCCTGGACTGGAAACAAGCATCCTAGGACCGGTTTCGGGCTTTCAGCCCTCATCAGCCAGGATAGCTTGATTCCAGTGGCATGGAGAGCAAGGGACTCACGTCTGAGCATACCCTTCCCACTCGGGGTGACAAATGCAAAAACAACAATTGATGGACAGAATGCAGAACAATGTCATACATTCACCCCAGTACAGAGATCTGGGCCTAAATCCATCGTTTTTTTGCTCACCATGCCATTCCAGTTTGAACCCAGCCATATGCAAATCAGTCTTGACCCTGTGCCCCATGGGAACAGTCCAGCCCGAACTGCCAAGCCAGGTCCTCCCTGGACTGGAAACAAGCATCCTAGGACCGGTTTCGGGCTTTCAGCCCTCGTCAGCCAGGATAGCTTGATTCCAGTGGCATGGAGAGCAAGGGACTCACGTCTGAGCATACCCTTCCCACTCGGGGTGACAAATGCAAAAACAACAATTGATGGACAGAATGCAGAACAATGTCATACATTCACCCCAGTACAGAGATCTGGGCCTAAATCCATCGTTTTTTTGCTCACCATGCCATTCCAGTTTGAACCCAGCCATATGCAAATCAGTCTTGACCCTGTGCCCCATGGGAACAGTCCAGCCCGAACTGCCAAGCCAGGTCCTCCCTGGACTGGAAACAAGCATCCTAGGACCGGTTTCGGGCTTTCAGCCCTCGTCAGCCAGGATAGCTTGATTCCAGTGGCATGGAGAGCAAGGGACTCACGTCTGAGCATACCCTTCCCACTCGGGGTGACAAATGCAAAAACAACAATTGATGGACAGAATGCAGAACAATGTCATACATTCACCCCAGTACAGAGATCTGGGCCTAAATCCATCGTTTTTTTGCTCACCATGCCATTCCAGTTTGAACCCAGCCATATGCAAATCAGTCTTGACCCTGTGCCCCATGGGAACAGTCCAGCCCGAACTGCCAAGCCAGGTCCTCCCTGGACTGGAAACAAGCATCCTAGGACCGGTTTCGGGCTTTCAGCCCTCGTCAGCCAGGATAGCTTGATTCCAGTGGCATGGAGAGCAAGGGACTCACGTCTGAGCATACCCTTCCCACTCGGGGTGACAAATGCAAAAACAACAATTGATGGACAGAATGCAGAACAATGTCATACATTCACCCCAGTACAGAGATCTGGGCCTAAATCCATCGTTTTTTTGCTCACCATGCCATTCCAGTTTGAACCCAGCCATATGCAAATCAGTCTTGACCCTGTGCCCCATGGGAACAGTCCAGCCCGAACTGCCAAGCCAGGTCCTCCCTGGACTGGAAACAAGCATCCTAGGACCGGTTTCGGGCTTTCAGCCCTCGTCAGCCAGGATAGCTTGATTCCAGTGGCATGGAGAGCAAGGGACTCACGTCTGAGCATACCCTTCCCACTCGGGGTGACAAATGCAAAAACAACAATTGATGGACAGAATGCAGAACAATGTCATACATTCACCCCAGTACAGAGATCTGGGCCTAAATCCATCGTTTTTTTGCTCACCATGCCATTCCAGTTTGAACCCAGCCATATGCAAATCAGTCTTGACCCTGTGCCCCATGGGAACAGTCCAGCCCGAACTGCCAAGCCAGGTCCTCCCTGGACTGGAAACAAGCATCCTAGGACCGGTTTCGGGCTTTCAGCCCTCGTCAGCCAGGATAGCTTGATTCCAGTGGCATGGAGAGCAAGGGACTCACGTCTGAGCATACCCTTCCCACTCGGGGTGACAAATGCAAAAACAACAATTGATGGACAGAATGCAGAACAATGTCATACATTCACCCCAGTACAGAGATCTGGGCCTAAATCCATCGTTTTTTTGCTCACCATGCCATTCCAGTTTGAACCCAGCCATATGCAAATCAGTCTTGACCCTGTGCCCCATGGGAACAGTCCAGCCCGAACTGCCAAGCCAGGTCCTCCCTGGACTGGAAACAAGCATCCTAGGACCGGTTTCGGGCTTTCAGCCCTCGTCAGCCAGGATAGCTTGATTCCAGTGGCATGGAGAGCAAGGGACTCACGTCTGAGCATACCCTTCCCACTCGGGGTGACAAATGCAAAAACAACAATTGATGGACAGAATGCAGAACAATGTCATACATTCACCCCAGTACAGAGATCTGGGCCTAAATCCATCGTTTTTTTGCTCACCATGCCATTCCAGTTTGAACCCAGCCATATGCAAATCAGTCTTGACCCTGTGCCCCATGGGAACAGTCCAGCCCGAACTGCCAAGCCAGGTCCTCCCTGGACTGGAAACAAGCATCCTAGGACCGGTTTCGGGCTTTCAGCCCTCGTCAGCCAGGATAGCTTGATTCCAGTGGCATGGAGAGCAAGGGACTCACGTCTGAGCATACCCTTCCCACTCGGGGTGACATGTTGACAAAGACTGTGGCATGGACTCTGAGGACTTCCAAATGGCAAGGACACCAACTTCCCTAGTGAACTTTGGATTCCACACACCGGGAAAGCCCCTCATGTCATACCCCCCCCCCCCACGTACCCCAACAAAAATAAAATGTTACACGATTAAGAGATGATGCCTACATTTTGCATTATTACCTTACATGTGTCTTGTAAAGTCTAACCATGCCTGAGTTCTCATTTGACTTCAACCATCCACACCCTGGGGCCTCAGTCTGGCACAGGACACACATGGGTCATGTTAGACCCGGCCCTCGTAACATAGCTAGACCTGACCCCTGCACCTCACACCAGCCCCCAACCCCACGGCCTAGCCGATCCTTCCCACCAGAACTCGCACGCACCCAACCCGGACTTCCCCGTCCGTGGCCTTCTGCCCTTCGGCCACACCGGGCCCGCGTGCCCACTTCATGCAACAAGATGGCCGCCCGCCCCAGCGCGACCCTGGCCTAGAGGCGCCACTCCGGCTGGAGGACATCACGCTCCCCTTGGGATGAGAGAGGGAGGAGCAGTTTCTATCACACCTCTGCGCTTCCCTGGGACGGTGGGTTTCGATCGACCTGCCGGCCTCCCCGAGGGCTGGCTCCACGCCTGCTGGGTGTCTGGGACTCCTCCCGACCCGGCCCTGAAAGGATCAAAAGACAATGGCAGGAAACCCCAACAAGCGACCCCCAGGTGACAAGACCCCTGCCTGCACGGACTCCGGACATCAAAGAGGAATCGCCCTATAACAAGGGGTGCTCTGGGACTGTCCGGCAGATTCGACTTGGAACACCTGAGCCCTGCTGAGTGACTCGCGGCTCCCTGAAGATCGTAAGACCTCCGAACTTGTGCTTGAGCCCTGCTGAGCGACTCGCGGCTCCCTGAAGATCGTAAGACCTCCGAACTTGTGCTTGAGCCCTGCTGAGCGACTCGCGGCTCCCTGAAGATCGTAAGACCTCCGAACTTATGCTTGAGCCCTGCTGAGTGACTCGCGGCTCCCTGAAGATCGTAAGACCTCCGAACTTGTGCTTGAGCCTTGCTGAGTGACTCGCGGCTCCTCGAAGATCGTAAGACCACCGAACTTGTATCCGAGCCCTGCTGAGTGACTCGCGGCTCCCACAGACTCTCTTGGTCCCGCCGGACCCCACGACGACAAGCGTATCCCCCAGCTCGAGGATTGTGAGCTGTGCGACGGGTACGCTCCTGCATTTGATCCATATCCCCAAAGACTGTCCCGCTACCTCCTACTCCCCTCCAAGACTCTGAGAGCCCACGCTCTGCTTGTATATATTTGCCGTGCTGATCATAAAGATCCTACCACTCCAATCTGATAAAGATTTGCTCGTAAGAACTCCTCGTGTGGTGTCTCTCTGTCGTGTGGTGCCGAGTGTGCGATCCTAGATACGAGGTTCCTCCCCTGAGGAGTCTCCCGCCAGTGCCCGGCTACGATACCTCGAGGGTGGGTCTCAGGGCAGTCAGGGCCCCCTCCGGGCCCCTCTGAGGACGCCTTCTAACATTGGTGGCAAGCGACGTGATTCGGGCCCATAATCTAGAGATCGTACCGTGAACGGCTGACGCACTACCGACAAAGATGGCAGAAGGAAACGCCGTGGTTCTCATAGAAGACGACGCCAGTACCGTGTTCCAGGTGGAACAGCTGGAAGAGTACACTCACAAAGAACTAAAACAATTCTGTAAGGAACTCAGAATCGCTACCACTGGTCTCAACACCAAAGAAGATATGCAAAAGGCACTGAAAGCTTGGGTGGATTCTGGAGCCTCCCGGCCAGAAGGAGCGGGGGAGCCCCACGACGAAGCTGGACCCTCCCAAGGAGAACGCAGCAGCAACCAGGTGCGAGGCTTCGTACCAGACGGGGGCCTATCCCCGGAGGAACTCGCAGACAGAGAAAAAAGTCGCCATCACGAGCTCGAATTAGCCAAACTCAAAATTGAGGGCGAGCTGAAATTAGCCGAGAAAAAGCTAGCAGTAGAACATGCGAGTACAAGGAGAACTAGAAGAGAAGAAACTCCACCGAGAACACGAGGGAAAGAGACTTCAACTGGAACATGAACGCAGCCTGAAGGAAATAGAACTGAAAGCATGAAGCGAAGAGACGCGGCCCCCGGGGAACCGGGAGGCGGCCGCCCCGACGGAACAGAAGGTCCACATCCCCAAGGATGTGGTCAAAGAATATTACAAAAATGATGACATTCAGCAGTGGTTCCGGGCCTACGAGGTCCCCATGACCTCCCATCGGGTCCCACAGAAGGATTGGGGGGCTGGGTTATGGGGACGATTCCTGAGCGAAGGGAGAGACACCCTGCTCGACCTACCCACCTTCATGCAAACATCCTATGAACACATGAAAGCGGCCCTCCTCACAAGGTACGGCCTCACCCCGGAGATGTACCGCCAGCGGTTCCGGGACTGCAGGAAGATCCCGGGTACCACCTGGGTGGAATATGTGAATGTCTTCAGCCGCGCCTTCGATGGATGGATCAAGGGCAGCAAGGTAACCACCCTGGAAGAACTAACAGACCTTATGCTATGGGAACACCTGGCGGCCAACTGCTTTGTGGAACTCCACCAGCATCTGCTCGACAGCAAGCTCACGGACCCAAGAAAGCTGGCTGTCGAGGCGCATCGCTGGACCAACACCCGGGTCTCCCGGGGCCCTGTAGGAGAGTACCCCCGAGCCAGTCAGGGACCACCCCGCCAGAGAGGGGGGGGAAACCAGGGAGGGCAGAGAGAGTCCCAGGCTAGTCCCCCGAAGTCCCAACCTCCACCTTTCCCGGCACCCCCACCAGCTGTATCCGGCCCCCCCCTTAGACGGGGGCACCGGGTAACCATCACTTGTTTCCGTTGCCAGAAGCCCGGGCATTACGCCAACGACCCTGAATGCCCCATGGCCCCACGCACCACCCAGGCAGCACCCCCTGCTAGACAGATAGCCAATGTAGCCCTGGGGGAGGAGGTTGAGGAGGCCGAGGAGTGGGAACCCGCCGCTATGGCCCTAGTATCCTTAGGAGATAGAGAGATGGTCCCTGGGAGCCTCCTGCCCTCTAACACAAAGAAATATGGGCAGCTCGTAACGATCAATGGCCACCAAGTAGAAGCCCTCCGTGACACCGGGGCCAGCATCACCGGTGTCCTTAGCCATTTAGTACACGAAGACCAGGTCCTCCCCAACGTCTTTTGCCCTGTCATTTCAGCCGACAACACAGAAAGCCTATGTAAGGTAGCCCTGGTGCCCTTTGAGTGGGGAGGGGTGGTCGGTAAACTGAAGGTTGCAGTGAGAACCTCCCAGCCCGTCGACTGTCTCCTGGGGAACGACCTGGAAAGTTCCCCCTGGGGACAAGTTGAGCGCAAGACCCATCTAGGGATGATGGGCCTCCCTGAGTGGGTGTGCGCCACCACTCGATCCATGGCGGCTCGACTGACCCCCCTGAGGAAAGTCGACGACGCCCCGACCCCTGAACATAGGATGGTCCCAGCCGAGGGTCCCCCATTACCCCACCAGAAGAGTCGATCGCCAGTGACGAACCCCCGCCTTCCGACTCCACCCCAGTCACCGAGTTCGGCGATCTGCCCGAATTAGCCCAGTGGCGCCACGAGGGGGGCCCCTCCCGAGAAGAGTTCTGCCGAGAGCAGGCTACCTGTCCCTCCCTGGACGGGCCCCGGCAACAGGCAGAGGCCCAGGCCGCAGGCGACCAGACGGGGACGCACCGGATGTATTGGGAGAATGACCTCCTGTACAGCGAACAGAAGTCGGTGGAGCTAGGGTCCGGCCGGGTGCTGGTGGTACCCCTACGCTTCCGAAACCTCCTCCTGGGCTTGGCCCACGATGTCCCCCTCGCAGGCCACTTGGGCCAGGACAAAACGTACAGTCGCCTCGTGACCCACTTCTACTGGCCCAGAATGAAAGCAGATGTAGGAGCCCACTGCAAGTCCTGTCCCACGTGCCAGGCCAGTGGGAAGAGCGGAGGGAAGAGCAAGGCTCCCCTCCAACCCTTCCCTGTCGTCAGTACCCCTTTTGAGCGGGTCGGGATAGACATTGTAGGGCCCCTGGACCCCCCAACTTCCCAAGGGCACCGGTTCATCCTCGTCCTGGTGGACCATGCCACCCGTTACCCTGAGGCCATCCCCCTGCGCACCGTCACGGCCCCCGTGGTGGGCCGGGCGTTGATGGGAATCTTCTCCCGCATGGGTTTCCCCCGCGAGGTCGTGAGCGATCGCGGTACCAACTTTATCTCCCGATACATGAAGTCCTTATGGCAACAATGCGGGGTGTCCTATAAGTTCACCACCCCGTACCACCCCCAAGGAAACGGCCTGGTAGAACGGTTTAACCGGACTCTGAAGGGGATGATCGCGGGCCTGGAAGAGCCCCTCCGGCGTAAGTGGGACATCCTGCTCCCCTGCCTCCTATTCGCATACCGCGAAGTTCCCCAGAAATCCTTGGGGTTCAGCCCCTTTGAGTTACTCTACGGGCACCCCGTCAGGGGGCCCCTCAGCCTGGTCAAGGAAGGCTGGGAGGCGGCGCCTCGGGGCCCCCCCCGAGATGTGTTCCGTTACGTCCTGACCCTCCGAAATCAGACTAGAAGGTTCCGAGAGATGGCCGAGGCCAACCTGGAGGCGAGTCAGGAGGAGATGAAGCGCTGGTACGACCAGAACGCCACTCTGGTCGACTTTCAGCCGGGCCAGCAGGTATGGGTCATGGCCCCCGTGAAACCCTGCGCCCTCCAGGATAAATGGACCGGGCCCTTCAAAGTGGTTGAGCAGAAGAGCCAGGTCACGTACTTGGTGGACGTCCAGTCAACCCGGGACCCCCTCCGGGTCCTCCACGTGAACCGCCTCAAGCCCCACTTTGTGCGAACGGAGCTGAGCCTCCTACTGGCCACTGATGATGGGTCCGAGGAGGAGTCAGATCCTCTCCCCGATCTCCTGTGCACCAAAGAGAAGGACGGCTCCGTAGAGGGAGTGAACCTCTCCCCGTCTCTCACTCCCCAGCAGCGTGAGGATTGCCGCCAGCTCCTAGGGCAGTTTCCGGACCTTTTCTCCCTGGTCCCCAAGGTCACCGACTGGTGTGTCCATGAAGTGGATACCGGGGACAGCCCCCCAGTGAGACACCGAGCCTACCGAGTCCCTGATCGGGTCCGGTCCTGTATCCAAGCCGAAGTCTCGAAAATGTTAACCCTAGGCGTGATCGAACCCTCAGACAGCCCCTGGGCCAGCCCCGTGGTCCTGGTCCCAAAAGCAGCTGCCCCCGCGGTCGCACCAGAACTCCGCTTCTGCGTGGACTACCAGGGACTCAATGAAGTCACCCGAGCCGATGCCCACCCCATTCCCCGAGCCGACGAGCTCATTGACCGGCTCGGGGCTGCTCGGTTCCTCAGCACCTTCGATCTCACCTGCGGCTACTGGCAAATTGCGCTCACAGAAGGAGCCAAGGAGCGGTCCGCCTTCTCCACCCCGGATGGGCACTATCGCTTTCGCGTGATGCCCTCCGGGATGAAAAATGCCCCGGCCACCTTCCAGCGACTGGTAAATAGAGTCCTGGCCGGGCTGGAAAAATTCAGTGCCGCATATCTCGACGATATCGCAGTTTTTAGCTCTGAGTGGAGTGAGCACCTCCAGCACCTTCGGAGGGTGCTGACCGCCCCGCGCCAGGCAGGCCTCACCGTGAAAGCCAGCAAATGCCAGATTGGGCAAGGTTCGGTAACCTACCTGGGGCACCAGGTCGGAAGCGGGCAGGTCGCCCCTCTACAGCCCAAAATCGACGCCATCCTAGCCTGGGAACCCCCCACTACCCAAACGGAGGTCCGAGCCTTTCTGGGCCTCACGGGCTACTACCGGAGATTCATCCGGAATTACGGCAGCCTGGTGGGTCCCCTCACGGGACTCACGTCCAAAAAGCAGCCCAAGAAGGTGCAATGGTCCCCTGCCTGCCAAGAGGCGTTCGAGGCCCTAAAAGCGGCCATGTGTACTGCCCCCGTCCTCCAGGCCCCCGACTACTCCAAAGAGTTTGTGGTACAAACTGATGCCTCCGAGCATGGCATCGGGGCAGTCCTCTCCCAGGTGAATGACCAAGGCCTAGACCAGCCCGTAGCCTTCCTCAGCCGAAGGCTATTGCCCAGGGAACAGAGATGGAGCACCATCGAGCGAGAGGCATTCGCCGTAGTCTGGGCCCTCAAGAAACTACGCCCTTACCTGTTCGGCACCCATTTCAAGGTCCAAACCGACCATCGCCCCTTGCGATGGCTCATGCAGATGCGAGGAGAAAACCCTAAGCTACTGCGGTGGTCAATCTCCCTCCAGGGGATGGATTTCACCGTGGAACATCGCCCTGGGACGCCAACGCCGATGGCCTCTCCCGGTTCTTCCGCCTCAGCGAAGAGAACCCCCAAGAAGATGGGTAGTTCTCTCCGGCTTTCAGCTGGGGGGGACGCATGTTAGACCCGGCCCTCGTAACGTAGCTAGACCTGACCCCTGCACCTCACACCAGCCCCCAACCCCACGGCCTAGCCGATCCTTCCCACCAGAACTCGCACGCACCCAACCCGGACTTCCCCGTCCGTGGCCTTCTGCCCTTCGGCCACACCGGGCCCGCGTGCCCACTTCATGCAACAAGATGGCCGCCCGGCCCCAGCGCGACCCTGGCCTAGAGGCGCCACTCCGGCTGGAGGACATCACGCTCCCCTTGGGATGAGAGAGGGAGGAGCAGTTTCTATCACACCTCTGCGCTTCCCTGGGACGGTGGGTTTCGATCGACCTGCCGGCCTCCCAAAGGGCTGGATCAACGCCTGCTGGGTGTCTGGGACTCCTCCAGACCCGGCCTTGAAAGGACAAAAGACAATGGCAGGAAACCCCAACAAGCGACCCCCAGGTGACAAGACCCCTGCCTGCACGGACTCCGGACATCAAAGAGGAGTTGCCCTATAACAAGGGGTGCTCTGGGACTGTCCGGCAGATTCGCCTTGGAACACCTGAGCCCTGCTGAGTGACTCGCGGCTCCCTGAAGATCGTAAGACCTCCGAACTTGTGCTTGAGCCCTGCTGAGCGACTCGCGGCTCCCTGAAGATCGTAAGACCTCCGAACTTGTGCTTGAGCCCTGCTGAGCGACTCGCGGCTCCCTGAAGATCGTAAGACCTCCGAACTTATGCTTGAGCCCTGCTGAGTGACTCGCGGTTCCCTGAAGATCGTAAGACCTCCGAACTTGTGCTTGAGCCTTGCTGAGTGACTCGCGGCTCCTCGAAGATCGTAAGACCACCGAACTTGTATCCGAGCCCTGCTGAGTGACTCGCGGCTCCCACAGACTCTCTTGGTCCCGCCGGACCCCACGACGACAAGCGTATCCCCCAGCTCGAGGATTGTGAGCTGTGCGACGGGTACGCTCCTGCATTTGATCCATATCCCCAAAGACTGTCCCGCTACCTCCTACTCCCCTCCAAGACTCTGAGAGCCCACGCTCTGCTTGTATATATTTGCCGTGCTGATCATAAAGATCCTACCACTTCAATCTGATAAAGATTTGCTCGTAAGAACTCCTCGTGTGGTGTCTCTCTGTCGTGTGGTGCCGAGTGTGCGATCCTAGATACGAGGTTCCTCCCCTGAGGAGTCTCCCGCCAGTGCCCGGCTACGATACCTCGAGGGTGGATCTCAGGGCAGTCAGGGCCCCCTCCGGGCCCCTCTGAGGTCGCCTTCTAACAGGTCACAATGTATTAGGCAACACAGACATGGAGCACCATACACACCCGTGATGGGCCCAACCAGCTGAGGGGGTGGCCTCACAACCATGCCGACAGACATATTGAGTACAGCGACAGCCATGCGCAAAGGTCAGGGATCATGTGGAGTGTCCTGGGGGGCACCCAGGTATGTGTGGACAGGTGGCAGAACCATGTCCTGCAAGCTTGAGTCAGGTGGATGCAGAGAATGGTGGCCTGCCCAACGTTGGATGCATGGGGATGGCACATGTCACAATACCCACACAGTCATGGACATCATGCACAATACACAGTCTAATCCCACACAAACAGCTTGCATCTTGCTACTCGACACATAGACACATAGCCACTATCAGGGAAAACCATGCTAGACATGCCGTATGCACCATGGCAACACACCAGCATTGACTGAGAAGAGGCACTGTTAGAAATGAGGGGGCTCTGGTTGATGCAGGTGTGTACCTACAACAAGCAGGGACCCTTTACTTCTTGTCAGGGCGAAGGATGACTCCTCAGAATAACTCCTGCTCACCCTCTAGGTGCATGGCGCGAGCAGTCTAGGCTGTCTCAGGCGTACACGGTTAAGCAAATGCAATTACACATACAGTAAACCCCTTGCATGCACCACAAACGGACACCAATCCGGAAGTATATAAAAATAAGCTTTTATGTAGATTCAGCAGATTCAAATACAAGGCCCAGTAACGTTGAACTGATGGGGCCACAACTCTTGGAAATACGGTAAAGTCTCTTTGTTACGGAAAATTCTTTAGGCGGGCACAAGGTAACTGTGGGCCTCAGCGCACTTCGTGCTGAGGCGGCGTCCGGGAAGCACACGGCAGATGACAGGGAAATCAGAACGTTGCGGACCCTGGATCCGATGCAAGCTCGCGGTCGAGTTCGTAAGTACAGTACCTTGTTTCTTGACGCGAAGGCGGGTGCGGGATTTCAGCGGCTCTTCGACAGAAGGGCGAGGCGGCGTCCAGGGCTCCCACACTTCACGATGGGGGTCTGATCTTCAGGCTCACGACAAGAGCGGGGTGTTGCAGGTGGCGGGTGAACAAGGCGGGGCAGCCGGGCACGCAGGTTACGTCCGGGCCGTCCGAGGCTTGGAGATGCTCACAACGCCGATTCCGGCGGGAGGGTGAAGGTGCACAGCGAGCCTCCAGCGAGCGAGATGACAGAAGCAGCCCAGCACAGCGTAGTGGGAGCGGCTCCGATCGAGCGAGGCTCTTCCCAAGGCGGGGGCGGCTAAGCAGTCCTGGTCACGGCTCAGGGAGGGACTGGGGCACGAGGGTTACAGCTCCGGTGAGGGCAAGGACACCACAGTCCAGCGGCAGGCGAGTGAAGATCAGGTAGAGCCCAATGGTCCTGGGGCTCAGTTCAGGGGGCAAGCTCAGTTCCAAGCCCTTGGAGATCGTTTTGGAAAAGCACAAGTCTTGAAAGTAAAAATAAAGCAAAGTCTTCAGCAACAGTTTCTCTTCTCCCCTTTGGCAGCAAGGTCACCACTGTAGGCCAATCCCCCAGGATAGGGACAGTCTTCCTCCTACAGCTTTCCCGGTGCCTCCTCCTCAGGCGGAGATTCTTCTTGGTCAAAAGCGGATCTAGTTTCTTAGGAGCAGGGCTCCTACATTTATACAGCAAATCTTTTGTTCTCCCAGGCCAGGGGGGCCCTTGCCTAGTCCAGTCCGGTTTCTGAGCACTTTGTTTACGTGATGCAGGCTTCTTCTTTGAGAGTGCAGGGCAGAGTCCTCAGACGCTCCACAGGGGGCGGAGCCGGCATTGAGGTGGCAAAGCACTGTCCTATTCAGAGCCCAGGAGTACTCCTCCCACCCATCTACCTGTCGATCGTCCTATTCACCACCAGGCTACCTAGCCCTGCCCATCTGGGTTCCCCCAGCCCTGTCACTCACACCAGCCAGACATCAGATACACATCACGCAGAGGCGGGCTGAAATGTTTAGGCAAGCAAAGGCCAGCTTTCTAAAAGCGGCATTTGCAAACGCGGAATATTAAAATAAACCTTGGGAAAAGATGTACCTTATTATTCCGATTTCAGGCATACTAAACTCGATCTTCTACCATGTTCCCTGGGTCGGCTAGGATCATAGGATGTAACAATCCCAGCCGCCCATACTGGCCTATGAGAACAGGGTAGCCTTACAGTAGTGAACAACAAGATGGCGGTCATTCACTACTAGGACATGCCAGGCATCCCGGCTTGTCCTACCTTATGCTTGCAACGCACCCTGCCCGTGGGCCTACCAGAGGGGTGACTAACATGCAGCTAAGGGAAGGTTTAGGGATCGGCAAGTGTGGGCACTTGCCAGTCAGCATGTCAGTACCAGACTGCACGCAGGTTCTGCGATGGCAGACCTTAGACATATTTTACCGGCCGCGTCTGTGGGTGGCACAACCAGTGCTGCAAGCCCACCAGCGGTTTTGCATTTACATGCCCTGGCGCTCCTGGCGCACTTTACTGGGGCCTGACAGTAAACCAAACAATCCAATCATGGAATCCAACCAACACATACAATTTACATAGGGAGCACTCGCACCGCGACACTGGTTGGCAGTGGCACAGCGCGCTGAGCGGCCAACACCATAAAAACACATGAGGCACAGCGACAAAAAGAGGAAGGGAGACTCACGCCAAGGTGCCAGGTCTAACACGTGTCCCCTCCAGCTGAAAAGTGGGGAGAACTACCCTACCCCAGGGAGTTCCTCATCACTAAGGCAGAAAAATCTGGACAGACCGTCAGGATTGGCGTGATCTGTACAAGGGCGATGTTCCACCGTGAAATCCATACCCTGTAGGGAAATGGACCACCTCAACAGCTTTGGATTCTCACCCCTCATATGCATCAACCATCTGAGGGGCCTGTGGTCCATCTGAACCCGGAAGTGAGACCCAAACAGGTAGGGTCTTAGCTTCTTCATGAACTAATACAATAGATCCTCCATTGGTTCTCTTCTCTAAATCCTTTGGACACATACACAATATTATTAAGGCGCTCTTTAACTCATCTACCTGAGCCCTTATCATGAATTCCCTGTTATCGACTGCACTGCAGAATGTCAGGGATTACTGTATCTGGGAAGTTGCCGCATCACAAACAGCGATCATACTGGTGACCATAAAACACCCCAATCCGAATCCTCCTCAGAATCCACAGCCACCTCTTTGATATTACCCTAGGACGTGATGTCAGCCCCTGTTAGTATATAAGCAGCTGCTCCTAATCACACTGGTCGTTGCTCGCTTCGCAGTAAGCAGAGGACCAGCAGCGCAGCAACATCTACTTTGCTCTACGTGCCTGGAACTAAATGAAGCACTGAAAGCATCAGAAAGCTTCCTCTCGGTAAGCGCGTATAAAATAGGCATTTAGGCTAAGACATCAGCTCCCTCACTCGCCCTATCTGCACAGTTGCGTTAACTTTTTATTATCTTGTTATTTCGCCCACTAGATACGGCGGAGGAATTCTATTCTCTTTTTTTCCCCCCGGTCACACTCCTTGAACTGAAACGACGATTAATTAACGTGTGGAGTTACTCGCGTAATATGCGGAGCAGTGCCCACATTGATCTGCACACCTGGTCGTAGGCGAAGGCCTGAACGTTTTTAAAAAAAACCGGTAAGCGCTCTGATAATAGACTGAATGACCACGACTTCAGTTTCTCCGCTATGTTAAGTGACGCTGGATTGCTAACTCTATTTATTTTGTTAGTTGACCCTCAAGATACTGCGGAGGAATCCTATTCTTCTTTTTTCATCCAGCCACACGATAAACAGGAACAACGATACGCCCTAAAAGGTGATTAATCACATCTTTGAGGTTTTCACGCTTCATTCGGGGCAATGATTAGTAATTAGCTTAACCCCATAATTAGCCTATAGCTAACTCTAATCACTTTGTCT
This sequence comes from Triturus cristatus, assembly GCF_964204655.1. Lineage (NCBI taxonomy): Eukaryota > Metazoa > Chordata > Amphibia > Caudata > Salamandridae > Triturus > Triturus cristatus. The sequence continues at coordinate 1,173,867,601 of NC_140590.1, read as the reverse complement.
GACTCACCATAGGCTGTGGCAGAATTCATTTTCCTTTTCCTCACCAACCGTGGAAGCGTGAGGATAGGTGCACATCTAGCTGGAATTACGGGGTGGTCTCCCTAAAACTTAACAGGTGATGATTTACATCTTCAAGTTTCTCACTTATGACGTAGCTCTAGGATTCATATATATAAAGAATAGACCTTCACTAGCCCAGTTTGTTTTAACTGGTGTTCCTGACCCATTGACTCTTATTCATTGCCTAAATAGTGAGAACAGAGAACACCTATAAATCGTTGATTTCATAAACATCACAAATCTAACAAACCATGCTTTATGTTAGAAATGTTAATCTTTCCTGATCTACTTTCTTCCTTAGATCTCGCATGCCTATAAGTTGAAGAGTTCCTCTACATTGCTATATATATGTACCACTAGAAGTACTGAGGTTGCATCACTTAAGGAGAAAGAGAGACAATTATTCCCATCTTCCCTTCTGATCCCTTGGTGAGCATGTCTCTTATCTTCCTTTTCCTAACCATCAGCTTCATGCAGATATAGCACCCCTACTTTTTATTACTGTCCTCGAAACTCACCCATCCCTTAGTCGATACTATTCTCTTGATGATATATGAATCCCCAAATGATATCTTTTATTTACTGAGTTTATCTAAATGCTGTTTACCAGATTTTACGCAACGGTATCCAGTCTTAGCTATATATTCAGGATTCCTTTTGATCAATTGCCAATATGACCAAACCATTTGTTGCATGTGTATTCGTTCATAAACTTCTCTCAAATTTGATTTTCTGTTCGTTATTTTCCATTATGTGTGCAACGTTCATAATATAATTAATATGTTTAATGCTCAACCACTCATTTATCTGGACCAGTGTCTATCTTAGATGTATTTTGTATGTTGTAACTTTATAAATAATCAGTGTCATCTAACAGATATGTTTAGAATTAACAGCTTTGTGTTCACTAATTGTTATTTATCACTTGATAGGTCCCATGGAACTTATGTCTGAATAATTTCTTGCCCTGAAGAAGGTGTTGCCCCGGTTATAAGGGGGCGTCACACCGAAACGCGCGTCGGCATATTGAACTGGATTGTTCACTACACAGATTTATTAAGATACTACAAGAACATTTTTCTTGTTACCCCATTCTGTTTACCATATGCCATTCTTCCTTTGTACCCCTTGGTTTATGTTTAACACTTAAGAAGACTCGCTTACCATTATCTTGGGCCTGCATTTTGTTCTAATTTTAGCAGCTAGGGTCATGTGTCTTTTGTTATAATGTATGAATGCGTCTGAGTATGAATGAGTATGTGTGAATAATTTTATTCCACAGATTGTCCATGGGCACCAATGTATTGTAGGACAAATAGGTCCTGGGTTTTGTTTGTATAAAAATGGTGGTATAATGTTTATATCTCACATATTCATTGAATAAGTATTTTTCTAACAAGGTCAAAAATTAAAATATGGATTAATACCTCATTTTTATGTGTTTTGTAATCCTTACACAGTCCAGTAAGAGTGGTTCTTCTCTGTCTTAAGAAACGACTTCGATGCGTTTATGAAATAACTATAGGTACAGCAGATATTTTTTGTATTTACTTGTGAATTTTCCCCTGCTGCTCTACCTTCATTCATTCAGGGGTTCCCCTTTTCTAGTGGTTTTTAGCTTCTTCAGCGCCCAGACCACAGCAAATGCCTCACGCTCAATAGCACTCCACCTCTGTTCCCGTGGAAGTAACCTCCTGCTAAGAAAGGCTACGGGTTGATCTAGGCCCTCCTCATTAATCTGTGAAAGGACAGCCCCCACACCATGCTCTGAAGCGTCTGTCTGAATGATAAACTCTTTGGAGAAGTTGGCAGCCAAGAGCACGGGCGCCATGCACATAGCAGTTTTCAAGGCCTCAAAAGCTTTCTGACAGGTGTCAGTCCAAATCACTTTCCTGGGCTGCTTCTTCGAAGTCAGCGCTGTCAAGGGGGCAACCATGTTGCCATACCCCTTGACAAACCTCCTGTAGTACCCGGTGAGACCTAGGAAGGCTCTCACCTCTGTCTGGGTTTTGGGCGCCTCCCAATTCAGGATGGTTTCTATCTTGGGCTGAAGGGGTGCCACCTGGCCACTCCCAACTTGGTGTCCCAAGTACACCACGGAACCCTGCCCGATCTGGCACTTACTCGCCTTGATCGTGAGGCCTGCCTTGCGCAGCGCCATCAACACTTCCCAGAGGTGTCGCAGGTGTTCTTCCCAAGTGGAGCTGAACACCGCGATGTCATCCAGGTAGGCTGCACTGAACGAATCCAGCCCAGCCAACACCTGGTTGACCAATCTCTGGAAGGTGGCAGGGGCATTCTTCATCCCAAATGGCATAACCCGGAACTGGTAGTGCCCATCTGGGGTGGAAAATGCTGACCTCTCTTTGGCCCCCTCGGTCAAGGCGATCTGCCAATACCCAGAAGTTAAATCAAACGTGCTGAGGTAGTTGGCAGCCCCTAGCCGATCGATGAGCTCATCAGCTCTGGGGATGGGGTGTGCGTCAGTCCTAGTGACTGAATTGAGTCCTCTGTAGTCCACACAGAACCGGAGTTCGGGTGTGGCTCCCGGCGCTACAGCCTTTGGGACCAAGACCACGGGGCTGGCCCAAGGACTGCTAGAAGACTCAATTACCCCGAGTGCAAACATCTTGGAGACCTCCTCCTTGATGCATGTCCTCACCCTGTCAGTCACCCTGTAGGCCTTGTGCCGCACAGGTGTACTATCCCCAGTGTCCACATCATGGACGCACCAATCAGTGACACCAGGGACCAGGGAAAACAGATCAGAAAATTGTCCCAGCAATTGACGACAATCATTCTGTTGCTCAGGGGTCAGGGTGGAAGAGAGGATGACACCATCCACTGACCCATCTTGCTCCTTGGCTGACAGGAGGTCAGGAAGAGGTTCTGTCTCCTCTTCCATCCCAGCATCTGTTGCCAAGAGCATGCCCACTTGGGACCTCTCCAAGTGGGGCTTGAGGCGGTTCACATGTAGGACCTGTAAGGGGTTCCTAGGAGACTTCAGGTCCACCACGTAGGTAACAGGACTCTTGCGCTCCACCACCTCAAAGGGACCGGTCCACTTATCCTGGAGCGCACACGGCTCCACGGGGGCCAAGACCCATACCTTCTGTCCAGGCTGAAGCTCTACCAGAGTGGCGTTCTGGTCGTACCACCGCTTCATCTCCTCCTGGCTGGCTTCCAGATTTGCCTCAGCAAGTTGCCTGAATCGCCTAGTCTGATTCCTGAAGGCCAGCATGTAGCTATATACATTCTGGGGAGATTTCCTGGGAGATTGCTCCCAGCCTTCCTTGACCAGACTTAGAGGTCCTCTGACTGGGTGACCATACAGAAGCTCAAAGGGACTGAACCCCAGAGACTTCTGTGGCACCTCACGGTAAGCGAAGAGAAGGCATGGTAAGAGGACGTCCCACTTACGCCTCATGGGTTCTTCTAGGCCCATTATCATGCCTTTGAGGGTTTGGTTGAATCTCTCAACCAACCCGTTTCCTTGGGGGTGGTAAGGTGTGGTGAACTTGTAGGTTACACCACACTCTTGCCAAAGGGATTTCATGTACTTGGACATGAAATTGGTACCTCGGTCAGACACCACCTCTAGAGGGAATCCCACTCGGGAGAAAATTCCCATCAGTGCACGTCCCACCACGGGGGCCGTCACTGTCCTCAGAGGAATGGCTTCCGGGTACCGGGTGGCATGTTCCACCAGGACCAGGATGAACCTATTGCCCATCGCTGTCCGGGGGTCCAGTGGCCCTACAATGTCAATCCCCACTCGCTGGAATGGGGTACCGACCACAGGGAATGGCTGGAGTGGAGCCTTCTGCTTCCTTCCACTCTTTCCACTTGCCTGGCAAGTCTGGCATGTCCTGCAGTGAGTATCTGAGCTCCTGCGCATTTGAGGCCAATAAAAGTGGGCGACAAGCCTTTCAAAGGTCTTGTTCTGCCCCAAATGCCCTGCCAAGGGCACATCGTGAGCCAGCCCCAGTAGGAAGGCTCTGAAGTCCTGGGGTACCACCAGCGCACGGGCTGACCCAGGCTCAGCAACCTTAGGCTCCGTATATAGGAGGTCGTTCTCCCAGTAAACGAAATGTGATCCTGACTGATCACCTACGGCCTGGTCTGCAGCCTGCTGCCGCATACCCACGAGAGAAGGGCACTCCTTTTGCGCCTTACAAAAGTCCTCCCTGGTGGGACCCCCTTCCTGCTGCCAATGGGTCAGCTCCGGCAGGTCTCCCAGTTCAGCTATCTGCTCCCCTGTAGGCTCCAGGGCATCCCCCTCAAGGTCTGCTTCCTCCTGGACCGTGGGAACTTCAGGGGCCGGCTTCCCGCGCCCCTTGCTCCTTCTCTCTGAGGCCGGTTCCTGGGCCTCCCTCTCAGGCTCCAGGACCTCTTGAGTACCTCTACTGGCTGCCATGGACCGTGTGGTGACACACGCCCAATCCGGCATACCCAACATCTCCAGGTGAGCACTCCGCTCCACCTTAGCCCAAGGTGAGCTCTCCAAATCGTTCCCTAACAAACAGTCTACAGGCATGGCGGGCCTCACAGCTACCTGAAGAGTACCAGAGACCCCCCCCCACTCAAAGGGAACCTGAGCCACCTTGCAGTGCCTCTCTGTGTTGTCAGCGGCAACAACGGGATAGAATGCATTGGGGACCACCTGCTCCTGAGACACCAGGTGACACCTGGCAGCTGTCACACTGGCTCCTGTATCTCTAAGAGCTTCCACTCTATGGCCATTTATGGTCACCCACTGCCTGTACTTCTTAGTGTTCTCAGGCAGCTGGGTTGGAGGGACCACTTCACGGTCTCCTAGCGAGACCAGGGACATCTCTGCGGGACCCCACCCACCTTGGACATCCCTCTCCTCCCCCAAGGCTACACTAGTCACCTGCCGGGGTGGAGCACCAGTGGGTGCTGGCTTACCAAACAATGGACACTTTACCTCAGAGGCAAAATTCCCCAAATTGTTACACCTGTAACATCTTACGGGCCCCTTCTGAACAGGAGGACCTGTCGGGGCCCCGGTCGGTTTCTGGGGTGGGGGAGGCTGAGAACCCTTCCCTTGGTTCCCTTGGGGACTACTTTGGGGCCCTTTTGGGAACTGCTTCTGTTTACCCCTGTCCCCCCCACTCTTCTGCTGGGGACCCTGCCCACCTTTGGCGGAATCTCCCACGGGACCCTTGTGGACCCTGGTACTGACCCAGCGGTCCGCCTCCTCAGCAAGCTTCCTAGGGTTAGTCAGCCTACTATCTATCAGGTGCTGGCGTAGCTCAGGAAAACAATTACTGGACAAGTGCTCCCATGCCATTAAATCAAGAAGCCCTTGATAATCATTTACCTTACTACCCTTTACCCAACCATCCAGCGCTCTGCAAAAGAAAGTCACATACTCCACATACGTACTATTGGGAATCTTAGTGCAACCCCTGAACCTCTGTCTATATAACTCAGGGGTCAACCCATACCTAGTCATCAATGCTTCCTTCATATGGGCGTAAGAATTATGAACATCAGCAGGTAAATCTAACAGTGTGTCCCGCCCTTCACTCAGGAACCGTCCCTACAACCCCGCTCCCCAATCTCTCTCAGGGACCCGGTGGGAAGACATGGCTACCTCGTAGGCTCTGAACCACTGCCCGATGTCGTAATTCTTGAAGAACTCCTTTACTACATCCTTGGGAATATAAACTCTTGGTTCCGCCGGTACTGGCGGTGTGCTGCCACCAGAGGGATTAAGCTCCAAACTTTTTGCTTTCAGCTCCAGCTCCCTCAGCTTCATGTCATGCTCTAATTGTAGTTTCTTTTCTTCCATGGCTAATCTTTGTTTTTCCATATCCATTTGCCCATGAAGTTTTGCCATCTCTACTTCGTGTGCCCGGGTTGCTGCCCTGTCTGCCAACTCTTCTGGCGGCAGGCCTCTGCCAAACTCATGGACACTTTCTGGTGGAACCATTTCCACCTGATTCTCTGGTGCCTTTGACTCATACCAGGCCCTCAGCGCCTTCACAAGTTGGTCCTTCTTTTTCAATCCAGTTTGGGCAATTCTGAACTTGGAGCAAAAACCTCTCAACTCTTCATTGGTATGATCCTGAAGCGCGCTTTCTTCCCAATCTATGTCCTCAAATCCAGAGATTATAGAGGCTGCCCTTCCGGCGGGGAGTGAACCAGGCATGGCTTTAACAACGGAGATTCTTGGCAAAACAAAAACAATTGCTAGTCTTGTGGCTGTGTTACTGGTCTGCTCTCACTACATGGTGATCAGTGGTTCACTATACGCAAACCACAAATGCAAATCCGTAAATCCCACCGCTGCCACCAATGTTAGAAATGAGGGGGCTCTGGATGACGCAGGTGTGTACCTACAACAAGCAGGGACCCTTTACTTCTTGTCAGGGCGAAGGATGACTCCTCAGAATAACCCCTGCTCACCCTCTAGGTGCGTGGCGCGAGCAGTCTAGGCTAAGTCTCAGGCGTACACGGTTAAGCAAATGCAATTACACATACAGTAAACCCCTTGCATGCACCACAAACGGACACCAATCCGGAAGTATATAAAAATAAGCTTTTATGTAGATTCAGCAGATTCAAATACAAGGCCCAGTAACGTTGAACTGATGGGGCCACAACTCTTGGAAATAAGGTAAAGTCTCTTTGTTACGGAAAGTTCTTTAGGCGGGCACAAGGTAACTGTGGGCCTCAGCGCACTTCGTGCTGAGGCGGCGTCCAGGAAGCACACGGCAGATGACAGGGAAATCAGAACGTTGCGGACCCTGGATCCGATGCGAGCTCGCGGTCGAGTTCGTAAGTACAGTACCTTGTTTCTTGACGCGAAGGCGGGTGCGGGATTTCAGCAGCTCTTCGACAGAAGGGCGAGGCGGCGTCCGGGGCTCCCACACTTCACGATGGGGGTCTGATCTTCAGGCTCACGACAGGAGCGGGGTGTTGCAGGTGGCGGGTGAACAAAGCGGGGCAGCCGGGCACGCAGGTTACGTCCGGGCCGTCCGAGGCTTGGAGATGCTCACAACGCCGATTCCGGCGGGAGGGTGAAGGTGCACAGCGAGCCTCCAGCGAGCGAGGTGACAGGGGCAGCCCAGCACAGCGTAGGGGGAGCGGCTCCGATCGAGCGAGGCTCTTCCCAAGGCGGGGGCGGCTAAGCAGTCCTGGTCACGGCGCAGGGAGGGACTGGGACACGAGGGTCACAGCTCCGGCGAGGGCAAGGACACCACAGTCCAGCGGCAGGCGAGTGAAGATCAGGTAGAGCCCAATGGTCCTGGGGCTCAGTTCAGGGGGCAAGCTCAGTTCCAAGCCCTTGGAGATCGTTTTGGAAAAGCACAAGTCTTGAAAGTAAAATGAAAGCAAAGTCTTCAGCAACAGTTTCTCTTCTCCCCTTTGGCAGCAAGGTCACCACTGTAGGCCAATCCCCCAGGATAGGGACAGTCTTCCTCCTACAGCTTTCCCGGTGCCTCCTCCTCAGGCAGAGATTCTTCTTGGTCAAAAGCGGATCTAGTTTCTTAGGAGCAGGGCTCCTACATTTATACAGCAAATCTTTTGTTCTCCCAGGCCAGGGGGGCCCTTGCCTAGTCCAGTCCGGTTTCTAAGCACTTTGTTTACGTGATGCAGGCTTCTTCTTTCAGAGTGCAGGGCAGAGTCCTCAGACGCTCCACAGGGGGCGGAGCCGGCATTGAGGTGGCAGAGCACTGTCCTATTCAGAGCCTAGGAGTACTCCTCCCACCCATCTACCTGTCGATCGTCCTATTCACCACCAGGCTACCTAGCCCTGCCCATCTGGGTTCCCCCAGCCCTGTCACTCACACCAGCCAGACATCAGATACACATCACGCAGAGGCGGGCTGAAATGTTTAGGCAAGCAAAGGCCAGCTTTCTAAAAGCGGCATTTGCAAACGCGGAATATTAAAATAAACCTTGGGAAAAGATGTACCTTATTATTCCGAGTTCAGGCATACTAAACTCAATCTTCTACCATGTTCCCTGGGTCGGCTAGGATCATAGGATGTAACAATCCCAGCCGCCCATACTGGCCTATGAGAACAGGGTAGCCTTATAGTAGTGAACAACAAGATGGCGGTCATTCACTACTAGGACATGCCAGGCATCCCGGATTGTCCTACCTTATGCTTGCAACGCACCCTGCCCGTGGGCCTACCAGAGGGGTGACTAACATGCAGCTAAGGGAAGGTTTAGGGACCGGCAAGTGTAGGCACTTGCCAGTCAGCATGTCAGTACCAGACTGCACGCAGGTTCTGCGATGGCAGACCTTAGACATATTTTACCGGCCGCGTCTGTGGGTGGCACATCCAGTGCTTCAAGCCCACCAGCGGTGTTTGCATTTACATGCCCTGGCGCTCCTGGCGCACTTTACTGGTGCCTGACAGTAAACCAAACAATCCAATCATGGAATCCAACCAACACATACAATTTACATAGGGAGCACTCGCACCGCGACACTGGTTGGCAGTGGCACAGCGCGCTGAGCGGCCAACACCATAAAAACACATGAGGCACAGCGACAAAAAGAGGAAGGGAGACTCACGCCAAGGTGCCAGGTCTAACAGGCACCTTGGAGGCATAGGGACACCTTTATTAGTCATGTATTCGGGAATGCAGAGGCAACTCGGAGTACACATAAACAGGTCATGTGGAGTAACATGTGGGTCCAACACTGGAACCCCCCTTCTGCAGCACAAATGCGTGATAGCCATGGAACTGGCACACAAGTGTCGGCTAACAGCTAAACACCCCCTGCTGCTCACGGAGAGGCTGCCATACACCATTGATCCTCTGATGTGGAAGTCCCACACCATGTCAAGCAAATGCAAACCGTATGTGTCCGAGGGCAGTGTTACACACATTGATGCCATCATCACAATCCACTATCCCATCACAGATGACTGGCAAAAAGTCTGACCATCTATTCAGGTGTACCCAGCTACATGTCATGTGTCCCATGGTGATGCGACATGTCTGCAGAGGAACCAAACATCGACAGGGGCAGTGTGCACACATCGTAAACAACTGCCACACCCAATACACCCCTGATGCATCCCTTACCCTAAGGAGACTTCCAAACTTGTCCGTGCGTGTAACGCTGAGTCAGCACACGATGACGTGTCCATGAGCAATAGCAGTGCCACAACAATGCAACCAGCAGACGGCATGCGCAAGTACCTGGGGATGAGAGACACACAAGAAGTCAGCCACAAAAAGCACAGCCACTTGCATGTGCATGTACTCGACACATGTAAGGATGACAACATGCTAGGTCACAATTATGACTGGGGTGATACACTCATCCCTGGCACCATCACTCCAGTGACACATCCACACACACCTCTGACTCACGTGGCATACATGCAGATGGACACACACATCGCAACACATGCCACACGGGGACCAATGCGTGCACACACAGACACTGGTACTCACCACTAAACAAAGAAGTCGCGTATGAGCCGACTCCGCATGTCCTCTTGCGGAACCACATCCTCCACATCACTAGCCCCATTGCCAAGCCCTTCGTCCTCCACGGGTGGATGGTCCTGATCATCTTGATCCAGGATGAGTGGCACAGCTTTCTCAACTGCCATGTTGTGCAGCATGCAGCAGACCATGAAGATTTTGCAGACCTTCGCCGGGGCATATGGGAGGGCGCCACCGGTCTTGTGGAGGCATCTGAATCGGCTCTTCAGGAGGCCAAATGTCCTCTCTATCACACGCCTTGTCCGGCCATGGGCGGTGTTGTAGCGGAGCTGGGCCGGCGTGATGGGGTTGCGGAGAGGTGTGATCAGCCATGGCATGTTGGGATAGCCAGCGTCCCCTACATGGAAACCACATGGACATAAGTAGGACAGGAGAAGCGGTCGTGCTGGAAGTCTACGCAAAATACAGGACAGACAGAGTGTACCCACCAACAACACATGCTCGTTCGTTGCGCAGCTGCGTCATCATTTCAGGCACCCTGCTACGCCTCATGATGTAGGCATCGTGTGCTGATCCTGGAAAACGAGCACAGACATGTGAAATCACCATGTTGGACAGACACACCACAAGGGCATTGATGGAGTGGTAGTGCTTGCGATTCCTGTATGCTACTTCCTGTGCCTGTGGTGGTACCAAAGCCACATGTGTCCCATCTATGGACCCAATGACATGGGGAATCCCTCCCAGGGCATAGAATCCACGCTTGACCCCAGTCAACAGTTCAGGAGTAGGGAAATGGATGAACTCATCCAGGTGAAGCAACATGGCCTCTAAGAAATCATGCAGCACACGGCTGAACATGCTCTGGGACATGCCACCAACATGAGCTATGGTATATTGAAAGGTATCCGTGGCAAGAAAATGTAGGGCTGCCATTACCTTCAACTTGGGTGTCAGTGCCGTAGGATACCTGTGCAGCGGTTGCAGGTGTGGTGCCAGCCTTGCCGTCAACTCCTCAATCAACGGTTGGGGGAAGCGGTAGCACCGGATACAGTCATTCTCCCGCATGTCAGCCAAGTCCGGAATTGGTCGGGGAAGAGGCGGCGCTCTGCAGTAATTTGGAAGTGACAAGGAAGAGTGAGTGCACTACAACAACAATTTATTTGTACTGAGCACATGTTAATCTGTCAATACACATATGCTACATACGAAGTCAGGTATGTGCCACATGCCCTGGACACGTATGGCTGCCAGGTGACACTCCTACCAAGACCCAGCTACACACGGAGATTGTGAACCTCCACATGCCATGGCATGGGATTATCTGTGTCCCAGTGTACGTGAACAGCCAGACGCAACACAGGAGTGAAATACATCAACACATCAGCAGAAGTAGGATGTCGATTTCAGAGACAGGTAGCGGAACACTAGAGCCACAGGTCACATGACATTACACTAGGACAGCCCACACACCTTGCCAATAAGGTGTACATGTAATGACTCACCACACATTCATTGAGAGGATGCAGACATGTCCTTATGACGCTACTCCGTGTCCCATGCATACATACGCACCTCACATCCGATACCACATGAGGCCTGGTGTGCGTAACAGTGTGCCATGTCCATCTACACACAGACACATGTTGGTTGCTGCAACAGCTGATGCTCTTGAGGGAACACCAACATCAAGCTAATGGGAACACACCACACATACATGACATAGACACATCGTGCACCGTGGGTAGTCACATGTCTGGTGTGGTAACCCCTGCAGCGGGCATCAGGGGACACTTGCGTGTGTTGTTGATTGTGCCATGCCAGTGACACTCATCCCAAGTGTGCAGTACGACATGCACACATGTCAAAGGAGTGAAGGGCATGCCTGGCACACATTGCACCGTCACACATAACATCTGTACACATCTCATCATACATCTGGTGCCTTCTCGACTCAGGAGTAATGTGCCACATCACAGCCTTTCACACCTGTGCCCCACACATGTAGTACTGCCCAGACAATGCCTTGATGTCCATCCATGGACAAGTATGTCAGCTCTATTCCTTCCTGTGTGCTGCCTGTCACCACTGTGATGTGTGAAAGGCACCGTACATTCGCTCAGAGGGCCTGTGTACGTTCCCTATCACCATGGGAGTGCTGCCATATGCGTACCCATAGTGATAGTGAGCGTACAGGCGTGAGTACGGTCCGTACCACTATGGGTACGCATACGCGAGAACACCCATAGTGATAGTGAGCGTACAGGCGTGTGTACGGTCCGTATCACTATGGGTGTGCTCGCGTATGCGTACCCATAGTGATAGTGAGCGTACAGGCGTGAGTACGGTCCGTACCACCAGGGGATATGCATACGCGAGAACACCCATAGTAATAGTGAGCGTACAGGTGTGTGTACGGTCCGTATCACTATGGGTGTGCTCGCGTATGCGTACCCATAGTGGTACGGACCGTACTCACGCCTGTACACTCACTATCACTATGGGTATTCTCGCGTATGCGTACCCATAGTGATACGGACCGTACAGACGCCTGTACGCTCACTATCACTATGGGTGTTCTCGCGTATGCGTACCCATAGTGGTACGGACCGTACTCACGCCTGTACGCTCACTATCACTATGGGTGTTCTCGCGTATGCGTACCCATAGTGATAGTGACCGTACACACGCCTGTACGGGCCGTTGCTATGAATTTGGGGTGCCCTAGGGCCCCGGTACGCACCGTACCTGTGTGTGAAACTCCAAATTACATAGGGGACACATGAGGGACAAGTATAAAGGCCTACATGCATGCTGGTTGTCATGGAGACCAAGTTTAAAGTTTGAATTTATTTCAGCAGGTGCACAGCAGTAGTCAGTTTGAATGAATCTACTTTGTTACAATGTGGTTCTGGAGTTGACATCATGCTCAAGAAAAAAACACAATAAGAACCCACTAACTGTGCTAGGTTTGAAGGGATTGGAGGAAACATAGGATGCAAATGTGAGTGACCAATCACTCTGTACTCCTGTGCATGAAACAGGCCAGCAAGGCAGATATAAGGCAGCCAGGTCCCATGAGAGAGCACTTGCCTGCACATCTTTGGAATCTACGACCCAGCTGCTGCTACTGATTCCCTGGAACCATGTCAAGGTCTGTGGAGAGGGCACAGCCTTTCACCCTGGAGGAGAACCTGGCGTTGCTGGATGTGATCCTCCCACAGTACCCCCTGCTGTATGGGCGACCAGGGTATCAGGTGAGTGCAGAGTCTACTAGCACAGACTGTGTCCCTTGTTTGTGACTGTGACTTCTGGCATTGTGTCCAGGTGTGACACACATGCTATGTACTGTAGGGGGGGTCCCAGGGGGGGGAATGCCTGATGTCTCCCAGCCAGAGCATGCTGTGGTGCATGTCTGCCGTCCTCACTTGCATTGTGTTTACTGTGACAATCACTGCATGGTGCATGCCACATTCTACCTGTCTTGTCCTCCTGGGAATGTAGCCTCTACAGTCCTCATTTGATTATGTGGTCAGCCCAGTGTGACAGGTGACTGTACCCACAGATGTGTGTTAGTTCTGTGTACCTGTGCTGAGAGTGTCCACATGATATGTTCGTACCCTGGACATCGGTGTGTGTGTAAGTCCCCTGTCATGTGGGTGGGTGCATATGTGGAGTGTGGCACCCGGGCTGCATGAGGGATGGATATACCCTGCCCATGTGATGTGAGCAGGGAGCAGTGCTGTGTGTCTGACGTGCAGAGCCAGCCCCACACCTGTGAGCCCCCCCGTCTAGTGGCACATGTGCAGAGTGAGGTTTGTCGCTGCATTTGGCAATGGCAGGTGAATGTCCTGTGCCTGTGTGTGTCTGTGTACTCTGCTGAGGTAGCGTCAGTGGCCTGTGGCATGTGACTGCTTGGAGGTGCTGCACAATATCCTGGTGTAGCTTGTGATGCACAGTGTGAGCCTGGATCATTGATTGTGTCGTTGCCCTCATTCCACCTGTGTACTTTCAATGGCAGGTACTGCTTTTGCCCTTCCCCAGAGGATCATGTCCCTATGACAAAGGTGCAATGCGTTGGATGCATACTATGCCTTGTTGTAAACAGCAAATTTGTTCTAATATGTGTCTCTGTGACATGTGCCAGGTATATTGATGTAGTGTCACTTGTTCATCCTCACAGGTAGGCGCCTCTGCCAAAAAGCAGATATGGATGAACGCCGTCAGTGCCGTGAGGAGGACGGACGGTCGCAAGCGGCGCCTGGCCCAGGTGAGGAAACGCTGGCAGGATATCCGGTGCTTGACGCGGAGGATCGCACGGGTCCTGCTGGGGGACTCACCTGAGACCCATAAGAACCGCGGGCGCCGCCGTCTGACCCACATCCACAAGCGTGTGCTGGCGGTGGTATTTCCAGACTTGGACAGGCGCTTACAGGAGAAGCAGCAGCAGGAAGGGGGTAGGTACATGTGTGTTTGTTGTGTGTCACCAGCATTTGTAAGTGCACAGTTGCATGGATACACTGCCAGGGTTTAAAGGTGCTGTGCAGATCCTGTTACCCACAGTATAGCGGTGCTCTCCTGCCTCCCTTCCCCTCCTTGCAATGTGTTCCCTGGTCTGTGTGTAGTCACTCCTTAACAAGGTTATGTAGGCTGGCACTTTCTCCACGTGAACTATGCCTGTAGCATCATGTGTGGGGGTGGTGTGTAACAGGTTTTGGGACCTTGCCTCTGCCCTGTCCAGTTCAGTACTTGTGGGTTCCATGTCAGTTGGCACTGATGCTGAGTCCAGACATGGGAGTTAGTCTCTCAAGTGTCATGCCTTACAGCACGCATGTCCTATGTTGTGGCCTGTGACATGATGTGCATGAGTGTGCGATACGCATAGTGCAGGGATGGTGGCGTGTGTTGCAGTCATTCCTATTCAGGACCATGGAGTTGTGTGGCCACTACTGTCCCCTGGGGCATATTTTCCTAGGTGTCATGTGTGTCATCACAAAATGTGGACACTCTCAGTGTCTACAGCATAGGTTGTGCTCTGTGCCATTGTCCCCTGGCACCATGTATATTGATGTAAAATGTAGTACAAGTGTCCACTGTACAGCCTGACCTGATTTTCCTTGTTCATACTCACGGTGGCCAGTGCCTGTGTGTCTTGTTACAATCATCTGATGCTGCCCATTTGTACATGATTATTTGGTCATGCGCACCTTGGGTATTTGGTGTCCATTCTTGCATTCATCCAGCCCATGTGTATTTCACCCAGACTAAGAGATGTAAGTGCCACCTGTGTCTCAACAAATTGTCTCATGTAGGGGGTGGTTGGTGCGGGCAAAGCCTACATGTCAAAACCTGATATTTCCTTGCTAGGTCTGGCCAGTGTGTGATGTTTGTCTGCACTCAAGGTGCAGTGAGCCAATCATGGTGGGCATGTTTTCAGTATTACCTATGCAGCATGTGCCTCAAGTTCATGGATATGGTCCCTGCTCATCCCTATTTTCGGCAACGCTGTGTGGTGCAGATGCAGTGCTGGATTGTGCCCAGGGCCTGACTCCTCTGTCAAACTCCATTTCATGTCATTTGCTATTGTGTCATGCTCTCCATAGTTTTTCAGTGGCATGGTGGGTCAACCAACTGTGTGTTGCATGCCCTACATCTGTACCTTGTTTTGTAGTTGTTACTGATCTTTCTTATCAGGCTATGCACTGTAACCTATGTAGATTGGACTCATGTGACATATGTATACAGGTGTATGATTAATTGCTGTCTCTTCACCTTGCCCACAGCATCGTCGGGGGACACGGAGGGAGACATGAGCACAGACGGAGCGGAGGGACCGAGCACCAGTGCCAGCGGTGACACCGTGCCTGGCACATCGAGTGGAACTGAGGCAGAGGAGAGTGAGGCCGAGGACCTGTCCACTGGCACGACAGAATATGAAGCTGACGGGTCCGAGGATGATCTCTCCGAGTGGGCGGAGGCTGCACCAGCAGCTGACAGCAGCACAACATCTCTCCCCGCCCCCTCCATTGCCATCGGCCGCCTCCCACTTGCTCGTGTCCCTTCCCAGCGTGCCCATTCACCACATGTCTCCTTCCTGCCAGGCACCGCACCCCCTGCCCCTGTCTCCACTGCTGCCGCCAATGCCGAGTCTGTGGACATCCAGCTGTAGTTGCAGGTTGGTCAGGCTGCGATGCTTAATGTCCTCCATGGCCACAGCCAAGTGCTGCACAACATGGAGGCATACTTGGAGGGCATTTTCTCATCGCAGGCTGACCAACGCAACTTGCTGAGGTCCATTGACTCGACACTGACTGCAGCAGTGGGTCTCCTGCAGCACTACGTCCAACCCCCTACCCCTGACCCATCCACACTTCCCACTCCCATGCCTGTCCCACGTACACCCAGACGTCAGCATGCACCCACCACAACAGACACAGGCACCACACCAGCAGGGAAGGTCAAACGCACACCTCCTGGCACGCACACACAGGGTGAAGTAGGCACACCCACTGGGTCGGGGGGCAAACGTAAGACACGCAGCCAGAGTGGGAGTCCGCATTCCACCCAATCCACTCCCTCCAAATCCCCTCCCCTCAGCTCTCCTGGCCACATATCCGGCAAAGACTCCTTCATGGCCGCTCTGTCCCTGAGCCCCACAGTGACACCACCCCGCAAGCGGTCAAGGGAGTCCCCGGTCAGGGTGGTTGAGTCCCCCCCCTGTCCACACACTCCCCCAGTGGCGCTGCGACCCATCCCTCCGCCCCCCCCCTCCTTGGGGCCTGTGGTTCCTTCGGGTGCAGGAGAGTCGCTGGAGGACCTTTCTAAGGTGTGCAGCGCCATCCTGGCCTCCGCCTTTGGCCCTGCCCCACCCCCTGTGGTGGAGTCCTCCATCCCTGCACCCACGACGCCTACCCTTCGCCCTCATGTCCCTGCGGTGTCTGGTCCTCCCCCCCCACATGATGCCCTCCCCGCTCTGGAAGACGAAGGAGTCTGACTGTGCAGGCAAGCTAGGGGACACGCGTCCCACTGTGTCCCCCACCTGGATGTGAACTTTGGATTGCCCTATGGGCATTGTACATTTTGGACTTTCAAGGGACAAACCGATTTTTGGATGCTGAATAAAGCAATTTCTTTTTCCTTAGTACACTACTGTCTGTCTGGCATTGCTGTTGGTCGACCTGCCCCATTATTTTGGGTGGTGATAATGTGTTGGGTGTGTGGGAATTGTAGTCTTGTGCTGGTCATAGGGTGGATCCTGGTATCTGTGTGCCATCACAAGCTGTTGGCTACATAACTTTGTTCATGTAAGCAGTTACTGCATGGTGTCATCGTTCCAAGGTATGTTCCTTCCTCTGTGTAACCTGACATCTTCCCTGCAGGGTCTTTCCAATATGTGGTGCTGAGCTGTGTCTACATTGGCTGGGTGTGTGACGGACTCGTTAGACTTGGGCCATGCATGCTGAGCGATGTCTCCACCTGCATCATTCGTGGCGTCCTTGGTGGTCACTGTACTTGTGTATGTAGACTGTTGCCATGACTTCATGTGTACATGTTTTCTTTTTGGCGCTATGCATGTGTATACTCCCAGCCTCGCACACATGTGGTACATGTACTGCAGGATCTTTGTGCACCTGACTGACATTTGTGGGCATTGGATCTGTGGGTACTCCACCCTTTTCTTTGCAGGGGCACTGCTGTGAGTGTTAGGCACCCACCCCTCCTGTGTCTGGGCACTGCTGGGAGGACTCTGCACACACCCCTCTTGTGACTGGGCACTGCTGGGAGGACTCTGCACACACCCCTCTTGTGACTGGGCACTGCTGGGAGGACTCTGCACCCACCCCTCCTGTGTCTGGGCACTGCTGGGAGGACTCTGCACCCACCCCTTCTGTGTCTGGGCACTGCTGGGAGTGATAGGCACCCACCCCTCCTATGTGTGGGCACTGCTGGGAGGACTCTGCACCCACCCCTCATGTGTCTGGGCACTGCTGGGAGGACTCTGCACCCACCCCTCCTGTGTCTGGGCACTGCTGGGAGTGATAGGCACCCACCTCTCCTATGTCTGGGCACTGCTGGGAGGACTCTGCACCCACCCCTCCTGTGTCTGGGCACTGCTGGGAGGACTCTGCACCCACCCCTCTTGTGACTGGGCACTGCTGGGAGGACTCTGCACCCACCCCTCCTGTGTCTGGGCACTGCTGGGAGGACTCTGCACCCACCCCTCCTGTGTCTGGGCACTGCTGGGTGGACTCTGCACCCACCCCTCCTGTGTCTGGGCACTGCTGGGAGGACTCTGCACCCACCCCTCCTGTGTCTGGGCACTGCTGGGAGGACTCTGCACCCACCCCTCCTGTGTCTGGGCACTGCTGGGAGGACTCTGCACCCACCCCTCCTGTTTCTGGGCACTGCTGGGAGGACTCTGCACCCACCCCTCCTGTGTCTGGGCACTGCTGGGAGGACTCTGCACCCACCCCTCTTGTGACTGGGCACTGTTGAGAGGACTCTGCACCCACCCCTCCTGTGTCTGGGCACTGCTGGGAGGACTCTGCACCCACCCCTCCTGTGTCTGGGCACTGCTGGGTGGACTCTGCACCAACCCCTCCTGTGTCTGGGCACTGCTGGGAGGACTCTGCACCCACCCCTCCTGTGTCTGGGCACTGCTGGGAGGACTCTGCACCCACCCCTCCTGTGTCTGGGCACTGCTGGGAGGACTCTGCACCCACCCCTCCTGTGTCTGGGCACTGCTGGGAGGACTCTGCACCCAACCCTCCTATTTCAGGATATGTGCGCTTAGAACATACACGGGTGTGGGTTCGCTCCATGCATACGAGGTGGGGGTACGGGTCGTACGTACACTGTTGGCATGAGGGTACGCTCCATGCATACGCGGGTGAGGGTACGGGTCGTACTTACACTGTTGGGGTGGGGGGTACGCTCCATACGTACGCGGGTGAGGGTACGGGTCGTACTTACACTGTTGTGGTGGGGGGTACGCTCCATACGTACGCGGGTGAGGGTACGGGTCGTACTTACACTGTTGGGGTGGGGCGTATACGTACGCGGGTGAGGGTATGGGTCGTACTTACACTGTTGGGGTGGGGGTACGCTCCATACGTATGCGGGTGAGGGTACGGGTCGTACTTACACTGTTGGGGTGGGGTGTACGCTCCATACGTACGCGGGTGAGGGTACGGGTCGTACTTACACTGTTGGGGTGGGGGTACGCTCCATATGTACGCGGGTGAGGGTACGGGTCGTACTTACACTGTTGGGGTGGGGGGTACGCTCCATACGTACGCGGGTGAGGGTACGGGTCGTACTTACACTGTTGGGGTGGGGCGTATACGTACGCGGGTGAGGGTACGGGTCGTACTTACACTGTTGGGGTGGGGGGTACGCTCCATACGTACGCGGGTGATGGTACGGGTCATACTTACACTGTTGAGGTGGGGGGTACGCTCCATATGTACGCGGGTGAGTGTACGGGTCATACTTACACTGTTGGGGTGGGGGGTACGCTCCATACGTACGCGGGTGAGGGTACGGGTCGTACATACACGGTTGGGGTGGGGGTACGCTCCATGCATACGCGGGTGAGGGTACGGGTCGTACTTACACTGTTGGGGTGGGGGGTACACTCCATACGTACGCGGGTGAGGGTACGGGTTGTACATACATGGTTGGGGTGGGGGTATGCTCCATGCATACGCGGGTGGGGGTACGGTCCGTACATATCCGTACCCACGCTATGGAATGCTTGTGCGGGCCGTACCCAGGCCTTTGCCACGTGGGTACAGCCGTCCCGCCATTGTTGGGGTGACGTAGGTGTGGGCGTGGTACAACTCGTACACACGCTCTTAAGGCGTGGGTACGGGACGGACCTGTATTGTTGTTTTGCCGGTTCGCGTCGTCAAGCACTTCCGTTGTGGCGGACGCTGGCTTTGCTGGACACGCTCCCACCCCCTCGTAGTGACCAGGGCCTGGGGGTCAGGTATGTCCAGGGCATGTGTGCTGTGTGACTTTGGTGGGGGTTTTGTGGCCTGCCCCTGCTCCTGCCCCCCCCTTTCCCCCCTCCCTTTGTTGTTCTGACCTTCTGTGGCGTCTGCGTCGTAACCTGTAGAGGAGGTCGACTGCTATGAGGGCCGGGATGACACGTAGGTTCGGGTCCATGTCTGTCCGTCGCGTATAGGTACTCCTTGTTCGCGTCGTCCTGATTTCCCGGCAGTTTTTGGCTGCCGGAAAATATTGTCCGTGCTGGATGACGTCGGTGCGAATCGTACTTCCTGGTTCGTGAATGGCAGGCTGCGTGCGTCCTGACGTCACGTCGGCGCTTTCCCGGATCACATTTGTATGTTTATTTTCGTCGGTCGGGGTTTTGTACGATTCGTACGGAAATGGTATTTCCGTGCGAATCGTACTTCCATGTTTGTATATTGTTACGACCGGGTACGCGTCGGACAGAGAATATGCTCCGTCCGACGGTTCGTATCCGGTTTTTACAGGATCGTAATCGGCACCACAGTGTGGTGTCTCTTTGTCGTGTGGTGCAGAGAAGAGACCTGGGGGAACGCTGGGTGGTAGGAAATTTGTGTCAGCCCGGTGATGCCACAACTTTCACACACAAAAATGTGTGAAAAAGGGGATTTTTTTCAGCTAAATTTGAGGTTTGCAGGGCATTCTGGGTAAGGAAATGTTGGGGGATCCACGCAAGCCATACCTCCCTGCAATCCCCCGGGTGTCTAGTTTTCAGAAATGTGTAGGTTTGGTAGGTTCCCCTAGGTGGCCGCCGAGCACCGGGCCAAAAACCCAGGTGACCCCCCTTGCAAAACCAGGTCGTTTTGAGGTAGGCAATTTTCATGTCGCCTCAATACGTTTTGGGCCCTTGCCAGTCGCGGGTACTTGGGCCTCCCACACGAGTGAGGCACCGTTTTTATCGGGAGACCCGGGTGAACGCTGGGTGGTGGGAAATTTGTGTCAGCCCAGTGATGCCACAACTTTCCCACACAAAAATTTGTGAAAAAGGTGATTTTTTCAGCTAAATTTGAGGTGTGCAGGGCATTCTGGGTAAGGAAACGGTGGGGGATCCACGCAAGCCATACCTCCCTGGAATCCCCTGGGTGTCTGGTTTTCAGAAATGTGTGGGTTTGGTAGGTTCCTCTAGGTGGCCGCCGAGCACCGGGCCAAAAACCCAGGTGACCCCCCTTGCAAAACCAGGTCGTTTGGAGGTAGGCAATTTTCATGTCGCCTCAATACGTTTTGGGCCCTTGCCTGTCGCGGGTACTTGGGCCTCCCACACGAGTGAGGCACCGTTTTTATCGGGAGACCCGGGGGAACGCTGGGTGGTAGGAAATTTGTGTCAGCCCGGTGATGCCACAACTTTCCCACACAAAAATATGTGAAAAAGGTGATTTTTCAGCTAAATTTGAGGTTTGCAGGGCATTCTGGGTGAGGAAACGTTGGGGGATCCACGCAAGCCATACCTCCCTGGAATCCCCGGGGTGTCTAGTTTTCAGAAATGTGTTGGTTTGGTAGGTTCCCCTAGGTGGCCGCTGAGCACCGGGCCAAAAACCCAGGTGACCCCCCTTGCAAAACCAGGTCGTTTTGAGGTAGGCAATTTTCATGTCGCCTCAATACGTTTTGGGCCCTTGCCTGTCGCGGGTACTTGGGCCTCCCACATGAGTGAGGCACCGTTTTTATCGGGAGACCTGGGGAACGCTGGGTGGTAGGAAATTTGTGTCAGCCCGGTGATGCCACAACTTTCCCACACAAAAATATGGGAAAAAGGTGATTTTTTCAGCAAAATTTGAGGTTTGCAGGGCATTCTTGGTAAGGAAACGTTGGGAGATCCACGCAAGCCATACCTCCCTGGAATCCCCCGGGTGTCTAGTTTTCCGAAATGTGTGTGTTTGGTAGGTTTCCCTAGGTGGCTGCCAAGCACCGGGCCAAAAACCCAAGTGACCCCCCTTGCAAAACCAGGTCGTTTTGAGATAGGCAATTTTCATGTCGCCTCACTACGTTGTGTGCCCTTGCCGGTCGCGGGAACTTGGGCCTCCCAGTCCAGCTCGTCATGGGCACAGAAGGGGTTAAATAAAGTCTAGGCGGCGGTAGCAGGCAGCACAGTGCAGGCGGTGGATGCTGTCATCTCACTGCATGCAGCCTCGGGATGCGTCAGCGTTTTTATCTTTTTAACAGGAGATGCGCGTTGTAAATGCCATTGCCACCTGTATTTAAAGTTACCACCCGCACTGACTACAGCAAGCTGTGCAGCCGAGGTTTCCCACCACTCAGAGACCTCCCAGACAGCAGGCCTTACAAAGGCCAAAGTTGCTCCGTTTACAAAGGGCCACTATTTTTACCACCCACTTCACAAATGTGGAGCACTTTCATTTTGGGACCCGGGATTGTTTTCTGCCTCAACCCGTACCCGGGACAGCCCAACCGGGGAAGACAGAGCCTGACCCTGGGAGGTAAGAGACAGCCTGACTAACCCTCTCTGGCAAACACAGACCGACCCTAGTAGGTAAGAGACAGCCTGACCCTCCTTGGTAAAGAGAGCCCGACCCTGGGAGGTAAGAGACAGCCTGACCCTCCAAGGTAAAGGGAGCCCAACCCCAGGAGTTAAGAGACAGCCTGACCCTCCCTGGTAAAGAGAGTCCGACCCTGGGAGGTAAGAGACAGCCTGACTAACCCTCCCTGGTAAACACAGACCGACCCTAGTAGGTAAGAGACAGCCTGACCCTCCTTGGTAAAGAGGGCCCGACCCTGGGAGGTAAGAGACAGCCTGACCCTCCAAGGTAAAGGGAGCTGTTAGACGGCGGACCTCAGAGGAGCCCGGAAAGGGGTCCTGACTTCCCTGAGTCCCCACCCGTGTAGTATTGTAGCCGGGCACTGGCGGGAGATTCCCCAGGGGGAGGAATCTCGCAACTAGGATCGTACTTCTGGCACCACACGACACAGAGAGACCACACTGGGTATTCTCAGAACACGCTTTATCAAATAGGTATCACTGCAAATATGTACAAGGTGAGCACGGGCTCAAGAGTCTCGGAAAGGTAGGGGGTAGCGGGACTGTCTCTGGTAATGGTTAAAAGCAGGGACGTATCCGGCGCACAGCTCACAATCCTCGAGCTGGGGGATACGTTGTCGTAGTCGGGGCCCGGCGGGACCGTGAGAGTCTGTCGGAGCCGCGAGTCACTCAGCGGCTCAGGTACAAGTTCGGAGGTCTTACGATCTTCAGGGAGCCGCGAGTCACTCAGCAGGGCTCAGGTACAAGTTCGGAGGTCTTACGATCTTCAGGGAGCCGCGAGTCACTCAGCAGGGCTCAGGTACAAGTTCGGAGGTCTTACGATCTTCAGGGAGCCGCGAGTCACTCAGCAGGGCTCAGGTACAAGTTCGGAGGTCTTACGATCTTCAGGGAGCCGCGAGTCACTCAGCAGGGCTCAGGTGAGTTTCAGTTCCAGGAGCCGCGACCACGTCAGCAGGCTCTCGTTGTTCCAGCGTCGAATCTGCCGGACAGTCTCAGAGCACCCCTTGTTATAGGTCGACCCTGCTTTGATGTCCGGAGTCTGCGCAGGCAGGGGTCTTGTCACCTGGGGGCCGCTTGTCGGGGTTTCCTGCTATTGTCTTTTGATCCTTTCAGGGCCGGGTCGGGAGGAGTCCCAGACACCCAGCAGGCACGGAGCCAGCCCGCAGGGAGGCCAGAGGGCCGATCGAAACCCATCGTCCCAGGGGAGTTCAGAGGTGCGATAGAAACTGCTCCTCCCTCTCTCATCCCCTGGAAGCGTGATGTCCTCCAGCCGGAGTGGCGCCTCTAGGCCCGGGTCGCGCTGGGGCCGGGCGGCCATCTTGTTGCAGGGAGTGGGCACGCGGGCCCGGGGTGGCCGAAAGGAGAGAGGCCATGGACGGGGATGTCCGGAGTTGGCGCAGGTGTCCTGGTGGGAAAGGTCGGCTGGGCCGCGTGCTAGGGCTGCAGGCACCAGGTTTCGGTGGTGCGGGGGCACGGAGGGCCATCCTACGAGGCCGGGTCCAACAGGAGCCCAACCCCAGGAGTTAAGAGACAGCCTGGCCCTCCCTGGTAAAGAGAGCCCGACCCTGGGAGGTAAGAGACAGCCTGACCCTCTCTGGTAAAGAGAGCCTGACCCTAGGTGTTAAGAGACATTCTGGCCCCTCCTGGTAAAGAGAGCCTGACATTGGGAGGTAAGCAACAGCCTGACCCTCCCTGGTAATGAGAGACTGGCCCTGGGAGGTAAGAGACAGTCTGGCCCTCCCTGGTCAAGAGAGCCTGGCACTGGGGGGTAAGAGACAGCCTGACCCTCCCTGGTAAAGAGAGCCTGACCCAGGGAGGTAAGAGACAGAATAATCCTCCCTGGTAAAGACAGCTTGACAATGGGAGGTAAGAGACAGAATAACCCTCCCTGGTAAAGAGAGCCTGACACTGCCAAGTAAGAGACAGCCTGACCCTGGGAGGTAAGAGACAGTCCGACCCTCCATGGTAATGTGAGCCTGACACTGGGAGGTAAGAGACAGCCTCGCCATCTCTGGTAAATGAGAGCCTGACCTTGGAAGGTAAGAGACAGCCTGACCTTGGGAGGTAAGAGACAGCCTGACCCTACCTGGTAAAGAGCCTGACCCTGCCATGTAAGAGACAGCCTGACCCTCCCTGGTAAAGAGCCTGATCCTATCTGGTAAAGAGAGCCTGACCCTGGGAGGTAAGAGACAGCCTTATCCCCTGGTAACGACGAACACAAACAGCTAAACCCTCATGGTGAGTTTGAGAAACAAACATCCTTGAGCGTCTCCAGCACAGACAGCTTAATGTCCCTTAGCCCCCGGCTCACCCATCAAAGCTGGAAGAGACAGCCTGACCCTCCAAGGCAAGAAAGACTACTTTTTCAATGCAGGGTGCAGGTTTACCCTCCCAGGTCAGCCTGAGCAGAGAGACAGTCTGAGACTCCGCCCCAAGTACGATGCAGCCTCATTTAGGAAAAGAGGGGGTTTGACTCATTTAGTCCTAGGTTAGACCCTGATGGTAGAAACACACAAAAAGAGGTAGATTGACTGATAGACGTCCTATTTATGTTTTCCAAATGTAGTTTCAGGAAAGGAACAGAACTACTTTGTAAAAACTGTCCCCACCCACAACAAGTTGTGGCATGCTTCATCATAGGGCTGCTACTGACGCCTCTGCGCCAACCAACGCTAGAGGCGGAGCAATAGGGAGGGGTAAACAATACAAACTGTGAAAAGAGAAGGGAAAATACAGGATCCTAGTAAAGTGCAGACATATAATGAGTTAAAACTGGCTATGGGATATCTTCCTAATATTTTTATTCCTTGACACCCGGAGAGACTGACTTGTCATTGTTATGATTAGTGGGGTGAGCAGATGCGGGCATACATGAGCATACCCACTTCCACTCATCCACTCACCAGTGCGCACACTCTCTGACATCCATCCACTCACCAGCGAGAACACTATGACATGCATCCACTCACCAGCGCGCACACTCTGACATGCATCCACTCACCAGCACGCACACTCTTTGAAATCCACCCACTCACCAACGCGCACACTCTCTGACACCCATCCACTGACCAACGCGCACACTCTCTGACACCCATCCACTCACCAGCGCGCACATTCTCTGACACCCATTCACTCACCAGTGCGCACACTTTCTCTAATCCATCCACTCACCAGAGCGCACACTGTCTGACACCCATCCACTCACCAGCGTGCACACTCTCTGACACCCATCCACTCACCAGCGCGCACACTCTGACATGCATCCACTCAGCAGCGCGCACACCGTTTGAAATCCACCCACTCATCAGAGCGCGCACTCTCTGACACCCATCCACTCACCAACGCGCACACTTTCTGACACCCATCCTCTCACCAGCACGCACACTCTCTGACACCCATCCACTCACCAGCGTGCACATTCTCTGACACCCATCCACTCCCCAGTGCGCACACTCTCCAACACCCATCCACTCACCAACGCGCACACTTTCTGACATCCATCCACTCACCAGAGTGCACACTGTCTGACACCCATCCACTCACCAGCGTGCACACTCTTTGACATCCGCGCACTGAACAGAGAATGCACTCTCTGACACCCATCCACTCACCAGCGTGCACACTCTCTGACACCCATTCACTCACCAGAGTGCACACCCTCTGACATCCGTTCACTCGCCAGCGCGCACACTCTCTGACATCCATCCACTCACCAGTGCACACACTCTCACATCCATCCACTCATCAGCGCGCACACTCTTTGACATCCACCCACTCACCAGAGGGCGCACTCTCTGACACCCATCCACTCACCAGCGCGCACACTCTCTGACATCCGTCCACCCACCAGCGCGCACACTCTTTGACATCCACCCACTCACCAGAGCGCGCACTCTCTGACACCCATCCATTTACCAGCGTGCACACTCTGTGACACCCATCCACTCACAAGCACGTACACCCTCTGACATCCATCCACACACCAGCGCGTACACTCTCTGACATCCATCCACTCACCAGCATGTACACTCTCTGACATTCATTTACTCACCTGCCGTACACTCTTTGAGATCGATTCACTCACCAGCCTCACACTCTCTTACATCTATCCATTCACCAGCGCACACACTTTCTGACATTAATCCACTCACCAGCACGCACACTCTCTGACATCCATCCACTCACCAGCACGCACACCTACTCACACCCAGCCATGCACAAGCACACTCACTCACAGTTGTCTGTTCATAAATGCACACACTCACACACCCCAGTCACAAGCACAAAAACTTGCTCACACCCATTCACTCATGCACAAATACACATACATTCATAGATACACGCTTACACCTAAACATTCAACAAGCATTTGCAATGCAATAGGTCTCGCATTTATAAGAGTTTGAGCTATTGGCATTGTAAAATTACAATGCCTTTTATTTATGTTTTGGTTTTAAAACAAATAAAAGGCATTGTCATTTACAATGTCAATAGCATAAACTCGCATAAAAGCAGTGTGCGGCGTGCAGCAGTGTGCGGCGTGCAGCAGTGTGCGGCGTGCAGCAGTGTGTGGCGTGCAGAAGTGTGTGGCGTGCAGCAGTGTGTGGCGTGCAGCAGTGTGCGACATGCAGCAGTGTGTGGCGTGCAGCAGTGTTTCGTGTAGCAGTGTGAGGCATGCAGCAGTGTGTGGCGTGCAGCGGCATGCAGCAGTGTGTGGCGTGCAGCAGTGTGTGGCATGCAGCAGTGTGCGGCATGCAGCAGTGTGCGGCGTGCAGCAGTGTGAGGCATGCAGCAGTGTGTGGCGTGCAGCAGTGTGTGGCGTGCAGCAGTGTGAGGCGTGCAGCAGTGTTTCGTGTAGCAGTGTGAGGCGTGCAGCAGTGTGCGGCATGCAGCAGCGTGCAGCAGTGTGTAATGCAGCAGTGTGCACAGCAGTGTGCGCAGCAGTGTGTGGCGTGCGGTAGTATGCGGCGTGCAGCAGTGTGTGGCGTGCAGCAGTGTGTGGCGTGCAGCAGTGTGTGGCGTGCAGCAGTGTGAGGCGTGCAGCAGTGTGTGGCTTGGTTTGTAAACAACAAGAAAAGCGGACATCAAAGGAAGGGTGGGAGGGAACGAGCATATGGGGTGTGAGTTATAACGAAAGTTAATTGTTGTAAGAGGGGATGCAGGAAGTGAGGCCGAGCGCACGCTGGCGAAAGCAGTCTGCTGCTTTCAAGTCCGAAGCCAGATGCCAGCTTCACGCTTGAATGCCTCACATGCACTGGCCATAAACCGCACTCCTAAGGTCTTGTGCCCCTTACTAAATCTCTCTGAATGTGTGAGGCGACGCACGCGCAGGAAGAAGCTGGTGGCAAATGGAATGCGCGTGGTTGTGCGCGTAACCACCACCCGATCCGCCTGGCAAGCCTTTGGGAGCATTTTCTGAAGCCCTTACATAAGTCTCGCTGAGCGACCGCTTACGCGATAGCCAGGCGAGACCTAAAAAGCACTTACCGGGCTGCAGCGAAGACAACGGGACCAGCAAGGGGGGGCGGGAGAGTACAAAGGCACTATAAGGCGCTGGAGGCATAAAGGAGGGAAGGGGAACATAGAAGATCCGCTGCCTCCTCTCATTGGTTAACATTGTATTGGTTCAGCCCTAGGAGGGACGGACCTTCCCTTACAGACTGGGCACTTCAGCGCTTAAACCTGATGCACTAAGGGCTGACTGTTTGTGACGCTCCCTCTCATCAGAAGGGGGAGGACCTCACAGGGCTTTGCTGGACTGATGAGGTCTCTGCACTAAGTACTGTGAAATCTTCAGTCCAGCAAAGGATGGCTCAGGTTTTCAGGTGCCTGTGAAGGCACATGTAAAGCACTTGACTACCTGACTGTCGGGGTCACAGCGGTTGCCGTTCCCCCGACATCCTGTAAACACACACGACTGCCGGGAGACTCACTTCCGGTTGGAAGACGAGCCCCGGTCTAGTTCTTGCAGACCACTGAAGCACTTCCGGGGGAAACGCTTTTAGCCCGCGCTTCCCGCCGGCTCTGTGCTTCAGATTTCGCCAGAGGCTCACGTCGAGTGGGAGTATTCCTGTTACCTACCGTTGTGTGAGCACCAGTCTACAGTTGCTGAACGCGTAGGAGCGTTACCTTGTGTTCCGGGTTACCGCGCTGTAGCGGTAACACCTGCGGTTTCCTGTACACCGCGCTGGAGCGCATATCTTGTTATAGCTTTTTGAGTTTTAGTTCACCGCGCTGAATAGCGGATATTGTTTGTCTTCGCTACCGCGCTGGAGCGCTTATATCGTTTCATCTTCGCTACCGCACTGGAGCGCCAATCACTTTGTTTCGTCTCACCGCGCTGGAGCGCTGACCTTGTGTATTTTGGTTTCCGCACTGGAAACACCAACAGGCTTGTTTTCTTTTTTTCCCAACAGCGCAGAAGCGCCACCTCTTAAGTTATAGGGAGTCAGAACCTTGCGCAATCCTTCTTCTATAGTGACTAGCGCAGGAGCGAGTCATCCATCAGTTCCTCGAACCTTCACAAGGGGGTCCATGCTGGGGAACGCCCCTGGAGTATTCAAATCCGTCTTGAGCAAGTTGAAGGCCTGGAGCAGCAGACACACCGGTGAGTCCTGGCAGGATAACGCTTGTGTGTGTTTTAGGGAAGGCTTGATAAGGGGCGGAAACAGGGGATCTTACTTAATTTCATTCTTGTTCTGTTTTCCAGTTGCCCCGGGGATATCCTGCGCAGCACCTTCCACGCATTCCCACCTCATTCCCGTTTTCTGGCTCCTTTCCTTGCGCCCATCTCATCCCTGTTGGGTCCTGATCCCGGGAGAGGTCAGGTGGGGGCAGGGACGGGTGTTCCTGTCGTCTCTGCGGAATCACTTCGCAAGTAAAGTAAGTCTTGTGGGGTACCCGACACTGACCCTGACATGGTGAGTGTGAGACCGGCCTCACGGCGTTGCCCTCCCAATCATCCAGCCAACCTGCAACCACCCTCAAGACACGACATCTCCGACTCCGGCCGCCCCAGCCACCCAGATCCGAGGGCCGGCCAGAGCCCTGACAGACTCGACACCCTACCACGCATGTCCGACCGAGGGAGCGGGAACCCTCGAGCCAGACCCAGAGGCGCCAGCCCAGTCACACCTCGGGTCGCCTTCCCCGGGAAGACTCAATCGGCCACCAGGCCCCTGGGGAGCAGGCGCCTCCCCTGCCGAGCGTCTGGGGTCCCTCCCAGACCCACCTGAAAAGACCAAAGAAGTGAGCGGCAGGAAATCCCGCCGAACCCCCTCCGTCACCCCAGTCCCCCCTCTGCGAGGACTCCGGACTTCAAAGAACCAGCGGAGTATAACAAGGGGTGCCGGAGAAACGAAGGCAGAGAAGACCTGGAACCATCCGAGCCTGCTGACGCTGTTGCGGCTCCCGAACGCTGAAATCACCTGGGCCTGCTGAGTGACTCGCGGCCTCTCGCTATTGAACCATCTGAGCCCTGCTGACGAGGTCGCGGCTCCCGAACACTGAACCACCTAGGCCTGCTGAGTGACTCGCGGCCCCCAGCTATTTGAACCATCTGAGCCTTGCTGACGGAATCGCGGCTCCCGAACTCCGACCACCTGTGCCTGCTGAGAGACTCGCGGCGCTCCCCTTGAGGACGACTCGGTAAGAGATCGCCCAGAGACACGACACCCTCCAGCTCGAGGATTGTGAGCTATCCGCAGGGTATTTCGCAGAGACACTCTTGAAAGACTGTCCCGCTACCCCCATTCCCCACGACCGATTTGTGGTACTGTGTGCCACTGCTGTACTACTTGCATCTTGGATCATAAAGATCCCTTGAAAATCATCGATAAAAGAACCTATCGTCCTACAAAGAATACGTGTGGTGTCACTCTGTTCGTAGTGTATCTCAGGGTGTGCGCGCCTAGTTCGGCCTACGGGGGAGAGGTGGGTCAAAGGGGTGGGCAAGACGGGCATCGTACCCCCCTCCGGCGAACGCCTTTCCAACATTTGGTGGCAGACGACGGGATCCGAGCCGACACCGAAAGAGAGCGTGCAGTGAACGACTGACACACTACCAAACAGAGATGGAAGGAGAAACCTCCCTGGGTGCCGCAGGTACCGAAATAAGCTCACCGTTCCGAGAGGATCAATTGGACTATTACACACATAGAGAATTAAAACAGTTTTGCAAAGACCTTGGCATCGCTACCACCGGATTAAGCACAAAGGAAGACTTCCAGAAAGTATTGAAAACCTGGGTCGAGACGGGGGCGCCCCCGACCCAAACGGAAGGAGACTCTGCCCATGAACCACAAAGCATCCCGGCGAGAAACAACGGGCCAGAGGGGAACCTGTCCCCCGAGGAGCTAGCGAACCGAGAGAGAAGCCGCCACCATGAACTTGAACTGGCAAAACTAAAAATCGAGGGAGAAATAAAACTAGCAGAGAAAAAGTTGGCCGTCGAGCAGTTACGGCTACAAGGGGAACTCGAAGAGAAGAGACGCCAAAGAGAGCACGACGAAAAGAAGCTCCAGCTAGAACATGAACGCAGCCTGAAGGAGATCGAGTGGCGGGCTAAAAACGAAAAGTCACAGCCACCCGGGAATCCACCGCCCGCTCCCACCGGGGAAACCAAAGTCCACATCCCCAAGGATGGGGTAAAGGAGTATTACAAGAACGACGATATCCAGCAGTGGTTTAAGGCCTACGAAGTCGCCATGACCTCTCACCGAGTCCCGCAGAAGGATTGGGGGGCTGGCCTATGGGGCCGGTTCTTAAGCGAAGGAAGAGACACCCTGCTAGATCTGCCCTCCACGGTCATGAACTCCTACAGCCACATGAAGGAAGCCCTCGTGGGCCGGTATGGACTCACCCCCGAAATGTACCGACAACGGTTCCGAGATTGCAAGAAGATACCGGGCTCCACGTGGGTAGAATACGTGAACTTTTACAGCCGAGCCTTGGACGGGTGGATCAAGGGCAGCAAGGTCTCCACCTTCGAAGAACTGTTTGATCTGATTGCCTGGGAACATTTAGCGGCCAACTGCTTTGTAGAACTGCGCCAGCATCTCCTGGACAGTAAACTCACCGACCCTCGGAAGCTGGCCGCTGAGGCTGATCGTTGAGTGAATACCCGAGCCACCCGGGGCCCCGTGGGGGACTACGGCCGCCACAGTCAAGGCCCCCCCCGCCAGAGGGGCGGAGGGAACCACGGCCGACCAAGAGACTTCCCCGGGGGGTCCTCAACCAGCCCCCCCAGCAGCCCACCAGCGGCGGGTTCAGCCCCGTCCCCAGCAAGCACCGGAGCCGCAGGACGGCTAGGTCCACGAGCTAGGATCACCTGCTTCCGCTGCCAACAGCCCGGACACTACGCCAATGACCCCCAGTGTCCCCATTATCAGCGAACCACAACGACCAACCCCCCGGCCCGGCAGATGGCCTCCGTGGCTCTGGGGGAAGAGATGGAGGACTCCAAAGAATGGGAACCGGCGGCCATGGCCCTGGTCTCCCTTGGTGATCGAGAAATGGTCCCCGGGACACCCTTGCCCGCCAACACAAAGAAATACCGACAGCAGGTGACCATCAACGGCCACCGAGTCGAGGGCCTCTGCGACACCGGGGCGAGTGTCACCGCGGTCCACCGCAGCCTAATTTCAGAAGACCAGATCCTAACCGGTGCCCTCTGTCCGGTCGTATCCTCCGACAATTCTGAAAGCCTCTGCCAGATGGCGCTGGTGCCCTTCGAGTGGGGAGGGGTCTCCGGAGAACTGAAGGTAGCGGTCCGGACATCACAGCCCGTAGACTGCCTCCTGGGCAACGACCTGGAGAGTTCCCCGTGGGGGCAAGTAGAACGAAGAGCCCATCTGGGGATGATGGGCCTACCAGAATGGGTCTGCGCCACCACGCGCTCCATGACCGCGCGATTGCCTCTCTCCGAGGGCAGTGAGGCCCTCCTACCGAACACTATCCCCGAGAGCCGGGACACCCTACCAGAAGCGGACAACCCTCCTTCGGAGGGAGAAGAAGACACTAACCCGGGAGAAGGGCCAGAACCTTCCGCCCCGGAGGCCCTGACTGAGCTCGGAGAACTGCCCGAGATGGCCCAGTGGCGCTGTGAGGGGGGGCTCTCCCGTGAAGAGTTCTGCCAGGAACAGGCCACCTGCCCCTCCCTCGTGGGACTCAGACAACAAGCCGAAGCCCAGGCCGCCGGTGACCGAACCGGAACCCATTGGATCTATTGGGACAATGGCCTCCTATACAGCGAGCAAAAGTCCGCCGAGCTAGGCGCAGCCCGGGTACTGGTGGTACCCCTGCGTTTCCGGAGCCTCCTCCTGGGCCTGGCCCACGATGTACCCTTGGCAGGACACTTAGGCCAATACAAGACATATCAGCGATTGGTTACCCACTTCTATTGGCCCAAGATGCGAGCGAATGTAGAAGTACACTGCAAATCCTGCCTCACATGCCAGGGCAGTGGGAAGAGTGGCGGAAAAGGCAAAGCTCCCTTACAACCGTTCCCCGTTGTGAGTACCCCGTTCGAGTGGGTCGGCATCGACATCGTGGGACCCCTGGATCCGAAGACCGCCCAGGGCCACAGATTCATCCTTGTCCTGGTGGACCATGCCACCCGCTACCCCGAGGCCATCCCCCTCCGCACCGTGACGGCTCCCGTGGTGGGCCGAGCTCTCATGGGGATCTTCTCCCGTGTCGGATTTCCCCGCGAGGTTGTGAGTGATCGCGGCACTAACTTTATATCCCGCTACATGAAGTCCCTGTGGCAGCAGTGCGGAGTCACGTATAAGTTCACGACCCCCTACCACCCCCAGGGCAACGGCCTAGTGGAACGCTTCAACCGAACCCTAAAGGGAATGATCCTGGGCCTCGAAGAGCCCCTGCGCCGGAAATGGGACGTCCTCCTCCCTTGCCTCCTGTTCGCATACCGAGAAGTTCCCCAAAAGTGTCTGGGGTTCAGCCCCTTCGAACTGCTATACGGACATCCCGTCCGAGGGCCCCTGAGCCTGGTCAAAGAGGGCTGGGAGACAAGCCCCCGGGGGACACCCCCTGATGTGTTCCGCTACATCCTGGCGCTCCGCAACCAGACGAGGAAGTTCAGAGAACTCGCAGAGGCTAACCTCGAGGCCAGCCAAGAAGAAATGAAGCGCTGGTATGACCAGAACGCAACCCTGGTCGAGTTCCAGCCGGGCCAGCAGGTTTGGGTCATGGCCCCGGTGAAGCCCTGCGCCCTACAAGACAAATGGACTGGTCCCTTCAAGGTGATCGAGCGGAAGAGCCAGGTCACGTACCTGGTCGATGTACAGTCCCCACGGAACCCCCTCCGGGTCCTCCACGTGAACCGTCTCAAGCCCCACTTTGTGAGAACAGAATTAAGTTTGCTACTGGCCACCGATGATGGGGCGGAAGAAGACACCGAACTCCTGCCCGACCCCCTGTGCGCTAAAGACCTGGATGGTTCCGTGGAGGGAGTAAGACTTTCAACCACCCTCACTCCCCAACAGTCCGACGACTGCCGCCAGCTGCTCAGACAATTCGCGGACCTCTTCTCCCTCATTCCAAGGGTCACCGACTGGTGTGTCCACGACGTGGACACCGGCGACAGCCCGCCTGTGAGACACCGAGCCTACCGGGTGCCTGACCGGGTCCGCACCTGCATCAAGACCGAGGTACAGAAGATGCTCACCCTTGGAGTAATCGAACCCTCCGACAGCCCCTGGGCCAGCCCGGTGGTCCTGGTCCCGAAGGCGGCTTCCCCGGGGGTCGCCCCCGAACTAAGATTCTGTGTGGACTACCGGGGGCTCAATGCGGTCACCCGAGCAGACGCTCACCCTATCCCCCGCGCTGACGAGCTCATCGACCGCCCGGGGGCCGCCCGGTTCCTCAGCACTTTCGACCTGACCTGCGGATACTGGCAGATTGCTCTCACGGAGGGAGCGAAAGAACGCTCTGCCTTCTCCACACCAGATGGCCACTACCGCTTCAGGGTCATGCCGTTCGGGATGAAGAACGCCCCGGCCACGTTCCAGCGGTTGGTGAACAAGGTCCTGGCCGGACTCGAGGAGTTCAGCGCAGCGTACCTTGACGACATTGCCGTATTCAGCTCTCAATGGCACGAGCATCTCCAGCACCTCCGACAAGTACTCATGGCCCTGCGCCAAGCCGGCCTAACAGTGAAAGCCAGCAAATGCCTGCTCGGGCAAGGCTCCGTGGTCTACCTGGGGCATCAGGTGGGCAGCGGCCAGGTCGCCCCCCTCCAACCGAAAATCGACGCCATCAAGTCCTGGGAGCCCCCCACCATGCAGACGGAGGTCCGGGCCTTCCTGGGCCTTACAGGGTACTACCGGAGGTTCATTAAAAACTATGGTAGTATCGCGGGGCCCCTCACGGAGTTGACCTCCAAAAAGCTTCCGAAGAAGGTGCAGTGGACCACCCCGTGCCAGCAGGCGTTCGACGCCTTGAAAACCGCCATGTGCACCGCCCCCGTACTCAAGGCCCCCGACTACTCCCAAGAGTTTGTGGTCCAGACCGACGCATCCGAACACGGCATCGGGGCCGTCCTCTCGCAATTCGACGACAAGGGCATCGATCAGCCCATAGCCTTCATCAGCCGAAGGCTGCTGCCGCGCGAGCAGCATTGGAGTACTATAGAACGAGAGACCTTTGCCGTGGTCTGGGCCCTCAAGAAACTACGGCCCTACTTGTTCGGAACCCATTTCCGAGTACAGACGGACCACCGGCCCTTGCGGTGGCTAATGCAGATGAGGGGGGAGAACCCCAAGCTACTACGATGGTCCATCTCTCTCCAAGGGATGGATTTCACTGTCGAACATCGCCCCGGGGCGGATCATGCCAACGCCGACGGCCTGTCCCGGTTCTTCCGCTTCGGCGAGGAGAATCCCCCAGTGGATGGGTAGTTCTCCACGCCTTTCAGCTGGGGGGGACGCGTGTTTGACCGGCCTCACGGCGTTGCCCTCCCAATCATCCAGCCAACCTGCAACCACCCTCAAGACACAACATCTCCGACTCCGGCCGCCCCAGCCACCCAGATCCGAGGGCCGGCCAGAGCCCTGACAGACTCGACACCCTACCACGCATGTCCGACCGAGGGAGCGGGAACCCTCGAGCCAGACCCAGAGGCGCCAGCCCAGTCACACCTCGGGTCGCCTTCCCCGGGAAGACTCGATCGGCCACCAGGCCCCTGGGGAGCAGGCGCCTCCCCTGCCGAGCGTCTGGGGTCCCTCCCAGACCCACCTGAAAAGACCAAAGAAGTGAGCGGCAGGAAATCCCGCCGAACCCCCTCCGTCACCCCAGTCCCCCCTCTGCGAGGACTCCGGACTTCAAACAACCAGCGGAGTATAACAAGGGGGAATGCCGGAGAAACGAAGGCAGAGAAGACCTGGAACCATCCGAGCCTGCTGACGCTGTCGCGGCTCCCGAACGCTGAAATCACCTGGGCCTGCTGAGTGACTCGCGGCCTCTCGCTATTGAACCATCTGAGCCCTGCTGACGAGGTCGCGGCTCCCGAACACTGAACCACCTAGGCCTGCTGAGTGACTCGCGGCCCCCAGCTATTTGAACCATCTGATCCTTGCTGACGGAATCGCGGCTCCCGAACTCCGACCACCTGTGCCTGCTGAGAGACTCGCGGCGCTCCCCTTGAGGACGACTCGGTAAGAGATCGCCCAGAGACACGACACCCTCCAGCTCGAGGATTGTGAGCTATCCGCAGGGTATTTCGCAGAGACACTATCTTGAAAGACTGTCCCGCTACCCCCATTCCCCACGACCGATTTGTGGTACTGTGTGCCACTGCTGTACTACTTGCATCTTGGATCATAAAGATCCCTTGAAAATCATCGATAAAAGAACCTATCGTCCTACAAAGAATACGTGTGGTGTCACTCTGTTCGTAGTGTATCTCAGGGTGTGCGCGCCTAGTTCGGCCTACGGGGGAGAGGTGGGTCAAAGGGGTGGGCAAGACGGGCATCGAACCCCCCTCCGGCGAACGCCTTTCCAACAGTGAGTGTATCTCAGGTGGACCTTTGGTCAGACTGACCGACATAAATCATTATTTGGAAAACGGAGGTGGGGGGAGCCCTGCTGCCCACAATGAAGGGCCACGCCTGGTGTCCACCACCTGCAAATAAAAGCACAAATTAAGTACTGGGAAAGCTCCTTACGTTGCAAAATCTTTTTCTAATGATGATATTCTAGTAACTCAGGCACTAACACCAGCTTCTACCTACTCACTCCTAGGACTGAGGACAAAATGAGGGCCCTGCTGATCTGTGTGGTGGCTGCCGTCTTTTTCTTCCAAGGTGAGTAGGTCTCCTACATTAAGGGGAAATGGGGTGGAAATGGGGGAAAGGGATTGGAATGAAGTATGGTAAGTGTTGTTTGTAGAAGGCAACTTGCCTCTGCACCCCCTGAATGTAAACACATGGGGCCACTTCTATATTACAGGCCCATTGCTTTGTGAAATTGTAGACCCCTCAACTATGCAAGTATATTAAACTTCATCAGCTTTACGATCTATTAATAAATGCTACTTAACAGTGCTTAATATGTAAAAGAATAGGTGCTGGTGTCCAAGTTTTGCTCCATAGCCCTTCTTGTATTGCCTCAATCTTTGTGAAACTAAAAAAAGACTGCACTGTATGTCCTGCTGCTCTTTGAACTAAGGGAGCATCAGTATGGACAACGATAGTGAGAGAGAATGGAAATTCTTGGTCCCCAGAAATAAGTGCTGGTAGAGCCCACTGGTGACCTCCGGCACAAATTAAGTAAGGATTACATTCCCTTACATATTTTTGTGGTGCCTTTTCAATGGACCAGGGCTTGCCAACCCCTCCTATGAAATCTATTGATCAAAACTACCCGTGTTCGAAACCACTACTATTTTATATCAACCAAGCATCTCAACATGTTTTGAAAGGAAAACCCCTTGGAGGCCAGCACAAGGTAATTTTCTCCTCTGTGCATCACCAACAACCCAGCACAATGCCTGCCATGCTTCACCTCCACCGATATTAGTGTTAGCTGACTCTACTACAAATACCGCTACTCGACTTTCGAACTTGTGTGTCGGCATACATTCTGTCCTGATGCCTCTCCAAAGGCTTTTTTCTGACAAACGAAAGAGTGTGCCTAGGAATTATTGGTAGAGCACAACTGCAGAAACCAAATAGGTTTCTTAATAAAGCCCTCACTCACCAACCTGGTTGGTGACATGCTTCATCATTGGGCCCCACCAGGAGAGGCCGAGTGCCACCCCGGTGTGCTTCGACACCAGAATTACTGCGGAGCTGGTTGTGGGTGTGGTGGGTAGTGGAAGTGATTGCTAAAAATGTCTGGTCTGTGTCAAAAAATAAACTTTATTAGAAGCCAAACCGACATGTATAAAAACAAAGTGTGGGACGTAAGAGCTGAATAAAATGTTCAGCCAGGTCCCTTATGATACGGTCAACATGTTTCTGCCTATGTGTTAATTATAAACTGGCATTTGTCAGGACCAAAAAGGGGGGGGGGCGTGAGAACCTCGGCGGTATGAGCGCGCTAAGGCCCACTCTGACCTGAGGCTATAAGTGTGAAAAGAATATAAAAATTATTTATATATCAAAAAACAAAAATTACTATTAGGCGACTCCCGCAGTGGAGAGAACCCGAGTTTATTATGGGGTGTAGTCAGGATCTACACCATGGGTCTCGGGAGGGGAGTGGAAGCTACAATGGCACACCGCCCGCTCAGCTAGACACCCACTTGGCACCTATGAGATCCCTCAGTAACCGGACCCCGATGTAGCTTCCACCCCCCTCCCGAGACCCATGTGTAGATCCTGACTACACCCCATAATAAACTCGGTTCCTCTCCACTGCGGGAGTCACCTAATAATAATTTTTTTTTTTTGATATATAAATAATTTTTATATTCTTTTCACACTTATAGCCTCAGGTCAGGGTGGGCCTTAGCGTGCCCATACCGCCGAGGTTCTCGTGCCCCCCCCC
This sequence comes from Triturus cristatus, assembly GCF_964204655.1. Classification (NCBI taxonomy): domain Eukaryota; kingdom Metazoa; phylum Chordata; class Amphibia; order Caudata; family Salamandridae; genus Triturus; species Triturus cristatus. The sequence goes on along the minus strand of NC_140590.1, from coordinate 1,173,829,563 downwards.
TTTTTGGTCCTGACGAATGCCAGTTTATAATTAACACATAGGCAGAAACATGTTGACCGTATCATAAGGGACCTGGCTGAACATTTTATTCAGCTCTTACGTCCCACACTTTGTTTTTATACATGTCTGTTTGGCTTCTAATAAAGTTTATTTTTTGACACAAACCAGACATTTTTAACAATCACTTCCACTACCCACCACACACACAACCAGCTCCGCAGTAATTCTGGCGTCGAAGCACACCGGGGTGGCACTCGGCCTCTCCCGGTGGGGCCCAATGATGAAGCATGTCACCAACCAGGTTAGTGAGTGAGGGCTTTATAAAGAAACCTATTTGGTTTCTGCAGTTGTGCTCTACCAATAATTCCTCGGCACACTCTTTCGTTGTTTTGATTATGATGACTTTGGGGGACTAAGAGTGGCCCATTTTGTTGTGTTTTCCCTCACTCTCTTGTTGTTTTCAGCAGCTTTTTTCTGACCACTTCAAAGCCAATTATATCAAAGAATTGACACGTTTCCAAATCTGCATCTCCTTGTGGATCATACCATCTCTGATATCTGCTGAATTAAGCGCTAATTAGAATAAAGGGACAAGGTGCATAGAAATTAAATGAAATACCAGCATTTGTAAAGCGCACAGTTACCTCCGGAGAGGTGTCCCGGCGCTGGGGGCCGTTGGGAAGATTAAGTGAGCTATTACCCAGAGTCACAAGGTGCTGGGCTAACCTGCCGCCGGCGATCGAACCATGAGCCCCCGTGTTCCGGAGTCAGCCTCCCTGGCTGCTGCATCACACCTCTTCCCAGACAGAATAGGAGAAGAAGTTGTGGGAAGAGTCAGAACAGAAATTGCTCTTAGTCCAACACCCACATTGCACATTATGAGTACATATAACCTTTATAAGGCTCTGCAACCTCCTCATTCGCATCGGCTATTTTGCATTTTTTCAATTTTTGCAATACTTTTGTATGAGTGAAGAGTCGGAAAGATTGGCCGTGCACTCCACCGGTGGTAGACGTAACTCCATTGGGCACTTAGGGCAGATTTACAAGCCCCTAGCGCTGCCAGTACATCACTTTTTGTGACTCACTGGTAGCACATTACACTGCCCCATATTTACAAGGACAGGAAAAGCCACCCTGCGTGGCTTTTCCTGTCCTTCTAAATATGGCCCCTTCACACACAGCACTCTGTGTGAAAGGGGCGGTCCATGGGTAATGCTGTTGGTGTTCCCACGCAGCACCCATGGAACCAGACACATTTCCAGATTGACGAAGAATCGTAAATCTGGAAATGCGTCAGTATGCTACGCCACCCTAGGGGTGGCGTAGCGGGAAGCAACGAGCAGAAATGTTTTAATTTCTCCTCGTTTTTTTCCTCTTTCAATGCGTGCTGCATTCTACAGCACGCATTGGAAGAGGAAAATTCCTGTAGTGATTGTTTTTATGCAGGAAGGTGTGCCTTCCTGCACAAAACTATCTCTCCATTACGCAAGCATCCCTGCACCATGGTGCAAGGGCACCTGCGCATGGCAGCTGTTTGTGCGCCAGCGCAGGGAAGAGCACAGGAATGTGACATATTATTGTAAATAAGTCGCATTCCTGTGCTCTGAAAGTGCCGCAGCGTGGCGCAGCCAAAGTCCTTGCGGTGCCACGCTGCTGAACCTTCTTGTAAATCTGCCCCTTGGTATTCCTCTAAAGGTTCTTTCTTCCTGATACCTGAAGAGGCCTTGAAACCTCATCTGCCACTGAAGTGAAATGTAAAGAGTCCCCTCAAGAACATAAAGCCAGGCTCCCTGATGTCACCTGAATCACCCAAGGAATCCCCTCTGGTCAGTGTTTCACTAACACAGCCAGATCTGTGTCATTCTCAGACATCCCAACACCTCTTCTCTGCAGTCCTGATAAACCTCTAAAAGAAACTCTAAAGGCCCGAAAAATATCCAAGATAATAAACACTCTTCCCAAACCTACGACCAGAGCTGGCCGTTGCTAAGAGAGCGCCCTGGACGAAACCACATTTGGCGTCCCCTCCAAACGTTTCCTTTGACCAAAGTCATCATAGGGAGACCCTATGGAGGTCTGTGCCCTGTGCGTGGGCCTAGCAGGCACATGCCAACGGTCGGCCCTGCGTTCGGCCAGTGCTTTACGTCGCTGAAAATGGCGAGGGGCGTCTCTGAAAGTGGGGGGGGGTCTAAGAGGCATAACTAAGAGTCACATATAACAAACAGCCTCTGTGACTGAGGGTGTGTCCTAATACACGTAGCCTAGAATCACTCCTGATAACTCCTAGCCCAGTTGGTGCAGTTTCACAGCCCTACTGTGACAATAAAAGCATCCAAAGCGAGGCCGCTCAGCACAGTCCAGAGCTTTTAGTTTTAGTTTTTAAAATACAGTTAAGGCCGGAGCTCGTGTTGGCAGAACCCCCCTCTCAACATGGAACACTCCAGGGCACAGATGCACATTTCAGCATCCATATGCTGAGCACCCTAGCTAAGCTTTGCCAGGGGCGGCTGGTGGAATTTGAAACTGGTGAGGCGTATGCAAAACGAATCAACATATGCGAGCGCAGCGAGTGAGGCAGACGGCAGAAGGTGGGGTCTGGGGGGGGTTCTCCCCCCGTGAAGACATTTTTAAAAAATTGGCATCTTTTTGGTGCGATTTTCAGCACAATTTCTGTGATAAATGAACTAAAAATTCAGTTCTTCTAGGCATTCATAAAAGAGAACCCATACATTATTTCAGAGAATTTCTGGGTTGCCAAGCAAGTCTTACTTTTGAAGAGGGCTAGGGTACTAAGCAAGACTGCAATGGTTCTACCCTTTCCAATAGAAACCACTAGTTAGCGATATGAAAAAGTTCACTGGACAAACCTGGGGTCTAGGGAGAGTCCCTCTCCTGAGAAAGAAATTTAAAAATATTGGCAAATGGTGCATTTTAAAGCAAATGAATGCAGCGATAAAGCAAGGCTTATTAAGGAGTTTGAACATATAGTCTTGAAATAAACACATTAAAAACTGCCCCGTATCTTCTTGCATTCATTTGTTCAACAGTTACTGTAATATGTAAATTGTTCTGCATGACAACTTTAGCCCTTTAAAATGTATGCTTGCCCAGTGTCTTGCACTGCATGCAGCATTAAGTTTGGAAAAATATGCTCTAACTAGACTTCGGGAAGCACCCACAGCTGCCCCAATATCACCAAACACCCGCAGGCAAGTAATGTCAGTTCCCTTTCAAACTATCCACAGCCACCACATATGACCCTTGTATATGTTAATCCAACGAACAGCCTCGCATCGCACCAGAGTACAGGACTGGAAAAAACTGTCAGTCTCTTGAGCGCGACTGAAAACTCGAAAGCGATCACATAAGTCCACACAGTTACACACTGGTTCTTCTCGCCATCAGAGTTCCATTTCGATAAACACACATATTGGTTTCACAGATGGGTAAATTCATATTTTCGGACAACTAAGTACATCCTGACAGACACTGTAGATTATTCATCACAGGTACTCGAGTTCATCAGTAGACACACTATGCAGTCATCACCGGCACATTCATCATCAGAGGCCAACCAGTTCATACTCACACAGACACACAACTGCAATGGTTGCGGCAGGCAAACATAACATCTAATTAAAAGGCCGTGGAGATAAGTAACCAATCATCCACAACAAGGTAAAACACAAAACCACTCAAGGAGACAAACAGCCATTGATAAAGTGCTCGTGCTCAGTCATCGGTCGGCTCTAAAGTGCTAGCGTTCACAATAAATGGATTGGTTGCGGCTGGCCAACATAACATCTAATTAAAAGGCTGTAGAGAGATGCAACAAATCATCCACAACAAGTTAAAACACAAGACTGCTCTAGGAGATAAACAGCCTTTGATAAAGTACTCGTGCTAAGTCATCGGTCGGCTCTAAAGTGCTAGCGTTCACAATGAATGCATTGGTTGCGGCTGGCCAACATAACATCTAGTTAAAAGGCTGTAGAGAGACGCAACAAATCATCCACAACAAGTTAAAACACAAGACCGCTCTAGGAGATAAACCGCCTTTGATAAAGTGCTTGTGCTTACGTGGATAGGCTGCCGCCACGGAATGAGGCACGAAGGTGCGTGCAGTGCAGCGTGAAATCCGACAGTCCTAATAACACATGGTAGAGCCACGCCAGGCGAGTTGCCCTTGGCCCCATTTACCAAAGGCTGCGGGCTGCCCTGTTTTTGTGTGCATGGCTGAAACATCTGGCAAAGCTGAGGGATTGCGGGTGCCTCGATACACCACAGCACATTGGACAAGCTCTTATGGAGGCCATCTGCATCAAATAATGGCTACCTTTGGATAAAGTGCCAAAACTGTAAGTGGGGTGCTTCAGAGCACTATTTGTAAGACTGGGCGTTTATATACAGTGCATACCAGAAACAGAAAAGCTTTAAGATAATATGTTACTTCTGTCTAAACCAATTTCAAAAAGATGAAGGCTGTGTAATCCTTGCGAGGATTAGAACCTGGGAAATGCTGGTTATGTACACAAGAGCAAGTGTGTTCAACTCACTGAGCTATCACACCAGCTGACGACGCTGTGAATAAGGAACTCGTGTAAAATGGAATACACAATAATAATGTAAACTCAAGATGCATGTACAGAGTGATCTGTCAGTTGCAGAATGAGGAATGTGTTGAATGTTGTAAGTGGAAAGTATATGTTTATTCAGAATATTGTTTCAAAGTGCCTAGCTTTAGGCAGGTGTGGCCTGCCTGACCTATACACTACCTGCTCTCCATGCAGCAATCTACTGTGGTCTCGGTTTTACCAGTGGTTCCCCCTCTATCGACTCTTCCCTGAGTCTGCCTCGGGCCTTCTTCCATGGATTCAGTGCAGTAGATGTTTTCTGGTGACTACATTAATATCAATGTCTCTGGACCATGCCGGCCTGGAATCTAGTCCCGGCTGCCTCACTTTACACAGTAATGTGTCATCCTGTGCAGATTACGTTATCATTCTGAGCCTGGATTCTCTCATCTGTCAAAATCGTAGCACTTGGAACTGGCTGGAGGCCAGCACTAGGCGCTTCTTATGCTCAACTTGCAGGTGCCCAGAGGTGATTCTGATCGCAGTGTTGTGATACACATGTCTCCGTTTCTCTCACATCAGTGATGGACACATATTAACTGTGTCTACAATCACATTTATTTATGGGTTCTATAAAGCGCCAAGCAGCAAGCTGAGATGTGCAGCGGCTCGGTGAAGGCCGGGTGTGAGGCCAACCGTGTCATTAGAACTATACATGAATTTACTCGAAAGCTAGGCTTTCAGGCAGCTTCTGCAAGCTGGAATTGTCGGGAGAAGTGTACAGGATAAAATCGTCAGCATAGAGCCCTCCCCCCACCCCCCCACCCCACCCCAATGATGGGACTACCAATGAACCACCAGCACATGGCATGTAGAGGAGCAAGATCACCAAATGTTAGGTTGTGTGCTCAGAGGCCAGACTCAGCCCTGGCTACCACAGCAGACCACCACGCGCTTCCAGTGACAAGGCCAGCAATCATGACAGCCAACTCCACAAGTGCCTTAGACGGAGGCCGAGGTGTGTTGTTATGGGAAAGCTCAAGATGTGTGTTGGTACACATACATTGCATTGATGGAAAGCACAATTCGTTAAATGTTCTGCTTACCGTATGTTTAATAAACTGGCCGTAAATATGATAAAACACATAGCCATCGCCAAGGTAATTTAGCAGGAATCGCTCGACTGCTGACAGTTCCTGATCGTTCGCGGCTCCTTTTTACAAGTCCCTGGCCTGCTTACGGGCTTGGTACGGCTCGGGTCCACGCAGCAGAAGACCACGATTGAATCTGTGCACGTGAAGGACGAGTCTCAGTACCAAGGGCTGGGTAGCTGTGGGGTTCCTCGAAAAGCCCTCGGAGGCAGCGGCGTAGCTCGAAATGAGAAAGCCTCTCCCGCAAAATAGAGAAAGGGGCCCAGAGTCTCCTGTATGTAAGAAATTTGCCTTCGGCTGAATAGAGGGTCCCTTAAGGTTTGGGGTCCACCTGCACTATGCACCTGCTCTGTGGCCCAGGGCACCATCACATAGTATGGAATGTTCACCCTAAGTCACTAGGCCTATAGTCTTTATACATGTGATCTCACAGCATAGTGCCTGAACTCCTATGATAATGTACCTGGAAGTATAGTGCCTAGTCCTCACATGATGCCCTTTTAGCACATTGCCTGCAGTCGGTGGGAGTGTCGCGCGGGGGTGGGGGCCGGGGGGAGGGGGAGTGTTAAAATAAATAAAAAAAATCCTACCTGAGGTCCTGACTCCTGAGCAGGTCCGCGCCGCCTCGGGTCCGTTGGCACCTACAGCCCCTCTCAGCCAATCCTGGCGCTGCTTTCAGTGCCAGGATTGGCTTAGGGCACGGTTACTGCTCGCCAACCTGCCCATTAGGAGACCGAGGTTTGAGCCTTTTCTCAACCCTCGCTCTCCTAATGGGCATGCGTCAGCCAGAGCAGACACTAATGCGCATGTTGCAGCGCGGAATGTAAAATCCCTCCCTCCGTCACAGATCAATTGATTTTCTCAATCACACTCAATCAACACATTCGCTGGTGGGGCCCATAATACCAACATTCACTCATCAACGATCCGTACTACTCGGGAGGTGATTGGTTTTACCACATTGACATGGAAGGAAATACCTCTACTCAACCTTCTTTAACTCACTAGACACTTCTCTTCACCTTTGGTATTCCTCCCATAAATGGCCTATGGATCAGTTAGTTGTGGGCTTGGTGACTTCTATCACCATTCAATTATCTTCAATCAGTACATTTTCAATGAATAAACAACCCGACACATTTAGTAAATCAATCAATAGATCTTTATCTAATTAATTCAATTCAATTCTCTGTTATTCAAGTCGCAAATCATCATATTTACCTATTCTGGCTAATTGTCGTTCTCTAAGTCAAAGTATGGCCATCGGTTCAGTCTGTCAGAGTTTCAGGGAAACAGCTGTCCTGCACTGTCACCGTCCTCTCCGTCAGCGTAACGTCAAGAAATGGGAAAACGACCTCCCCACCTCACTATTCTACCATATTTTATAGTAAAATCACATTCCAAAAGTATCGAATATTATTTTTGAAAGTCTCTAATTGGTCAGTCAAATTTGTTCAACTGGTTCCCAAACGGGAAAAGTCTATTTATATGTAATATTTTAATTTGTCGGTCCGATGTATCTTTTCATTGTTCTTTCAGGGGAGCTGGCTTGTAGACCAGAACGTCCTTGGTGGGTACAGATAGGTTAGGGTCACGAAGAGGCCACTGTTGCTGAAGTTAGCGCAGGCGCACTTCTCCATGGACCAGAAATGATGTCATTTCCAATGTCAGCTACAGGAGGCAGCCATTTTGTGGCAGGCCCAAATGGTCAACTTAAGTAAAAGAAACACAAAACATAATTAATACATCGAAATGATTAACAAAATGTTATTCCCTCACTAATTCCCATATGTGTGTGCATTTATCTAGCAGGAGCAACACTTAAGGCAGTTTTATACTCACTTAATAAAGCACGAATCATGAATACATCACAAAAGCAATGTTTATAACATTAGTATGCGTACGTACTTAGTTCACATATTATTTTAGCCATGCAAATGCGTTACCACGTGTATTTCATCTGTTAATACGGTTGATTAGTTATACCACACCAAACTATTAATGAAATTATAATTAATCGATTATTCATCTTAATATAAACATGCAAAAATGAAGAGGGTAGACTAAAAAAAAAAAACTTTACCCGCTCCAGCAATCCCCCCTTTGGTGATTTTATCACCATAAAACTCACAAATTTTGTTCTTTCATTACGGAATTTTAAAATGTTTTCTTGCTCAATTCATAGTTCAGTTTCACCTTCATCTTCTCTTTTTACTGATTCATATATGTTCTCCTTCCACTCCTCCAATTCTATCTCCTCAAATTCTCTTTCTTGTTTCTTGTCTTTTCCTTTTAGTTTTTCTCTTTTTAGTTTCTTTTTGTTTTTATTATGTCTATAACACATACATCCTAATCTAATTACTAATATTATGAAAATCACACATGTTAGTGGAAACAATATCCTACCTATAAAAGTACTACCTATTTCGACTAAGAAATTCTTAATAGCAGCTATCTTGGTTCCAATCTTTTACAAAACACTTTCAACCTCCAGTGGTACTATTTCGTCATGCAATTCTGTAATATTTTTAATATAAATTTTCAGATCTTTACTTTCATCAGGAATGTAAGTGAAACAATGTTGGACTTTCAGTATTCCACAGACTCCACCCTCTTTTGCCAATAAGATATCAAGGGCAAGTCGATTTTCCATTACCATAGCACGCATGGCAACCATTTCAGTATTTACCAATAAGAATCCTCCAGCGGTGCTTGTTGACAAGCGATCCACTACTGTTGATAGTTTTCGAATGTTATTTGCATTCAAAGATATTCCCACTGCTGATATCAATGCTCCAAAAATATCACCTACAATTTCTGCCCAAGACTCTCTTTTACTACGTACTAAATGATTACTAAGTACACTATCTTCTACTCTATCCATATGAAAGATTTTCGGAAAGACCAGGCCAACATAACATGTGCCATACCAATGGTCTGGCAAACGATAATATGCCCTGTTCCCACAAATAAAATACAATCCAGGGAAGACTGGATCATTTCCACCTTTAAATCCCCATCCACCCATGATTCGGTATGTATCATGGCACTCACTGTTACCTACAAAATAATTATCATACGCAGTCTGATTCCTTCTAATGCATAATTTCCCTTTCTGAGGCCTATCTAAAGCCATAGTTGGACTAGCTTCACCTCTCAAATGCTTTTCCTTTTCTATATCCCAGACTGTTTTATCCATCTTTCCTTCTGAGGCCTTTCTTTGCATTTTCTGTCTCCTTTCTTCAACCATGTCTAAAAATGTATTTTCTTCTTTCTTCAAACTGCAAGTTAAATTGTTTCTAAAAATGTCTTCTAATATAAGTTTGTTAGTTTCTAAGAAAAATTCACCTAGTACCCTAGCAGGTTTCACTTTGTTTAGTTTGTGGCACTTGTCCAAAAATGTTATCTACATCTGAAAAATAATACTTTAATTTACCTGTCTGATAAAATAAACTAGCTATTACACTACATGATATTCCATACGTTGCTGGAAGGTGATGATAAGTCACCCTTCTGAAACAGAGGCAGGTAACTGCATGCATACGTAGCAGTCCCTTACATCCATTGTCTTTACATATTCATACAATAACTTTGAAAACACATTGTTAGAAAAATCAGTTATAGACCTATCTTTATGTAAATGATCATTGCTTATTCTAGTTGGAACTACTTTGAGGAACTACCTTTTGAATTTTCCCTATATTAGTTGTATTTTCTGTATGTCCTTCTAATGTATCTATAGTTACCTTGAAAGAGATCAGAAGAGCAAGTTTGCTCCATAGAAGCATTAATAATCCTGTACAACAACAACACATTTTGCACCATCTTTTCATAAAAGTACATCTACCTTTGTTACCATCTATGTTAGCCATCTTGTTAAAATGGACCGTGTCTTTTGACTTAGCCTCTTCTACTTCACAACTAGTTTCTACCTTAAGGCACTAAGGGCCTCATGTAGGTAGCCAAATACCGGTCGGTAAACGGCCGAAATTCGGTAAAAAACCCGTTACCGACCGGTATTTAGATAGTTGAGATGTAGGAGGCCAAAAACACATATTCTGTAAATATGAATCGGTAAATACCGATTCATATTTACCGAATTCAAAAATACCGGTTCAAATTTACCGAATACATATTTTCCGAATCGGTAAATATGAAGTGGTAAATATGAAGTGGTAATACGGAAAAATGATATGTATGTAAATTCGGTAATTAAGAAATCCTTCAAAATCGGTAAATAAGAGTCGGTAATTAACACTGATAGAAAGCAGGTGGTAATTTTCAACAGTGCATTTAAGCAATCCCAAAATGCAACAGCATGGACAACATGGCCGCTCTGTATGTCATTGCAAGGCGGCTACGTCTACAGGCTGCAGGACTGAGGATATGGAGACGGGAGGAACGCATCTACAGACAGCGCATCACACTCTTCCAACTGACTGACGCAGAGATACATGAAAGGTACAGGCTACACCCCCAAACCATCATGGACCTGATAAGGGACCTGCACCCACTCCTGGACCAGCCAACAAGAAGGGCCCATGCCATACCACCACATGTGCAGGTGCTCTGCAGCCTACACCTACTTGCATCTGGCAGTTACCAGGGGGTGATAGCTGCGGTGGGCGGTGTATCCCAGAGTTGCCTGTCCCGTTTCTTCAGGAAGTTCCTGGATGCCATGATGCAGAGAATGCACCACTACATCAGCTTTCCAAACACACAGGCTGAACTGCAGAAAACTAAAACTGACTTTTATCACATGGCACAGTTCCCCCATGTCATTGGCTGTATAGATGGCACACACATCCCAATCTGCCCACCAGCTGCCACTGAGCACATCTACAGAAACAGAAAGTCCACCCACTCCATCAATGTGCAGGTAATCTGCGATGCAGGGAACATCATCACTGATATCGTTGCCAAATTCCCTGGGAGCACCCATGACTCCTACATCTTCCAGAACAGTGGGATCTACACACGACTGCTTGCGGGAGAATTTGGAGAAGGATACCTGCTAGGTAAGTAACAGTGACGCTACATAGTACTCAGTGCAAATCATAGTGTATTGAGGCATGTGACTCTCCCTTTTAATCACCTAGGGGACAGTGCATATGCCGTGCGGTCATTCATCCTCACTCCCTACCTACACCCATCAACCCAGAGTGAGAGACGATATAATGTGGCACACAAATCTACTCGCAATGTGGTGGAGCGCACGTTTGGACTACTGAAGAGCAGGTTTCGCTGCCTCCATAAGAGTGGAGGTGCACGCCAGTACACACCCATCCTCTGCTGCAAGATTATTGCCACTTGTGCAATGCTGCACAACCTTGCCACAAAGAGAGGCACAGAGGTCGAAATTACATATATTGAGGACAATGATGATGAGTCTGCACATGCAGAGGCCAACGCAGCAGGAGTATAAACAGCAACAGATGGAAGAGTGAGACGGGCAGAGATCACATCCAACTATTTCTGAATGAGTAAGGGGACACAGCCTGTAGTTGGATGCCATAACGTAGTTTAATCAGGCAGCACTACGCCACAACACAAAGGAAATTGTATTGCAACAACAATGAAAAATACAATTTTGTGAGTTAAGGGTTACTTCACCCAAATGTGTCATTGTTTCGCATGGCGCATTAATGTTTGCGCCCACGCGCAGCAGTGCGGGATGGAATTGAGGGGGCGTCCTCACTGGCTGGGGTACAAGTGGCACCACGTTGACGCCTGTTGCTCCGACGAGTGTCTGGGACAGGGGGGGTTATGCTGCTCCTGCTAGTCGTGTCTTCTGTGTCGCCAGCATCCAAAGCGCCAGCTGCTGCAGACTGGCTGGTGAGCAGCACTTCTAGTGCACTTGTGACCCTAACCATCCCCCTGGACACATCTGTGCTGCAGTGTGCAAGGCCCTCCTGCATCGCCACAGAGCGCCTGCAGATCAGCGATGTGGCAGTCGCCAGCCGGTTCACTGCCCTCGAGGTCTGATCCTTCCTCTGATGTCCCCTGCGCCGTGTGGCCCTGTCCTCATCGAACTTTGAGCACAGCAGCATGATGGATTGGGACATGTCCCGCATGCCCGCTGCCATATCAGCAATGCCCCCTGCCATGGTGGTGATGCCCTTTTCAATGTTTCCAAAGGTGTTGTGGAGGCCACGCATATGTCGCTGTACGGACACCATTGCCCTTGCCTGGACGCGTTGTATTTTCACCATGGTGCCCTCAAGACCTGAGAACACTCCATGGCCCTGCCCAAGGGGAGGTGGACTCTGCGGCCGAGCCCTGCGGCGCCGTCTGCCAACTGTGTGTTCTCCCTCAGACTCGGAAGGCACACTGGCATGGGTTACATCCTGGGGTACAGTGGACGTTTCCGGGCCCCTCGACTCCTCGGATGATGAGTCGGTCACATCCAACCTGGCTGCAGGACGCCTCCTCAACCTGTGCAATGCAGGAGGTGAAGATGGTGGTGAAACCTGCAGGACTGGGGATGCTGGCAGGAGCGGCGATGCTGGCTGGGGTGGTGTAAGTGCCTGTGGTGCCGTTCCCTGGGCGGAACTGGTGGTGGCCTTCTCTGTGCTGGGTGTGTGGTGTGCCCTCTCTCCCTTCTCATGGCCAGTTCTGTGCGCAGTAGTGCCTGTGGACAGAAAAGCAACAGCAGCTAAGTGTACCTGAAGCTTTGTCTTGATGACATGACAATACAATTTCTAGACAGTATCTCAATGTCCTCGTATCATGTTTGGCCTTTCAGGGACTACATCTCCCATGATGCATTGCAGGCATGCACTAATACCTGTACTGGAGTGGGATTCTCATGGCACATTTTGGGAGTTGGGATAGGGGTAGGGGGGGGCACATTGCTGTGCAAGCGTCTTACCTTGTTTGGAGGTGCCTCTGGCGGAGCTGTCAGCGTCCCCAATCCCCACGATGCTTTCTGGCTCTATCGTTGTCTCCACTAGCTCCTCCAGTTCTGTCAGGGCTGGTGCTCTGTTGCGTCCACCTCCTGTCTGGCTGGCCTCTTTTTTTAAATCTGCCACCTTCCTCTTTGTGATGATGCGGATGTCATACCACAGCTTCTTCAGGACATCGATGTCCCGGGGGGTCACTCCCATGGCATTCACCTGTGCCTGGATTCCAAGCCAGATCTTTCTTTTTTCTGACTCAGGCACTTGCTGTGACAGTTTCCCAAATAGTTTCTGGTGCTGCTTCACGACCTCCTCCACCAGAACTTGCAGCTCCTTTGGGCTGAATTTGAGCTTTCGCTTCCTCTCCCCTCCTTCCCTCTCTGTGTCCTGGCTGGCCATTCTTGCAGTCTCCAGGTCTGAATCTGGCAGTTGCTCTCTTCCTCTCCTCAGCACTCCCAGCCTCTCCAGAGTCTGCTAATTGTGTGCACCTGCCTGGGTGTGGCCACTCCCTGGTTGGGTGGGGTTGAGGTTGCACAGGATTGGCTGCTTGAAGTCATGTGTTTTTGAACTGCCGATTCGGTATTTACCGAATCGGTATTTACCGAATCGGAATATACCACTTCGGTATTTACCGATTCGGAAAATACCGCTTCGGTATTTACCGATTCGGAAAATACCGCTTCGGTATTTACCGATTCGGTAAATTCCGATTCATGTTTACCGAATTTTACCGATTCGGTAATGTTTACCGATTGTTGACCTACATATAACTTACCGATTCTTAAATACCGATTCGGTAAAATTCGGTATTTAAGAATCGGTAAAAATAATTTACCTACATATGGCCCCCTGCCCCTACTTGGTTCTACCAGTTTCTATCTTCTGTTTAATCTCTTTTATTTCTTCATCAACAGCTTTCTCGATCTTATTCAGTTTGACATCTCATCATTTTTCACTTTCTTCTTGTCATCGAAATACAGAATTTCCTGAATTTCCGTTTCTTCTTCTCCGATGTCGGACAAGATAACTCTCAGGATTCCTGTTTCTTCTTCTTCTTCAACCACTTTCAGTAAAGTCTCATCTGGATTTCCTTGACTATCTACCTCTTCACTTTCAGGCAGCGCCACGTACGTCCATTCTGGCGACTTATACTTCTGGTTAGGTTCCCTTGTCCTTCTGCTTTCTTCAGACACTCTTATCTCTTCCTTTTTTGATTTCTCTTGACTTGACACTTCATTCACTTGTTCAGCTCTTGGTGAATTCACTCGTGTCAATCGATATCTCAATCTCTTTATTTTATTTGGCCAAACGTCGTCTTTAGCAATCCTTTTCGATTTACCTCCTTTGTTGTTTTTCGCATTTAACCAAGTTCTCTTTCTCAGAACTCGACCTTCTGGTATCTCATTTTCGCTTACTTCAGACTCTGTCTCAACTTGTTTTTTCTTTTCAACAGTTTCTTTTTTCACCACTTGTTGTGTTTTCCCTCCTTCTGTCCCTCCTCGGGTCTCCGGCACGCAATCTTCCTGCTGACTACTTGTCCCTTCACCTAGCTGGATGTTGGTGTTCCCTACACCTCCTCGGGGGTCTTCCGCAGAAATCTGTCCCTCTCTCTCTGTACCTGTCCCTTGTTCACTTACAATTGTTATTTCAGGTGGAATTTCTCTCAATCTTTCATCTGGTACTTCATCTACACGAGTCTCTTCTATTGGTTTCTCTTTATCTTTTCTTTTCTTCTTTTTGTGTTCCTTGTTAGAACTTTGTGTCTCTTGCTCGTTTCCAGAGTCTGAACTTGTATCAGAGATCTGTAACCTTCTTCTCAGGGAGATGCTTCGAGGGACTAAAGTCAGTCTCGGCTCTGTCCCTTTCAAGGTTTTCTTCTGTTTTTGACTCTTCGTCATCTGACTCTGTACTTGATTCTGTGTCATCAAAGTATTCTTTATCAGTGCTGTCCACTGGATTTGGAATTCTCAATGTATGACTTGCATGGATCCAGTTTTTCAGTCCAGCACACTTCCCAGCTGTTGTTGTGGTCAAGATGACTTGTCTTGGCTTTCCCCACTTGGGAACCAAACAATTTATTCTTCTGTGGACCTTTATCCTCACCCAATTTCCTGGGCTCAGATCATGGGCTGGCTTCCTCTCAAGAGTGGTGGCATCCGCACCAACCTGATGAAACACAGAATGAACTGTGTCAGCCAGGCCTTTACAGTAATCCAAAACCATGTCATCAGTTATAGTCATCAACTTGTTGGCTGGTATAAACACGTGTCTCATGGCGCGTCCCATGATTATCTCATGTGGACTTAACCCTGTGGTTCTGTCTGGAGTTGATCTGATCGTCATGAGCACTAGAGGCAAGACATCGGGCCATTTCATACCTGTGGCCAAACACCTTTTCCCTATCCTGTTTTTGATAGTACCATTCATTTTTTCAACCACACCAGAAGCCTCTGGCCGTAGGCACAATGTAGTTTCTGTTGTACATTCAATGCTTCACAGATCAATTTTATAATCTCATTATGAAAACGTCCTCCTCTATCTGATTCAATTCTGTCACTGGGAACCCAAACCTAGGGATAAACTCTCTCAACAGTAGCTTGGCTACCGTCATCCCATCATTTCTTCTTGTTGGAAATGCTTCCACCCATCTGGAGAATAGGCAGACCATAACCAAGACATACCTCAATCTGTTACAGGGTGGCATCTCAATGAAATCCACTTGCATTCTGGTAAAAGGCCCTCCTTCTCGGCCTATTGTTCCTAGGCTCACCACTGTCTTTCTCCCAGGATTGTATTGCTGACATATCAAGCATCTTTGACAAAGACTTTCTGCTACAAGTCTGAACTTTGCATTGTACCATGTCTGCTTAAACGACCTGATCATGGCATCTCTCCCTATGTGTCCCTGGCCATGATACATCCGTGCCATGGTAGACATCATGCTATCAGGCATTACTGGCCTTCCATCTCGATAAACCCACATATGGTCCTTCTCTCTTGGTGCACATCCTGCTTTTACCCACTGTTTCATTTCCTCATCTCCTGCTTCATCTTGCAACTGTCTTACTTCTTCCCAAGTTCCCACAATGTTAGTAAACATTAAGGAGCAAGAAGACATTTCCTTTTCCTTTGCCCGATTGACTGAATTCTGATTCCGTGCGCAATATTGTGCCATGTCATTGGCATAGCGGTTGCCCGTAGTGATATAATCACTACCTTGACCATGAACAGCACATTTCACCACAGCCAATTGTCTAGGCAGCTGTATCGCCTCCAGCAATTTTCCAACCACTTCAGCATTCTTAATAGGAGTTCCACTTGAGGTTAGGAAACCTCTTTGCAGCCATAGTTGGCCGAAATCGTGGACAACTCCGAAGCCATACTGGCTGTCAGTTATCACAGTCACTCTCACATTTATCCCAATTTTGCACGCTTTAGTCAAAGCCACAAGTTCTGCTACTTGTGCTGATCTTATTCCTTTCAAATATGATGCTTCCAGTACTGTTGTGACTGTGCACACTGCATATGCCGCACTCAGTACTCCATCATCTGTT
Organism: Triturus cristatus; assembly: GCF_964204655.1. Taxonomy (NCBI): domain Eukaryota; kingdom Metazoa; phylum Chordata; class Amphibia; order Caudata; family Salamandridae; genus Triturus; species Triturus cristatus. Next base: position 1,173,813,382 of record NC_140590.1, on the reverse strand, counting down.
CTCAAACAAGACCCATCCACAAACATCACATAATCACTTTCTGGCAAAGGTAGGTCTTTTATATCTGGTCGTGGTTTTGTGCAAAAATCAAGTATATCCAAGCAATCATGATCAGCTTCGTCTCTTACTTCCACATTCTCCACGTCAGGCAACAATGTTGCAGGATTCACATTTACACATCTCGCAAGACTCACATTGGTTGCACCTAATATGACCTTTTCATACTTAGTCAGCCGACTGTGTGTCATATACTGAGTACGATTCCTTGTTAATAGAATCGCCACGTCATGAGGTACAAACACTTTCAATGGGTAACTGTAGGAGAGTAGGGTCTGCTATCCTATGGTCACCCCAAATTTTTGCTTTTTGCTTCACTGGTTTTTGACATATTGAGGCTGTGGGCCTGCCAATCAGACCCCCAGCCTGCTGTTCTCTCTACTAAATTAAAACTATGCACCCTAGGTGCATAACCAATTGGAAGTGGATCACCCTGTCAGCCCCTGTACCAGTGTACACTAGGTACCCAGGGCATTGGTGTACCCAAGGCCTGCCAGGGGCTGAAGCATGTATTATGCCACCCCAGGCTTGGCCTAACAATTTGACACAACTGGCTGATCACTCAGCTGGGGTAAGTTGGTGTAATCACCTCTTACTAAGGTGTAGTATACCTATACCTAACCTTAAATGGGACACCTGGTAACCTATAAGTCACTCCTATGGCAGGCCTTAACAATCCTGAAGGCAGAGTGCTTGGTTCCATGTGAGATGGTGCTCTGGCATGAGCTGAGCCTGTCTGCAGTGGTCGGAACAACTTCCTTCTACTGTTTCCAGATATCGTCATACCATATACTCTTAAGTGCATTATGAACCTCGCGGTTAAATGCTATCTTTGGTTTGGCTTTATCAAAACATGTCGAGTAAGGTGTCATACGAATTGGAATACTAACCCCTCGCCAATTCTGGCGACGGGGTTAGCATTCCACCCTTCTAGAGGGACACGACATGTACAGTACCTGAAACCCGGGTAAAATCAGACATAGCCTCAGCTCCACAAAATGGATGCTGCCACCACAGACACAAGTCTGCCCTCCTGCTGCTGGGAGTCCTTCCAGCTTGGGAGGTGTGGACAAAGGGTTTCCTGCCAGGGGAGGTGCGTGCACCACCCCAGACAGGATTTTGTGTATTGGTCAGGTAGGGCTTGAAAGAAACTAGACATGCCTGTGGCTCACAAGGAGCCTCGGTGCATATGCCAGTTCAAACCGGTCCTGGGGCACACCAGTCCCGGGCCTGGGGCGAGCTGGACAAAGGATTGGGGGTGTAACCACCCCCTTCCTGGTCCCACCCATAGGGAGGGACCTAGCAGGTAGTCCGGCCCCTAGAATCCGCTTAAAGGTAGGAGCTGTGTCCTAAGACTTCAGACATCCTGGAATCAACTTAACACTAAGAAGAAGACGGGAACTTCGACGCTCTGCTGCACAGAGGACTGAAGCCAATCTCCCCTGTGGTCAGGGAGTGACCACCTTGCTAACGCAAGCACCATCCAGCGAATCAACGTCTGCTTTGCCGCCGCCTCCCGCCGGAGCCCGAGCCCAGAGACTGACAAGACCTGGACCTCCAGACCTCTCACCGCCCGATCCACAGTCCCTGAAAAGAAGAGACCCGTGGAGGCACCGAGACACGTGGAGCCAGCCATCTTGGAACGACTACGACAAGCTGACAAGTGCAACAACCGAGGCTCCCTCCAAGTTGTGCTTTGGGATCTGAGAAGCCCAACACCCGAGCAGCATCTGCACCAAAGGTGAGCCCTCCAGCATCTCCACGATCTGCGTGGGGCCCTTCTGCATTTTGCCACTCGACGCGCCTAACCGGTTGCTGGCCCGCTGGCTAGTAGCCATCTTGGCAACGAACTTCAAGAAATACACTGCTGGTCTGGTTGCTCCAGACTGGCCCTTGCTCCCCTCCAAAGGAGCAGTCCTTCTGACCTTGCTGGTCAGAACCATCAGCTTATTTCATCTCCTACAACAATTGCTTTTGCCAAGGCTTGTTTGCTTTGATCAAGTCGCCGACACCGCCGACAGCGAGAGCCTGCGTGGGACAGCTCGTGAACCGACTCCTGGACGTCGTCGACCTCAGGGACCACGTGGCTGCAGAGACAAGCTACACCTTTCTTCCTGTTTGCACCCGACATTGCCTGGTACTCACCTGGTGCCACGCTGGTCACTGGCTAGTGACTGTGAACACTGTCCCCTCTGCTTACAGGTCTTCAACATCTCCGATCCACTCTGGGATCCACTGCATCTCTCCCGGACCGACCGCCTGCAGCATCTTTGTCTTCAAGCTCCACGGAACAGATAGAAGAAACCCGACGCACTTCGAGGCCTATGCACCCGCTTCCTGTGGGTGAGGTAAAGCTGGCACACCTGTGCCCAAGTGTAGTATTACATCTCTAGTGCCTGTGTTCCAAATCTTGAGTTCCTAGTCCATCCGGAAGATCCTCTTTGCAGTAACTTTGTACTTTTTACGCACCCATTGAAACCTATGGGAGCACGCGTGTGACTATTTGCTCTGCACACGCCACCCGTGGACCTCCTGGTCACTAACTGACGTTAGCTCCTTGTAGGCCCAGCGATTCTAGAGGCCCTAGGCCTTTTCCCTTTTCTGTTCGTGGTACTTATACCACTATTTTAGTATATGGTTCGAGTGGCCACCAGGGCCTATCCCTATAAAGTGCAACTTCTGTGTATTCTGTGATAATCTTGTTTGACGATTTGTGCTCCTGTGCTCATAAAGAGACTAGGGGTTACTTTGAGAAATAAATACATATATATTTTGAATATATATCTGTGTGGTGTCCTTTCATTGGTATAAAAGGGGGTTGCATTTGGTAAAACAGCTGGCTTAACACGTTTCACGAGTTTAGCCTCAAAGACTGCTTAGCCTACGCTACCACTAGGGCAGCTAGTCCGAAAAGGTTGACTTACAACCACACCATAAGGGTTGCTTGGCATGGTACAAGGTGATCACTTTAACTAGTGAGCATCATATACCAGGCCAACTTCTCACATTGGTGAGCAGCGGTTGGATTTGAGCTTGCTGTGTTTTACCATTGTAATCTCTTGGTTACCAATTGAAAGATCACATAGGTACCTATAGGTACATATAAAACAAGATTAGATATACATAAGTTCTACTGAACTTAGTTGTTGTAGAGCAAAGGGAGTAGCACACCCTGACTACAACTACTAGATAGGTTTAGTAGGTAAACCCAAGTGTAGGTAGATTGCAACACATCCACCCACACTTAAGAGCAATGGCCGGGGCAGAGGGGTCCACTGTACCCATCTCTGTTGAGAGTGACCCCCAGAGGGCACCATCCAGCTTTGCTACCCTTAACCAGAATGAGCTCAGGCATTTGGCAACTCTTAGAGGCCTTAAACAGCCCAAGAACCCTACCTCTGCTGAGCTCAGAGAACTCTTACAGAATGATGAGAATCAGAGAGAACTCAGGAAAGCTTCCCAGTTAGCCCCCTTAGGGTCAGGAACAGGAGGCCCCCCTTCTGAAGATGCCACAGAGGTACCCCCTTCCAATAGCCATCCCTTAGATGAGCACCATACTACAGAGGAGGAAAGTGATGGGGATACAGAAAGTGGTGAGGATGAAGGGAGAACTAGCCCAGTGCCAAGTGTTATACTTGGCCCAGCTAAACCAAGGCGATTGGGGATTGACAGTGGGTTTACCCCATTGGATCTCCCCAGTGGACTTAACAAAGGGCTTGGGAGGCAAAGGAATCGCTCAGGTGACTCCAATGCTTCTCATGGCTCTAGAGGCTCTCAAGGTCACTCCAGGAAAAGGATGACCACCCCTCAGAGGAGGGAACATGAGGCCAGAATGCAGGAAGCCCAGCTGAGGATCAGGAAGCAGGAGCTAGAAGTAGCCCTGATGGAAGAAAAACTGAACAAGGCTAGGCAACCTAGAGAGAGTGGGTCTATACCCACTGGTGGCAGCATTGTCCCTAAGGACAAAGATAGGGTCTTTGACAATAGGAACCTGTCTAAGGTTGTGCCCCCCTACAAAAGTGGGGATGACATCCACAAATGGATAACTGCTCTTGAGAGAGCCTGCAAAGTACAGCAGGTTCCTGAAGACCAGTGGGCAGCAATCCTCTGGCTCTCCTTTGAAGGAAGAGGCAGAGACAGACTCCTCACTGTTAGAGAAGAGGATGTCAGAAACTACAGAGTCCTGAAGAGTGTTCTGGTAGATGGGTTAGGCTTAACCACTGAACAGTACAGGTTAATGTTCAGAGACACCCAAAAGACACAGACTCAGGACTGGTCTGAATATGTTGAATGTGCCACTAAGGCTTTGGAGGGTTGGTTGCTGGGAAGTAAGGTATCTGATTTTACAGGATTGTATAATTTGATGATGAGAGAACAGATTTTAAATAACTGTCAAAACCAGCAACTGCATCAACACTTGGTTGACTCTGATCTGACCTCTCCCCAAGAATTGGGAAAGAAGGCAGACAAATGGGTCAGAACCAGGGTTAAGCAAAAGAACCAGAACCAGGGCCAAGGGGGTGATCAGAAGAAAACAGACCAAAAGGGTGGAGATCAGAAATCTAAAGACCAGAAGTCTTCAACAGGGCCCCAAACTACTACTAAGGAGGGTGGGTCCCAACAACAGTCCAAAAAGAAGAAAGAAGGTCAAAAGAAACCCTGGTGCAATCATTGCAAGAATACAACTCACTGGACTAGTGATTGCAAAAAGGGTGGAGCCCCCAACACTGTTGCCCCTAAGGCACCTGCTCCCAGTACTACTGTTAGCAGTGTTGGTCCCCAGACAAAGGGTGTAGTGGGAATCACTATGGGAACTGAAGGAGATTCTGACTTAGACAGAACCCTGACACAGGCAGTCTTGATCTGTGATGGGGACATTGATTTGTCCCTGACTGTGAGCCCCAGTAACCTGGGCAAGTACAGACAGACTCCTTTAATTAATGACAAAGTGGCTCAAGCCTACAGGGACACATGTGCCAGTGTCACTATGGTGACACCAGGCTTTGTGGACCCTGGACAGTACATACCAGGTGAGAACTACCTGGTGACCAATGCCAGCAATGCCACTACTTCACATAGTGTGGCAGTTGTTAACTTCTCATGGGGAGGGGTAACTGGCCTCAAAAGGGTTGTGGTTAGTGCAGACCTCCCAGTAGAATGTTTGTTGGGCAATGACCTAGAGAGTTCTCTATGGTCAGAAGTGGAGTACAGGACTCATGCAGAGATGTTAGGTATATCATCACATGTCCTTGCTGTGACCAGGTCACAGGCCAAAAAGTGCCTCACTGAACCTCAGGTCTTGGATCCTGGAACAATGGACCAAGCACCTACCAAGAAGAAGAACAGGAGGGTCAAGGCTGTGCCTTCCCCCCTGCCTCAGAGTGATGATCAGCCTTCCCAGGAAGCTGATCTAGAGGACCCTGAAGGAACTGTCCCTGAAGAGCTTGAACCTGATCAGGTTGAGTTTCTGGGGACAGGGGGACCTTCAAGGGCTGACTTGAGGCAGGCTCAGTTATCCTGTCCCTCTCTTGAACCCCTCAGACAGCTGGCTGCTGCTGAGGCTGCTGGGAATGCTCAAGGTACCCATAAAGTGTATTGGGATGAAGGGCTCCTTTATTCAGAGGCTAGAGACCCCAAGCCTGGTGCTACCAGGAGGTTGGTTATACCTCTGCAATTTAGGGGCTTCCTTCTTACCTTGGCCCATGACATTCCTTTAGCAGGACACTTAGGCCAGAACAAGACTTGGGACAGACTTGTCCCTCACTTTCACTGGCCTCACATGAATGAAGATACAAAGGAGTTTTGTCGCTCCTGTGTTACCTGCCAAGCCAGTGGCAAATCAGGTGGCACAACAAAGGCCCCCCTAATACCACTACCTGTGGTGGGGGTCCCCTTTGAAAGAGTGGGAATAGACATAGTGGGTCCCATGGATCCTCCCACTGCATCTGGGCACAGATTTATACTGGTGGTAGTGGATCATGCCACCAGGTATCCAGAGGCAATTCCCCTTAGGACCACTACAGCACCTGTTGTGGCCAGGGCCCTGCTGGGAGTATTCTCCAGAGTGGGGTTTCCTAAGGAGGTAGTATCTGACAGAGGTACCAACTTTATGTCAGGATACTTGACAGCTATGTGGAAGGAATGTGGTGTCAACTACAAGTTCACCACCCCTTATCACCCACAATGCAATGGGCTTGTTGAGAGATTCAACAAGACCCTAAAGGGTATGATCAAAGGATTACCTGAAAAGCTCAGGCGAAGATGGGACATCCTTCTACCCTGCCTTCTGTTTGCTTACAGAGAGGTCCCACAAAAAGGAGTTGGCTACAGCCCCTTTGAATTGTTGTTTGGGCACCCTGTGAGAGGCCCACTGTGTTTGGTGAAGGAAGGATGGGAGTTACCTCTCAAAAAGCCTAAGCTAGACATAGTGGACTATGTACTTGGTCTCCGCTCCAGGATGGCTGAGTATATGGAGAAGGCATCCAAAAACCTTGAGGCAAGCCAGGCCTTACAGAAAGCTTGGCATGACCAAAAGGCTGTCTTGGTTGAGTTTCAGCCAGGACAGAAGGTATGGGTGTTGGAGCCAGTGGCCCCAGCAGCACTCCAAGACAAATGGTCTGGACCCCATACAATCCTGGAAAAGAAGGGAGAGGTCACCTACTTGGTCGACCTAGGAACTCCCAGGAGTCCCCACAGGGTACTCCATGTTAACAGGCTTAAAGCATATGTTGACAGGGCAGACATGGGCTTGCTCATGGCTACAGATGAGGGACAGGAGGAAGAGAGTGACCCTCTCCCCGACCTGTTGTCTCAGAACCCTGAAGATGGCACAGTTGAAGGAGTGACCCTTGGAGGCAATCTCACTGCCCATCAGCAGACTGAATGTAGACAGGTTCTACAATCATTTTCACATATGTTTTCCTTGATACCTAGTCAAACTGACTGGTGTACCCATGTGGTGGACACTGGTGACAGTCTGCCTGTAAAGAACAAGCTTTACAGACAACCTGACCACGTCAGGGACTGTATAAAGGCTGAGGTACATAAAATGCTGGAATTAGGTGTCATTGAACCCTCAGAGAGCCCCTGGGCTAGCCCAGTGGTTCTGGTCCCCAAACCTCACACCAAAGATGGCAAGAGAGAGATGAGGTTCTGTGTGGATTACAGAGGACTCAATGCTGTCACCAGGACAGATGCACACCCTATTCCAAGGGCAGATGAGCTCATAGACAAACTAGCTTCTGCAAAGTTTTTGAGCACATTTGACTTAACAGCTGGCTATTGACAAATCAGATTAGCTGAGGAGTCTAAGGCCAAAACAGCATTCTCAACCCCAGGTGGGCACTACCAGTTTGTGGTGATGCCCTTTGGTCTGAAGAATGCACCTGCCACCTTCCAAAGGCTGGTGAACCAAGTCCTTACTGGGTTGGATGACTTTTGCGCAGCATATCTTGATGACATTGCTGTCTTTAGCTCCACCTGGGAGGATCACCTGATCCACCTGAAGAAGGCTCTTGAGGCTCTGCAAAGGGCAGGCCTCACTATCAAGGCTACAAAGTGCCAGATAGGGCAGAGTAAGGTTGTATATTTGGGCCACCTTGTAGGTGGAGGCCAAGTTCAACCACTGGAGAGTAAGATACAATCCATCAAGGACTGGTCCCCTCCAACCACCCAGACTCAAGTTCGAGCTTTCTTGGGCTTGACTGGGTACTACAGGAAGTTTGTTAAGAACTATGGGTCCATTGTGACTCCTCTTAATGATCTGACATCCAAGAAGATGCCCAAAAAGGTTCAGTGGACAGTAAGCTGTCAAAAGGCATTTGATGACCTGAAGGAGGCCATGTGCTCTGCACCTATCCTGAAAAGTCCTGACTACTCCAAAGAGTTTATTGTCCAAACAGATGCTTCTGAGTTGGGTGTGGGAGCTGTGCTGTCACAACTTAATGTAGATGGTCAAGACCAACCCATTGCTTTTATTAGCAGAAGGTTGACCCCCAGAGAGAAGAATTGGTCAGCTATTGAGAGGGAGGCCTTTGCTGTGGTGTGGGCCCTGAAGAAGCTGAGGCCATACTTGTTTGGCACTCACTTCAAGATTCAGACCGACCATAAGCCCCTCTTGTGGCTAAATCAGATGAAGGGTGAAAACCCCAAACTGCTTAGGTGGTCCATTTCCCTACAGGGGATGGACTTTACAGTGGAGCACCGGCCAGGTACTGACCATGGGAATGCAGATGGTCTCTCCAGGTACTTCCACTTAGGACATGAAGACGAGACTGGTCAAGGCTAGTTTAATGTCCCAGCGTTTGGGGGGGGGTTGTGTAGGAGAGTAGGGTCTGCTATCCTATGGTCACCCCAAATTTTTGCTTTTTGCTTCACTGGTTTTTGACATATTGAGGCTGTGGGCCTGCCAATCAGACCCCCAGCCTGCTGTTCTCTCTACTAAATTAAAACTATGCACCCTAGGTGCATAACCAATTGGAAGTGGATCACCCTGTCAGCCCCTGTACCAGTGTACACTAGGTACCCAGGGCATTGGTGTACCCAAGGCCTGCCAGGGGCTGAAGCATGTATTATGCCACCCCAGGCTTGGCCTAACAATTTGACACAACTGGCTGATCACTCAGCTGGGGTAAGTTGGTGTAATCACCTCTTACTAAGGTGTAGTATACCTATACCTAACCTTAAATGGGACACCTGGTAACCTATAAGTCACTCCTATGGCAGGCCTTAACAATCCTGAAGGCAGAGTGCTTGGTTCCATGTGAGATGGTGCTCTGGCATGAGCTGAGCCTGTCTGCAGTGGTCGGAACAACTTCCTTCTACTGTTTCCAGATATCGTCATACCATATACTCTTAAGTGCATTATGAACCTCGCGGTTAAATGCTATCTTTGGTTTGGCTTTATCAAAACATGTCGAGTAAGGTGTCATACGAATTGGAATACTAACCCCTCGCCAATTCTGGCGACGGGGTTAGCATTCCACCCTTCTAGAGGGACACGACATGTACAGTACCTGAAACCCGGGTAAAATCAGACATAGCCTCAGCTCCACAAAATGGATGCTGCCACCACAGACACAAGTCTGCCCTCCTGCTGCTGGGAGTCCTTCCAGCTTGGGAGGTGTGGACAAAGGGTTTCCTGCCAGGGGAGGTGCGTGCACCACCCCAGACAGGATTTTGTGTATTGGTCAGGTAGGGCTTGAAAGAAACCAGACATGCCTGTGCCTCACAAGGAGCCTCGGTGCATATGCCAGTTCAAACCGGTCCTGGGGCACACCAGTCCCGGGCCTGGGGCGAGCTGGACAAAGGATTGGGGGTGTAACCACCCCCCTTCCTGGTCCCACCCATAGGGAGGGACCTAGCAGGTAGTCCGGCCCCTAGAATCCGCTTAAAGGTAGGAGCTGTGTCCTAAGACTTCAGACATCCTGGAATCAACTTAACACTAAGAAGAAGACGGGAACTTCGACGCTCTGCTGCACAGAGGACTGAAGCCAATCTCCCCTGTGGTCAGGGAGTGACCACCTTGCTAACGCAAGCACCATCCAGCGAATCAACGTCTGCTTTGCCGCCGCCTCCCGCCGGAGCCCGAGCCCAGAGACTGACAAGACCTGGACCTCCAGACCTCTCACCGCCCGATCCACAGTCCCTGAAAAGAAGAGACCCGTGGAGGCACCGAGACACGTGGAGCCAGCCATCTTGGAAAGACTACGACAAGCTGACAAGTGCAACAACCGAGGCTCCCTCCAAGTTGTGCTTTGGGATCTGAGAAGCCCAACACCCGAGCAGCATCTGCACCAAAGGTGAGCCCTCCAGCATCTCCACGATCTGCGTGGGGCCCTTCTGCATTTTGCCACTCGACGCGCCTAACCGGTTGCTGGCCCGCTGGCTAGTAGCCATCTTGGCGACGAACTTCAAGAAATACACCGCTGGTCTGGTTGCTCCAGACTGGCCCTTGCTCCCCTCCAAAGGAGCAGTCCTTCTGACCTTGCTGGTCAGAACCATCAGCTTATTTAATCTCCTACAACAATTGCTTTTGCCAAGGCTTGTTTGCTTCGATCAAGTTGCTGACACCGCCGACAGCGAGAGCCTGCGTGGGACAGCTCGTGAACCGACTCCTGGACGTCGTCGACCTCCAGGGACCACGTGGCTGCAGAGACAAGCTACACCTTTCTTCCTGTTTGCACCCGACATTGCCTGGTACTCACCTGGTGCCACGCTGGTCACTGGCTAGTGACTGTGAACACTGTCCCCTCTGCTTACAGGTCAACATCTCCAATCCACTCTGGGATCCACTGCATCTCTCCCGGACCGACCGCCTGCAGCATCTTTGTCTTCAAGCTCCACGGAACAGATAGAAGAAACCCGACGCACTTCGAGGCCTATGCACCCGCTTCCTGTGGGTGAGGTAAAGCTGGCACACCTGTGCCCAAGTGTAGTATTACATCTCTAGTGCCTGTGTTCCAAATCTTGAGTTCCTAGTCCATCCGGAAGATCCTCTTTGCAGTAACTTTGTACTTTTTACGCACCCATTGAAACCTATGGGAGCACGCGTGTGACTATTTGCTCTGCACACGCCACCCGTGGACCTCCTGGTCACTAACTGACGTTAGCTCCTTGTAGGCCCAGCGATTCTAGAGGCCCTAGGCCTTTTCCCTTTTCTGTTCGTGGTACTTATACCACTATTTTAGTATATGGTTCGAGTGGCCACCAGGGCCTATCCCTATAAAGTGCAACTTCTGTGTATTCTGTGATAATCTTGTTTGACGATTTGTGCTCCTGTGCTCATAAAGAGACTAGGGGTTACTTTGAGAAATAAATACATATATATTTTGAATATATATCTGTGTGGTGTCCTTTCATTGGTATAAAAGGGGGTTGCATTTGGTAAAACAACTGGCTTAACACGTTTCACGAGTTTAGCCTCAAAGACTGCTTAGCCTACGCTACCACTAGGGCAGCTAGTCCGAAAAGGTTGACTTACAACCACACCATAAGGGTTGCTTGGCATGGTACAAGGTGATCACTTTAACTAGTGAGCATCATATACCAGGCCAACTTCTCACAGTAACCCATCACAATCCCTTCACTTTGCTCCAAACTGCGACATGTAGCAGCTACTGCTTTCAGACATCCAGGCAGGCCCACAGCTACTGGGTCAAGCATTGATGAAAAATATGCAATTGGTCTTCTCAGTTTTCCATGTTTCTGTATCAACACTGAAAGTGCACATCCATTTCTTTCACTGCAATACAACTCAAACTCTTTCTCATAGTCAGGCATACCTAATGCAGGCGTCTCACACAATCCATCTCTCAATCGTTTGAATGCTGCCAATTCTTCCTTGTTTAGTTCAATGGGGTCTTTTACATCACTTCTCGTCAGACGTACCAAAGGTTTTGCAATCAGCGAAAAGTTGCTGATCCACTGACGACAATAGCCAACCATTCCCAAAAACATTCTCACTTCTCTTTGAGTCATAGGAGCTCTCATTCCTTTTATGATTCTGATTCTGTCTATTGTTATTTTTCTCAGTCCTTTCTCAATGTTGTGGCCTAAATACTGTACTTCCTTTTTACAAAACTGTAATTTCGCTGGTGACACTTTTAATCCTCCATCTGCCAGATGATTCAGTAAGGCTATTGTGTCTACCTCACAAGCTTCACGCGTTTTTGATGCCACAAGAAGGTCATCGATATACTGAACTAATACAGAATTTTCGGGCATTGCTAGACTTTCCAAAGACTTCTTCAATAGCTGCTTGAATATTGAGGGGCTTTCTGTATACCCCTGTGGGATTCAGCACCATGCCAAAATACGCTCGCCAAAACGAAACGCAAAAATTCGCTGACTGACGTGGTGCAATGGAATGGAAAAGAAAGCATGGCACAGATCAATCACTGTATACCATTCTGCATCATGGGGAATCTGATACAGGATCACTGATGGATTTGGTACAATGGGACAACATGATACAACAATTGTATTTACCTTTCTCAAATCTTGTACTATTCTGCATTTCCCATTAGGCTTTTTCAGTCCCATTATGGGTGAATTACATGGACTGCTCATTACTTCTCTCAAAATTCCTTGTCTGATCATTTTCTCTATTATTGGGGTTACTCCTTCAATTATTTCAGGTGTCAATTTGTATTGTGGGACGTTTGGATACGTTACTCCTTCTTTTACAGTTATTTTTACTGGGTCTACATTTCTCATTAGTCCTACATCTTCTCCAGTTAAATCCCAAACTTCTGCTTTTACTGATTGTTTCAATTCTTTTGGTAATTCATCAGGGTTGAATACAGCATATGTTTCAGTAACCTCATTTTCTCTGTTAGCTGTGGTTATTTTATACAGTACATCGTCATCTGGTGTTTCAAATGCTATTCCATCCGGAGTTCAAAATATGGTGCAATTCATCTTGCACAACAAATCTCTACCTAATAAATTCACAGGACTGGTGTCACACACCACAAAGCGGTGCATTTCTGAAAATTTCCCTATTCTAACTTTTACTGGTTCTGTAAGGTAGGTTCTAATCTGTTTGTTGGATACACCAACTACTTGGATCGTTTCATTCGAGAGAGGAAGATTCTTTACATCAGCTGACCTAACAGTTGATCGAGTAGCTCCAGTATCGACTAGGAAAGTAATATTTTTATCATTAACCTTCCCATCTACAAATGGTCCTGTCTGGTCTACTTTTAGAGTTTCGCCAAGTACGCACTCTTCTTCCTCCCTTCTGCACCGTCAATAGCTTTCCTCTGAATCACTCTCATCGCATTGCAGCCAATACTGCGAAACAGCGCTTGCGCGTGGCAGTTTATTTACCTGTTCTTCATTGTAGAATGCCGATTCGTTACTATACTTGTGTGTGTTTCTGCTCTGTGGAAAAGGCGGTTTTGGCACCTGATTCTGTGGATTAACAGCCTGCTGCTGTTGCTGCTGTTGACCACTCACCTCATGCTGCACCTGTTGGTTCAAGGATGGATTTTCATTGTTAGTGCTTGGGGGAAATTTACACTCGGATTTCCAATGCCCTATCCTACCGCAATTATGGCATGGGAACTTCTTTTTAGCTTCTTCTATATTACCCTTTCCTTTTCCAGGCCCAAATCTTGGTCTCATTCCTGTGTCTTTTGCTTGTTCCACTAATGGAGCTTCCTGTCTCTCTGCTACTTTTACTTGTGCCCACATTGCCTTTTCTTTCAGTTTTCGCTGCTTTGCCTCAATCTCATCACTAAAATATTTAGCATGTCTCAATATCTCATCGATTTTCTTGCTTTGCCAATCAACAGTATGCTGTTTAATCATGTCACTAATTTCAGGGCGTAATCCATATACAAATCTGTATACAAAATGACTCAAATCCTTCTCACCCAGGTTCTCATCTCCACTAAACTGCTTAAAAGCTAGTATTAGTCTCTCGTAATAAGCATGTACTGACTCTTTTCCTTCCTGATGTGTTCGATCAATTTTTACCCAGTCTGTCTCTTTGGGAGGTACCTTATTTTTCAAAAATACCATAACTTGTTCATATTTCTTCATTACTTCAGGGTCTGGTGCTCCAGTTTTAGGATCCCTAGGGTATTCCTTAGTTGGCCAATCTATTAATATTTTGCACTCTGTCCATAAGTCTGCTGGTACTATTATGTCAAATAGGCTATTCAAATCAATCCATAATACTTTGGATAATTTAACGAATCTGTCTACTTGTCTGTACCACTCGACGGGCTTTTCCCATAGTTGAGGGAAATCATTTGTGAAAGACAAAATATCCTGTCTTGTCCATGGGACATGCACATAGCCTCCTCCTGGAATCTCTCTCATGGGGCATTCTGTCACTATTTTTTCTTTTTCTCTTACAGGGAATGCTGAAAATGTTTTATCTGAGGCATCATCACGTTTTCTATACCACCTATTTCTCCATTTGTCCACATCTCCCCATTTTCTCAATAAAGTGATTTTGTCCTTAATCTGACCTATCCGTCCTGTGGTATTCATGTTTTCAATATCTTTTTTGGTGAAATCTACTCAATAAGGTTTCTGTAAAGCTTTTCCCTTGTCCATGTCAATTCCCATCTCATTTGCTATTTCTTCTAAGCTCTCATGTAGGTTTTTCGCTCTCCGTGTGACACTTTTACACAAAAACAGTAATTCCTCATCCTGGTAATTTTTCAACTTTTCTGTGGGGATAGTCCCTACTATTAATTCTTCTAGTACCATACGCAGTTTAGCCACATCGATTGATTGGGATTCTTTGTCTTTTCTCTGCAAGCTTCTCAACCATTCGCTTAATTCATCTGTTGATGGTCCTACTAGTTTCTCTACACTACCTTGTTCTGAAATTCTTTGCGGTTCTAATATTGATTCTACTGTCATTCTGCTTCTTTCAGAGGATTCTTGGCTTATAAATGGATTATTTGAAACATTTGGTTCGATCATACTTATCGTGTGTCTCCATGGATTCTCATTAGCTCTCATTTGTGGTTGATCAGCCTGTTTATTGCTCGTATAAGGTACTGTCAAACAGTGTTCACCATCCTTTTGCTTCTCAAAAATGGGCACTACTGGACCTATTGTTACGGGAACAGTCACTGCTTCTAGGTTCTTGGTTAATTCTCTTATTTTCTCGGTTAGTTCTAGTGTCGTTTTTGCTAATTCCACAGAATTGTCACTATTTGTTTTATTTTCTGATCTTTTCTCTCCTTCTCTAATGGAGTTGCTTCCTTCTAAATCTTTATAATTCGGACTGTTTCTCTCATTGGGGCACTTGGTGTTAAAATATCTGGTTCTGGTCGATACGGTGGTGGATTTTTATAAAACATGTCATCAAGAACATCATCCTCTGATTCATTCGCTCCATACCTTCTTGACTCATATGTCTCTTTTCTACACACTTTCTTCCTTCCTTCTCTCCTGTGTTTCTTACGGGGAACAGTCCTTCAGTCATACTTGCGTCTCGCCATCTTCTCATTCGATCATTATGATTTTCACGGTCATACTGTCGCCCAAACATATACCTATATCTTCCGCCACTTCTCTGTTTTTCTCGCTCATGCATTTCATCTTCCCATTCTGTCAATGCCTCAAACTGCGTCGGTCTAGGTCTTGGCTCTAAACTCATCATCTTCTCTCTCAAGTTTCTTAAAATTGCCAGATTAAAGGAACCATGTTCTGGGAAAGCTAGGACTCCATCGTCCCTTGTATATTTCACCCAATTGTCTAACCAGATACAAGTGTGATATCCGTATTTTGCAACCATGAAGGATGCAGGTGTTTTCGTCGGAGGAAGTAACTGTCCTTCTCTTGTCACAATCGGTTTGTCCTTTTTAAACCACCCTTTTATTTTACTGAACAAAGACTTCTTCTTTTCTACTGAATGGTAATACATTTTCCTGTCTTTCGTGAATCCCTAGTCTCTTCTTACAACTGTACGATTTTCTGTCCAATTGCAGCACGACTCACACTAACGCACCAATCCGGAGCGTCTACGTCACTGTCACAATTCTCAAATCCAAGCGCGACTCACACTAACGCACCAATCCTGGAGCGTTTACGTCACCCTGTATTTCTCCAATCCTAGCGTGGCGCACACTAACGCTCCAATCAGGGCGTTTTACTGTTCTGACCCACTGTCCAATCCCAGCGCGGTCGTTCTGACGTCAGCAGTCGCTGCGGCAGCTCCTGCTCCTCTCTACCTCTCCTTCACAAAACCACTCGGTAGGTTTTTGTTTCAATTTCTAAAGTTCTGTTAGTAACAACATAGAAACATCTCCATTGTCCGCTTCTCTAACCAAAGAATAGCAATAGACCTTTCTCACGAGAATTCCGTCTTTCCCGAGAGCAGCGCTTACCTCTGCCCTACTACGGAATCGTTACTTCCGTTGATAAAG
Organism: Triturus cristatus; assembly: GCF_964204655.1. Classification (NCBI taxonomy): domain Eukaryota; kingdom Metazoa; phylum Chordata; class Amphibia; order Caudata; family Salamandridae; genus Triturus; species Triturus cristatus. The sequence continues at coordinate 1,173,797,429 of NC_140590.1, read as the reverse complement.
TAGCACATCCTTCTACTTTACCCTTCTATCAAGCATCAATTAACCACTTCTCTAGAATTAAGACACCTGGTTGGAGACCCAATGCTCCTGAGAAATAAAACCAGAGTTTCGGAATAAATCGGAATTCCTTTTCATACACACACTTTTCATACAGAAAATGTAGTACATTCACACAGAATTCTGCCTTTCCCGAGAACAGCGAACAGTCTGTCCTACTACAGAATTATGACACTCGTTAACAAAGCAGCGCTTACCTCTACTTTGTCCTTCTAACAAGCTCAGAGAGTACCTCTTACCTTTCCAGTGATAAGCGTTATCGGAATGCCAATTGGATCCCTGGTACCTAAGACCAGAATTTCAAGGGTAATCTTCGCTATCATACACTCCTTTCTCATACAGAAATTTTTCTAATGGTAACACACGGCGATGTCACCGAATCGAACCCAGACAATGCATTGTGCAACTTCAATCGCTACAAGTTTCCCCTGTGCGCATACAGGGCCAACAGTCCCGTCTTTCCCGAGAGCAGCACTTACCTCTACTCTACTACGGAACTGTTACAAACTTCCGACTTCCTACATCCCAGAAGCCGTGCAAACATGGAACTCAACGTAACTCAACATAGAGTGTTAGTACATATACCAATACAAATCGATAATCAATAATCAATAAGCTATGTACAAGCAATAATCACCAAACCAGAACAATAACAACCATCATCTTGCTACCAGAAAACTGTTGCAGCGCGGAATGCAAAATCCCTCCCTCCGTCACAGATCAATTGATTTTCTCAATCACACTCAATCAACACATTCGCTGGTGGGGCCCATAACACCAACATTCACTCATCAATGATCCGTACTACTCGGGAGGTGATTGGTTCTACCATGCTGACATGGAAGGAAATACCTCTACTCAACCTTCTTTAACTCACTAGACACTTCTCTTCACCTTTGGTATTCCTCCCATAAATGGCTTATGGATCAGTTAGTTGTGGGCTTGGTGACTTCTATCACCATTCAATTATCTTCAATCAATACATTTTCAATGAATAAACAACCCGACACATTTAGTAAATCAATCAATAGATCTTTATCTAATTAATTCAATTAAATTCTCTGTTATTCAAGTCACAAATCATCATATTTACCTATTCTGGCTAATTGTCGTTCTCTAAGTCAAAGTATGGCCATCGGTTCAGTCTGTCAGAGTTTCAGGGAAACAGCTGTCCTGCAGTGTCACCGTCCTCTCCATCAGCGTAACGTCAAGAAATGGGAAAACGACCTCCCCACCTCACTATTCTACCATATTTTATAGTAAAATCACATTCCAAAAGTATCGAATATTATTTTTGAAAGTCTCTAATTGGTCCGTCAAATTTGTTCAACTGGTTCCCATACGGGAAAAGTCTCTTTATATGTAATATTTTAATTTGTCGGTCCGATGTATCTTTTCATTGTTCTTTCAGGGGAGCTGGCTTGTAGCCCAGAACGTCCTTGGTGGGTACAGATGGGTTAGGGTCACGAAGAGGCCACTGTTGCTGAATTTAGCGCAGGCGCACTTCTCCATGGACCAGAAATGATGTCATTTCCAATGTCAGCTACAGGAGGCAGCCATTTTGTGGCAGGCTCAAATGGTCAACTTAAGTAAAAGAAACACAAAACATAATTAATACATCGAAATGATTAACAAAATGTTATTCCCTCACTAATTCCCATATGTGTGTGCATTATCTAGCAGGAGCAACACTTAATGCAGTTTTATACTCACTTCATAAAGCATGAATCACGAATACATCACAAAAGCAACGTTTATAACATTAGTATGCGTACGTACTTAGTTCACATATTATTTTAACCATGCAAATGCGTTCCCACGTGTATTTCATCTGTTAATACGGTTGATTAGTTATCGCACATCAAACTATTAATGAAATTATAATTAATCGATTATTCATCTTAATATAAACATGCAAAAATTAACCCCTTCAGTGCCCGCCCCTTTCCCCGCCCTGTGCCGGCCGTTTCATTAGCGGGCGGGGTTTGTGACGAGCTGGTCTCGTCATAGGCACAGCGCAACCGCGGCCCATGACGAGACCAGCTCATCACGGGCATTGAAGAGGTTAAGAGGGTATACTAAAAAAAAAACTTTACCCGCTCCAGCACGCATGACTGGGCATGGCGCGAAAATTCGCTCACCTTTCCCACTCGTGCACTTGTGCTGCTGCCTGTTGTGTTGCCCCTGGTCCGTCTGGCAATCATGTCAGTCAACATGACGCCGGACCGCCCACCCCCTTCAGACTCTGAAGGGGGTGGGCGGTCCGACGTCATGCTGACCGACATGATTGTCAGTTCTCCCTCGGCGTCTTTGAACTTAAGTAAACTGATTCAGTTTACTTAAGTTCAAAGACGCCGAGGGAGCTGCGGGCGGGCGGTGCTACGCCCCAACGCCCTAATGGACGCACCGCGGCTGCTTGATACTGTAACTGGGTGTCTGTGTGTGTGTGTGTGTGTGTGTGCATGCACGCGTTGCTCTGTGCATGAAGGGTGCATGCACTGTCGTGCCTGTGCTAAGCCTGCAAGTACACCGTGGTATAATATTTTCACTGCACAAAAGCCATCAAGTTTTGCAATGTCTCAAAAAGAGAACATTCCTTTTGTGCACTTCTTGTAAAGCACTTTCAGAAAATGCATCTGTCCCATGGCCTATCAAAACGAACGTGCAACTCTTCAGGGCTACAGGCAGGGCTTTAAGTGGATAAAGGGGGACTAGGGGCGGGGGCCTATGGGGGTGGAGTATCTCAAACGGGGCGTGGCCGATATAATTGAGGGCGTGGCTCAAAAACATGGAAGCTAAAAATCTGTGCTTAACATAGTGTGCTGCCCGACTGGTATTTTGCTGCTTCTGTCATTGCATCCAGATATACAATACAACAAGTAACATTACACCTACAAGAAGTCAGGACTGTTGGCTTTGCCAGTGGTTGTTAGCTGCATGAGATAAATAAGCAACAACTACAGGTTCGTTGTATATAATATTGAAAATGCTTCAGTTCTGACATGAAACTGAAAGAGCTATACCTAGTCTCATTGAAGTGACAGGCAGTGAAGGGCGGTACTGCCCCAGAGTCAGGCGTGCAACGCCCATTGGGCTCAAATGGCTTCAGCACCCCCCTGCCCTCGTCGTGTGTGGGAGCCAGGGCTAAGACAGCTTCCAGGGCACACAGACTGCCGCACCCGCGTACTTCACAGGTCTTTAAAAGACCATTTGCATGTTAATGAGGCGTTGTCTTTTTTCACCCCTTGTTAGAGCCCCTGCATCTCCGCACTTCCTACTGCTGGAAGAATTAGCCCCGCCCGAAATGTTTTCTTAGTGCCCCCCCCCCCCCCCGAAATTTGGCTCTAATTGCGTCTCTGCCCAGAGTTAAGATTTATTTTTTCGCCCTGAGGCTGAGAGCAAAAAAATGGAGACCCCAATCGGGACCGGTCTAAAGCACCTGCCTCAGAAATTGCGGTGCTGAGCCCCAGCAGGACCCAGCCCACTTAAAGCCCTGGCTACAGGAGCAAATTTCACACATGCCAATCCTCCCGATTCAGGCGGGAGACTACCGATTTGAAGGCTAGTCTCCCGCCTCCCGGTTTCTGCATCTAGAAACCCGATGCCAACACTAATTAGGTTACCTGCTTCTCTAATGTGCATCTTCATGCGAGGAAGTTATTTAGAAGAGCAATATGCCCAAACAGCCTTCTCCTCTGATATAGTCCTTGCTTCCTCTACTGACCCGTCACCATTGCTCCCCAATGTACTGAGATAAGTTATAACACCTGTTTGAAGGTTAGGAAGTGCTATAAAGAGTCTGTTTCGTGTACCTGCCCAGCTTTTTAAACCAGCATTGGCAATGCAATAGGTCTCGCATTTATACGAGTTTTAGCTATTGACATTGCATTTGCAATGTCAATAGCTCAAACTCACATAAATGCGAGACTTATTGCATTGAAAATACTTGTTCTCTCTTTTACTGAGGGTCAAACTCTACGGATGAGGAAAATATGTGCTGGGGCCCCAAAGTGCCACTGGTGCCAGAGAAGGGTCGGTGCAGAGAGCAGGGAGGAAAGGAAGCAGAAACCTAGGGCAGCGTGAAGGTGAATGTGACAGAGAGTGCAGGAGGCAGAGAGCACGTGAAGGGACAGTGCACATGAAGGAACAGTGCACAGTGAACCCCGAGAGTATAAAGGGTACAAACAGAGTGCCGCTGGGTAGAGAGGAGAGGTGGAAGAGACCCCAAAGGTAGAACCGGCACGGAGTACAGCGGGAGGGCAGACAGGACAGGGACAGTGAGCAGAGGCAGAGAGCATGTGAGGGATAGTGCACAATGAACCCTGAGGGTATAAAGGGTAGAGGCAGAGAGCCGTGGGGCATAGAGGAGAGGTGGAAGAGACCCCAAGGGTAGAACAGGCACGGAGGACAGGGGGAGGGCCGACAGGACAGGCACAGTGAACAGAGAGAGAAGATGCGAGAGAGTCCGAGGGCAGAATAAACAAGGAGAACAGGGAGGAGCGGGCAGTGAGCAGAGGACAGAGATTGAAGGAGACAGATGGTGTAAGGGTGAATGTGACAGTAGGCAAGTAGCCGAGGGGGCACAAAGGATAAAGGGCAGGTAGCACAAGGGCAGTGAGCACGAGAGTACTGTCAGAAGTGAGGATAGGGCAGAGAGCACAAGAGTACGGCAAGAAGTCAGGATAAGGCAGAGAGCACAAGAGTACAGTCCGAAGTTAGGATAGGGCAGAGAGCACGAGAGTACTGTCAGAAGTCAGGATAGGAAAGAGAGAGCACAAGAGTATAGTCAGAAGTCAGGATAGGGCAGAGAGCACAAGGGTACAGTCAGAAGTCAGGCTAGGGCAGAGAGTACGAGAGTACTGTGAGAAGTCAGGATAGGGCAGAGAGCACAGAAAAGTGAGAGGTAGAAGTGAACGTAGGTGGAGAGGGAGAGCACAAAGGACAGAAGACAGTGGGTAGACAGGGTGGAAGCAGTATCGGAGCACAGGATGGACAGAGACGAGTGGGGGCAGAGGTGACAACAGTAGGGGGCACAATAATTGGGGCAGAGAGCCCCTCACTGCTCACCCGCTCCTGCCCGGGGTATCTATAGTCCCTCACTGCTTACCAGCTCCTGCCCTGGGGTATCTACAGCCCATCCCTGCTCACCAGCTCTTGCCTCCTGGGCTTCGCGGCGTTTGATGGCTGAAGGGGAAACCCAAGGCGGGCAGAGGAGAGGAGAGGGAAGAGAGTAAGTCTACGTGTGCCTGAGTTCTACTTGTAGTGGTAGGAGCCCTCCGAGGGGAAAATCTACTGTGTGGATTTTGGCAAGTAGCACTTAGTTATTTGAGACGTAGTACTACAATAGTATTATTCTGAAACTTGCAAATTGCCTTGTAAATCGAGCCTATTGTTTATAGTTTCAACAGTCGTAGCCTCTATGGCCCAAACGTACATTTTATCATTGACCGCCAGAGGCAATTGGAACAATTAAAGGACAGTCGCACAAAGCAAATGTGCGCCTTCATCAAAGCAGTTCTGAATTACCTTTGGGTCGCGTTCCCACTCTAAACACTAACACTCTTTGAAGTGCAGAGTGACTCTGCACTTCAAAGAGTGTTAGTGTTTATAGAGTGAGAACGCAGACTGGTACAGAAAATGTTTCTCATTTTGAAATTACAGGCCCTGCCACGCGTGATGCACCTCTGAGAAGCATACACGCTGATTGCCAGCACTGGGCCTAGCTTCAAAAACATAACAATAGAAATGTTTCTCACGCTAGGCCCTGCTGGCACACAGCGTGTATATTGCTCAGAGTGTGGTAAATTTAAATTACCTAGACCTAATTTATGCGGTAAAATTCAATAAGAATAACTCAGTAAAAATAAGAGGCAGAATCCGTGGTATTTGAGGTTATAAAAGGGAATTTATTCCTTACAAAGGAATTATGGTTCGAACCAGGCAATCGGGTTCCGTCACCACGAAGGTTCAGGAAGGGATCGGCAATACATTATTGACAGGTTACAATATATATAGTAAATGCATTACAGTAAAGACAGATGTAGGAGGCGTAACAGCTGATAGGAAAGATAAGAATACACATACGTAATAAAAAAGGCGTTACAGTAGGCGTGCATAAAGGCGTATACTGGAAACGTCATTATGATGATGACACAGGTGGGTGGATCCATAAGAGAATCCTGCAATGCCAGCAGAAATACATGGCAGAGATGCGCGCGCAGCCGCATGACGTGTGATTGACGTGTAACTAGAGGGTGAAGGGGACTTGACATTTAGCCCTACATGAGGAGACAGAAGTCTGGGATGTCAGAACAACCTAATCCCAAATCGTATCTAATATCTAGTGTTTGAGGAACTATATTATCTGGAAGGGAAGGTCTCTCAGGCAGAGGCTATCCTATACTAACTACTAGTGCGAGTATAAGCGTCTATGTGTCTACATGAGATGCGAGGGGCATGAGCCTACCATGGCAACAGAAGTCATGAATTACTTGTTCGGAGACAGTAGGCCGGGCCCTTTGCTCTGTAGCTGGAAGGATGTTTACCTAAGCTACTAGACAGGAATGTATTGGATGAGGAGCGGAGCAGATAACTTGAAGGCTGAATACAGTTTTTGGCAGGCAACAGGCTGGGCCAGGCACCGTTTAGCCGCGCAGGAAGTAAGACAAAGGTCATGGATACAGATGCAGGTCCAGGCTGGAGCATTCAGAGGCAGAAGCAGGAAAAGCTCGATGGCAGAATTCAGGGCCTACCTTGCCAGAGCTGGAAAACGTGAAAAGTATACCATATAAAGACGGTGGCAAGGCATACTTAGGAACGGAATATCTGACCCATTCATGGCAGATCTGAAAGAGGACATGTTAACGTTGGACACAATTGTATTTGTGTCTTCATAACTTGAAGTGGAGGGAACATACATATACTTGTAGCATGTACATGGAGCCGTTGGGGTCTAAGATAGGGGACACAATTGACCATAAAAATTCATATTTCCTCATTCCCTCCTTGTCCCCTACGGACCCTTCATGAAATATCGATCCTCAGGAATCCATCAATCTGTTCATGTAACATCATTTGCTCTTCTTTCTTCTTCCGGGATTTTGAATGAGAACTTGAACGTGGAATATATGATGTGGCACACAGGCCGCAAATCGCTGGTCCACATTGTAGACACAGGCAACAACTGAATACTATGAGAAGGCCAATACCTAGGAAGGATAGGACTTTCCATCCCCAGGCTGACAACACGCTCCAGAACCAACCGGACCATGTCCAGGTGCCTGGATTCTGATGTATCTGGCTTGCAATCTTGTGAAGACGAGTTATGGCTTTATATACGGATGGCGCGTTTTCTGGAATGAAAACACAGCAACTTGATCCGATGACCCTACAGGCTCCGCCCCTATCGGCTAGGATGACGTCAAGGACAAGACGATTTTGGAGAACAACAATCCGCATCGCAGACTGCTCCTCTGTTAAGTTGCCTAGGGCAGAGGTAGTTTCATTCACTACTGCTTCAAGGGTTCTGGTTAATCTACGTATCAGTTTACTATTTGAGACAACACCTATGTAAGGAAAGAGACCTTTATTGAAGTCTGTATATTGTTCCCATGCTGTTTCAGTGTAGTCAACAATCGGGATATCTCTCTGAGGTCTATTGTGTACTAGATGAGTATTTCTATGATAATCAGGAGGGGCTAGGAAAACAGGTGGCAGAAGGAATGCAATGTAACAGGTACCATCCCAATCTAGAGGTAAACGTATATATGCGGTATGACCACATATGAAGTAGGAATGACGAGAAGCTCTAAATGTAGACTTGCCTTGATCACTGAATTCGATCACAGTAGTACATTTACTATGACCCAGGTGTACTGAACCATTCTTTCTTACACATAATTCACCTTTGACTGGTAATACGGACATAGCAGGCAAGACTAGTGCAGTTTCAGATTCAACATTCAGAATCATGAGGTTGAGTGTAAAATTACCTAATCCATATACTTCATTTTCTAGGTCAGTTCCTGTCCTTTTAGGAAGTCCCTCCTTGTTAGGGTAACAGGCTTTAAGCAAGACTAAGTTCAGGTTTCCCCATACCCAGTTGCTCTGGTAAACTACAGTGTTTGAATCTAAAGAATTAATCAAACTAAACCATGCTCCACAGGAACCATTGTGTGTGAACGGGTACGGAAAGAGAGGCAGAACTCCTTTGTATTTCTGATAGGGAGGGAGTCGGCCACATATCCAACAATTTGTAGCATTGCTGGTCTGATGGGAATGATGTAACATACTAATGAATGTGTTGTTGCGCAGCGCAAATCTGTAGGACAACTCATGTGGAGGTAGTTCACTAAAAGAATGTTCGGCAGTAACATTGTAAGCAGAATGAGCACGCTTGAAAATAGGATAGTACATGTGCAACAGTATACTTGCAGCAATAATCAAAAAACTTAAGAAAAACATAATTAATAATGTCACTATACAGTGACTACGAAGTGATTTACAGTATGCATGTTTCTTGAGCTGTTTCTGTCTATTTCTCTCTCTAATTCGGTCTAGAGGATACATGTCAGAGACTAATTCAACCGATTCACCTAGGAGAGGACTTAAACAATCGAATTGTCTGACTTGTTAGACCTTAGTTTCAGTTTGTATTCTTGTGATTCGGTTTTTTCAACCAGGGGGAGTTTTGAATCAGTCTGTGGAAGGGGGCAGGGCTGAGAGTTCAAATCGGACGGTAGTCCATGAAATTTCTTGATATGGCTCGAGTGTAGCCAACCCTTGCGACCCTCGACCTTCACTGCTGTCCTCGTGGTCAGAAGTACCAGTTTTGGCGTTTGCCAGCGAGGCTCCAACGGGCTCCTCCTGTCGAAATTTCTTATGGAGACAAAGTCTCCGGGAACCACTTCATGGGGCTTCACCTCGGTGTTGTCGGGAAAGGCTGCAGCTACCTGTGAACGGCAAGATTGTAGTGCAGACATCAAGGAAGCAAGGTAATCTGTCAACATATTACAATCAACATCAGTGATTTTACGAGGTATAGGCGTCCCCCACATATTTGGTGGCCTACCGAAGACCACCTCGTACGGGGATAGCCCTGTGCGAGAATGTGCTACCATTCTCATGTAAAATAGTGCAACTGGTAAGGCTACTATCCAGTCGACGCCTTTCTCTCTACAGATTTTTGAAAGTCGAATTTTCAGAGTCTGATTATGACGCTCCACGAGACCTGCTGCCTCGGGATGTCGGACACAGTGAAATTTCCATTGATAACCTAACAGGAGTGAAATGTGTTTCATCAGCTCGGATGAGAACGGTTGGCCATTATCTGAGTACACGATACGGGGCAAACCATACCGTGGGAAGAATTCACGAACTAACTGTTTGGCAGTAGTCGGGGCAGTGTAATCTGAGACGGGATATGCCTCTGTCCAACGGGAAAGAGCACATACGACTACGAGGACATATTTGAATCCTCGACAACGTTCCATCTGGATATAATCCATCTGGAGGACTTCAAAAGGGTGATCGGGAGGTTGGAATCCACCTTGCTCTACAGGTACACCTTTACCTGGGTTGAACTGACAACAAATCATACAAGTACGGACTTTCAGTTTGGCTGCAGCTCGTAAGTGTTTATTAAACCAAATGTGTTGAATACTGTCTAACATAGCTTTTTCTCCTAGATGTGCTGGACTATGTATTGTGTTAATGATAACTTGAACCATTGAGTCGGGGAGAAACCATGTAGATTTTCCCTTCGTCATCCATCCCTGATCTGTTTGGATCCCTCCTAGTTCAGTCCATTTCTTGATTTCCTCTGGTGTAGCATGTGTCTGTATGTCAATTACATCAAGGGCGGGATCCCTAACTGTCATGCAGTGTGTCGACGTCGGAACTATTGTCTTTGTCAAGTCAGTTGCATGAGTCCGATTCTGTGCTGTTTGCTTAGCTGTTCGGTCTGCTAGGTCGTTACCCTGGGAAATAATATCGGTGACTTTTGTATGGGCCTTACACTTCATGATAGATATCGAAGTAGGCAGATGTATTGCATCTAATGGAGCTTGAATGAGGGGACCGTGTTGAATGTTGGCACCATGAGAAGTCAAATAACCTCTCTCTTGCCAAAGGACTCCGAAGTCATGGACAACTCCGAATGCATAACGTGAATCTGTATATATGTTAACTTTTTTATTTTTGGCTTGAATACAGGCTTGTGTCAGAGCGATGAGCTCTGCTGCTTGAGCTGACAAAGTGTTAATACAATTCGTTTCAATGACTTCAGTGTCTGTTGTGACTGCATAAGCGGCCACTAACTCTCCTGTACTTATTCTCATGCATGACCCATCCACATAAAGTGTCAGGTCTGGGTCTGATAATGGAATGTCTGTCAAGTCTTGTCTGGGTTTCGTCGTAATAGTAATGACATCAATACAATCATGTGCCAATGGGTCTGTTCCACTTAATGGCAAAAGTGTGGCAGGATTTAATGTACTACAACGTCTGATTTCTATGTGTGGCTGAAACAATGTTAGTTCATAACCCGTCAGTCGTGCTATAGTCAAGTGTTGTGTTTGTGTCCGGTTCAAGAGAACCTCTACTGCGTGTGGTACTTGTACTGTCAATTGATGTCCTAATACTATGGAATCGCTTTGTCTGATCGCTAAAGCTGTCGCTGCGACTGATTTCAGGCACGCAGGAAGAGCATGAGCTACGGGATCTAATGTGCTAGAAAAGTAAGCACACGGCTTGTGTGATCCTGCTTGTTCCTGAGTGAGTACTGACAAGGCAGTACCTTCACGTTCTGTAACAAAAAGTGTAAAAGGCTTACTGTAACATGGTGTCGCTAAAACAGGTGCTTGGCATAAGGCTTTCTTTAAGTCTTCAAAAGCTTGTGTATGTTCTGGAGTCCAAGGGAGGACAGTCGATGTCGCTGCCTCCTGGGTTGTCAACTGAATGAGTGGTTTTGCTAGAAATGCATATTGGGGGATCCACTGCCTACAGTACGAAGTGAGGCCTATGAAGGCCCGTACCTCCTTTTGTGTCTTGGGTGGTGGCATGTTTACAATTAACTGGATGCGGTCAGGTGTGAGCTGTCTCCCCCCCTTGGACAGCAAGTGCCCAAGGTACACAACTTGCTGGGCACAGAATTGCAGCTTCGAAGGGGACACCTTGTGTCCCTTGTCGGCCAGAAAATATAAGACCGTCAGTGATGCTTTTTCACATTCGGGCTCGCTTCGGGCGGTGATCAGCAGATCATCGACATACTGAAGCAGCGCAGTGTTAACTGGCATGTGGATACTATCAAGTTGTCTTTTCAGTGCTTGGCTGTAGATACTAGGGCTTTCTGTGAATCCTTGAGGTGCGCGTGCAAATTTAAAGCTTCGTCCATTTAAACTGAATCCGAACAAATATTGGCTTTCCGGATCGATTGGTACGCTAAAGAAGGCGTTCTTGAGGTCAATTACAGTAAAGAACGTTGCTTCTGAATCAATAGCTGTCAGTAATGAAGAGATATCTGGAACCACGGGATATTGTGGTACAATGCATTTATTCAATTCGCGCAGATCAATAACTAATCGATATACTGGGGGTGCTTTTGGATCAGTTCGTTTAAGAATCGGAATGATCGGAGAATTACATACATTGGAGTCGGTTTCCACAACCACTCCTTGTGCAATGAGCTCGTCAATGATTTGCAGTAAAGCCACTACAGCATCTGGAGGTAACTTGTATTGTCGCATTCGTGGTAATACCACTCCTGCTTTGAGTGTGACTCGATATGGTGTAATGTGCATACAACCTACATCAGTGGGGCCTTGTGCCCATAAATGTGCAGGTAGATTCTGTAACCGGTGATCCATGTCTCTTGACACGTAGTGACCTTTAAAGTCACGCAAAAATAGTCGTACTCCGTCCGGAGAACAACATATTATAGCTCCTAGAGCTTTCAATGTTTTTATACCTAACAAGTTTTCTGGACATGATTTAGTAAGCAATAAATCTGTAGTCCGTGTCAACGGACCAACTGTAAGTGGAAGCGGTTGCGATACTTCGTTAATAGTAGGCTTTCCTGAAAAACCAAGGGAAATATTCTGTGAGCCTGAGAGGGGTGCCCCTGGAACCTCGTCGTGACTTATAGTTGTTCTGCTTGCCCCTGTATCAAGTAAAAACTTTCTGTCTTTCCCTAATACTTGACTCTGTACATAAGGACCCTCTTGATCTACGGGAACCTCAATAAGGGGTAAGCCAACTTCCCTCTCTAGGCTATTTCATGTGTATCGCTGATAATCTGGATAGTCAGTTTGTGCATACTGGTACATCTGTTGTGTCGTGTTTTGTGTTGCGGCAATAGGCTGTGACTGTGGTACCGCTATGGTCTGTTGTGCAGCTTGCATAGGCTGTACATTCTGAGGTGCTTGTTGCTGGATCTGATCCTGTCTAGGCGGTCGTGGTCTCTCCTTGGTTTTACCCGTAGAGATATTATGTTTCAGAACTGCACAATCGTTTATATAATGACCTGGCTGTTTACAATAGTTGCATGTCCCTTTTACAGGAACCGCTGAATTACTGGACTGTGTCGCACCCTTTTTATGACCGTCAGCTGGAACTGACTGAGCAACGAGCATTTTCATTTTCGTGTCTTTCATACGTCTTTGTTCGTGGTCTTGTTCTTCTCTAATTCTATTCTGGTGATACTGTAACATTTGTAACATTTGTGAAGGAGTGTTAGCTTGCCAAGTGCTCTCGACTTTCAATACTCTGTTCTTAACCTGGGGCAGGGAATTCTCGACTAGTTTTGTTACAAAGAGATGTGGATATGACTCGCTATTTGCTTTTAGGCCGCTATTAATACCAAAACATTTTTCAAATCGGGAATAGAAATCACTAGTGTCTTCATCGGGTTTCTGTTTACAGGCTGAGATTGCTCCCCAGTCTTCCTTTTTCGTAGTTAATAAACGTGGCAATACTTGTACTAATAATCCTGGTAATGCTTTAGTTTTGTCCCCAAGCCCTACGCCTGCAGTTCGGGCATTTTCTTCGTTTTCTAATGCTGTCCAATCAATCTTTTGTTCTCCCACCTCCCACTCTTTTTCTTTGAGTTTCTCATAAATACCGGCAGGCAATAATACTTTCAATATTTTCATAATGTCAGGATAGGTATCATCACCCATGAGTAACATGTTCTTTAGTTCACGGTGGAAACCTGCTGGATCTTTGTCATGGCTGGGCACTAATTTTTTCATTTCCAATAGTTCTATTTTAGTTATGGGCGTGTACACAAACACGCGTCTAAAAGTATTATCATCATTCCTAACTGGGTGTACTTCGCGTAAGGGATTCTGTCTGTCTATGTAATACGTTTTTCTTTCCATGGAGGGAACTGGATCATGTTCTGGACACAAAAAGGCACTATATCTGTGTCGGTATTCTAGAATTTCTTTAATTAGATCGGTACCCATACCTCTCCATTTATTCGTGAGTAATTCTATCAGTATATCAGGTAGGGGACCAGGATCTGAGTGTTCGTTTTTATACAATATAAGGAGGTGTTGTATCATGTATATACCAGCTAAACGCTGTTCGCCTGGTGTGAGGTTCAGAAACGTGTGTGCTAGCGCATCATCACTGTATTTTTCAGAACTGTCAGCCCATTGTACTGCTGACCTGGCTAATTCTTGTTCATCCATAGAATCGAGCACATGGTACCCCCTTCGTTCTCGAAGTAATTTATCAGTAGCCTGGAATAAGTGTTCAGGGGTCCTTGGATTTGAGATAGCTGCTTGAAAAATTCTGTTACATTCTGGACGTATCGGACGTATTGCATTATTAAAAGATCTTCCTTTACCTACATAAGCTATCATTTCTCTAGCTGGTAATTCTAATTGTCCTGCGTTCATTTCTGACTGTTCCTCCTCCTCTCCCTCTGATTCAGTTTTATCTGCTTCTAATCTTCTTTCATGTATTCGTTCTACTTCTTTTCTGATCTTTCGGTGCATAACTTCTATACTCTTCTGTTTATCATGTTTTCCGTCTGCTATATTCTGACCCCATCTGGTAAGTACTTGCATTTCCTCCGGCTCTACCTCAGGCCTATCTCTGTTTCTGATCAAGCAGTTTATGAAGAAGCGTAACAATAATTTTTGCATGTCCACTTTCTGGTATTCCATGGCCTCGCCAATACTTTCAGGACCTTGCCCTGTTTGGATAAAGTTATATATTTTGTCTAGATGACCAATCATTCCTGGTAGCGTCATTAGATAGGTCGAAACTCGTCGTAAACGTACTGATGATAGCAACATTCTGTCGTGTTTACCGGGCACTGGATCATATCTACAATCTGTAAGAGGCTCATTAAATATATTGTGATTAGCTGTTTGGGGTGTACGTTGGTGTGCTAAATCCCTATACGTCAACCTAGGTGCTGGCGGTGGCGTGGAAAAACCTCCTGTCGCACCTCCTGTCGCACCTCCTGAGGTGCCAAGTCCAAAAGGATTTGTTGGATGTAGGGTAGAGAGTGTAGATGCAGGAAGGACTGTAGAAACAGGTGGAACGTTTAGAACGTGAGGAGGAGTTTGTTGCTGCGGAGGTGGGGGCAGATGATCTTGGGGTTGAGCGTTGTCAACAGGTGGTGCGCGTGGCTGCGCACCATTAGCATATTCGGGGGCGGCATCATCTAAATAGGAAGAAAGGAAAATGTCCTTTGCGGTCTTGGGATGTACTTTAATCGGGAGTAATGGAGGTGGCAGATCTCTTGGTACCTCCTGGGTGGCCTTAGGCAAACCCTCGGCCAGAAGAGGATACATACCATTCATAATAGTGTTTCGTTGTCTGTCTACTTGTTCTGTTTTTACTCGGATACCTTCGTCAATTAATATGTTTTCTCGGGCTTTGTCTGAATTCTCTCTACTTTTCTCTTCTTTTCTGAACGCTTTCTCTGTGCGTCTATGCGATTCTTTACGCCATAATTCAATGGCATCTTTCTGTGACTGTCTGGCTTTCTTTTTCCATAATACTTCTTCTACTCTCATGATGCAATCTGCATCCCATGTCCCAGCAGCGGGCCATCTCTGACTCTCTGCTAAATCCTTGGTGTAGTCCACCCATAAATCAAGATATAATACGGCATCTAGGCCATGTTTATGGTACATAAAGTACCCTGGAGTGTCCCTAGGTGGAATGGGAACGGCTTCCTCGAGTATCCCTTTTCTAGTTTTTATCTGTCTTAGCTTTGAAAATAACGGCATCTTAAACCTTGCTACTTGATTCTTACTTGAATTTTAAAACTTGGACTTGAACACAATTAATACAATAAACACAGTAATAAAAATCGAACAATCACTCATACCACGACATTTAAAACATATCAAAACATTTTAGAACGAACAATAATAATTAGAATAAAACTATTTAACTACATAATACTAGATATACTGGATGTACTGCTAAACAGTACAGATACACTGCTGAAACAGTGCAGACCGGATCTGTGTACCCAAACCCGTCTTGACCGGCACAAACTAATGTGCACGTCTAAATGCGTCCCCAGCAACGGTACTCACCGGGAAGCACGGAACGGAAGGCCTCGGAAACTGGACTGGACTGGATCGGACTGGACTCGACTCGACTCGTGACATAGCTACTTCGGAACTTCGGAATCTGGTGGGCCTCTGTATACCTCGGATCTTGCTCTCTCAGCTAGGCTCTGGTCGGGATTCTCCGCACTCCTCACCGCCTCGTCTGGGTGTTGATCGCAGCCTCAGTCGCCCCCCGTTGGCCTGAGGGAGATACAGGAAATCCTGCGGGTACGCGTAGTTGTCCGTCCGGCTGTGGCAGGAGACCGGGTCTGCAACGCACCTCCGGCGCGTGGGGTGTGAGAGGTGTCCCTGTTCGGGCGCCAATTATGTGGTAAATTTAAATTACCTAGACTTAATTTATGCGGTAAAATTCAATAAGAATAACTCAGTAAAAATAAGAGGCAGAATCCGTGGTATTTGAGGTTATAAAAGGGAATTTATTCCTTACAAAGGAATTATGGTTCGAACCAGGCAATCGGGTTCCGTCACCACGAAGGTTCAGGAAGGGATCGGCAATACATTATTGACAGGTTACAATATATATAGTAAATGCATTACAGTAAAGACAGATGTAGGAGGCGTAACAGCTGATAGGAAAGATAAGAATACACATACGTAATAAAAAAGGCGTTACAGTAGGCGTGCATAAAGGCATATACTGGAAACGTCATTATGATGATGACACAGGTGGGTGGATCCATAAGAGAATCCTGCAATGCCAGCAGAAATACATGGCAGAGATGCGCGCGCAGCCGCATGACGTGTGATTGACGTGTAACTAGAGGGTGAAGGGAACTTGACATTTAGCCCTACATGAGGAGACAGAAGTCTGGGATGTCAGAACAACCTAATCCCAAATCGTATCTAATATCTAGTGTTTGAGGAACTATATTATCTGGAAGGGAAGGTCTCTCAGGCAGAGGCTATCCTATACTAACTACTAGTGCGAGTATAAGCGTCTATGTGTCTACATGAGATGCGAGGGGCACGGGCCTACCATGGCAACAGAAGTCATGAATTACTTGTTCGGAGACAGTAGGCCGGGCCCTTTGCTCTGTAGCTGGAAGGATGTTTACCTAAGCTACTAGACAGGAATGTATTGGATGAGGAGCGGAGCAGATAACTTGAAGGCTGAATACAGTTTTTGGCAGGCAACAGGCCGGTCCAGGCACCGTTTAGCCGCGCAGGAAGTAAGACAAAGGTCATGGATACAGATGCAGGTCCAGGCTGGAGCATTCAGAGGCAGAAGCAGGAAAAGCTCGATGGCAGAATTCAGGGCCTACCTTGCCAGAGCTGGAAAACGTGAAAAGTATACCATATAAAGACGGTGGCAAGGCATACTTAGGAACGGAATATCTGACCCATTCATGGCAGATCTGAAAGAGGACATGTTAACGTTGGACACAATTGTATTTGCGTCTTCATAACTTGAAGTGGAGGGAACATACATGTACTTGTAGCATGTACATGGAGCCGTTGGGGTCTAAGATAGGGGACACAATTGACCATAAAAATTCATATTTCCTCAAGAGGTGCGTGGCACTGGCAGGGCCTAGCTTCAGAAATATTTCTATCTACATGTTGTTATATGACATCTCTTTATTAATGTAATAACTGCACTTTCACAATTGCTTTATTAACCTTCTTGCTTCTCAAATTTGCTTGAAAATGCACCATTTACCCACTCTTTTTTCAAAACTTTCTCAGGGGGTGAACCCCCCCAGATCCCCCTTAAGATGTTCGGTCTCGCTCGATGCGCTCGCTCGCCACGGTGCACTCCGACAGAAAGTTTAGGCTTCACCACTTTCGAATGTCACCAGCCACCACTGCCTGCGATCCATTTTGTGTTACGTCTGACCGGTTTCGTGTTAGGCGTTATTCGGGTCTTTCCACACACACATATTTTTCCCTCTTATCGAAGTTGAAATGCTGGCATGTATGAATTATCATAACAATTACTTAGCAAGCAGGCTCGTCAGAATGAGGGCAAAGGAGGCGTTGTTCCTGTATCTCGCATTCACGGCTCCCTTGCTGCAAAATCTTTTTAGTGATTTCAAAGAACAGTTGTTAATGGTGAGGCAGCCAACATGGCTAGAATCACAAGATGGCGTCATATGTTGTAGCTGCTTGTTTTGTCTTTCACGGGGGGATTTTTATATGATGTAGGAATAGTTGTGAGACGTGTAGGACCTAGCAAGATGTTTTTAACTCAAGGGCCCATAAAAACTTGTGAAGTGCATGTGTACAGATTTTGTAAAGTAGTGAGGGGTAACCTTGGTGGCAGGTTGTCTTGTAATATATCCTTTTTCTTCTTCTTTCCACAGATGCTGAATCAGATAAAGGTAAATCCGGTGAGTGTACCAGGTGGCGGCTGGTCATTTAATTGCACCATAAAATGGGTTGAAGCTGGTACTCCACTACTCCACTGCAATGTATAACATCTTACTTCTAGCTACTTGGCAGGATGTTTTAAATTGTTCATGCCAGTTGGAGGAAGTTTATAGCTTCCAGTTTTGTTTGCTGTCTGTTGTGTGCAGTGTTGTGCGTTCAAGTGAAAATGCAAAACCTCAAATACCTGAATGCAAAGGAAATCCAGGACTGGCTGTGTTAGCCAAATCTGACTTGGGCCAAGTTGAAATCCTCATTCGTCAGTTCTCTCTTCCTCCTCATTCCTTGTTTTTCATCCCGCTCCCCTCGCCCTTGGAACTCTCTCCTTTCCTTTGACATTTCTCCTACGTCCCCTTCCCTCTGTCTCTGTTCTTCATTTCTACCACCCTATTTCCGCCTCCTCCTTTAGTCCCAATGTCACATTTTTTTTTGTTGCAAGGTGAGTGGTGAGCATAAAAAAAAGAAATAACCACTGACCTTGCTTGCTGCACGACGTCTGGCGTCCTCCTCGCTGCTGTCCTGTTCTGCTCTGTCTCCTACAGGCTCCAACAAGTCCTCCTAACCAATCCTGGTGCTCCTCTCATGCTGGAAACCAGCTTCAGCTCAGTGCCAGGATTGGATGGAGAGGCCTCTCTCAACACTCTCCAGAGCACTGGAGGCCTGTGCTTTCTCTAAATCAACTGTCTAAGACAGCGGGGTTAGAGAGGTTTAAAATGCACATGTCTGGCTGGCTATTGCTGTCTGGCAAAACCAAGTGCACAGCCAGCCCACCACTCTTCCCTCTGCAGCAATGACCCGCTCCGTCCTGACATTTGGTTTCGGGATAGGTGGATGAAAAAAAAAATGGTAATAAATTAACGTTATTATCATTTCATTTTTTATTTCTGGGGCTTTCCTGGGAGGCATTTTTGGCAGTGAGACGACGCTCCTCCATTCTAATGGAGGGGCCTCTCCTGGTTGAGCCTACCAGACCGCGCAAACTGTCTGTTTGCAAAAGACATATTGTGAACTTATTGTGGGCTTGCCAATCTCTTACAGGGACAGCTAGCCCTCCCACAGAAGAGCAGTAGTTGAATCTATTGTTTCTATTCTATTCTTGCCTTCTTATTTAATGGCTTTCCTTGCCCCAGCCTGTCCATCTTGTGTTTGGCACGCCCCTGGAGCATAGCTTCTATACCCTCTCTCTCTCTGACTGGCTGGCTTCTATCCTTCCACCACTAACTTCAAGGGAACTACATTTCTCTTCTTCGTTAAGCACTCAATGAGAGTTCATGTGCTCCCCATCTCTCTCCCTCGTGTGCTCCTCCCTTCACCAAATACCCCTGCTGTGCTCCATGATGCTTCCTCCCTTGTGTTGCAAGCTCTCTCCTTTGAGCTTCTCTCCCGCCAAACTCTCTGCCTCCTCTACTCTCTGAGTTTCTTTTTTGCTCGTGTGCCTCTTTTCCTTGGCCCCTTTGCTCTACCTTTTGTGCAGCTTTACCCCTCCCCAGCGCACTCCTGTTTCCCCCCCAACCTGCTCCTCCTTTTCACTAATTTTTCTCCTTTACTTGACAATCCATGTTGGATCAGAGGAAGAGAAAAAATCGGGCCCGCTTCATGTTGTTTGTGAGCATGCGTGATGACATGCCATCACACAAGCGGGCACCTACTAATGACGCCTACACTCCAGCGCCATTATTGCCACTTTTTTGCATGTTTGCCCATGCTACACTTCATCCTGCTAATCTTGTGGTGTTTGAGTGCGCCCTTGCACCTCCATTACAATGCACGAGGGACTGTTTAACAGGTACTGGGCAGCCCAGCAGCAGCGGGGAGCAAGCACCGCTAACAGCATCTGAAAAGTGGATGCTTTGAAAAACCAAGCAACTTTTTTTTCTGTAGCATCCATTTTTCATTTTTTTGTTTGTTTGCGGTTGCTCCCTAGCACAGCAACAAGAATTGGTAAAGCCAATAGCACTTCATGCAAATGTCAGCCTTATTGGTTTTCCTAAATGTAGGAGTATCCTCCGACGATAAACTTCACAATGCACTTTAAATACAAAAGGGCCTACTGGACACCCCAATGCACTTTAAGTGCAGCAGTCTCCAATGAACCTCTTCTGCTTTGATTCATTGTTGGAAAGATCAGTAACTCTCCCCCTCCACAACCACTGTAGAGGCTGGAGGAGACAGAGAGTCCACGAATGCACCCAATAATTCATGATGTAGCAGGAAGCGAAGCTTTAGAACTAGGCCCAAGGGTGGACATTCAAGTCAAAGGATGGTAATTAGGAGGCCAACTGGAGGCCATATCGTGCCAGAGGAGGGTGGCGGTGCCAGGCACGGGTAAAGTTGCACTAGTCTCAGGTGGAAGGGAGTATGAGGCCCAAAGCTGGGAGTATTAGAACCAGGGGTGGCCGGGTCTGTGGGTGGCGGAGCCAGGTCCTGAAGAGGGGGTGGCTTGGCCTACTGGAGGTCACACCTGGTCTGGGGAATGGGTTGGTGCTATCAGGTCTCCGGGTAGTGATGCAACCATTTCTTTCATGCTCCTACGCAGGACTGGAGTGCTACGAGTGTTTTATCCCGTCTTTATGTCTGAAGAAGACGATGAAGACCTGCAAAGTGGGAGAAGTGTGCCAGCGGGCACAAAGTAAGGCCCACGACGCATCCAGAACGCCAGAGCCTGGAGATGAATTTGGGACCATCGGTGGACCTGGTGAGTAACGAGTGGCCAGGCGTGACATTCGCCATCTCAGACCTCACCCGTAATGACATCGCAGTCTCACCAGCAGAGACATTCAACATCTCACCCTGTGAATCAGTCACCACCGCCCCAGCTGTAACATTCACCATCTCTAAAGCAGAGAAATGTACCCTCCAATCCTCAGCTCTAGGATCATTTCCCATCTCACCTACATTCACTCTGACAATAACATTCAGCATGTCAGGCTTCACCCACTGCAATTTTCTCCGTCTCACCAGCCCCAAGTCACCTGCAGTAACAATCACCATCTCTATGGCAGTAACATTTACTAGGACAGACCTCAACCGCAGCATCAATTCCCATCTGACCACCAGTGACATTCACATCACCAGCTCACCAGTCGTAACGTTGAATATCACTGACGCTAATATTGACCGTGTAACACCTCACCCTCAGTAACATTCGCCTTCTCACCCTCAGTAACATTCGCCTTCTCACCCTCAGTAATATTCGCCATCTCACCCTCAGTAATATTCGCCATCTCACCCTCAGTAACATTCGCCATCTCACCCTCAGTAACATTCGCCATCTCACCCTCAGTAACATTCGCCATCTCACCCGCAGGAGCATCCAGCCCTGTCAAGATTCTCCTGTGCTGCTCTAGTCCAGGGTCTTGTAGTCTTGATTATCCCATAACAAAACAGGACTTCAAATCCCAGAATTCAAAGGGCAAAAAAAACAGGCTGGAGCAGCATATCATGCAGGGACCAGGGAACCTTGGCAGCTATGAACATCACCTGCAGTAACATTCACCATCTCACCAGCCACAACATTCACTATCTCTGTGGAAATATTCCTCATTTCACCCTCAGGCGCATTCATCCTCTCACAAATGGCTGCCAAACTCTGGCTCTAATACACTGAAGCCTGTGTCAGGGCAATACTTAGCGCATTTTAAATGAAATCCTTAAACAGTTCCTTTCCTCTTCCCTTCTCCTTCTGCAGTCATGCATCGCAAGTGCAACACAGAGGACGCTTGCCAGAAAGAAACAAATAACAAGCTGTCAGACGTGACCTGCTGCAACTACCACCGTTGCAACCATTAGGGGCTGACTTCCCGATGCAGCCGACCCATATCCCCGCACAGAAGCATGGACCCCCCTCCCAGCTCACCTGCTTTTGGTTTAGCCCGTGGTCTCCAGGACACGTCGCCACTGGTCCCAACATGCGAAGGACGTCTTATGTTCACTGTTTATGTTTTATTTGTAAAAAAATAAACGTTTCTGGGGCCAGGGAACAGCTCTTTCTCATACCTCACATGTGTCTTATTTGCTACGTCAGTACTCTTGAAACAAGCATCTGCAATGCAATAGGTCTAGCATTTCTGAAAGTTAGAGCTATGACATCGTAAATGTAGGCTCATATAATCACCTACCCTTTCACCTATATTCGCCGTACCATTACACTACATAACGGTTCTTAGTACTGACCTTTTACCTAGTCACGGTAATGTCCAGAGATGACATGGGGTTTTCTCCGAAAAGCTTAAGGCTCATTCAATCAATCAATCAATCAGTCATTTGTAAAGCACACTACATACCCGCGAGGGTCTCAAGGCGCTGGGGGCGCTACTGATTGAACAGCCTGGTCTTGAGCAACCTCCTGAAGGTCAGCAGGTTTTGGGTCTGTCGTAGGCTCAGTGGGCGGGTGTTCCATGTCTTGGCGGCGAGGTGGGAGAAGGATCTCCCTCCGGTGGTTGTTCTTCGGATGCGCGGGATGGTGGCGAGTGAGAGGTCGGCGGAGCGTAGTTGGCGGTTAGGGATGTAGAAGGAGAGCCGTCTGTTGAGGTAGGCTGGGCCGGTCTTGTGGAGTGCCTTGTGTGCGTGGATGAGGAGCTTGAAGGATATCCTCTTGCTGACGGGGAGCCAGTGCATGTCCCTCAGGTGGGGGGTGATGTGGCCGTGGCGTGGTACGTTGAGGATCAGTCGTGCCGAGGCGTTTTGGATGCTTTGTAGTCGTTTGATGAGCTTGGTCGGGGCTCCCGCGTAGAGGGTGTTTCCATAGTCGAGTCTGCTGCTGACGAGGGCCTGGGTGACTGTCTTTCTTGTATCTGTCGGGATCCATCTGTAGATCTTGCGGAGCATGCGGAGGGTGTTGATGCAGGGGGAGGAGACAGCGTTGACCTGCTTGGTCATTAAGTGCGTTGAGTAAAGGATGATTCCCAGGTCGGTGGGTGCCGGGGCTGCTCCCAGTGCCGCCGACCACCAGGAATCGTCCCAGGCTGAAAGGTTGGAGCCGAGAATGAGGACCTCCGTCTTGTCCGAGTTCAGCTTCAGACGGCTGGTCTTCATCCAGTCGGCGTTTGGCTTTGGCGGTGATGTTGTCCTTGGTGAGGGAGAGGATCAGTTAAGTGTCGTCGGCGTAGGAGATTATGTTGAAGTCGTACTGTCGGGCGACGTGTGCGAGCGGGGGCCATGTAAATGTTGAACAGTGTCGGGCTGAGGGACGATACCTGGTGTACGCCGCAGATGATCTCTGAGGCTTCGGACTGGAATGGTGGGAAGCGGATGCTCTGGGTTCTGCCGGGGAGAGGAAGGAGGTGGTCCATTCCAGCGCATTGTCTCGGATCCCTGCAGCGTGGAGGCGTGCGCGTAGTGTGCGGTGGCAGACGGTGTTGAAGGCGGCGGAAAGGTCTAGGAGGATTAGTGCTGCTGTCACGCCGTTTTCCAGCAGGGTCCTGATGTCGTCGGTGGCGGCGATGAGGGCGGTCTCCATGCTGTGGTTGCTGCGGAACCCTGACTGGGAAGGGTCGAGGATTCTGTTTTCTTCGAG
This sequence comes from Triturus cristatus, assembly GCF_964204655.1. NCBI lineage: Eukaryota > Metazoa > Chordata > Amphibia > Caudata > Salamandridae > Triturus > Triturus cristatus. The sequence continues at coordinate 1,173,773,891 of NC_140590.1, read as the reverse complement.
GTATCGAGTTAGCTGTCTGTTGACGATTTTCTCAATGACCTTGGCTGGGAAGGGGAGTAGAGAGATGGGCCGGAAGTTCTTGAGGTCTCTTGGGTCAGCCTTGGGTTATTTCAGTAGGGCGTTGATCTCGGCGTGTTTCCAGCTCTCTGGGAAGGTCGCGGTCTTGAGGGAGAGATTGATGACGTTGCTCAGGTGGGGTGCGATGGAGCTGCTTGCTTTGTTGAAGACGTGGTGCGGGAAGGAATCTGACAGAGAGCCAGAGTGGATTGTGCTCATTGTCTTGATGGTGTCATCGATGCTCACGTTGGCCCAGGCTAGCAGGGGATCGTGGTCGATGGTGTGCGGAGGGTCTGTTGTGTTGCTGTCTGTTGGGTCTGTCTGGGTGTTGAAGCTGTCATGGATGTCTGCTATCTTGCGGTGGAAGAAGGTGGCGAGTGAGTCGCACAGGGCTTGTGATGGCGGGATGTCATTGGTGTTGGAGCTGGGGTTGGAGAGTTCCTTCACGATGTTGAAGAGCTCCTTGCTATTGTGTGCGTTGTTGTCGAGGCGGTCTTTGAACGAGGTTCTCTTGGCGGCCCTGATTAGGTGGTGGTGGTGGTGGGTGCAGATGGCGTCCTTGTGTGCTGCGCGGTTGTCCGGAGTTTGTTCGCTGTGCCATTTCTTCTCTAGTTTCCGGCAGGCTTGCTTGGAGGCTAGGAGTTCTGGGGTGAACCAGCTGGCCCTCTTGCTGGTGTCTCTGTGGGGGGGTTTCTTCAGCGGGGCGAGGGTGTTGGCGCAGACTTCGATCCAGCATCTAAGGCTGTGGGCAGCGTCGTCGGTGTTGGAGTGTTCGGTGGGTGGGCTGAGAGTGAGGTTTGCATGTAGTTGGTCTACGGTGATTTTGCTCCAGCAGCGGCGGGGCATCTGTTGGGTGCGGTGGTGTGTGGTGCCGGAAGCCTGACGCAACTCCTGCAATGATCCTTTCACATGGGGCAAGTCCCATGTGCAAGGGCCTACGTCACCCTTACGCCTGCCATGAGGCAGTTGGTGCAGTGATCTCATAGATTTTGCTGCACCACTCCTACGACCTTTTCTTGCGGGGGTACGCCCACCCTGCATACATTATACCTGGATCAGGTATAATGTAGCGCAGAGGTTTACGAAGTGACGCATCTACCTAGATGCGTTACTTCGGAAATATGGCGCAACATGGTGCATACTATAACACAGAACAACCCGGGTTGTTCTGTGTTATAGTAGATTTGGTTAAGGGGATTTACAACCTGCTGGTCTTTAAAAATTCTTTTCCCTTGGGCCTTCTCTCACTTTGTTCTGTTGTTATTGCAACATGGTGCATGTCTTACGTCACTGGTGCGTCACAAAAAGTGACGCACCGGTAGTACAAAAGTAACGCAGGGGCTCATAAATGAGCCCCTGGGTATTTATAAATCATCTCTTGCTGAGATAGTCAGAGGAGAAAAGGCCGCCGACACACTGTCGCGAGATGCTGAGGTTCGGGCACGCAGACACTCCAGCTCGCAGTGAACTGACATCTCTTGCGGGTGTCTATCTTGAGACCAAGACGGGATCCCACAATCTAATTAAACACAAAAACCATACTCTACCCTTTATACTTGAACATGTACAGTGTATCATATACTTAAATACAAGCTAAAGACACTCTGGCTGGATCAAACACAGAACAATATATACACACATATATAGACACGTATTGGGAATTAAGAAAAGATCAGGGGGAATAATATCACATACTTTTTTCTCCTTTTTTATTGTTATTATTGGATTCTTTCCGACATGATCAAAATATACAGATCACATTTTCATACATGTAATATATTTAAAGAAGCAATTCACATGAAAGAAATAACTCAGACAAATGCAGTTGATGTACAACAAAAAATAAGTGAATCCCAGAATACAACTAAAGTGCAAAAAAAGGGAGAGAGAAAGAGCGACAGGTTCCCAATCAGGAAAAAGGCTTAATAAAAAAACCACTCATTCATATCCAAAACACATTCATACAACATCACACGACCACACTATGCATCATGGTGCGGACCGACAACACATATGGGCCCCACCCGACCAAAAACTCAGAAAGAACCCTTGTGAATATTCAAATAGATATATAGAGATGGTATCCAGGGTTTCTGAGAAGCACAGTTTAAAAGTTCAATCGGGTAGAGGGAAGAATGGGGCCCTGTTGAAAGCGCCGACGCGCGTTTCGGTGAAACAACTCCTAATAGGGAGTACCACCTTCTTCAGGGCGCAACAAACAGCACAAATGAGAACGGGACCTGTCATAAGATCAGAAAGATAAAATATGTATATATGTGCATATGTATATATAAAAGAGAACATATTATGTATATTGTCCATACAGAGTGTCACAAGCATAGCCAATTAAGATAAAACTTTCAATTATTATTTGCAAGCACTAGAAGCCAAAGTTAGGACTGAGGAAAAAAGGAAGATAAATATCAAACAAAACAACTCAACAACATACAAAGACCATATTAGTGGTCACAATAAGACAATATCGCACTCTATAAGCAACGACATCTAAAAGAAGCGCTTACCTGTATCGCTAAAGAGGGACTGTTCAAGGCATGTATTTCCGAAATGAAGCTCCACGGAGAGCAAGGAAATAACTCTAATCAAAATCAAGAGATAAAATATCCATATGAATACAAATCAAAGGGGGAAATAATCAGCAGCCAAAAGCATTAAACGAAGACAGATGTTCAATTTATCGCTGCTAGAGAAAGGCCCTACAGCTACATAGAGGAAAAAGAATTACCTAAATGTATCGAGGAGTCAAATCATCAGAGCTCATTGGTAGGGGAACCTTTAGGCAGGTTCAATCATTTAGAGAAAAAACTGTTTCAGCGGACTCGACTCTAGTGCGGAAAGAACGAACAAGAAATGAGGGAGCCGTTACAGAGTATCCAAAAGCATAGCACCATAGTTCGCGAGTTCGCGTCAGGGTGCAACATATGTAACAGGCAAATCCAACAGATAACAAAGAATATGTAAGCGGCTCACCTGATATCAAAGCAGAACACAATATACAGCAAAATTGTCAGCTTACGAGTTTAATTCAGATCAGGTCAGCTGTAAAGATAACATACGCTAAAAGGGAAATAACAAAAAATTCAATGTAACGTAACACTAGAGCAGCTTAAAGTAGACATATTCTGCACGCCCCGCGGTAACGGAAGACATGCTATCAAAGGAGGGCTGAATTAAAATAAGATTTTTAAGATAGCAATGAGCACCAAAAATAACGGAGATAGAAGGGGCTGCACGGAGATATGGGAGACATCATACCTTGAAGAATAGAAGCAGCATCGAAAATGGTCGATCGGCGTCTTGACAAAAAATGGTCATAGGAAGTGATCTCAAACAGAGGAGGTCAGGCAGAGGTGAGGCTATTTAAATTCTCCAATCCAGCATTGCCCAAATCAGGGCTGGGGCGGGGCGTGTCAAAAACACGGCATGATCCGGGGAGGGGGAGCCGTAATCAATTAAAGGGGCCAAAACACAAATAGAGAGAAAAAGAGAAAAAGGCCCGATAGCAAGAGAAAACGGACCAAAATTCAGAGATAATGATACTACAACGACAAATGAGAAAAAATGGATAGAAGCCAAAAGCAAAAACAGAGCCTTTAGCCAAAGGAATTACATTTACAATTTAAAATAGAAATACAACAAAAAAAGGCAAACAACGCCATAATACATGAACAATAAAAAAAGGTTTAGGCACAATCTGTCACTTCAGGTAATGGGGTTGACTTTATCCAAGAGGGATTCTTTGCTTTATACCCACATACATGCTAGGTACATTCAGGTACATCTAGTTAGGGACGCATCGTAGGAGTACACATTTTTACTGTCATGTATTTTATATACTTGCCTGTATTCATTGTTTTAGCATGATGGTAGAATTCTACCATCCTTTTACTCTGTTACTGCTTATAATCATTTATATCTGTTACTGTCTATTGGTTGTTTCAGCACACCTATTTTACACTAGAATGACGCTGGTTCAATAAATGCTTATTGACAAATGTCCCCACTCTTCATTCTGTGTATCTCTCTAAAACAAAGTGAGCACGAGTGACTGAGCGACAAGTAGCACTGTTTCCACGATTCTGAGGGATCAGGGTTGTCATGTTCGATAGTTGCCAATAACTATTCTCTCCTTGGTGGTATACAGGCTAACACACGTGGTACTTTTTTTTGCTTCTATCCTTCCGCTATCCTTCCAAATAATTCACTAATCTATCCACCACTTTAATTACTTTCATATTTCACTATACTAATTCAACACTAATCCTTTATGGGTCCCAGAGTAGCGTGTTACTCGCCGGTAAAGTGCTTTGACGCCTCATCAGGGGTAGTAAGCGCTATATAAATGAAATTACAATACAATACAATACATGATAGCTTCAAAACACTTTCAGACATGCGTAAATGTACGCAATCTGGTGATCCCTGTTATAGCGGGTCAATCCGGGTACACTTACTTCACCTTCATTGAAGGACAAACAGTACCCATAGCATACAAATCACATTTGTACACAAACGCTGAAATGCGCTTTGCTTCTACAGAGAAAATACTGACAGCAGTACAGACCGCGGTAGTAAGAGAAAGAGCACTGGCTCACGGGAAATGAATAATAGTACTAACTACGGTACCAGCCTTAGAGGCTGCTACAAAGTCAAGCATTCCAAATGCTAAAGCCTTACATCCAAGATGGAAACAATGGGCTAATTCTCTTACTGCAACAGATGTAGAGTACAGATATGATCCAAGGCTAAAAACACAAGCATTCCTGCAATATGAACAAGAATGTCCTCTCCCAAACGAAATAATGCCTCTAGATAAGTATGAATATATCATTTACACGGACGGATCTGCTCAGCCGGCCATAGGAAGTAAAAGGCAATATAGCGCTGCTTGTGCGATTGTAAAAGGTCGTATGATGGATGGCAAGTTCCATCCCAGCGATACGAAGACAGAGTCTCTAGGAGACTGCACGGGTCTGCTGGCAGAACTAAAAGCCCTATTACTGGCATTAATAAATACGGATCAGGAATTCCCCACACTTATAGTGTGCGATTCTTTTCACTGTGTCCAGTCATACAACGAATATTTTCACTACTGGGGTCAAAGTGGGTTTAAGGACTCAAAAGGTGGCACAATTAAGCACAAAATGTTTTGGGAATAAGTAGCTGAGTTGAAAAATTAACTACCAAGAGCTCATGTGATACACATGCTGAGTCATCAACGTGATGGTGTTCACGTTGAAGGGAATTCATTAGCCAGTGAAGCCGGAAAGGGGGCAGTACGAACTGCTGCCGTCACTGCAATCACTCATTCAAAAATGAGAATAGACGGACAGAAGGAGTTTTGTCTAGTGGAAATTTTAACTCATTGTATGGTAGCACAGAGGGTTCACATGCCTGCTGCCAAGAATGTGTACCATGCAGATCAGAAAGTGCATATATTTTAAATCAGTCAGTGCTTTTGTCACAGCGATTCTTTTGTTACTGGCAGTGTCGATGTTAAAATCCTAACATGGAACAGTGAGCTAATAACTGTCAAAGAGCTGCATGCAAACTGAAAGATATAGATTAGAGCATTATAATTTTTCCTCTGTCTTTCATTATTCTAATGTTTCAAAAAGGGTTCATTTTGGTAAGAATAAAAAATACCTATTATTAAATGTAACCCCAAACCATGGGGTTTTGTTTTCAATTCTGAGTCTGTGCTTCTCCAGACCAAGCACTCTTAAACTAAAATGTCTACCAGTATGTGTGTCATGTGACTCCTACACCTTGTAGTTTTCTGGCTTATGTAACATTTCCTATACACTGATTTACACACCTGTGATTGATTGTCTCTGTGTAGTGTGTGTGTGATGGAAAGTGCTCTGACACCCTACACTGGTATTGGAGGTGCTATACAACTAATTAAATACATGTGAGAGAGAGTGATTATGGAGACTTGAGAGGGCACTGTGAAAGGGTGGTAGTGAGGGAGTCTGTGGGGGGTGCCAACAAACATTGCCGCACAGGGCGCCACCAGTGCTAAAGCCAGCCCTGCCCAAAGGGAGAAACAGTAATTTCACCAGCTTTTTCTGACCACGTTCCAATATACTTAAAACATACATACGCACAGGAGTGGGAGGTAGCCCTTGCTCCAGCACTATATCGCAACCATGTTGGGTGGGATACTGAGTCATCTCACCATATAATCCCAATAAAAACTAGTCCAACTCCACAGAGACAGTACCCAATAAAACAAGAAGCAAAAAAACTCAGGGTCAGGGAGATCTTAGATCAAATTGAATACCTGGTGTGTAATAGAACCTTGCACCTCTGCAATAAATAATCCTTTGTTCCCCGTAATGAAACCCAACCATTCATATACTTTTAGACTATAGACATCTGAACAGATGCACTAAAATATTTGCAGTACAGAATGCACACAGTGCCGCATAAATGAATAACATTGTGCGGAAAAAATACAAAACAACACTAGATATCTCAAATGGATTTTTCTGTCAAACTATAGCACCTGAAAGCAGGTATTTAACAGCATTTCCCATGCTAGATTCCCAGCGTCAATTTTGTAGACTCCCCCAAAGGTATAAGAAGAGCCCTGGGTTGTTCAGCGCTAGGGTAACTGAATTACTTCAAATTTTGGATGAAGAAGCATTGTCCTATGTAGATGATATTTATCTGACGAATGATGATTTACAGGATCACTTGACCAGAGAGAGCATCATCATTTTGGGATTCGCCTCTGAGGGCTACAAATTGAAGCCTGGCAGCTAACTTTTTAGAAAAGCGTGCACTGCTCCAACCTCCCAAATCTTTAAAAAACTTACAATCCATATTGCGATTTTTAAATGTTGGCAGACCATACATTTTGGATTACGCAGAAAGAAAAAAACCTTTCTACGACTTAATAAGACCTGATCTTTCAGTTAGGCATTGGGCAAAGGAACATACCGATATCCTTCGTTCCCTACAAGCTGACATCCCTTTCTCTATCCAACTGAATAACACATCCACCACTCAAACTACTTTCATATTTCACTATACTAATTTTCAACACTAATCCATTATGGGTTCCGGAGCAGTGTGCTACTCACCAATAAAGCGCTTCAACACCCCATCAGGGTTACAAGCGCTATATAAATGCAAACCTTTTCCCTTTTCTACCCCTCCCCAACTCTTCTCAATCCAAATAACTGACTAACATATCCACCACTCAAATTACTTTCATATTTCACTATACTAATTCAACACAAATTCTTATGGGTTCCAAAGTAGCATTCTACTCACCCCCCAAAAAAAGAAAAGCACTTCAAACCCCATCAGGGGTGGCAAGCGCTATATAAATACAAACCTCTTACCCTCTTCTATTCTGCCGCTACCCTTCTCTATCCAAATAACTGAATAACATATCCACCACTAAAATTACTTCATATTTCACTATACTAATTTTCAACACTAATCTTTTTATGGGTTCCGGAGTAGCGTGCTACTCGCCAGAAAAGCGCTTCAACACCCCTTCAGGGGTAGCAAGCGTTATATGAATGCAAACCTTTCTCCCCCTTCTATCCCTCCGCTATCCTTCTCACTCCAAATAACTGACTAATATCCACCGCTCAAATTACTTTCATATTTCACCATACTAATTCACCACTAATCCTTTAGCATGCTACTGCCCATCAGGGGTAACAGGCGCTATATAAATATAATTTTTTTTATGTACACCCCCACGAGAAGCGACCGCACTATTTCTTAAATGAGAAATTCCCCCAGCTTCATCTGATCTCAACCTGATCACTTAGAGACATTTCTTTTCTCACTTTCTCGCCTTCACAGCCTTGACTCGCAAAGTTTGGTTGCAGACTCTACTCTTTTGGAAACTGTTACCCCTTGTGATACATAGTGACTCCTGGGAGCATTGGTACTGGACCCGTTTATTTTTTTCTAAACGCTCCCTATCCCCCCTTCTTCTTGTGTTTAGAGTATTTAGTACGGCAGCCAGCCGTGGGACAAACTTCTATTTTTCCTCTTCATCTTATGCCCATACAATCTGGGCTACACGTACTCTCATTCTTCACAAAAACAGATTTAGACCTTCCCACACACACTCAGGATGGATATCCCTGGTCTAAGCTTTGATGACGACACAGTGGCAGAGACACTTAGGGCTCCCTCACTTCTGGGCGATTATGGCCATGTAGCAACAGGGAGTAGGAATGACGATTGGAAGACACAACAATCATTTAGAAAACTGCAGATTAAGACAGCCCTACATGGCACGATAATGACGGAATACCTAAGGGCCAATATAGCACCTAATGGCCTACTGGTCACACTCACCCGCATCTTCCTTGAGGATCTCACTTTCTGGAGGGAACGGTCAAGGATTGCTTGGAAATGTACCAGAGACTGGCTAGTACTTATAATCAATACAGCCAAGCGCCTTTCCGATGACTTACTGATCAAAATAACCTTAGCAGAAAATGGCCTAAAAGCAGGTATCTCGATCACAGCCTTTAAGACACGACTGGCAGAGGTTAACGAAGAAATGAAAGAACATAAGGATTTCCTTTTGAAACAAAAGATAACGAAAATGCAGAAGGACATAAAGCGATTTGATAAAGAAAAAGTGTACCCTTACACAAAGGATGACTATGTCTATGAAGGCCATGACACCTCATCGGATGAGATGAGCACCAACAACTCCAGGCGATCTGGATCAACAAGCAGTGATTCTAGTTATGAAGGGAGAAATTACACTCCACCAACAAGGGGTTCATGGAGACAACAACCACCCCCTTTATTTCAAAATTTCCCACCAGCTCAATTTCAACCACGACCATTCCTAGGTCAATGGATGGGCCCCCAACCTATGTGGAATTTCCCACCAGGACACCCCCCTAGGCCACAATATCAACAATTCCCGAATCCCCCTTTTCACAACAGAGGAAGGGGCAGAGGAAGAGGCAGGCGGAGAGGCAGACAACAAAAAAACGTGCATTGGCAGGACCCGGAGCCAATGAAACTACGGAGCAAGACAGCAGGCGCGAAACACTTGTGGTCAACTTATCCTCCAGGTCACAGTCTACGGATGAATCCAGGCTCTTGGAGAAGGGACTGGGTTTTGTCCCTACACGTCGTGAGGATGAGTTTAGACTACATCAGGAACTTCACCAGTTCTTTCGTAAAGTCCGATTGAAGGCTTTCTTTCAGGACAAACCAGATACTTCACATCCAGGATCTGGACTAAAGAAGAGATCCAGATTCACACCCACTGCCGCCATGACACACAATGAGGTACTCACCTTTGAGCAGGCTGTTGTGAAGGATGTCGCCAGTCTGACCCAGAAACGCCCGTTTGACAATATGTCCATAGAAGAAAGGGCTCTACTCAAAGATATCACGGAAGATCCATTGATCATCATAAAACCAGCCGACAAAGGCAGAGCCACAGTGATTCAAGATGTGGGAATGTACAATGCGGAGTGCCAGCGGCCAACTTACAGACACCTGGTATTACCTCCCGATTGAAGATGATCCAACGCCACGACTGATAACCAAGATCAAAAGTCTGCTCACAGAAGCCACCACTGAGGGATGGATTACATCCCAGGAAGCGTCCTTCCTCATTAATGAGCATCCACGGATCCCCTACTACTACACTCTCCCCAAGATACACAAAGGGACCAATCCCCCCCCCACGGACAACCAATTGTGTCGGGGATCGACTCAGTATTGGAGCCACTAAGCAAGTTTTGCGACTTCTTTCTCCACCCCATTGTCGCTGAGACACCACCCTATCTCAGAGACACTACGGAGGTCCTTAACCTCATAGAGACCTTCCCTGAACCGGCCACCATCAATCTGCTGGTCACACTGGTCATGGAGGCATTATACACAAACATTCCCCAAGATGCCACCCTTGAGGTCGTGGAAACCGTGTTGCACAACATCAACCCATGGCCCCATGAAACACCAACATCTTTTATCTGTGAATGTGCTTCCCTGGCACTGAAAGAAAACTTCTTTGCCTTCAAGAGCCAACAGTATCATCAAATTCAGGGGACAAGCATGGGAAGCACATTCGCGCTAAGCCTGGTGTGTCTGTATATGGCCAACTTTGAGGATAAATATATCCTGGGAGATAACAACCCATACAGACCTAACATTTTGATATGGCGACGCTACATAAACGATATTCTTCTCTTCTGGCGAGGTGAAGAAGCACTATGTAAAACCTTCTTTGAATGGCTTAAAACACTCGACCCTTTCTTAAAATTTACAGGGTCAGTGTCGAGTGAGAGCATTGCCTTCCTGGACTTATGGATCACCTTACGTGGAGGGACCATACTAACGACTAACTATCAGAAAACAACGGATCGCAACAGCCTTCTCCTATATGAGAGCCATCATCCCAAAGCACTAAGGGATAATCTCCTGGTGGGACAATTCCTGCACCTCCTCCGCAACTGTAACACTATGTGTGAATTCACAAACAAATCTGAGATTTTGGCCACTAACTTACAAGAAAGACATTACCCCAAGAGGGTAATAGGACAAGCACAGAAACGGGCCAAGAATAATCACAGGGAAGCGCTCCTGGAAATAAAGGATAAACCCAAAACAGATGCCCTTGCATGCGTCACTACGTTTACTCTCAGTTCCAACAAACTCCAGAAACTGGTCAGAAAACACTGGGGTATCTTAGAGACAGGGAATTTCAGACCAGGACCTCCCCCCCGTACTCATTTAAGAGGACAAAAAACTTTAAAGACATACTGGTTCATACACGACCTAGGTCAACACCAATGTCGTAGGCCACTACCCTTGTGGCACATGCGCAGTCTGCCCACTCACGACAACGTCAAAACAAATTGACCTGAGTCTGGCTAGACCCTGGGTCCAAAAGAGGCACACGAATTGTAATACCAAGAACTGTGTCTACTTAATAAAATGCCCATGTGATAAGAAATATGTGGGTATGACGACAAGACCCATTAAGATTCGTATAGGCGAGCATAGGAGCACTACATGGTGCAAAAAGACAAGCACCAAACTACTGAATCATTTTCTTGAGCTGAATCACCCCCCCGAAAGCTTAAAATGGAATATCATTGAATCCAATCCTGTTTGGACCCCCGCACTCTGTTCCGTCAGGAGCAAAGGTGGGTTTTCCGTCTGAAAAGCAATACCATGGGTTTAAACGATGAGATTCCGTGGTCTGAACTAAGTGTCTGACATCGCCCTCTGTTTCGCACTCGACACCTGGTTAATGTGACCACTGTGCTTCTGAACACCTGTTTGTGGCCGTCCTTGGGCTATAAAAAACACCATGGCTTTGAGCATATGAGCATTGTCATGTTGGGCTCCCATGACGTCTAGGGTCGCACCCACACTGGCCATCATACGGCAATGTAACAGACTCCGCCATACGCACAGCATATCATGTATCATACCCATTGACATGCTACCTTCATAAGTACAAATTTTGTTCTGTACATGGAGCCATAATATACCATGTGGTTACAATCACAGTTACCCCTTTGATATTGGTTTCTTTTTTCTCTTCACCTCGAGACAAGAAGACCCTTCTCCTAGTATAATATCCTGGCAGGTTACATATGCACACACCCTAATGAATTTCCATTAAATAACAAACACACGATCGTGTGTCAGTGTGATTATGTACCCCGCTGTTTACTCTCTAATATACAGCCATTTGAGAATAACAGTGTATTTCTAGGACGTAAACTTGATTATAACCTTTTATGTAATATGATCCCAATGGAAATTGATACCCATTTGCATTAGCACTTAACCATTCTAATATGGCCGCGCCATTCCCGCTGCCTTTAGCCAGTGATATCCATAGTCCCACTATGCAATATGGTGTTGACCTTTCGGAGCACTTCCGCCTTTCAATCCAACTCCGTTCCCGCCAGCCACACATCAGTGTTATTTAAATGGAGATTTTCTCCATGCCTGTGTCCCGCAGTCCATGTGCGGTGGGGCAGTTAATAGGCTGCTACACAAAGCTACAACTGGTGGCTTCTGTGACCGCGGACATGGCACTCCATTACTTTCTAAGAGATTGATCATAGGAACATACAGTTGATGTTCCATTGTGCTATTTAGATGCATCACCACCTTAGTATAGGTACCATAGGGCTATAGGGTGTCGCCGTTACCGAACCCTATTTTTACTATTTTATTCCACTTCATACGGTCCTAAAGAAGCGCACCAGGATCCTCTAGGGACCGACACTGTGCGAAACAGGTCGACCACACCTTCACATACACACATGGAATTTTAAAGGAAGCAGCAGAGCAATACTCTCCCCTCCATTATATTTGTTTTATGGAGGTGCTTTATATCCAGCGTGGTACGCACACACCACTCTTTACCTCCTGGACCCCTGAATAAAGTGTGTTCTCTAGGTACCAGTTAGGTCATTTTAAATCACTTTCACACTTTTTTAAGGACCACACACCCACATGCCCAACTGGGGCATCTCCTAAAAAGATCTCCGATAAAGAGCCCTCTCGCAGGGCCCATGGAGGACTGCAGCGCCACCCCCATGAGGAGCAACACCCGAGGATGAAGCATGACACTCGCAAGAGTGTGTGAGGGCACTATTTCTTAAAGGAGAAATTCCCCCAGCTTCATCTGATCTCAACCTGATCACTTAGAGACATTTCTTTTCTCACTTTCTCGCCTTCTTGGCCTTGACTCCCAACCAAAGTTTGGCTGCAGACTCTACTCTTTTGGGAACTGTTACCCCTTGTGATTCTTAGTGACTCTTGGAGCGTTGGTACTGGACCCGTTTATTTTTTTCTAAACGCTCCCTGTCCCCACTTCTTCTTGTTTTTAGGCTAGATAAATACAAACTTTTTCCGCCATCCTCCCGAATCCAAATAATTCACTAAGCTATCCACCACTTTAATTACTTTTATATTTCACTATACTAATTCAACACTAATCCTTTATGGGTCCCGGAGTAGTGTGCTACTCACCGGTAAAGTGCTTCGACGCCTCATCAGGGGTAGTAAGTGCTATATAAATGATATTACAATACAATACAATACAATACAATACATGATAGCTTCAAAACACTTTCAGACATGCGTAAATGTAAGAAATCTGGTGATCCCTGTTATAGCGGGTCAATCCGGGTACACTTACTTCACCTTCATTGAAGGAGAAACAGTACCCTTAGCATAAAAATCACATTTGTACACAAACGCTGAAATACGCTTTGCTTCTACAGAGAAAATACTGACAGCAGTACAGACCGCTGTATTATGAGAAAGAGCACTGGCTCACGGGAAACGAATAATAGTACTAACTCCGGTACCAGCCTTAAAGGCTGCTACAAAGTCAAGAGTTCCAAATGCTAAAGCCTTACATCCAAGATGGAAACAATGGGCTAATTCTCTTACTGCAACGGATGTAGAGTACAGATATGATCCAAGGCTAAAAACACAAGCATTCCTGCAATATGAACAAGAATATCCTCTCCCAAATGAAATAACGCCTCTAGATCAATATGAATATATCATATACACTGACGGATCTGCTCAGCCGGCCATAGGAAGTAAACAGCAATATAGAGCTGCTTGTGGGATTGTAAAAGGTCGTATGAGGGATGGCAAGTTCCATCCCAGCGATACAAAGACAGAGTCTCTAGGAGACTGCACGGCTCAGCTGACAGAACTAAAAGCCCTATTACTGGCACTAATAATTACGGATCAGGAATTCCCCACACTTATAGTGTGAGATTCTTTTCACTGTGTCCAGTCATACAATGAATATCTTCACTACTGGGGTCAAAGTGGGTTTAAGGACTCAAAAGGTGGCACAATTAGGCACAAAATGCTTTGGGAACAAGTAGCTGAGTTGAAAAATCAACTACCAAGAGCTCACGTGATACACATGCTGAGTCATTAGCGTGATGGTGTTCACATTGAAGGGAATTCATTAGCCGGTGATGCCGGAAAGGGGGCAGTACGAACTGCTGCCGTAGCTGCAATCACTCATTCAAAAACGAGAATAGACGGACAGATAATGGTAGCTGTCATTGCTTCACGCAAAAACAGCAAAGCCTTACTGAAAGGCTTTCCACTCAAATACTCCTACAAGTTAGATGCAAACAACATTCTGTATGCTCAGATTCCTGGAGTGGGGGATAGAGTAATACCAAACATGGATCGCAATACTAGCTGCACACAAGAGTCTAGATTCTGAACATGCAGTGATAACTGCGACGGTGTCATTATTGAAACAGCGCTATTCATGGTCTCGGGTTACAAAACAGACAAAGAATTTTGTCTTAAAATGCGACATAAGTCAGCAGATGAAGGGTTACACTGTGGCGCGTCCAGCGTAGACACCTTTACTAATATCAGACAGACAACTTGTGTGTATCTATTTGGATCACCTGGGCCCCTCACAATCAGATGGGGCTTACAAGTATATCTTGGAGGCAGTAGATTCATGCTCCAGATTCCTATGGGTATATCCTCAGCGCTCGGCTGATGCTCGAACTGTTATAAAAGATTTGCGAGTCTTTATTGGGACATACCCAGTTGGCACATTACATTCTGACTGTGGCCCCGCGTTTAGCTCTAGAGCTTACAAGGAAGCCATGGAAGGTTTGGCTGTAGCATTGCAGTACTCCTCTCCATACCATCCCGAGGGAAATTAAGTTGTGGAGAGGAAAAACCAGGACATAAAGCAATCTTTAACAGCAAGAGTATTAGGTTCAAGGGGTAGTTGGGTCAATAATTTATATGGAGTACGGTGGGCCCTCAATAACATGCTAAGAAGTTCTCTAGGGCGTGTCACTCTTTATGAAGTCCTTTTTGGGACGAGAATATGGGTCCTGATCTCGATTTTGAAGGCACAGTGGCGGATGAAAAACCATTTGACATCAATAAATGTTTGGCTGTTTTACAAGATCTGAATGAAGCCAGAGCAGTACAAAGCAACGTGCACTGTAAAGGGAGATTTACGGACCTTTGCCTAACACTAATTTTTAACTTGCTTAATTTGTTTTAAATCTTTGTACTACTATCTAATCATTACTATCTAACCACTGCTTCTTACCTGCACACCTCTGATCGCTTGTAATTTTGCATCACTCCCCCCCTCCACCACGGGATTTCCCGCTTGTTGTGGAGGGCGTTCAGCGGTAACATCCATTTCCGGGCAGGAGGAGGGGGAAGGCGGTGACGTACTTTTAGCCCATCAGCTGCTGAAAGTATTTAAAGCAATGCTAGACGCTCCGTGCAGCGGGCACACAGGCGGCACGCCAAAGGCAAGCCCGTCTGCGCCTGTCCGTGCCAAGACGGGGCCAGGGGCCATGACCCCTACACCTTTTACAAGGGACCAAATGATTTATTCGTCAAAAATATTATACGAACTCCGGCCTAAGCCACAGCAGGAATGTATCACCTTACAACCAGATACTCTTTATCTTACCTGCGCCTGCTGTGGGTTTGCTGCCACTGGACTACCCAGTGGGGAGCTTACGTTCAATACCATTGCGTCCACAAACCACAGTACACAGCCACCTCTCCCTGCTAAAAGTAAGGTTACTCCTGTAGGTCGCTCCCCAAGCATAAGGATGACATCTTTGACCTTCTGCTCACTACACAACCTGATGCTATTATCCTTACGGAAACTTGGCTTCATGAGAGCTCTGGCCCCAATGTTGCGTCCGCACTGCCCCCTAACTATACGATAATTAGAAAGGATCGCGGTATTAAAACGGGAGGTGGTATGCGAAGCTGGCTCCTTTAAACTCTCCCTTACATCACAATTCACTTTCTCTGGGATTTTGATTTATCGCATGCCAGGACCAGCAGGGTCATGGGAGGAGTAGTTTCCCAAATTCATAGTCCCTTTTTTGCTCGATGCCGCAAATTTCACCATTTTGGGATATTTAAATATTAATTTTAATGACCCGACGTGCACTACAAGTGCTTCTCTGATGGCTGATTTAGCAGCTATGAACATCTTACTCTGCAATTCAGGTCCTACTCATAGGGCGGGCCACTTGCTAGACCCCATTTTCTCCAATCTAGGTAGTATCTCATGCCAGGCAGCCCTCCCTATACTCTGGTCCGATCATCAGGTCGAGAAATTGGAAGAAATTAAATATAGACTGTTTTAACCAACATCTCGTGAACAACAAGCCTGCCATCACGCCTATTAACTTAGCAGATTCGAACATCATCCATACCTGGATTTTGTCATCTATTGATGTGTGTCTTCCAATTTCCATCAATAAAACAAACAATCATCGACCTCCTGCCCCCTGGTTCTCGGATAGACTAAAAACAGAGAAAACCAAATGCAAAGTATTGGAAAGACGTTGGAGGAAGGACTATGCGCCTGAATCCAGACATATATATAAACTGGCAAAAAGGGAATACCATTCTCTCTGTAAAACGGCCCGAGCTGAATACGTAAACAACACTATTACATCGGCCTATAGCAGCCCCAAGGTCCTGTTTAAATTAGTCGAAGACATATCAGGAGCAGCATGCCAACCTTCTTCCCCCGTACTTAATGAAGCTCATTGCGAGGACGTAGTCAAGTTTTTTATTAGCAAAGTGGAGAAAATTTACACAGAAATGAATGTGGCAACAACTAATGGGGGCAGCAAATGTGGAGCTCTCTCTCCACATCAGGCTATGTTGCTCCAAAGGCAAACCATATCATCGCGCCTACCAATATGCTAGACAACTGGCAGCCTTTGGACATCATCTCTTTCAGACGCATTTTAAATAGTCTTAAATCCGGCTCACCCAGAGATCTCCTCCCCATCCCCAGTTTTCAAAAACTGGAACCATCTGCACTCAAATTCATTATGGAATTGCTTAATGCGTCTTTGCAAGAAGCAGTCGTCCCAGCAGCATGGAAGCATGCCATGGTGCATCCACTCCTGAAAAAAACAGGCTCTGATCCGTGGGAATTATCTAACTTCCGTCCAATCTCTTTACTGCCAGCTTTTTCAAAAATCTTAGAAAAACATATAAATCGACAATTGACACAATATGTTGATTCCCAAAAAATTCTGCATGCATCTCAATCGGGTTTTAGAGCTGGGTTCTCAACAGAAACCACGCTCTTCGGAGTTACAGAAACTCTGCGTCAACGGCTTGTTATGGGTGAAACTGTGGCACTCATATTGGATTTGAGTGCCGCCTTCGACACTGTGTCACATACTGCCCTACTTAAAGCTCTTCAATCTGTGGGCATTGTTGGGAAAGCACTCAAATGGCTTGCAGACTTTCTTACTGACCGGACTTTTCAGGTCTTTTCATCGTCAGCAAGCTCTAAGTCACATACCTCTCCCTATGGAGTGCCACAGGGGTCCATCCTCAGCCCAATATTATTCACCATCTACGTTAGACCCCTGGCCACTATAGCAGAAGAGGCTGGGTTATCTATCTACTCATATGCGGATGATACCCAGCTAATCTTCTCTCCGTCCAAGAATGAGGCATCTAAAGTTTCTTCTCTTCAGGCAGGGCTGCAAAATATAGCTGGTTGGATGCATGCCAACATGTTAAAACTTAATGGGGGAAAAACAGAGGTCTTAATTCTCTGTAAAAACATAGACCTTTGGGGCCCCCGACATTGGCCTCCTCAAATGGGTGACCTTACCCAGCCGATAGAACGAGTCCCTAATCTAGGCATAATCATTGATTACCAGCTATCAATGAGACATCAAGCAGTCAGGGTCGCCTCAATCTGCTTCACCATCCTAAAATGGCTCAAAAAATACTTTGGATGTTGCCTGATCCCACTTAAAGAACTGTGGTTCAGGCCCTGATTACCTCGAGGCTGGACTATGGCAACATCCTGTATTCAGGAGCTAAGAAGGAGATGGTTTGAAAACTGCAGATAGTACAGAACTTGGCGACAAGACTGTTTAGCCAGGTGCCTAGAAAGACACCTATTTCAGGCTACCTCTGCGACCTCCACTGGCTTAGGATGGAGAACCGCATCAAATTCAAGGCCCTGTGTTATATGCATAAAATTAAAATGGTCACAGCTCCACAGTATAATAATAATAATAATAAGTAAAACGGACCACCACTGGGGAAGTCAAATCAGTCACGGCAAGAACTGTCTGGATCCCAAAAGTTGGGGATCTGGTCAAAGAAAAGATCAAGGACTAGAAAGAATTCGGGCTAACCTACAGAGAGCCTGTACCTCCACTGGCTGTCGAAGGAAAAAGAACAGTACTTCTGCCGCCTCTTTACGGTAAAAAGAAAAGAGATTGGTCTCCATTGATCTGATCAAACCACACTATGTGGCCGATACTGAAAACTAGGCCTCGTGGGCTCCTGGGTAGCCAATGCACTCCTCTCACTACCATACAGGAAGTTCAGACAGACTCATAACATTTGAAGAGTCACCAATTTGAAGTGATGGAATCTCCAACAATGAAATGGAACTCGTTCCTCTGGAAACAGAACTTCAAATTACAAATGAAAGACAAATAGTAATTCGACCTAACACCAATGTCTCCATCAATATACCTCAACAAGAGACACCTGCTAGTTCAACACAACATGCTTTGCTACCAAAGATAGCTCGAACTGCATCTGGCTGGTTCATCAATTTTGATACCTTCTCTCTTGATCTCAGTGAACCTGAGACACCTCCGGCTCCAGTTTCCCATAAGCAACAAATTTGTGAATTCAACACTTTTCTGAAAAAAATGTACTTAGTATCACCTTGGCTCCAGCTCTGGATCATAACTGGATTATTGTTTTTTCTGTGACTGTTTACTGCTTACTCGTGAATGAAAATGATCTCCCAGAACGCTCTGCAGTTTCCAATGTGAACTTGGTCTTGAAACCTCGTACATCATCTCATCGTGAACAAAGAGACTTGTTTTCTGTGAACATTACAGCTGTTCCAATTCCTGATGGTATAGTTTGGGACAAGGTTGACTGTGATGTATTTGGCCCTACTGAACTTTTGAAAATACCACATGTATTTAAAATATCTCTCAATGATATCATTACCTCCAGTACATTTTCTGATGATAGGAACTTTGAAACTGTAAGTAATATGTTGTCTGATTTGGAGAAATCCCCTGCATTTTTAAACAATGAAATGTTAGAGGACACATCTGACTTTGATAGTATGTATTGTTACCAACACTATGGTGTCAGGTTGTCATTAGCACAAGATAGAAAAACAAGCCACTAACCTCTTCTCAGCAGCCAGCGGGGACGATAGCCTGTAGAGGAGCCTCCCTACTCTCCAGAGCGCAACTCCCCACAGTGTAGTAAACACAACTATTGAAAACAGCACCCCGGGGAAAAGGGAAGGGGATAAAATAACAAAGTGTACAGCCGGGAATGCTTGCTTCCTAGGTCTGGTCTAGGTGTCTGTATTTCTCCTTTTAATGTAAAGAACTGCATAAAGAAATAAAAGAGAGAGACAAACATGATATGACCAACCACTAAACACGTACAGAGCCAGCCAATAATCACAAACACATCAATCACTCACAAGGAGCCCAGCAGCCATTATCCTGAAATTATAGGCTTATTATTTCCTTCAGACAATGAAGACGTGCAGGTCACTAAAGGATCAGGGACTTCCAAAATAGAACGTAAAATAAGAACAGCAGACAACCAAGGAGATGTTCAGTCAAGCTGTTAACATCACAGCTAGCGTTGTAAGTCACAAAGAAAATGGTTTCCCAAGCTGCTTTCAATTAGTGCCACGGTAAAGTCCTGCAACAGCACCTTCGCGGAAAACACTGTGCCGCGGTAGGAAGTGCCAGAAAGACGCACTGTGTATTACAACAGCGCGAGTCAAGTACTGAGAAGAAACGCTCCAGCGCTTCTTCCTTTTTTAATTTTTTTTTATTCATTTTTGCCAAAAGAAAGAAAACGTACATAACATTAGTTCAAAAAACACAGTACGTGAGCACAATAGCCAAGCACAAAAAAGAGAGAGAGGGGGGATGGGAGGGGGAATGAAAAGAAGAATCAATATCACTTAGTCCCAGTGTAAACAGAGCCAAATTAGTTCTATTCTGACTCGAGAGGAGGGGCCCTTGACCTTAGCAAGAGCCATTTCCATCTCATACACCCCTCTCAATAACTGCCAGAACTCCGCAAGTGTTGGAGGTTTTGACTCAATCTAGACCCTGGCAATGCATAAGCGACAGCAAGCCATAATAGAAAATAAAGCAACAGAGATTAAGCCGGGGTCCTCTATTAATCCCATCAGTATCTCTTTCTCAGAAATAATAATATTACTGCCTGCCAAGTTACACAACTCCTTAGTAATCAGCGTCCAAAAAACAGAGAGTTCCGGGCAAGTTATAAACATATGTCTAATGTCTGCAGCAAAAAGTGAGCATTTAGGACAGCAGGTTTTTGGTGTCAAATTGGGCGTAGCCCACTTAGAGATAATTTCAGGCGTGTAATACAAGAGAAATAACATGCAGTGTTGCTGAAGTTTTAGATTAATAGAAGTAACAGAAGAATTGATAGTCAATAATGACCTATGCAAGTCTGCTGTATTTACACAAGTTCCAAAATAACGATTTAATTTTTCTACAGCCTGAGCGTCGTCGTCTGCTACACCTGTAAGAAAATGTTCATAGATTTTTCCTATACAACCCCTGCCTCTAATCTGTAGTAGTGAGCTAACGGGCTCCCCCAGTGCATTAGCAGTCACTAGACCTTCCCCATTGATAAAAAAATCTCTAATTTGCAAAAATTTTAAAAAAGAGTTGTTCGGGACCCCAAATTCGTCTCTAAGAGAAGAAAATGATCTAAAATCGTCCTGATCGTACAATTGCCCTAACTGTAGTACACCGCACCGTTTCCAGATCTTCCAAGCAAAATCACCAAATAGGGCCCCCAAACGGGGATTCCCCCTTAGATAAGTGCTTCCATGTAATTCAGGAATATTGTACGACTTTACTATGTCCCGCCAGATCCAAGTAGCGTGTCTCACTATCTTGAAGCGGACGCGTTTGAAGTAATTCGGGTCAGACATCCTGGAGAGTTCGAACCTATACTCCGGTCCGCATACAAACTGATATGCTAGCCACATTTGTGACATGCCAAAACCTTCCATCAGGCTCTGTAAATGCCTTGCAAAAGAAGCCCAAAAGTATAACTTAAAATCCGGCAGTCCAAAACCCCCCCTTTCATATGGCAGTTTAAGAAATTTAATAGCCCGCCTGGCCCTTTTATACCCCCAAATAAAACTGCCTATAATGCCATCCAGTCTTTTAAAAAATGAAAATGGAACCCGCAGAGGGATGCTCCTAAAAAGATACAAGAACTTTGGGAGGACGTTCATCTTGATAATATTACAACGCCCCCAGATGTTTAAAGGCAATTGGTGCCATTTGCGCAAATCCGTAGCAACTTTCTTGAATAATGGTTCATAATTAAGTTTCACTATTTCTTCCGTGTGGCTGTTAAGACTAACCCCTAAATAAGTAGCTTTTTTAGTAACACCCAAAGCGGGTGCAAGAGGGATAACTCCAATATTAGTTATTGTTTGAGTTTTATTAGTATTAAGCTTATACCCTGAAAATAATCCTAATCGCTGCGCTTCCGAGACAATCTCCCCCAAAGCTTGAACCGGGTCTGTAGTAAAGACAGCTATGTCGTCTGCGTAAGCAGTTATTTTAATATGAATATGATTATAAGAAACCGGACTGATATGCTGATTTCGTAGCAGATGGCGGATAAAAGGTTCGATGTATATTGCAAATAGCAAAGGTGAGAGGGGACACCCCTGCCGGGTGCCCCTCTGAGTGTGAAATGGATCTGATATCAATCCATTAAGCCGAATAACTGCCTGCAAATTCATATATATTTTCTGAATAGCCGAGACAAACTTGCGACCGATTCCTACTTCCAACATTATAGCCCAAAGTGCCCCCCAAGTAACTCGGTCGAAAGCCTTCTCGGCATCAAGCATTAGCATCGCTACTTTACCTCCCAAACAATGGGCAGCGTCAAACACGGCTATAGCGGTATTAATATGCGTTGTAGTATCCCGCCCAAGAACAAAGCCGTGCTGTTGGTCAGACACTATTAAGTGTATGGATGGTGCAAGACGAGAAGACAGAATTTTAGAAAAGATCTTAGCATCGTGATTGATGAGAGAGATTGGGCGATAAGAACCTCTCTCAGTTGGGACACGACTGGGTTAAGGAGGGATATTGGTTAGGAATTATAACTGGAAGACAATGTCTAGAATTCATATAATGTGTTGGAACGTAGCTGGTTTGAACTCTTCTACTAAGAGCCGATTAGTGTCGGAAGAACTGAAAGCATATAGACCACAGATTGTTGGATTATCAGAGACTCATTTGGCTTTTAAGGATCGCAGCCTTTTTAAGCAAATGGGGTTTGAGTTGATAACGTGTACTACCCAGACTGTGTCAATACGTGGTGTTGCCCTCCTGCAAGCGCGAACTTCTAAATTTACGGTACTCCGTTCACTTAGCGACAGCAAAGGCCGCTGGGTAATCGCTCAACTCCTGGCCTTTGGTCAGAAGCTCACGATTTGTGTGGTCTACGGCCCAAATAATGACTGTCCAGAGGATATCTCTTTTTTAAATTCAGAGTTGCTGGACTGGGATGGCGAACTCATAGTCATGGGAGACTTTAATTGTGTACTAGATCAGAAGTTAGATACTACAAACACTACGGGTAGGGCTAGAATGATACATACTAGGACGGCCATTAAGGATTTATTGCGTATACATCAGTTGGTTGACTTATGGCGGGGGGCTTATCCACTAGTTAATGGCTTCACGTATTTCTCGCAACCACATCGACAATATTCCAGGATAGATATGGTGTTCACAAATCAATCTAGAATTTTAGATTCTAACATTGAGATATGTCAGAAAATCACATCGGATCATAATCCCCTATTGTTTAGAATACTCTTAGGATCAACACCACTGCGGACTGTAAGGGGTTTTACGTTACACAAATATTTGCTCAAAAGCCATGATTATATTCAATATATGCAAGGGCTATTAGTGGATTTTATAGATATTAATGCCCATACTGCTTCATGGTCTATAGTGTGGGACAGTCTTAAGGCATATGTTAGGGGCACCACTCAACAGTATCTGTTTCGACAGAATCAGGCTAAATCACGGCTGGCAGCGGCCGGACGAAGGGAATACTTGGTACTAGAGCAGCGGCATATTAACTTAATATTAACTAAGGATGCCCGGGAAGCTGAGATCGCTAGGCAACTTATAATAGTGAGAGCTAAGATTACTCGTGAGAAAGTTGCCAATCAATACCATAAATTTAGAGCTCAACAATACGACTATGGGGAGAGGATTGGACGGGTACTAGCCTATCAATTGGCGGACTTCAGGGCCAGCATCCAAATTAAGAGCATTATTGGTGGTGATGGCCTAATGTATCATCAATCTATAGAGATTCTGGAGCAATTTAGGCAATTTTACATAGGCCTTTATAGTGATAATATGGCTTGTGATCAACAAGCGACGGCAGCTTATTTACAGGAGAGTGGTATGAATGTATTAAATTTTCCTACCACGGTCTCAATGGATAGGGACGTGGATAGAGCTAAAATTTCGGAAGCAATCAAGGCTCTCCCCCTTGGGAAAGCCGTTGGGGGGATGCTCTAGCCCTGGAGTTCTATAGAACCTTTATAGGAACCCTTGGTCCGGTCTTTTTGAAGGTGGCGAACGATATATTGGATGGTGGGGACGCTCCCCCATCTTGGAAACGGACTAATACAATTGTGTTTCCAGCGCTTCTTCCAAAAGAAAAAACAAACTCGCACACGATACCTGAATATGATCTCGCTCAAAGGTAGATCCCGAGTGAGTCACCTGAGAGCCTCTACAGCAGTAAAACCCAGGACCGCACACAAACGAAAACAGAATGCGGCGTTTCCCAAATTCCTCCGGCGGGAAGGAAAGCCTCCGCTCACGGAGGGGAACTCGAAATGGATTGTCAAGCACTCTCCCATTGTGGAGGAGGTGCTTATAAGGAGGCGTTCCTGTTAACAGTTGCATTGTTTGTCACGGCCAGGTCCCGCTGCCTTCTGGGAGTTGTAGTTCAGTGGGCTCCTCGTCCATTTACGCCAATACCCATGCACACAGGTGGACTTGCTAGGGTGTGTGTGTATGAGGGTATGCTCTGTACAGCGTAGAATCGCTACAGAACCCCCCTCAAGGACCGCCGACTTGGCGGTCGCCCAGGCTTTCCTGGATTGTCTCTGACATCCTCTAGAAAATCCTTCGAGGTGAGCAATGCGATGGGTTGATTTCGGAAAGCCTCCTCCGCGAGTATCAAAGGGGGTTCTGGGTTCTCGGATAGCAAGTCTTCCTCGGTGTCCATAATGAGAGAGAGGGCATCCACTTTACCATTTTGTGGTCCAGGACGGTACTTAATCACAAAATCATAGTCAGAAAAGAAAAGGGTCCAGCGCAACTGATGTGGAGTGAGGGCTTTGGTCGTTTTCAGAAATAACAGGTTTCGGTGGTCTGTGTAAATCTCAATAGTATGATGAGCTCCCAAAAGATAGTGTCTCCATTCCTTGCAAGTCCTTTTTATAGCCAGTAGTTCCTTGTCGGAAATAGAATAGTTTATTTCACTGGGGGTAAGTTTTTTAGAAAAATACGCCACAGGGTGTAGACAACACACCTCCAAGGGTATACTGCGAGGCGTCTGTTTCGACGATAAAAGTAAGATGTGTGTCAGGATGCTGCAGGATGGGGGCTTGTGTAAACTTCTCTTTTAGAATCCGAAAAGAATGTTCGGCTTCATCTCCCCAAACACACAAGAGTGTTTTTCCTCAACAAGCAGGAGATGGGGTGTATAATCTTGGAGAAATCTTTTATAAAATGCCTATAGTAATTGGCGAAACCCAAAAAGCTTTGTACAGATTTTACATGATGAGGGTTTTTTGCACTGAGTGATTGCCTCGACCTTGCCTGTCTCCATTTGAAAACCCTGAGCATTGATAATGTACCCCAGAAAGGCTACCTCTTGGACTTGGAATAAAGATTTTTCTAACTTGGCATACAGCGAGTGTTGTCGGAGTCTATCCAAGACTTCTTTTACATGGTTCACATGTTCCTGGAGACTAGACGAATAGATGAGAATATCGTCTATATAAACCACGCAGAAAGTTTCCAGCAATCCTCTCAAAACCTCATCCATAAAATATTGGAAGGCCGCCGGGGCATTGCAGAGCCCAAAGGGCATTACCCTATATTCGAAGAGCCTGAATTTCATCCGAAAAGCGGTCTTCCATTCATCTCCACTTTTCACCCTGACCAGATGGTAGGCGCCTCTAAGATCCAGCTTCGTGAAATAACGAGCCCCCTTGAGTTGGTCCAGGAGCACAGGAATCAATGGTAAAGGGTACCGGTTCTTTATGGTCACACTGTTAATTGCTCGATAGTCGATACAGGTTCGAAGCTCGTCACAGTCCTTCTTTGGGATAAAATAAAGAGGGGAGGAGGCAGGCAAGGAGGAATGTCTGATAAAGCCTGATGCCAGATTCTCCTCAAGGTGGTTCTTCAAGTACAGGGTCTCAGGTTCTGTTAGCGCATACACTCTGCTACACTGAATTTCCGCTCCAGGTATCAGTTCAATGCGGCAGTCATATACTCGGTGGGGTGGAAGTTGTGTAGCCTTCTGCTTATCAAAGAGAGGCTGGAATTTGCTGTATTCTTCGGGCAAGGTCATTGCACAATAATACCGGTCTTGTGCACATGCAGTAGCCAAGAGACACGCCTGGGTGTCTACTTCCTTTCCTGGATGGGCTACCTCCTTATTGCAATGCTCTTTGCAATATTCCGAATCTAGGACAACAGTGCGAGCCGCCCAGTGCACTACAGGGTCATGTAGGGTCAGCCACGGCATGCCGAGTATGAGACGAAACTGAGGTGCGTCTATAAGATCGAACTGGATGTATTCGTAGTGCTCCGTACCAAACTGCATCAACAGGGGAAGGGTGTGAGAAGTGACTGGTTCAGAGGTCAGCGCTGATCCGTCCAAAGCCTTCACGAATTCTGGTTTCTTCTTCTTTTCCCAAGGAATACCAATGGTTAGAGCGTACTCTTGGTCCATATAGTTTCCCGTCGCACCGGAATCCGATAAAACATCCACTTCACGCAGAGTATCCTTAGTAACCCACAGGGAGACACCGACGTTCAAATGTGCCACTGCGGGTTGTAAAGTATTAGCGATTACTGAAGAGATCGATGTACGTCGTTCGCCCAACCCAGAGATCTCCTTCTGACTCGGGCTCTTCAGTTTTCCGACGTCTCCCTTGTTCCCATTACTGCTTGTCTCCGTGGAGATAGGTTTCGTTCTGGGAGTTGGGCCCGAGCCCTACATTCTCTGATGAAATGTCCTCCTTTTCCACAGTATAGGCACAGCTTCATTCTTCGTCTCTTTTCTCTTTCTTCTGTGGTGAGGGGACCTTGAATACCCCCTATCTGCATAGGTTCGGATCCTTCCGCAGCTTTAGGGTGTTCTTCAGTAGGTGATTTCGGTCTAGTGTACCAAACACGGGTTTCTCCTCTATTTTTGTCTCCTTTTCTTTCCTGTAATCGGTGGTCTAATTGGACAGTGAGATCGATCATCTCTTCGCAGGTCTGGGGCAACTGTACCACTTGTGAGAGGACGTCTTGTAGTTCTCCCCTCAAACCCTGATAAAATAAGGTTGTTCTTTTTTCCTGGGGCCAGTCGGTTTCCACCACTAGATGATTGAAGGATGTTATGTAGGTCAATAAATCCTGAGACCCCTGTTGTAGGGTAAATAGTTCACGGTCCAGAGTCATCATGTGAGATTTCCGGTCAAACAGTTTTCTCATTTCTATAAAAAAGTCTGTAAACCTATGCAATACGGGATCATTTCTCTCCATTAAAGGTATAGTCCAGCTCGCAGCGTTACCTCCCATATAAGACATCATGAAAGCTGTCTTTGCTGCTTCATCCTGAATGACAGCAGGTTTGCACAGGAAGTGAAGTCTGCATTGATTTAGAGAGGTCTCAAATTTCTTCGGATCACCATAGAAACTTTCTGGTGGTGCCAAAGGAATACCAGTGTTTTGAATCACATGGATGGTGGGAGTGTGGTCAGTGGCAGGTGAGGGACCAGGAGAGACTGCAAAGAACTCACCCCCTTGTGTGGTGACTGAGGAGAGAGGGGGCACCATGTGCCCGGGAGGAGGAAGGGTTGCTTCCCTAATGTATGAACCTGTCCCTTTGCCCTTACGTGATAGTCCTGCTACCTCCCTACGTAACGTGCTCACTTCTTTTCTAAGATCCTGATTCTCTAATCAAGAAGTTTGCACCTCCTGCTGCAGCACCGTTAGGCTCTCCAGCAGTGAGGTCAAGACCACATTAGTGTCCATCGTCCAGGCTGGGCGTCTAACTTGGGCTTGACAATCTGTCAGATTGTCAGTAGCACAAGATAGAAAAACAAGCCACCAACCTCTTCTCAGCAGCCAGTGGGGCCGATAGCCTGTAGAGGAGCCTCCCTACTCTCCAGAGCGCAACTCACCACAGTGTAGTAAACACAACTATGGAAAACAGCACCCCGGTGAAAAGGGAAGGGGATAAAATAACAACGTGTACTGCCGGGAATGCTTGATTTCTAGGTCTGGTCTAGGTGTCTGTATTTCTCCTTTTATGTAAAGCACTGCATAAAGAAATAAAAGAGAGAGACAAACGTGAAATGACCAACCACTAAACACATACAGAGCCAGTCAACAATTACAAACACATCAATCATTCACAAGGAGCCCAGCGGCCGTTATCCTGAAATAATAGGCTTATTATTTCCTTCAGACAATGAAGACGTGCAGGTCACTAAAGGATCAGGGACTTCAAAAATAGAACGTAAAATAAGAACAGCAGATAACCAAGGAGATGTTCAGCCAAGCTGTTAACATCACAGCTAGCGTTTGTAAGTCACAAAGAAAATGGTTTCCCACGCTGCTTTCAATTAGTACCACGGTAAAGTCCTGCAACAGCACCTTCGCGGAAAACACTGTGCCGCGGTAGGAAGTGCCAGAAACACGCGCTGTGTATTACACCAGCACGAGTCAAGTACTGAGAAGAAATGCTCCAGCACTTCTTCCAAAAGAAAAAACAAACTCGCACACGATACCTGAATATGATCTCGCTCGAAGGTAGATCCCGAGTGAGTCACCTGAGAGCCTCTCCAGTAGTAAAGCCCAGGACCACACACGAACGAAAACAGAATGCGGCGTTTCCCAAATTCCTCCGGCGGGAAGGAAAGCCTCCGCTCACGGAGGGGAACTCGAAATGGATTGTCAAGCACTCTCCCATTGTGGAGGAGGTGCTTATAAGGAGGCGTTCCTGTTAACAGTTGCATTGTTTGTCACGGCCAGGTCCCCCTGCCTTCTGGGAGTTGTAGTGCAGCGGGCCCCTCATCCATTTACGCCAATGCCCATGCACACAGGTGGACTTGCTAGGGTGTGTGTGTACCGGGGTATGCTCTGTACAGTGTAGAATCGCTATATATGGTTATCACTTTTAACACAAATCCAGTATCCGAGAATTGTTTTTACATACCACCAGTGGAAACATTACCCAACACCGCCAAAAGTTAGTTCTAAACATTTTGCACAGAAATTTACATATTTTTCAGGGTTTAACACTTCTGACCCGACCTCATATTACTATAAGATTGCACCTAGAGAGGAGAGGTGTGGCTCACTGGTTAGAGGAAGCAGACCCAGAAGCAGAGGAAGGCCCGGGACCAGGGTTCAATCCCCGACGCGGCAGGGTCGTGGACCAGGGCCAGCGGACTCGATAATTCTCGCTTCGGTGCCTACTCTAACCAGGGATCACACTCGGCGACTCTGGGCATTAGCTTGCCTCATCTCCACAACGGCCCCCCACATTCGCCGGGGATGCCTGGTTTCACCTTGGAGATACCCTGGAGGGACCATCTCACAGGGATAGCCAGGACGGGTTCCCCAGCGGTCTACAGCGCCAGGACGCCTCAGGGCAGCAGTGCGCTTTACAAGACACATACATTTACATACATTTACATTTACATTTACCTACACCTGCACAGAAAAATATGCTGACTAACAGCAAACAGATTTACTCTGCATCCTTTATTGCCCAATTGTCTGAACAGGGTTTCAACTTATGGAGAGACACTATAGACACAAAATCAGTCTGGGGTTCTAAGGATTGGCAAGTTCAGGGAACAGAAGCACTATTTAGAGCATTCCATAACAAATATTTCTAGCCAAGAACAAGGATTTGAACTAAGCTTGGGCGTTGAACTCCACTCCGCTTGCGCAGTTTGCAGAGCTTCCCACACTCCGCATTACGATGAGCTCGCGGAGTTCCAAAAAACCCCGCTTTGCGCAGCGGAGTTTTTTCCTCGCTCGTGTTCATCAACGTCAAGTTGGCGAGCGAGGAAAATCCACCCCCCGGGCGAGATTTTTCCTTGTTCGCGATCGTCTACATTAAGTTGGCGAGCGTGAGCGTGGAAAATAAACCTCCTGGCGAGATTTCTCAATGTGGGGGGCAGGTTTCTCATTGCGAGTGGTCGCGTATGCTCACGACCGCTCGTGTTGAGAAACTGCCCGTTCGCGGTGAGAAAGTTGCCACTCGAGTAAAAATAGGCTTGAGCGGCAGAAAAGGTAAGCTTGCGCTCTGCATGGTGCTGTCCGTAATGATTGCACAGTGCGGACAAGCATCCGGCACTGTGCAATCACCGCGAACGGCATTTTTCTACCGAACTCCGCCGCTAGCGGAGCTCCACGTAGTGCGACAGAATTTTTTTTGCACTTTGCTTAGCTTCGCGTAGTGCAACTCTGCGAACTCCGCCCAGGGTTAATTTGAACACACCACGGTTTCCAACACCTTCACACATCAATTTTACAAGAGATGGAGGGGCTACGATAGATGACATCATGCAGTACAATACTTCAGACCCCAATTGGGAGGGATGGTTAGTTTGGACCAAAGACACAAACAGATGTCAATCAAGATTCAGGTGTACAACCGATGGGTTTCGTATCCATAGGCCTGATCCACGATATATACAAATAGAACATACGGGGGTAGTGACATCCTACAGTGTTGGGAGGTTATGCCTCGATTGGCTAAAACCTTGACACTGTCCCAGGTGAAACAGCACTTATCCTTACTCTCAGACCAAGTGGATCTAAGGGATTTTTTACTAGGCCCCAGAAAGCCAAGTCAGAAAAGTTTCTATTACTCTGTCTATAATGAACCCTGGAAAATCACTCAACAAGAAGCTGCAGAGAGACTCCGTGAAATAGATAGAATTAACCTAGAAAAGGAGTTAGCTGTAGTCGGCGATTTATCAACAGTGCGTCTCTATTTTCAGCATACAATCTAACTGAAAAGCAGATTACGATGGCACAAAGGGGAGCAAAATATACAATGCTGCGCACTGAAAAACTTGACAAGTTACCTTTTACTGCGGCAGAGTCACCATGTACAGAATGGTTAATTCATGGCCATATAACGCATTGAAAAACTTGACAAGTTACCTTTTACTGCGGCAGAGTCACCATCTACAGAATGGTTAATTCATGGCCATATAACACTACCGGTCACAACTTTCCAGCTTCAGTATTGCCTAGAACAACAATAGGCAGACAGATATGAAACGATGGATAGGGAATTCATCAAGGAATCTTGGGAATTGCCATACAGATTTCAGTGTAGGAATGGGGACATGGAAGTGTTCCTTAGCAGTACCTACTGAGAGAATTCCTTAAGTGGATCATACATATGACAGGATATCATGCTTCATGGGCCCTGTAATGGTACAGTTGCTAACTTATCCTGCCACTTGAAAGGTTCCCCAGCTGCCGAGAATAATCCGGTATTTGAGTTAGTTTCAAATGGGAGTTACTTGATGCTGAATGATTAAGGTTGTTGTGGGATGCTCCCGGGCATCACATATCTTATCACTGTAAGCTCAAGAGTTATTTGCTGTATGCAAGTATTGTTTCCACCGAACCCACACAATCAGGGAGGCGCCGTTATGGCCTTCGTTGAATGTTTCCTTTATACGGTTTGATACTCTGAGCCGAGTGAAAGCCATGCTTCTACAGCAAAGCGTGCCCTTAACCTCCGCCCAAGAAACTTATGATCGCCAGGTTGCAAGGTCCTCAGCCTAGATACAGGCACTGATATGAACAAACGGCCCTTTCCATTTCACAGAAATGGTACAACGTATCTTTAACATGTCTGATACGACGGGTATTGTCCACCTATTTAAGACCATAGGTTCTCGACTGTTAAGCACCTTTCAGAAAATCCTCAGAGTTGTTCCCAACTTTATACACTCTGTATTTGGAAGCATTTTTGGAGGGTTTCCACTGATCCTGTTTCTAATAGCAAGTGTCCTGATTGTCCTTTTTGTGCTACGTAATGGACGTCCCAGTCACCAAGGAGATGGAATGCACGCTCTAGGAGCGCCGATACTGTGATCGCATGGTACTCCATCTGGGCATGCCTCGTCTTCGAGAACTGAGCGAGTCTTGGTTCTTGTCATTTAGACCAGTCTGGATCAACTGTATTCTGCCTGTCCTCCGATGCCTGTTCTGCGGACAAGAATGCGTGTTGGAAATCTATCTAACACTTCCAACAATTGCGCCACCGGACATTGATGTTTCACTGGACCCAATAACGGCCCGTGTTCTGCAGTGTCCTCAGCGTATTCTAATGTTGATGTCTGCATTCTTAGAGCCACCATGGGATGCTTGAGCTCCCGTCGGGAAGGATACCGGTTCCTCAACAAATACTCAGGCCTCGGATGACACTAGTACATCCCCAGCAGCGGCTGTGGTGAATACGGAAGAACATCTGTGCTCTATTGACCTGATCTGTGAGGTGTTGAAGGGACTGTCATCTGCGATTGCAGGCAACAGTGATGTTGCATCTCCCAGCCAGAACACATAAACATTTGACTCATCGTGTGCTGGGAAAATTCCGCCTTTTTCAAAAACAACTAAACTTGAAATTTTAAACAAGACACTTTTTCTAAACTGCATGGCTTTTGGTCACTCATTGTTCAGACTATATATACGAACTTATTTAGTACAGACTTCTATCGCATGCATTACTTTTCCTTTTTTAGCATTGGTTTTTAAAGAAAACTTTAAATTTTTTAAGTCCTATTTTTTGGACTTATTAATAGTTGTGTACCTCGTTCAGCAGTAGGTAGAATTTTTAGTATGTCGTCCAGTCGGATGAGGAGTGGGTGTTATGTTCCATATAGGTACCCCAATATAGGCTCAGGTAATCACCTACGCTTTCACCTATATTCTCCGTACTATTACACTACAAAACGGTTCTTAGTATTGACCTTTTACCTAATCACTGTAAAGTCGAGAGATGACATGGGGTTTTCTCCAAAAAGCTTAAGCCTCATTCATTATGCATGAGGATTCTTGGAATCAAAGCAGGACAGCAGGCCTACCATCTCCTGCATAACAACTATGTATAAAGGGCCAGTCCTTCCATCATCCTAGTCCGACATGACACAGCAAGGTATATCCCCAGGGGTACCACTTTGGGTATATATACATCATCTCTTGCTGAGATAGTCAGAGGAGAAAAGGACTTCCATGCCGACACACGGATGCAAGACACTGAGGTTCATGCACGTAGACACTCCAGCTCACAGTGGTCTGACATCCAATGCGGGGAGTCCATCTCGAGACCAAGACGGGGTCCCACAGTCTCTCACTTCAGGTAATGGGGTTGACGTTATCCTAGAGGGATTCTTGGCTTTACACCCACATACATGCTAGGTACATTCAGGTACATCTAGTTAGGGACGCTTCGTAGGAGTACGCATTTTTACTGTCATGTATTTTATATACTTGCCTGTATTCTTTGTTTTAGCACAATGGTAGAAATCTACCATCCTTTACTCTGTTACTGCTTATAAGCATTTATATCTGTTACTGTCTAATGGTTGTTTCAGAACACCTATTTTACACTAGAATGGCGCTGGTTCAATAAATGCTTATTGAGAAACGTCCCCACCATTTATTCTGTGTATCTCTCTGAGAGAAAGTGAGCATGAGTGACTGAGCGACTGAGCGACAAGTAGCACTATTTTCATGATTCTGAGGGATCAGGGTTGTCATGTTCGATAGTTGCCAAGAACTATTCTCTCCTTGGTAAGAGGGGTTTCTAGCGACACTGTGAGCTAGCTGGTGTACAGGCTAACATACCCAGTAGGCGTGTCTAGAATCAGTCTGACACCAATCCTATAGTGTATGTTGTCTAAACGTGCAAATCCTATATAGTTTTATAGGAACAACACGACAGTACTATGTTGTGTAATTGTGTTTTTGAGTTGAATTATGTGGTTTGTTGTTGAATTATGTGGTGTGGAATGGAAATGTGTTGAGATGAATTGTGTGGCATGGAAGTGTGTGGCACTGAGTGAAAATTATGTTTAGTGGTATTATGTAGCAAGATGTGGAGTGTATTTATGTGTAGTGTTGCTATGTGGCATAGACTGGATTTATGTGGAGTGTATTTATGTGGTTTGGAGTATAATGTAATTATGAGTTGACTTATGTGGTGCTGAGTGCTGTTATGTGCCATATAATTATGTGTGGTGAATTGTGTGGGGCTGAATAGTGGAATTGTGTGGCGTTGTGTGGAATATTGTGGCATGGTGAGTTATATAATTGTGTGGAGTGGAATTATGCGACATGTTGCGGAGTTGTATTATGTGGAGTGGAATTATGTGCTTTAGAGTTGAGTGTAAATATGTGGTGTGAAGTATGTAGGTTGAAGTGGAGTTATGTGTAGTCAAATTGTTTGGAGTTAAATTGTGTTGTGTGGGGAGTAATTATGTGGTATGGAGTGGTATTAAGTTGCTGGGAGTGCTATTATGTGTTGTGGAATTATGAGGTTTGGAGTGAAGTGGAAATATGTGGCTTTTAATTTTTAGGATTGTAATTATGTGGCATGTAATGCTGTGGAGTGGAAGTATGTGTATTTGAATTGTGTGGCATAGGATTATGGAGTGTACAAATATGCTGTATGTAGTAGAATAATGTGGAGTGGATTTGGACAAGCCGTGCACACTAGGGGGCTTATTTATGAGCCCTTGCGTCACATTTGCGCCGCAGATGTGTCACTTTTTGTGATGCACCATCAGCGTAAAAAATGCACCATGTTGCGTCATATATACAAAGTGACGCATTTAGGTAGATGCGTCACTTTGTAAACACCTGCGCCACATTATACCTGCACCAGGTATAACGTATGCAGAGTGGGCGTTCTGACGCAAATAAGTCTCGTAGAAGTGATGCAGTGAAATCTACGAGATTTTACTGAATCACTTCTAGGACGCAAATGCATCAATATCTTAGGCCTGCCTCACAACAGGCGTAAGACTGACGCAGGCACATTTGGAATGGAACTTGCCCATGTGAAATGACCCATTGATAGAGTTGCGTCACTTTTGTGACACACTCCAGCGATGCGTCATTTTTACGCCTGCAGATGCGTCAGAAATACTGACGTATCTGAAACTCCTTGCGACATGATGCGTCATACTGTAAATAGGACGCATCCAGCATGTCCCAAGGAAGGCGCAAAGAAAAGTGACGCATCCCCGTTTTCACGCAGCGATGCGTCACTTTTCATAAATGAGGCCCCAGGTCTTTAATGTCATGGAGTATATAGTTGTTGATTGTCTTTTTATCTTTTTTAAATGAATCCGGGCTGTGTTTTTAGCTTTATTATTAGAAATGTACTTATGATGCGTGTTTGCAACATTACACTTTCACTAAATTAAAGAGAGTGGTAAAAGAAAAGGTTAAAGACATCAAACATATGTCTCTATTCACTACATTTACACGCTTTCAAAAGCGGAGGCTTAATAATATGTGACAAGGGACTTGTATAATATAGTGAGCGATTACATGTATTAGGGATTCTCACTTCTCATGAGCGGAGCGAACACGGTTGAAGATTGTTGCGGTGGTTAAATGAAAACATGTCACCAAGCATTGGAAGACCGCATGGCTAGTCAAAATGCCCATTGTGCGCTGTAAGTAGGGTGATCACCGGACTAATATGTTCTTGGACAGCCAGCTCAGATGCACAACTTGCAAAGAAACAAATGCCAAAATGCTGTGTGTATACAGAGAACATAAAACAAGCAGCGGAACCGGGAAGAGTGAAAACACGAGAGATCATTCACAGACCAGCTGTACACACTGACCTTGACACACGATTCTATTCCAGGACCGGAGGCTTCGGATTATGCTATCTCCTTCTTTACTGCATAAAACACAGCAGCTAGTAAAACATACAATTTAGTAAACAAACTACATTGTCCATGGTGCTTCGCGTCAGCCACGCCTCCTTAGCCCTCCATAAGAGCCCTGGTTACTGTCCCATCATCCTTTCTTTGCTGCTCAAAGCAAGAGATAAGTACCCCTCATGTTACCTTAAACATTGACTTATTGGTTATAGGCCAGGGTTGACAAAGCACGGTGCGCTTACATTTCTAGTATTGATGTACATGAGTACGTGCAATTATTATTGATTTATTGAGGGTGTCTACTTCCAGTTTGCATTTTGTCAGCGTTTGACAGGGAGCGCGTTCGCACCGTGTGAGGGAGCTCTGCTCCGCTTACCAGCTCTGCTGGATTGCGAGATAGTAGAGCGCTTCTCGGCGAGAGAGTACCACGCCGCTGGGTGGTGAAA
Organism: Triturus cristatus; assembly: GCF_964204655.1. Classification (NCBI taxonomy): domain Eukaryota; kingdom Metazoa; phylum Chordata; class Amphibia; order Caudata; family Salamandridae; genus Triturus; species Triturus cristatus. The sequence goes on along the minus strand of NC_140590.1, from coordinate 1,173,738,029 downwards.
GAAGGCCGTTTTCGGTCATAGCGCTTGTGGCGCCGGTGTTTGGGCTCCCCTCATCGCCCGTATACGCCACAAGAGCCGGGTGGTTTCCGTCCGACGTGTGCAACTCACGCGATCCCATTGGGGTACTTTTGGGCTTGTATTGGGCTCGCTTGGGCTGCACACGCCGGGATCGGCCCGTTTTCTCGTTTTCTGCCGCGTTTTCTGCAAAACGGGTAGAAGGAAGGACGCCTCACTGGCTGCAACAATAGTCGCCCTGCAGGAGTGAGCACACGCTCCCAATATAGTTTCATTTAGGCTCCTACGCCTTTTTATTATATAGATACAATGGTTCTGTCGGGGAAATTTCAATTGCTTTGGAGTGTTCACAATATAAATACATTACATGTAACATGTATCCATAATTTAGGAAAAGGAGAAGGAAAAATCAATTAAAATACCCAAGCGAAAATTTCAATCGATATTTTTAAAGGGATAACGACTAAGCTAGGCTACAGTGATACAATTGAAAGAATTGTGAAGAAGAAGTGACATGTAAAGGTGAATACAAACGATACACTTAATATAACAGATAGAGAAATGGTTAGGAGGATTCAATTTTTGATTAAGTCCATATGATTGTTCACATACGCTTCATGATCATGTATGAGTTAATTTTTTAACTGAAACGTTGTGTAGACTCCTAGTGTGCGTCGACGTTTCAACCCTATGTAAGGCGCAATATTTATTAAGCGTCACGGCGGGTCTTCCTCGGGACGGTGGGGTAGGTATGTAGCCTTGCGTAAATACTCGCTTGATTCCTGATTGAGCTTTATCCAGGGATGTAAAAGTCCCCACGTACTTTGACACATCCTTCACAAAACGGTCTCCAAATAGGTTGCCCTCCGCGAGAGGTCCGGGTTCAGCGGCTGCCAGATCGGTAAGATTAGTGTCCATAAGCATAAGCAAGGACTTACGCCACTCCGTAGATATGGCACAGTTGGCATTGCCCAGCAGGCAAATGGCCCTCTGTGTCCACCCTGCGAGGATATCTGGATCCACCGGGGTCGCTGTTTCCTTGGCCACCAAGGCCATCTCCAGTATTTTTGCGAGGGGCCCTACAACGTCCAGGAGGTTGTCCTGACACCCTCTCCAGGCACGATCTATCCCTTTTTTGGGGTCTCTGGCAAATTTCTTTAGAAATGTAAGCAAACTTACATCTATTTCGGGAGTTTCTGCGACCTTATCAGGTAGGTCTGGTCGAGGGCATTCCGACCATAGCCGGTTCCGGACCTCATTATCAAAACCTTTTCGAATGTTCACATGCAAGTACTCAATGACTTCGGGTGCTGGAGCCCAGTCAGACGATCTAGGATGTACTATTTCACTAGAATTGAAGGTGAAAGGAGTATTGGTAGGAGTCTCCAAAGTGGAAGAAGCCACTTTCTTGGCCTTCTTCTTGGGAGGGGTTTCATCGTCTGTTGTGGTATCATTGGTATCAGTGGTCGTGGTATCGGTGTCCACATAGACATTTTGCTTACTCTTTGCCTTGCCTCCAGTGGAGTACTCGTGGTCGCCAGCAGACGGTGGGGGAGTGAATCCAGGGCTGTAGCATGCGGCCATCGGCATACTTTGACTACCTCAGTATCCGGACGCACATTGCGCTTGTCCTTAGTAAAACCATGACGCTTGGCAAAACTCTCAAGCTGCTTGGTGATTGGTTTCAGCGCAGCTGCCAATGCTTGTTGTACAGTACTGGGTACTGTGGTCTCCAGAGCCCTGTTCAGAGGATTGGACAGAGGCGTCCAGAGCCTCTACTATATTATCCTCAAGGACAGTCTCCTGCTGTCCCTCATAATAGACATCCTCCTCATCCTCATAGCGACCTACTCATCCATGATATTAATATAGTGGGGCAGAGTAATCAATGTCACACAAACTGCCAACTGACATATATGTATATATGTTGGAGGAGTAAAGAGGGGAGCCAGCCCACTTGCACACAGTTATTTCCTGTACCAAGCCCCCTCAGCAAAGCTGCACTCGATTATTATTTCAGCCTAAAAAGGCGTAGGTTTATACAAAATAATGGGGTCCCTGTGTCCCTCAGAACCTGGGTATATATATTATATAGATACAATGGTTCTGTCGGGGAAATTTCAATTGCTTTGGAGTGTTCACAATATAAATACATTACATGTTTAACAGGGCCGGACGAGGCAGGGGACGCTCGTCAGGCCGTTTCTCCAATCAAGGTCCCTCCAGAGGGGACTACGGTCGCGGAAGAGGTGAATGGGACTCTACTAGAGGAGGAACCTTCTACCCCACTCGTCGTCGATTCAACAAGCACAGGTTCCATGGAGGTGGCAACAGAGCAGGCTTCCAAGCACAGAGTTCAGCAGGTGAGTGTGACAGATTTGTCCCTTTTACCGTTGGGGGGTCGCACTCAATTTTTTCTACACACTTGGCGCAACCTTTCCCAGGATGCGTGGGTAATTCAGACGGTTCAAGTGTTCCAACTGGAATTTTACGAACCACCCTGTCAGGACACGTTCCCGAACCCTCTCCATTTTTCCCAACAAGAATGCATTTTTATAGACAAAGAAATAGAAGAATTGCTGCGAAAACATGCAATAGCTTTATGCAACAACAAGCCTCACGGTTTTTGCAGCAATATTTTTCTGGTCCAGAAGAAGGGTGGTGGCCACAGACTGGTCCTGAATTTGAGGGAATTCAACCACTACCTCGTTTACAAACATTTCAAAATGGAAGGGATCCACCTTTTGGCGGACCTGTTAAAACCAGGGGATTGGCTGGTCAGACTAGATCTCAAGGATGCCTACCTGTCCATTCCCATTTTTCCTCCACACCGCCGTTTCCTGCAATTTCAATGGAAAGGTCGGTGGTTCGAGTATTTGGCCCTTCCTTTCGGGCTTTCCTCGGCTCCTTGGTGTTTCACCAAGGTGATGAAGCCGGTGGTTGCACATTTGTGGGAGCAAGGGGTGCGCATGATTATCTACCTGGACGACATCCTAATCATAACAGTCCAGAATTGGTTTCACATCACCTCAGAATGACGATCTCTCTCTTGCAGAGTCTGGGGTTTGTAATCAACTATGCCAAATCGGCTCTGATCCCGTCGCAGACAACCGAGTTTCTGGGATTTGTGGTAGATTCCCAGAAGGCCCAATTGCATCTTCCCAAGGCGAAGCTCAAGGACTTGAAGGAAGAAATAGTGGCAGTGCTCAGCAAACAGGTGGTTTCTCTCAGGGCTATTGCCAGAGTAGTGGGGTTATTGGCATCGTCCATTCAGGTGATTTTTCCGGGACCACTACATTACAGAGCATTACAGAGACTCAAAATTCAACATCTACAGAAGGGTCTGGCTCACACAGACCTGGTTCCCCTGTCACAGGAAGTGAGGGACGAGATGCAATGGTGGCTGGGCCACGTGGAAGCGTGGAACGGAAGAGCCATTTTCGGCTCTCTGCCCGAGGTTGTTATCGAGTCCGACGCCAGTCGTTGGGGTTGGGGAGCGCGCTGCGGCGATATTTCCACAGGCGGAAGGTGGTCCCCCGAGGAACTATCACTACACATAAATTGTCTGGAACTCCTAGCGGGAGTTCCAGACAGTGGCAGTGAGATACATACACAAGTTGGGAGGAACGAGATTGTCCATGTTGGTGGAGATTGCCAAGGACTTCTGGCATTATTGCCGTCAGATAACGGTAATAGCGGAGTATATTCCAGGACAGTCCAACCTCATAGCGGACCGGAATTCCAGACATCTCAGGGATTACAGCGATTGGAAATTACTGCCGAGCATATTCCAATGGCTGCAGGCAATTTGGGGTCTGTATCAGACTGATCTGTTTGCATCCAGGCTGAATCGACAAATTCCCAACTTCTTCAGTTGGAGGCCGGACCCAGCAGCGAAAGCAACAGATGCATTTCTTCAGGATTGGTCGGGGTCAGTGAATTATGCATTCCCACCTTTCCTTCTCATCCCGAGGGTGACATCACACATTCTAAGACAACAGGCAGAGGTGATCTTAGTGACGCCACAATGGAGATCGCAGTCATGGTTCCCAACATTGTTGGAAATGAGCTGCGATCTTCCCAGGATGCTCCCATGGTCAGAGTCTCTTCTCCTGGGACCTCACAGGGAGCAACATCCACTGATCCTATCGGAGCGGTTGTCGCTGATGGCATGGCGACTTTCCGGCAACAGTGGGAAATGCCGGGGTTTTCAGAGACAGCTTCAGCTTTCATCAAGCAAGCTTGGGAGCCTTCCACCAGGAAGCGATACTCTTCATCCTGGACAGGCTGGATGGGTTTGTGCGTGGAACGACACCTGGATCCCTTGGGGGCAGGCCTACCCAATATTGTAAATTTTCTTTCAGAGAAGGCAGCAAGCGGTTTGGCCTATCGGTCAGTGAATAACTTTCGACCAGCCATTTCGGCGGGGCATAAACCGGTGGATGGGAAACCGGTTGGTATGCATCCTATGATTTGCAAACTTCTTAAGGGCATAAGGATAGCGAATTCCCCCAAACCTAAGTATTCAGGTTTATGGGATGTTTCTTTAGTCATTTCCCTTTTCAATAACTGGCCAGTGAATAATCTGCTACCAAGAAAACAGTTGTTTGCAAAGTTAGCAATGCTTTTATGTTTGTCAGCTTGTATACGTTCATCGGATGTGCGGGCATTGGACATTACAGGTAGAGTATTTACTCCTGAAGGAGTTTCTTTTACTATTACAGGTCGTACCAAGAATCTTTCCAGGAATATTGAGTATAATTCTTTTCCTAGCAATGAAAAATTGTGTGTTGTCCAATGCTTGAAAACTTATGAGGAATGTACTCGGTCATTGAGGCCTGTGGGCTCTACTCAACTTCTGCTTGCTTTGCAAAAGCCTTTTAAACGAGTGCCTGCTGCAACCATAGCCAGATGGCTTCGCTATATTATGAAAGAAGCTGGTGTTGATATTCAAATGTTTGGTGCACATTCTGTGCGTGGTGCCATGGCATCAAAGTCATTTATGTTAGGTTCTAGCATTCAAGACATTATGCGTTGTGCTGATTGGTTGTCTGAATCAACTTTCAAGCAGTTTTATTATAAGCCGGTGGGAGATATAACATCTGTTGTTTTTAATAAGCGTTAAACTAGCATAATCCGAAGCCTCCGGTCCTGTAATAGAATCAAAAATTAGCTAGCATTCGCGCCAAGAATTTTCAATTCTATTAAGGACACGGAGGCGAGGATTATCCTACCCGGCTATGTTACAATATGATTGTTCATGCTTACCCTCCCGTGGATATTGTACTGAATTATGGTAATACGGAAAAATTATGGGATGTTCATGTTTGTTTTCCCTAGGCGCAGACAAGAAGTCTAAATAGGAGATGTCTTCACGTTGAAGCCTTTCGATGGAATTTGGTTTCCTGTTAACTTCCATGGTGGAGGACGTTCGTGAATATTATTGATTTAGTGGACTTTACACAGTTCGAGCAAAGAAAGAGGATGATGGAACAGTAACCAGGTCTCTAATGGAGGGCTAAAGAGGCGTGGCTGACGCAAAGCACCATGGACAATGTAGTTTGTTTACTAAATTGTATGTTTTACTGGCTGCTGTGTTTTATACAGTAAAGAAGGAGATAGCATAATCATCGCCTCCATGTCCTTAATAGAATTGAAAATTCTTGGAGCGAATGCTAGCTAATTTTTGATTCAACGTGTCTACCGTTTAGCAACACCATTGTCTGTAGAAATGCTATTAAAGATTTTATGTAGAGGATCGTTGTTGTTTAAGAACTTCTACTCCTGGGTTGCTAAAGACAGCCTTGAATCAGCAGGAGAGCTTCCCTGCAAACTTTGATGCAGCTGTCCTGACAAGTATCCGCCAGCCCTGTATTACTGCTGCAGTCTTTTGTAAAACCTACACGAAAAAAAGAACATTTCATCCCAGAATCCATAGTGGTGTGGTCTAGAAAGTTATGAGTGGCTAAACTTGGCCCTGATGATTTGGGGGTTCAGTTGAAGTGTTCAGTGGCAGCAGTGTAACTCAGAGGGGCCGTTTTCTTGCCTGGAGCCAGTCTAGGGACTAAATTGTGTCAGTAATCCACTTCTCTCGCTCCAAGACGCATGCAGTCTCAATGTTTGGTAGGCAAGATGGAGATGGAAGGCAAGTATTTAGTAAAAAGGCAAATAGCTTCCGTCACCTGAAAGTGATGGTGGCAGGTGGATACTTGCAAGACTTGCCTTGCAGCCCTTGGTGTGTGGCACAGCATGCCACACGAGCACTTCTTTAGGGGCAGTGAGACCTACAAAAGACGTCCGACGAGTCCAATGAATCAGTTTCTTTCGATCAGGCATGCCTAAAGCTTTTCTAGAGCAACAATGACAAAAGTGAGTATTTTGAAGAGTACACTTACTTTTTACTTTCAGTTTTTGGATTTAGAAAAAAGGTGTCCTAGGAAGGAAAGAAGGAAAGGGGGCCTTGGTTATTAAACCTGTGTTTTGCATATGAGGTGCCTGTGGACGGATAATACACCACTTAAATAACTAAGAAGTATCCCCTCGAAACTGTATTCTCCATTAAATGGCCCAGTATTCATAACTGTTGAAAGGGGCGATCTCAGGGGGGTTACAGAACACATTCCTGACCACCCCGTGACCCACCTCTCCCAGAACTAGGCCAAGCACCGGCGGGGAGGCCCTTTCAGGAAGGGGTCTCGTACTTTAGGATCGCACTCGCTGAGCTTATACTACTTGACAAAGGGACACCACACAGTAGGTTCCAGTAGACGGAGATCTTTATCTAAGATTCTTTGGATCTTTATGCCCCGCAAGATAGTCTTTGGTCAATACAACAAGCTTGGTAATTCCTTGACAAGGGGGGTTGGGGTAGCGGGACAGTTCTTGGTTCAGAGTCAATGCCGAGTATCCTTCGCACAGCTCTCAATCCTCAAGCCGGGGGACACGGTACAGTCTTGGGTCCAGCCGGACCAGTGTATTCTCGAGCCGCGACCACGTCCGCAGGGCTCCGGCCGGAAGGAACTGTCGATCGGGAGATCTTCGGGGAGCCGCGATTCACTCGGCAGGCTCAGCCGGTCTTAGAGTTGGGGGGAGCCGCGAGTCTCTCAGCAGGGCTCCGATGGTCTTAGTGGTCTCGGGAGCCGTGACGACGTCAGCAGGGCTCAGATGGTTTTCCAGGATCAGGTAGCGTCCTTCTTTCTAGTTTCGTCGAGCCGCGACCAGGTCCGCAGGGCTCTCTTAGTTCCAGGTCTCTCTGCCCCAGTCCCCTCAGCACCCCCTGTTATACGCCTTCTTCTCTTTGAAGTCCGGCGTCCTCACAGAGAGGGGTCTTGGCGTCTGGTGGGGTGTGTCGGGATTTCCTGCCGCTCAGCTCTTTGATCCTTTCAAGTTGGGCCGGGAGGGACTCCAGACACCCAGCATGCGGGGAGCCAGCTCCCTGGGGGCCCGGAGGGCGATCGAAACCCTCCATTGAGAGGAGGTCAGAGGTGTGACAGAGACAACTCCGCCCTGTCTTGCTTGGGGGGGTCCCTCTCCCTCGGCCGGGCATGGCACGTTTAGGGTCTAGGTTTCGCTGGGGCCCCGGGCCGGCCATCGGGACATGGTGGCCAGGGGTCTTCGGTGGCTACGAGGTGGGGAGGCCGGGCGGCTATAACCCGGGACCAGGGGTGGTGTATGGGTTGGGTTGGGGTGCTAATGGTCATGGAGGCCCACGCCACGAGGCCGGGCCCCACACGTGTCCCCCCCAGCTGAAAGTCGGGGAGAACTACCCATCCTCTTGGGGGTTCTCCTCGCTGAGGCGGAAGAATCGGGACAGGCCGTCAGCGTTGGCGTGGTCAGTACCTGGGCGATGCTCTACGGTGAAGTCCATCCCCTGGAGGGAGATCGACCATTGCAGCAGTTTGGGGTTTTCTCCTCTCATTTGCATCAGCCACCGTAAGGGTCGATGATCTGTTTGGACTCGGAAGTGGGTTCCGAACAAGTAAGGCCGTAGTTTCTTTAGTGCCCAGACTACTGCGAAGGCCTCTCTTTCGATGGTGCTCCACCGTCGTTCCCGGGGAAGTAGCCTTCGGCTGATAAAGGCTATGGGCTGGTCTAGGCCTTTCTCGTTGAATTGGGAGAGGACGACCCGATGCCGTGCTCCGAAGCGTCCGTCTGGACTACAAATTCCTTGGAGTAATCGGGGGCTTGGAGCACGGGGGCAGTACACATAACGGTTTTTAGGGCGTCGAACGCCTCTTGGCAAGGGGGGGTCCATTGTACTCTCTTCGGCTGTTTCTTGGAGGTTAGTTCTGTGAGGGGGCCTACTAGGCTGCCATAGTTTTTAATGAATCTTCGGTAGTAGCCGGTGAGGCCTAAGAAGGCCCGGACTTCTGTCTGTGTCGCAGGGGGTTCCCAGGCCAAGATGGCGTCGATCTTGGGCTGGAGGGGGGCGACCTGCCCGCTCCCGGCCTGGTGTCCCAGGTAAACCACTGAACCTTGTCCAATTTGACATTTGCTGGCTTTGACGGTTAGGCCCGTTTGGCGCAGGGCCATCAGCACCTGTCGGAGGTGCTGGAGGTGTTCGGTCCATTGGGAGCTGAACACCGCAATGTCGTCTAGGTACGCGGCACTGAACTCTTCCAGCCCGGCCAGGACCCTGTTGACCAGCCGCTGGAAGGTGGCCGGGGCATTTTTCATTCCAAAGGGCATGACTCGGAAGCGATAGTGCCCATCGGGGGTGGAGAAGGCGGACCGCTCCTTGGCTCTCTCGGTGAGCGCAATTTCCCAGTACCCGCAGGTCAAGTCGAAGGTGCTGAGGTAGTGAGCAGCCCCCAGACGGTCAATGAGCTTGTCTGCGCGGGGAATAGGGTGAGCGTCGGCTCGGGTGACCGCGTTGAGCCCCCGGTAGTCCACACAGAACCTTAGCTCGGGGGCGACCCCAGGGGCCGCTGCTTTCGGAACCAGTACCACGGGGCTGGCCCATGGACTGTCAGAGGGTTCGACCACCCCTAGGGCTAGCATCTTGGCTACCTCGGCCTGGATGCAGGTCCGGACCCTGTCAGGGACACGGTAGGCTCTGTGCCGTACTGGCGGGCTGTCTCCGGTATCCACGTCGTGGACACACCAGTCGGTGACCCTGGGGGTGAGGGAGAAGAGGTCTGCGAATTGCCCCAATAGCTGGCGGCAATCGTCGTATTGTTGGGGGGTGAGGGAGGAGGAAAGTCTCACTCTTTCTATAGAGCCATCTTTTTCCTTCGCGCACAGGAGGTCCGGGAGGGGCTCGGTGTCCTCCTCGGCCCCATCGTCGGTGGCCAGGAGCAAACTCAACTCCGTCCTCACGAAGTGAGGTTTGAGGCGGTTCACGTGGAGGACCCGGAGGGGGTTCCGAGGGGACTGGACGTCAACTAAATACGTGACTTGACTCTTCCGCTCTACGACCTTGAAGGGTCCAGTCCATTTGTCTTGGAGGGCGCAGGGTTTCACCGGGGCCATCACCCAGACCTGTTGGCCCGGCTGGAACTCGACCAGAGTGGCATTCTGGTCATACCAGCGGTTCGTCTCCTCCTGGCTAGTCTCGAGATTTGCTTCGGCGAGCTCCCAGAACTTCCGAGTCTGGTTGCGGAGCGCCAGGATGTATCGGAATACATCTTGGGGGGGCCCTCGGGGGGCGGTCTCCCAGCCCTCCTTGACCAGGCTCAGGGGTCCCCGGACGGGGTGCCCGTAGAGCAATTCGAATGGGCTGAACCCCAGGGATTTTTGGGGGACTTCCCGGTAAGCGAATGGGAGGCAGGGGAGGAGGACGTCCCACCTGCGACGGAGGGGTTCTTCGAGGCCCATGATCATCCCCTTCAGGGTCCGGTTAAACCGTTCCCTAGACCATTGCCTTGGGGATGGTACGGGGTGGTGAATTTGTACGATACCCCACATTGCTGCCATAAGGACTTCATGTACTTCGAGATAAAATTAGTGCCACGATCACTCACGACCTCGCGAGGGAACCCCACGCGGGAGAATATCCCCATCAAGGCCCGTCCCACCACGGGGGCCGTCACGGTTCGGAGGGGGATGGCCTCGGGGTAGCGGGTGGCATGGTCCACCAGTACGAGGATGAACCGGTGGCCCTGGGCGGCCTATGGATCCAGAGGTCCCACGATGTCTATCCCCACCCGCTCGAAGGGGGTACTAACGACGGGGAAGGGTTGTAGTGGCGCCTTGCGCTTTCCGCCACTTTTTCCGCTGGCCTGGCAGGTGGGACATGACTTACAGTGGGCCTCGACATTAGCTCGCATCTTGGGCCAATAGAAGTGGGTGACTAAGCGATGATAGGTTTTGTCTTGGCCCAAGTGTCCCGCTAGGGGTACATCGTGGGCTAGGCCCAGGAGGAAGTCTCGGAAGCGCAGGGGTACCACCAGTACCCGGGCCGACCCTAGCTCGGCAGACTTCTGCTCACTGTACAGGAGGTCGTTTTCCCAATACACCCAATGGGTTCCGGACCTGTCGCCCGCCGCCTGGGCTTCGGCCTGCTGCCGGAGTCCGATGAGGGAAGGGCAGGTGGCTTGTTCTCTGCAGAACTCCTCCCGGGAGGGGCCCCCCTCGAAGCGCCATTGCGCCAACTCGGGCAGGTCACCTAGCTCCGTCATTTGCTCGAGGTTCCGATATAAGGGTCCGTTGTCGGGGACGGGTTCCCCTTCCGGGGGGAGGTCATCGGGCTCGGGTAGCCCGTCCCGTTCCTCGGGGATGGCGACTGGGTTCAGGGTTGGGGCCTCACCTCCCTCGAGGGGAGGCGATCGGGCTGACATGGAGCGCGTGGTGGCGCACACCCATTCGGGTAGGCCCATCATTCCTAGGTGGGCCCTTCGTTCCACCTGTCCCCACAGGGAGCTCTCGAGATCGCTGCCCAGGAGGCAGTCCACTGGCTGGGAGGTTCGGACGGCCACTCTCAATTTACCGGTTACTCCCCCCCATTCGAAGGGTACCAGGGCCATCCTGCAGAGGCTCTCGGAATTGTCCGAGGATATAACCGGACAGAAGACGTTGGGTAGTATCTGGTCGTCGGCGACCAGGTGGCAGTGGACCGCCGTGACACTCGCCCCGGTGTCGCGGAGGGCCTCGACTCGGTGCCTGTTGACCGTCACCTGCTGTCGGTATTTCTTGGTGTTGGCGGGTAAGGGAGTTCCGGGAACCATTTCTCGGTCTCCTAGGGAGACCAGAGCCATGGCTGCAGGCTCCCACTCCTCGGTGTCCTCCATCTCCTCCCCTAGGGCCACGGTGGCCATCTGTCGGGCTGGGGGAGAGGTCGCTGCGGCCCGTTGGTACTTGGGACATTGGGGGTCACTGGCGTAGTGACCAGTCTGTTGGCATCGGGTTGGTTTCTGGGGGGACTATGCTGGGGGCCTGCCTGGAATTCCCTCTGTCTTCCCTGGTTCCCCCCACCCCTCTGGCGGGAAGGTCCCTGACTGTGGCGGCCGTAGTCTCCCACGGGGCCCCGGGGGGCCCGGGTGTTCACCCAGCGGTCAGCTTCAACAGCCAGTTTCCGAGGATCTGTGAGCTTGCTGTCGAGGAGGTGCTGGCGTAACTCTACAAAGCAATTGGAGGACAGATGTTCCCAAGCGATTAGGTCGAACAGCTCCTCAAAGGTGGAGACCTTGCTGTCCTTGATCCACCCGTCCAAGGCTCTGCTGTAAAAGTTTACGTACTCCACCCACGTAGTACCGGGTATCTTTTTGCAGTCTCGGAACCGTTGCCGGAACATCTCGGGGGTGAGTCCATATTTAGCTAATAAGGCCTCTTTCATGTGGCTGTAGGAATTTAGCACGGTGGAAGGCAGGTCCAGCAGGGTGTCTCGCCCCTCACTCAGGAACCGGCCCCACAAGCCAGCCCCCCAATCCTTCTGGGGAACTCAGTGGGAGGTCATGGCGACCTCGTAGGCCTTGAACCATTGCTGGATGTCGTCATTCTTGTAATATTCTTTCACCACATCCTTGGGGATGAGGTCTCTTGATTCCCCGGGGGTCTGGATTCCTCCCTCCTGGCCTTGAGCTCGATCTCTTTTAGGCTGCGCTCATGTTCTAGTTGAAGTTTTTTTTCTTCGTGTTCTCGCTGGCGTTTCTTCTCCTCAAGTTACCCTTTTAGGCGTAACTGTTCCACAGCTAACTTTTTCTCGGCCAATTTTAGCTCTCCTTCTATCTTTAGCTTGGCCAGCTCTAGTTCCTGGCTGCGGCTCTTTTCTCGGTCCGCTAGTTCTTCCGGGGATAGGCCACCCTCTGGGGCGTTGTTCCTTACCGGGGTGCTTCGGAGCTCATTCGGCGGCTCCATCCGTCGACTGCCCCCTTCGGTTTGGGGAAGGGAATCTCCGGACTCTACCCCGGCCTTCAATGCTTTCTGGAAATCTTCTCTGGTGCTTAATCCAGTGGTAGCGATTCCAAGGTCTTTGCAAAACTGCTTTAATTCGCGGTGCGTATACTCTTCCAACCGGTCCTCTCGGAACGTAGAACTCGCGTTGGTTCCTGCGGTACTCATGGCGGTTCCTTCTTCCATCTTTGTTCGGTAGTGCGTCAGCCGTTTACTGTACGATCTCTAGGTGTCGGCTCGGATCCCTTCGCCTGCCACCAAATGTTGGAAGGGGCGATCTCAGGGGGGTTACAGAACACATTCCTGACCACCCCGTGACCCACCTCTCCCAGAACTAGGCCGAGCACCGGCGGGGAGGCCCATTCAGGAAGGGGTCTTGTACTTTAGGATCGCACTCGCTGAGCTTGCACTACTTGCCAAAGGGACACCACACAGTAGGTTTCAGTAGACGGAGATCTTTATCTAAGATTCTTTGGATCTTTATGATCCGCAAGGTAGTCTTTGGTCAATACAACAAGCTTGGTAAATCCTTGACAAGGGGGGTTGGGGTAGCGGAACAGTTCTAGGTTCAGAGTCAATGCAGAGTATCCTTCGCACAGCTCTCAATCCTCGAGCCGGGGGACACGGTACAGTCTTGGGTCCAGCCGGACCAGTGTATTCTCGAGCCGCGACCACGTCCGCAGGGCTCCGGCCGGAAGGAACTGTCGATCGGGAGATCTTCGGGGAGCCGCGATTCACTCGGCAGGCTCAGCCGGTCTTAGAGTTGGGGGGAGCCGCGAGTCTCTCAGCAGGGCTCCGATGGTCTTAGTGGTCTCGGGAGCCGCGACGACGTCAGCAGGGCTCAGATGGTTTTCCAGGATCAGGTAGCATCCTTCTTTCTAGTTTCGTCGAGCCGCGACCAGGTCCGCAGGGCTCTCTTAGTTCCAGGTCTCTCTGCCCCAGTCCCCTCAGCACCCCCTGTTATACGCCTTCTTCTCTTTGAAGTCCGGCGTCCTCACAGAGAGGGGTCTTGGCGTTTGGGGCGGTGTGTCGGGATTTCCTGCCGCTCGGCTCTTTGATCCTTTCAAGTTGGGCCAGGAGGGACTCAGACACCCAGCATGCGGGGAGCCAGCTCCCTGGGGGCCCGGAGGGCGATCGAAACCCTCCATTGAGAGGAGGTCAGAAGTGTGACAGAGACTACTCCGCCCTGTCTTGCTTGGGGGGCTCCCTCTCCCTCGGCCGGGCATGGCGCATTTAGGGTCTAGGTTTCGCTGGGGCCCCGGGCCGGCCATCGGGACATCGGGACATGGTGGCCAGGGGTCTTCGGTGGCTACGGGGTGGGGAGGCCGGGCGGCTATAACCCGGGACCAGGGGTGGTGTATGGGTTGGGTTGGGGTGCTAATGGTCATGGAGGCCCACGCCACGAGACCGGCCCCACAATAACAGATTAAACAATATGCATCAACATAAGACGGTGCTAAGCAGATACATATATTTTTCTGACTGTCCAAACAGGAGGTGCCTGAAAATAACAAGGCACAGGTTATTTTCCTGTAACCAGCTGACATGACAGTGCCGCTGGTAACGCGGGAACTGTTGATGGTGTCTTAAAGAGGTTCCAATCTGAAGGCTCTGACAGCCCTTTGGAACTTATGGCTGCGGT